>NC_071466.1:7690000-8890000 GCF_028500815.1 Rissa tridactyla | reverse complement strand
TCTGCAGGGATTTTTTTTTTTGTTTCACAGTTCTAGGGGTGTCAAGCTTTGACAAAGCTGGAGGTGGGGAAATGCGATCTCGTTTCCCCAGCAGCTTGGACAACCCGCCAGATTAGGTACATCCTGAGCTGCTCCGGCATCCAAAAAGGTGCAGAAACAGGGGAAAAGAGTGATTACAGACACATTTCTATGTGAGAAGAGACAGGAAATATTAGGACTGTTTAGTCTGGAGAGGAGACAGGTCCACGGTGGCACGAGAACAGCCTGTGAGACGCACAGCACGGATGATCCTCTGGTTTCTCCATTTCTCATCTCTGACAAAGAAAGGGATGTGCAGAGCGGATGCGGGGGAAACGCTCGCCTGGCACGGCACAGGGGTCTCTATGGAGAGCTGCAAGCACCGTTTTAAGAGAAATACCACCTTTTTGGGGAGAAAACCCCCCACCTTGGCTGGGGGAAGTTGATATGAGAACACACAGCCCAACTCATTGGGAGATGCTTCATCTACGAGTCAAAAATTCAAACCATCTCCAGAGCCATGGGCTTCATAGAGGACTTTCAGGGCAGCACCAAACCCAACAAAACCTTCTTGTATGTGACTTAATTTCCCCATGGCAGAGTCCTAATGATGCTGACACCCCAAATTGAGTGGAGCATGTCACCAGCCCCTTCTCTCCCGTCTCGTCCGGTGGGGAACAAGGCTCCAGTGAATGTAGCCGAGAGGTATTGGCTTCCCCTTGGCTCCTGAGCTGCCTGCGGGGAAGGGGGGGGGGCTTCATGCAGATTAAGGTGAAAGCAGATATTTTGCATGACTGCAAATCCGATGCAATGGAAAACAGCAGGAGCCAAGGAAGTGAGTGTAGCTGGCAATTATATAGACATATAGTTTAGAGAAGTGTTTTGACTAACCTGATAATAGAGCATGAAATAGCATGGCTCTGACGTAAAAAAACCCTAAGACCCCGGAGGTAGAGCCAAGATTTCTGATGGTGGCTTGCCATCCATCCCAGAGCACACAGCCACGGGGTAATTCAGGTTGGACGGGACCCCAGGAGGTCCCTGGTCCAACCTCCGGCTCCAAGCAGGGATAGCTTTGAAGTTACATCAGGTTGCTCAGGGTTGCGTCCAGGCAAGGGCTGCGTTTCTCCAAGGATGGAGATGCCCCCCCTTTCCTTCAGTCCCTGTTCCAGCGTTTGATCAACCTGAAGGGGAAAACTTTTTTGGCGTGCCTTCCAGCTGGACTGGGTCCAGCCTGGCACTGCCTGCCTGGTACTGAGGACCCAAACTGGACCCAGTGCCCAAATGCTCTCTGCAGAGACCTAAGGTGTCTCAGCACAGGTTGCACCTGCCATGAGATATCTGATGCACTTATTGCACACAAAACAGATTGCAGCAAGAGGAGAGAAGGATCGCAGGAGGGCTGGCAGGAGATACAGGTCCCACAGAAGAAGCAGCAGGAGACACAGGTCTTGCAGAAGAAGTGGCAGGAGATGCAGGTCCTGCAGAAGCAGTGGCAGCATGCAATTCAATCACAACATCTTCTCCATGAGGGTCAAGAAGAGACTGCGGTGAGGGGACAACAGCCTCAGCCAGGGATGCTGCATTAAACACCCCTGTGTGTTGCTGTTGTCCCATGGACCCAAATCCCTTCCAATGGGAGAGATGCTGCTGTGGTCCAATTGCATGGATGCCCCTGCAAATACCCCGAGGAGCCCACAGAGAGTTCAACAGAGCCGTTACCCAGCGGTGGCGAGAATTAGCCATGTTTAACCCACATGCAAAATGCTGGCAGAGACTAAGCAGATACAGGCAGGGTGGCAAAGCCCATCGATGCCACCTCAGGCCTCACGCAAGAAGCCTTCTCCTTTCAGGGCTGGGTGTGCTGATGTTCCCCTCTCCTCCTGGCTCAGGCCAGGGATGGTGTCTGGGTCCATGACAAGTTCTCTTGGACAGGGCATTTGAAGACCCGAAGACCCAAAACCTTTGGTGTCATACAAGCAGTGTTTGAGTGTTTGCTCTGAGTCTTTTTTCTCTCAAGACATCGGGAAACCTCTATGTGATGGCATCAAGACACATGCTGCTCCTCCAGATCGGTGGTGCCACCAACGGGTGCTGGCTTTCTGCTCACGGGTTTTATCCACACCAGCAAAAGGTCCAAGCTGACTGAAACTCCTTCTCATGCTCTGTGGCTAATTCAAGAGGAACGTGGGGAAGGCAGTCCAGAGCAGGGGGACTTTGGCCGGGTTGTGCAGGGAGGTCTTGGAGAGCTCCATCTTCATCTTTCCCTCACCATGCATCATGTCTGCAACCACAAGCTGAGGTTTTTCCTTGCTCATAGATGTGAAAGCACAGTCAGGATTGCAAGGTTTTGTTCCTAACCCTTGAACAGCTCAGAAGGTAGTCACAACGAGCACAACTGGACAATGACAGGGCTGCAGACCTCATTCAGAAGCTCTAAGGAAGGCGGCCCAGCTGTAAAGAAAGACTACAAAGATGCTGAGCTCAAGGTAAGGGGAGCAAATGCAACCATCAGTGACAGGGTCATGGGCACTTGGGTGGGCAATGGCAGGGCAGGGTGGTCTCAGCCCTGCACATGCCAGGAAGGATGCTGTCCCTGATGGTCCCCCAATTGTGGTGGGATGGGTGCCCCCGTGATCAGGGCTGAAGCAGAGGTGGCCGTGAGATGAGTGGCATGTCCACAGGGAAGGTCCCCTACAGACCCTGGGAGCACCCTGTTAAACCCTCCTTAGAAAGCCCATCCCTGCCCTCCAAGCTCAGTGTCACAAGAGATGAGAGGTCCCGTGGCGCTGGGCCAGCTCTGCCCCAAAATCAGCCCCGGCTTCATGGCTCGTGTGGAAATGGCGTGATTCCTGCAGAGGCAAAAGGACACCGGGAGGAGGAGCGGGGCGAGGGAGGCGATGCCACCAACCGTGAAATGTTGGCTTCTGATCTGTGGCTGCTGATCCAATTAAAAGGGTTAATCCCCAGAGATGCCCCTGTGGGTAAAGCAGCCTCTAAGAGGTCCCCCGTGGAGAGGCATGGTCATTAGGGCATGCTCCTGGCACGGCCGGGTCTGGAGTATCACTGACACGATTACAGATTACCCACCGCTCACAGCCCCCTCCAACCCCACAGCAAGTCCCTCTGCTCCTCCTTGGCCACATGTCACTGGGCAGTGCTACGTGCAGAGGTTGGTCACCAGCCCACGTGGCCCCTGGGCACATCTCCAGCACTCCTCTGGGATCGTTTTTTACAGTCCTTGGAAAAATAAAAGTCTTTGACACTGGCCAGCATTCAGGGTAAACCATGGTGAGGGTGATGTCTTCTCCCTCCCATGCCACTGCAGGGAAGGAAAAGCCAGAGGGCCAAAAAATTTATGGGTGGAGAAGGGAAAGGGTGGATGGAGAAGGATGGATGGATGAATGGATGGATGGGAAGGGTGAGGAACACACCTAAGAAACCCATGGTTGCAGCTCTGCCATCTGCAGGGAGAGCTGAGCCTACTCCTCAAATCCCTGTTGGCTCAGGGATCACCTCAGCTGGGTAAGAACCCTTCCTGCCTCACTGCAGAGAACAGAGGGGAGGCTTTTGGGTCTCCTTGGGTGGAGACAAGCTGTCCTGCGCCACCCGTGGCCGTGTCCCTCTGACAGCAGACACCAGTGCTGCTCCAGGACCAGTGCAAGGCTTATTCCTCCAACCAAACCAGCAAAAGGCAGCGATGTCCTCCTTTTCTCTGCCAGGAGCCGGCAGCCGAACTGTGGCACTTGGCTCCTGCCTACCTGGAGCTCGCCCCTTTGGTCTGTGCTGCCACAGCGAGCGAGGGGGAGCAGCAGCCAAGGCGAAAATGTTTTACTGTTCAATATAAAATTTATGGGGTGCCTTTTATGACAGCGTCCCAAAGCAGGGCTGCAGTAAAGGGATAACTAAAAGGCAGCAGAAAGCCTGACTCGCAACAACAGAGAGCTGGCAGTGGCATAACGCCTGAGGTGGGGGAGAAGTGGGCACCGGAGGAGATGAGATGTTGCTCGGAGGCAGCCAGGGCCCGGCGGTGCAATGGTTCTGGGAGATAAAGAAAGTTATGGGAGGATGGGACAACCACATCATGCAAATGGCATCTTTGGAAACTTCCACATCTTCCTTTCATGGTGGGTACGCTCAGCACCAAACCCTGTGTGCTAGGATCAACTTCAGTGCAAGGACAATGGCAGCAGGAGGAGCAGAGCATACCCAGTCCACCTCGGAGCACCAGGGCAATGCCATCTGTGTTTCTCAGGAATGGACCAGGCCACAGCATCACCTCTTGGTGGGAAGCTCCTTGGGATGAGACCGCTTCTCCATCTCCATCTCGCATCTCCATGAAATCTCTCTCCAAAGAATCTCTCTCTTGCTTATTGCTGTTAATCTCCAAATCTCCCTGCCCAAGGCAAAGCTCAGCCACGTGTCCAGGGTGATACAGCACAGCAGCTCTGGGGTTACTCCAAACACGCAGTGCTTTTTAGAAGAAACATAATGTCCCATGCTCTGGGTAGAGACTACTCGGTGAGGGACGGCAGGGACCTCACCCAGGCAGGTTCCTCTGTCTCTGCTCACCAAAGGGTTTCTCCTGGCTGTGGAGCAGCCGCCACCATCCACCACCCTCCTGGAGATGGTAGAGGAGCTCTGTGTGCACAGCACTCAGCTGATTTGCACCCAAGAGGTCTCCTGCCCGTCTCTGGGCTCAGCATAACTCATATGGGCTCAATATAACCCATACTGGGCCCAGTAATCTATACTGGGATCGGTAATCTATAGATACCTGCAGGAAACCTAGTCTGGGCTGGGCAGTGCTGGGTTTGCGCTGTTTTTTTCCAGGCCATCCCTAGGAACCCAAGCGGGCGGCTTCATTTCAAATGCCTGCGGCTTCTGGTAAACGAGCGTAAATGGGGCCTCAGCTCTGCTTCAATTAGAGCACGCAAGAGCGAGTTAATTAGGCTGAGGAGTGAGGGGTCAGGCTCTGCCCGGGGACTGGCAGCATCCTCCCCGCTGGGGCACGGCTGTGGTCATGCATACAGCCATGGGGCGAGAGGATGGTTTCACTCCCATCCCTTTGCCCCATGCCACAGGGGACACCTCCCAGTGCCCAAAAACATCACTGGGATTTTTTCCTGAATAAATTTAACTGTGTCGGCCCCATCTCCTGGATCATCGCACAGCTCCGGTGAGCGGTGCCAGGTCGCTGCCGACCGGCTGCTCCGATTATCCCCTGTTGCTGCTTGCTGCGGGTTCACTGGAGCTGTGAACATTTTGCTCTTTGGCTTCTCGGCCCTTTGGCCATGCACAGACCTGGTTTCCATCCACATCCTGAGCGCGCGGCAGCAACCGCTGGTTTTTTGGGAGCGTAACGAAGAGAGAAGGGGAAGGCACGGCTGTCCCCAGGGTGGGAGCTGCTCACATTGATCCCTTTACAGCCCCACGTGAGCAGTTGCCTGTCCAAGAGAGAGCACCTGCACTCACTTAGCAGCTTGTTGGGCGCCCATCCAGCACGCCAGGACCTCCCGGTTCCTGGCCCGGGTTTGCCCCCAGCCTTCGCCTGACCCTGGTGCCCCAAAGCTCTGTTTTCAGCCCCAAACCGGCTGCGCACCGTAAGCGAGTGGGGCGGGATGATCCCCTTATGATGAGCAAAGCATCCGTGGGATGCTCTCTGCATGCCTTGATCCCGCATCCCAACCCTTAGGATGCTGCCTGAGTGAGTGAAGGGGATCAGACCCCACCAGGATGGGGGGGGGAAGGCGGGGAGGGGCAACAGGGCCCCCCTATGGGGGAAGGAGAGCCAGCAGAGGAGGCTGAATCAAGAAGACGCTTTAATCAGATTTATCAGACAGATCTGGATCTCCAAATAAATAGATTTATCAAAACAGAATAAAACAAGAAACCAGGGATAAATACATGTACCAAAACAACCTGAAAATCCCCCAAAGCTATTTCCAGACAGGGGGAGGGCGATGCTGGCTGCAAGCCCTCCTCCCCACGCTGCAGAAATGGTCCTGTTTGCCCTTTGGGAGATGCCTCTCCTGTGAATACAGCCCAGTAGATATTATGTAGAATATATATAAATATATAGCATAATAACATGCTTAGTAGCGACCTTAGTGCAGTGTTCGGGGTCTCAGACCCTGTCAGCAGGTGGGTCCTCCCAAAAACTACATCTTCAAGTGACCTGCAAAGAAGGGAAAAGAATCCTCCCAGCTGAAACAGAGGAGAAAAAGCCCAAGATTTTTCAAGAAATGCCCTTCGGAGGATATTCAGCCAAAGAAACCCTTTTGCAGATCACTGGGGCTCTCAAGAAAAGAAATCAGGATGATTTTTCTCTCCTCGCAGGTCATCCTTACGCCGGCGGCTGGTAAAAAGCATGGTCACGTTCTGCTTTACTGCTAGCTCCTGATGCTCTTCAGAAATCCCGGGGTGTCAGGAACGTATCCCCAGTCTTCACATCGCACCAGGTCTCGCATCTCCGCCGTCTCTCCTTCCTCCCTCTGCACACTCGACATCTCCGGTGGCAGGAGACGACGGCCGGCCTCTTCCACTCCCCGGCTGGAGAGAGGCACCTCCACGGCTGTGGCTGCAATGCGGTTCCATTTGGTTCGTTTGCTGGAGTTTCTGTAATTTACACTAGTGTTACCCTTTATTGCTGTGCCAGTCTATTTAATAATGCAACTTTTTTTTTTTTTCTTTTCATATATATGTGTATGTGTGTGTGTGTGTGTGTGTAGATAAATCAATAGCTAGGTTAAAGTGTTTTTCTTTACAAGTTCTTTGTTTCTTTCTCTGGGCTCTCTGTCATCCTCAGCTCTGACGTCCGGGCTCGGAAGATGTTCCAGTGACCTGGATGAGCAAAGATGGACACTCGTTAGTAACAACCCTTGGAGCAGGAAAACACAATTTACCCCACGCATAGCACCCTCCGCACGGGAGAGGACCCACAAGGACCACGCTGGGAGGGAGGTGGGGAGAGAGGGCTACCCACAACATTGGCCAAGGCCAGATGGGGCCCCACAGTCTGGTCCTAGACTTTGCCATCTTGCAATTAAAATTGTATTATTTGAGGTCAAGGGGCCCTTTATACCTCCTGCAATGCAATTAACAGCACAATCGACAGCATAGAATCAGAATCATAGAATCGTTTTGGTTGGAAGAGACCTTTAAAATCATCAAGTCCAACATTTCCAACGCTTTCCCTGGAAACCACTCACACGCTCTTAAAAGAAAAGGAGCTCAGCCCGAAACAGGGATAAATCCTTCCTTCTGCCTCCTCAAACAACGCTTCAACGTGAGCGGTCAGGGCCATGTCTGGGATTGGGGCTGACTCCCTGCCTCTCGGGGGGAAGAAGCATTTCATGGGCTTCTCTCCCCCCTTCTCTCAGTCCCATTTCTTTGGGGTGGGTTGCTCAAAACCCCCACATTTATATTTATTTTTATGCTGCTACCCCAGCCTTGGCTCTTCATGCAGGGCTTTGCGACCACCTATGCAGGGGAAGATCCTGCTGCAGAAGGAGGAGAAACCCCCCTGTATCCCCCCACAACTTCACCAGTGAGCTGCAGGCTCCCCGCAAAGCAAATGCATCGGTGGGAGCTGGGAAACACCCCAAAAACTCGCACAAAGTGTCCCAATCCCTCTCCTTCCTCCCCCAAAACACCAGCATCCCCAGAGGTGCAGGAGGTGGCTGAAGGTGCTTTCCCTCTAGGTGGTTGCTTCCCTTGTAATCCCAGCAAGGATTATGCAGCCCTAATGTCGTCATCCCCAGGGGGGGGCATATTTTCTAGCTGAATTAATCTCCTGTTGTGAAGAAATCACCGGCCAATGCTTTCCTAGAGCTTGTGGCAACGGCAGAGGGATGGTTTCACAACAGGGTTATTTGTCAGGGGAAACTGAGGCAAGAAGCAGTGGGCACACACCGGAGACCCCATCAGGTTGCGAAGGCTAACCTGGGAGCAGGGACTTGAAAAACCCTCCAGGGTTTGGTCAAGAGATGTTGTCTCGAAGGGATTGGAGGTGAAAACAACTCTCCACCCTCCCCAGGGCACTGGGCGTGCTGGTATGCACTGGGCAGCAGCGTCGGTCCCAGCTGACCCCATGACCTGCGGGTGCTGGACAATATGGGAATGGCTCCGATCCGAACCTAACCCATTAAACTCTAACCCAGCCCTGGCGAAGAGGCAGCCAGCGGGAAATAACACGGCAGTTTCGCTCTGCACAGGCACTCTCGGCATGTGCACTGGCATTCCTGCTTTTTGTAACATTTACGCACATCCAAGAACATTAAGAATGATTTTTAAAAATATTTCAAGAGTTTATACTTTTTTTCAAATCCCTTGCATCATTTCACTTCCCCCCCCCGCCCCCTCCCCAGTAACGCCAGATGGATTAGATATAAAAATCAAACAGTTTTACAGGCTTTGGAGAGACAAAGCCTTTGGATTTCACAAGCGCGCATCCACTTTTAGAAAGCTGGCTGCCCTTTCTGATACCATAAAGTGAAAATGCGACTGCTAACCAGGAGTGTTGCATGGGTGTGTGAAGACAGGTCAGCCCCGACCCGTCTGTGATTGCACAAGCTTCTCCCTACGGCTCAGCTCTCCACGCCGCGCCGGGATTTAGGCAGCCTTTGCGAAATGGCAGGAAAACACGGGGGTTGTTTGGGGCATGGTCTGACAAAGGAGCAAGGAAATGGGATTTTTTTTTTTTTTTTTTTTTTTTTCTTTTCTCTCCCTACCTTCGTTCGTCCTGGTGATCAGCCTGAAGTTCTGTGCTTCTTGCTTGAATTCTTGTTTGCTGATCTTCTTGGTCTGTATCAGATGAAATATTCCTGCAGAGGGAAACACAGGGCATCAGGCTCTGCGACGCTCGGTTTAAGGCTCAGAGGGGTTTGGACGCACAGCGCTCTGTCCCCTCCTGAGATGCAGAAGAGAGACACAGGCTGCACTGGATGCCCCGGGGTCCTGGTTCGGTGCGGGACCTGCTGCCAAAGCCTGGTGGGACTTTGGGAGAGAATCCAGGACTGGCCAAGAACTAGGAGAAATCTCGTTTGAAAACGGTGAGTGCTCGTTAAATCAGAACACGGCAGGGACAACACCACGAAGCAGGTGAAAGAATAATAAGACTTTGTTGCTCTGGAAAGCATCTCGCACTGGAGGAGGTCTCATCTCCCCAGAACCATTAGAGAAATTAAGGTGACGCCAATGGGCTCCCCCTCTCTCTCTCTCTCTTGCTCTTGACCATCTACCTTCCCTGACCGCAGAGGCCCCTCCATCCTCAGATGTTTTCCTTTCCTGGAAGCAGCCGGAGACCAAAGTTTTCCATCTCTCTGCCCCCAGCCCTGAACCTCCTCCAGGACAGAAAAAAACCACGAATGACCTCAGCAGAGATTGATATTTCTGTCCGTGCCAGCACCGTCCCGTTAGTGGAGGTGCCTGACTCAGACATTTGACCCAAGAAAACCAGAACCTGCATTTAGCAACGGAAGCGACCTTTCGGCAGGATTAGGGGTTACGATATTCATATTTGCCTGCGAAGCGTGACAAACCAGACAGGTATGCCTGGCACATCCTTCCCCACCTCTCACCCGGGCTCCTCGTGCGTCCAGCCTCTCGCTACCGGCAGACGTGAGAGGCAACGTGGTCCCCCTTATTTGGTTAAGAGACTTTCCCCGATTCCCAGCAGCAATTACACATAAAAAGAGTATGTAACAAATGAGAACCGGCTAGCAATCCATATAAACGAGATGTTATGGACTGTGGAAAATTAATACAGGAAGTCAAAGACATCCGGAGAAATATGTGGATATTTGGACTATTAATAAGTCCTTTAAGTGGATCAGAAAAAGAAGTCCTACCAGTAACAAAAGAAGATACGGGATGAAGATAATAAAACTGTTAATGACGCAAGAAAGGCACAAGTGTTCAATAAATCCTTCTGGTCTATACTTAGAAAGGAGCAGAAGGGTGTGCTTATAGTCCCTGTGGCTGATGAAGCACTTTCCAGTACATTAGTAACCAAGAGGATATTTTAAACAAGAGCTACAAGAGATAAACATCTTTTAATCAACCGACCTAGATAATGTTCACCCAAGAGCCCTCGGAGAGCTGGCTGAGACCTTTGGCCCCACGGACGGTCGTTTCTGACGGATGCCAGGACCTGGGGAGCAGCGGAAGAATGCAGACGATGCTCCAGCACACACAAGGAGAGCACGAGGTGGCGCAGATAAGAATAGCCCGCTGAGCCTGTCATCCGCCGGAGAGGCAACACGGGATGGAGCTGGTAAAAGGTGATGCCGTTTCCCGGTGAGCAGATCCTGTCCACCAGACAGGACCGTTCTGTGCAATGTTTGGGATGAGATGGAGGGAGGTGGCGGGGCTGTCGGGCACTTGCCACCCTTCTTGGTGCTTTAAAGGGGGCTTATAAGAAAGATGGGGACAGAATTTTTAGCAGGGCCTGTGGCGATAGGACAAGGGTTAATGTCTTTAAACTGAAAGAGGGGAGATTCAGAGCAGATATTAGAAAGAAATATTTTATGCTGAGGGTGGTGAGACACTGTCCCAGGTTGCCCAGAGAGGTGGGAGAGGTCACATCCCTGGAAACATTCCAGGTCAGGTTGGGTCGGGCTCCGAGCAACCTGGTCTAGTTGAAGATGTCCTTGCTCATGGCAGGGGGTTGGAATAGAAGGCCTTTAAAGGTCCCTTCCCACCCAAACCATTCTATGATTCTATGCTTTAGGCACTGCCTCAGGACCAAAAAACAAGCGGAGTCCAGTAGGGCGCAAGGAATGAATTAAGGATCAGCGCCATCTCCTCCAAGGCAGCAATTCATCTTTCCTAATTTTGAAGAGATAAGTTCTTCCAGACAGCCATTCTGCCCACCCTGAAATGGATGGACGGGACATACCTTCACCGCTTCTCTCTGTGGACTACATGAGGAGCCAACATGACTCTTTAAACATGATATTTAGCGCTGGGCTGAGGAGTGAAGTTCAAGAAACCGGTCTCAGTACTTGCTAAATCAGCTGCAAAACAAAGCTCCAGCAGGTGGACTGAGACAGGAGCGTGGGTGCACATGGGTGTATGAGACCCACCCTAGCAGGACACAACCTTTACCCAGAGCCCTGCACCCCATTTTGGGCTCTGAACTTCTAGAAAGACAGAGAGAGTCCACAGCAGAGCCATGGGAAGGACCAAAGGACCAGAAATTTCTAACATCAAGGAAAGACTGAAAAAACTCAACTGCTTAAATTGTGTAGGAGAAGACAGAGGCAGGACCTAATGGCATCTGCAGAGGAAAGGAGTCTGCTCTTCACACCTGCGGTGGAAAGGATGAGAAGGCAGGAGCTTGAGGCTACACAGAGGCTGCACATTGCCCTTAGGAAGGGTTTTGTGGCTCTGGAAGAGATTACATGGGCTGTCGAGTCTCCGTGGCAGGAGATCTTCAAGCACATGCCAGAAGAGCGCAAGGACAGCTGTTTTGGAACCTGCAAGCCCCCTCCAGCCCAGATGTGAGGTACACCAGTGTGATGAAACACTGGGCATCGCTGAAGGTCCCAGAGCTGCAGGTTTTCAGAATAGTAAGGAATATTTTGGTCAATGTCTAATCAAAAGCCTGGCAGGGTAAATGTGGGAAAGAGGTCCATGGGGTGACAACAACTCCAAGTACAGCTCAGGCCTCCAGCAAGGCAGGGTGAAGGGCAGGAGTCAACAACAGAGCCTCCAAACCGTGCTGGTCCCTCTCTGATCCTGCCTGTTCCTTTGCTGTCTTCACTCCCCATGATAATTCCTGCTCTAAAACACCAGCAAGTACCATTTCGAAACTTCTGAGGTGTTCAGATGCCTGAAAGCGTGGGGAAACGCCCACTGCAACTCATCTGGGAGCTGGTGGTGCACTACCAGCAAGCTGGTTAAAGCTTTCAGCTGGGTGTTGGCACTGGTTTCTCCTCCCAACTCCTGCCTTGTGGAGGAAACCATTCCGGCACAGAAATAGATGAGGCCACGTAGGTATCATAAGCCCATACAAAGGCAGATGGACAGGTTCCAGGCGCAACTTGCAGTCTCTTTTCTCTACACACGCTGCTCTGTTGGTAGAGTGATGGACCATGGAGAGGTGGAATCCATATGTGACTGAGCTCATGCTCTTTCCCAATAGTAACACTTTGCTCTGCCAAGCAAAAGAGCTGTGTTGGCCTCGGGGACAAGGGCCTCCCCTGTCCTTGGCTGGCAGGGTTCGGGAGCTCCGTGCAGACGTGAAGCTTTTGGCCTCAGAAGGTGGCAAGAAGGTTTGGGTGGCGACCTCTGCCAAGGAGCGAGGAGAGGAAATGGTGGGGCCCAGACAGTGCAGGCTCAGAGCTGTCCTCCAGCTACAAGGTGCCATTGTGAAGGAGGCTTTGCCGAGGCAGGGGGGAGGACGGGGAGAGGGGCACCGTGGAGGACGGAGGATGGCAGGGGGAGGATGGAAACATGGTGGCAGCCACAGCTTCATCTCTGGAGTTAATTTCTCCAGATACTATCTACGTGTGCCCACCCCCGGCAGCTGGAAAGAGCCAGCCCCAGGAGGCCTGAGGTCTCCTTAGGGAGAGAAGTGAGACACGAACATACCCAAGAAACCAGAATATCTGCCTACACATGTCCAGAAGACACCCAGCTACCTGGTGTGAGGGTTGCTGTATCCGTTCTGGGGTGTGACCAACCTCAAGTGCTCAAGGCTCAAGCTTTTGCAAGGAGTAGAGTATGTCCAATGAAGACTTGGGGTTGGGGCGCTGCAATACTTTCCAGGGCCCAAGAGAAAGACAACACAAATATTTACTGGACCAAGCGCCTCCAGTAGAAATAGGCTCCTCTGGTCCATAAGAGTGTTGCAAAGCTAAAGGTATGGGGACAGAGCAAGAGATTTGGTGTTACTTGATGGTGTATCTGCTGTGCTTTGACCTTTGGAGGACACACCAACAGAACCATCCAAATCCACCCATCCAAAAAGTGAGCTGGGGGCAATTCAACCCCTCCTGTGTGCACCTTCGCAGCAGCTCTGCCAGCTTTGCTCCCAAAGATGGGTGGACTGGGGCGGGGGGGCGAGCAAAAGCAAAAATATGGAATGACCAGAACAACTTTTTGTTTTGTTTTCCATGTATGTTTGGCATGCAAGCGGGCAGGTTTGGTGGAGCAGCCCCATGGCCCATGCTTTGTTTGCCCACGTGCTGTGCCTCTGGGTGGTGTTGCAGCTCGTGGTGGGTACACTGGGGCCAACAGTGGTTTCCAGCCCCTGGTCTGTATGCAACTGCAGCACAAGAGCATGAAAAGGGGAGTTAGAAAAGCCAGCCCGCTGTCAGCAGGTTTCGACTCACTACACAAGGTCTGGAGCACCACTAGAAAAGCCTGAAAAATTGAACAAAGCTTGGAGAGCACCAGGTTTCCACACACACCTCCTCCGCTGCTGCCTGGTTTCCTTACAGGACTCACCTTTAATCAGCTTCCAGTTGTAGATTTCCACCTCTTCCGCGGGCTCCTTCTCGATCGCAATCGTCCTGAGGATCTCCTTGGAGGTCTCCGAGCTCGGCGGCACAAACATGTACACCAGGACACGGTTGGGGTTCTTGCCACATCGCGTGGTCACTATTTCATCAGTGGGTTTGACTCTGGTTTCTGGGCAAAAACAAGGACAGAATTCATTAAACAGGGGCAGGAAGAAGCTTGGAGGAGGTCATCTCAGCACCTGAGTTGAGGTAAAGGCATCTCATTGGGTTTGACACCATGTAGCACACCACGTCTCTGAAAAAGACCCTAGCTCCCAGGGTCTGATCCCCAGTGCTCAGATTGGCAACAAAGGGAGGTGTTGATAAAGGATCTGTGGACCCGCTCATCCCCATATTTTCTATTCCCTTTGTTTTTGGCAGCCTCTACGCCAGCGGGGATGGGGAAGGGGGATTTTCTCCACCTGGATCCCCCGTACCCACTGCAGGGACCTTGGTGCCATCCTCAACGCAAAGCCCAGGCTGGATTCCCCACTTCCCATCTCGCTCCTGCTGCTGTCCCAGAGGAGCAACGTCAGTGAAGCGAAGGGATGAGCCCGCAGCGCGGGAGCCAGCGCCGTGGCTGGGCTGCCTGGGCAGCGCGCCCAGCTCAGCCCCACGGGTGGGCTCAGCCCCAGCCCGAGCCCCCTCCCCCGTATGGGGTACAACGGCAGGGAGACCCACACCAGGGATGTCAGTGGGACCCTACGTGACTTTTTCAACATCCCTGGTGAAGGAGAGCCGCAAATTTTTTAATTTCTTTAATGTATCTGGAGTAATTAAGAATCCCCCATGGTTTTGGAAGGAGATTTATTGCCTTTGGTTGTGGTCCTTGGAACGCAGAGGAGCCCAGCTCTGCTGAATTTAGCCTTGTTCTCCCCGTCGTTTTGGATGCTGAAGCTTTTTACACTACTCGAAAGAAAGTTTGGCTATAAATAGACGCGTGGGGTTTATTTTAGTAGACAGTTATTTTAGGCCTGATTCTGCTCTCCCCCGTGCTTTCTGGGGTGGTCCTGAGCTACTCTTCTCAGAGAGGCATGGAAATCCCGATTTAAAGGGATGGAAAGCCAGGCTTTTTCAGCGGTGGGAAGACAAGCGTTCAGTTCTGCAGGCTCAGCGTGATGTAAAAGGGGACAATCCCAGTCTACCACCCTCACCCCTGCCACCGTGGGGTCCGGGTCCCCAAAAACCTCCGTCCCAGACCATTAAATTTCACCCACACCAGGGCTGCTCTTTGCATCAATTGAGGCAGCCCCACCTTCACAACAGGGAAGGAACCACACGTCCTCACAGGTACAACAGGTATTTAACAATCTTGGAGCTTCACACTGGAGCCACACAACGGCCAAGAGCATTGGGAAAGAGGAGCAGGGACCCAGGGGTCCCGGCCGCTAGCTCTGTCCCAGCAGCTGCAATGGTTTTTCCATCCGACCAATGCATCCCAGCAATTCCCTTTCGATCAGGGTCCCTTTTGCAAATAGAAATCACTCAGCGTTTCTCTCCAAGCCTCCCGGCTACAAAGGAGGAAGAGGAGGACAGTCATGGAAACTGCCTGGAAAAAGAAGATGGGTGAAACCTCCGTGCAGTGAAACAGAGGACAAGCATGTAACTTGGCTGAGCAACGTGTATGTGTGTGCGATTGCTATCTGCGAGTACTGGAAAGCAAGAAGAAAATCATTTTGGCTAGGTCAGAGTGTTTAACTGGAAATAAATGAAGACTGAACAGCAGACAAGAGATCCCAGCAGAGAAAGTTGTAGACTTTAAACCAGAAAGACCCGTTATAATGAGAATGCAAGACTGGAAGGGCTCTGCTCAGTCATCACATCCCATTCCCACCAGGCACCACGTCATAAATCCTGCTCATAAACATATCAGAAACCTTATTAAAACAAGCTGAGCTTCTGCCCTTCACTCCCCCGGGGAGGCCATCCCAGAACCTCCTTGCTCAGAGGCTGGAAAAGCTTGAAAATCCCAGCTGAAATTATTTTGCAGCCTGTTTGCCCCCATTCTTAAATGTAGCAATCCCCTTTGCTTCTTCTCCCTGGTGAGACCCCCCTCCACAAAACCACCTTGAAGATGCACATCAGAGGAGATCGCCCAGAAACTGCTGCATCTGCAGTCAGGCTCAAAGAGACTCAGGTATCTTAAGTCTCTCCAGGGAAGCAGTGGGTGGTCCATCATCTAAACATCTACTGCTGAATGATAGTACAGAGAGAAAACATTCTCCAGTGGGAGCAGGAGAAGATCTCATGCCCTGCCACATCTTTGCCAGGTCTGTGGTTTAAGGTAAACAGCTTTCCAAAGACCAAGAAGCAGCTGAGAGACACAAAACCCATTGAACACGAAAAAAAAGAATCATAGAATCATAGGATTGTCTAGGTTGGAAGGGACCTCTCAGATCAAAAGAGGTCCTCTCCACCATGTCCCAGCCCCAGCACCAGCCCTGTTCTACCTGGCCCACCCCAATAGTTGTGTGCCAAAACCTCCCCTTCCTTGGACGGGGACCTCAACTCGAATCAAACAAACCATGAGTGCCACAGATAACCCCACATCCAAAAAGTGTCTTTGTAATCTCAAACCTACGTTTTAGCTGCCACAATTTAACCCTATGACTTCTTGTCCCAGCTGGTCTGGAGAACAGACTGTGCCCTCTGCCCAGAAAGCATCTTCTGTCTGTCTGAAGACTCCTAGCATGTCCCTCCTGGGGCATGCTCTCCAGACATCTTTCTCCAGACTACACCTACCCAACAGATGCAACTTTTTGGGATTGGTGCAGCTTCCTCACCTTTGCTCTCCAAGACAGGCCAACCTTTACATCAGTGCTTGCCCTGCTGAACTCACCTGGTGTGAATTCAAGTCACCAGTGATGTGAACATCTACACATCTCGGCTTTAAACTTTAAACTTTTAAAGCTCTGGGCTTTAAACCAAGGCTAAAGGAAGGAACTGGAAGGCAGCTGCAGGGGCAGGTGGGATCTCACCTACCTGGACATATTTTACAGCATTTTCCATCTACTTTCTCTGGATAGTCACACGGATACTCCTTGGGGCACGTGATCTTCTGGCAGTCCTGGACACCATCCCTGCAAGTGCAGAGGATGCAGGGCAGGAGGCCGTAGAGCCGGAAGACGGGGTGCCACACTTCCCCATGGGAGTAGGTCTTCCCATTGTAAACACAAGCTGGAGGAGAGAGAGAAAAAAGTTGCCAATGGAAATAAATCCTCCTCCTCTCTGTACACTCAGGTCTTGGTGGAGCTCAACACATTTCACCGCCTCAGAAACGGGTGGCCCTGCTGTCTTGAGGAGCATGATCTGCTGGCAGCACATCCAGCAGCAACGAACACTGAGACATAGCAGCCACCCCGCCCAGGAGGTGCCATGAGGCAGGGGACCAGGCTCCAGGAGGTGGAGGCTGCTTGGGTCAACCACCCTGGTGGGGGTGAGTGGAAAGTGTGGGCAGGACCTCACCTGCCTCCAAGCCTCTGTGAGCCCAGGGTCTCTCCGAGGCTGTCACAGGCATGAAGCACAGTGAAGAGTGCCACCTGCTGACTCCTCCATGAAAATTTGTGGAGGTCCCAAAATTTCCTCCAGGGCTTCATCTCCAAGGACTGGAAAGAGCCTTTCTGGAGACACAGTGGTGGGAGAGCCCCCAAGAGAAGAAATGACCTGTCTTTCCCCCTTTGGCTCCATGGGGTTGCCTTCTCATCTCACATTTCTACTCTCTCCTCCAGGAGAAAGACCGCAGCACCAGGACAGACCCAGCACATGGTGTGTGGGTGCAAGGGGGAACATCCTGTCCCTCTGCCACACTGTCCTGGAAGGACCACATGGAGTCTTCCAGCTGAGCACTGCCCTTCCCAGTTCCCAGGTCTCCAAAACACCCCAAATACCAATCTTCTTACAACTCTTTTTGGAAACTGGTAGATTCATGCAGTCAAGAGGCTGTGGGCCACGAGGACTGAGATAGCTAGTGAGGAGTGGGAGGTGGGACTTGATGGTGGAAAGCTGCTGCTGAAACAGATTCCTTGGACAATTCACAGTCCCAGAGAAGTCATCTTAGTCCATGTACAGACCAGCCCTTCTATCTCTTACCTTTCTTGTGCTTCTCCTTCAAGACAATCTTCACGGTGGTGCCACCTCCTCCCTTGGGTTTGAAGCTCCTGGGAATAAACTCCAAGGAAGAACTGAGAACAGTGGACATGGTGGCTCCAGGTGGCTTCCTGCCCATTGCTTCCCCCAAACACTGGTCTTGCGAATGCCTCTGTGAGCAGTCAGAGAAAAAAAGGGACTCAGACCCTAGCAGTTGGGTTGTTCTCACTCCAAAACATGCTGGAAAAAGCCATGCACAACTTTCATCAGGAGTGGAAAGTCTAGAGACCACAGGGATGAGCAAAGACCCAGGAGCCATCTTGGTGCCTGCAACCGCCTAAGGGGTGCTGAGCAGTTTGTGTCAGTGCCCCACACTGGTGTCCTCCCTATGCTGCATGCAGGTCACCCTTATTGGGGCAGCACCCTTCTCATCCCATGCTCATCCCAATGCCCTCAGGTGAGGTCCTACATCACTAACACAGGCAGGGAAATGGGCTAGTCTTTTCTAGATGCCTGCTGGGAAACTGAAGACCAGCATCCGTGCAATGTAACCAGGATCAGAGACATAAGGATGGGTCTTATCCTGCCCTCTCACCTGGCTGTCACCAGGAGGGTTGGTGTGTGGCTGCCAGCCAGCAGGATTGAAATCCCGGTAACATCCCCATCTTCCACGAGCAAACTGCTGGGACAAGACATGCAGCACAAAGGGTCCCCTTGTGTCTATTTTGGAGGTTTTATAGGTGGTGGAGGTGTGACGCTGGCGTTTCACCCAGCAGTATGGAAAAGGGCAGGACCAGGAGCTGTAAGTGATCTAATCCCACAGACCTGGCATGGGCTGCCCAGCTCTGAAATGTCACCACGAATCCACCCTCGGCAGCCAAGGAGTCACTTTTTCCTTGCTGGGGCTGCTGATACAAACAGCCTGGGGAAAGCACACTGGTGGCCAGCTCCACTGCTGGCTGCTCTGTGGGAACTACAACTGGGAGGCAGGACTCCTTTGAGCCCAGAGTGGAGTGGAGACACCATGTCCTGAAGCAAAAGCCCCCAGAGAGAGATTTGGCCCATCTGATTCTATGGGTAAGAGTCACATTTGGCTGTTGGTCACCTCTGAGTCTGCTCTGCCCATGCTCCCCAGCTGTTTTAACCTATTGGCCAAGTTCAGCCAGGTTGGCCAACAAGGAGGAGAAGCGGCCAAGATTTACAGTTCTCGCAGGTCTTTTGCTCTTCCAAAGACATTAGAGGTTCTTCAGAGGAATAGGATGAGAGTCTTTCCCTGGTGGTCTGAAGTCTCAGCCTATGCTGATAGCCCTCACCTAGAGTCAACGCCAAGACACTATTCATCTGCAAACCAGGTGTCCGTGGCTCTGCTGTCCAAGGAACTGACTACCCTCCTAGAGCTGCTGTGGGTCATTTCTTTGCAGAAGATTATGGTCAAGGACAAATGGCTTTCTTTGAGCTGTTTAATGGGGCTGTGCTAGAAGCAATAATCTGAGTTTTAAAATGCAAACGTCACGTACAACACCTCTGTTTAACTGCAGGGGCTCCTCCTCTGTGGACTTCTCATATGAGCCATCTGCAAGGGAAAAACATTGTCCTGTGAAATGCTGCAGGGTTGGATGAGGATTTGCTCCCTGGGGTCCAACTGACTAAAAGCAGCTCTCTTCAGGGTGCTGGCCCACCTGCAAGGTCTGGAAGGAGAAGAGCTTCGCATAGGCAATGCACATCACCCAAAGCAAGTGGGAGCCATACCCCAAAAACCCTTTTATCCCCACTGACTATTAACAAGATCTCAGCTCCAAGAAAGACGTGGCCTTGTAGCTTCTGAAGTCAGGCAGCATGAAAACACCCCCAGAAGTAGAGTATCAGGTGATGGGGATGATCTGGCATTAAAAAGAAATCCAAAGACATTTCTCACAGAGTCAATGACATGTCCCAGCTGCACCAAAGAAAACTGGGAGAGAGGAACACAAATTGCAGAAGGGGAGAGTTTGGAGGAGGCACCTAGAGGAGGTCATTCTGTGTCCACAGCCAGGAGACCACCATGGCCTTACAGCTCCATAAAATTTTCTCATATTAAAGAGTCATTTTGTTCTGTGACTTCACTGTCAGCAAGGTGTGAACCTGCCCACTCGCTCTTGAGTCTGTCTCATTTGGAGACACGAAGCTTGATTTTCTCCTAACCCTCTCAGCTGTGAGTCAGGGGATACAGCAGCAAATTCAAGTATTTCTCCCCCATGGAGGGCTGTGGGAGTAAAACTCAGTCATGCCGTACTGAGGGGGAAGGGGGAAAGTTCCCTGACTGGCCTGGAAACTTCCCTGGAGCAACAGACGCATGCACAATCTTTACGTGGTCCATACAACCATCTCCATCCTGGTGGGTGAGTGGTCTGAAGGACTTTGCCCTTCATGCAGGTCACATCTCTTGCATGATGCACCAGTGGCAGGGCAAAAAGCTCAGCTCTGGCCAGCGTGTGGGCTGCAGGGAGGCAGGACACAGCTAGGTGTGGGAGGGGAAGCACGCAAGGAAAAAACCGAACCCTCATCTTTTGTTTCCTGGTGCAACCAAGACATAGGCAAGTGTCCTGATTTACAGCAGAGGCTTTCAAAATCCTGCTGAAGTGGCTTCAAATGGCTCCCAGCCCTCGCTCAGGAGCAGCTCCTGGGCCCCTCCTTACCTTTGCAGACCTGGCAGCAGGAATCCGGCACAGTTAGGGGAGAGGAGCACAACAGCTCTGGGCATGTCACCAAGCCGCAGTAAATCTGGCCTTCCTAGGAGACAGCAATAAAACCAAAAACACTGTCAGCGTTATCAAGGTCTGGACAGGGGTGTATGTCACCCGTGTTAGGGTGTCAACACTTCAAATTGCAGATCTAGCATAAATCAAAAGCCCCCCAATAGTCCATCCTCAGATATCACCAATTATCTATCAACTGATGAAAGCTGAAAATCTGCCCCTGCCGCACACTCCATCCTGTGGGGTATAGCGTGGTGGGTGGTGTCTTCTCCTGGCATGGCTGGTTCACCAATTGTCAGTCATCATGCTCAGGAGTGGAGTGATCTTCCCCAAAAAGAAGGAGACAGTGCCCTGCTCTCAGCCACTGTTAGCGCTACCAGATCTGAAACAGCCACCACACACCTATAAACTCTGCTTGACACCCACCAATTCAAAGTGGCGCAAGAACCTGACGTCTCCCAGGACAAGGACCTGGAGGAAAGGTGGAAAGGGTAAGTGTGATGCTGAATCCAGGCCCAGGTCGAGGTCACAGCTCTGCCCTCCCTCTGTCTTGGGTTATTCAATAACACCAGAGCCAAGCACACAAAGACGTTGGGTCGAGAGCTGTGGATGGATGTTCAGGTCTACACCTTCTTCTACTGGCTTGGTGGTTAGTTTGGTAAGTATCATTGCTGCAGCGTTTAAGCTGAAAACCATGGGCCAAGGCCAGTCTTGACCTCAGTGCATCCCAGTCCCACGTCAGTCAATGGATTTGCACCCGTTTGCTGCAGGTCTAAGTTTTTCCTGCTTTGCAGAAGGGTAAAAAAGGATGTTCGGCAACCCACCAGCCAGACCTCAACAGCAAGTCCTCTTCTCCAAACAGCAGTTTCCTCTGGGACATACACAAGCTCTCAGTCAACTGAAGCCAAGAGGTTAACCAAAGATTTCCTCAGAAAACCAAACCACAGCAGCTTCTTCTACCATCAGTAAGCCAAACCGCTGTGCAGGGGACGTGAAGAGGAGGAAGAAAGTTTGGTAAATGAGAGGATCTGGTGGAGGCCACTGCAAACCAAACCCTGCTCTCCACTTCAGGGACCTCCACGGGGTCCAGACCTGCAGGGAGCAGGGTTTGGCCATGCAGCTTCTTCCTTCTTTCTCCTTCTGACCAGTAGCTCTCGGCAAAGACCTGCCTTGGGCGGGAAAGAGCAAATGTCATAAAAAGCAGGATTTATCCCGGAGGCACTGGTCTCGGGGCAGTTTTCAAAGAGGTTTAGACCAGCTGTTCACGCAGCTGTTCTAGCAGCTGACAACATCAGACACAGCCCGGCAAGACCCCGCCGCTGCAAAGCTCCTCAGCCATCCTTTTATTTTCCCCTTCGTATCCAAGGCATTATCCTGCCGAATAAACAGAGCTTGAGCGAGAGCCAGTGCCTCTGAGAGGGACACGAGGGTCGCAGGCTCCTGGGGATTGTGGTGGATGGGGTGGGAAAGCAGGGCCAGGTGGGCATGTAAAGTTGAATCCAAGGGCTTCTTCCCAGCGTTTGTCCCCAGCCTGGTGGGCTGGCATCCAGATGGGGTCCATAAGAGAGGAACCAGCCCCAAAAACTCTATAATTTCTATGTCTAAGCTACGCCTCTTGCCACCTAGCTCCAAGCCACCTAGCTCCAAGGCGGGCACAAGCACCAAAGGCTCAGAGCAACTATCCTGGCATCATGGACACTTTACTATCAAGCATCAGCTGATGGTAACCACCATGTGCGTGCTCATGGCATGAGAGAGGGAGGTGGTTTGGGGTCTCTCACCCCTTTTTCTTTTCTGGCCAAACTTAGTCCAATTATTTGCTGCAAGCAAAGGACAGATCAGTGGAGCCTGGTCCCATCTAAGGGCTCTGTATGATGCGTGGTGAAAGCCACGTCTGAAACCCTCTTCTTTTTTACAGCAGAGGCTGTAGCGGGTATGAGAAGTTCCCCACAGCATCCAAGTCCAGCATCGGCACTTTCAATCCCCCTTCCTTGCTCCCTCTCAAGGAGGAGGAGCTGCTCCATTTATCTCCCAACACTCAGCTCCTGGCACGCGTGGCTCTACGCTCCACACACCTTCCTCATCGCCGCTGGCCAGGCTGCCTCGCGTCTCCTGAGTAAAGCATCAGGACTGGGTTTTTGATGGGTTTTTGCAGGATCCCAGACTGCGGGAGAGGGCTGGGCAGAGCGGAGCCAAAGCCCTGTCTCAGGGCACTGACGGAGGCTCACGGATATGGAACGTCCCTCCAGTGCTGGCAATGGGTGGTGGATGGGCAGTCCATCCCGGGGGTGCATGTTGAGGACCACACAGCATCCTGGCCACTGTCACAGCCCTCAGGTAGGGCAACCAGGGCCATCAAGGAAGATGGGCATGCAATGGTCCTGCAAAGGTCATTGTAACTCAGCATGAAAGGCAAATGCTTCCTGAAAACGCTTTTCGTAGACAGCCTGGGAAGCACATGCACAGCCCTTCTCCAGGGCACAGCTCCACACACAACAGCCCAGAAGGTTCGTGAACACGCTGCAGGAGTTTCCAGACAAGAGTAGCTCCTGGTGCTCAAGCACATCTTGGCCCTGAGTTCAGCTTCCACTTAAATCCAGGCAAGGGGAATGAAGATCGCTAGGTGCCTGCCCATTGCCATCTCTGACTGCTAGGCTCCACTGCCCCTGGCTCTCTGCTGTCATCTCCTGGCTGTGTCGGAGCGTGAGATCCAGCCATGCAGGGCAGGAGCTGGCTGCTGGAGGCACTGTGAGACCCAGGCACCCACCAACGGTTGGGAGTCACCAAATCCTTTCTGGAGCTCAGCTCAATTTCACCAGGTCAACATGGGGCTCGATGTCCCAAGAACTTCTGAAGCCCAAGAGCTGGCATCCATGTTGCCTTGAAGGCACACTGAGCTCCCCCATCTTCCCCTGGCTACAAACCCCACCTGCTTTGCACCAAGCACATGGGTAAAAAGGCTCCCTGTCGTCCCCTCTGCCAACCATCTGCCATACGATGCCTCGGTGGGGCAGGTGGGATAGCTGGATGCTGTGGGGACAGCACTGGTCCCCAGCAGGCAAATGCTCAATGGGGACAAGGGCTGTCCCCCTGCCCACCCCAAGGAGCCCCAGAAGGGTCCATCCAGAACTGGCCTGTGGGATGTATGCTGAATAATCCACTCTTGGAGCAGCTTGTTCGTGCTGTTCCCACCAAGAGGAGATGCAGGCAAGTGTTTTGTGCTCTGACCCCAGGGCCCAGCGGACATTTGCAGCCCACCCTGCTCAGGGTCAAGGCCACATAACGCACCTGGGCAGAGGGGGAAGCACCCAGCTCTGTGGTGGTCTTTGGTCACTGGGTAGGGGAGGACCCATCACCATTTCAGAGGAAGCTCAATCTCCTGCACTGATAACCTGATCCTGATAATAAACCATTCCACCATGGGCTGGTACCACCCAATGGTCTTCATGAGGCTTTTGACCTGGTGGAACACTGTTGGGGTGCAGGAGCAGACCCCAAGTCCTCCCCACGTCCCGCGGGCTCGCAGGTAGCTTACGGAGCAGCTGCACTGCACACACTGGTTTGGCTGGCGGCTGGGAAAGAGCTCGTTGGTGGTGAACATCTCGCCTTGCTGGTAGGTCGTCCCGTTGTACTGGCAAGACTTGATGGGTGCCCGGAGGCCAGAAGGCGAATGTGGCTCTGGAAAAGAAGATGAGAAAGCAACTGGGATGAGAGTCAGCCCTTACTTGGCTCCGATGTAGCACAGATGCTCAGCAGATTCCCACCAGCCCAACCCAAAGGGACAAGGAGACCTTTACGCACCGCAGTTATCAGGAAGAAGTGGCCGGGGTATTGCATGGCCAAAAGCTTTTGGAGAATGAGGCTGCCCTGACTACACTGAGCTCAGCACAGAGTTGTGGAGTCTCCTTCTCTGAAGAGAGGAAACCTGCCTGGATGCATTCCTGTCCAAGCTACTCTGGGTGGCCCTACTTTGGCAGAGGGGTTGGACTACGAACGTTCCTTCCAACCCCTACCATTCTGTGATTCTGTGAAAACCTGGAATTCTGATCTCCCACAGTCTTGTCCCCTGCTGTGACAGAATGATGGCAAAGCTAGTCAAAAACCAACAGCAATTTGGGAAATTAGAACAAAAAAAAGAGAAAAAAACACTATTTTTAATTTTTAGCCAATTATCCATGGGAGAAGCCCTTTTTATCTGACTCCATCTGATGGTGAAAGGCATTACACCCAGAGGAGGGAAAAATTCAATAATTGTGTTTAAATTCCTCTAAATTATTCTTTTCCCTACATCCAACACATTTTGCTGGCAAACGATCTGAATAAAGTGCCAGCTTCTGCTTTGTCCCTGAACTGACATTTTGTCTGTCCCTACAAGGTTCTGTGGATGGGGGAGAGTTGGAGAAAGTGGTCTGGTAGAGACACTTGTCCGTCAAAGTGACATTTTGGGGGGGAAAAAAGCAACGTGAACAGCCTGAGCTGCCATTGCTGCCATGACCCTTGAGCAGGGCCAGACCCAGCATTGCTGCGCTGCTCCAAGTGTGAACATTCAAGTGACTGCACTTGAGGTATGCCCTGCAGGACATGGCAACCTTGTCACCTCCTCCCCATGGGATGTCTACCTACCGAGACACCGTGGGCAGCACTGCTGGGGGTCCGTGACGGGACTGGCACACTGCAGAGCCGGGCACTGGATCCGGTAGCACCTGATGTTGGTGTTCTGGGGAGAAACAGAGAAAGATGGTTCGTTCAACTATATGTTCACCCCTGCATGAGGAGGAAGGTGTTGGATGACGGCCACATTATCACAACAGACTGTGCTTGTGTAGCTCACCTAGACAAGGACGTCTCCATCCCTGGCTCAAACCCAGCCAGCTCATGGTCTCATCTCTCATCATCAAAGATCACTTGTGGTCCCACAGCAGGCCTGAGCCACTTCCACCCACAACCCATCAACACTGCCGAGACAGCTCCCTCACAAGGTCAACCCAACAACCCCAGGGGGACATGGGGCTTTGTCAAAAGGAAAGAGATTAATCCAATGTCCCTATGGGACTGGAAAGGGCTTCTCTGGTCAAATTAGACACCAAAACTTAAAAGCTGCCAAAGCAATGCCCCAGGGCAGCAGCAACCCCACCACCTCCCGTGGAACCTCACAGGGGACGTGCCTCAGAGCAGCTGCAGCGGATGCAGTACATCAGCCCCTGTGGCTCCAGATAGGGGTGCCAGCTCTCGCCAGGGCTGTACTTCTTGCCATTGAAGTCGCAGAACATATCGGGCCCTGAAAGTCAACCAGGAGAAGCTATGTGAGAGAAAGGAACGGTCCTTGGGAGAGCTTTCCTCCCTCCATGATAAGAAGAGCAAGGCCAGGTTGGATGGGGCTTTGAGCAACCTGGTCTAGTGGAAGGTGTCCCTGACCATTGCACGGGGATTGGGACTAGGTGATCTTCAAGGTCACTTCTAACTCTAACCATTCTATGATTCTATGACAGCTTGGTGTCTTCATGCTTTCTCCCATGAGCAGATGATGGCCATATCCCATCCACCAAACCCCAGAATGAATACATTCCCCAAAAGCCATTTTTTTGCCGTGATTTGTTATATTTTTAGCCTGGGACCCATCTGACCAGCTGGCAATTCCTCTGTGCAAGCTGGACTCCCTTTGCAGGCAAGGAACAGAATGGGTGGGTTTGAGCCATAAATTAGAGCGCTCTCTCTAAAATATGTCAGTAGAAATGCTCATTTGATGATGGACAGGTGATTTCAGGGTGATGTTATGGGACTGAATTTTCCCCAGAAGGGCTGTGACTGGTGGGGGGGGACAGGAGAGCCTGAATTTAGGAGACGTTTTCACTGTTACCCAGAAATAGAAGAGGAAAAAAAGATATTTTGGGATAGAAACACATTCCAAAGGAAAACCTTTTACTCCCCCTAAGAGCTTCAGCTCATTCTGTCCAGGACCCCTGGACAAGCGCCATCAGCACACAGGCAGCGGAGCATCAGCCCTGAGGAGCAGGACAGTGCTGCCTTGCCCCATCCCACCAGGCTCAGTCCCTCGGCTTTACCAAGCTTGAGATGGCACTGGTCTGTCTGGAATGGGTTGAACCATGCTCTTCATTCATGGGCGTGTCCACGGGGACAGCAAGTCCACCTCATCCACTTTTTGCCCCCAAAAGCACAAAGCCATGTATTTTTCTACTCCTTCCTGATCCTATCATCCTGAGAAGAGCCAGTTTCCAGCCATGCTCCTGAACTGGAAGTGTCTGTCCCAGAAACGATCTAACCCTGCCTACGCTGGCATGGGTTTAACCTTGCCGTGGCACAGGGAGATGGATGAGATGGTGCCCAGCACAACTGGTGAAGGAGATCCCCTTTGGAGATCTCCCCTCTCCCTGGATTTTAGCAGGTCTCTATCAACCCCTTCCATCTCCAAGCCCTTGATTACACACCAACCCTTTGGCAGGACAAGGCCAGCCTGCAGCAGGACCTGTGGGACAAACTGTGGCCATAATCACCACCAACAACCAAAGGGTTTTGGCCAGAAAGCCCAGATCAATCATCCTTAATGTTCGCATCAAAAAGCATTGCAGGACCAAGCTTCGAGCCCAGTTGGACCTGCAAGAACCTGGACCCTGTAACTCCCTCCACAGCCCAGTGGCTGCTCCTGCTCTCCCATGGTGTGTCCTCAGTCCCCGAAAAGCCAGAGGGACGCATCGGGGCTTAAGCTCTTTCATGAAGAAGCACATGCCTGCCCGCGTGTGTTATTAGTGGTTTCAGTGCTTACAGCCCTGCTAAAAACTGAAGGTGATTTAAAAGGTTATGTCATCGAGGGGATTTGAGGTAGTTTGGGTGATTACGTTGCACGAAGGCAGCAGAGACATTTACGCTCCCTGAAGCATTTATGGGTCTTTTAAAGCCTTGTGGTGCCCTGGGGATGTGGGGAGCGGGCAGAAGGCTGTTTTCCAAGGCATGGTGCCCAGCTCTCACCACCTGCTGCATGGTTGGGCAAGCTAGCATGTGCTGACCCCGCTACATGGCTGGAAGGAATCCTCGATGAATAGCAGAGGGTCCCCAAAATCAGCTTGGTGGTGCTCACCACCCCAATGATGCTAAAAGTCATCCCATGCTCCACTCTGTCACCTGGGGCAAAGCAGTGGTCTTGAGATCCATGCCAGCGTTGTCCCACCTTGCCAAAGCTGAAGATGCCACCTTCTTCATGTGTTTCTCCCACCAACCAGGCAAAAACCATATGAATACAACATGGTGGGCTGACATCCCTCCTCCAGCTTCTGACCGTCCTCAGGATGAACCCAAGTGATGCTCTACCACGGCTGGTCCCCATGGCCATCAGGAAGGGCAGCCCTACCTGAGGACCCCTAAGGGTCTATGATGATCCTTATGGGTCCCTTCCAACTCAAGCCACACAGGTCTGCCAGCAGCCATGAGCTCCTCATTGAGTTCATGTCTTCAAGCACATGATTCTACAAGTTGTACCTTCAAAGGAGGTGGTCACCAGCTGCCCAGACCACCTAGTCCAAGCACAGTGGTGTGGGGCCAGTGTTGTGTCTGTAGAGGTGGAGATTTGCAGTGACTTTGGGGTGGATGCTGTCACAGGGACAGGCATTTTCCTTCCTTTTCCCTACTCCGGTCTTTACATTGTCCCCATATCTTGCTCCAAACCTCTCGACAAGTCAGCAAACCCTGGCCATGCACAACACAAGCTTACAGCAAACCACACAAGAATGGGAAGCACGTGGCTGGAAACTGCAGAAACCCAGAAGAAAGGGGAAAAAATCCACGAAACTAAAAAAAAAAAAAAAAAAAAAATCATCATTTTGCAAAAGGGTGAGAAAATGACTTCATTTTTCCCTGCTTGCAGCATCTTCATGAATTACGCTGAGGGTGAAGAAATCGAGTTGCCTTCATGTGACGCGGCCCCGCTCAGCTCGCAGGCTTCCATGCCAGTTGGCTGCTTCGTTCAAACATTTAATCACAAGTCGAGCCCTGGTTTGGGTCCAGCCCTCGAAAGCAGCCTGATTCATGTCTGCAAAGGGCCCGCTGGTAAAATTAAAGCCGACTGGCAGCGCTGGGCAGCAGCAGACACTTGTCCGCATCGCAGTAGCACTATGCCGCGTATTTGGCAAGAGGCGCCAGCATGTTTGGTTAAAAGCAAGCTGGGGATGGGTGGAAGGAGGAGGCTTAAAAGCTGAAGGCTCTGGATCATTTTTTCCCATGCCAGGCTAATAATTTCATTTTCAGAGGTCAAACTTTGGATATCTTCCCAATTCACTCGGACTGAAAAACCATTTGTGGCAGTAAATTGCTCCCGTGCCGTTCAGTCTCCTTATTTATTGCGTCTTCGGCAACAGCATGCTCACAAAAGTCACGTTGTTTTACTTTTCATTTTCCAGAGAGGGCTCCTGAGCTGTGGAGCATTTTCAAGGCTGCAGTACCAAAAATCCAGATGAAGCCATCACCTTGTTTTCCTTCCCGAGGACCACGCCACCCCTGGGTAGGAGAAGACAGGGGGCCAGCCTGGTCCATGCCACCTCGGAGACACAACCACAGCTTGCTGATTGCAAGTCAGAGGCTCTACGCTTGTTGGTGGCCCTACGGGACCTGGAAGCAGGAGCAGAGGTGGGAAGGGGCAAACAGCTCTCATTGCAAACACCTCCAAGAACAGGTCCCATCTAACAGGTCCCACCTAACCAGTTTCTTCTCAAATACAAGAAGCCCCCAATACAAGACCCTGCTCTTCAGAGTATCGTTACGGGTTGTATGAACCAGGAAAACCAACTGAAAACCATGGAAATGATTTCTCTGCCACCCAGCAGCAAGTCCTGTGCCTAGAGGGAGGGTGGGAGATGCTGCAAAGAGCAACTCCTCCATGCAGGAACTGCTCCGCCTTTCCCACCACAAATGGTTCTGCTTGGGGACATCATGGAGGAGGAAGGTTTCTCCCTTCCTCCCCATCCAACAGACAGTGTTTTCTTGGGTGAAGACCACCTGGTTACAACCAAATCATTGAATACCCCAGGCCAGGGTCTGGGGCCTGTGGCCCGGCCCAGCTCATGTTCATACCCACCTGCTGGAACTGCCCTGGCCCAGCTGTCCCCAGGCATTTGCCAAAGCCCAAGTTGGCATCGGCCAACACCACGCTGGGGACTGCACCTGCAGCGAGAGTCTGGACACCCCCAGTCAACACTCAAGGCTGTGCCCAAGCCCTGGTTTACTTTGATTATCATTAATTGTCATTAATTATCATTAATTGCATCCTGGACAGCAAGGAGGGTATGTAATATGACGTGGAAAGTAAGAGGGGGAGGACAAGGCAAGAGAGAAGAATAAAGTTACAAAGAAAAGGGTGTTTTTTGTCCATAACAGGGACAAGAAGCAGTCAACCTGAGGTAAAGCCTGGAAGATTTAAGACAGGTATTGAGGGAAGGTTTCCAGCTACCAGGAGATTTAAACCCCAGAAGAGGCAATCACAAAGTCTCTGAGCCACTCCATGAACCCCTTGGAGCAGCATCTTCATGAAATGGTCTAGAGACATCAATCCAGGGTCACAAACTGAATGGCATGGAGAAACCCCTCCTGCACTGCCTTTTGTGACCGCTGACACCCTCTCACACCATGAGAATGGCCTCAATGCCTCTTTGGGATGTATCTCAACAGCTTCATACACCAACCACCACGGCACCCTGCATCTTCGTGACCTGCTCTAAATCCAGTGAAAGACCATGAAACAAGGGGAGATGGGCAAAATCCCATGGTCTCCTTGCTGAACCATCAAACTGACTGATGTTGATCAGACCACCCCCAGACATCTGGCCTCAGATGCAGACAAGTCCACTCAGGCCAGCATGTCCATGAGACCTTTTCCCTTGAAGCTCTCCCAGCTGCTGACACAGCCCGTTTGAGCCGGTTCCTTCCACCCCTCCACATTCACAGTGGACAAGGATGTCCCCATGGGTTTCCCAACACAGTGTGACTCCTCCCACGCCCTGGGCACTTTGACCTTGGCTGAACCAGGGGCCAAAAACAGGTCAGATGTTCTCCTGCATCAATCCCGAGCATGGTAGCAGGAACCGCAGTGAGCTATCAAACCCGCAAGCGTGGTGGCTACCAAAATGCCACGTTCTGCTGCCAAATCCTCCTTTGGCTCAGGTTGAACCATGCTCACTTCACCTTCCTCTGGGTATAGGGACTGATGCTCAAGAAAGTCAAGCCATAGACACACCTGTGCCTGCAAGATCCTGCCCCTATGTCCCCAACTCCCACATCGGGGTTTCCCATACCTGAGCAGAGCAACCTGATGGGTCATGGGAAGTTTAAAGATGCTTTTACCTCACTGCTCCATCAGCCCAGGGATTCTCACACCCGTTACCCAGTCGGGTCTCCACACACGTGGGATCACCATGCATCAATCCTTACATTCACTGGAGATCCTCCATGCTACAGGACACTGAGGAATCCCCAGAGGCGATTCCCTGCTGCACGTAAAGCCTTGACCCATGGCTAGAGAGGGGCTAATGCGCCCACAAGACCCCAGAGCATGGAAAATGAAGGTAATAACCTCTCCCAATTTGCTCTCCCACTGCAGAAAGCTTCCACCAGCCCTGTGCCTCAGTTTCCCTAGCAGGGACTTTCACTCCAAACCGGCTCCGACAAGGATGCTTCCGAAATATCCCGCAGGTCTCACCCTGCTTCTCCCTCCTTTCATCTCATGGGGTGGGGGGTTTCCTCCACCTCTGCATCCCCAGAGGGTCTCCCCATAGCTCTCCCCCAAGCAGGGCACGTCTGAGCCAGGCTCCCGACCCCGACAGCTTTGTCGGAGGTCAGGCACCTGCCAGCCATCCCTGCGCCGGGCGTGCGGGGGTGTGTTTATGCAAACCATTTTGCGAGTTTTAAGAGCCGCCATAAATAAAGTGTAAAAACCACTGTCTGGTACACAAAGTCCAGGCGCTCCTGTGACAGCCCTGTATTTATGAAGGGCTTAAAATGCAACTTAGCTGCAAAGGGACTGGTTAAAACACACTGGGCCCTTGACATGTGGCATCCTAATGACTCTGCTCACGTCCAGATCGCTTCCCACGCGCTCGCCTCGCTCAGTCCTGGGCTGGGATTTTCTTCTCAGGATTTTGGGAGCCTGGAAAACTCTGCAGCTTTGCAAATGCAGCCTCACAAAGCATCGCTGAACTCCCCAGGGTGGAGGAGCTGAGTGAAGTCCCGCACCCAGAGCATCTGCAGGGGTTCTGCGAGCAGCAGACAGGGCCCCATTTCCCTCCTCTCCTTCCCCCATTTCCCTCCTCTCCTTCCCAAGGGGATGCTCAGTTGTCTAAAGCAGGGCATGCAACCCTCACCCCTCCCTTACCCTAGCCACCAGCAGGATTTGCTTTTCATCCGCATCGTTCCTATCTTGGACCAGTCAGTCCCTTGTCATGCTGAATCCGAACTCGTAGGACAGAAGGATCCCACAAACTCCCTTTTCTCCAAGAATAACATTAAAAAGAAATGAAACGGCAACTTCCAAGCTCCTGGGGAAAACCACTGCCCCACGCTCTCCAGAGATGCTGGTGTTTAAATGCCTCCAGCCAAAACATCATTGCATTTAGCTATTGCCGCTGAATTACTCATAGTGGCCGGGCTGCAGCACATTCGGCCCAGTAACCTGTGCCTCTGTTATTTTTTCAGCTGAGAGTATAAATCCCCTAAAATAGCCTGTTTCTGTGGGCAAATTCTTCTTTTCTGACTGGCCTTCAAGCCCGAGCTTTCTGCTTCTCACCTATTTTTAGCCACGACACTGTAGGTCTCTTGGCTGATGAGCCTGCTCGTAACTAATTTATTCCTGTCTTCATTCTCCTGGAGCGCTCGGCCCTGAGCAAACTTCAAGGCAGTGAGCTGCAGAGGTGGACAGCGGAGAAAAGTCCACGATTTGATGAGGACCTTGTCAACAAGACCCTCCTGCCCTCGACCATGGGGCATCTGGAGCCCCAGCCAAGTCCCCTGCACTGCACCGCAGGATGTGCCCAGCGGCAGAGCCAAAGCGATGCAGAGCTGGGGGTGATCCCGGATCTCCCTTCTCCGATCCTGTCCCTGTCCTGCGGTGTCCAGCCCTTTATCACCATTATAAATCCCACAAACAGACCCCAGCGCTTCCTCCCAAAGCAGACAAACCCCTACTATCCCCATTCATCCTGGCTTATGCCCAATTTAGGGGCTCTGCTACCATCAGCAGGTGCCTCCGAAGAGCAAACACCTCACCTAGCATCTGTGTCACCTTCTGGAGATGTCTCCATCCTCCTCCTAACGTGGGTACCACAGTTAACGCAGCCCTGGCAGAGGCAAGGAATCAGATCCACATCCCTCGCACAAGAAATAGATGCTGCGGTCTGAGATCGGTGGCTTTCCATGAGCCCAGGGAAGGAAAAGCAGCCAAACTCACCCAGGTTTTGCTCTCCAAGGCTCTGCACAGCCCCATCGAGCCGCCTGCCTTCCCCCCCACCAAGCACAACCCACCACCAGGACAAGCAATCCAGCGCTCACATTTTGGGTCGGCACTCCAAGAGGACGATTATTTGCTGAGTGCCTAATGCACTGCTGGCAGCGGGCAAGTCATAAATCATCCTAATGCAGTCACCGACAGACTCTACTGGGATTTCGGGAGATTAAAGGAAAGAATAAGTGTAGGGACACAACAGGTCCTGCTCTGGTTTGCTCGGTGTTCAGGTAGCTTTGTGATGCTGTAGGGGTGCCCTGCGCCCGTTGGTGAGGTCCCAGTGCCTTGCCCAAGCCAAATCCACCTCCCGGTCCCAGTTAACACCTCCGGCACCCTGCAAGCTGCTAAACAGCCCCGGCCAAGTCCTTCAAGTCCTTCTGTACAAGGAAGTGTTGAACCTCCCTTCCCTTCCCCATCCCAAAGCTTATCTTCCCAGTCAGCCAGCTGGGAGCAGGGGTAAGGAGAGAACAAGGGATGGACATGGAGATGGACAAGGGATGGACACGGAGAAAAGCCCCCAACTTTGGTTTGAAGGGGTCATTTCCCACAACTGCCCGCGTCCCCATCCACCCTCAGAGGGGAGATGCACCCATGCAGCGTGGGATCAATGGTTGGACTCGATGATCTGAAAGGTCCCTCCCAACCTAGGCAATTCTATGATTCTATCTGTGCAGGGGAAGGGCTGCAATTCAACCTCCTGCCCTCTGTGATTTCTAGCCCACAGGAGGGGGGGTCCCAGACCTTCAGCACGTCCCTGCCAGCCCATGAAACCCCACAGCCCCCTCACCATCATGCAGCAGTGTGCTCGGCGCTGTACATCCCCACAAAGCAGCCGGGGACAGCAGTGGGTGGAGGGGGACACAGTACAGGATGGGGGACCCAGCTTGCTGCATGCCCTGGGACGTCCTGGCCATGGAGAATGGGCACCTGCCACAGCGAGGAGTCTCCCCGTGATCCTAGCCATGCCCGCAAAGCCCCTTCTGCAACTTCCTGGGGACCCTGGTGATGGGGAAACTGAGGCACAGAGGGAACCAGCCCAGCCGGGAGGGGAGTGGGGGCGACTTACGAGCCCGGGCTCGGCTCTCAGAGGCGAAGAGGAGCAGCAGACACCGGAGGAGGAAGGCGAGGGGACCCGCGCCGGGAAGCATCGCAGCCCGGCGATCGGCGCCCGGGGGCTTCGATCCCGGTGCCCGGCGGTGTCTTGGTCCCAGTGCCGGGGGGCTGCCGCTGCCAGATGTCCCGCTGCTGGTCCCGGTGCCCGGCGGTGCCGCGATCTCGTTCCCGGTGTCGGGTTCCTCGGGGCGGAGGCCGGTACCCGGGGGTGTCGGTTCCCGGGGATGCCGGTGCCGGGAGTGCCGCGGTGCCGATGCCCGGGGATGCCGGTGTCGGGGGTGCCGAGACGCCGGTGCCCGGGGGTGTCGCGGTGCTGGTGCCCGGCGGTGGCGGTGCCGAGGGTACCGAGATGTCGGTGCCCGGGGGTGCCGGTACCGGGGGTGCCGCGGTGCCGGTGCCCGGCGGGGCTCGTCTCGCTCCGATCAAAGGCGCCTCCTTTAGGGAGAGCCGAGGAGTTTGTTTGTTGGTATTAAAGGCGGAGATGGGGAGGGCGGGGGGGGGCGAAGGGAGGCGGGGGGGAGTTGTGTGAGATCCGCAGGGTGGTTGTTTTTTTTTTAATTATTATTATTTTCCCACTTTTTTGCGGGGGGGTGTTTTAGGAAATTCCTCGGCGGCGGGAGGGCGGAGGGAGAGCGGGCGGGCGGGGAGCGGGTGCGGGAGCCGCAGGTTTAACCCCTGCCTCCCTGCAGCCTGGCCGGGGCTCCGCGGGGAGGCTCGGGGGCGGGGGGGCCGGGGGGGTTGGGACGGGACTGGAAGGACCTGCAGGGCTGGCCCCCCTCCTGGGGAGCTACGGGGTGACACTAATGGGATATATCACCCCACACACACAAGGCTGCACCCCTTCTCCCGGTTAAACCCCACCTGGCTCTGGGATGCTTGAGTCCCGTCCCCCCGCCCAGGGAGAGGTTTAAGCCCCCACGCGGGGGTTGAGCCCACGCAGATGCATCTACCCCAGCCCCGAGCATCCCACCGCAGAAATCCAGGTTGCAGCCTCCCCTCCCAGTGCTCTGCTCCATCACCGAGGTCCCCCAGTGCCCTGACTCCCTTCCCAGTAAATCCCAGTGCCATGGATGGGCTCCTTCCTTCCCGGGACAGAGGGGTGCAGCAATCCCCCCTGTACCCACAGGACGTAGGGACAGAGGTTTCAGCGAGACAAAGCGGTCGATCTCGCTCTCCCCGCCAGCTGCTTTACATTCCTCCAGCTGCATAAAGCCATCTTAAATGACCAGCGTAGCCCCTGCCTGCAGGAAACCCCCCCTGTCCCCAAGCCACGATCCCAACAGCGATCATACCTCGACTGCCCTTCGTCTCTGCAGCACGGAGCTGCTGGGCAGGAAACGCCGTCGGTTGGAAAGCCACCGGTCACGCAATCAACCCCTGGAGAAGCCACCTCGCCTCCACACACATTGCTCCTGTTCCTGCTGCTCCCCAAATTCTGCATGAAGTGGTCCAGCTCTGGCTGCCAGCCCTGCTCTGCTTGTCTGTGGGGCTCAGCTTTCTGCTCTCCAGGACCCTCACGGAGAAGTTCGGCAGCATGGGATCCTCCCCGAGCAGCCATGTCCACTCAGCAGCACTGCTTCTCACCACCAAAATAATCCAGGGCCACCAGCCCACCATGGAAATGGGTTCCTGCAGCCTCCTTAGGCCCCCAAGGCCAGATTTTGCGTAGTTTTTTACCCATTTCTGCTCTACCTTCACAACTCATACTTCCAGGGGTGCTTAGAGCAAGACACTTTAGTAGCACAAGAAATACCTTAACGCAGCGCTGAACACCTTCTTGCCCACGTTCCCCCATCGGGCAGGCTTGAACAGAGGTCCCAGACCTTGCAGGAGCCCTGGGCTTCTCCTTCACAAACGGCTTCGTCTCTACACCATGGGGTCTCCTTCAGCTTCCTCACACAGCTGGCCAAGGAGAGACTGTCATCACCTGCGATCCCTCGGCACCAGGTGACCAGAGATCTCCTCTATCAGCTAAGTTATGATTTATTTTGCTCCATTAATTCAAGCTTGGGATTGGGTTTTCCAGAGTGTGAGATCATTGTGCCCGACGCCAAACCACTTGAGAGTGGCACCAAGCCACCAGTCTGCCAACGGCTCCAAGGTGGCCCAAACCCCCTAATACTGGTCACACGAGCCACGTACCTCATTTGACTCGGAGAAGAAAACAGTCAAGGGGAATTTCTGCAACAAAAACTCTTCTTTCCATCCATCTCTTCTTTCCATCTGGCTCTAGCCCTGCCCCAGGAGCCAGACACATCCCCCTGTACCACACCGCATCTGCAGGTGCCTGTTCCCAGAGCTGGATATGAAAGAGGGAAATCTTTGTAAGAAGAAACCTGTTTTTATAACAGTTGTAATCATCATCTTTGTTATTGTCTCTTTAAGCTGCTGAGCACAAGAAGTCAAGGCGCATTTCTGCACCTGCATGAGCTGAACTCATTTTCTGGGAAGAAGGTGTCAATCACCGAACCACGGGCAGCAAATGCAAACGAGTCCTCAGCCCACCTTGACTCTCCCATACGGGAATATCTGTGACCCTCAAAGAGCCCAGCCCTGTGTGCAAAGCAGGACAGAGAGCTGGGTCATCTGCAGGGATCGTCACAGGTTGACTTGTTTACGAGCTCTAAAAATAATTTTACCGCTCGGTGACCTCCCCTGCGAATTGTGAGTATGGTTCTGCTGAAGGACCAAGTCGCTACGGGGAAACATAGGAGCCCGGAACCCAGGACTGCTCTGCACCCCATCTGGCACCCACCACCTACAGAAAGCACAAGCATTGCCATTGCTGCTGCAGTTCAGGGCTACCCAGGGCAATCCTGATGTGACCACACACCTTCAAGTCAAACTATAAAGCTGGTTTTTAGAGAAGGCAGCACAGGAGAGACACGGAGCTGTTGGAGCGGGGCCAGAGGAGGCCCCGGAGATGCTGGGAGGGCTGGAGCCCCTCTGCTGGGAGGACAGGCTGAGAGAGTTGGGGGGGTTCAGCCTGGAGAAGAGAAGGCTCCGCAGAGACCTTGGAGCCCCTTCCAGTCCCTCAAGGGGCTCCAGGAAAGCTGGGGAGGGACTCTGGATGAGGGAGGGGAGCCATGGGATGAGGGGGAAGGGTTTTCCACTGCCAGAGGGGAGACTGAGCTGAGATCTCGGGCAGAAATTCTTGGCTGTGAGGGTGGTGAGCCCCTGGCCCAGGTTGTGGGAGATGCCCCATCCCTGGAGGTGTTCAAGGTCAGGTTGGACAGGGGTTTGAGCAACCTGGTCTAGTTGAAGATGTCCCTGCCCATGGCAGGGGGTTGGACTAGATGGCCTTTAAAGGTCCCTTCCAACCCAAACTATTCTGTGATTCTATGATTTTATGAACATGCCTCGTGAATTACAGCATCGTGTGTCAGAGCAACCCAAAGGCTGGGATGGTCCACGCTGCCCACTCCTCTGAGCGATGGGTCAGCACCTCTGCAGCCTCCACGTAGGTCTGGGATGGGGATGTCCCATGGTGTGGTTGGAAAACCCGCATTTTTCCCCCATCTTACTGTCCCCGCTGCATTATCTGCATGCTGACAGCTCCGTGCAGGGCAGATCCATACCGGCCACGTTCAACTCACCCAATGGTTCCAACTTCTCACCATCTAACCCAGTTTCCCTTGTTTCACTGCTTCACTCATTTCCACCTCCCTGCAAATTTTGCTAGCAATGCCCCTCTATTTTCTTCTCATGCCTCGATAAAGATATTAAAGGGGTTTGCGTAAACAGCAGGCTCCTTCCAGCTCCCACCAGGAACAGCCGGTACCTCCTCTCCCAGCTCTTCCCTTGCACAGGGCAGACTTGAAAAGCCCATTTGTAGCGTAAGTCTGTGGGCAGGTTATGAAAGTGCTTAGAAAAATGGGGACGCGAAGCCCAAGTCAATGAAGTTATTTTACGTCTCTGCTGCAACAGCAACAGCTGAATTCAGGACTGTAGATCCTGGCCCCGCATCAGGGCTAAAACGTATGGGAAAGTTCAGCCATGTCCTAAGCACAGACCCAGGAAATAAAGGCCAGCCTTGTCAGGAGCAAGGTGCTGTGTTACATCTCTCTTGCGTCTCATAAAGAATACATTCATCCTTTGGCAAAAACGAGGCTCTTTATCTTCATCTGCGAAGGAATCCGTCTGACAGTTCGATTCTGCCAACATCAATCCATCTGCGATCATGAATCAGGCTCCAAAAACCATGGGATTGGCTTGGAAATAATAAAACTTGGGTCCTTTTTATTTGCCTTCTGGTTCCTGTGCCTTTAGGTCAAACTCGCTTCATGTTTTCAAGAAGATGAGACGATTCCTTTTTTTTTTTCTTTTTTTTTTTTCGAATGAAAACCGAGATTCTCCTACAAACTACTGAATAAACAGCGTGGGCTCCAATAACATCCCCCGCCACGCAAGCCTCGTGGCAGGATCGTGAGCTGGCCAGACTGCAGGCTGGAGGAGCTGGCTGCACACCACCGTACCTTTCCCTGGAAGTTTGCAGCCCAGCATCCCCGGTGTTTGATCCGGCGCGCGTCTCCAACGCACATGCGAGGGCTGCCAGCTGCAGGCGACGGAGCTGGAAACCTGCAGGACCATGAACCGTTGCGAGCCGGACTAAAGAAATCCGCCTGCAGGAACGAGCCCTGCTCTGGGGACAGAGGAGCTGCTGCCTCACTTGACCGCAGGCTGCAAAAACACGCAGCCTGATGTGGTTCCTTCTGCTCAAGTGTGAAGGCTTGAGCCCGTCCTGGGGAACGCAGGAGTAAATCCTGATTACCAGTAATCCCACAGTGAAAAGCACGGTCCCCGTTCAAGCCCCGCAGCCCGCCCACCCCACCAACCTTCAGCCAGCAACAAAATCCAAGCTGGTACCAACCTCCTCTATCAAGCGGGGAAAATCACCTCCCATGAGCGGATTCTGCTCTTTTTTATTTTTAATCACAGGCTGTGGCATGAGACCCTGAGAAAAACCATCACAGCCTCGTGGGAACTGTGGGCAGTGGGAGGACAGATGCGCTGGCACACGAATTCGGGGTCACCCAAAGCAGAGGTGAGATTCCTGCTGCAACTCCATAGTCTTCCTCCAACCCCGTTGATGACCAGCGACCACATCCTTTATTTTTGGAATGCATTCAAGGAGGAGTTGATGCATCCCACATCGTCATGGTAGAGGTCCCAGGCTGGAGTCAGGGAAGATGGAGGTGGAGATGGAGCCCTCCCATCCCAGTAAGATGGACGTGAAATGGGATGACGCCTCTCCGCCATACTCCACCGGGTATGGCTAAATCGAGCAAAATCCAAATTTTCTTCATACCACAACTACATAAAACTCCTCTCCTATACCTGGAGCCTCGTGGGCTTCCTCTCCTCGTCTGCAGATTTGAAAGATGGTTCATGGCATTTCTGCAGGGAGACACAAGCTGATGGTACCTCCCCAGCCCCCAGCTCCAGCCCAGCCTCCCAAGAGCGCAAGAGTTGTATCTTCAGAGCCCTCAAGAGCAGAAGACATGCCACCAACACTGGCAGCCCAGCCTGAGCCTTGCTGCAGAGTTCAAACCACCCCAGCTGCACAGCCCCAACTGATCCCCTCCATCTGCTTTCCCACATCACCTCGTTTCGGTGGGGTTTATCCCTCCTGTTGCCCTCCTCAAGGAGGAGTCTTGTCACTTTTGTCACTTCTATGTCGCGCTGCTTTTGTACACTCTCTGCAGAAGGATATTGTCCTGCTTGGAGAGTATCAGCCACAAGCGGGATACCCTGGAAATGCTTCCTATCAGCCCTTTTCCTATTTGTCTCTCTTTTTGGCCTTTCCAGCAGGCAGCAGCTATGAATTCTCCTTCATATCCAAAAGCAGCCACCACAGAGAAGTCAGTCCCCTCCACCTCTCAAAGCCTTGAGCCCATGCATGGGTTGGGCAGGAGTGTAAGTCTCCTGCTCCTGGCCCACCCTGCTGTAGCCCTCCTCCCTGCAGATACAGAAGCCACCAGGAGGTAGAGGTGGACATTTGGGTAATTAAGGCTGATGGCCTGGGTGCCTCCATTCCCCGTTGGTCCCTCAGGGCAACATGCAGAGATAGACAGCTGGAGGGGTAAAATATCTCTTTCCAAGCTGCAGAGTTAATCTTGCTGTGAAACCACAGGAGAGGAGCTACCTCCTTCCCACGACTGATGGTGTAATCCTTGAACTTCTCCCTGGGCTCATTGCAGCTGGGCTCCTGCGCCTCCTCGACCCAGGGCCTGGCTTTGGTGCAGTAATGGCAGCAGATGTGCCTCCAAGCTAGAAGTCGACACTGAATGTCTCCTGGAGCTGCAAGGAGACACCTTGCCTGCAAGCAATCAGCACCTCCTTGGGACACAGCAGCTCGGGGAAGCTGCCTCCGGCTGCAGATCTAATACAGACATCACCTTACACAGCATACGGTTTTCTGCTCCCATCCTGATGAGTGATGAACGCTGGCGAGAGCTCCTCCTGAAGGTCTCTTGAAGGCAACTGTGTTCAGGGGATGTTCAAGGAGAGCATTCACAGTGGAGCAGTCCTGGAGATAGCTCTGCCTAATGGACCATGCATGAAACTCAGCCTCACACAGCAGCTTTATCTCATCTCATACCACACCTCAAGCAACAAAGACTGTCTATAGAGGACATCACCCTACCTCTCCTGACTCATGCTCAGGGGAAAAGGAGGAGCAACCTTTGCATCTGTCACCCTACAGCGATGGATCTCACGACCTGCAGGACTCGTGCTGGAGGCAACATAATTTGTCACAGCACCTTGAACACAAAGTGTGTTCCCAAAAGCTTTGCAGAGTTGCAACAGGATCTGGTCAAACCCTGCGAGAGCACGTGCCAGCTCTGGGTTGCCAGCATCTGAGAACGTCTTTTCCTCATGCAAACAGCCATAACTACCACAGGCAAGTGGTTGTTTTTGCATGAATCTGAGTGCTGGAGGACTTTCAAGAGCCCTGAAGCTGCAGCTTCGGGGGTTTAAGGCAGTCAATGACTGATGAGGCTTAAAAAGATTATTTATAAATGGAAACAAGTAGTCCAACCTGGAATGGGAAATCCAGTCATTTTTTTAACATCTAAGCATGTCACCAAGCACAAGACCAACACATAGTAAATAGTCTATACAATCAGGGCAAATCAGCAATACAGAGAGGACAGTGAGTAAAATATTCTCCTCCAGGAATGGAGATCAGCAACCATGTAAGAGCGAGGGGTGATGAGAGGCTGGGCAAAGCAAGAGGGAAGGACAGAGAGGAAAAATGGGGGAGCACAGTGCCATGGGCCTGTCCATATCTCCTGTCTCTGCTGTGACACATACCCACCTGCACCCCGTGGCACGTGTCTGGCCAGTGACAGCATCATCACTGGGAGGGCCACAAAGAGAAACGGCGGTGGCAAAACCCTGCCGGCTCCTCGGGAGAGGTGAGAAGTGGAGAAACATTCCCCGGCAGCCTGGGCAAGGCAGAGGTTTTGGCTTGGGGTGGCGGGATGCGAGGCTGGAGCTTTGCACGGGCTTAGGATACCCTCTGCAGGCCAGTCCTGAGCTCCACATGCCCCGAATCATAGAATCACAGAATGGTTTGGGGTGGGAAGGGACCTTCAAAGATCACATAGTCCAACCTCCCTGCCCTGGGCAGGGACACCTCCTACCAGACCAGGTTGCTCCAAGCCCCGTCCAACCTGGCCTTGAACACCTCCAGGGATGGGGCAGCCACAGCTTCTCTGGGCAACCTGCTCCAACGTCTCACCACCTTCATCATAAAACAGTTCTTCCTTATGTCCAAGCTCAACGCTTTTTCAGTTTAAAACCGTTGCCCCTTGCAGGGGTTTGGGCTGAAAGACAAGCTGGAGACACAGAAACCAAGTTCTGTCCAGGGTGGGCTGGATGTGCAGGAGTAATTTGGCAGAATATCTGGCAGAGATCCCTTTCCTAATCCGCTGTCACTAGGACCTCTGCAGAGAGCTAAAGCTCTGCACAGCGGTTTGTCCCATGAGTGGCTTCGGTGGAGAATTTTCTCCACTTCCCATGTTCTCTGTTCCTCCTCGAGGGCTCCCCAGGCCCCAGCTCCCAGGCTGATCCCGGGGAGTGGGCAGCTTTTGCAGGGGGACAAGGCCTCTGTGGGAATAGCACACCCCATCAGCTTCTACAGGACAGGCACCCCAGTTGCTGGACTAAGTCCAGTCCCAGCACCAAACCGCTGCTTCCTTTGCGTCATCATTCATCTTAATAAAGTCACCACAATTTTTCTGTTGCCTGGAAATCAGCTTTTTTGCTGACTGGCATTTTGCGGATCCCGACAACAGCGAGGATCAATGCACTGATAGCCTTTTAGTCATTCAACAGCTAGAGTAGAGATGACTAAAGACAGAAGCGTGGGTAAAATAGCAAGCAAATGATAACCCCTAGCAAGTTCCTGGCACACATTTAGAGGCTGTTTCTCGGGCACGGATCTTCCCTTCCTCTCTCCAACCGTAGGTCTTTCAAGGAGGTCCAAAGGTCCAGGGCTTCACCTCAGTCTCTGCAGCCACATTTTCTCTGCCGCCATCCCAATGCCTAGGGTAGCTGAGAGCCTTCACCAGGGAGGGACCTGACTCTAAAATATGGTGAAAAGACAGATTGTTTTAGTGCCCCAGTAAATAGATGAACGGCAGAAGCGAAGCACAAGAGATTTCCATAGCAACCAGTGCAGAGACTCTGCCTCCTCTGCTTTTCTCCAATTCACTTTCCCTGCACACAGATAATCCAGGGGTGCTGGTGTGACCACTGACCCCACTGGAAAGGGATGGCCTTAAAGGAAGTGCGGTGAGCACGTGATGGAGCCACGTGGACATAAATCTTCAGCACTGGCTCTTCCTCCAAAGGAAGCACCAAGTTCTTCTAGAGGGGAATTCTGAACCTACGGCTTGCTTAAACACGCCAAAAAAAAATCAGTTCTTCAAGCTGATTGAAGCCCCTGAAGGTAGAAACCTGCAAAGCCAAGTCATGCTCTCAGAACCCTGAGTACGGTTGCCATCACGGTGACATCCAGCCCAAGCACTAACTACTAACTAATTCCATTTCTGGCAATATACAGAAAGGCGAGAGCTCCGTTTGACTTCAAAATAAAGCCACACACAGACTCGACGCTCCTTTGGTCTTCCCAGAAGAAATAGAAAAAACAAGCATAAAGTCACCCTGAGAGCTAAGAAAGAAGTTCTTGCACACCTGAAGATGAAGCTGGTAGGACGCAGAGTCCTGGCGGAAGCTGCTGTGCTCTGGAGAGCACAGAGAGCGGAGGGACAGCAATGGGGGGCATCAAAGCAGGACCGTGTCTGGGGCAGCCCTGCGAGAAGAAACGTGTCCTCTGAGCTGCGCTGGCATTTGAGACGTCTTCTACTTATCATACAGATGATAAGTAGAAACAAATACTTGTTCGGACAGGATGGCAGGTAGGGGTGGGCATCCCAGACAAGACAAATCCCTGGCTTAAATTTCAATAAGAGAAATTCAGATACAAGAGTGAGAGACTAAAAGATTGGGACCGATAATTTAGGAAGGCTTCAGGGTCCCCACTGCTGGAGATCTTTGAGAAGAGGCTGAATTCATCTGTCAGCGATGACATACTCAGAGCTACCTTGGACCGAAGCATAGGAGCAATCTGGATCGCTGTATCCAGCCCTCTGACCGAAGGCTGCCATGCAGCAGAGGTTTCATTCTGATGGTCAACAGGGCATCCACACCACGTGCCACACAGGGACAAAAAACACCTCCCAACATCCCACCTAACGAATGGCTTACCACACCAGGGGAGTGCCTCCGAGCTCAAAGGCCTCTCCTGTACCTACAGCCCTGAAGCAGCAGGGAGGTTGGGTAAAAATCAATCCAGCAACCCCGGTTGCTTGGACCAGGGTGAAATTCCCTTAAACACATTTGGTGCTGGGTGTTAAGGGCGTTAGGCACTGGAAAGCAGGGTGTGCAAACCCAGGGCATGGCTCCTCTGGGCTCTGTCTTGCTCAGCACACAGCTTGGCAAGAAAAAAAACAACTCCCCAAACAGATGCCCCAAAAACACACACATGAGCTGACGGTTTGGTGGCATTTACTGATACCTCGTGCATGTCCTGGCCAAACCCTCTGCCCTGCCCCTCCACGATGGCTTCATGAAGCCTTCGAGCATCCCTGTGTGAACGCGTGTCTCTCCCACTAGCACTGTCTCAGCAATGCAGAGGTCCCTGGAGGTTCTGCTACCCTTGATCCAAAACCTCAGTGCTCTACTCAGCTGCAGTTAAATAAACTCCAACTATAGGTCCCTTAGGTCTCTTCCAACCTAAACCATTCTATGATTTTATATGGCAGCCATGAGGAACTGTTGGAGGTATCTGAAAGATGGAAAGGTACCACAGAGATCTGGTGGCCACAGTGACCTGAAACCAAGAAAGAACAAATCTCCTGAAAAAAAAAAATCCCTAAATCTCTATTATACCCACCTTCCCCTTGTTCCTAGAGCGCATGGAAACAGTCAAACCCGTGGCAGGTGGCTGACAAAGTCCAGATTGTCCCATGTCCCTCTTCCCTAGTCTGGCAGAAGAAACAGCCTCTCCTGCTCCCCGTGTGAGTCCTAACACCCCAACCCCAGCCCGCACAGCTGGCACAGGAAAGAGTAAACTCACCCCAGGAGAAGCTTCAGGGCAATTAGATGGTTTTTCCTCCTCTTCCTTCCCTGCTAACTCACCTCCCAGGACGATTGGATGTTCCCAAGTGTCCTGTGTACTTGGTGCTGCACAAATGTTGAAGCAGGGGTCGAGGATCTACTTAAGCAGAGCGACAAGACTCCTTCCTGACCCAGTGCACGCAATGACCTGGAAAGCAGAACAGCTGGTGAGGTGGCCAGGCGTCCTGCCTGCACGGGTGCTCTGCATCTCCCACTCCTCACATTTAACACCCCAAACAACCTTCACGAGCCTGCACACTGCCTCACTCATGCCAGGCCAGCTCGGAGGGGTGCTGGTGGGCTTTCCAAGCAAATATCCCTCTCAGACTCAGCACAAGGAGCCCAGATTTTGAAGTAATTTAGGTGTCTGGAAAGGGAGATAGGCACCAGATGGGATTTTAACAGCACACAGGCGGTGGCAGCAAGGTGCCCATTGCAGCAACCCTCGCCGACCTCCTCCCACTCCTTCCCAGGGTGCCATGCTGTTTGTGGTAGGCGTCACAGCAATTCATGGCTCCACAGATGGAGCCTGTAGCTGCTAACAAATTAAATAGTCCTTGCTCAGGCTAAAGCCACACTATTAAGTGCTTTGTTCCTTCCCAAACACGGTGGTTGCATCTAAACTACTTTTGAAGAACAACCTGTGGTCCCAGTAACCCCAAAATCGTGCCTGGGGATGGGCTGGGTTAGCATGAAGCCGGTTGTTCAAGACAAAAACTCTGCCAAGGATCTAACAGTTCACTTGGGATGCGTTGGGGTGTAACACCATCCCTGGGATATGGACTTCATCCTGCAGCCCCAGCTGCATCAAGATGAGAGCGGTGGTCAACAGCCAGCCAAATATGAGCCAGCAGTGTGCCCAGGTGGCCAAGAAGGCCAACAGCATCCTGGCCTTCTATCAGGCCAGATCCTGTATCAGGAACAGTGTGGCCGGCAGGACTAGGGAAGCGATTGTCCCCCTGCACTCAGCACTGGTGGGGCCCCTCACCACAAAAAAAAGCCCTTGAGGTGCTGGAGCGTGTCCAGAGAAGGGCACCGGAGCTGGTGAGGGGTCTGGAGCACAAGTCTTGTGAGGAGCAGCTGAGGGAGCTGGGGGTGTTCAGTCTGGAGAAAAGGAGGCTGAGGGGAGACCTTCTCGCTCTCTGCAACTCCCTGAAAGGAGGGGGTAGCCAGGGGGGGGTTGGTCTCTTCTCCCAAGGAACAGGCCATAGGACAAGAGGAAACAGCCTCAAGTTGTGCCAGGGGAGGTTTAGGATGGATATTAGGAAAAAGTTCTTCACTGAAAGGGTTATCATGCATTGGACCAGGCTGCCCAGGGAAGTGGTGGAGTCACCATCCCTGGAGGGATCTAAGAGACATGTAGATGGGGTGCTGAGGGACACGGCTTAGTGGTGGATGTGGCAGTGATAGGTTGATGGTTGGACTATATAATCTTAAAGATCCCTTCCACCCAAAACGATGCTAAGGTAGCTGCTAGTCTAGACTCCTTTGTTACCAGCCTGAGTCAGGAGGAAGGGATGGAGGTTAATGGAGACAGCAGGGTCACCAAGACAAGAATTACGGAAGATTTACATCCAACAATGGAAAAATAGCTTTCTGATGGCAGGGATAAGCTCAGCCAGTTGCCTGGGGGGAAGGTGGGTTGCCAGCAGTGGAGGTCTTTAGGAAGAGGATGACCAAGCCTTGCTCAGGAGTGACCTGGACTGCACTGATCCCACTGCAGGGAAGGGGGGGATAACCAAATAACCCCTTGGGGACCATGCCAGGCCAATTTTCCATGATTCCTGCATGCTCTTGTGTAATATATCACACACATCTGAAACCCCACATAGTATTTGCCTTTAATAACTAGCTGGTCAGCTTAGTGGGGCGAGTTAACAGGGAATTGCGTTCCCCTAGTTCCTAAGGAAATCACATGCATCTGGATGCCACAGCTCCTCTCCTCATGTCTTTCCTCCTGGAAGAGTGTCCCCTCTGCAAGCCCTGCTCGGAGAAGGAAGGGGAAAAGGGAAGCCACCACAAAACAGACCCCAGGAATCTGCTCCTAAGGCAGCCGATGACCCCACGGGGATGGAGCTGGGGTTCACTGCACGCACCAAGCTCACCCCGGCCGGCAGCCAGCACCCCTTGCTTGTGCCCACGCCTCACCATCTTTGCTTCTTTTCCAAGCCTGTTTGCTGCCTCATTTTCCCTGCCCACCCTGCTCTGAATCCACTCTAAGCCAGCTCCGCTTTGCAACCTCTTTCCCACACCCTCCCTTTCCTCCCAAAAAAACCCCACAATGATTAAATGTGACTTTGCATCTCTTCCTCCAAGGCTCTCCCATAGGATGCGGTACCTCTCAGGAGGAAAATAGTTCAAAGCTTTTCTCTCTCAGTAAAAGCTGTTTGTTAAACCGTCAGTCTGCTCCATGAGCATTGAAGCTCTCCTCCTCGTTTGCTAATCGCTTAACGCTGCAGGCCAAACACTGTCTATCTTCCATCAGAAACGGCTGTTCCTCACATTAAGCCTCTGAGGAGTATTTGTTAAATGCTGTTAATGAAAATAATCAACTCTGCATCGCTACACCTTCAAACGCTAACAGCCATGGTTGTACAGCAGTGCTGCCCCTGCAGCTGCGAGGCTTCACACAGGAGTATTGTAAGATTTTTAGGTCTAATTGCTTCTTAATCAGACGGACCTTTCAACCAGCCTGACGGAAAGATAGATATCGCAAAGATATTGTACACCACAATATTCTGTGCAAAGAGGAGCTAGGTAGGAGAAATGTAAATTAGTACCCTGCAGTAAGTGGGATACATTAGTAGACACTGGAGAATCCACAAGGAATGGAGCTCTGTGGGAAGCACATCATTTCGATGACGATTTCCTAAACTTCCCTGCCCCTCACCTCCCAGCAGCTCGCATCCCAAATTAGGCAAGATTAGAACCTACCCCACCACCCCTTTTACTCCTCCTCAGCAAGTTATTTAGCAGAAGTGGAAGTCTTGAGATTAATTCCCAGTCCCTACTTCAAGCAGCAATAGAAAATGATGGGTTAGGGGAGACCTGGAAGTCTTGGGATGTGGTTGGGGAGCTGGGAATTTGGGTTTCTCCAAACCCCGTGGCCGTAGGGCTGAGCACTGCAGTCACCGAGCAAAAACACTGGCTGAATGCTTACAAGCATATACTACCTAGAAAGGGTTAAACTAAAGGGTTGGTGTGGTACTGGCCCCTGTGCTCTGCTGGTTTATAACTTGCTAGTCTCATCTGTGGAGCTCCTGGACACTCATATCCAGCCGGAGAACGGAATGGGGGCTCTCCACTGGCTTGGCCTGTTGATGTCTGGAGTCAAGCTGTGCTTAAGAACCACCAAGGAGTCCAAAAAGGAGCATGTCCTGGGGATATAAGGAAGAAAAGCTGTAACAATAAAAAACAAGATAGAAAAGGCTTGTTAGCACATGGGGATTCTGTGGTGTCCTTTTAAAGGCCCACCACTGGATCTTGTTGGAGGAGGAGGCTGGAGGCAGCCAGAGGGCTCTAGGGCTGCTGAGAGCCCCCATCCAAGAGGGATGGTCTTAAACCCCCTGAGAAATCACAGGGATTTGAAGCAGCACCATGAAAGGCAGGCCAGCAGGAACAACCCGAGATTACGCCCTTCACCCAAGCACCCAGCAAGGCTGAAATAAAAGATACCCCAATCCATAGCCGACTGTGGAGGTTTACCCTCGTGTGGCAGACAGTTTGCTAAAGGATGTGCCACTATGCCCTACGCCCTCCTCGGGGTGGTGGAGGGGACGCTGGCCTCCTTCAGGGACAGGGCTCCTCCCGCCCCACTGCCCCTCACACCGGGCCCGGGCTCCGTGAGTGGACCCGCCGGCCGCTAAACCACCGCCGTCGGCTGAGGCCCCCCGCCTACTGAGGGAAAAGGGAGGCGGCCCCTCCTTATATACCCGAGTCATGAATATTCAGTGAGAGGGCGTGGCTTATGCGGAGTGAGCCCCCGAATACTGACGCGCCGCGGTACTCATGAATATGAAGCGAGGAGGGGCGTGGCCACCTCATGAATTATGTGGGAATTGGGAGGGGCCGCGCGCCCCAACGCTCTGTCCCTTCAAAGTGTGTGAGAAGATGGCGGCGGCAGCGGCGGGGCCCGGCGGCCGGGCCGCGGTACCGGCGCGGCGGGGGCGGCGACGGCGGGGGCGGGCCGGGTCGGCAGCGGCGGCGGAGGAGGAGGAGGAGGAGGACGAGGTGGTGCTGGCGGTGGCGGAGTGCCCGGTATGCCGGCAGGCGTTGGCGGAGGCGGTGACGCCGCCCTGCCGCCACTCGTTCTGCCTCGCCTGCTTCCAGCGCTGCCTGCAGGGCCCGGGCCTTTGCTGCCCGCTCTGCCGCAGCCGCCTCTCCACCTGGGCCCGCCGCCAGCAGGCCCGCGCCGAGCCCGCCGCCACCACAGCCGCCGGAGGAGGAGGAGGAGGAGGCGGCGGCGGGGAGCAGCGGCCGCCGGACCAAGGTGCGGCGGGAAGAAGGCGGGGGGGGGGGGGGGCAGGGTTGGGGTGCGATGAGTTTGCGGGGGCTCAGCCCCGAGGGGGCGGGGCCGGCCTGGCCTGACGGGGGAGGGGGGTGCGATGAGTTTGTGGGGGCTCAACCCCGCCCCCCCACACTCCCCTTCCCCACCTCTTGCAGCGGTGGGAGACGGGTTGCGGGGGGGGGGACATGTTTTCCCACCTCACCAGTTCAACATCTGCTCCGTGCACCGAGTGCGCCCGGGCCCAGCTGTCGGGGTCCCCTCACTGACAGCATCAGGGATGGGAATGGGGGGGGGGGGGGGCAGCAGGACCGTGCCCCCCTCCACAGAAACGGTTCAGCCCCCCACCCCCGGGGCTGAGCCCACCCTCCTTTGCAGTGGTGGGATGATGGGTTGTGGGGGGGCGACGCGTTTCCTCACCTCGCCAGTTCAACATCTGCTCCATGCACTGAGTGCGCTGGGGCTCAGCCGTCGGGGTCCCCTCACCCACAGCATCAGAGATGGGAATGGAGGGGGCAGCAGGATGGTGCCCCCCCTCGACAGAGGTGGTGGAGGGAGAGTCAGGAACCCTCCACAGAGATGGACCAGCCCCCCACCCCCAGGGCTGAGCCCACCCTCCTTTGCAGTGGTGGGATGGTGGGTTTGGTGGGGGACACATGTTTCCGGACCTCCCCATGCCCGGTTCAGCATCTGCTCCATGCACTGAGTTGCGCTTGGGCTCAGCCGTTGGGCTCCCTTCGCCAACAGCATCAGGGATGGGAATGGGGGGAGCAGCAGGATGATGCCCCCCTCCACAGAGTTGGCTCAGCCCCCCACCCCTGGGCCTGAGCCCACCCTCCTTTGCAGTGGTGGGATGATGGTTTTGCAGGGAGGGGACACATTTCCCCACCTCGCCGTGCCCAGTTCAGCATCCGCTCCATGCACTGAGTTGTGCCCGGGCTCAGCCTTCAGGCTGCCTTCGCCAACAGCATCAGGGATGGGACTAGTGGGGGCGGGGGGGAGGTGTGGGCAGCAGGACAATGCCCCCTCCACAGAGATGGCGGGCTGGGGAGATGCAAAGGCTGGGTGGGAGAGGGCTACTGGCATCGTCTCGCCCCATTCTCATCCATGATTTTTAAGAAAACACCCCACGTGGGGCAGGTCTGGTTTGAGCCCCGAAATGCCGAATGGCCAGTTATGTTTATAATACGGTTATTATTTTTGTAAGGGTTCCAGCGGTGCTGCCTGTCGTAAGGGCTGGTAAAAGTCGCGTTGAGAGAGGAAAGCTTTTACACTGTGGGAAGTTCCACTGCTTTGTTGACATTCAAAAAAAAGTCCATCGTTTCTAAGTTCATGGCTTTTTGTCACGCGTTTCCTCCCCGTCCCAAAAGCCGCCAGCCTTCCTCAACTCCTGGAAAATGCTTCCCTTGCCTTTCCTTTAAAATAAATCCTTGTTTGAGCTGGTGGCGTGGCTTTTTCCTGGTGGGAGCTGAGGTGCTGCAGAAGATGCCCTGTCGAAACTCGCGGTGTGCTGGGACCGCTTCTGCTTGTGCCGCGGTGCGTGTTGGTTGGAGAGGGTTGATGCAGCAGCACCGGTGGAGACTGGCCGCCGACGCCGCACCTCCACAAGTGCTTTGCCGACGTCGCAGTGCTGGTGGGAGCCCTGTAGAGCTTCTCCGAGGCTTTAAGCTGCGGATAAACATCCTTTTAGCCATCCAGCCATGCCCTAACCGTTCCTTTTCGAGCGGGTTACGAGTCTCACGGTTCATGCTTGTGTCAGCACCCTCTAATTTGCTGCGGGAAAAATTGGCAGGATGAGCTTAAACGGCTTAAATTGGTGGTTTGAACTAACCCCGCTAACCTTTGCTCGAAGCGGACTGGGAAGCCTTAGCGCAGAAGGATTTGCTGAATCAATGAACAGATGGGGCTGTCCGGAGGGAGCTGAGCCAAACGGCTGGGAGCGGTTCCTCCTCGCCAGCCCAGCCGGAGGAGGGACAACAGCAACTCTCTGAGTTGGTCTCCACTCCGAGGTACTTCTGTCAGTCACACTTAAATATACTCAGCTTGGTCCAGCCTAGCTGGAATGAGAATATCCAGACATGCTGCAGGAATACTTAACGGAGTGCCTTGGCTGTTTGGGTTTTTTTTAAATTAATTTTAATTCTCTGCTTGGCTTGAATTGTCTGAAATATGTATATTTTTGCAGCGAGGCACATGGTTGTCATGTTGATTGTCATTTTCTGCCTGTCCAAACTTCTTAAAGCTCTGGAAGTGTTTTGGAGAGAATTGTGGAAGGTCTTAGCACAGAGAAACGTGGGGTGTGCTCCCCAGACGCGGACGGACACCTGCACCTGGGTGTCACCTTGTACACCTTGAATATGGCTTTGTCATCGGCACTCTAAATTGGGCTGGACTAACCCTTGTACTCTGATTGCGTTTCGTACCATAGACCTCGCCGCCATGAAGTTGCACTTAGAGCTGCAGAGCAGCTGAGTTATCAGCCGATGAGGTGAGCTAAAACCAGCCGTAATCTCAAACGGCGTTTCTGTGGCATTTCTAGCTTAGGCTCAAGCTTGTCCGCCAGACGGCCGAGTTGGGCTAAAAGCTGTCAAGGTAACTGGCCATTTTTAAGTTGGGCTAATAGTGTGGAAATCAAAGGTAGCTGATCCATTACAAACGGTAACGTGCAGAGGGTGAGCAGTGGATGTGCTTTATCTTGATGTTAGTGGGGCTTGTCAGAGAAACACAGCATGGCCGAGGTTGGCAGGGACCTCTGGAGACCACCTAGTCAAACCCCTGCTCAAAGCAGGGTCACCAGGAGCAGGTTGCCCAAGACCATGTCCCGTTGGGTTTTGACTGTCTCCAACTCTGCAGATTCTCTGGGCAACCTGTGTCAGTGCTTGGCCACCCTGACAATAAAAAAGTGTCAACCAGAAGGCTGTGCCGCCATCCAGAGAGACCTGGACGGGCTGGAGAGTTGTGCAGAGAGGAACCTGATGAAGTTCAACAGGGGCTTCTTGTAGGGTCCTGCACCTGGGGAGGAATAACCCCATGCACCAGGACAGGTTGGGGCTGACTTGCTGGAAAGCAGCTCTGCAGAGAGAGACCTGGGAGTCCTGGTGGGCAACAGGATGACCATGAGCCAGCAATGGGCCCTGGTGGCCAAGAAGGCCAATGGTCTCCTGGGGGGCATCAAGAAGAGTGTGGCCAGCAGGTGGAGGGAGGTCATCCTCCCCCTCTGCCCTGCCCTGGGGAGGCCACAGCTGGAGCACTGGGTCCAGTTCTGGGCTCCTCAGTTCCAGAAGGACAGGGAACTGCTGGAGAGTCCGGCCGAGGGCTATGGAGATGCGGAGGGGCTGGAGCATCTCTCTGCTGAGGAAAGGCTGAGAGCCCTGGGGCTGTTCAGCTGGAGAAGAGCAGACCGAGAGGGGATCTCATCAATGCTCAGCAAGAGCTAAAGGGCGGGGGGCAAGAGGATGGGGCCAGACTCTTCTCAGTGGTGCCCAGGGATGGGACAAGGGGCAACGGGCACAAACTGGAACACGGGAAATTCTGTGCAACCACGAGAAAAAACTTTCCTGTGAGGGTGGCAGAGCCCTGGCACAGGCTGCCCAGAGAGGTGGTGGAGTCTCCATCTCTGGAGGTATTCCAAACCCACCTGGACGCGTTCCTGTGCCACCTGCTGTGGGTGACCCTGCTCTGGCAGGGACTTGGATGAGATGATCTCCAGAGGTCCCTTCCAACTCCTACCATTCTGTGATTGTGTGATGATCAGAGGGCTGGAGCACTATGTCACCTATGAGGACAGACTGAGAGAGTTGGTGTTGTTCAGTCTGGAGAAAAGAAGGCTCAGAGGAGACCTTATAGGGGCCTACCAGTATCTTAAGGGGGCCTACAAGAAAGCCGGGGAGGGACTTTTTAGGATGTCGGGGAATGGTAGGACTAGAGGGAATGGATTAAAACTAGAGATAGGTTGATTCAGACTGGAACAGGTTGCCCAGAGAGGTGGTGGAAGCCCCATCCCTGGAAGTTTTTAAGGCCAGGCTGGATGGGGCTCCGAGCAACCTGATCTAGTGGGAGGTGTCCCTGCCCATGGCAGGGGGGTTGGAACTAGATGATCTTTAAGGTCCCATCCAACCCTAACAATTCTATGATTCTATGTTATCCTATGTTAAATGGAACTTCTTGTATTTCAATTTGTGCCCATGTCCTCTTGTCTTGTCACTGGGCATCACAGAGGAGAGCCTGGCTCTGTCTTCTCTACTGTCTTCCACCAGATATTTGAACACATTAGTAAGATCCCCCTGAGCCTTCACTTTTGAGGCTGGACAGTCCCAGCTCTCTCAGCCTGCTCTTGTTAGTCAATACTCCAGTCACTCAATGATCTTCATGGCCCTTCACCGGCGAAGATAAACATCCACTGCTCTCTGCTCATCCACCAAGGCAGTCATCTCCATTAGTTAAGTATGCTTTCCTCTTCATATATCCATGCTGACTACCTCCCCAACACCTTCTTGTCCTTCATGTGTCTGGAAATGGTTGCCAGGAGTAGTTGCTCCATTACCTTTCCAGGGATCGAGGTGGGATGGCCAGCCTTTCATTCCTCCTCCTTGCCCTTTTTAAAGGGAGAAGTGACATTTGCTTTCTTCCAGGCCTCAAGAACCTCTCCCAATGGCCATGACCTTTCAAAGATAATCAACAATGGCCTCCCAATGACGTTGGCCAGCTCCCTTAGCACTTGTGGGTGCAACCCATTAGGTCCCATGGACTTGTGTATGTCCAGTTTGTTTAAATGTTCCCTAAGCTGATCCTCCCTCCAGCGAGGGTGGGTCTTCCTGGCTCCAGACTCTCCCCCTGATCTCAGGGGCTTGGGATTCCTGAGGCTGGTCTTTAGAATGACAGAATGGTCATTGTTTGGAAGGGACCTTCAAAGATCACTTTGTCCAACCCCCCTGACATGGGCAGGGACATCTTCCACTAGATCAGGTTGCTCAGAGCCTCATCCAACCTGGCCTTGAACACCTCCTGAACACCACCTGAAACACACGCACTGGCACAGGTTGCCCAGGGAGGTTCTGGAGTCTCCATCCTTGGAGACAGTCAAAACCCAACTGGAGATGGACCTGGCCAGACGGCTGCTGGTGACCCTGATTGAGCAGAGGGGTTTGGTCTCCGGAGGTCTTTGCCAACCTCAACCATCCTGTGATTCTGTTACCAAACACCAAATAAGCTGAAGTATTTCATTAAATCACTTAAAATCTGTAAAATTGATTTAGAAAACTACTTGGTATTATTTTTTCTTTAAAAACCATGAAAGGTGCCTCCACTTGACACAGCTTAATTCTTCCAGCTTAAATTGGCTAACTAATAATGGTTTCAAGTCCCGATTTTTGTCATTCACTGTGTCATTTATACATAATAGTGGACTTAGGGAGCTCTCAGACCTTGGCTGAGATTGAGGATTCTCTGTTAGGTGCTATATGGATACGTATGAAGACAAAGTCCTTGTCACAACACTCATCAAACAAAACTGGATAGAAGTAAGAGGAGACATCACGTACTCGCTCCCTGTGTTGTGTCTTAGCATGGGCTGGGTTTGGTTGCCTGCTCCTGGGTATGATGCCCTTCGAGCTGCCCCGCTGCCTTCAGTCTGGTCTCCAGTTGCCGCTCCAGAAGGTGTGAGTGGCCCATCAGTCCCACGTCCTCTCTGCCTGCTCTGTGGGCATCTCTAGGTACCATATAGCATCTGGAAATTCACCCTCAATGCTGGCGTAAAACTGAATCTTGAGATAAAGATGGAGTCCTGGCTGTTATACTTTGCTAAGGAAGGTTTCTTATATTAAACCAGTTGCCTGGTGGAAGTCTTGGAAGGCAGATAAGTGCGGCAGATGGGAGGCTTGGAGACTGCGGGTACGTGTTTGAGGATTCAGTTGGCCAAGAAGAACAAAGATGTACGTATCGTGTTTGCAGCAAGTTGCTCAGCCTGATTTGTAAGAAAATAAGTACATTCCCATTTCTCCGAGGAAGATGGAGGACCCTATGAATAAGACAAAAGAAAAGGATGTCATGAAAAAGGACAAGCAGATGAGATTTTGGCGCACTCAGACAGCAGGCACAAGTCCCACCTTCAGTATCAGATACTCACCTGCATCGATAGATTTTTGCCTATCAGTCCTGACATTACTGTCCCAGATTATAGATGCCTTTATGGAGCTTGGAAAATTGCTGAAGGGCAAGCATTCCTTCATGAACTGGGAAAAAGAAATTCAATTTTCCAAGGAAAGGGCTTGTTAAGCTGGTCAAGCGCTTTAAACTCCTACCAGGAAAGTGGGTGGGGAGGGAGAAAATAATTGACTGCTTTTGGAAGGGGCAGGGGAAGTCTGCTCCCCTTCGCCCGGGTAGGATTGAGCGTACCTAAACCATTCCTCGTAGACACCCAAGCCATCCATTCGTCCACAGATGGCAGAAGGGGATCCCACAGCCACCTTTGTTTCAGCCTCTGCACGCCTGGAAAATTTTGCCTAATATCTAATCAAAATCTCCTTTGTTATAAACGCAGCTGATTTCTTTTGTTTCTCTTCTGCCCGGTAGCTATGCAGAACAATTAATAACTGATGGTTTTATAAGAGGGGTGGGGTGTTTTTGCCAGGCTTCTAACGTGACTTCCCCCTCCTTCCTCCGAGTCTTTTTTTGGCTGTGGTTTCCCTCTTTCCCCGCTGAACCAGACCAGTCTAGTTCTTGAGCATTTCCTAGTGATCCCTTAATTTCCTGTCACTTCTGTTGTTCTCTTGCCTGTCGCCAGTTTTTTTGCCTCAAGACCACAGTGCTAAGAGTTTAGAAATGGCAATCCTGACGAAGCCTTTCCCTGCTACATGAAAAGCAGTGATTTACTCCCACATAGAATGGTTTGGTTTGGGTTGGGAGGGACCATAAAGATCATCCAGTTCCACCCCCCTGCCCTGGGCAGGGACACCTCCCACTAGACCAGGTTGCTCCAAGCCCCATCCAGCCCGGCCTTGAACACCTCCAGGGATGGGGCAGCCACAGCTTCTTTGGGCAACCTGGGCCAGGGGCTCACCACCCCCATAGTGAAAAATTTCTTCTTAATATCTAATCTAAATCTCCCCTCTTCCAGTCTGAATCCATTACCCCTTGTCCTATCACAGCCCCTTGTAAAAAGTCCCTCTCCAGCTTTCTTGTAGGCCCCCTTCAGATACTGGAAAGCTGCTCTAAGGTCTCCGCGGAGCCTTCTCTTCTCCAGGCTGAACCCCCCAACTCTCTCAGCCTGTCTTCATAGTAGAGGGGCTCCAACCCTCGCAGCCTCTCCGTGGCCTCCTCTGGCCCCGCTCCAACAGCTCCATGTCTTTCTGATGTTGGGGGCCTCAGAGCTGGACATAGTAGTCCAGGTGGGGTCTCACCAGAGCAGAGTAGAGGGGCAGAACTGATTCAATCAGTTCATCAAACTGGTTAAAGTCAACACCACCTCTTCTTTCCTCCTTGTTGCAGCGCTGGTGGTGTATGGCTGTTTGATGGGATGGGTTTAAAATGGGTTAAATTAAATTAAAAGATTTCCCAGGAAAAGAAAGAAGGCAAGGCTGCCTCTTTGGGGGCAGGAACAACTGTGCCATGAGACTGTTGAAGAGCTTGCACCTCCATCTCCTCCCTCACTGTCCTCTCTCCAGTCATCCATGATACTTAAATTCTTTTTAATCTACTGGTCAAGCCGTTAATGAAGAGAGTGATGAGGACCAGACCCAGAGCTAGCCCCAGTGGCCAATGTGAGAGGCAGTCCTGGCATGGCGGTGGATCGCTAACTCTTGGAAAAATAATTTTTCTGCTAGTTGTGCATCCATCTGAAGAGTGGTTATACCTACACTAGCTTTTTTTTTTCTCACTGTGCTTCTAAGAATGTTTTTTTTTTAATCTGCTTCCAAATGAAGACAAAATAATTTTGACGTACTGTTACTCGGGATGCTAGGGACATGGTTATCCTGCACAACGGGGCTACATCCAGAAAATAGGGGAGCTAAAGGGTGAGCTGGGGATCGGCTTGCAAGGAAACTTCATGGAATGAGCCTGCGTCTGCTGGAATTTGAGCTCCGTCTCGGGACCAGCCCTGCTGCACCCAACCTGGCAGCTCTGCAGGGTTGCACGTGCATCCCTGGCAGCTCCAGGAGAGCACACGAGCTTTTGTGTTTGTGCAACGCTACGCCTGAGCTGAAATGGTCTCCGTGAGCCCAAAGGGTGTTGGCAGTAAGCCGTATCTAGCAAAATTTCTCAACCTACCTTCACAAGGTTAAGAGCTATCGCTCCTTGTCCCACTCCTTACAGCTTCTCCATCTCGTTCTTGGAGCTTCTTCCCTCCGATGCCTCCACACCACACTCCAACCTCCCCAACCAGCTCTTCTCCTCCTTTTTCCACAGAAGCATAAAGGCAGGATTCTGAGTTCCTTTGCGGTGGTTCCTATTCTCATATTTTCTTGCTTTCTTTCCAGAGCAAGTTTTGGACGGTGTAGGAGCAGTTCCTGCATGGGCTGCTCAAAATTACTTGTGTGACCCCTAACACAACACATCCTGCTAGTCCTTAACTTTCTCCGTAAAGAAAAAGTGTGGATATCTTGGTCTCTACAGCTGGCAAAATACCCTCTCACCCCCAGGAGATGAACTCATATCGTTACTTGTTTCTCTCTCATCCCTTAATTATTCCACCAAAGGAGGAGATTGGACTGAATTAATGTGAGTTCTTCTTACTGAGTTGGTTTGTCATCTGCTTGTTACCTTTTAGAGACTTCCTTAATGAACTAAAAATTGGTTGTAGTACCCACTTCGCTAAGTGTGCTGTTTTACAGATTTCAAGTAGCTGCTTCCCCTCACGTTCCCCAACTTCTCCATGACCTTAAAAAAAACCCCTTTTGCTCCAGGAAGCCTCAAAGAAACCACAAACAGTTCAGAACTTACCAAGGGGGTTTTTACCAGCTTTCTAAAGCATCCTCTTCTCTCTTTCCCACTCACATCCCCAGACACCTTCTCCATCTTCCATCTTCCTTTATTCCAAGCCTCTTCCCAGGGTTTGCTACCAGCAGGAACACATCTTTTGGATTTATACCCAATATGGCTTGAATAACTCCCATCTTCACCGAGACTGGCTCTCAATACACCATGCAGAGGCATCGACTGGTCCTCGGCTGCGTCCCGGGAAAGGTCTTTCCATTTACAGTCTATTGTATTCTTGAACTTGGTACATTCCTTTTAGCTTAGATGGCCTTTCATCTATTTATACCACTGTACAACTCACAAATTTTATAAATCCTATCATTTGGATATCATTTGGAGTGGGTCCAGAGGAGGCCACAAAGGTAACCCAAGGGCTGGAGCCCCTCAGCTGTGAAGACAAGCTGTGAGAGCTGAGGTTGTTCAGCCTGGAGAAGAGAAGGCTCCAGGGAGACCTTAGAGCAGCATTTTTACCAAGGTCTACAATGACAGGACAAGGGGCAACACCTTTGAAACTGAAAGAGATTAGGTTTAGATTGGACATAAGGAGGAAATTCTTTACGAGGAGGGTAGTGAGACACTGGAGCGAGTACCTAGAGAAATTGTGGATTCCTCATCATTGAATGTATTCAAGGCCAGGTTGGACAGGGCTTTGAGCAACCTGATCTAGTTGAAGATCATAGAATCATGGAGTCATTTAGGTTGCAAAAGACCTTTAAAATCATCAAGTCCAACCGTAAACCCAACACTGCCAAGTCCACCACTAAATGTCCCTGCCCATGACAGCAGGGTTGGGCTAGGTGAGCTTTGAAGGTCTATTCTAACCCAAACCATTCTGTGATTCTATGAAAATCCGTTGGGAAGACTTGTCTTGGGGAGATTATTGAAATTATTAGTACCAGCCTATTTAGGGTGAAATGACAGTGTGTTAATAGCTATCTACCAAAAAATTAACATTTTTTTAGTGTCATCATCTGCTTCAGCTGGAACTCCAGGCTCAGAACTAGATTAAGTCTATTTTTGTCCCATTTGGCTCTGCATGAGAACTGGTCTGGAGCATGTTAGGTTATGGGAGCTGCCCTGGGGTGAAAAAACAAAACTTTCTGGAGGGTTGTGGGTTTTTTTTTCAGTAGATCAGTCGTAGCTTGGCTTAGTTCCCGTCTCCGGTTTGCTGGACCACAGATGCCCACAGCAGAGCAGGAGAAGGGGGCTGGCGATGCCGCATGTTGTCCTACCAGTATGTGACAGCTGCAAGTCTTCCTACAGCTCCCACCTTATTGATTCTTCCACTTATGAAAAGTTGCAGATTTCTGGCCAAAATATTCTGAGTTTTGATTTCTTGTTTTCAAATGCGCCCCAATCCACCAAGGATACATATATATGTATCCCACAATACAAACCCACCAATAAAACATATATATGAAGTATGCCATTGCATGTCTTCATGTAATTTAGTTAACATCCTTTTAAAAGAACTAGATAAATTATTCTTGTTGGATAACCTCCCCGTAGTCAGAAAACTTCTACCTTCTTGTTTTGTGTTTTGAAAAAATTAAGATCTCATCTTCAGTAACTGCTGGAAGTTAAAAGGAAAAAAAGTGAAAACCTCGAGGTTTTGATTATCCCTGCCAGGAATACAGGGAAGCTACGAAGGCTGCTGCAAGTTTCCATGGAAGCTGGGGGTGAGGGGGATTCGCTGCCGCGGGTGGCAGGGCTTTGACTTGCCGGATGGCATCGGTTTGGCAAAACCCAGGAGCCTCTGAACGACAGGCAGGGAACCGAAGGGTTTCTGAATCGAGTTCAACTTATTTTTATTCAACCCATGTTGTTGAATTCACCAGATGGATGTTTCGGAATCTTTTGCCAGTAAATATAAAATCTGCTGGTCGGGAGTGCGGATTAAGGGTGGCAGTGTGTAATGCATACTTCTGTGCTAACGTTGGAAGGATGGAGTCATTCAAGGGGATTGAGGCTACAAGTCAAATGCCTCTTATAAAGAGAACCAGTGTTAAATAATTAGAAAATATTTTTTCCTCTCAAAAAGTGCAGAAATCAATTGGGTTATTTCCAAGATTGAGCACAATAGGATGAAACTCTCGTCTGCCAGTGTAAAAGAGCAGGATGCCAGGTTTGCTCCTGCCACTGCGACTGTTTCGGTGCTGTCATCGTGCTTGGAAGGAGCATCCCAGTGCCAGCCTTCCCCACAGCCCTTCAAAGTTGTCTCCACTCGGAAACCGTTTCTGCTGACCCACAGCTCGCTGGAGAAGAAAAGCAAGGAGCTTTGCAAATTAAAGCACAAGAAGGACATGGAGCTGTTGGAGCGGGGCCAGAGGAGGCCCCGGAGATGCTGGGAGGGCTGGAGCCCCTCTGCTGGGAGGACGGGCTGAGAGAGCTGGGGGGGTTCAGCCTGGAGAAGAGAAGGCTCCACGGAGACCTTGGAGCCCCTTCCAGTCCCTCAAGGGGCTCCAGGAAAGCTGGGGAGGGACTCTGGATGAGGGAGGGGAGCCATGGGACGAGGGGGAAGGGTTTTCCCCTGCAAGAGGGGAGATTGAGCTGAGATCTCGGGCAGAAATTCTTGGCTGTGAGGGCGGTGAGCCCCTGGCCCAGGTTGCCCAGAGAAGCTGTGGCTGCCCCATCCCTGGAGGGGTTCAAGGCCAGGCTGGACAGGGCTTGGAGCAAGCTGGTCTGGTGGGAGGTGTCCCTGCCCAGGGCAGGGGGGTTGGAAGTGGATGATCTTTCAGGTCCCTTCCAACCCAAACCATTCCATGATTCTATGAAGGCTTTTTCTTCCATCATCTTACCCATTTCATTGTTCTCTTAGGCTGTAGCACACATTGAAACAGCTGCACAGCTTTGTCCTGCACCTGAACATGTAGAATTAGCACATGAGGTGTGCTGGAGGAACACGTGTGATGCTCTGATCATCTTGCCTTCCTCCACAGTTGCGCCCCAGTGCGAGGACCAGTCTGGTCTGCAGCAGTTCTGTGCTGATAGAAGCATCCACAGTGTAGCATCATTCTACCCCAGAAAGTATAACGGGGTGTTGTAAACATGGATATACAGTTGTGCAGAGAGGGGCCTAGGAGTCCTGGTGGGCAACAAGTTGCCCATGAGCTAGCCATGTGCCCTGGTGGCCAAGAAGGCCAATAGTCTCCTGGGGGGCATCAAGAAGAGTGTGGCCGGCAGGTGGAGGGAGGTCATCCTCCCCCTCTGCCCTGCCCTGGGGAGGCCACAGCTGGAGCACTGGGTCCAGTTCTGGGCTCCCCAGTTCCAGAAGGACAGGGAACTGCTGGAGAGTCCGGCCGAGGGCTACGGAGATGCGGAGGGGCTGGAGCATCTCTGTGCTGAGGAAAGGCTGAGAGCCCTGGGGCTGTTCAGCTGGAGAAGAGCAGACCGAGAGGGGATCTCATCAATGCTCAGCAAGAGCTAAAGGGCGGGGGGCAAGAGGATGGGGCCAGACTCTTCTCAGTGGTGCCCAGGGATGGGACAAGGGGCAACGGGCACAAACTGGAACACGGGAAATTCTGTGCAACCACGAGGAAAAACTTTCCTGTGAGGGTGGCAGAGCCCTGGCACAGGCTGCCCAGAGAGGTGGTGGAGTCTCCATCTCTGGAGATATTCCAAACCTGCCTGGATGTGTTCCTGTGCCACCTGCTGTGGGTGACCCTGCTCTGGCAGGGGCTTGGATGAGATGATCTCCAGAGGTCCCTTCCAACCCCTGCCACGCTGTGATTCTGTGTCCACACATTTCTGTTTTCATCTCTTCTGCACACAGTGAGAAATTTGGGTTCTCTGTCTTTTGACCTATCTATAAAATGTACAAGTTGTTGCATAAAGATGCTCTACATAAAATTGCCTCCACCTGGTGTTAGACCACAAGCTAAACCAGCCCAACTTTATAGATAAACGTACCGTTATTATAAACCTCCTCTGGGCTGCCGAAGCCATGTAAGCAATGAAACAGTTGATGCGGCTTGCCTTTACTGCTGCGCGTTTCCCTCGGGTTAGCTAGTATGCTTTTATTACCCTGGAGGGAAAAAATACACCTCCTTAGCCTCGAAGATAAGGTCTGAGATGAGCCTTAGGCATTCAGAAGTAATCGAAGGTTGCTGCGGGTGCCTTACAGATTGCTGCTGCTCTTGGGACCATCTCCGTGGAAGTTCAGCTTGATAAAATTCACAAAGAACTGGAACTGTTCAAGGACACAATTGAAAAAAAACATTTTGAGAAGCCGGTGGAAGGTTTCCAGCCCGGCCGGTTGCAGGCGCAGGAGCGAGGAATGCAGCCTGGCCTCCCCAGCGTCGCCACCGCTTGGGATTTTTATCACACATGTTGGGACATTTTTGGATGTTTTCCTTTAAAAACAAGCCTAGCTCGCGCAGGCGTGCAAGTGAGAGGGAATAGCAGCTCTTGTTTTTTAAAAAAGAAAAATAAATTCTAGTTTGCATGCTTGAGGTTTGATTACAAGAGATTTTTTTCCTCCCCTTTTTAAAGCAAGTATTAAATACTCTGTCATTTGTTCAGCTCTGGCGTTGGCAGCGTTCCCTCTCTGGACGCTCTGAGTTTGCACTCACACTCACTGGTGAGTGAAGTTATGGGGCTTTCCTCTAAGAAATTAAAAGCAAACCAGTGGAAAGCAGGACAGGTGGAAACAGGATTTAATCAGTCTTCAAATGGCACATCTCAGCACCAGGGCTGTGACCTGTCCCTGGGGAGGAGGCAGCCGCAGCCATGAACTGGAGGATGCCCAGCAGGGCAGTCGGCCGCTGGGTATTTGATTTATTTGCCCTGCCGTGAACCTTTAATTTTTGGCCCAGTGTGTTTGAGGAATAAAAACGCTTCCTAAATAAAACATGCGGTGGAGCTGCCGGTTTATAGCCCTTAATTTCAGCGAGCTGGGAAAAGGAAACACCACCGATGTTTCCTCCTTGCTCGTACCCGTTTCATCCTGAGCGTGGCACGTCAGGGTGATGAGCTCTGCTGCACCCTGCCTGGAGCACGGATTTGGGCTGAGCCGGGACGGTTGTTTAGGGGTCGTCGTTTTATTCCGGTTGTTCAGGGATCATTTTTTATTCTGGTTGTTCCCTTTTCCATTCAAGCTCCTCCGACTGCAGCGCAACTTGCCCCATGCAGAAGCGGGAAGGAGCTTTGAGACCGTCGTAACGAAGCAGGTCATTTGGGGAGTAACTATATTTGGGGAGGTTAAATTATAACCCCGTGGCAATATGCTTTCGCTTTCTGAATTCCCAAGGGGGAAGGGAGGAAGCGGGAGCAGGACGGGGAATTCCTGCCGGACGGAGCAGCCCGCCCGGCTTCGAAATATCCACCTCGGGGAGTGCGTTTGCAAGCGGAATAAAAGCTGTGTTTGCTCCAGACCGGCACGACGGCACCGCAAACGCCTGCGAAGGTGAAGGGGATGTGGAGGAGTGAAAACACCATTTCTATAGAAAACAGAGAGTGTTCTCAATGTTTGTTTAAACGGCAGAAGGGCAGGGGTGTGAATTCGGGGTGTGCTGCTGCTGTCAGCCTGTGCTTCTCGGGTGTTTGGCTGGAGGAGATGTTTAAAGCCTGGTTTTATTTCTAGCGCTCAGATTCCCTGTGATTCTCAGGGCTGTTACTTAACCTCCGTGTTTACATCCTCCTAATGCTCCCCGGATTGCTTAACTGCTCGTCAAGAACTCTTGAGAGTCTCAAAAGTAACTATAGGCGTGCAAAATGGTATTCCTTGGCCATCCTCCTCCGAATGTTTCTGTATGTTAAACAGAGCTTTGATAGCAGTGTCATAATATGAACATATGTGCTTGAAAAAATGCTGCCGAACCTCTTGTGCAGTCCCGGGAGAGCTTACCCTTTTTGGGAAATAATGGACAACCCCAGTCATCATACCCTAAAAAGTGTTTCCTTTATTTTTTTTTCCCCTTCTCTTTCCAGACTTTATATTCAGAGCACCCATTAAATTAAGCAAACCAGGGGAACTCCGAGAAGAATATGAAAGCCAGCTAAAGAAGGTACGGTATTCTGTGTAATTGCGGTTTTTCTTCCAGAATAACTTGGATTTCCTGCAGGAATGCCATCCTACCTATAAGAAAACTTGAAGGGCTTTTTATTCCTGCTCTGTAACAAAGGTCATTTATTCCCTTTATGCTGTTCAGCCAGTTCAGGAAAATGTTGGCAGTAATGGAGCATGTAGAAGCCAGATTTTGCTGTCTTAGGCTGCCTTCCAGAACATGGAAATGTACCTTCCTTGGTGGACCTCGAGTGACTGTTGGGTTTGTTGGAGCGTCAGTATTTGTGGATGTAATTCCAGAAAGGCTTTTGCAGCATACGGCATCTCCTGCAGTAACATCCTTCTCAGAAAGAATTTATTCCAAATTAGAGCTTTCTGTCTATTTTTAGGCAAGAAAATAATGTCATTTAAAGACAAAAAAACTGAGAAGGAAAGAAAAGCTTTTCAGTTGATATGGAGTTAAAGTCTGGGAAAATATTTCCTACATTTAAAAAGGGATTTTTTTTGCTTAATCTAAGTCATTGAAATACCTCCAGTGACTAGTCATTTATCGAAATTGGCTGCTTTTTAGGTGACAAACATCACAGTGAAGCAGCGACTGCTGTAGGCGAACAGATAATGATTTCCATTGTGACCCTTCTTGTTTTAGCCCGTAAGTTGCTAAAACATTCCCGCTGTCACTCGTAGCTCCTGCCTTTGCCAGACCCTGCGCACTCTCCTGCCAAAACAAGGTGGACTCTGCCCCGCTCCTGGTGTCTCTGTCAATAGATTTAAGCGCCGTCCTGGGGCCTTGATCTCTGCGATGGTGTTCGGCTTTGAGATGGTTCCAACCTCTCGCGGATTAGTTTACCTGCAGGGGGAAAAGGAACAGGGGGGTTTTCCTCATTGAAGAATTTTCCTTTGGGTTTTTACTTGAAGATCTCAACAACCGTAGAAATGGCTGGGAAGCCATTGAGTGATGCTAAGCGGGGAAATGCTGCTTAGGTGATATTTAAGGTAAATAACTCCTCTGGGAAATGCATTAAAGGATACAGTTATAAATGTGGAAGGGTCTTCTCTCCTGCTTCTCTATGCGTGGCATCAGCAGTGACGCTGACGGACATTGTCGCTACAGATTATTGGGATAACTTAACTTTGGCTGACTGTGACCTTTCATTAAGTGATGTGAAGAAATGCAGACTCTTCCCTGGTCCTGGTGACTTCGTCTGGGTAGGCAGGCATGGCTTTGTGCGTAAACTCTTATGACATTTTAAGCATTTTTAGCAACGGTGAGACACTTTGTTGAGAAGTTTAGGCAGCAGCGTAAGACTTAAGTGCCCAGAAATCTTATTCATATAAAAATCTAGTTTGTTAAGTAACTTAAACATGCATCATTGTGGCAACTTAATATTTTTTCACTGTAACCTTCAGGATGAGTATACTCAGGGCGTCTTTGGCTTAAAGAAGAAATACATTTTTTTCTATAGGTATTAACTGTAAACCCTGCTAGGGTTTTATAAATCTCTTCATAATAATGAGTGGGAGGTGTTCTGTGATGATATTGGAGCCGACTGCTCATTGATCCTGCCAGACTTGTTGCTTGATGTCTTCAATCCAGCTGCAAGGCCAGAATTTCCCGGGTGTCCAGAGGAGCAGGAACCACCTGAGTTCCATGGGGGACAGGATCTTGGCTCTGCGGTTGTTCCGAGTGCCTCCGCACTGATGGATATCTGGATCTTCTGGAAGGATTAAGCCATCTTCTCTCCCATAGTCCATAACATGAGCCGCCAATGTGCGCTGGTAGCCCAGAAAGCCAACCGCATCCTGGGCTGGATCAAGAGAAGCATGGCCAGCAGAGTGAGGGAGGGAGGGGACTCTGCTCCGCTCTGGTGAGACCCCACCTGGAATACTGTGTTCAGCTCTGGACCACCCAACATAAGAAGGACATGGAGCTGTTGGAGCGGGGCCAGAGGAGGCCCCGGAGATGCTGGGAGGGCCGGAGCCCCTCTGCTGTGAGGACAGGCTGAGAGAGTTGGGGGGGTTCAGCCTGGAGAAGAGAAGGCTCCGCGGAAACCTTGGAGCCCCTTCCAGTCCCTCAAGGGGCTCCAGGAAAGCTGGGGAGGGACTCTGGATGAGGGAGGGGAGCCATGGGATGAGGGGGAAGGGTTTTCCACTGCAAGAGGGGAGATTGAGCTGAGATCTCGGGCAGAAATTCTTGGCTGTGAGGGCGGTGAGCCCCTGGCCCAGGTTGCCCAGAGAAGCTGTGGCTGCCCCATCCCTGGAGGGGTTCAAGGCCAGGTTGGCCGGGGCTTGGAGCAAGCTGGTCTGGTGGGAGGTGTCCCTGCCCAGGGCAGGGGGGTGGAACTGGATGATCTTTCAGGTCCCTTCCAACCCAAACCATTCCGTCATTCTATAAAACTTCTATAGGAGCATTGCATCTGTGCAGGACAAAGTGGGTACTTTGTCACTGCTTGTTAACCTTGATCACTCCGCCACCGACTTTAAATATTATCTATAAAGTTCAGGTAAGCACAGCTGAAGCATAGTCAGACTGCAGCTGAAGAGGTTTTTGCATCTACCACTTGACTTCAGCAAAAAGGTACCATGTGCGCTCCAGTGCCAACACTTCTCACTTCCCCACCAGTCAAAAGGAAATGCTTTAACGTGTTTCTAGCATTTTGGACGTGTTTTTGTCTTATTCCTGTTCAGCCTCCTGCCTTCCCCTTTTTTGCTCACTGGTAGATGGGAGATAGGTTTCTATCCCCTGCCGACTTAACTCACTTTTTATGAATCTCGTCTGAAAGAGCTGGGGTAGGGGGGAAATTCTCTGAATCATCAGCTAAGAGGAAAAGGCAATGGAATTTTGCCAACAAAATAGCAGCCTTTGATACACTCACGCTTTTTCCGTAATCCAGGCAAAACTGTGACTGTTGCCACTTAGTGAGAGTTTCTTGGGGTCTCCGAATTTCTGAATTAGGCAGGAGGAGACGAGAACTCAGGTTTGGGAATGAAAGTTTGTGTATAACTGGGCTTCCCTCTGTGTCTCGAGGCCAGAGATTTCATCGCAGCTTCCCTGCCTGTGAAACGGGGATAACCTGTCCTGAATTTCCTCCTCAGGAAGGGAGAGGAGCGTTCAAAAGCTTTTACCTCTCCCAGATGTGAGTTGTTCTGAAAATCCTAGCTCTTGACCTCCTTCCCAGCCTTTTGCAGTTGAAAACCAAGCGGTTACCATAATTATGTACCGAAGAATTTTTATTTGAAGCGGATAATCTCGTAGTGTAATTTTCTCAACTGGCTTTCGGAATGAGATGAAGTGTTTGCCGTCCCTGCAGGATAGCGAGATATTTTTTTTCCCCCTCTTTTACACAGCGCACTTGGTGCTCTTGTATTTTGTATTTTTCCAAAGGAGGATATGGTTTCTGTGGACTAAAAGCCTAACTCCTCCTGTTAAACTGTCTTTGTGTCACAAGCAGTTTAGCGCTAGTAATCACACGCCATCGGGAGGGAAACTCCTACCTGAGGCATGTGCTGACATGCAGCTTTCCAGCAGCACGGGGAGACGGAGCAGGCTCCGGGAGTGAGGAACCCGCACAGTTTATGGAGTGGAAAGAAAACGCCAAACGTGAGTTTACCAAACTTTGGGAAACTAATGTTAGTATGAAGAACGATCTTCCTGAAATTCTCATTTCTTGAGCAATTCTTGAGCAAAAAAAAAATCAGCGATTGCTTCCACGGCGTTTTTTTTTTCCTGCAGTTCCAGTATCCGAAAGGGCTACAGACAGGTTAAAATGCGTTTTCTGATAACTGCACCGCTAATGGCAGCTGACGGTCCTGCGTCCCGCGTTGGAAAGATGCTACTCCGATAACATAAGATAATTCTCCCAGCGTAGATGTTTCACACCAGCTTGTTTCGGTTTCTAGTCCTCATATCCCAGCACAGCATTGCCACGTTTGGAAGTAAATTCTCTGGGAGATCATTTACATTGGGCTACTTAAAATTATTTCCTTTAATTAGTACAGATTTTATCATTAGAGTTTGCTTTTGTTTGCAACCTGAATTCTGGACCTAAATTCCTTTTTGTATCCCGCTAATTAGGATTAGGATCCTGTTGTTGCTTTTTTCGCTGTCGGCAGAGCTTGTGCTTGTGCCTCACATTAACTGTCCCATGGGTTTGCCCCAAATCCTTAAATATTCCTGTATGTTGTTACATATCCTTGTGGCTTTAGATTTGGGAATTGAGTATAATTTTATAAGGTAGACAAAAAAAGTGAAGGTTTCCATATAGCTTCCTACCATGTGAGAAACACAGAGGGGACACAAGCGTTGGGTAGTATTTCAGCTGGCAAAAAAAAGTCATCTTTGTGATAAATGGTGGAAGTGATCTCGTTTTTCAGATAATTAAAAAAGGCTCTTTCAAGTGCAGAAATATTGTTCATGAAACGTACAGCAGACTATTCACCATGTCTGCATCATGTGGCCATAATCTGTATTAGTCAGACACCGTGTTGTAGTTATTGCTCGAGATTATAAATAGATCAGGAATTTAAAGATACATCTTAAAACAACTCTAAACGAGAAGTCAAGCCAGTCTTTGAAAACATTTGCTGAACACCCACAATCAGCCAAACACTGGGTTTTTTTCCTGATTTCTACCTTCTCTCCTCCTGCCTCTCTCTCCCTCCTCTCTGGGGGTTCGGATTTATTAGGATTTGGGTCCTTCCCAGTCTGAAAATCATGATGTGCTTTTCATGTAGTGCATCGTGAGCTCTGTTTTCTTTATCTCTTCACCTTTTAGGGCAGGTTCACCCGCATCTCCATGGTTTTGGTTTTGGTTTTTTTCCCCTTGCAGCAGGGAATAAAAATACTAAACATTTTTGGAAGAATGAGGAGTTGTTGCAATGTCACCCACTGCCTTTATGTGCAGTGCTGTAGGATCAGTGCTTGAGCTGCCTGTGGGTGCCTTGAGCTTTCATCGAATCACAGAATGGTTCAGGTTGGAAGGGACCTTAAAGACCATCTAGTTCCACCCCCCTGCCCTGGGCAGGGACACCTCCCACCAGACCAGCTTGCTCCAAGCCCCGGCCAACCTGGCCTTGAACCCCTCCAGGGATGGGGCAGCCACAGCTTCTCTGGGCAACCTGGGCCAGGGGCTCACTGCCCTCACAGCCAAGAATTTCTGCCCGAGATCTCAGCTCAATCTCCCCTCTTCCAGTGGAAAACCCTTCCCCCTCGTCCCATGGCTCCCCTCCCTCATCCAGAGTCCCTCCCCAGCTTTCCTGGAGCCCCTTGAGGGACTGGAAGGGGCTCTGAGGTCTCCGTGGAGCCTTCTCTTCTCCAGGCTGAACCCCCCCAACTCTCTCAGCCTGTCCTCACAGCAGAGGTGCTCCAGCCCTCCCAGCATTTCCGGGGCCTCCTCTGGCCCCGCTCCAACAGCTCCATGTCTCTCCTGTGCTGAGGCCCCAGAGCTGGAGGCAGCACTGCAGGGGGGGTCTCCCCCGAGCGGAGCAGAGGGGCAGAGGACACTTGGAGGGCACCAGGTCCCACAGCACTGCTCTCCTGGGAGGCGAGGGGGAAATTGTAGTGGTGTGAGAAGATCAGAGGGGAACGTATCAGGGCAGCTTCTCAAGCATCTGAGATGCCTACACTGAAATGTGAGCAATAAACAGAAGTATTTGAATTCCGAGTGCTTAGCTATTTCTGTGATTCATCAGCGTGATGGAGATCTGTCAATCAAAGGTCAGGCTTGTTGTCCCAGACGAGGATCACTTATGCACAGAGGTTGGGTGGAGGAAGAAGGAAGAACCTGGTGTATATATACATATATATGTAGACTATTCATGGCCTTTGTGTAAGCCTGAAGTTGAGGAAGAGGTGAGACACAAGCTGGGTGAATGTCTGGGTGATGTGTGAGAAGGGAGCTGGGTGATGTTATCCTGGGCAGGGACGATCAGATGGTGTTACGTGAAGTGTGTACTGCGCAGCCGGTTCATCAGAAAAAGGTGGTGGAAAGGAGAAGAAAAGGGATTTCTTGGTTTTGAGTAGCAAGTGTGCAGGAAAGAGGTCCTGACAGAAATGGGGAGTTTGATTCCTTAAATAGAATCATCGAATTATGTAGGTTGGAAGGGACCTTTCAGATCATGGAGTCCAACCATCCACCCAACACTGACAAACCCACCACTACCCCATGTCCCTCAGCACCACGTCTGCCCGGCTTGTAAATTCCTACGGGGATGGCGACTCCACCACTGCCCTGGGCAGCCTCGTCCAATGCTTGACAACCCTTTCGGGGAAGGAATTTCTCCTAATATCCATCCTAAACCTCCCCTGGGGCAACTTGAGCCCGTTTCCTCTTGTCCCATGGCCTGTTCCTTGGGAGAAGAGCCCGACCCCCCCTGGCTACCCCCTCCTTTCAGGGAGGTGCAGAGAGCGAGAAGGTCTCCCCTCAGCCTCCTTTTCTCCAGGCTGAACACCCCCAGCTCCCTCAGCCGCTCCTCACCAGACTTGTGCTCCAGACCCCTCACCACCTCCGGTGCCCTTCTCTGGACATGCTCCAGCACCTCAATGGCTTTTTTTGTGGTGAGGGGCCCAAAACTGGACACAGCACTCGAGGTGGGGCCTCACCAGTGCCCAGTACAGGGGGACAGAAATAATGCAGCAGGACAGGAGGACAGGCAGCCCGTTGGAGTCATGGATTGTCCTGTGGATAATCCTTTGGTTCAAGAAGAAAGAAATCTCTGCAGGCAGAGCCTGGCCAGGAGGAGCTTGTGGACGCTAAAGATTGACCTTGGTTGGTTAAAAGGGATGACGAAGTGATGGATTGTGCTTTTTTGGAGGGAGGGAAGGAAGGAAACTGCACTTCTCTGAAATCCACTTTCCTTATTACCCACTTTCCTTATTACTGGACTTCCGGAGGCTCAAGAGTGGGTGGGGGATCTGGGAAGACAAAGGAGTATATGCCAGGAGGACTGGCAGCTAATGCAAGAAGCACGCTTTAGAAGGCACAGCGAAAAAGTGCAGAAAAGGGCTGGGAAGTGCAGAAAAAGGCTGTGTCCAGCCCCAGCAGGATGCAGCTTGGGGCTGCCCTGGCGGTTCGGGCGGATTTCTTGTGCAGCCTTTGGGTTTGTGAAATGCAGTAGCACAGCACGTGGGGATAAAATAATGTTGCATCATCGCCTTTTTGAATTGCCAGGGTGGTAAAAAGTAGCAGGAAGACTGTCCTGGTTTGAGCAACGTGGGATTAATTTCTCTTTCAGTAATTTTACTTTTCAGTAAGGTCTCTTCTAGTGCTTGGGAAAACTGCATTTTTAGAAGACTCTAGTGTCTGAATTTGTGAAAATATTTACTTTATAGCCGGCTCTGGTGTGCGGGTTTCAAGGTCTCAGTATTTTTGGGCTCACCAGGTGCAGGGACAAGGAGGAGCGAGACCCGGCACTTGTCCCAGGCTGCCAGCAGGATTATTTCATACCACGAACATCACGTTCAATATAAATTAGAGAGTTTGTCGAGGAGTTTTTCCTCTTCTGTGATGGCTGTGATCCCAAGAACTCCTTGCCCCAGTGTGCCGGAGCCCTGAGCCCTTCCCTTCCTCCCAAAGCTGCAGCGCTCACAGTGTCCCCCATTGGCTGTCCCTGCTGGAAGTGCACGGCTTCCTGCTGATGGAATGGGCTGAGTATAAGCCTTGTGTATTTTATATTTGTATTAGGATCAATATTGGTTCTTTAGTGTTATTAATTATTTAGTATTATTCTATTAAATCTGTTTATATTTCAGCCCTCAGGTTTCCTTGCTTTTTCCCGATTCCCCTGGCAAGGGGTCATCAGGCGAGAGAATAATTGTCTAAACAACAATAAATTGTTGTGGGTTCTTCAAACCATAACAAAAACATCTAAGAATGCATTGGAATTAGAGAAAAACAAAAGGAAATATAGGGGAAGTTTTCCTCATAGGAGGTGATACCAAAAAGGCTGAAGGTACTCGGTGCCTTCTTCGGATCAGACTTCTTAAATTGCAGGATCATATTAAAAAAGCAAGGGAATTTCAATAAGGGGTTGACTATGGGGCAGAGTAGGAAGTCAGGAGGTAAATGTCAGTTCGGTCCCATGGATCCATGTACCTCATGTCCGTCCTAGATCCTGGCATTCGCTTGCACTTCTCATCCCAATTTGCACTTCAGCTGATAAACTGACTTCAAGCTTTGGGCCTCCAGTTGGACATCAGAGAGTTAGCTCATCCCTCTGGATCTTCTCCATCCCAATGCGTCAATGAAACAATAGGATTTCATGTAGCGCGTGGGTTTCAACATGGGAACTGCTGTATCTAACCAATTTTAATTTGGGTGATGCTGTCTATATGTCTGCCAAATTGAGTGTGCTGTGTTGCAGGCCATTTGAAGACTAAAATTGAAATGTCGTAGCTTGCATGCAACTACTGTTTTGCCCATCTTTATTTGTAGTATGATTATCTCCAAGTAGGCAAAAGCTTTTGTCTCTCTCTTTTACAAATTGGTGTGGCAGAGAAGTCTTTGTCAAACCCTGGACCTTTTTGCAAAGAAAATATCCGTGGTATTTGTGTGGAGTGCACGTCAAAGCATTGTAGAAACAAACCGATCTTCACATTATCGTTGGTGAGCGAGGCAGTGGCTCTACTTGAGGGTAGAGAAACGAAGACACAAAATTAAATCACTTGTTGGCAACCAGGTGTAGGACTTAAGGCATTTCAAATCCGCTGTCTCTTTTGTCGTTATTTCCAGCTGAGAGAAGAAAAACTGCAAGAAGAAAAAGCTTCGGAGGATCTGATTCACAAGTTCGTTCTCGATGACATGGACGTAGGCAAAAGAAAAATGGAAGAACAGCAGAAAAAAGATGAATCTTTAGTGTTTAAAGTGAACCAAGAGTGTGTAAGTAAGCGTGTGCTTCTCTTTCTTATCCACGTCATAGACACTGACTGGTAGGTGAAATGCTGCTAAGACTCAGTCCTGGAACAAGAACTAGGTTTTTTAAGACCTTGACTAGCTGAGTATCTCCTGTTCCTGCCCGCTGAAGCTGGGAGCTTTCATCCTTTGACACAGGGAGCTTCCCAGGATTATTGGATTGACTTCATTGTAGCCCTTGAAGGCTATGAGCTAACAGATTATAAAGATCCATGTTAGTGAGAACCGTCTTCTAAGGTTTGTTATGATTACGGCTGTTCTTCTAGAGGTTTCTATCCCCCTTTTTACCCACCGTACTCGTGACTGAAGCCGCAGCTCTGCCAAACATATCAGTTAAGCCTGTAGAGGCAACCGCTCTGCTTTGTGTGTCCTTGGGCTTCAGGCAGATGTGCATTTCCACGAACATTTCTCCATGAGTCTTCTATGGTGTAGGTGTGCGATACTGTAGTCCAACAGATCCCTCGTGCTGAGTTTTGGCTCTCACTTTGGTTGTGATACTCTGCAGGAAATGCTCTTTAGAAGTAAAAACTGATAGGCTGGTATGTGGTTACTGAGTAACGTCTCGCAGTACCTTTCTTGTAGGATTTTCTCACATTTCCTCGATGATTAAATTAACTTTCTTCGGTGACTGACAGCTACATATAGGAGCTGTGTGCTTATTTTTGCATTATTTATGCTGTTAGAGCTCCAGTGAAGAGAGCTTCACGAGCATGTGTGTCTGCTGGCAGGTTGCATTCTTGGGTTATGTCATCTAGGTGGAATCAGAACAGGGGTTTTGGAATCTTTAATATCTTTGCAAGAGCGAGCTTTATTTTCCAAGTGATTCTTTTTGTTGTATATGTCAGCTAACTCTTCCTTGATTGACTTCAGTTTCCTGAACGTCTCTCGGATTCAGAGAATGAAGAACCATTCCAGGGCAAGCAAACGCATCGGTCGGCTTTTGTTTCCAAGACCAGTGCCTACTCCTTTGCTTTCCTTTCAGGGTAAGATGCTGAGACTTTATTCGAGCTAATTAATGTCCATTACAGATGTTCTAAACATGCCTAAGATGCTTTAATTAAAATCATTGTTCCAATCCAAAATAAGTAATTTTTTTCCTGGAAATTTAGAACAGACTAATTGGTAGAATGTAGCATCTGTCTGGTTACCTCCTACCTGTTATAAAATCCTAGAGGTTAACAAAGTTAGCGTTCGTCCCATGAAGCAGAAAAATCATTGCCTGTCGAATTTAAATGAGAGAAATCGTTGAGGTACAAAATTCTGTGCGCTGAACTCAAGAGCGCTTCTCCAGCACAGATGTTAAGAGATAGCACCAGCCCCAAACAGCTTATCGCGGAAAGCTGTTGCATGATTCAGTGGAAGCGGCTGAGTAACTCAATGTGTTTTCACATGAGAAGCCCAGAGGGTTTCCATAGTGGCATCGTTTGCTCTGACCTCAATTAATTATAAGCTGTAGGTGGAGGTGTCGGTGTGTTTAGTGTGGAGCCCTTGAACACAGACCGGGGCTCCGCAGCACATCCAAGATTCCTGGATCCCTTTACCCCGAGGGCGTAGGAGGCATCTCTTGGAGCCAGGCGCTGCCAGGGCTGATGCTGTCGGGCCGGTTGTTCTGAAGATCGTGAACAATCTCCTCTTTTCACCCGTCTGCTTTTCAGGAACCTAACAGCCAAGGTGGAAAGGAGTCGGAGCTGCAACGACACCATTCAGGAGAGATCAAAGAGCAGGCAGAGATCAGCCCCGGCCAACAAAACAAAGGTACCGGCTGCCTCTGAAACGTAGGGTTTCTATGTGTAAGTGTTCTTATCTGAGGTTACACAGCGCCGGGAATCCGGAGACATAAAATACCGTGTTTGTGGGGCTGCCAGTGCTGTGTTATCGCCATGGGGCCAATCGCTTCCTTGCAGCTCACACTAAAAACCTGCTAGGTTAGGAATTACTAAGCAGAAAAGTAGACAGCTTGCAGAGTTGTTTGTTAGCGTTGGAGGATAATTGGAAGTTGGAAGGGTACTCATCATGTTTTTGTTTTGTAATTAATTTTCTTTTCAAGGCTGAATTCGCAGCCATTTAATGAAAAATCTTGTAGAAGTTTAGAAAAAAATCCTCTCTTCCTCCCCCTTTCTCTCCTGTTCTTTCCCAAGGTGTTTAAATGGAGAAAAACTCCTTGCTTTCCTGATGTTAGGATACTTTCTTTTGCACTTCCACGCTTTGGGAAGAGCTGGCCTGCTCTCGCTTCCCCTCGCATCCAGCAGACCAAGTGAATTAACCGTATCTTGTTACCCTGTGCAACAGGACTGACTTTACAGTGCACCTCAGTGCTTCAAAACGAGCGGTGATCACGAAGCACCGCTGAAAATCTGAGCCGGGGTTTTTTCAGGCTCTTCCAGCAGTAATCGATGGGTATCTTCCACTCATTGGAGATGACCTTTGCAAACGCCTTTCCTTGCACCATGTCTGGCAGCACCACTGATCCCTCTGGCCCTGCCAGCAGAAGCCAATTTTGCACTCTTGCTCTTGTACTCATCTCTGTCTCCGGGGCCGTGCTCTGCCTCCTTTCCGACGTGCCTCTCTGGCCCATGGGATCCTGGTTCAGCAGGATCTCATGATTTAATCAACAGCTTAAATCACGAGAGCTGTGAGTTCTCAGCCTGAAACAGCTCCAGCGCTGCTCCGCTGGGGCCGCTTGGTAGGACATCTCACCTCCTTCCGCTGATGCCCCTCCTTCTTGGGCTGTTTCATCCCAGATGGAGAAGGGGAGGAGGGTTCAATTCCAGAGATCCCAAAAGGTACAAAAGCCTCTGCGATCCTTTGGAAGGTCAGTTTGGTTGGTGCAAATTGCTTGGAAAGTGGTAAAATCCCCATTGGGCACAAGAAGTTGACCCCAGTGATCACCTAGTGTGACATCTCTGAAGTTATGGGCATGGAGCATGGTCAGAGAGTCTGTATTTAAAACCCGGTCCAGTTCCCATCTAAGCTGACAGGACTGGACTGAGCTCAAAGTGAGGGTCTGTAACTGACCTGCCTCCTCAGGACTTGGGGTTTTTTTAAATAGATCGTTTATGGACGTGGCCAATTAAGACTTACACCACCAGGGTGTTCCACAAATTTGTTTTGACCCCAAATAAGCAGGGAAAGGTTATCACTGTTTCAAACTAGCTGCTGGATAAAATAATTTCATCTTAGAGAAGATTAATACCATTTGCAATTGTGTATGTGCAGCTTTTGTTTCTGATTTATTTGTAGCTGGATTCTGTTGCATTCCAGATGTAGCAGCATTAGGGGATGGTCTTGGAGATGACAAGAAATGTTGCTCTTAAGCTCTGCTAGAATCTGTCTCAAGCAGTGGCCGCTGTGGTGGCCACGGTGTGGTCTAGGACCACTCATCAAGGAGGGAGGCTTTGTGCCAACACACAGGTTTCCCAGACTTTGGGTTTTTTTTTTCCTTTTCTGTAGTATCTCCCTCTCACCTCAGGGACATACGCACCTTTTCTCATGACGTTTTGCAGCGCAGTGTGTCAAGCCTGGGCCAAGTATTTATTCTTTCTCTCCTACAGCTTAGTAGGAAGCAAAAAACCCTTTGGAGCTCATTTCCCTTGAAAAACATGGCTTCTTTCAGCCGTGGTGGTGCAGTGCTTCTCGGCTTCTCCTTGTCTTGCCTTGCTTCAAGCATTTTGCCATGGGAGTGGTTGCCACCTGTGGCAAGAACAGCTCTTAAAGTGAAATAAATTTGAGGCCCAGATCGTGCTGGACTCTGGTGTCCTCTGCTTATGTTATATATTGGCCATGAAATGTGCCATGACCAGCAGAGGCTGCCATGGCCGTTCCAGAGAGCATTCCAGCTGGTCTGCTGCAGGAGCACAGCGTGGTAGCCACATGTCCTCCTGTTCTCCCCCGTGCATGCTTGCCCATGTTCTTCTCAATGACAAACGACAAACTTTCTGAGCTGTGGTGCCTTGCCTTGCAGGTGCCACCCGTCACCAGCACGTCAACACCGCTGGTTGGAGTTTTGTCGTCCACCCAGAACAACCGCTGCCTCTCGGCCCCAGACCTGACGGCAGAGAAACGCCTGGTTCTCAACCCCGTTTCGTCCCTCTCGGCCCTGCACAAGCCAGAGCGATCCATCAGCCCCGAGAGCAATGACAGCATCTCGGAAGAGCTCAACCACTTTAAGCCTATCGTCTGCTCCCCGTGTACTCCCCCAAAGAGGCTTCCTGACGGCAGAGTCCTGAGCCCTCTCATTATCAAGTCCACCCCGAGAAACCTCAACCGGAGCCTGCAGAAGCCAACCACCTATGAGGCCAGTCCTAGAATCCTGAAAAAATGGGAGCAGATATTTCAGGAGCGCCAGATCAAAAAGACTCTCTCTAAAGCAACCCTTACATCCTTGGCTTCGGAGCCTGGGGAAGATGTTATCGTTCCCGACATCACCAACTCCAGCAGCTGCACTAAAGAGCAGCCACAAGTGCAGGATGATCACCTTCCACCTGACACAACAGGAGACCCTCGCCCCGAGCTGGATTTCTTTCCTTCCATCAGTGAAACGAAGCCAGCAAGAGGGAGTGAGAAAAACAGAGATTCCCAGGCCTTAACAGATGACAGCGCTGCTGAACCAGATGTGAAATCAAATGTAACCTCCCTAAACACACGAGTGTCTGAAGTCCCTGACCTGAAAGTGAACGCGTTCATGGACAAATCCTGTCTTAGTCTTGGCCCAAAAATGCTGAGCAGAAGACTCATGGGCGTCAGCGCATCGCTGCCTGACAACAGCACGCTAGGAGTCCCCATCAAGACGTCAGGAAAAAAGCAGCTGAAATACCTGAATAACAGCGAATTGATCAACGTCCAGAACAGCACCTGCAATTCCGTCGAGAACATCATCGGGGAACAGCCCCCGTCGCTGAGACGGGGCCGGAAGAGACGCTGCAAAACAAAGCACTTGGAGCACAACGGCTCCGTCAAAAGACTGAGGCACGCGGCAGGGGAGGTGGGCTTGCCTCCGGAGGATCGTTTGGTACGGGAGATGGAGCAGAAGCTCCAGCAAGAGGAGGAGGACAGGAGGTTGGCCCTGCATCTGCAGCGGATTTTCGACAGCGAGAATAGGACAGTGGATAGGCGGAAAGTCAGAGTCGATCGGTATCTGCTGCGGTCGAAGAGCACTCTGGGTGCTAAGTAGCACTGGTGGACAATGTTGCCTTTCTAGAGGACGATGAGGTTTATCAGATTATCTTATAGGAAAACTATTTTTTGTCATACTTCCACCCACAACAATTGGTTTTTTTTTTTCGTTTTGGTGGTAAGACATTTGTAGGTCCAGTTCAGAGAGAAGCCAGAGTCCTTCCAGATTAACAAAAAAAACAAAAAAAAAAGAGAGAAAAAAATCCTCCAGCTTTCTGGTCCGTTGGTCTGAAAGACGTGTCTTTCATCCCCGTGAATACACTGCAACGCCTCTACATGCAGTCGGTGACATTTGGGTTCCCCAGCTGGGAGGGTTGTCTGAGCAGTATGTGGGGTACGCAATAAGGACCTCATCCATTCCTTGCCTTGCAGCTTCAATATGCCAAGAGAAATCAGAGCTCTACTCATGGAAAGTAGGTTTTTCTGTCCTAGAAAGAGTCTTCTCCTCTCTGCCTGCCCCGTTTTCTTCCTTACGCTGCAGCTGGCTGTGGTGGTCAGATCATCGCCGATGTCAGCGTGTTCGAATGACCTGACTTGGGGGCTGTTGGGGAGGGAAGCTGATCCGTATTTCTGCTAGGAAGTACCAAATAGATCCACCCGTAGCACTTAAAAATGAATGTATCTCACTGTCTGCACCGGCAGTACAGGCCACAGGTTATTTTCTTTAAGTAGAAGGCCACATGCAATGAAGAAAGATGTAAAATAAGGATTTTACTGAAAAGCCTTATAGCATCTTGCACGTTCGGGTTAGTGACACAGAGAGAGCTCAGGTAGAGCAGCTGGGAGCCGTGCTCTGGGCGCTGTGACCCAGGGAGCAACTGCAGCTTTTCTCCCAGTCCCTGCCTCTTCCAGAGCAAGAGAATTTCACGTTCTTCCCACTAATGCTGAAATCTAGAAAGGAAACCCTGGCCGGGTGATTTCGGGAAGAAGGTTCTCCCTGCTGATACGTACCCTGCAGGTTCTTGCTCAGTTAAGAGATCTCTCAGCACACCTAAGACCTGTCCTTACATGTCTGAGAGCGGCCTGAGGAGGCATCCCGAGGTGTCTGACGCATCGCCGTCCTTTCCCAGGCACGCAATGGGTTGGTGGGAGAGCTGGGACAGGAGCCCAGCCCTCCCGGCCCGCGGGCACATGGATGTGGGTGCTCAGGGTGATGCAAGCCCGCCCTGCCCCTGCTCCGAGCTGGCTGTCTTCAGATCCAAACCACCAAGAAAGCTCAGGTGAGCAATGCACTAAAAATTTCTACTTAAAGGCATGAAGTCGGGCATGGTAGCCTGAACCAGAGCTAGCTCGGAGCCTGGGCTTGGTGGAGCATGTGGTGTCTGCCCAGATGTGGCCTTCAGTGGCAGCCCAACCTCTGGGCTCTTCGTGTTTCTAACGCTCTTCCCCATCGTCCATTACCAGCACAATAATTTCGTTGATTATTTCCAGTATTTGGGCTCAAAAAGGATCAGCTCAACTCGATACTTGAAAGCTGCCTTGCAGAGTATTCACTGGGGACCCTCGGTGCCCGCAGGGACCGTCGTCCAGGGTGGAGGCTGCGGCGTTAACAATCATACCGACCCGTGTGCCAGGTAATGAGTGGTATTTTCAAGACACAACTGAAGCACGGTGCTGGGGCAAACTTAACGTGACCCGTGGCGTGAAGGGAGGACAGCTGATGCATTTAAACAGATGGAACTGATCTAAGAAAACGGTCGTTGTCCAAATTCCTCTACCTAAAACATGGTTGAATTTTCTCCCTCCATCTTAAATGGTTAAAAAAAAAAAAAGAACAGGAACTGGTTTTCTTTTTCTCTCCTGGCATACTTGCGTAACTGCAAGGACCCTGGCGCTTTTTCCTACTGGAACTGGATTTTTTTTAAAAAAAAAAAAAAAGAAATCTTATATTTTAATGGATAAAATTTATATATTTTAAATACTATATTTCAACAGATTGACACTTTCGTTTTGAGAAAACTTATAGCAATGATTCCGTAATATATATCTATCTATCTCTGTATCTCCTTAACACACCAACTACTGGATGTTTCAAGTCATACCTAGGGCCGGGTAGACCTGGCCTGCTCTGCCTACCCGCTGCGGCTCGTGGGCGATGGCTTTCTGTGCCCTCTCGCACGCCGCGGCCTCGTTAGGTGCTGATCGAAGCAGGCACTTTTTGCCCCAGACCAAATCCTGCTCCCGTACCCAGCTGTGAATTGGAAGGAAATTAAGTAATTAGAGCCTTGGCTGGACCTAGAAGAGCGGCGCAGAGAGAAGTAGCGATGGCCTGGATTCGCCCCTTACAGTGAAATAAGCTCAGGAGGGAAACCCAACAGCTTTTACTCAGAATTCATGTCATTTTTTTCACGACATTTTGAGTTGAAGTGTGCACTTTCCAAGTGCATTTAGATTTATAATTATTTTTTACAGGACCCCTTCTCCCCGCCCCTTCCCTGCGGTTGATCCCTTGAGCCCAAATCAGACTTCCCTAAAGTTTCCTCCTTTATCGCGACGCTTGTGCGGGTTTCATCCAGGCTTGGGCTGCCAGGCGCTCTCCAAGCAAGCCTACACCATAAAAAACTAGATTTACGTACTGAATGTATCTTTTTTTTCCCCCCTCTTCAAATAGATTTCACAGTCCAATGCACCAGGCCAGTGTCTTAAATATCTTCTTTTTAAAAGATGACATAAATATTTAGGGGTTTGTGTGTTAATTTCCTCTTTCTAAATCCGAGCTGGGCGGAAGCGCAGGAGGCAATGCCTGAGCTGGAGCTTGTCCCCAGCCAAAAAAAGCTTAATGGGACCCCTCGCACCCCCAGCTTCCCAAACCTCGCCTTCACTGGGCAGCCGGCTCCCGCCCGAAACAGGGAGTCCCCATCCTGGCAGCGCTGCTCGGTCACGCGTGGTCCGTTGCATCTGCATTGAAGGAGACCTTTGGAGGTGGCGTCACAATCGTGTCGTGGCAGGGTTGCGGTGGCAGCAGCTTTCAGTAAATAATCACGGTGGGATGGATCTTTTCTCATGAGGTCCGATGAAGCTGCTGGCTGCGTTTCTACATTTGCTTCTCCATCTCCTTGCTTAAGGACTGGGGAAAACACACGTAGTTTTCCAGCCGGCCCACCTAGACCCTCTCACCTTCTTCCTGAGCTAGCGAGAGCACGACTGCCCTCGGCTAAAATCCACCCCAGGCTGCGTCGGGTTCGAGACTTGAGGCGACGTGAAGCTAGGATGAATGTTTGTATTAATTTAACACTCTGTAAGTTTGTGTAAGCTTGCACACACACACAAAAAAATAATTGTATATAATTCCACTTAAAAGAGCAGGAATTCCCAGCCTCTACCCTTTAAAGATCAGGTATGACGCTACCTTCGCCACAAATGATACCAGCTGAGGAGTAAAATACCTCTTGCTGAACGGTGTGGATGCAGCACAAGATCTGCAGAGGCTCTAGGATGAAACCAAGTATTTATTTACGCTTACCTGAAAGTCATTTTTAACCCTCCTCCTTTCTGCAGCCACCTTCTCTCTGGGATGAAGGCAGTCCTTGCCGGCCGGGGGACAGCGCGGGCGTGCAAGCATCCTCCCAAAAATGTGAAGCTGTCTTCTCTTGCGAGGAAAAAAAACCAGGTCAAGAGAATGCACTGCCGGTAGCGCTGGAGGGGCTGGGGTTGGTTTGACGACAGAAGGACCGTATCTGCCAAAGATGCCACCGACTCTGGAAAGTTGCTTTCTGACCCTCCGGAGCTCTCTGCCTGGGAAAAGCCGTACGGAAAGGTCCGTGTTTGGAGTCCGTGAGATCAGATAAATGAAGGAAAAGTGCCAAAAGAAGGGATCATGCGAGATGATTGTATAATGTTGTTCTATATTGTCAGTATTTTTCTTCAAATGCTCTTGTACATGCAGTGCACAGTAGTCATGAAGTGTAGCTTGAACAAGTGCTTCTTTGTATTTTCTCAATGAAAGCGGAGGGGGAGGTTGAAGCCTTAAAGACTATCACTGATTTTAAAAACAAGCCTTTAGCAATGCTCCGAGGACAGACCCCAGGGCTCCGCCTGGACCCTCCAACAGGCCTGTGCCGTCTCCCAGTTGTCCGGCGAGAGGTTGACTAGGAGCTTGTCCCGTGTGAGGGGGGATGAATTTGACAAAAACCCGGCCCTTCTCGCCCATTAGGGGACAAGAGACGAAAACTCATGACTGTTGGACGCAATGGTCTCGCGTGGCACCATGATGGAGACCCGTGGGATGTCCCCATGGATGGCAGCTGGGTGGAACTGGGACGTGACGCTGGTTTGAGCTACAGCACGGAAGCTGGGATGATCCCCACGTGTCGCATGCATCGGACACAAACCTTTCTCTTCCCCGTGTCTGTAAAACACCGCGAAGCATCAGCTCTAGAATTAGCTCTTCACTATGCAAACAGAAAAACCTTCAGCTGGTTACAAAGGGGGTTTGTGTATGCCTGGTTTCCTTGGTGTTTACTGTCAAACTGTTTAAAACAAATCTAGATGTTGCTACACTTTTTTTCCCCCAATAATGCTTTAAATCGTTGTGCTTTCGTGTTCTCCTCAGCTCGCCAGCGGAGCACCGGGGTGGTAAAAGACTTCACGGTCATTTTTGGGTCTCAGCTGAACCACCGTGGCTTCATCTGAATGTTTTAAAAAGCGATGGAAGTTACTGAAGGACCGTTGACTTGCATGTGTAAAATGTGTGGGTAAAATGACATGCAGGCGTCTGTCATGTTGTGGCTTCTGTTATTTGGAACAGAGTAAATCCTGCTTGTGAAAAAATTGTCACAAACCAGAAATATGCCAACTGTGTACAAATAGCTTGTACATTTTAACAGCGACAAGGACTTTAACTGCAGGACAAAGGTCGAGGTTAAAACAGAATAAAACCAGGTTCTGACAGTGAAACTACCTGTTTCTGCTCAAGTTGCTGCGCTCGGAAACAAGCGGGATCCTACTGCTGCCTCTCCCGAACGGGTTACAGTTGCCCCTGGCTGAATGAGGTGGTTGATTAATCTTTTGCAGGGGAAAAAAAAATGGTGAAGGTGAGTATAATGACATATTTTTCATGTAGGTAAGCAGCCAGCGGGGAGCGAGCATCCTCCATCGCTCCCCATCGCTTGTCCCAACCCCTCCGATTGCACTGACACACCTTTTTTTATGGGTGCCAGACCAAGGGATGGATTTGGGTTTTTAATAACTCTTTTGTGCCCAGCTTGGCATCCTGAGCAGTCGGGTCCGGCTGGTTGGGCACGTACCTGTGTCAGGATGGGGCTCTGTGCTGAGATTTGCCAAGAGCAGCGCTGGCAGCGCTGCCCCAGCGCGAGATGGATTTTCCCCAGGGCTTGGCTGTGGGACAGACCGATGCGGGGATGGCGGGTGAGAGCTGAGAGGACCGGGGAGCTCGTATTAGCTTGCCACGATGGCAGGGGTGTTGCTGCTCACCCACAAGCCCTCCTTGTACAACCCGTCCGTCAGCGTGGGCAGAACCCTGTCACGAGCCACCCTGTTCATTGCTGGCCAAAACCTCCCTGCAGTGCCCCAAGGGTGCAGCAGTTTTTCTTACAAGTGATTTTTTGCGCAGGGATGGCTGAGCACACGCCTTATTTTCCAGGAACTGCAGAGCGCAACAGCGGGCAGACATGGTTTTTGTGTGCTGTCACGGCAGCGTTGTGGCAGTATCGGTGCTTTCAAGCTGGAAGTCGCCTGAAAGCCTGAGATGAATCTTGTCACCGCGCTCAATTTTCCAACCTCAGGAGGGCAAAAATGGCTCCAAACAAGTTACAAAATAACATACTTTTTATCCAAGAGGACGGGGGTGTGGCATGCTTTATTCAATCCTGGCTGTATTGTGGACTAAACTGTGGGCACCTTCTTGGCCGCTCTCTGGCAGCTGTAGCTGTTCGGGGCTCCCCTGCTCAGATGTTGCCTCCGTGAGAAGAGCTTTTACCACCCACGCCTCATCCGACAGCTTGGCCATCTCCTCACCTACGGTTGTGGGGAGGATCTTGAACACCTCCTGGAATTCCTCCATCAGCCTCTGTGCCTCCCGGTATGCCCTGGGGTTGGATTTCCTCTTTTGCAAAACAGACACTGGAAAAGCCAAGGGTGTGAGCAAGAGCGATGGGACGGCTCCTTGGCTGCAATATTTGATCTTCCCTCCCGTGCCTTTGCCCACCAGCAGCCCCCGTTCTCTCCCGTCCCTACAGCACGGGGCACATCACCATGGCAAGGGCACAAAGGTGGCTGCTGGGATCCTGCTCTGTCCTGGTGCCCACATGAAACACGGGAGCCCCGAAAGCAAAGGCGCCGGTGGTCCTGAGTAACTCAAGAGTGAAGACAGATGTGCTGGGTTCAAGCCTGGGCAGTGGCTCTTACTGTAGGTGGCAGAAAGTGCCTTAATTTCTTGCCTCTCTTCCCTGGTCAGTGCGGGGAAAAGGAAAAGCACCGGGGAGTAGCCAGGTCCTGCTTGAGACCCAAGTCCTGCTTCATCTCAGGGGTAAAACCACTTTTACCCCAAGGCCGTTCTCCCACCAGCTGGGTTTGGGGTGGGGTAAATCCAGCTGTGGATCCAAGGGACCCCAACAGTGTCCATGTTGCATTTACCCCTCTGTTAACCAGTAGCTAGAGCATCGGGGTCCAGCCTCATGGTGGGATGAGGGCATTCAGCAGGTGAAGCCCTTGTCCTCTCACAGGGACATGAGGGGAGGCTGCTACAATGGAAGGAACCCTCCATTCCCAACTCAGCCGTATCCCGGGGCCCCACCAGCTCAAGGACACCTTTACATTCAGATCCTACCCCTGCCTCTGCGGTGCCATCAACAGGAGAGATTGGGAATGCAGGAACATACCCAAGGGTACTTCAGTGATGGTCGAGGTGTTTCTCATGGCCATCAGGATTCCTTCCAGGACTTCTGCTTTTGTCTTTCGGGCCGGAGGGCTGGGCAACCTCCCATGCTGCAAGAAAGACCAGGAAGCTGCAGCATGCCACCCCTCCAGGCTGATGATCCTCCACCTCCTTTTCCTGCCCCCTCCCCAAACTAACATGGGCCTGTGCTTCTGCACAAGGTAGGTGACACCGTCTCTTTTTTTGGACCAAGCTGGTCTGGTTTTGGCACTGATTTAGGATTATAGGTGTATTGAGCAGTGCTGCATCAGCTTGTGACCCCAGAGCAGCGCAGTGGATCCAGGGACTGTAATTCTACTACAACCCACCCGCAGATCCAGCTTGGAGGTCATTTCCTCTGCCTCCCTTGGGACGGGGCTGGCTTTGTCCAGGGCATTGGTGACAAGTGGTTCCCCCTGCACTGCCCAGCGGCTAGCAAGGCTCTTGGCCATTTACCAGCCGCCTCATCCCTGCAGGTCGGTTCCCGTGGGGGCTGCATGTACCACACCATGAGGGTGAGAGAATAGGGAGGTGCCGTAATTGGGAACGGGGGCAGAGCCCATGCTCAAGCTCTCGGCATCCATCCAAACACGCGGGTTGATCCAGATACAGATACAAACGGTCTCCCTTCGGAGCTTTGGCTCTTTACCTTTTTCTGAGGCAGGTAGGGCTTCTGCACACTGTCCAGTCGTGACTTGGCATCCTGGTAAGCCAGGGAGGGGTTCTGGGTGTAGTACAGGCCCTGCACATTCTTCTGTATCCCTGTGAACCAGAGGAAAAATGGGACAACAAAAGCCTTTGCTGCTTCTTTCTTGGTCAGAGTGGACCATAGTGCTCATCAACCTGCCAAGGCTTTTCTAAGCAGGAGCCTTCTGCTATCTTCACTCACCATCTGGCTCAATAAAATCCAGGTCCTTGTCTCCACCGAGCAGCTCCTCGTAGCCTTTGTATTGCTCTGGAACCACCTGGGATCTTCCTTCCCTCCTCTGCTCACTCCTTTTCTCCAGCCTGCCCTCTGCCACAGGTCTCAGCAGGGGTCTGGACACATCCTCCACCTCAAAGCAGTAAAATAAAGGAATTCACAGCAGCCCTTTCTTACTAGTCCTGCTGTGGCCAGAGATCTCTCCCAGTGGCACTGAGCCATGCAGCCACCACCTCATCCCCTCTCTGCTCGGCAGGAGCAGGCACAGGGAGAGAGGGGCCACCCCCATCCCAGCGCAGACTGGATTTTTCCCTGATAACACCAAGATTTTCAGGGAAATCAAGTCAAAAAGCTGCCCTGGTGAATCCTAGGAGGAAGTTTTCCAGCAGGCACTGCAGGGATGATGCTGGACTGAAGAGGTCCTGCAGTTGGGGCTGCCCACCAAGCCAGCATGCCCTGTGCCACCCTGTGAAATAGGCCACCAGTTCTTGTTCTTGGTCACAGCGTTGCATTTATGCTTCTTGCTAGTGCTTCCTTTCTCAAACCCCTTGCAACCAAAGGAGGGTTATAACCACTGGTGCCCACAGCAAGTGTACACAGTTCATTCACTTAGGAAATGAGGATTCATCTATGGACCATTTCTGGTCAAGCCCTGCAGTCCTGAACGCTTACAGCCCGGCCTCACCTGCGTCATGAAGAAGGATGGAATGTCCTCCTTGGCTGAGCCAGGAGGAGGCCTGGAATTGCCTTCCCCTTCCTCCAGCACTGGGGTTGTGGAGCTGATGGAGTGCAGTGGCTGGGCCGGACTCGGAGGTTCCGCATCTCTCGCAGCCTCCACTGCAGCTGGGAGCTGTTTCCACAGAAAGGTCTTGGCAGGAGCTTCCATCATCAGTGGCCACTTCATGACTTTGGGGAGATGTGACGTGACCTGAGGGGAACACAATGGATGTCCACGCACACTGCCACAAGTGTCAGCGTGGGGTCGGGTCCAGCAGCTGGAGACTGATCCTTGTGGGACAGGGAGCGTCAGGACAGCCCTGGCTCCAGGGACACCCTGGCAGCATCTTCAGTCCTATAGGATCCCTCAGCCAAGGACGATGGGCAGGACTGAACCCAAAAACCCAGTGACAAACCCTGCTTGGGGCAGCAATAAGGGGGTGGTTGGACTCCCCAGCCTCATCCTGAGCAAAATACTTCCAATTCTTCCTATCCTTTCCTCCATCCTTCCAATCCCACTGGGATCCATGTGTCCCACCAGCTCTTCCTGTGCTCCCCAGCAAGTCGATTCCTGGGTAATCCTGCCCTGCGTATCACAGCAAGGGTTTCATCCCTGCCTTAGGCAGGAAAAACCCCACACTCCCGAGGCACATCCCTCCTTACCTTCCAGCTGGCTTTGAGAGGGATGGAGAAGTGCCACCTCTCCACGGCTACGTTCTTCTGTCGGACAAGTTTAATCCCCAGATTGTGCTGGAGGAGCTGGGTCAGCAGAGGCGGCTGCCCTGGAGGAGCAGAGATTCATCAGAGCTGCAGGCCGCTGGTGGAGAGCCCATGGCCTGCTCCTTCACTGGCAGCACACTCTGGCCTGTGCCAGGCTCAGCTCAGAGCGTGGCATTGCCCAGGCACCAGAGTAGAAGCCACCCTGTTTTGTAGGGAGATGCTTTATCCCTAAGGGCACACACGGGACTGGGCCACGTGCCACCAAGGCCAGAGGAGCAGTCCTGACCTGGTTTATTTACTAGTCCACACATAGCTCATGGAGGGAGCAACACCATTGCAACGTTTCATCAGCATCCTTCTGGCTACCTTCAAACCTTTGGGAGAACCTTTGGGGTTTATCCCCCCTGCTCGGAGAGCTGCTGGCAGGAGGAAACCTGGACCAGTTTCAGACAAGCCCTTTGTGGGATAAACACCATTTGGAGAGCAAAATTTAGCCTGAGACTGCACTGCCGCAAGTCACGGATGGGCTGTTATGGACTTGCCAGGAGCAGCAGCAGGGCATTAACAGCGTTTGCAAGAGCAGTGCTCATCTGCATTGCTCTATAGAGAGCAGAAATGATTAAAGCACCTCCCTGGGAGCCAGGGCCAGTGTGGCAGGAATGTCTGAACACCAAAAAGCAGCGTTGTCCCTGTCCCAGAGAGCTAACAGCAAAGGAGGGACAAAGCAGGAGTCCCCCCTGCAGAGCCAGGCTCATACTGTACCACTCCGGGTGGTGGTAAGAGGGTTATTGTGAAACGTCAGCTCCTTCAGGCACGGGAAGAAAGCCACGGGTAAGAGAGCTGTCTCATCCGCGATCTGCAAGATAAAATTGTTTGCTCTAAGCACTATGTCATGCCAGAGGCTGTAGAGTTTCATCCCAACCCTCCCATCAAAGCATGCTCCTCCGATGCGTGGGGTCCCTTGCACTGGGCAGGTACGTACAGCGGCGAGGAAGAGGAGGGAGATGGCATCCCTTAACCAGCAATGCCCAGCAGGTCTGCTGCCTGCGAGTATCGAGGGCAGAGGCAGCGCTCCTCTCTCCCTCCTGCTTGCTGCAGTGAGAGGACTGGTGCCCCCAACGCTGAGAAGAGCCGCAAGGTAGAGAGGCAGGACTCTTTTTTGCAGCCCAGGGCTACAGCTGCAGCTTCTCTGAGCAGGAAGAAAGTCCTGTCTCTCCACCCTGCAGTCCAAACCACAGCCTGGCCAGGGCAGCACAGCCAGAAACCAGCTCACCAACAAGGCACTGATCTAAACCAGGGTGACGACACTCGGGGAAGAGCAGCAGAGCCACCGCATCACGTCCCAGGGGGATGCCCCTTGCTGAGCAGAGGTGACTCGGCACTGCCAGCTCACCTGGCTGGGAAGCAGCGTGAGTTAAGGCCTGGGTAGGAGCCAAAAGCACCAGGAAGAGGAGCTTAAATGTTGTTGCATGTTACTTGTCCGTTGAGGTACACTGAGAACCCGGTGTGGCTCAGCAGACAGGTATAACCTGGCACTAAAACAGCAAAGTCCTCGATGAGACACAACCATCCACCAGGCAGCTCCAGCAAAGGATCAGTCCAGAGGGAAAGCAATCCTTCATATATGCTCTGATGAAATCCCCAAATATGCAGGAGTTTAGACAAGCTGGGTGCAATTCAGCTGCCTAAATAGGTGTCCTGTCTCACCCGAGAGATCCTGGATATCTGACACATTCCCCTGGGCTGGCAGATGGACACAGGAGCCTGGGAGAGCTGTGCCCTTCTGCAGTGGCAGTTAAAGAGCAAGGCTGTCTCCCAGGGAACTAAGGCTGGGCTCAAGCAGCTGAATCTTGACACTTAACTGGAGCCACAGGATCCAAATCACCTTATTGAAGGCCAGGCTGAGACGCTTCAGCTCAGGAAAGGGAGCACAAATGTCCCTGAGTACGGAGGGAGCCGGCAGAGTCTTAGAGGCAGATGGGTCTCCTTCCCTGGGAATAACCTTAAAGAGAGGAGGAAGAGGGTGAACAGAGACACCACTCCAGAGGCTCCGGTGGCAGGAGACACACCCAGTGGCAGAAGACCACCCTCCTGAGCCCAAACACAGCTATAATTCGAAGAGCTTTTGGTTCAGACCCACTCCGGAGGTTGTCTTGTGGCAGCTTGCTTTGGCTTCTGCGTTACTGTGGGAGCCCTGCAGGGAGTCATGGCAAACGCACCGAACTCCATCATCCAGCACTGAAAACCTGCACGGGCTCAGGAGGAAGCAGCTGTGCTCTCGGGGAGCAAGCGTGTGCGCACGTGTGTGTTACACTAGAACACGCTCCAAGGGCTCAGCATCTCTGAAGCTTAGCCCCTTGCTCAAGTTCTAATAAAAACCAGGGTCTTTGGCTTCAAACACCTGATTCTGAAGAGCACCATATAAATAAATCTGGGGGAAAAGATTACAGGGCTAAGAATGATTAAACTCCCATCTCCCGAGCTTCAGTCCTCACCTGAGCCGCAGAACACACTTCCCCATGCAGGGAGGGGCACACAGTCACGAGCAAATGGCAACCCAGCTTTTATTTGAAAGTGATACAAGTTTAAGCTCCCGTATCCCTTGGTTATGGGAAAATTTGCTCCTGATCTCCCTGACAAGAGACAATACTCACTGCAAGCCTTTGCAGGCACACAGGACCCCAGCTGTACCCACAGGCTTATTGAAACTCAGCTGAGAGGCTTGGGGAAGGGAAGTTTTGGAGCTCACACCCCAAACTACAGATCAGCCAATGGTTCTTACCGGCACCGGGCATCCCGGAGAGCCAGAATTAAAAATGACCCCTGCAATGAAATACAAGCAAAGTGAGGGTTTCTACATGTAGCACCTGAAGCTGAGCACTGCACCAGCCCCACGGCAAGGCTGGAATTACCATGGAAAAGCAAGTTAGCATCAGGCAGGATCTGACTCTGTAGCAAGACGTGCCCAAGGTGAGGGAGGATCAGTCCCACCATAGCAAGCTTGCTGGCAGCCCCATCGCTCCAGGTGAGGTTCACATCCCTGAGCACAGCAGAAACCCTGCTGCTGGCCTCAGGGCAGCCAGGAGCTCCCCGCAGGTAGATTCTGGTTTGGAATCTCACCCGTGAGCATGAGGCCTTTCCCACATCATGCTGCTACTGCCAGGCCAGCACCAGAAGTTGCCCCGTTGCCTGCTCCACAAATACTTAACAGGGACTGCTGCAGCGAGCCAGGGGACACGAGAAGTGCTTGGAGGAGCCTCACCGGCAGCTGCCATCACAGCCCACTCCACACAGGAGACACCAGGCAGTCTCTGGATCCATCCCACCATGTGGCCCAGCATGGTGTATGCATCACGCTTTGGTAAGAACATCCAGAGGGGAGAGCTGACCTACCCCAGGAATGCAAACCTGTGCATGTGCTACCTATACAACCTTCTACACAACCTTCCTGCCCTCTGCTTGTCCAGCATCCACAGTAATGCACATCCTAACCTGAATTATTTCCCCATTTTTGCCAGTTTTCCTCCCATCCAGCATACAGTGTCTGCTTTGGAGCAAGCTACCCTGGAGAAGTCATAGAATGGTTTGGGTTGGAAGGGACCTTAAAGACCATCCAGTTCCAATCCCCTGCCCTGGGCAGGGACACCTCCCACCAGACCAGCTTGCTCCAAGCCCCGTCCAGCCTGGCCTTGAACCCCTCCAGGGATGGGGCAGCCACAGCTTCTCTGGGCAACCTGGGCCAGGGGCTCACCGCCCTCACAGCCAAGAATTTCTGCCCGAGATCTCAGCTCAATCTCCCCTCTTGCAGTGGAAAACCCTTCCCCCTCGTCCCATGGCTCCCCTCCCTCATCCAGAGTCCCTCCCCAGCTTTTCTGGAGCCTCTTGAGGCTCCAGGAAGGGGCTCTGAGGTCTTCCCGGAGCCTTCTCTTCTCCAGGCTGAACCCCCCCAACTCTCTCAGCCTGTCCTCACAGCAGAGGGGCTCCAGCCCTCGGATCATCTTTGTGGACTCCTGTGGACCCACTCCAGGAGAAAGAATGGGGCACTTCTGTCTGAACCATGGGAGTTGTCTGCTTTGGGGTGATTCATGTCCAGTAAGCTCCCAGTAATTACAGAGGGACTGTACAGGTTAGCTGAGATGTCTAAAATAGTTCTATGTATCCCTCCCTCACTGTTTTAATTTTGTCAAGCTGCTTCACTCACTAGCAAACATCCAGCAGATCCTCGCCCTGACATAACTCAGCCCCATGGTTTCAGTGTGGACAGGGAGAGGCAGGCGCTGCTCACCCGTCCTGCCTGGATCCCTGTTGTTCTGTAGCATAACATATCCAAGCTGTCCTTTTTTCCCTTCCAGCTCTGCTGGCACCTCCGTGTCCTCCTGCTTCGGCAGCCGGGACTGCTGCCAGAGGCTGCTCAGGGACTTGTACCACTCTGCCCTGAAGCTGTCACCGTACAGCGCGGGGTGGAGGAAGAATTGCCTTCTCTCTGCTTGGTGCAGGTAGGGGACAGACGAAATCCTGTTCCTGTCCAGATTCAGCTCCCTCAGGCTATCGGAAGAGGAAATGCATGAGAAATGCCATGATTGCTATCGGTGTATGCACAGGGCCATCTGTTCGCCCTGGGCACCCACAGGGCAGGGACCTGGCCTTCGACCTGCCTCCTTGCTGAGCTTCCCAGCAGCAGTGCGGAGGCATCCATGACACCTGCATCTCCCTGCCCTGTTCCCCCTCCTCTCCAAACCCCAACCGCAGACTCCGTTCTTGGCACAGCCCAGCGTTGCCCCTGAAGCCCATGACTCTGGTCCCCTACACCAGCCCAAGGGTCACCTCGCTCTAAGTTTGCCTCTTGATGAGAATTTAACAGACAAAGAGACATCCTGGCAGTTCATTAAATCACCCAGGGCTCTGATGAGCTGCGGTCCTACTGGGATTCCCTAACAATATTCCATCTTCCCATGGAAGTATAACAAGTATAATGCACTTGCTCAGGGCCACAAGACAGCTTGGGGAAGAGCAGAATCACAAATCTCTGCACTGCAGCCCTTCAGTCTCGTGCCTAAACCTCACCCACTCTCCCTCCTCTCTCATGAACAATGCGGACAACGTGCAGTTTCCTCCAGGAATGTCTTGGCAAAGCCAGGGCAACAAGCCAGACCAGATACCCACTTCCAGTCTGCAGCACTGGAGGGAGGCCTCTGCACTGTCCCCAAACCCAGCTGAGGGGCACGTGAACAGCCCCCTTTCCTAGTGACTTCTCTGGCCGAAACAAGAAAGCCCACATTAAAACAGAAGGAGATGATCCGCAGCCCTTCCTAGTGCTGCTGCGCTGAAATAAAGGATGAATCTGGGCTGAAGAAGGGAAAATGGAGAAAGCAACTGACATTCCAGAAATCAGACCTGGAGATCAGCAAACACCCAGGGCAGGAGCTGAATTACCAGCCACCTGCCGGGTTTGGCCAGCTTGTGCTTTGCAGCAGGCTGTTTGCTTCCGTTCAGTCCCATTTGCAATACTAGAAAGACTAAACAGGGAAGTATCCAAGTGAATCACAAAGATTTTGTTTTTCATTTTAAGCCTGGCTACTGTGCAACAGCTGATGGAGGCAGCTGCCAGCCCCTAAAAGCCAGAGCCGTCTGCTGCCAGGTGTTTCCTTACCTGCAGAGATGAGACAGGCTCACAAAGACGCTCGGGTCTGACAGGCGATTGTCATCCAGCGACAAGACCTCCAGAGATGGAAACCTTAAATGAGCAGAGCTGCGGATACAAAGAGGCTCATTAATAACATGCTCATGCAAAGACAGGTGAAAAACACACCATTTGCTGTCACCAGGGGAAGATATATCCCCCAGGAGACTGGGCTGGGGCTGTTTTCATTCTTTTAATAGAAAACTGATATCCTAACTCAAAGCAGCTAAATTGAATCAGTCCAAACGACCATTTAGCTCAGCATCTTATCTCCAACCATGGCAAACGGCGGATACCTTGGCATGGTAACTGTGGCTAAGGTATACGTGAAAGGTCTAATTAATGATGAATAAATAACATCCTACTCACGTGGCTTGGCCACCCGACGGGGCTGCTGAATCACAGTCAAGAGGTTCCTCTCCAGCTGCTGATGACAGCAGATACCCTGGGTGATCTGGGGCTGAGCTGGGATAACGCTTTCCTGCCACCCAGCACCCACCATCAGGTTATTTGATCTTCCAGTTTGCAAGGGAAGAGCTCTGCTGCTCTACTCATAAATCCCAGGCTGCCCACACTCGCTGCTCACCGCTGCCTTGACAGCTCCACCGCTCCATCACCCTGCCTGCCCAGCGCATCCCACCGGCACACCAGCAGCTCCCCACCAAACCAAAGCTGCGTGCACTTACTCCCAGGAGCCTGCCAGGTCCGGAGGCAAGGACTGAAGCCTGTTGGCTGTCAAGCGAAGGACTTTGAGCTGGGACAAATCTCCCAACGTCCAAATGTCTTGGGGGGACAAGTTATTGTAGGAGAGATCCAGATCCTGAAGGAAACAGAAGAAACAATCCCCTGGAGCAAAGAACAATCTCTGTTGGCTTTCCCCAGTTGGATATTAAATATTTACAGGAGACTTTCAGTCATGCTACCACCCACCCTAGAGTGATGCCGTGAGCATCTCTGACTTGCAGGGACTTCACTTAACAGCAGTGGGACTCCGCACCTTGGCAGAAGTGCTCAGGGCTGGTCCCCAACTCACACATGTGACTCACGGGACGACGGCCAGGAAAAAGCCAGGGAGCAGACCCTGCTGGGGGCAAGGATGAGGGTTTCTAGGATATGTGAACCGGAATAGCTTTGCTGGGGCATTACAATAGGCTGCTTTTTCCCGGGAGGAGCTCAAAGCACTTTCCGAATCAATTTAATATGAATTTCCAATCAGCCTTCCCAGGGCTGATTTCTACAGGCTGTCAGCAAATGAGACCCAGACACTGGTCAAGGATGAAGCTGAGATCCACAGGGGCATGGCAGGAAGTGTAATTTAGGTGGGTCCCTTCCCCACCTTTCACAGCTGATGGCAGCGACAGGGGAGCTCACACAGAGGCACACAGGGACAGACAGCATCAACCCTGGCCTCATGAGCCGTGGAAATTTGGTTCCCCATCACCTGGGCACGTGCTCACTGAGTCAAACCCTGAGCAGGTTATCAACAGTGCACAGGAGAAACATGGGAGGGCTTCATGGATTTGGGAACCTCCCAAAGCCTGCAGGCAGGAGGGAGGTCAGGATCTGAGCGTACAGAGCTGACAGCTGAGCCACCAACAATTCTTTGAATGAGACAAGAAGGAAGAAGTCTTTTAAGACAAAACTTTATATCCAGCTGCAATCAGAAACCGTGCGTACAGTGAGAGAGAGAAATCCAGGCAAGGACACCTCCTCGAAGACAGCAAGCCTAGATAAGGTCAGTACAGCCAAGCCAGAGCCTGAGCAATCTGTAGCAGACACACACTCCAAGCTGGATGGAGAGGACAACTAGAGCCATCGTTCCAGGCATAGTTGCTTATTCTTAGGATCCACTTTGTCTCTTTTTTAAAGCAAAAAACCAAACTGACTCCTTTGCTGTGTTAGAAAAGCAGCTCATAAGTTGGGGAAACTGCAGAGACCTGTTTAGAGAGGAGGAGGATGGGAAACAGAGAGGTAGAGCATAGCGCTGACAAGGATGGGGATCTGCCGAGGACCACATAGCAGCAGGGAGGTGAGGGATGACACAGGTGACTGGGAGACCGCAGGGAGAGGATCCTACAGCAAAGGGGGCAGGCCATGACAGGGGAAACAAGGAGTCCTGTGGCAAGGGGCTGAGCAATGGGGATCTGTGAGGGATTGCTCTGTGGGAGGAAGCAAGATGTGAAGGTTCTTGAGGGACAGCAGAAAGGACATCCCAGAGTCACAAGGAAGCAGGAAGAGAGAATGACCCTGCAGTTTCAGAGAACTCACACTGCAGGGACACGCATCAACACTACGTGTAGGCTTCAGTGTGACGGTTGGGAGGAGATGAATAAGGTCTCAGATTCCCCTCATCTTACTTCCAAATGCAGGAAGTCTCCAGCGGTGATTTTCAGATTTCTTAGTCCGTTCAAGGAAAGTTCCAGTTCCCGTAGTCCTGGAAACTTCCGAAACGGTTCTGCAAAGGTGGAAAAGGAAACACTCCAGCAAGTGAGGAACAGCAGTAACAGAACAAACCATGACTTATCTGGGTCTGGAATGGACCAAAACCAGCCAGAATAAGCAGCACGAGTATTGTCAGTGGGCATGTCTGAAAGAAAATGCCAGCTCAGTTAGATGTTTGTCCCTACAAAACATGATGCCCCACCAACCTACTCCTTCCACAACTGGTTTGCTTCCATGCATTTGCTCCCATCCCAAATTGGATTATTGCTTGAAGGCACTGATTGCACATTTAGCTTATATGTTTTACTAGTTATAAACGGATTTCCTTTTTTCTTCTTCGAATTAACTGAGCCCACGACGCTGGATTTGGATTCACCTCCCAGCTCTACCATTAACCTTCTGAGCCTTTGGGACAAGTTGCTTCATTATTCCATGCTTCTATATATTAAATAGGGATTTTCTTTGTAAAGAGCTTTGTTTTCTAATAATGAGAAGGATACCACAGTGGCACACAATTATCATTAATATAAAGGGAATTAGGGCAAGGATTTCAGCTCAGTAACAGGAAGAAAGCAATTCTGCAAAGAAGTGCTGTTATGTGTATCTCAAACCTCTTTGTAAAGCTCTAGACCTTTGTTCAGACAAGCGTAAGCTTCCCTGGGTTGAAAAGCAGTATCTATTTTTTTGGTAATGCAATCCTTTACCTAGTGTCAGCAGGTTCTCAGCAGCATTTATAAAAGCAACACAATCGAATTTCTCAAAATCATCTTCTTTAGCCTGAAAAATACAGGAGAAAAAAAAAAAATCATTCCACTCCAGCCCTAAACTGATCTGAAATGACTGGATCTCTCCTTTTCTCAGAATGCCTAAATCATTGCATTTCCCATAATTAGTTCTTCATTTCTTTTTCTGACTATGGAGAGCAGACTATGCGCTTAATGCACAGCTGCCTCAGTGACCAACACCCAGAAGACCTGGACCAGTTGAAAGCAAAGCCCTCTCTGTGTCTTCATTGCTGACCTTGCTCCCCTGCTTGTGTCGCAGGGCTCCTGAGCCATATCTCATACCTACGTGTGACCCAGCAAACGTAGCCACCCTACAATTTAGCACCTCTGTCCTTCACAGCACCAGGAGGGAAACCTAGAAAGCCACTAAAAACCTGTCAGCATCTCAGCTCATTTTCTCTTTGCATGGCAAGTTAGTCATGAACCCAAATAAAAGTCACTTCTCAAGCTGAAGTTGAACTCCTATCGTAGTTGAGCTAAACGTGCCTGAACCCAAAGAACAGCGTTGCGCGAGGGGATGTAAGTGGGGAAGGGGCTACGCCTGATGAAGACCAAGTTCATTTGATTATGAAGACACGATCCAAAAGTTTGTAGGACAAATCATACAAGCCTGTCCACAGCTGGATGGCTAACCTTTCTGTGCAAGGAATATACCTGCATTTAACGTGTGTTTTCTCTGATCTCTGGACATTCATGTGCTGATAGGGTAAATTTTTCAACTTTTAAAGCAGTTCCCTAGTCCTCCTTGAGTCTCTGATACTCACAGAGATCAGATTTTGGCTGCTTATGTTCACAGAGCACAGGTCAGAGGGGTTCTTCAAATGGTGGTGCTTCATCTGGGGAAAAAAACAAACACACACACACAAATGGTTAGTCCTACAGCAATCCTGTATGTCGTGTCCTGGGATCTGAGCCCCAAAACTAGACCTCGGCTGACTCCCGGTCAGGGGGAGAAGGTGGCATGGAGATGTGGAGGGAGAGGCAGCCTACCAGCAGGATCTTCCCAGCTCCACAAAGCGCTATCAGAAAGTTTAGGCAATAACAGGGGAAATCTGCACTCACCAAAAATGGCTCATCTAGGACATGGTCTTCAGTATTTTCTTCCACAGAGACAGACACTGGGGGCTTTCTCCTCTGCTGTGGTGTTTTCCCAGTGGTCCCCTTCTCAGTCCAAGCCCTTGGGGTAGCTCTGCGTGCCAGCATCCAGCGCCCAGACCCTGGCATGATGATGGACCAAGGCAGCAGAGATGGTATGGTGAGCACGTGACCCTCCAAACATGCCCTTCTCAAAGTGACTGCACTCTACCTGGTGTTTCAGCCCTACACTGAAATCCATCATTTTAAAATCCCCTATATGGACAAGAGGAAAGGGGTTCAAGTTATGTCAGGGGAGGTTTAGATTGGATATTAGGAAGCATTTTTTCACTGAAAGGGTTATTAAACATTGGAACAGGCTGCCCAGGGAGGTGGTGGATTCACCATCCCTGGAGGTGTTTAAAAAAAGGGTAGATGTGGTACTTAGGGACATGGTTTAGAAGTGGCTTTTGTCAGGGTAGGTTAAAGGTTGGACTTGATGATCTTAAAGGTCCCTTCCAACCTCAGCGATTCTATGATTCTATACTGGAGCATAAAATGTTCAATGACCATAAATTTAAGGTAGGAACATCAAAGCTACAGCCAGAGCCACAGAAGAGGAGAAACGTGTTACTTTATAGATGGTAATAGAGCCATAGGTTGCAGACATGTAAACGTGGGCTGGAAGAGCCTTCTGAAGGTCTCTAGTCCAACCTCCCACGCAAAACAGGACCACCAGCAGCATTAGATCAGTCAGTTGTGGCTTTGTCTAGCGATTCCACCACCTCCCAGGGTAATCTGGCGCAGAGGTGCACCTCCTCCCAGCAAAGAAGTACCTCCTAACGTCCAACCTAAACCTCCCAAGGTGAAATGTTTGGCTTGGTTATGCCATCTGCCACTGTTAAGAGTTTGTAGCTGTCCTTCAGGTAGCTGTAAGGCACAATCTCCCCTTGGAGTCCTCTTGGCCAGATAAAAAACAAGCTCAGCACCCTCAGCGTCACCTTGAAGGTCCTGTACTCCAGATCCCTGACCAGCCTGGCAGAGCTCTCAACCACTTCTCCCATATTAGAAGACATTTCTGCCAATTTTAAGCATTTTGCAGATGTGACTCTCAAAGCCCAGAGAAAAAGGAGAAGCTCTAGCTCAGAATAGCTGCTGGAGAACCATGCTGTGCTATCCACGTCACTGTCTGAAGCTTCCCTCCTGCCATTATGTGGGGATGGCTGCTGGAGCCCTCATTTAAAGGGTGGCCCTAGACATCCTGCCCTCTTCATTGCAATGAAGTTTTAAACAATGTTAAAACCTTCCGGGCACCATTTTAAGTTCTGTTATCAACTCTTATCTGTGTTATCAGCTGTGATGTTGATACAGGAAACCACAGCTGAATGTACCCTCTACCTGGCCCAACAACAGCACAGATGGTGGACCTGCCCCTATGGACAAGACATTATTCTGCAGGGCGACTTCGCCAGCAACGCTCAAAGAAGTGTCACCTTCTTTACTTGCACGTAAAATGTTGCTGGCAGGGAAGCAGTTAGTTCCATAGTTGCTTTCATCACCTGTTTTATACTGTCCTGTTGTAGCCATCTCGACTGCAGTGTTCCTGGGGAGAATGGGAAACGAATAAATGGGTTAAAATTTTAATTGGCTCTAACGTTACTTCGCTTTAAACAGCTCTTCCCAAGGGTAGCCACAAATGAAGTGTCAGCCTGGAGGCAAAGGAACACTGTCAGGGACACATGAGGAGCATCACCTCCTAAAACGGAGAAGTAAATGAGGTGACAGGAGTACACACATTATTTTCCAGCTCAAGACAGCAAAATGCAGACACCAGCGCATGCGTGAGTCAGGCTGTGTGGACGACGACTCACGGGATTTACGCTTTACTCCTCATTCCTCCTTCCCCTGTCTCCTTTCCCTTGTCACTTGTGGAGGCTCTGGGAAAAGAACTACACCAGTCACCGCTCCCCAGACCTCGGAAATAAACTTCAGAGGCGCTGCATCGCTCTCGCCCTGTGCCCCTGTAGCAGGAGATGGTCTCCCAGTGCCATCTGATGGTGTCTCCACACTCAGACACCGCTCTGATATACTACAGCACGGCTGGACTACGGCGTTCACACACAGTGCCAGTATTTGGGGTGACTCTCCCCGGGAACAGGCACACGCTGTGTGTTCATGCACCGATATAAGTGGGAGGGCAGGTGTGTGCAACCTTGTCAACAGCATCAGCTGGGATTCACCACCGCACAGCGACGCTTCAGTAACTACATCCACCCAACACACACCCACTGACCCCTGCTACCTACGAAATGATCACACACTGATCACACACTGATACACACCCCCACAAAAACACCCAGAAACACCCTCACACAGCCCACTCGCACGCATATACACCCCACGCACACATCCAACACATAAACGCCCCCACACACTCCTCGCTACACCTCCGAAACACACACCCTTAACATCCCAAAACAGCAACACCCATGCACACCCCCCACAAATACCCACACATGCCCCATGCACACACACTCCCCACACTGGTGAACAACCCACAACGATGCACACCCCACAAAAACACGCACATATCCCTTCAAACACCCCACAGACACTCACAGAAACACTCCCCACACTGGCAGACACCCAACAATGATGCACACCCCACACAAACATCCTCACACACCCCACGGAAACCCCCACACACACTCCCCACAGTGGCAGATGCCCACATCCACGTACCCCCACACGAACACGCTCACATGCCCCACAGGCACCCACACACACACTCCCCACACCGGTGAACAACCCACAACGGTGCACACCCCACACAAACAACCATGTACTCCCTCACACACCCCACGGACACCCACAGAAACACTCCCCACACTGGCAGACACCCACATCCATGTACCCCCACATGAGCACCCTCACACACCCCACAGAAACCCCCCACACGCTCCCCACAGTGGCAGACACCCACATCCATGTACCCCCACACGAACACCCTCACACATCCCACGGACACCCACACACCCCACAGACACCCACACCCACACTCCCCACACTGGCAGACACCCATAACGCCACACACCCCGCACGAACACCCTCACACACACCCCACGGAGACACCCGTGGGCACCCTCCCACAAACATACACCCCCGCACACCCACCCACGACACCACAAACACCCCCACTCCTCACAGACACCCCCTCTCCCCCTCACATCCCCCCCCCCACACCCCCCTCCCCTCACAGCCCAGCGATCATAGAGTTCACAGTCCTCCACAGTCCAGAGGGGCCCCACACCCATCTCCCCCTCACGCTCCCCAGGTCCCAGACCCAGGGGGCCCGGTCGGGCAGCGCTCCCCGCCGCTCACCCCGCGGGCCGAGGGCCGCCCCAGCCGCTGTCCCGCCCCCGCTCCCCGAGCGGACCCCGCACTGCCGCCGCCTCCCCTCCGCGCCGCACCGTCGCCATGGCGACGCGGAGGGCAGGCGGACTACACTTCCCAGCGTGCAGCGCGGCGGGAGGGGGGCGCGGCCTTTGCTCCCGTCGGCCCCCGCGGGTGACCAATCAGGGACGACCAGGTCGCGCGGGGAGGGCGGGGGCGGAGGGCGGCGAGAAGATGGCGGCTAAAGGCGGCAGGAACGGTCTGCTCGACAAGGTACCGTGCAACGGCCCGCCCGGGGACCGGCCTGCTGGGGCTCCACCTCCTTCCCCCCCCCCGGCCGCGTCTCAGCGGTTCCCCTCGGACCGCCCCGGCACTGGGCCGAACCGTGGCAATCCCTAAGCTCCGGCCTCAGTGTGCCCCCCCCCCCCCCCGCTCGCTGCTGAGGGGGATCCCCCGCCTCAGCCGTGGGGCTGTGGGGAGCTCCCGCTGCTGCCTCCTTGTAAATGGCAGTAAATAGCAGAAGAGGCCCCGGGGAGGGAGGGAACATCCCGCAGACAGGCCGTGCCCTACGTCCGGCCGCAAAAGCAGCAGCAGCCGGCTGTGAAATCGCTTCTTTTTTTATTATTGTTTTAATTCTTTTGCCAGCGTGGCTGGTTCTTAGCCCAGCCGCCCTGACAAAAGCCCGGCTAGCGGTACAGCCGCGCTCCTCCCGGTGGGTGTTTTGCCAGAAAAGTAACTCTGGGCATGGTAGAGACGTCAGGTGGAACAGAGCGTAATGTAAAAGTCTGCTGATAAGATACTCAGTCTCCGTAGTTTAAAGGAACTTGTGTGTAAAGTGGCTTTCAGCTCAGTTTTAAGCGGTCAGATGTTTGTGTCACAGCTTTTTGTGGTATTTGGGAGGTGAAAGCTAGAGACCTAGAGGCATTTTTTTCCACAGGAAGGTGGAGACAATTGTATCTGTATCTCTGGTTGCAAAAGGGTGTATTCAGAGTGATATGTTTGGCATCTTTCACTGTATTTCAAAATATGGTTTACTGCAATTGAGAACACTTAGGGTTTTTTTCGCATATGTATATTCAGAACTTAACATAAACATACTATGTTTCGTAACATAAAGAGTATAGTTTTCCTGCATCTCTTTGAGAGGAGGCTATCTTACTATCCCGAAGAATTTGGTGGGTTTTCTTCAGAACAGTAGATCAAGTTGTTGAGCGAATGCTTTCAGGGGAAGGTGTGCTAATTAAATATTTCTGTCTATCTTCTGCAAATGTGCGCAGCTTCCGGTTTTGAAATGACGGCCCTTTGTGGTTAAACTTCAAGAACTCTGGAAAGCATCATGCTCTCGAGGCGTTCTCACTCCTGCCACATTCTGTGGATACTGAGGGGTAGTTATTTCAGGAGAAAAAGGAGTTGTTGGTAAGGGAAATAAGCTGTTGTTGCGGAAGCTGAATCCTTTAGTGAGAAACCAGTGAATATTTTCAGCAGGACTTCTACCCGAAGTACATACACACGCTTGATAACGTTCTGTCATCTTTTCCCTGTCACCATGCTGATCTGTGTGCCTTCGTTTCCCCCCTACCCCAGATGACTTAAATGAAATCTGGTCATTTCTGCGAACCAGTGTTTATATTGTTGAGGTATTATCTGGACAGTTGTGGCCTTAGATCCATAATTTGCTCAAGCTTTTCTTGAACAGAGAAATAATGGGTTGTCAGTGAGGCTTTAAAGTCTTCAGATGGGTTGGTTGTTTAGCATGTCTTTTTGTACTTCACTAGTAAGCTAAATCAGGGTGAGTTTAGGGAGGCCTGTGTTTTAACTATCCCTTTTTTTGTCCTCACGTTCTTCCAGTGTTTGTGATAATCAGGTAGCTCCTCCTGACCTCTCCCCACTTAACCAGGACTGCCTAAGAGTGCAGACTCGCTGACTTCAAAATGGTGTGCAGCAGCGGCTACAGTCCCCTCGAACATCTTGAGATTTCACCCGTTTAGCACAACACAAAGTTATTAACCATGCTCTGCTGCTACTAGAGCAAAACCTTCTAAGGTTTTGCAAGCTCCAGGACTAAAACCACTTCCTGAATACCAAGTTCTGTAACTGCCTTCCGCTCCTGTGCCCCAGAAGGAGCTCTGTGGGACCAGGCGATGTTGACTGTGGGTACAGTCAGTCAGCACTGGTATTTTGGGGAGAGTGAGGTCCAGAATTCCTTCCTCCAAGGTAGAGGCTGAACTAGTTGGAGCTGAGAACGACCACGCTGACTCACTGGAGTGTGCTGCGGCTCTTCCTTCAAGAGGAAGAGGAGGGAACTGATGTACCATGGACTCTGCAACTTGCAAATCCAGCTTCTGCCTGGTTTGTGGTGCGCGATGTCACTGTTAATTTAGAATTTATGTTAGGGGGCGGGGACCTGTGGTTTGGGACTCTGCTCTGTGGGCTGCAGCCCAACCCACAGGAAAAGGCAATCAGCTGCAATGTCGGCTGTGTGCCTTGAGGGAGTAGATGAGCATCATCTGCTGAGGCTCTTCCAGCCTCCCTGGGCTGCAGCATCGCGGGTGCCAGTGTGAATAGTTTCTGATTTTAGGGCTTAGGAAGGGGAGGTTACTTTCTTTTCATCCTTGCAATGCAAAACACAGGTTAGATGCAGGAATGTTATTCCTCTTGAAGAGTTTATGTAGTCTACGCTGGTGCTCCTCTTGCAGCAGCAACAAATCTTTTTTACTGTATGACTTGACTGGTTTATTTGTGTGTGTAATACACAAAGTGCACTATAAACTTCAGAGCAATATTCAAGGAGACAAGCTAGCTACCCAGAAGATGTTGCAGGCTAAAATTGAACATGATGTAAAAGAGGCTGACAGTAGTGGCAGAAGGAATAAGGCGGAGGGGGGAAACGTTAAGTTTGTGCCACGTCTTCCTTCTGAGTTATGAACATCTTGAAGTTTCTCCTGCAGGATTTTTCTGTGCTTCCTGCTTTTGAGGGAGGAGTTTGAAGGGATTTAAATGAAGGCGATAGCTTGACAAATGAACCTTGCGAGCGCTCATATCCCACGGTGTCTGTTGTGAAAGCAAGCACTCGTTTTGCTGTCCCTTTCTTGGAGCTAACAGCAGAATGCTCCCCTGCTGCAATCCAGCTGCAGGCTGCATCTTTACTTGCATGTGAACAGCTGGGGCCTTTGCATGCTTCTAGTGTCAGATTGGGTTGGTGGCTTTCTGAAATTGCATTTCTGATTTTATTCTTTGTTATTAAGGAAGGTAACTGCTGGCTATGTTTAAGCTGTTGTTCTGAAGCCTTGTTCTTAAACAGGTATGCTTTCAGGTACCAAATCCAATTCCTAGGTGTGCCTGGCTGTAGAATACCGTATTTGCTTCCCATTTGTAGTTAGGATGTGTTCAGGACAAGTTTGATAACCTTTCACTTAGCTTTTAAAACAAAGGAGTGAAATCACACCCAGACTATAAAGCTGTTTTGAACTGGTTGAGTTTTTCTTTTCCTCCATCAGATGGGAACCAAATCTGAGCTTTTCTTTGAAGCCTTTGGAACTCTCACCCGAAGTGCTGAAAATAATGAGTAACTGGTAGAAAAATGCCATCCATGATCTGGAAGAGCAGACATGTTTGCATCATCCAGGCTCCACAGGACACCAGTGCAGCTTCACCTTCCCTCCGCAACCTGTGTAGGCAAGGCAGGGCTGTTCTGCAGACCCGAGAGGGGGTGGAGGCTTTCCCGCCTGCTTGAGGGTGACCATTTGGTGGTAGGCGCTGAATATCCAGCTCTCTTCCAAGCTGAACATGGGGCTGGCCATCAGTCGAAGGCTTTGCCCATGGTTGCACTGGTATATAGATGTCAGTGTACAGATGTGCATATGTTTCTGAGCACATCTGGACACAGAGGTAGCGTTGATGTTTCCTTTGAGTATCTCCTGCTCCTCTTCCGCAGCACTGGCACTCCAGGTGCCAGCACGGCATCCCACCTTCTCCCTATCTCTTTCATCCTGCGGATCAGCCTGGAAGAATGAAGAGAAGCGGCAGCTGTACTGTGTTAGGAGAAGTAACCTCATGGGAACATCAAGACCAAGGTGAAGGGAGGGCTAAATCTTCACCCTGGCTGAAGTCCCAAACTGCAGGTGTGTCTCTGATGCAAGGTCCCTTCTGACATGAACAGCCCTGGCATTATCAAGCTGTTTCTGTCTTGAAGCAGAACAGCCTCAGACACAGGGAAGCCTGAACAAGAACTGAAGAACTGCTGGTTCAGCTCATTGCTTTAGACAGTCTAAGATTAGATTATTTTTTTTTTCCCCAGTAACAGCTTTATTTCAAAAAATGTCATGTGGGCTTTACATCTACCCCTGAAAATGCTGCTTCTCTGCTAGAGATTGGTATCAGTTAAATATCATGGATGTTACCTGGCAATTCCAGTGTCAGGTGAGTCGGGACAGAGAACAAGAAGCAAAAATCCATTTCTCACTCTGTCACGGGCTTCCTGGCTATATGTTATTACAGCAGTGCCTTGACTTGTTTTACGTACAGATATTTCTCTCTGTGCAAAACCCTTCTGCAAGTAAAGTGTTAGCAGTCCTGTGCCTATAAAATAGCTTTAAAATCTTGAGGTTTTTATTCTAAAAAAAGCCTTGGGCTTTATTTTCATTTATTTCTTGATTCCTGAACTTCCCTCGGTGTTTTACAGCTATTCTATCTTTGAGTATATCTAGAAAACTGCTGGTTTTATTTGGGAGGAGAAGAGAAGAAATTTTAGCATGAGCCTTGATTCCATCCTCATGGGCTTTAGGAATTAAAACCAGACATAATAAGATTGACTAAAAACTCGAGTGTTGGTAGATGCATTGCACTTTAATACCAGGTAAACCATGCTGTTGCCAAAAGCAAATATTCCAATATTAAATATTTAATTGTAAAATGTATCACAAAAATATCACTTGAGTGGTGTCTTCCCAAGTATCTCTGGATTCTTGTTCTCACTTAGGAACAAGCTGGGGAACACTGTCATATTTTATACTAAGGATTGTCTTGTTCTAACCCTAGAAATGTGGAGAACTGTTAATTCAGAATATTTGCTCGGATATATTTTTTTACTTCTTCAAAATGATTCCTTTAGCGGCCTTTGACAAAAACAAAAAATCACAACTGTACTTAAGGGCAGACCTGGTCAGAAGGAAGGCTTCAGATGGCCTGCGGAGGTTCCTCGTGGTATTAAAACCGTCTCATGAATTTTGTTCTTTATCATTTTTAAAATCAGCAGGGGGGAGGGTTGAACAGCTGTAAAGACTGAGCCTTTTCATGGACTTTTATCAATAACAAAAATAAACTGCAGGCAAATGACTCCTTCCCTCCTGGGTAAGGCTTGCCTTCTCTGGAGCTGTACAAGTACAAGAAAGGACAGAATATTTGCCCACAGTCACATCTGAGTTCAGGGTTCGGTTATTGGCGTATCTCGCAGCGAATCCAGCTGAGCTGCGTCTTGCATCTGTCTTACTCGTCAATATTTTTGTCTTTAAAAATAACAGGACTTGTCTGCACCCTACAAGAATAATTCTGCGGCAGTAGCAGCTGGCGCTGTTTCAGGAAAAGACTCTGTTTTAGGGTTTTGCTAAGCAGAGTACATTTCCACGTCGAAAGGCTTTTTTAGCTTTCCTTCTGCTCCCTCATGAGAAATGGAGGCCGCACCTATGAGCAGTGAGGTCAAGTCTGAAAGGGTTTCTTCAAAGCTTTTTTTGATTTATTTGTGAGATAAGGAGAGAGGGATTGGGTATTGGTGTTACTACTTCGAGACTTCTGACTTCCAATTCACTAATTAGGAAAAAAGGTAATTTTTTTTTCCGCTACCTAATCTAGCTCTTGATAGTTTAATCATTGGGAATTCCAAAGGGCAAGAAATAAAACTGTTACAGATGCTTTTATAAGGAAAAAGTAAATCTTTGAAAGGATTATTCTATAGTCTTTCATGGCAAAGGGTTTGGCTTTCAACTGGCGTGTGTGTTAGTTAACCTTAGGAAAAACTGGTGGCTACAAAAAAAAGTAGCCACCTAAAATATTTTGTAACTTACACTGATGTGAGAGCTTTTTCTGGCTTCTGGCTGTTGCTTTTGTCCCTCATAAACCAGGTACAGCATGTGAATGTACGGTGACGTTTACTGTGCACCTAATAATTCATACCTGCAGAGCCTGAAGGATAATCAGGCTTTTCCCTGGGCGAGTGTAGGGGGAGTAGATCAGGTTTTACATCTTACTTTAAAATGGTTTCATTCCTGCCAGAGAAGGGAAATGAGCTCTTGTGACGGGTGGTTAATAAATCCAACTTGGGAGCTTCAGGAGCAGGAAATAACATAAGCAAAGTTGAGAATTGCTTCTAATGGCAGCTAAAATTTGAGCTCAAATCACTCAACTGTTTGAAATAATTGATGGCTTGAAATACCCAGGGCTCAAGCTCATGTGTCCGACTGCGGCTAAAAGCAGTAGTGTCACCGAAAAATAATATAATTCAGAGGAAAATTAACCCCTTTGAAAAACTGAGCTGTTGTACCTGAGATTCATTATTGATGAAGAACCCGCTTCTGAGGAAAATCAGAATATAGAAGAGCAACAGAGCCTTTTGGTTTTGGTCTGGGGGATGGTCTGGCTGAAATTTTCTTTTCTTGTTTGTGCCTTTATATTCTCCCCTTGTACCTGGATTGTTAAGGCCACCTTGAAATTTTCCTGCTCTCATCATCTCCTGAAGAGTTGATCTGTAACAGCTGGGCTGAAAAGCGTGAATACCTTCAAAGGCAAGAATTAAGTCATAACTGACACTTTCTGCAGATGGCAACGGGAGCAGCAAATGCAGAATCAAAACTGGGGTAAAACTGATGTAAAAAGTCCCTTCAAATATCTTCAGTACCCACGACAAGCTTAAATCTGGAAGGGTAATGGGGACGTTGGTGCCGAGGGGGGCTTTTGGTGCTGTGTAACAGGGCCCGAATTCTCTCCGTCTCTGGGCACGTATTCCCAAACAGGGAGCAGTTTGCTGGGTTGCCTCCTGTCTTTGTGTTCGCGACATTAAAACGAAAGGCCAAATTCTCTTAACGCCGTTTGGTTTCTGTTGCAGTGGAAGATCGACGACAAGCCGGTAAAAATTGACAAATGGGACGGTTCGGCTGTGAAAAATTCTTTGGACGATTCTGCCAAAAAGGTACGTCCTGCGACTGCTGATTTCTCCCTCTTGGGAAACGCTCTATTTGCTTAGGTTTCTACGCTTAGTTTTAAAAACTCTGTAAACTTTTTTTGGTTGGATTTGGTTGGAACCCCTATCTGTGCTGGTTCTGTAGCATCTCTTGCAATTCCCATGGCTAAAGCTTAGAGCATCAGCAATTATTACAATGTCTGATGCAGACATTAATTCTGTATAAAGTTTCTGCTCATTTTACCCTTATAATTGAGATTGGTTTATCTGAATCTAATGAAAAGCACAAAATAAACTTGGCTGCCTGTTTCTCCCGCAGGTTCTCCTGGAGAAGTACAAGTACGTCGAAAATTTCCGTTTGATCGACGGTCGCCTCATCATCTGCACAATCTCTTGTCTCTTCGCCATTGTAGCTTTGATTTGGGATTACCTGCACCCTTTTCCTGAATCCAAACCCGTTCTTGCCTTTTGTGTTGTATCATATCCTTTACTTACGTCGGCTCATTTATACCAAAAAGGGTTGATTTTCCCCATAAACACAAAACCCCTCTCTGTATTCCCATTTTCAGGCCCGTGGTGTGGAGATCAGCTGATAATCAAACAGTTTTCATGTGATGGTAAAATTCCTGCCTGGCTGGCTGTAACGTACCTAAATTTGGGTGATCTGGGGGTGCAGCCTTCCCCTGCAGGGGTTGGAAGCGATTCGGCTCACGTCAGAGGAGTCAGCGGCTGCCGGGGCGGCTGATCCCTTCTCCAGGCTCCCGGCTGTGTTTGAGTGCATTTCCCACATCTCAGACACCGTGTCAGCTCCGGTTAGAAGTCAACTGTGAGATTTCCAGTAACACAGCGTGACTGGGGTTGGGTTTTTTCCCCCTGTTTGGGCTCCAGAGTGTCAGCATGGCGCCGATTTCCCTGCGGCTCCTCTAACAAGAGAGTCGCCTGCAGAGGTTTTACGACCCAAACGTAGGTGACAGATGAGGGGTGCTCTCAAGAGCTGCCGACGGGCGGCTTTGATGGTACCAGTGAGGCAGCGTGAACTGGTAGCCTGGAAGCTTCTCGCCGGCCTGGGAGTCACTGTACCACTGACGGCTGTGGGATCGTGGGCGAGCGATGGCCTTATTTTACAGTTGTTCTGGTTTTCAGCACGAACGTTGAGATAATTCATCTTGCAGCACTTCATCTTTCTCATTTTTGGAAGGAAATAATTCTAATTGCTCGGTCTGTGCTTAGGAGGAATGGACAAGCGATTAATTTTGTGGCTCGTTTGGTCTCAACGTTTTCCCGCTGTCTCCCAACAGTTGCTCCAAAAATTTAGCGAAATAATCGAAAACGGGATTTTGTTGTGATTTCTCCTTCTGCTTCATGGATTTATGAGCGAAGCATCTCGTGTGGCTGGAGAAATCCCTTTCGGGAAAGCGTGTTAGGGAGTTGTCGCTTTCCCCACCCCTTCCAGGCATCGATTAATGTCCAACGGCAAAGATTGAAGAAAGTGTCCCGATAATTATTTAACTTCTCATGCCGAGCGTGCCGCGTGCCGTTTGGAATGATAATGTCACGAGACGTGGTTAAACCGCGGTGTCTGAGGGGATCCAAGCAGTTTCTGCGCCTAATTTCTACTTCTAATTACAGCTTTCTAGTTTCCTTAACTTTTCGAGCACATATTTTGTGATGATGGGAATCCTGACCATCTATACCTCATACAAAGAGAAGAGTATTTTCCTCGTAGCTCACAGAAAAGACCCCGCGGGGATGGACCCCGACGACGTTTGGCAGCTCTCCTCCAGTCTCAAACGGTAGCGTTTCCCGGGCTTAGCGAGCGGGAATGACCTGGTGCCGCACCAGGTTTCGCTTTGCCTCCACTGGTAGCTACCCGGCGCAAAAAAGCTGCATTTTGGATAATTCCTAAACAAAATGGGGGGAAATATTGGTATTTCTGCAGCGTTGGTGGCTCTGCTCCGGGGATGCGAGCTTTCCGCAAAGGACTGGCTGCCGTGCCGTGATCTTTGGGGCTTCCCAGGCAACTCGTGATGAATATTCACTGCGGAACATAATTACTCAGAAGTAACAGCGATCTGCCACGGGCTCGCCAGCCTCGTGCGCACCGTTTCCGTCCGTATCTCTCCATAGGCTCACCCGAAATATTTTCCTTCATTTTTTTTTTTATACCCCCAAATCTGTTTTCTCCGTCAAAATCGACGTCCCAATCTCGAAATGGGAGTGGGTGCCACGCGGTTATCTGCTGCAGATGCTCACGTTTTGTTTCTCTTTAAATGGGGGGGGGAAATTAATTATTAAGAGTATAAAAATCTTTAATTGAGGTATAATTAACGCCTGCATGTTGTGGCTGCTGGTGCCTGGGGCGGGGACCTCCACTCCTGGGGGCTTTCCGGGAAGACGAGGATTTCTCCTCACCTTGTCGTTGGTGTCTCAGCTGAGCCAGGCTTTATTTCAGATTTTAATTTCTTTTATTCTGCAATCTCGCCGCCCTCCCTGCAGGTTCGATGACAAGTACACCCTGAAGCTGACTTTCATCAGCGGCAAAACCAAACAGCAGAGGGAAGCCGAGTTCACCAAATCCATCGCCAAATTCTTCGATAACAACGGGACGTTAGTCATGGAGGCCTACGAGCCGGAGGTGTCCAAGCTGCACGATAGCCTGGCCCTGGAGAGGAAAATAAAATGATTTCCGACACCGCCTGCCTCCTGGGAACGCGCTAAATTAACACCAATAAAGAAAAATAGCAAAGAAAGTGAATCATTGCCTCTGTTTTTTGTCCTGAAATCCTATTCCATTTGGGATGAGCGGGATTTTTAATCTTGGATCCAAGATTTATCTTTTTTTGAAGCTACACAACCTTGGTCTTGGCCTTCATGGTCCTGCCGCCTCCGGGGCGGACGGTGGAGGAGGATTTGCCCGTGGGGACCCTCTGGAGGGGGGGGACTTTGTCACCCAAACTGTCCCTGCTTCTTCCCTGGTTCCCTGGCAGTGCTTTATGGAATAACCCCATGCCATGTGGGGGCGGGGGGGCGTCACTAACGTCACCTTTCCCTTTTGCGTTAGGAATTCAGGACAAAATCCTTCTGTAAAACAACCGTCCGCTCGCAAACAGGTTTTTATTTTTGTATTTTTCTCATGGCGGGGGGGAGGGGGGGATTGTTTTGTATAAAAAGCCTTTTATGTGTTGGGGCCGGGGCGGGGGGGGGGGGAAGTCAAATATGCTACTGCTGTATGTTGGGCGATGCTTATCTACAAGGTGGGGAGGAAAAAAAAGGCCAGCGAAGGGCTTTTCCGAGCCGTGACCCTCCCCGCGGGTCCCCTGTCGCCACCTCCTGTCCCCCGCCTCCCTTCTATAAAATGCCATTTTTCTAAAATAGAGGAGTTTGGTTTGGGGTTTTTTTTTTTTATGTTGGTTTTTGGTGGTGTTTTTTGTTTGGTTGGTTTTTTTTTTTTGCAATAAGAGGGAAGCAGAGCCGTTGAACGTGTTCCGGAGCACCCCCGGGTCAGGGCGGGGGGGTGGATCCCTGTTACCGGCCCGCCCCCCCCCCCCCCCCTCCCCGGCCGGGGGTGGAGCGGGGCGGCCCCGACGGCGGCGGCGGCCGGAGGAGCCGGGGGGTGCGTGGGGCTGGGGCGGGGGAGGAATCGGGGGGGGCTCGGAGGAGCGGGGGGTCCGTGAGGTTTGGGGGGGAGAGTGGGGGGGCTCGGGGGAGCGGGGGGGGCGATCGGTGGAAGGGGGGGGGGGTCCGTGGGACTGGGAGGGGGGGGGAGCGGGGCACGGAGGGGGGGTGCAAAAGGGATGGGGCCGGGGGGGGGGTCGGTGCATGCCGGGGGCCTGGTCCGGGGGGGTCGGTGCATGCTGGGAGTGGGGCTGGGGGGGGTGCAGGAGGGTACACGGGGGGGCCTGGCATTGGCGGGGGGGGCGGGGGATTGGTGGATGCAAGGGTGCAGGGGAGTCGGGGTGGAGGAGCGCGGGGGGGTCCGGGGATCGGGGGGGGGGTGTCGGTGCATGCAGGGGTGTGGGGCTGTGGGTGGTACGGGGGGGGGTACATAGGGGAGTCGGGCTATGGGGGTGCGGGGGGGGTACATGGAGGGAGCTGGGCTGTGAGGGTGTGTGGGGGGGGGTGCAGGGGGATGTAGGGGGGGGTCTGGGCATGGAGCAGACATGGGGGGGGTTCGGTGCATGCGGGGGTCTATAGGAGGCTGGCTGTGGGGGTGCAGGGGGGCTGTGGGCATAGAGGGGTACACGGGGGGGGCATCGGTGCATGCAGGGTGTAGGGGAGTCAGTCTATGGGGTGGGAGGGGACATAGGGGAGTCGGGGCTTGGGGGGGGTGCACGGGGATGTACGGGGGGGACCGGTGCATGCAGGGGTGCAGGGGAGTCGCGCTATGGGGGTGCAGGGAGGGGACATAGGGGAGTCAGGCTATGGGGGTGAAGGGGGGGACGTAGGGGAGTCGGGCTACGAGGGTGCAGGGGGCGTCGCAGGGACATGGCGGGGGGGAAGTGGTGAGTTCTGGGCAAGAGGGGATACCTGGGGGGGTTGGGGGGGGGGGGTGCATGGGCACGGGGACTCTGGTGGGTGCTAAAGGGGATGGGGGTTGGGGACAGCATTGGGGGGGGGGGCATGGGGTCACGGGCAGAGGGGAGCCGCTGCAGTGCGGTGGGACAGAGGGACACGGGGACAGTATGGAGGGGCAGGACAGGGGGGGTGTGACCCCCCCCCCCCCCCCAACAAGGGGCTCCACACTCACACTCCCCCCACCCCTTCCACCCCACCCAGCAGGACCTCGGGGAGGCCACCATGTCCCAGGCCACCACCTGCCTCGAGGTGAGTCCTTGTCCCTGTCCCCCCATCCTGGGGGACATGAGGGCCACCCTCTGCCAGCATTTAACCCTTTACCATCTGACCTTCCCCGCCAGCAGCAGGGGGATGGCGGGGAGACCCCCCCCCCGCCGCCACCGCCGGGATCCCCCCTCATCTTCCCACGGGAGACGCTGTTCCGGCAGGCGAGCGGGGTCACCTACCGCATCCCGGCTTTGCTCTACATCCCCCCAGCCGCCACCTTCCTGGCCTTCGCCGAGAAGCGCTCCTCGGCCAGGGACGAGGACGCCAAGTACCTGGTGCTGCGCCGGGGCCGCCGGCACGGCTCCTCGGTGGAGGTAACAAACCAACCCGGGCCGTAGCAACGAGCTGCGTCCTCCATCCCTGGGAGCGACGGCGGGCGGTTTTGGGGCGCAGCGACACCGGTGCAACCCGGCGGCTGAGCCCCGTTTTCCTCCTTGCCGGCAGTGGGATCCGCCGGAGGAGCTGTCGGCCTTGGTGCTGCCTGGCCGCCGCACCATGAACCCCTGTCCCCTCTACGACGCCACGAGCGGCACCGTCTTCCTCTTCTGCATCTGCGTCGAGCGGGGGAAGACGGAGCGGTGCCAGATCTGGAGGGGCTGCAGCGCCGCTCGCCTCTGCTACGCCACCAGCGCCGACGGCGGCCGCCGCTGGACCCCGCTGCGGGACGTGACGGACGAAGCCGTGGGCCCCGACCTGTCCCGTTGGGCCACCTTCGCCGTGGGGCCGGGCCACGGGGTCCAGCTGGCTTCGGGGCGCCTGGTCGTGCCGGCCTACACCTACTACGTGCACGAGCGGTTCTGCGGGGTCGTGCCGCTGCCTTGCTACACCCGGCAGCACGCCCTCGTCTTCTACAGCGACGACGGCGGGCGCAGCTGGCACAAAGGTGGCCTGGTGGGCGGCGGGCCGACGGGCGAGTGCCAGGTAGCCGAAATCGACGGGGGCGATGCCCGCCAGCCCTTGCTCTACTGCAACGCCCGAGCGCCGTGGGGTTGCCGGGCCGTGGCCTTCAGCGCCGACCGCGGGCTGCGGTTCGAGGGGTCGGCGCGGTGCAAAGCGCTGGGTGAACCGCCGCGGGGGTGCCAGGGCAGCGTGGTGAGCTTCCCCCCGCCCTCCGGGGAGGCGCCCGCTTGGTTACTCTACTCCCATCCCACCGACCGGCACCGCCGGCGCGATTTGGGCATCTATCTCAACCCTTCTCCGCTGGACGGGGAAGGCTGGCGGCACCCGTGGGTGCTGCACCCAGGGCCGGCTGGGTATTCCGACCTGGCCGTCTGCCCCGGCGGCGTTTTCGGCTGTTTGTTCGAGTGCGGCGCCAGCAGCGCCTGCGAGGAAATCGCCTTCTGCCTCTTCGCCCTGGACGCCCCTGACGGCAGCGAGGGGAACCTCAAAGTTCCTAAAATGGACCCATTTTAAGGGGGGAGGTGGGGGAGGGGCGGGATGTGTCACTTCCGACTGCCGGCAGCCGGAGACATCAATGCCGGGACCTCACCGGGACATTTTGGATGCGCCAGAGGCTCAGCATCGCGTAGCTTTTATTTAATTAATTAACGCTTGGCTTTTTAATCACCCATTGATAGATGTTGGGACCTGGGGGCGGGGGGCGGAGGGGAGGGGAGGCGGGGGGCGAGTTGGAGGATCTGCTGCGGGTTGCCCCGGGGTGGGGGATGCCGACATGGCACCCGAACTGCTGCTGTTTCACCAAAAACGGGCGTTTTTCACCTGGGAGCAGCAAAAAAGCAGAAGGTGCTACTGAGAGCAGCCGGTCCCCTGGGGAAAAATAACCCAAAAATGGTGGTTTAGTTAAAAATATTGGCGATTCTTGTGCCCCCGCCACGTGGCAGAGAGAGAATTCCCCTTTTTTTACCTTTTTTTTAATCCTGTTTTCTTCACTTTTCCTGGTTCAGGCTGTTTTGCCTTGTATTCCCATGGGAAAAAGCACTCAAATCTCAAGGCGGGGGGGTTTATTCTGCTCCACAGGGGACAGCTTGTGGCATCTCGACGGTGACAGCACCCTCACACCCCCGTGCCGCCACTGCCGAATAAAATCCTCCCCAAACGGGTGAAATCCGGCCAACATTGGGAAAATCCCGAGGGAGATGACCCTGCTGGGGAAGGATGCGGGATGTCCCCGAGCATCGTCACCTCCCAGTCCATCCCACCGCTACATTTTGGGCACGCAGCACCTGGAAGAGATGAAGACCCACCCCCAGTTCGTGGGGTTACTGGTTTTTAGTGGGGCGGGGGGGGGGGGGGGGGGGGGTTGGTCTCAGCGTCCCCTTCTTACCGGTAGCGCCGGGGACAACCGAAATGTCCCTGCTGGGTCTCGTGGGTGAAGCAGAAGCGGCGGCAGCGGCCGGTGTTCTGGGCGCAAGGTCGGGCGCTGGTGGGGATGGCATCTCCGGGGGGTCCCTGGGGGACGCTGGCGGTGGGGTGCCGGGGGCCGGGGGCCAGGAGCACGGCCAGGAGCACGGCCAGGCGCAGGACAGGCATGGTGTGGGGACACCGGTGTCACCTGGGGTTGTATTTATGGGGTTCGGCCCCGGGGAGGTGGGGTTTGGTGGCAGAGGGTGCTGCTGGATGGGGTTTAGCGACGGGCGACGGCTCTGCCTGCGGCGGTGGCTGTCGGGGGGGGGGGACACACACACACAGGGGACAGGGAGGGGACACGTGGGAGGGTGGGCGGGGGGGGGGGTTGTTTGTCTGGCTCCTTGGGGTGACTGACGGGGGGGGGTGGAGAAAGGGCGGGGATGATGCTGGGACGTGGGATATGGCTGAGTGATGGGGACATGGGACACGGAATGATGGGAGTGTGGACACGGCTGAGTGGTGGGTACATGGAATGGTGGGGACACGGGACACGGAATGATGGGAGTGTGGACACGGCTGAGTGGTGGGGACATGGAATGGTGGAGACACGGGACACGGAATGATGGGAGTGTGGACACGGCTGAGTGGTGGGGACATGGACCACAGCTGAGCAATGGGATGGGGGACTTGGCTGAGTGATGGGGATGTGTGACATGGAGCCATGGGGCCATGGGACGTGTCTGCGTGATGGGATCATGCAACATGGCATGGCAGGGACGTGACACGGCTGAGCGATGGGAACGTGGGATTGGCTGAGTCATGGGGACGTGAAACACGGCTGCGTGATGGGAACGTGCAACATGGTGGAGTGACGGGGACACGGGACACAGCTGAGTGGCGGGAATATGGGACACAGATGAGTGATGAGACATGGGATGCAGAATGATGGAGACAAAGGACCTGGTGGAGTGACAGGGACATGGGACGTGGCTGAGCGGTGGAAGATGGTGTCCAGACCCTGGAGCGGAGGATCTCGGAGCAATGCCCACCCCAAGCTCTGCACCCATCGTGCTGCTATGTCCGTCCTGTCCTTGCACCCATCATGTCCTTGCACCCGTCATGCTCCTACCATCCATCCTGTCCTTGCACCCATCAATCACCCCCCTGGGGTGTAGGACAGGGCTGGCCCCTGCCAGCCCCTCGGCGTGGGTGCAGCCGCCCAGGGAGAAACCCACATTTCCCAACTTCTCTTGGCCTTTCCTTTGGGAATTCAGCCGATTTTGGCCTGTTTTCTCCAGGAGGCTCCAGGGGGCGGTGGGGGCGTGTTATTTTGGGGTGCCATCGTGGTGCTGTCCCTGCAGACTGTCCACCTGAGCACCCACACCGACCAGGTTTCCTGCAAATAGAGCTTTTCCCAGGGAGAGAAAGCGTCTGCAGTGTTGGTGGGAACCCAGCAGGACGTCCCCAACCCACCGCCCTTACCCCACTGGGACAGGACGGGATGGGGACAGGGAGGGATGGGGACAGCATGGGATTATTACAGGACAGAGTGGGGACAGGCAGCAGGGGACACACAGGATGGGGACAGGGAGGATGGAGACAGGATGGGACAGGGACAAGCAGGATGAGGCCAGGGCAGGATGGGGACAGAGAGGATGGGGACAGGGTGGAATGGAGACAGGGAGGATGGCAATAGGAAGGATGAGTCCAGGGCAGTTTGGGGACAGGCAAGAGGGGGACAGGCAAGAGGGAGACAGGCAGGATGGGGACAGGACAAGACAGGACATGGACAGGCAGGATGAGGCCAGGGCAGGATAGGGAGAGACAAGAGGGAGACAGGCAGGATGGGATGGGGACAGGGACAGGCAGGATGGGGACAGGCAGGATGGGGACAGAAGAGGGGGACAGGCAGGATGGGGACAGAAGAGGGGGACAGGGACAGGCAGGATGAGGCCAAGGCAGCATGGGGAAAGACAAGAGGGGGACAGGCAGGATGGGGATGGGGACAGGCAGGATGGGGACAGACAAGGGGAGGACAGGCACGATGGGGACAGGATGGGATGGGGACTGGGACAGGGACACGTGGGACAGGGACAGGTAGGATGAGTCCAGGGAAGGATGGGGACAGGCAGGATGGGGACAGACAAGGTGGACAGGTGGGATGGGGACAGGGACAGGTGGGATGGGGACAGGGACAGGCGGGATGAGGCCAGGGCAGGATGGGGACAGGACGGGATGGGGACAGACAAGAGGGGAAGAGGCAGAATGGGGGCAGGATGGGATGGGGACAGGGACAGGCGGGACAGGGACGGGACGGGATGGGGCCAGGACATGATGGGGCCAGGCAGGATGAGGGCAGACAAGAGGGGGACAGGGACAGGCAGGATGGGACGGGGACAGGCAGGATGGGGACAGGCAAGAGGGGAAGAGGCAGAATGGGGGCAGGACGGGCTGGGGACGGGGACGGGGACAGGCAGGATGAATCCAGGGAAGGAGGGGGACGGGATGGGATGGGGCCAGGACATGATGGGGCCAGGCAGGATGGGGACGGGAAGGATGAGGCCGGGGCAGGATGGGGATCAGTAGCACCACGCCCCCACCCCCCACCCCCCCCCAGCCAGCGTGGCGGATCCGGGGCACCCCCCCATCCCCCCCCCGTCACCCCCCCAAAAGGCGGGGCCTCCCCGCCCCTTCCCCCCCCCCCCCCTCCCCGCCCTCTCCCGGGACGGCGCGGCTGGATGCGGGCGCTGGGGGCGCCGGGGGCGTTGGGGCTGGGGGTGCTGCTGGCCCTGCTGCCCCCCCCGGCCCCGGCCGAGACCTTCACGGCCATGCTGAGCGTCCGGAGGGCGCTGGGCTCCGAGGGCCGCCTGCTCCGCCGCCTCCGAACCTACCTGCGGGAGGAGAGCGCCCGCCTGCGCCGCATCGCCAGGTACCGGACACCCCCCCCCCACCCCCCCACCCCCCCCCGACCCCATCTCGGTCATGGGTGGTGGTGGGAGCATCCCCTCCCCTCCAGGCACCCGTTGGGTGCCGCCCCGGCAGGGAAAGGTGGGGTTAATGCAGCCCACACCAGTTTTTGGGGGGTGTCACTAAATAGGAGCTGGGGGCATCGTGGGTGGATGGGGGAGCACAGCCCGGATGCTGCCCACGCCACCCCAGCCATGTCCCAGGAGGGGGACGCGGTGCCCCCCAACCCTGGGCTGGGGACCGGGGACGTGGGTCACAGGATGCCCAAGGAACTGGCCATCCCCATGTACCCACCAGGAATGGGGTCTACCAACCTCGATGGGGTTTTCCCCACCTCTGGCTTGGCTAAAAAGTGGGGTCTGGGGATGTGGGGCACAGAATCCCCAAGGAACTGACCGTCCCCACGTACCCACCAGGGATGGGGTCTACCAACCTCGATGGGGTTTCCCCACTTCTGGATTGGCCAAAAAGTGGACACTAGGGCAAATCTGCCCAACTATTGGGGGGCTCAGACTCCACCCTGGGGGTGTCACCACTGAGAGGCGTCACTCAAAGTGTCACTCACTGAGTGCCTTGTAGGTTTTATGAGAAGGTCCAGGCACTGCACCAGGACCCCAAGGCCTCGGTGGACAACCCCTTGCTGGCCTTTAGCCTCATCAAGCGTCTCCACTCTGACTGGCCCAACGTTGTCTACAGCGATGAGGCCGCTGAGAACACCCAAGGTATGGGGGGGATGCTTGGCTGTGTGCCCTGTCACCTGGGGAGAGCTGGGAGGTGATGGTGACCGGGTGGAAGAGCATGGGAATGGGTGGTGGAGCTGGAGAACAGGTGGTGGAGCTGGAGAACGGGCGGAGAAGCAGGAGAAGGGATGGAGGAGCAGAATGGGTGATGGAGCAGAAGGCATGGAGGAGCAGGAGAATGCGTGGAGGAGCAGAATGGGTGATGGAGCAGAAGGGATGGAGGAGCAGGGGAATGGGTGGAGGAGCAGGAGAACAGATGGAAGAGCAGGAGAACGGGTGGAGGATCAGGAGAATGGGTGGAGGATCAGGAGAATGGGTGGAGGAGCAGCATGTGGCGTCCCTGGGGATGGAGAAGGGCTGATAAGAGTGATTGCACCCCAAAAGCTCGTTAATCCCCCACTGTGTGCCCCATTACCCACCCTCAGTACTCCAAGCCGGCTTCAAGGAGGTGGAGCAGGAGCTGCCTGGAGCCGAGGACCTGGATGGGGCTGCCCGGGCACTGATGCGGCTGCAGGACGTCTATGCACTCAGTGTCAAGGGCATGGCCAACGGTGTCTTCCAGCGAGCCGGTGCCGGCCGGCCGCCCCTCTACAGCCCTGGCCGGCGCGTCTCCCTCTCTGCTGATGACTGCTTCCATGTGGGCAAGGTGAGGACAGACCCTGTCAGATCCCACAAAGCTTTTCCAGCCCAGGATGTTCCTTCTGTAGGGTTAGACGTTGGGTTTTCTTCCCACGCGGATGCGGAGGGGCCCCTCTGACTCAGCCCACAGGCATCCACCCGCCTGCCATCGCCTCTCGGCTCTCGCCCAAATAATGGGGCTTCTTGCTGCTTCGTGGATCGCAGAAGGGAAGAGCCAAGCCGGTGGCCTGGGGGAGACCTCCTGCCCCAGCATCCCAGTTGGGTATCGGGTTGGGTCCCGCCCGGGGGTAAAAGTGGGTCTGTAAATCCCTGGGAGGGGATTTGGGTGCTTTGACAGAGGTTTTTGTTGAGGGCAGAGTCCGCTGAGTGTCACGGCAGAGCTGGGATGGAGTGTCAGAGTGTGGGTTGGGGTGAGGTGGGGTGGGGTGGGATGGGAGGAGATGAGACAGGACGGGATGGCATGGCTTGGCATGGCATGGCATGAAATGGAGGTGGAGGTGCAGATGGAAATGGAGGTGATGGAGACGGAGGTGCAGAGAGGGATGGGGATGGGGATGGAGATGGAGACGATGGAGATGGAGATGGAGGTAGAGGTGCAGATGGGGATGGGGCTGGAGATGGAGGCACAGATGGGGATGGGGATGGAGATGGAGACGGAGATGGAGATGATGGAGATGGAGATGGAGGTAGAGGTGCAGACAGGATGGGGATGGAGATGGAGGTGCAGATGGGGATGGAGATGGAGATGGGGGTGGGGATGGAGATGAGGATGGAGCAGTATGGATGGCATGGGACAGGAAAGGAAGAGATGGGACAGGATGGAGATGGTTTGGGAGGGAATGGGGATGGGAATAGAAAGCAACAGGATGTGATGGGACAGGATGGGTGGGAATTGCAATGGCATGGAATGACAAGGCATGGGGACGGGATGGAGATGGGGTAGAATGGGATGGGACAGGAGAGGATGAGACAGAGTAAGGACAGGATGGCAGGGCAGAGGAGTGGGATTGGGATGAAGATGGTCATGGGGATAGGATGGGATGAGAAGGGGATTGGTCAGGATAGGGGTGGGATGGGATGGAATGGGATGGGACACGGTGGGGACAGGATGCAGGCCAGGCTGGCCCAGCCAGCGGGCCCGGGTGATGTGCTGTCTCGCAGGTGGCCTATGACACGGGTGACTACTACCACTCCATCGCATGGCTGGAGGAGGCTGTCAGCCTCTTCCGCCTCTCCTACGGTAGCTGGAACCCCGAAGACCGGAGCAGCCTGGAGGATGCTCTGGACCATCTTGCCTTCTCCTACTTCATGGTACAGCCTTGAGTCCCATCACCCCGGTGCCTGGTGTAGCCGAACCATGGGCAGGGGGATCCTCACGGGTTCTCCGCTCCCCCTATCCAGGCTGGAAACATCTCCCATGCCTTGAGCCTCTCCAGGGAGTTTCTCCACTATGGTACACGGGACAACCTCGGATGTGGCAGGAGGAGGGGAGAGGTTTTGGGGTGTCCCCATCACCTCTGTATGACACCAGCCTCCTTCACCCTATTTCTTGCCCCCACATGGGGTAATTCTTGCCAGGGAAGGGGGTGATGGGGACATGGCATTTCGGGTGACACCACCTCTCCGGCAGATCCCAGTAACAGAAGGGTGACAAGGAACGTGGCCAAGTATGAGAAGCTGCTGGAGATGGGGACGGCGGTGAGCGCTGGACCCCTCCAACGCCCCAATGGCACCCGCCTGCAGAGCCGCGACGCCTACGAGGAGCTGTGCCAGCGCCCGAGGGGGCAGGTGGGGCTGGCGGGGGGGGGGTGCCATGGTCCCCCACCCCACTGCTGTTGCCCCTCTCACATGCTCCTTGGTCCTTTCTTAGCCGGCTCCGGAGCTTCACCCGCACCTCAGCTGCTCCTACGAGACCAATGGCAACCCCTACCTCCTTCTCCAGCCTGCCAAGAAGGAGATGGTCTGGATCCAACCCTACGTGGCTTTGTACCATGATTTCATCAGTGACGACGAGGCTGAGACCATCAAGGGGTTGGCAGGGCCCTGGGTGAGCTGTCCCCATCCCCAGGGATGTCCCCGTCCTGGACGAGGGTGCCCCAAGAGCTGGTGGTCCAGGGTGGACCACCCTGAGCATGCAGAGATAAGAGGGGTTTTAAGCCAGGGCTTAGCCAAAGCCTTCTGCAGCGAGACCCTGGGGGTGGAATGAGCCCAGCTTAGCTCCATCTAAGGCCCCCAAGATATTGTGGGGAGAAACCAGGTCCATGCATGCACCTAAACTCCTTCCCAGCTAGGCTTGACTTGCTGACACCCAACTGCTTCCATCACCCTGGTGGGACACCTTGGGGTGGGGATGTTTGGCAACCAGCTGGTATAAATCCACCAATTTCGACCCCGACCGGGGTCCCTGCTTGGTGTGGGGGTCCCCATCTGCAGCAACATCCGCCCCCCCCTCCCCCCCCCCCCCCCACCATGTGTCCTCCAGCTGCAGAGGTCCGTGGTCGCCTCTGGGGAGACGCAGCAGAAAGCCGAGTACCGGATAAGCAAGAGGTAATATCCAATCCCTCCCTTGTCCTCCAACCAGCGGGACCACCATGGCCCCATCGCCACCACCAAGGTGGCAGTGAAGCCATGCTGGGGAGGCCTGGGTCCTCCACACCCAGCAGGGCCGGGAGGGTTAAGCCCAGCCACGTGTGAATTTGGGGGGTGCTGAAGGTGGGGTGTTCCCACAGCGCATGGCTGAAGGACACCGCTGACCCGGTGGTGCGGGCGTTGGAGCAGCGCATCGCTGCCGTCACCGGCCTGGACCTGCGGCCACCCTACGCCGAGTACCTGCAGGTGGTCAACTATGGGTTGGGAGGCCACTACGAGCCACACTTCGACCACGCCACGGTCAGAGAGCTGCCTGGGTGGTCATGGGGTGGTGTGCAGGGTGGTTCTTGTGGTGCTCTTGAGATGGTCCTTGGGGTGATCCTGGGATGGTTCTGGGGGTGGTCTCTCAGATGGTCACTGGGGAGGTCCCTGGGATGGTCCTGCGGTGGTCTTTGAAATGGTCCCTGGGGTAGTCTTTGGGGTGGTCTCTGGGCTGGTCCCTCAGATGTTCCTCGAGGTGGACCCTGGGGTGATCCCTGAGATGTTGCCCAGGGGGGTCCCTGGGGTGGTCCTTGGGGTGGTTCCCATGGTGGTCTCTGGGATGGTCCCTCAGATATCCCTGGAGTTGGACCCTGGGGTGATGCCTGTGATGCTCGCCTGGGGGGAGGTCCCTGGGGGTGTCCCCATGGTGATCCCTGGGATGGTGCCTGGGATGTTCCTGGGAAGGGAGGGAAGAAAGATGGAAGGAAGGAGGGAGGGAGAGAAAAGAAGGGAGAGGGAGAGGTTTCCCTGGGGGCAGCTCAGAGCTACCAGCTCTGTTAGGGTGTGAGGTGCCTCCAGGCCAAGCTGTGTAAGCATGGGACTGACTGTCCCCATCTCCTCGCTCTTGGGGCAGTCCAGGAAGAGCCCCCTTTACAGAATGAAGTCAGGCAACAGGATCGCCACCGTCATGATTTACGTGAGTCCCCCCCATTTGCGGGCCTAGAGAGACTGCACTTGCGTGGTCATCAGTAGGGTTCAGAGTGAACAGGGTTTGAGATGGGTGAGGGCAGCCCTAAATCAGACCTTGGTGGGGTGTTAAAAAACAACATCTGTAGAGTATTTAAGAGTGTGTGCTGGGGGGGACCAAGGGAGGTTCTGTGCCTCAGTTTCCCCATGCAAAGCAGCCATATCACAGGGGGAGGAGGAGGGCCATGGCTCATATTTTTGCTCCTTTTCCAGCTGAGCGCGGTGGAGGCCGGCGGTTCCACCGCCTTCATCTACGCCAACTTCAGCGTGCCCGTGGTTAAGGTGAGGGAGACCCACACGAACCCCCCAGGAGCGGGGACGGGGGACGCTGCTCTCTTGTGTCTCGTCTCTCGCAGGGACTTGTGGCCGAGCCTGTCCTGATGCCAAACCCCAACCCTGGAGCTCCCTGATCTGTTTTGGGGTGCCAAACCCCCACCCTCAGTCTCCTGGCACCTTTTGAGAGGAGCCAAACCCCAATCCCGCAGCTCCCAGCTCTGGTTTGGGGGGGCCAAACCCCAGCCCCGGGGCTCCTGTCTGTGTTTTGGGATGCCAAAATCCAATCTCAGGGATCCCAGCTCTATTTTGCGGTGCCAAAACCCCAACCCCAGGACTCCCAGCTCTATTTTGGGGTTCCAACCCCCAATTCTGGGGCTCCCAGTTCTATTTTGGGGTTCCAAACACTAATTCTGGGGTTCCTGGCTCTGTTTTTGGGGCACCAAACCCCAACTCCGGGGCGCCCAGCTCTGTTTTGGGGTTCCAAACACTAGTTCTGGTGCTCCTCACTGTTTTGGGGTGCCAAACCCCAGCCCCACGGCTCCCAGCTCTATTTTGGGGTTCCAAACCCCAATTTTGGTGTTCCTTGCTCTGTTTTAGGGGTGCCAAACCCCAACCCCAGGGCTCCCGGCTCTGTTTTTGGTGTTCCAAACCCCAATTCTGGTGCTCCCGGCTCTGTTTTTTGGGGTGCCAGACCCTGGGGCTCTCTGCTCTGCAGAATGCAGCTCTCTTCTGGTGGAACCTGCGGAGGAACGGGGACGGTGATGGGGACACCTTGCACGCCGGCTGCCCTGTCCTGGTCGGGGACAAGTGGGGTGAGAGACGGTGCCTGGTGTCACCCTGGGGTGACACGGGGTTGGAGGGGCAGCTCTGCCGGCGGGGAGGCAAGAGGTGCTGGGAACCTGGAAAATTCCTGGATAATGGGGAAAAACATCACCGATACTGGAGCGGGGTTGGAGAGGGGTGCAAGGGGACAGAAGCGGGTGGGGATCCTTGTCCTTGTCCCTTCCAGTGGCGAATAAGTGGATCCACGAGCACGGGCAGGAGTTTCGGCGGCCGTGCAGCGCCGACCCGCAAGACTGACCCATCATGGGCTCGAGGACAAGGCACCCATGGGTGGCAAAGCCACCTCGGCGCAGCATGTCCCCAAGGCTGCAGCAAGAGGAGGGAGGGAATGGGGTGGCAGCAGTGTGGAGTGCCATGGGGGGCGGTGGCACTTGCTAAGCCATGGCTGAATCCAGTGAAAATAAAGTCAAAAGACACTAAACTGGAGTCTAGGGGAAATACCTCAGTGTGGTACCAGAGGGGATGATGTGGGGGTGTGCACGTGTCTGCACATGTCTGCGTGCCCCCACCCCTGATCCTAAATGTACCCTCAAGTCCCTCTCCTCCAGCCCTAGATGAAAAGTCTCTCTTGCTAAAAGGACTGGCAGTTAGTGACATGGCATTTCTACGGTCATCAGTAGGCTTCAGAGTGAACAGAATGGCCATAGAAGACCAGAGCAAAGCCAGTACGCTATTCTTCCTCAAATAAGCCTCCTGCAGTGCCTGGCTGCGTCTTGGGCCCCATTGTGCAGCCCCACACTCCGCTCTCGCCCCAACAACAGCACAGGGCCCCCCTCCCCTGCACCCCAGAAGGACTTTGTTGCGGGGAGAAGGCAGCTGCTGCCTTCCAGCCACCCTGGCCCCCAGCCTGCCCACGCTGGGCCACGCTTGTGCCAACACCGCTCCCCCGGGGCCCCGCAGACAAGCTGCCTTTCTCCGGCCCGACGGCGGCACCTGCGTGACTGGAAGGCAAAAAAGAGGCAGCAGGGCTCTCCGGCAGCGCCTGGAGATCGGGCAGGGAGCCCGCGCCGCTCTCCCCGGGTGTTCAGGATCCGGAACAGCCTGGATGAAGAGAGGGTCAGGCAGAAGGACACCATCGGCCCCCGCACAGAAACTCCCTGACTCCCTCCGACCTCATCTATGCGACGTTTGGATGCGATGAAAACCCTCCCAGATGGAGAGGCGGGGGCTACCGCAGACTGGGGAGGGTCCAGGCCACCCCGTCACCTCTCTGCTAGCTGGAAGGAAAAGGACAAAAACTGGGGAGGGGGGATAGAGACACCAGGCAGATCTCCCCCAGGGCCCTCCTGCCTGTTTTGGGTTAAAAAATGTGCATTTATCACTCCGTGGCTGTGTTTATGCAGCCCTGGGTTAACCCTTCCGCACAGGGGATGAGCTGGGAGCAGTATCGGGGCAGGGAAGCAGGAGCGGGAGCAGGGCTCCAGCCCGGCACTGTAGAAGGATGCTACAGCAGCCCTTAACCCTGCTTGAATGTAAAATTTCCAGAGCAAAACTCCCCCAATTCCTGCTCTTCAGGCATTCAGGCTATATTATAAAACAGAGGGTCCGACACAGCACAGGTTCCGTAACAGCCAGAGCGCCGTGGTTTATTACTTTCAGATGTTTCTGTACACGTGGGAGCCATCGCTCACCGAGAGGAGGGGAAAAAGCAAAAGCTGTAGCTAAAGCATCCCCCCCGGCCCCTCCCCACACTGGAGCGGGGAGAAGGGATGGGGGGAATATTTCAGATGACGAGACGCTTCCGTGAGTCACCAGAAAAACCCAAGGTTTGGGGTTTGGGCCCAGGAACAGCTGGATTGACACCCCTCCTCCACAGGCTGCTCCGAGGAGCCCGAGTAGCGCAGCCGAGGGGAAAGGAGGAGTTCCAACTCCAGGCTTTTCACAAATGCTTTATTTGTAGGCGAGAGAAAGGGACACGGAACAAGACACAAAGAGGATGAGGCTGACACGGGACACAGAGCGGGGTCTCCGGAGAACTCACACACACATTTTCCTTTCGGAAAGAGCAGCACGTGGTAAGAGGTCAGCCCGCCGGATGGGTACAGCTTGGACTAAACCGGCCAAGCATCCAACAGCAAAGCTCAGAGCAAACACCAAAGCACTATCCCGCAGGTTTCGGATGCCTTACGGACACGGCGTAGCGTTACAGACGGATCAGGGCAGAGGATACGGCCAAGGGAGGAGGGTTTGGGCAACACAAACGGCAGATTCAGGCTGTGAGCGGAGCACCAGGCTGAGAGACGGTGTTATAAATGCCCCACGACCAAGTTTTTTTGGAAACGGCAACCCATAAACTATTTTTTTTTTTTTTTACTTCACCTGAAGATCTAAAGTCTAGATCTTCAGGACGGCTGAGCACCAGTTCAAACCAGTGAATGGCTGATCACCAGACACCTCTGAAGGTCTCTCCTCCCAGGCCCTTCAACACTCAAGATAAAAGGCAATAGCGGAGGGGAGGAGAAACAGCAGCACTGAAGTCGAGGAGGTGGAGAACATCAGCACAAAGCCGTTTGCTCTCTCTCTGTCTACTACCGGCCGCTCATCCGCTCACTGAGGACCTCGCTGAACGTGGCAGGACACTGATAAAAGTCTGCGAAGTCCTGGGATGGTCTCGCTGAAGGAGAAGCCAACGAGCGACTTTGCCTATTGCAATGGCTCAGCCCTGCCCTGCAGAGAGAAGAAAATCAAGGAGGTTCCCTCTGAACTGCCCCAGTGCAGTATTTGCTGGGCTCCTGGTGGTACCGACGGGATCTACCACACCACCACCACCTGTGAGAGCTCCCCGACTTCTAAACTTCAGTTTAGAAGTTACCTCTGAGAGCCCCCCGACCGCGAGCTCCGTTTACAAGTCACTCCCTGCTTTACTGTAGTGCTTTTTTTATTTTTTTTTTTTTGCAGAGGGTGTCTCGGCTGCACAGAAAGTGACCTCCAGGCGCAATAAACATCAGTATTTTGAATTGGCTTTGGTATCACCTCCCGCTTGCTTCACGCCTGGACCAGGACGGGCTGAAGACAAAAAAAAAAAAAAAAAAAAAAAAAAAAAAAAAGGCTCAAAAAAAATTAAAAAAGCAAGCTCTGTATAGCAATGTGATTCAGCAACCATTGCAGCACTGAGTGTCTGCGTCGGTACGTATCGATCACCCCGGTCACTAAAAGCGTTTTCAAAACACCAGCAGGGAGGAACTCGGCTTGAGCACGTGCAAAGAATCACAGAATGTGTTGGGTTGGAAGGGCCCTCTAAAGGCCATCTAGTCCAACCCCCCTGCAGTCAGCAGGGACATCTTCAACTAGACCAGGTTGCTCAGAGCCTCATCAAGCCTGGCCTTGAATGTCTCCTGGGATGGGGCCTCCCCCACCTCTCTGGGCAACCTGGGCCAGTGTCTCACCACCCTCAGTGTAAAGAACTTCTTCCTAATGTCTGATCTAAACCTGCCCTGCTCTAGTTTAAACCATTGTCCCTCGTCCTGTTGCTCCATGCCCTCGCAAACAGCCCCTCCCCAGCTTTCCTGTAGGCCCCCTTCAGGGACTGGAAGGGGCTCTAAGGTCTCCCCGGAGCCTTCTCTTCTGAAAAGACACGCAGCCAAGCTCTGCGTTCGCAGGATCTGTATTCAAAGCAAGACTACATGCTTTGGCAATACAGGAAATACCTTTTTTTCCAGCAATCGCAATGCTCCTGGAATCTACAAGTCACCGAGGGTTTTGTCCGGTGCATGTAACACAGGAGCTGGCAAAACCCCTCCTGGGTCTGATATGAAAAATTTAAGTGAATCCTGCAACAAAGCAGCCTCCCCCAAACGGCATCTTCCGTTCCTGCCAAGCCTTGGGATTTTCCATTGTGAAAGTTTCCACCGATCCTCAATCCAACAACTGAAACAAAAGCAAGAGAGATTTCTAAAGAATCAAAAGCGGCGGCATAAAACCAGCACCTTTTCAATTCAGGAAACCTCCTCCTGTTTATCTGTTTTTACAGAGCCGGTACAATGCTGTGGACCGTGGAAAAACGCAGTGAAAAGCTGGAAGTTACGGGGGAGTTTTCTAGATGTCCCCATTTTTCATGAGTCAAAGAAAACACCACTTCTCTCCGCAGCTTTTACCACGGCCGGGGAGATCCTGCACCTAAATCCCATTTATCTCTGCCTGTAGCGCTCAGAAAAGGGGGAAGAAACCGCAACAGGAGCATTAACTATTTTTCAGACAAAAGCACAGTCTTAAAAATGGTATTTGGCTCGAGACAGCCGAAAGGAATTCCCCCTCCACCCACCCACCCCCCCCACTATTGCTGCTGTCCCTGCAGTCACCTTTTTTTGAAGCCGGTACGACGCGAGCTGCCTATTTCTGTGCAAGTCAGGACTGAGAGCTTGGCACGGAGCAACGCCACATTGACCAGGCTGTTGAAATATTTATTTTTTTTTCACTCACTTCTCAAATGGTAACAACAAAATATAATTCTGGGGAGCCCACAGGATTCAGAAACAGTCATTCATTTTCCCAATGGTGCTTCTACAGAATACAAAACCGATTTTCTTTTGCTTTCCATGGAGTTTTTTGTGTTTGTTTTTTTTTTTTTTTAATATCTCACAAACGGTAAAAGCAAATGAAAAGGATAACGTTGAGAGGCAAACGCAAGGAGTTACCGCAACGAATCACTCAAAGCCGGATCCTCCAAGTTACTTCAGCACGGAGGAATGTGACTTCACCGAGATCATTCATGAGTACGACAACAGGCACATGCTTAACTATCCCGTGAAGAGAGACTCTGGACAAACACACTGAATTATTTAATCTCTAACAATTTGAACACAGGAATCATCTGGAAAGGACCGAGAATTTTGCCAAATCTTCAGGATAGAGCTGGGGAAAGTGCTATTTTGCATCTCAACTACTGAAGATCCATTTAATCCATCGGCAACTAAACCAGGGGTGGACGTTACATCAAGGTCACAGTAAACTAATGCAATAATTAACACGGTGACTTACGGAGGGAAGCGCCGGGAGCCAGCAAGTGCTCTTTTAACACCTGAGTGCAGTGACCAAAGTGCCAGGAGAGAGAAGAGCTCTCTGGAATGAGGTTTTTTGTCTCTAATTCGGCCATTTCCCACCCTGATGCGTCAGGGGAGAAGGGACACAGAGCTCAGGGTATCCAGGGCTCACACGCGAATGAATCCGAGGAGATGACTCTCCATCAGGGTAAACGCCAAGGTTAAAACGGGCTTTGCCAGCTCTTCACACTGTCTGCCTTTGCCCCACCTGCACCTCTCAAACGCCAAGAATTCCCGATGGCTCTTGTCACAGGACAGACACGCAGATGCACATCGCAGCTCCCAAATCAGGCCAACAACAGAACTATGCCTCAGCAAAACAGCGTTAAAATACTGCTTTCATCATACAGCATCAAGGGGTTACGGACACAAGGCAAAAAATAAAAGATTTCAGACATCCACCAGCAACATATTGAGGAAAATTGCTCCAAAACGTGTCTGCTCTTACGCTCAAGAGTGATTCTTAGGTGAAAGCAATCTGACGAACTGTCTGTGGATAGTTTAACCCTGAAGAAAAGCTCTCTGTGTAACTACTGCATTTACATGGAAATATGGAAGGCAGGCAGCGAAAGGATCTAGGAAGTGACAGTGAAAACAAGGTCTTTCCTCCAGTACTGGGGCGGGGGGGGAGAGCATAAAGCAGCAGCAGCTGCCTACACCTCTGCATCAACACCAGCAGGACTGACTCCAAGCTCTTCCAGGGTTTTATTTACTGCGCTTTTTGCATATTTTTTTTTTCATCCAAAAGGCGTCGATCTCTGCTCAGTTGTGTGTAGCAGCTACAAGAAGGGAAGCACAAACACATTCCAGGGGCAGAGAACTGCGTTGTTACCGCTGCTTCTGTTAATGTGTCTGCAGTAGACGGAGTTATCCAGGCTCTTTTTCTCAGTGAGAAACTGAAACAAGTATTAAGAAAGCTGCAAGACTGAAATGGAGCTCACGGTCCCCCCTCGCCTTTTGGTTTTACAGTCCTGTCCGACATTGCACAGGAAGGTAGTATCTAGGCTGTTCCCGCAGATTAACTCATAAGGCTGGCATTGGTGAGACGAAACCTGAGCTCCCAACGAAGCCGATTCCTCATCTGCTTTAGGGGAAAGAAACATGTATATAAAAAACAAACCTAAGGGGCACTTCAAAGACGGTTAGACAATTCCATGGAGAAATCCTGAAGCCTTTGGCTATGCTGCAATGCCCTCGGTGGATCTGGATTGCCAACGGCCCCTTTGCCGTTGGGTCCAAGAAAGCCTGAGAATCGACAGAGATCGGTATGATCGACTACTTGGGATTTCAGGAGGTCTTTCCTTGTGGCAGCAGAGAGGAGCCTGTTTCCAAGGGCCTGAAGAGCTTTTCATGGTCTTCAGTACAAGCTGCTTCCCAGCAAGGAAGTCCCTAAGCATTTACACATTCTGGAGAACTAGTTCTAGGGGATGAATCTCACACCAACTTCTCACTGCTGCTGAACTGGAGAGATGAAAGGATATGGATACATCACAGTGGCCTCTGGTGCAGTTTATTTACAACAGGACTCAGTGCTGGAGAACACCAGGATATTAACAAGCAGGGAACACACTAGGAGGGAAAAAGGAGAATGGAAGAAAGGTCACATGTTAAAATCAAAGCATTCTCTGCAGATATTTGACCCTGCGACATCCTAAATGTAGTCGATTACCCAAGATTAAACACGGCCAAAAAGAGTCTATCGAGCAGGTTAAAATCAGCATTGATGCATTCAACAACTGTAACAACTTGTGAGCTACGTAACAGTGAGAAGCACAAAAGCTTCATATATGTGAGACAGCACAAAAGCTGTCTACGGCTTAAAGACACAAGAAAGGCCAGCAAGCCACCACACTTTCTCCAAACCTCTGGTTTTAAAGCTGCTTTTGCTACAGCCAGAATAGCAGGAGCAACAGGTTAATGCCTTCAAAGACTCACAGAGATAGCACAGGTTGCCAAACACCGCGTGGAGATTCAACGTTGCAGTGCAGTACAGTCCTTTGGGCTTCTCCCTCTCTCACCATTTACACATCAATCTACACTACACTATATCCTTTCGTTGGATTTAAAATATGCAGTCCACAGTCCTGCATGTCTACTGTTTCGTCCCCAAGGGCACAAGATAAAGGGGAAAAAGAGCAAGAGGTCATCCAGCAATACCTCTCTAGCACTGCCAGTCCTACGGCATCACACATTTTGGGGCTTCTAACTTTCGTTGAAGAATTCTTAGCTAAAAGCAGGAAGATTTTTCAGGACTGCTTAAGAAACACGTTTATTTTAGGATCACCTTTCAGGTGTATGGTAAAGCAGATTACCACCTTCTATGAGGTCTATGCACTGGTTTAGTTTTTAGCTTTATGGTACTGTAACTAAGACTCTGTTGAGTTTTTCCAATCAACCTTATCAGTCACAGCCTGCTCTCGCTGCTGTGTGGCTGGTCAGAGAGGCCTGTCTTCTGCGGTTTATTATGATACGAAAACACATGAGATAAGTATGGGAAGTCTGCAAAGGGAAGCACACAGCTTTACCTGTCTAATCTCACCAGTATTTCTTGGCCAAAGAGTGCGGAGCAAGTAGTTTCCAAAACACAGGGCCTTGACTACTTAAATAAAACGCTATTTAAACTAAATACCACAAAGCTCGTAATTCTGCCTTCTGGCAGGCTATAAAGAAAGGAATCAGCTAGGGAGGATCTGCTTCGCTCCTCCCCTCCGAGGAAGGAGGTTTCACTAACACCTGAGAAGTTTAGAGAGAACACATAAACACACACATTACTGGCTGCGACTCAAAGCTGTTTGTTTACATGTGGTTTTTAGCATTACGCGAAAATTCCAACCTCCCACACTGAGAGCCGAACAGGCAGGCAGTAAGAGCAAAAGCTCTGCTCAAGGACTGCACAGCGCCAGCACCCGCAGAGCCTTACCACTGGAATCCACCGATGGGCTCTGTAAACCTGTGACGGATCAGGAACGTCGCAACAGCTTCAGCAACCTGAGGGAAGGGGAAAAAAAACTGGTCCGAATTTAAAGGGACACAAAGATATCAAGGAATCCAGTAGTTTTCAAAGCCTGCAGCATTTCCAACAACAGTTTGTGTCCTCAGAACCCTCTTGCTGAATCCAGTTTGCTTCTTTGAAACTAAGAGCTCCGTGTAATGGTCTTATATATAAAAGAAGGAACTACGTGCTTCCACCTTTACACAATCAAGAACCGACAAAGCTTTTTCACCACCTCTTAAAACAATGCCTAAGTTTAGCAGGTTAAAAAGGTGTGGTGAAGTCACGACACAAGTTATTCCTATAAAGAATAAATCAAGACAGTAACCTGACAGTAATAATACTGCTTAGAATGTATGTTAGAAAGAATAACAATGTAAGAACTCAGTATGTTTAGATAAAAATCCCTATTCCAGATTGGTAAAATGAAGCACAGAAAGGCGGAGTTTTACACGCACAGCGGTCAGTATAGAACAAGCATTAAAACCAGACATGTTTCCAACCACAGGCTTCACTGGCTGCACCACATTCCCGCTCCTATCTGGACACTATCTTCAGCAGTACCCAGAAGCAGCACTGCTCTGTCTGCAAGCTGTTTCGGTAACATTTGGTTTGTATTTGGAAAATGGGAGCCACCCAACTCAGCAAAACACAGACCAATCCCAAATGCTTCTGCTTAGTGCATGGGAGAGTGGAGAAATCCATGAGGAAAGGCAGGAGGATAAATCCACACTCCACATGGTAAGAGTTAGTTCTATCACCACTAGCCCGAGAGTTAAATCTGTAACTTAGCCAAGCCCTGTGTCATGTAACATCTTAGCCCAGGCTTTCCAGCCAGCTTAAAAAAATGTGATTAAATCCAAGCTGGTTTGTAAATAGCCAGTTAAGATGTCATGCCAAAAAATGCCTCTGAAGTATAATCTCTGCTTCATAGTAAGCAACAGACCCCTTTCGCATATAAACCGTGAAGACTGTGACTTCTCTAGCTTCAACACGGCGTTGCTCACCTTGTCTGGAGCATCTTCATGGACTGCATGGCCACACTGTGGGAGGACCTGCATCTGAAACTTCCCTGCGGATCAAGAGAGTCATCACTGCAGCTGCTTTTCAAGTGGCCTTGATTTCTAACAGCAAGCAGTTCTTGTGTACGCAGGAAACATCAGACACTACACTCTTAAAAGCACCGTGACTGTTGAATTCTTCTAAAAAGGATCTCGCATTCTTTACGAACAAACCTCACTAAACGCATCAGGCAAAGAGTGACCACGGAAGGCACAAGAGTCTAAAGCAAAGTGTACAATACACACAGCAGTTTCAAAAGAAAGCAAGAACCAGCTGCTTAATTCGTCTTCTCCAGGTGTAACCAGAGCAGGGTCCCAGGAGTTAAAACGAAGCTAAATTTCTTAGAGCTACCTTTCAGAGTTGGAAGCGTTATCAGATTATCAGATCTACCTTAACGTAATGTTTATCCTGCTACACAATACTACTTTCCAGTACCGGTTGCTCTGGGAATCAATGAAGCTGGGATAGGGGAAAATAACCCCAAACCACAACCCCCAAAACATTAATGCAGATGATGAATCTTGGTCTGATGTCTGCCAGAAACACCAGGAGACCAGACAGTTTTGGATGGTCCCAAGCGTTCTAGCTAGGAACCTCAGGAATGTTGTTAGAAAGGGAAAAAACTGATTAGAAAGAACCCACGCAGACCATCATTCTGGTCCAAGAGAAGTGTGGCAGTCCCATTGCTGGAAACACTGAACAAAAACCGTGGCAACACCCTTCACAACTTCCAACTGAACCTTTTTCTTCTCAACTTCTCCACCTTTCCTACAACCACAGACAGTTAAAGAACAGTTTGGGATGGACTAATTCTTTAACGCACATTTGTTTCAATATTGACTGCACCTGGTAAGAGACCATTCCAGCTCTCTCTCGTGTACCCATAGAAACAAGCTACCATCCAAAAAGAGCATTACAGTAAGGATAGAGTAACAATATTAAATATTTACCTTGCATCTGTCCAATTGTTAGATCTTTATCCAGCCTGTCAACACCTACAATCAAATAAACAGATGTATCGGAGAAAAGCCAGAGAGAACATGACTGCCTAAGCAGGGCTTTACTCAACGTTTTCAAGGAGACATTTGGCTTGAAAAACTCAAAAGAAACATCATCTGACACCCACAAGGAGTTTGCACTGCTGCACCTCAAGAGTGTAAAGTGACAGGAAAGAATCCCAGCCAAAAACGCAAGAACACATCCTTCCCTACAACTTAAAAGAGTATTTATCTTTGTTATCTTGGTTACACAATTTCCCATCAGGGTACAAAAAGGGCCTAGAACTGGCTCTACAACATTGATAATTTGACTTTCAGTTGAAAAGTTCAAATCAGGTCCATATCCGTAGGAAAAAATCATAGTAGTGGAGGCTGAAGGGCAGCTTCATAGAATCATAGGGTTGGAAGGGACCTCTGGAGACCCTCCAGTCCAACCCCCTGCCAGAGCAGGGTCACCCAGAGCAGGTGGCACAGGAACGCGTCCAGGCGGGTTTGGAATGTCTCCAGAGACGGAGACTCCACCACCTCTCTGGGCAGCCTGTGCCAGGGCTCTGCCACCCTCACAGGAAAGAAGTTCCTCCTCATGTTTAGGTGGAACTTCCTGTGGTCAAGTTTGTGCCTGTTACCTCTTGTCCTGTCACTGGGCACCACTGAGAAGAGCCTGGCCCCATCCTCCTGACACCCACCCTTTCAGTATTTCTAAGCGTTGATAAGATCCCCCCTCAGTCGTCTTTTTTCCAGACTGAAGAGACCCAAATCCCTCAGCCTTTCTTCATCAGAGAGGTGTTCCAGTCCCCTCAGCATGTCGGTAGCCCCTTGCTGAACCGGGGAGCCCAGAACTGGACCCAGTGCTCCAGCTGTGGCCTCCCCAGGGCAGAGCAGAGGGGGAGGACGACCTCCCTCCTCCTGCTGGCGACACTCTTCTTGATGCACCCCAGGATGCCATTGGCCTTTTTGGCCATGAGGGCACATTGCTGGCTCATGGTCATCCTGTTGCCCACCAGGACTCCCAGGTCTCTCTCTGCAGAGCTGCTCTCCAGCAGGTCACCCCCAACCTGGACTGGTGCAGGGGGTTATTCCTCCCCAGGTGCAGCACCCTACACTTGCCCTTATTGAATTTCGTAAGGTTCCTCTTTGTGCAGACCTCCAACCTGTCTGGGTCTCTCTGTATGGCGGCACAGCCTTCTGGTGTGTCAGCCACCCCCCCCAGATTTGTGTCATCAACAAACTTGCCGAGGGTGCACTCTATCCCTTCGTCCAGGTCATTGATGAATATATTGAAGAGGACTGGACCCAGTACTGACCCCTGGGGAACACCACTCGTCACTGACCTCCAACTAGACTCTGTGCCCCTAATCACTGCCCTCTGAGCTCTGTCGTTCAACCAGTTATCTATCCACCTTACTGTCCATTCATCAAGCCCACTCTTCCTAAGCTTCCCTATGAGGATGCTGTGGGAGACCGTGTCCAACGCCTTGCTTAAGTCAAGGTAGACCACATCTACCGCCCTCCCCTCATCTATCCATCATAGAAGGCTATCAGATTATGATGGCATGGATCTGTCCTGTTTGCTCTTCTTCCACACCATACAAGTAAAACACCCACCCGACAGCAGCAAGACACAGTATGTCATTATGTGCTATTTTGATATTAGAGGCGCTGAACTAATTCCAGATCTGCACGGATCAAATGGACTGGGTTATGATATTTCAAGAGACATAGAAAAGTCAAGGTGGAAGAGAGATCTGCTAGTATCAGGAGAAACATTAGCCAAACGCTGGCCCTATTCTCTAACGTCATGCGGGACTGCAATGACCAGCCACTGAACCTGAAGAGGAGTGGAAGAGACACATACCAGCTAAAAGCAAAAGCTTTGGAGTTGGGCAGCTTAGGAAGAGGTTAGATAAACCCCTGAACCAGCCATCCCAGTACTTTTCTGTTTTCGCCAGTTCAATTCGCCATGTGTATAAGTGCTCCTTCTTTGTCTGCAGGGAGGAGAGAGAGCTCTGCATTAGCGATCAGTAAAACAGCTGAAATAAAATGAACTCAGAGTGCCACTTGGAGGTATATCTAAAAAATACTGGCTCCCTCTGGTGGATTCCAATTGGATGACCCTCCTTGCTCCTAAACTTCTCTCCAAATCAAAAAGTACACAAGTAAGGAACAACGAAGTCAGTAAGTGCTAAACCTACAAATGAAGAGAAGGCTGCAGTTTTCAGGGCACTCAATTTGCTATTTTTCACTGGCACAAACAGCTCCCAAATTGTCTGAACATCCAGACTTGGCTCTTATTCAGGTGACAGAAATAAAAGGGGCTAAGCTGTCTGCAACGATTTTCCTCGAGGAATTTACATTCCTAGCTTGCAATCGCCTGCATGACCTCCTGAATGCTACTGCACCTTGGAAACAAACGAAAATACAAGAAAGACTCAGAAAAAGAGCGTTACTCATTCAGGCCAGAAGCCCCATTTCAGGCCGTATGCACTAAATCTGTGAGCACCTGAGGAAAGAAAACCAAACATGTTTTCAGGTGCCAGTTCAGGACAGAATCAGTGGCACAAGACGAAGAAGAAAAACAACAGTCACAATGTAAAGTTTTTGGTCCCTGGAGTCGCTCCCTTTCATGTTAGAACGATTTGGATACCTATGCAGCTACTTCTCTTGGAAGGGAGCATTGTGCAAACACGAGCAGAAAACACAGCAAGAAACTCCCTACCTCTGTGTCATCTTCTTTCTTCCTTTTGTTGACAGAGCCTCCCCCTTCCTCATCCTCTTCCTCCTCCTCCTCTTCTTCAATAATACCCTCCACTATGGCTTTAGGACATTCAGGACTGGCAGCCCCTTCGCACCTGTGAAAATAAAACCAGAAACTGATTCCCTGCCAAAACAAACAAAAACCCAAACTGTTTTTAACCTAAAATAGTCAGCAATTTCTCAGATAGTGGCTGAGAAAAATCCCCCCCAAGTTTAAAAGTAGCTGTGGATGAAAAATACAGTCGTGACTAGCCAAGGCACTGGGGACCTGTGCAGAATATATGTCAGAGTGCAAATACAAATGCAAACAACTAAAGGAGGCAGCAGTGGCAAAACAGTCAACGATAGCTTTTTTAAAAATGGGGTACGGGACATTTGTAAAGGCTTGAGGTATGGTAAGGATTAGAGCGGCACAGGCAGGTCACTCCGATCCCCCAAGCCCACCTCAGATCACTCCTGAAATGCAATAAATAATTAAACAATTACTAAAAGGAGTGGAAGATACAATACCCAGAAGGTCAACTCGATTTAGGGCAAGATTTCTGAAGAGTCATCAGACTAACACTTATTTGTTCACGTGTGCGGAAAGGCGGAGAAAGCAAGGAATACACAACCAGCACTAGTTAAACTTTTTAAAACACAGCTCTTCGCAGATTTTGCCCCAGGGAAATTTTGGCCAGGTTTTCTCCAAGTGACATGATTATCATTCAGTGCTGCTGCAGGTATCAACTGCAATCAAATGATAAGAAAACTGTATTTGCTAGAAGAAATTTTCACTTCCAAGTGCATTTATGCTCTGTAGAATGGTATTGTGAAATATACAAGATGATTTTAAGAGCTCTAAAATAAATAAATAAATTAAAAAAATCACTTACTGTTTGACTTGACCGACCATAGAAACTCTGGCAGATTCAAGATTTCTTATCTGTCCACTTTTTACACTAGAAAAGAAAAAAAATTGGAAGGGCATAAATAGTTACTAAACAGAATCAGCATCTAGCAGGCCCAGAAACTGGAGCGAAAGGTCTTTACAGCTCATGACTTCCCCAAAACCTCCCGTTCTCAGAAGGTGTTTGGAGTGGCTCACACTATGGGACAACTTACTTGAACCACCCATTGTCCCTGTAACTGTGAATTAAAAGACACGCGGGCGAAGTGTTGATGGGGAAACAGTGAAGTGGGGTCATACCCACCTCATGGCAGGGGACAGGGAGAGGTCAAAAATTATGCTGGGTAACTGGTACCAGAAGTGGGCTGGGTAAGAACAGAACGGGGTAAGTCTACAAACTTAACCGTCAGGCCTCTCCCTTTCAAATTCAGCTCCCAGATGTGCAATTAATTCTTTCTGAACTGGAAATAAGTCCCATTTCTTACAGATTGGGATCTCTCAAGCTTCTTCTGTAATAGCTGGGACACTTACAAGGAAGCCATAGTTCATACCATGAAGCTTTCCCTTAGTTGAAGCTCTTAGAGGATCCTTCTCCAATGCCTAGCCAACTCTCCCAGGAAATTAATTATCTTTGAGACCTCTCTCTCCCTGTCAAATCAGCCAAGGAATTGGTGACAGCAGTCGGGGAAGTTAGCACGAAAGGCGAAAACAGACAAATTACACAAACTTTGTTTCCTTTGGGAGCCAAGCTAAAAAGACAAGTGATTTTGGAGACTACGTATGCCCGTGCATTACCTCCACTCAATGGCATTCTCAAGCGACTTGAATGTTTTGGGACGACTCCTTAAGAAGTTCTGCATGCTGTTCAACGCGTCCATAGCTGTACCTAAAACCAAGTTTTTAACTTTATGGCATCTGATGAAATTATTGCCACATCCCCTCCATACAGAACTGGCTACCAGGGAACGCTCTCAGAGAGAGCTGGAGCTCGCTGGGGATTTAATGTTGTTAAGGAAAGTACAGCTCAGAACTCCTAAACCCACAGTCACACCTGCTCTCACATTAGAGAATTAATATTTGAACAGGTAGGACAGTTCAGATAGTAAGAGAAGGCAGTAACCACTCATCAACGTCATGCATTATGTAAAAAGCCACCTTTCTCCTCGCTAACAAGAAAGTATTGCAAACAAATTGTCAGGAAAATAGCAAACACAGAGTCCATCTGGGAAAAGCAAAAGGAGGGGGGTGCATTAGAAAGATTTCTGTGTAGGTAGCATCTGTTTAGGAAGATGGAGTAGGCATTGGTTTAAAAACTGGGCAAAACTTTCCATATTCAGGGATTTGCGGATAAAAGAAAAAGATCAACGTGGAAGACAGAACCGCACTGAAGGGGGCAGAAGCCTGTCCCAGGGTACACACACTTACCCTCCACAACGTCGATCATGCACAGACCCAGTAAACTTGGCACCAAATTGGCGACGGCCGTGTGCACTGCGATGGCACCCCCCATGCTGTGCCCGATCAGCATGATAGGAGGGGGAAGGTCCCCATACAGAGCTTCAACCACATTCCCAACGTCTCTGCCAAATTGAGATAAAAGCATGGTTGGCATCTCTTACCTTGATACATTTCTGAAGCGGATTTGTACATTGGGAGGAGAAAGTACAGATCCAAAATAGATGTACGGCTTCAAATCCTCTTTGTGCTCATTTAACCCACAGGTAATTGAGACGAGTTTATTCTCTTATCGCTGTTTCATCTAGGCACCAATGCAGGAAATCGTTCCAGGCAATACTTTCCTGAACAAGCATGTCATTGCCCTTTTTACCAACAGAAAGCGTTCATTTAAAAGAAGTGCCTGAAGAGAACCTTTTACGTTGACATTTGCTGTTAGGAATTTCACGTAAAAGGCGAGAAAGCTGTCAAATCTTCTTGCACGGAAGCGCAGACTAAGAAATTCACTGTTCTGAAAGGAGAAACCTTTTGCAATTGAAAAGAGAAAATAACTGAGCCCTACTGACCAAGACAGAGATAAACACCACTGAGCAAAAGCAAAACGATTCAGACTTTCTATGAGCATAGATACCACAAAAAAAGGGGCAATTTCTCCTCCTTACCATAAGGCACCTACTTTAAACTAAAGCTGTCACTGCAGTACCTGAAAGCTGGCTGGTGCCACTCACAAAACCCCAAAAAATAGCAGAGCTCATCATTGAAATCTAAGAGCACTGTAGTTGAAAACACCCAAATTGGCTTTCCTGACTAAAACCATTCAGAGGAACCGGAGACCTGAGCAGTGCTGCAACTGGAAAATAGAAAACAAGTCAAAAAAAAAAAAAAGGTTGACCAACTTGTTTGCTCCATCAGAGAAAGCTGCTTGAGGATTCAATTAAAAAAAAAAAAAAAAGAAAAAAGAAAACCAGCTATAATTTAAGGCTCCCATTTAAAAGCTACTGAGGAATAACTTTCGAGCTCGTTGCCAAGGGGAGAGAAAGGTTTAAAAACAAAAGGAATTTGTTTTCCCCCCACGGTAGTGCTGCTCCAGATCTAAAAAAATTCTAATCATTTCATAGGGCATCTCCTGAGGACAGTAACACATCAGGACCTGACAAGGCGTAAGCAGCAGCAATCGGTACACAATGGAAGTCAGAATACATTTCACACATGGCCTCCCCACAACAAACCCAGTGGATTTGTTCGTATGAAGTCTACAAAATCCTCCGTGATTTAATTGTAGTCACAGCAAAGAGTTTCTTTGTACTAAATGTGGACACAACGTAATGTGCTTAGCGGTGGGTATTTGTTTTTCTTACAGCTTTGTCAAGAGGGGGATTTGCATCCCAAAGCAGGTCGGGATAGTTTGAAAAAGCAACTCTCTCCACGTTTGGAAATCTCAGTCTGTGACCCACACTTTGGGGATGCTACCAGTCTAAGACCGGCACGCTCTGAACGCTCGCTCGAGGAGCCCAGGAAGAACCAAACTGGTAATTTTAAGCTAAAATGCCCCACTTGGTTATGTCCAAGGAAAGCATTAAGCATTCCCCTTCTATTAGGAAATCTCTAGCAAGTGTTATAGCGTGTTGCAGGTTTAAAGTGTTCACTGCAATGAAGCCACCGATATTTAAAGTGAGTTTAAAGTCTGAGGGTATCTAGAGAACGGCTCAAGTTTGGAATCTGACTCAGCTAGAAGAGGTGTAATTTCAAACAAATTTCAAACTGTCCCAAAACGGAAGGAAAAAAAGGGACAACTACCAGAATAATGTGAAATGAAACTATCTTCCAGCCCCCTTGAATGATGGTTGTGTGTCCTCAAGTAGTTGATTGTTCATTCAAGGAAAGAAAATAAAGCTTTGTGAGAAGTGAAATACTGAAGAGAGAGGGTAAGCTTCCTTACTTTGACATAGTCTCTGCAGACAGATCTTCAGGATTCCTAACTTTTGTTTCTCCTGAAAGAACAAAAAAAAAAAAAAGTAAAGTTCACATAAGCTGGAAACCTTCAGGCCCTTCAGGAATTAGAGCAGCAACTGTACAAAGCTTTTTTGGCACAGTTATTAAGAGCAAGCCTACTGCAGTTAACATGAATAATTAAGAAACCCGGAATTAATAGGAACGGTTGGTACTTTATCGCATTATAGCTTACGGGTAGGAAACGCTCCCCATAACTGTTCCATATTTGCAATGTATCTTAAAGCTAAAAGAACAGACCTTATTTCTAATGGTAAAGACAACCTATAGGTTATGCAAATATGAAGGAGGGGGTTAGTGCCAGCCTGTAGGAAGGAACAAGTCCACCACTGCCTCACACAAAGGCATGGGGAGTCTCAGCTTCTGGCACCTGAGGACAGATGGCCGCGGAGCTCTAGAAGCCATTTTTCCATCCCTGGTTTTGAACAACCGGGGGGAGACTGGGTTTGAAATACTGAGGAGAGCTTATAGCAGCTTTCCGGTATCTGAAGGGGGCTACAGGAAAACTGGGGAGGGAGATTTTACAAGGGCATGTAGTGATGGGACAAGGGGTAATGACTTCAAACTGGAGGAGGGGAGATTTAGATGAGATCTCGGGCAGAAATTCTTGGCTGTGAGGGTGGTGAGCCCCTGGCCCAGGTTGCCCAGAGAAGCTGTGGCTGCCCCATCCCTGGAGGGGTTCAAGGCCAGGTTGGACGGGGCTTGGAGCAGCCTGGTCTGGTGGGAGGTGTCCCTGCCCAGGGCAGGGGGGTGGAACTGGATGGTCTTTCAGGTCCCTTCCAACCCAAACCATTCTGTGATTCTATGCCTTAAGGATGCTTTCTTAGTCATCTTGGAAGGGATTCATTATATCTTCTTTAAAAAATGAGAGTGTGTAACATGCTTATGTGATTTTAAATGTATTTATTTTACTTACCATGGCCTCGGAGATCTAAAGCCACAATCCTACACTGAATCCTGCTAATGATTGCAGACTGCAAGAAGGGACAAAGATAATATAATTTGCAAAGTGCCACACCTCATCCACAAAAAGATCAGTAACATTAAGCACTCCCTGAAACAACGGCAAAGGCTCAGATGGTGGGACAAAACCTCTCTACTGTCAACAAAGCGGCTGAACCCGGATTGCACGAGGTGTCACAGAAAGCAAGCAAGAATATTTCATATAAACTATCCTTAATTAACCACACCTCCACCCTTTCTACCGTTGTTAACGCCACCTCCGAGGACATTTATTTCACTGTGCATAAGACATTACGTGAGTTTCCCGGGCTAATGAATTCAAGCTCTGCAGCACCTCTGAAAACCAAAATGCAGCAGCAGGATTACAGACACCAAAGTAATGTCCCCCGTCCCCAAGCCCCACGCGTTACAAAATTGGCTATACAGCAGAGATGAAGATGAAGCCGCTGCTTTGCAACTCGCATTCAATTTGCTCTCAAAGAACACAATTTTACAGTAAGACTAAAGTGTACAAAAATGGATTAGCCCAAAGGGGTCGGGGGGAACGAGTGACGAATCTTGTTCAAGTCAGGTAGGGCTGCAACACGATTGTGGTTCTATTTGTCCCTGACAACTCAATTTACGTAAGTTATTTCAGGCATCACAGTGATTAAATGGCATTCTCTGTTGAAAGGAAGATTTTTGTGTGAAAGAATCATTGATTATTTAACAGCCCTGCAGGAGCGGGGGAATTTGTTGAGGGATTCTTAATAGAACCACCTACATAATGGGCAGAGATCTGAAAGCTGCCCAGTCCTCATATTTTGGTTGTTCAGCTATTCAGCTCGTAAATTACTCTAGCAGTTGCTCTCCCAAAAGCCACCAAATCCACAAGTTAAATATTTTAGAGCCCCTAAAGACACCCTGAAACCTCAATCTGCAAGGTGCTTATGCACCTAAGCAATAATTTAACTAGTCAGAGGAACTCTTTGCTGCTAAAAATCAAACTGTTGTCAGTAGGGAGTAAGGAAAGAGGATCATCAACATGATGTGAGAGAATGGGAGGCTTTCCGGTGCCCTGAGTTTTATCCAAATAGGGGTACTTTGGCCAAGAGAAGTACAAACACATCATCCGGGAGATTACCAGGCCAATAAGCAAAGGAAGAAAGGAGCACATCGGTCCTGCAGGCTGTTATTTTATTCATAGATGGTTACTCTCAATGCTTCCCAATTTGGGTTTGTTCTTGTTTTTTGGGGGAAGAGTTGTTTGGTTTTGTGTTTTTGGTTTTTTTGGGGTTTTTTTTTGTTTTTGTTTTTGTTTTTTTTTAAGTTCTGGTTCATCTCAAACATTTAACACTTGCATTGCTTGGGACAAACTTTAATTTCAAAATGCGCAAAGGAAATAATTCCGTAGCAGCCACACAAAGGCGTGGGCTAATTGTTGTGGCAGTTTCCTTCTCCAGATGCAGTCCCGAGTGCAAGGCATAAATCTTGTATATGATCTATCTTGTTATGATCTTGTCATGATCTAACTTTAATTGCTCACAGTAACATAAAAAGGCAGTAAGCATAAGGTACAGTGTTACGACTGCAATCGCACTGCTAAATTCAACTCTGGAGAGTTTTAGATGTAAAACCAGTACTGGGGCTGCTGTTGGAAATAAAGAGCTCTAGAGAGGGCGGAAGTGACTTGTAAGAAGCCCTTTCCTTAAATCAGAAAAATGTGACTTCATACCTTTGTCTCCAATGAAAAGCAGTGACCTTCACTACATCTGTTCAAGGTACTTGTGTACCATAACAAAAAACATTAAACTAGCAGAGGAAAAGACGCACGTGCACCTTGGCAACCAGCGAGCCACAAGCAAGTACCTACAGCATTTAGTAAGACAGAGATTTAAGTCTTAAAGTTCAACAGTTTCAGAAGACTTATATCTGCAGTCTCTGGGTCAGCTCAAGTTACAAACGAACTGCTAGGTGTAAAACTACTAGTCAATACCAAAATTACAGCCCAGGTAGTAAAGTATTTTTCTAGTCTGTCTGATTATAAGATGGTTTACGATTACACCATCAGGATTACTCAACAGTAGTCATGTCGGGAATCGAAGAGCAGCTGGTAATGACTCTTCTAAAATGTTAATTCTTGTTACTCATTTGACTCTCTGCTGAAAGGGATCTACACCACCAGACTGCTGAAAGGTAACAAATATGACACAGCCAAAGGGGAGATGTAAAGACTTCCGTCTGTCCAGCCGCGCTTCCATGAAAGTCATCCTACAGCATCCTTCTGTTAAGGGCACTAGACAGCTTGAAGAGCTCCTGGATTAAAAAGGTCCCAAATAAAAATCACACACTGCAAGTGATTTCCTTGGAATCCTTTAAAAGTCTTCTTCCTTAACTCCCTTTATTTTTTAAAGGGAACAGGCTGGGGGAGGAATTTTGGTTTGGTCAGTCCCCACGCTCACTCCTATTGACACCCATCCTCAGGTCGCTTTTCAGAGCAACTTGAGCAGCAAACGAGGTTTCTCAACAAATCAAACAGGACCTTAACCACGCAAAGATAACGCTGTTATGATGAGATAAAGCTGTTGAACTTTCACTAGCAGTCATGAAAAAGCAGCCTTCTGAAAAAAACTGGATATGCTATCAGGAGAAATGTCTTGGCACTTCATTAAAACACATGAGCTATTTACGTAGTTTTGGTTACAGCTGATAATTAAAAGCTAGATGATAAACCTTTGCATGTGCTTTGCCTACATAATAAATACACTGACAGTGAAATATTTAGAAAACTTGAGTCAGGTGCGCACCAGGAGATTATAAAACAGTTTTCTGGAGTGATTTTCCCATGCTTAATATAGCTGAACGGTTAGCTGCCTTCCAGGCTCAGAGGACTATATTTGCATACATAGAAACTTCTACAAAGCCGCAGCTTACTTACAGTAAATACAGCCCAGGAAAGAGCAGAATGGCCTCCACCGTGTAACAGCAGCAAGACAGGTCCCTCCAATCCGCTTTTGTAAATTCGAAAAGTGTATGAACAGTTAAGGACATTTCATAGAGTTATTTGAAGTAAGTTACTTAGCTGAATGTGCTTTGGAGTCTGCAATGCCCCACAGTGTTTTGTTTCTATCCTTGTGCACCCGAGGCATCGTTTCTCCACAGGTACATGCAAGCACAACCTGGACAAAATCTGCTTTATTTAAGCTTCAAGAGTTGTTTTCCTGCTGTCCAAGTCTCCCCCTCCCTGTAATGCATCCATCTCCTGCCCGCACCCTTTCCCCCTGTGCACAACAGTGAACTAAACAATTAGGAGAAAAGCCAAACCGTGATCGGCACACACTTCGGTGCATGTAATTTTGAATTGGTGTATTTTCTTATTACTTCCAAGGAAAAATGTCAGACAAACCAGTAAGTAAGATTTTTAAAGGCAATATAATTACTCTCTGGAACATACACAGCAAAGATGCTTCACTAAGGTAACTAAAGTCCCCTTACACTATATATTTAGATACAGAAAAATCAGTTTAACTAACACTAAAACCAACATCACTTAGGGAAAGGCACAGAACTGGGAGTTGCGAGATCTGCGTTCAGTGCCCGAAACTGTGACCAACAGATCAGACAAGTCACTTCACCTCCTTTCTGCTGTTCTCTGTCTGTTCTTGGGGTGGAACCCCAAAAGTGTTCCTCTGACTCTAAGGGTGCTAGCTGCGGTCACCGATGAGGCTGCTCATCGTTTTTGTGCTGAATACTGCAGTGCCCTTTGGATCTGCTGGTCACAAACAGTTCATGCAGGTGCTCCCTACGCCATTTCAGTTACAGTGAGCTGCGTCGGCTTAAATAATTTCCTCAGCTGAGGTTTGTTCACACAAGGAGATCTGATGGAGCAGTAACAGGTAGCTGGGGCAGACAGCGGGCACCAACTCCATTCATTAATTCAGCTGCTTCCACAGCACGCATCTGTCCACAACCTATCATATAGGAGCTCAAGCTTCTGTTAAAGGTCATAGGTAACAATAAATCCCAAGTAACTAAGACTTGTTTAAATTTAGGATGCTTATGTACACCACCTATCCGAATAGGTCCATTATCCTTTTAATTTTATTATTTATGAAGCCTCAGGGGTGCGCCCGGCCCCTACATCAAAGGCAGACAAGGTGCATATCACGAAGAATTCATAGGATCAATTGGACAAATGCAGTTAATAAACACAAAATAACGACAAGCTGAGGAAAACAACAAAGACGAATTTCTCATTTCAAAGCATCACATGCTACTGACATTAGAGAAATAATTACTAAATTGGTATTTGGAGAGCGTTTGGTTTTCCTAATGGCCAAGCTAGAATATGCATGCTTAAAAACCAGGCAACTATTTAAACTACAAGGTTGTGTTATTTAAACACAGATTAAAACGTTTCCATTTTGTAATTAGGTCAAAAGACCTGGAAGTACCTCTCAAACCTGCTTTTGTCAGAGCTGTAGGCAGAGGTAGAACAGATGGGAAGTCTTGTGCCAGTACCTTCACACACTGTGCTTGTTGGGGCGCTCCCAGTTAGTAAACGGCCTGGATACAACAGTGGTTTGAGCACGTCAGAGAGGATGACTGCCATCAGCTGGGTTAAACAGTAACTGGAAGACTTTAAAGAGGAATCAGCATGAAAAGAAATATAAAAGCAACAGGAACATTTGCAAATGGGGCAGAGATCTTGGAGAGGAAACAGCAGCAGTCAAAACCTGGTGTGATGCTGCCAGAAGACTCCCTGATGGCACCACCGCCTCCACCTTGGCCAGAAGAAGCTTCCTTGTCTGCACACCAGCTAGCGGACTGACAATTCGGGGTGCAACAAGTAGGGACCCGCACCTTGGGTGTGTGTACGTGACCTCACATGGGAGTAGCACGGGTAGCATCCACACCTCCCACAGGAGATGGGCACCAGTAGATCCTGCAGTCCCAGAAGAAACCGCGTGTGCTTGTAACCCGCACTTCTTGGGGGTGCATATGACCATGCACGTATGTTTGTTTGTTTGTGTACAGGAACAGAATGTCCTAGGATTCATTGTAAAAAGGCATTTAGAAATTTGCAAGTATTTATTAACATTTAAGTGTTCAGTGTTGAGGTTTACCTGTTGCACTGCTGACACTGATCCTGAACATACGGTTCACTGATTGCCAGTTAATTACCCATCATTAATAAAAATCAATAAATAGCTTTGATCCTGACACGGTTTAAGCTATGGGAACTGATGAGCATTTCCCTGCAAAATATGTTATTGAACTGTTGGATACACTTTTCTTAAATTAATGATTACTAAAGAAGCAACGCCAGGAATTGACCTTGCTAATACATCTGAACTGTCAGCTTAGAAGCTCTAGTTACTGATACTGATCCCTACAAAAGAAAAAATGGAAGATGAAAAAGCTGCAGAGAACCCCAAGAAACTAAACGACACGCGATACCGTCCCAGTCACTGAGTATAAGAAAAGTTCGGTCTGGAAAAAAGGATATATCCTTGCCAGTTTCATTTTCTACCACAACGTCCTCCATAGATTCAAAGTACTGGCTCCAAAGCACTGGTGAAAAATCACGCTTTCTTCCAGGGCTGCAAGACAAAAAAAAAAATCAGTAAGAAAGAGATATTTTATAAATCTTTCATTTAAATTGACACACAAAGTGTCATTACATACATTGAAGAGAACACGCCGGTGTTACACAACAGTTGAGGACTGGAGTCAAACGATGCATTTCTGAAATTCCATACAGCTACAATATTAGCAATTTTATAGTCAGTAAGGAAATTCTCCCTTTTTTCCCCCCCCACTAATTGTTGCTCCTATTGAGGAGATCACAAAGATGCACGGGAAAGCTACTGGAGAGACAGAGAGAACAGTATTTGCCTCGTAAAGCAATACCAAGGAAGACTGAACAACGGCGATTTAGACTACACAGACCTAAGCCAAGGGAAAAGAAAAAGAACAGGGCACGCAGTGATACTGTCCCAGTACAATCTCCCAGTTTGTAATGACCCACAGATCAGGCACTTCAAAAGCCAGAGTCAAAAGTCATTAACTACTTTTGTATTTAATGGTGTTGCTCCAGCCTTAAAGCAAGCCTGATGCTGACATGACTGGGAGCGCTCCAGTGCCTGGAACACAGGAAATGACCCTAAATTTATGATTCAGCCCATAAATTGTAATTTAAAAAAGAATAATACATCCCTCTCCCAAGCCACCTTGACACCACGGTATTGAAAAGCAGAGCGTCAGCTATTTACTGAGGGTAACTACTAATTTACCATGTACTACTTGTCATGAGATTATAACTTTCCTAGAAATCGCCTCTAATTTTTGGAAGAAATAGAATTCAAACAGAAAGTCAACCTGTCCCGAAGGCTGAGTGGCTGGTAGAAAAACTACGGAGAGAACTGAACAGCATCATATATAGAAGAAACTTAGAAACACTGTTTGGAGCAAGATAAATAAAATCCACCAGGTTTAGGTTAACAGCAGCAAGTTTTAATTACAGCTCAAGTTTCCTGGAGTTTATTGCGACGGCTCAAACTTTAGCATATTTGTAAACAGATCTAGTATTTAAATACTGCACATAGGGTGACATCAGGACTGTGAAGGAAAAGAACAAGACCAAATTAATTCAAATTAATGCTTCCGTATCCATCCTGCCTCAGTTACGGACCACGAGAAAAGCATCGCAATAAAGACCAATAAACTCTCCTCAAGTTGCCGCCTTCTGTGTTCTTAGAGCTACGCAGGCAACTGTCCGTGATTCTGAAAATATCCTATAATAAAAACATTTTGTTAGGAAGGATGCTATCAAGTCCAGAAATGTGAGTAAAAGGTACTGAGTCCAAAAAGGCTAAAGTTATTTTAAAATAAATAAATAAATAAGATAGGATTTTAAAAACTGTATTTGGAATTAAGGGCCATAACAACCAGACTGCGCAACAGGTGCTGGCAGAATACTTCCACGCCAGGCTCCGGTTTGCTCCGGGCTTTGCACTTATTCCCAGGTTGCTATAATTCCTTTAGAAGTCATAATCTACCCATACAGAAACACTGCTCTATTGGCATCAAAAAAACCGAACAACCTAGGAAGGTAAAATCTGGCCAAACACATTCCAATCACTGGAGACTTCCGGATGCCCAATTCTATCCAGCACAAACTAGGGAGCCCAGAAGCACGATTTCTTTCGCTATCGCATCGTTTGCCAAACACCGATGAACAAGCACTGCACAGGCAAGAAAATCCTAACGGTGGATACCGGGGGAAGAGAAGGTGCTTTGGAGACGGACCAAAACTACTGTGTTAAAAGAGGACTCGGTGCAATAAAGGATTTGGAGATAGGTGCTACCTGCGGACTGCTCCGTGTCTAGTAACTACGTCTACCTGGGGAGGTTTCCTCCTTTTGGATAAGCCAGCATCTTCCTGCCACTGTTCCGCACTCCCAGGGAATAACACCTCAACAGAGGCAGTAAAAAAAAAAAAAAAAAAAAAAAAAAAAAAGCGCCTGGTTTTCCTAGTAACACATTTCCAAAACGTGAATCACAGTCATTATTCCTCATAAGTAGTGAGACTCATCTCCTCTTTAGGATAAGGCTAATTTCTGCTGTGGTTTGTTGACAGGTATATCACAAAGCACCACAACAAATTACACCTTAAATTAGCTGCTCCTGTAGTACTAATGTCAGGTCATACCTAGCACCTTAGGGAATGCAATTCCCCTAAAGGATTGGGTGAATGCAGAAGACCTGTTCTGCAGACAGCGTATAAACCAGGACTCTTAAAGGTGCCCAGTTGACAAACCAATTTATTTTTTTTGCTTCCATCAAAAGGTGCAGCTGTGCCCTCTCCTTGTATCCCCATCACTAACAAAAGGCTCCGCAATCAGAATTTTTCCCGATGACTCAGTTGATGCAAAATCTGTTTCTCAGGCTGCTCTTCACTCAGTAAGGCTAAAAGAGTAGTGCTTAATTTTGGCAACGACATAATTAGGCTAGATTCGAGCCCAGTATACAGGATGAGTAACAGTGCACCATTTTAACAGGCTTTTTGCACTTCAGCTCTTCTGGGGGAGGCAATCAGCACAGAATATTAAAATCAAGCATGGGAGTGGGGGGCGAAAGACCTTCATGGGAAAAAAAAAATCTCCTCTGCTAAAGGAAGTTTCTCCTGAATTCTCGCCTTCCTAAAGAAACAGACAAAGCAGCTTTTCGATTTTGTAGAAACAAAACTCCTATTTCCCCTGATATTTCCAGAATATGAAACATAAAACAACCACTCCCTGAAGGGTCCACATTCTCTTCTGTGGGTTTCCAGACTTCAGTATTGTTCTTGTCAAATTTCAATTAAATAAAATGAGATGTCACACACCTACGTAAATCCAGAAAATACAAATTTCTTACCGCCTCAGCTCAATCTCATTCTCTGATTAAAGAAAAAATATCGCATTCAAACCTTAGCCTTGCAAAGAATGCTGCAGATCAGGAAGAACAGAGCGATGTAATACCAAGATGACAAGTTGTGATAATATTGGGCAGAACCAAGCACACCTGCACAGGTGTCCAAGTATCCAAGGAAGGGAGAAGACATTTGCTGTGACACCGTTGTAACATTCTGCTTGCTAGAAAAAACATAAAACGCAAAACTCCCAGTGCCGGTCAAAATTCCAAAAACAACGAATGCTGAATTTCACAAGCAAGAATTTGGTATGAAATACAAAAAACTTGTATTATAAGAACTTCAAGCTACCTGACTTAAAATTGGCTTATCTCCTAGGACCACAACTGGTATGATGAGGGACAGCAAAGGTCCCTCCAGCTCTGTGACGTATCACCGAGAGATGCCAGCACAGCAAGTGCTCTGCAAAGGGTTAAATAGGGAATAGGGTATGACCTCCAAATATTCACTATAAGCAGGACGGGGGACTCCGGAGGTTGCATCCTTAGCACCGTGTTGCATTAAGGGTGGGCAGCTTCCATTAGCTCGTCACATAAAATACAAGTTACTTCCAGCCACAGCTACTTCCACAACATCTGTGACAACGGTGCCGCAATTTAATTAGGCTTTGAGCACGAAGGATTACTTCTGCTTGCTTTTAAGCCCACACTATGATAACGTTTGCCTGCTCTTCTCTACAATATTAATGACTGTATACACCCCTATCATATTTCCCTTGCCTGGGCCATGTATTTCTCAAGACGGGAGTCCTACTCTATTGATTATCTCCTTGCCCAGAAGCCAGCCCAGCCCTGATCCCGTTGTTTCTCTGTGCCATTTCTGGTGCTTTCTGGAGATGGAGAGAACTGCCCACAGCTTGGATGACTTCCCTCCTTTGGTTTTTGAAGAGGCAGGATGCGCATTTAGTGACAACAAATTTCACCACCCTTTTAAAATGCAGCATTTCAACGCAGTGAGACTTTTCCCCAGCATGTTACAGCTGGTTTTAGGTTTGATTGTCCTGATTAATTCCAGGTGATCAGCAAATATCGTCATCCACCTGGCTACACCCCTTCCAACGTAATCCATAAATCCAGTAAACAGCAGGAACTCCCTGGTAACCTCCCCTGTATTGTGCGACCAGAACGTTTCTAAGTGGGCTTCTTACTCATAAAACAGGCAGAACATGGGGAAATCCTGGAGCGAGTTGCTGATTAATCGTATCATGCCAGATGAAGTGTTTTGACAAATTAATCCACTTCTGTGAAAGCAGGGGTACAGCATGTACCGCCACTATTACACAAGGCAAGGGAACACCGAAGCCTGTTGACTAGTGCAAGGACATTAAACCTGTATTGCGTAGGAGAGGTATGAAATCACGTGAATCATCAGTAGCACAAGTTTGGGATATTTAGCACCAAAATTAATCATAACAAAAACCAAGAAATGAACTTCTCGCAGTCGGACACCAATGCTACAAGCCCAAACTGCAACAAAGTGAAGTAGCTTGAGCTGTTACTGATGACATCTGGTTCAGCATCTGTCACAAATGGCAAAACCCAGGTCACAGTTTCTACCAGTAAGTGCAGATTTTTAAGGATTCAAGACTGCCAGAGGGAATATAAAGCACAACACGAACCAAAATCAGCTGCCGATAGCCAAGCCACACAGAAAAGGTTCATTAATTCTGCATGGGCAAGAGCAAGTATAGAGGGACTCGGCATTGTTCCTTTTCTGATAGATGAAGAAGAGATCTCAAACTAACAAAGTGAAGTCGTGTACCCAGGCACAAGGCAAGAAACTGCATTAATAGGATGGGGCACATGGTCCTGTGACGCACACGGTTGCCAAAAAGCTGGTGGTTTGTCAGCTGATTGCATTCTTAAGGGAGAGCATGGTGACCCCAGTCATGGCATGATTCTCAGGCATCTAAGGACAATCTCAACTTGGAGCACAGACTGTACTACTGCTGCACAAGGCACTGGTGCCACCATGTCTGGAATACTGTACTAGCAGCTGGATCAATAATTTAAGGATAGAACTTAGGAGGATTCAAAGAAGAGAAATAATTAAGACTGGAAAACAGGGCATCCAGCAAGAAGCTTTACAAAGCCTGATCAGTTAAACACAACGCCAGGAGAGATGTGGGGGCAGGGGAGTGGAGGAGGAGTAAAGAATCATAAAATTGTCCAGGTTGGAAGGGACCTTTCAGATCATCAAGCCCAACCATTAACCTAACACTGACAAAAACCACCACTAAACCACGTCCTTCAGCACGACGTCTGCCTGGCTTTTAAATCCCTCCAGGGATGGCGACTCCACCACTGCCCTGGGCAGCCTGTTCCAATGCTCGATAACCCTTTTGGTGTAGAAACTAAGTTAACTTCATCTCAGTTGCTCAGACTGAAGGGGATTTTTAGCCTGTTTTCTCAAGCAGATAATCGTGAGATCAGATAACCCAGAGAACTTGGTCTCAGTCTCAAGCCTCTTAGGTGGACCTGATGCAGCTCTTCCTCGTGGAACTGGCGGACAAACAGAAAAGGTGACCCTCCAGTTACGGAGAGCACTGATACACAGTCACCATAAAGCAGAATAAACCTGTGAGGCTGCGAAGAAGACATCCCCTTCCTTCCCCATTCCTCCAGATTTAACCACTCCCCGTGAACAGATCTAGCTGAAAACAAAAATGGTTTTAATAGAATCATGGAATGGTTTGGGTTGGAAGGGATCTCTAAAGGCCATCTAGTTCCAACTCCCCTGCCATGAGCAGGGACATCTTCAACTAGATCAGGTTGCTCAAAGCCCCGTCCAACCTGGCCTTGAGCACTTCCAATGATTGGGCATCCACAACTGCTCTGGTCTTTCCCAGATCTTTCAGCCAGTTCTGTTCCCTACCTGGCCAACTGCGAGGCCACCCAAACACAGCGCAACAGAGAAGATTAAGACAAAAAACAGTAGGACAGAGATTGTTCCCTTCAGTAGCACCACAAACCCACACAGCGTTGACCCGATCACATTGCCATAGTCTGGATTTGTAAAGCAACTATTGACTGAAATGGTTAAGCTTTGCTCAGTTTCACAAAAGCCATCCATAATTCCTACAGTAAAGTGAGATTAAATTGCTCAACTTTCCACTTTGCTTGGGGAAAACCTGAATGGGAAAACAAAAATAACAAAAAACCCCAACAAGGGCACAAACCAAAGACTTACGAGTATTTTTGTATCTCCTTCCAACACCATTTCTGACAGCAGAGGTCCAACGCAGGACTACTACTAAAATTTTCATGCAAGAGGCAAGGGAGATCCATGGAGAATATCTCACGGATTGCAAGAGGAACCCATGAAATCAGAGCCAAGCCCTTCCCTCGGAACTTGCCACGCTACTTCTTGCCATACTGTTTGATTTAGTGGCTTTACCGAATGCTTAAAATTCAGCTTAACAAGAGTTAACACCTCCAGACAAAATGTTAGTAGTTATGTATCATATATGAAATATCTGGGAACAACATATACCAGAACTCCTACGTTTGCAGGAGAATTGGAGCAGAAAGTGAAGAGGAGCTGGGAATTAAAAACTATTGTCACCTCCAATACAAATACATGCAAATTGTAATTTAAAACAAAATACTTGCCTCCAAAGAATGCTTGGGAAAACATAAGTGACCTCTGATTTAATAGTGAACCCGAAAAGGGCAGAATAAACATTGTAGTTTTCCACAAAACACCTGGTGCCCACAGGAAGCTGGGCAGCAGCGGATTTCAGAGAGACATTTCTCTGAAGAAAAAAATTCATATCTTTGATTTGTTATTTTTCTTAGAGCTTCCTTTTTTTAGCGATACATCAACACACATTCAAAATGAGAAGCAAGCCCCAAAACCAGCAGCTGTGATTTTGCACCTTCCTATGCTGAAGCAGTATTTTGCTGACCAAATATTTAAACTGACAGAACTAATTACGGCTTTTTAAAGTATCCGGCAGACCAAAACAGAAATGGATCCAACATAATAACTTTTCTAGAACGATCCTTAAACTCCAAGCCAGCCAGCCAGCATATTAAACTGGAATCACAAAACAAATTCTGGGCACCCTCTGCAGCTAGTTTTATCCTATTGTGCAGTTTGTCCTCTGCATCGCGTACTGAAAATGTGCACACACTGCAAGCGATCCCGCAGCAACAGGAGCCCACGTGGCTCAACAAATCTCTCACCAGTTTTTAAAGGGCTTTTCTATCAGGTATTTTCCTAAAAAAAAAGAAAAAAATAAAAGGTTGTACCAAGCAGGGAGAACCGGTTTTAGAAATGCCTTTTTTTGCTGACTGAGAGTCCACATTGAAAACTACTAACGCAATTAAAAAACATCGCATGCATCGATCAAGACACTTAATTCTTGCACCGTATCTGAACCCGACCAAAGCAAATCAAACATAATTTATATGTAAGAACAGCCATGGTTGACCAGTTGTATATAAAAATTCTAAGTATTGACAAGGACAGTATTTCACGTTCTGCCCTGAAGATACTGAATACATAAAATATTTCTTTATTAAAAAAGTTTCATGGGAAAAAAAAACAGATTAGCAAGGCAGAAATTAGTTGAAATTTTCATGATCGAATTACACAGATCTGATCCAATCAAGCCCTTCTAGATAATTAAAAGGTCTTAGGAGATCGCACATAATTTTTATCTGCGTACTGGAGAAGAACGGCAAGTTGCTCTTCATTTCCAAATCCCATCCAGATCCTCAGCTCTGAAAAAGCTAGTTCTGTAAGCAAACTAGTGAAAAACTTCAGACAAAATAAAGACAGAATGCATCTGCTGTTACAGCTGTCAGGAGCTGCTTCCATGGGTCTCGTTCCTTTTGCTTCACTAGTGATTTTGCAAACTCCATTATTTCATTTCCCCGAAGAACTCTGCCCATAAAGTTTGATTTTATTTCCATTTCAAGCGAGCGATTCAAACGAATCGCTTTCAATACGCTGGCATTTTCAAACACAACCTTGGACAGATTCGCTGCTTAAAACAAATGGACGTTGAAAAATGAACTTCAAGTTCCTCTCAGCAGCGTGATTTTCACATACTGCTTGAGCCGAAGAGAGGGACCATCTGCCTTTAAAAACAGCCTTTTGGTAACATCATTCAGTCGGACAATTCTGTCGGAGAGCACTTAAATAGAGGCAGGAGAACGCTACGCTAGCAAAGGAGGGTGTTGCTGGAACAGCATACGCACACATGCGTGCCTGCAGATGGGAGGGGGCTATAATTTAGAGAAAGCAAGGTAGCAGAAATGAATGCGATGTGCTGTGAAATACGACCAAATTCAAGGCGTACATCTTGTGCTACCGCCAAAGCCAGTCAAAACTGTGTTGCAGCAGCCATTTTAACTACTCAGTGGTTTTACTTAAATATTAATATCTGTGTTGCTCACAATCAAGGATTCAGCATCCCTCCTGTTTGCATTTTCCCACGTGTCATTACTTTGATATACAACCGGAAGCACGGAAGAGGCTGCAGCTGGAAGCAAAGATTCACAGCGACGGAGCGGAGCAGTCGGCCCCGCGCGACAGTCCCACGGGCACGGCACAGCTATTTGCTTCGGCCACTTTGACTTCTCGAATGAGACCCTCCAGCAAAGAGACACAGGGAAAAGATCAAGCTGGAAAATGGCAAAAAAGAATAAAATAATAAAATAAAAAAAGACAAGTCTGTTTTGTCTGTTTTCACCTACAGTAATTAATTTAGGTGACATTTTATTGCAAACTACCAAGACATGGATTAACCTTTTAACAGCACGTTACCAAAAAGATGTAAGGCTTTATTTTGGTTAAGAAGTCCTCTGTATAAATGACAAAAGCTTCTTTGCAAAACGAATAATCTCAGAGTAAGCTTGAAAGCGATGTTTCGAAGAAAGCATCCCACCCCACAACTTGCCTTTCCAGTCAAGGAAGACCAAAGCCTGAGAAATCTCAGTGCTGCAGTAAATGATTTTTCTATTTTCCTACAGCAGTATCACTTGCCCCACCCTCTGCTTATGATCTGCTTTCAGCCACATTAACGTGGCCTCATGGCTTGATAAAGAAAGAAGAAAAAAAGAATGCCCAACACACTAGTCAGAGGATCGGTGCATACGAAGCAAAGCACTGAGCCATGGAAAAATCAGCTTGCCAGCGCTGTTGAATATTAATTTTCAACCCATTTTAATGGCCCTGCTTCCAATTCAGGAAATTCAAATTGCAGAAATAAAATAGATTTATAAACACGAGAGGCTTAACACAGCAAACAACTGTTTTTCTAAGTTTAATTATTTTTGTTCCCTGGAAAAGTTTGAATTTTAAAGGGCTATTTCAGTATAGCCTTGTACATTTACCAGCACCGTAGGTCACACTCCCATTTTTCTCTGTATAATTAATCCCATTCTCTTTCGGTGGCCTAACTATGGAATCTTGCACTAGTTTGTACTGAACTGCATCCTGCTACGGCTAAACTTAACTAAACCTAAGTTAAGCCCAGGTAGAAACAATTTCCACGAATGCAGACAAGAAGCAAGCAGCACACAGCAGAACTGTAGCCCACAACCTGAATAGGGGGGCAAAGCCACTCCACCAAAAAAATCCAAACCACAGTTCTGCTGAGATGTATGAATGAAGTTATCATCTACAAACGGAGATGAAATAATCTTTCCAGTTCACAGGTGTGTGAAAGTGTTGAAGTTCCACGTCCAGTTTGGGGCATTGCTGTCCAAAAAAGAACACACAGCTTAAGATGAGGGGAGTGCGGAGATCTTGGGGGAAGAAGAAAAGGTTAAAAGAACCAAGTATTGAGTTTACAGACCGAAGAGGTTCAGAAGCAAAGGTCTAGATGATGCTGACATCCAGCCACCCTTATCTCCTGCGAGCTTCATCAGCAACCAGAGACAAGTAAATGACACAATCGCACAAACAGGCTGACAAATTCTGGCATTTGAAAGCGTTGACTAAAAATCTGAGCCACAGTTCCAGCTGCACCACTGAAACCAGCACCCGTTACCCACACTCCATCTTCAGACCAATGCTGGAGCTCTCCGATGCACCACCCTATTTCAAAAGCCACCTCATCCCCTTGCCAGATCAGCCTTCCAGCCCTCCTCTGCAACACCACCGTACGTATCTACAGCCCGACAGCTTCACCTCACCATTACTTGTACTTTGCTGTCTCCATATTCCACTTCTTCTTGTCTCTTTTTTTACACTGAAGTCGCAAGCACCTCCGGATGATGCCGTTCTCGTGGCAGACACGCAGTGCCTCACACAACGGGAACATCATCCGTAAAGGGATTTACTCCATGGCAGAGCAGTAAACCAAGAATACAACTGTGCCATGCAACTACAACATGATTATGAACCATTCCATGCTGCGTCGAAGGGGAAGGACAGGGGAATTCTTGATCTTTAATCACAACACCGGATTTCATCTCAGTACTTTTAGAAAGTATTTGAAAGGGGAAAAAAAAAAGTTTTATAGCATCATACAACAATAGAAAACAATCTTCCCTTCATAATCATTTCCCTAACAGAGAACGTTCATAAACCCTCTGAAGATCAGCAAGATAGAAAGCATTACATAAATTACTATATAAGATTGCTACTAACGAGCACTGCACGAGCATAAATACTACCGACCTGCAAAAATACCCCACAGGCGTACATCATAAAATCCATTTAAAAATCCCTGGAAATGCTCAATTGCAATTTGTTTGTTTACCTGTGATGAGTAAGCGAAGCAACAAATATCATGGGGGTTTTGTCAGCACCTCATTAAGTTAGTACCTTAATAGCCTTTACTTTTGTCTATTTTTCTCATAAAAATTATCACAAGGATGTATTTTCAGAAACAACAATGATATGGAAAATATATCCTGTAGCATGGCATCATTTTGCAAGAATACAGACAATTAGAGGCACGTGAGAAACACATCGGTTCCTTTAGCTTACCAACTCAGGTCTCACAGCAGATCACCCTATTTTGCAGGAAATTAATTTTTTACTTTTTATTTAACATGGAAACACCTGCCTTCACGAAATATCTGATAGAAGGTGACACTGGCAGCAAGACAAACTGCAAACTGATTTTCGTCCTGTTTAAGGCCACCTTAACACCAACGTTGGAAGTTTTTATAGTTATTATTAATGTAGAAATACTTAACTGAACAAACAATGTGTCACGGTGCTCGTTTACAGTGCCATCGGTGTGTGCACTGCTGTATGGGAAGAACTGGATGGGGTGCTGACGAAGTTTGCAATGCATGAAACAATTATAAAGTACATTCAAAATTACACAAAAGAACCACAAGGGATGAGACTCTTAACAGGATAAAACAGGAGGAAGAAATAATTTATTTCTTCACCTGAAACAGAAAAATTGTGCGTTTGGCAGACTTTGTAAAGCATAAGGGTTTGCTTGGCTCTGAACAGAGCCAGCATAATTAAATAATATATTTCACATTAAATCTAGCCTTGTACGTACCACGTAACCTTCAGCACATTCCTCTGCAATACAAGACTCTCCACAACACAAATGGGCGAGCTACTGGTTTAGTGACTTGCTTACAACCCCAGGGTTCAACACAGCAATCCGGAAACAGAGCCCACGAGTCCCAACTCCCAACTTCAGATAACCAAGAGATACAGGAGGGCAGACAGCAGTCCTGAGAGACAGCAACCCCCTCAAAGTCATTCAAAACTGCTTCTTTCTAATTTCTATGCCTATTTCTACACTAACAGTACAAATTAATCCTTAAATACAACTTTTTTGCTTAGCCTCAAAGCCATGCCATTAAATACTTACATGAAGCTTAGTTTTAAAATAATTGATACTAAAAGAAATGAGTATTTGATGAAGATTTGTTAGCATTAGTTCATATACTAACTACATCAATTGTATTATATCTATCCATATATAGTATAAATAATAAAACACAAAATAAATGTTTTAAAACAGTGCTTTAAAGGAGAAGGGAAATAGTCCTCTCCCATCCATAAATACCTAAACAGTTTATTTCAGCCACAGCAGAGTAGCTGTTTTTTTCGTTATCTGATTTCGTGCATCAAGGCAAAGAAGATTTCCTGTAGGAATCGTAGGATATTTTTATCCTCCAAATAGAGCACTTCATACCGTGCAGGAATCATGCAGCGCACACCTGGACCTCGCAGAGGTTAGCTCTCGCGCGGAGGCTGGCATTCCTCCAGAGGATCAACCCCTGGTCTTTGTCACAATCCAGACCTCAGGTTTTGTACTTTAACAATCAGCTACGTACGAAAAGTCATACAGCCCTGAAAACACATATCTTCTAGATTTAATAAAATCTCCATGTTTCTGCCATTCTGCTTAAATCTACACTTTTGCCCAGGGCTGCTGAATTGTTCAGCATCCTGAGCCCAAGTCCCTGTGATTATCGCCAGCTTCCTTTGCTCTACTCTGCAGCTAGAACATCCCTCCCGACATTCCAGCCATAACCCTGCTGCGAGATCGTGTTGCTCTCCTTTTACCATAACTAGGTACCTGCTTGGAAGACAAGCTTCTCTCTCACACCTTTGGAGGTGAAATTACTAAATTCCCTTCAAAGCCATCCCATTTGCAACCCATTTTATCCCTCTGACTCATCACTAAAGAATAAAGCTTTTGCCAAGGTTGTTCTTGTCTAGCGAGTCTTTTTTAGTTGCCATCCACGCACTTAGACACTGGTCAATCTTCTCCCACAGTTTCCAAAACACATTCTCGTTCCTGCTTAAAAGATCTGACATCTGCACCGGACTATCCCAGATTTTCCATCGTCTGAAGCAGGGACTTAAGTCACTTGGCAGAGCTCACCTACTGTACAGGTTCACATAAACTTCTGCTGCTGAGAAATAATGTTTAAATATACCTCTCTCGCCCAGCCACACTTTCGTCGACTTTGAGGTGACACCTAGATAAATCATGATGCATTAGACCCTCCCTTCAAACACAGATGGCAAAAGGACTCGGAGAAAAGGGCTGCTGAAGAGCAATCCCAGCACCAGCCACCTTCTCCCAGCACTGAGGATACTCTTGGTGCAGTAACACGTCTGGGTGCCTCCTTGCCAGGGAGAGGTAGATGGACAAGCCCGGTCCAGATCCTGCTCTCCCGGGGCACTGGTGAACAATCCAGCACACAGCAAGGCCAGCCCCGGGGGCTTGATGGCCTCTCGCATCATGTCACCGTCCAGGGAGACCCACCACGCTGACAGCCAGCTCCACTGGACTGCCACCCCCCCCCACCCTAAACACCTTCCCCAGCAAATAGCACCCACTTTTCCCCTTTTGCCTGTCAAATCCTCCAGGAACAAACGCTCCCCCAATGAAGCTCCCTCTCCCGCAGACCCCCCCCCCCCCGGCACCTCCACCCTCAAATACCCCGGCAGCAAACATCCCAGCTCCTGATCGCCACCCCCCCCAGCAACAAGTAACCCGCCCCCCAAAGTACATCCCCAGCTCCACCCAGGACAGAGCACCCCCTTTGCACGGGGCACCCCAACCTGCCCAAACAAGGGTGGCCCCTCTCCCCTCTGCTGCCACCTGCCAGCAAAGAGCATCTCCTGCCCCTACCCCTCCCCCCAATAACAAGCACCCTGCCCTCCAGACCCCCCAATAACGAGCATCCCTCCCTCCAGAGCCCCTAGTAACGAGCACCTCTTCCTCCAGGCCCCCAATAACGAGCACCCCCTCCCTCCAGAGCCCCTGGTAACGAGCACCTCTTCCTCCAGGCCCCCAATAACGAGCACCCTCTCCCTCCAGAGCCCCCCCAGCAGCGAGCCCCCTCCCAGCAAGACCCCCAGGCCCACGGCGACGAGCATCCCTCCCCCGCCGCTGTTAGCCTCTTTCCCCTTCTGTCCCCCCGTCAAAAGCCCTCCCCCACCTCCTCTCCCACCTCCTCCCCCCCCGGTCCCCTCAGACGCCCCCGCCCTTCCCCCACCTACCCCATGCGCATCTTGGAGCCGGACTGGCCGCCGCCACCGGGCAACGGGGGCCGCGGCGGCAGACGGCCCAGGTGCAGCTGCTTCTCCAGGGCCGACATGACGACGAACGAGGCGCCGACACAGAAAGACACACCGCGAAACCTCCCGCCCTCCTACCCAAAACCAGCCCCGCCGACGGCCTCGGCCGCCACCAACCTCCGCTCCACCGGAAGCGGCCTCCCCCCACAGCGCCGCCGCGCGGCACCACGGGAACCGCAGCCCGTGGCCGCCGCGGGCACCCGTAGCGCGCCCGCGGGGCCTTCTGGGAAATGTAGTCCACCTCTCCGTGGGCTCCTGCGGGGCTGCGGTGCATGACGGAAGTTGTAGTCCCGGCGCGCCCCGCTCCCGCCCAGGCGGCGGTTGCCGGGCGGCGGCGCGGCCTGAGGCGAGGCGGGAATGCGGCAGAAGAGGCCGCGGCCGCCCGCCCCGGTGGCGGGGGGTTCCCGGCGGAAGGGAGGTGGGCCGCTCCGGGGAGGGAAGGAGGGGTCGTGGGGTGGGACGGGGGGACGGTTGGCAGCGCGGCCCAGCCCCGTAGCCCGCGTCGGGCCGGGGCGCTGACACCCCTCGGTCCCCTCATCCCTGCAGGTATCGGCGATGTCCCCGCGTCCACCAGCCTGCCGCCGCTCGTGGAGGGCCCGCTGCGCTGCTTCCTCCGCTGCACCGTCTCCCGGGTGCTATGGACGGCCGCCAAGCCGCCCGCCGCCCTCGTCCGCCTGAGGTGGTGGGGAGAGACCTCCGACGGTACCGTCTTCCAGCCCGCCGGCCGGCCGGGACAACCCGCAGGGACAACCACCGCCCGCTACGCTGTCCGCTGCGGGCCCAGGCAGTTTGCTGCCTACCTGACAGGTAGAGCTGCTTTGTCCTGGCCGGGACAGAGCCGTGGGGACACCTGCAAAAGCCAAGGAGTTATTTACCCACCAAGTAACCCCCGTCCTGGTTTCACTTATGGCTTTTTAGGTCGTTTTCCTGATTCGGGAGGCTTTTGATCTCAGCCTGGAATTGGTGGCATCAGTTTCCCTAGTAGTCAGGTTTAGCCCTCAGGTCTCCAAACCGTTGAAGTGTCCTGTAGTCCCCATGGTGTCGAGACCAGATGATTTTTAGTATTTTATGTATCATATTAAATAGGCATTTCAGTGGTCTAGGGGTGTGAAGAATAAAAAGATACTCAATTGAGCTTGTATTGAGGTATTAATTTAGCGACAGATCTGCAGGAAATTGTAGTGATAGGACAAGGGGCATTGGTTTTAAACTAGAGCAGGGCAGGTTTAGATCAGACATTAAGAAGAAGTTCTTTACACTGAGGGTGGTGAGACACTGGCCCAGGTTGCCCAGAGAGGTGGGGGAGGCCCCATCCCAGGAGTCATTCAAGGCCAGGCTTGATGAGGCTCTGAGCAACCTGGTCTAGTTGAAGATGTCCCTGCTCACTGCAGGGGGGTGGGACTAGATGGCCTTTAAAGGTCCCTTCCAACCCAACACATTCTGTGATTCTATGAAACTGATGCAAACCTGGTGTCTAGAGTCTGTCCATAAAACCTGTGCCTGCTATTGCTACTCATAGAATCACAGAAGGGTGATTTCTTCCTTATATATATATATATATATATATAGTAAAACTTTTCTTCCTTATATATAATCTATATCTATTTCTTCCTTATATATAATCTAAATCTCCCTTCTTTCAGTTTAAAACCATTGCCCCCTGGCCTATCGTAAGTAGTCCTTTTATGGTAGACTGGATATCTTGAACTTTTTAATCATAATTTATTATCAGTATAACACTTCTTTACCTGCTGCCTTATTATCATAATTTCCTGACACAACGTTATTTTAACCTCTAGCATCTCTGTCGTTTCAACAAAAAAAATTTAATTGTGTTTAATTGTGACTGTGTTGTGTGAGACTGAAATGAAGCTGTTCCTAATTTTCACAGATATGGGTGTTCTTGTCCTGGAGGTAATGACCAAACTTGACCGTCTTCCAATTGGCAGAGTACAAATCACTGGACTGTCCCAGCTCTCTCCCAGCCATCCCATCACTGGATTTTTCACCATAGTTTCACCAAAATCTGATAAACTAGGAGAGCTGCAGGTAGTCGTTACATCTTTTTTCTTTATTATAAATTTTATTGCTTTAAAAGTTAGAATCATAGAATGGTTCAGGTTGGAAGGGACCTGAAAGATCATCCACTTCCAACCCCCCTGCCCTGGGCAGGGACACCTCCCACCAGCCCAGCTTGCTCCAAGCCCCGGCCAACCTGGCCTTGAACCCCTCCAGGGATGGGGCAGCCACAGCTTCTCTGGGCAACCTGGGCCAGGGGCTCACCACCCTCACAGCCAAGAATTTCTGCCCGAGATCTCAGCTCAATCTCCCCTCTTGCAGTGGAAACCCCTTCCCCCTCGTCCCATGGCTCCCCTCCCTCATCCAGAGTCCCTCCCCAGCTCTCCTGGAGCCCCTTGAGGCTCCAGGAAGGGGCTCTGAGGTCTTCCCGGAGCCTTCTCTTCTCCAGGCTGAACCCCCCCAACTCTCTCAGCCTGTCCTCCCAGCAGAGGGGCTCCAGCCCTTGGATCATCTTCGTGGCCTCCTCTGGCCCCGCTCCAACAGCTCCGTGTCTCTCCTGTGCTGATGGCTCCAGACTGGTCTGGTCGGGTGCCAGGATCTAGCTGTGCTATGTACACTGCAGATCTGGTCTCTGTCCAAGGCATTTGTGAACTAAGGTAGCAAATGAAAAATGATTACTAACAGTGTTGATTCTGTTTTGTTTTAGAAGGATATGTATCATTGGTAGTTCAGCTTGATAAAAAAAATTTGTAGTCTCGGTGCTGAGAGTGAGTTTTAACAGTGAATTTAAAAACAGATACTCAATTCTGACACTTCTCCAGAGCCTCAGTGGGCTGAAATTGTAGATTTTGAAGTCCGGGGTTAAGAAGGTGGTGTTCTGTTTTGCGGCCCTGGCTCTGGACAATTTATGCTGAAAGGTAGTTGCCCGTGATTTGAAAACATAGAACGTGAAATGTTGTAAATATGTCAAGAGTTTTACGATGTTACATAACTCTATGGTATAACTGTTACTTTGTATAGAAAAGCAGCAGTTTTCCATAGCGTGAAATGTAAAATTGAATAGAGTGTGTGTTGCACTTAATTAAGAAAAGAGTGAAATACTATTTTCATGTTCTGTCTTTTAGGTCTCCCTAGTTCTAGAACCTTTGCCAGCACTGTATGATACCAGCACCTCCGTCCCAAACACAGATGCAAGTTTGGATATCCCTCCTGCTCAGGGAAGCAGCAAGACCCCGTTTCTTGCTTCATCGCAGCAGTCCAGGCAAACACGGGTGACTATTCCTGACCAACAGTCCGTTAACAACAGCAGAGCCACAACTCCTAGGTGTGTTTTCTTCCCTGTGAAAAAATTCTGGTTTATTTTGCAGTTCACACACTTTTTTTAAGCAGTGGCTGTACACTTGTGAGTTATGGAATACTTGATCTTTTTGAACATGCATTTAATATGAAATCCAGATCATTCAGCATTTCGGAGCTTACAGGGACAGTTTCTCATCTGATATAAATTTGCATTCTGTATTGACTTAGTTCAAGCCATGCTAATTGCCACAAGAGGTGCCACAAGTCTTTTATGTACAGCTTGAGTTGGTCTCTCTGATGGTGTTAGTGGAAGATGAGGAGTCATTAAAATAACAAGTCATGTTTCTTTTTTTGTGCAAGTACTGAAGGGGAGCAGCTGCAGTGCTAGGGAGAATTTGGAGAGATTTGAATCCCTTTACCGATCCACTATAGTTGTTACTGAAATAATGTTTCATTTGTCAATAGAGGAAAGGACCGTTTGCTCTTTCAAGAGAACTCTGAAAACATAAAGGAGGCTTTTGCTGTGTCTCATCACCATCAGATTTTGCCAGATGAACATTTGAAAGTGAATCCTTCAGAACAGCAAGTGTTGTTTCCCACCAGCACCGAGCCTGAAGCACCTGCTAGAACAAACACGCGGGTGCTCTCTTTGCATAACCCAGCTACAAAAGACCTGCTTTCAGGTTTGTATACAATTGGCATCATTTTTCAGATTTCATGATAAATAGTTCTTGATAATATTTCAGGTGCCTATCTAGAGATAAAGACTTAAGGAAAAGTGATACTTTGCGTGCTCTCACTATATTATTTCAAACAGAAAATGATGATAAAAAGGTCTTAAAAAATACCGATTTAGTCTTGTTGGAAGGCGGCTGAAAGATCCAGGTCAGGTAAAATATGCTGCCCTAGCAGTGTGCCTGAGTTCCGATCTGCCAGGGTAAAACAAAACGAAGTTCAGCTTCACAGACTATTTAATGATTGACATGTCTCTGAGCTAGCCAGCAAAGGTGCCACTCGTGTTTGAATAGGTCTTGGTAGGTTTTCTATGCCATTGGCATTTTCAGATGGAAAATGATTTCTTTTTCATAACCTGCCAGTTAGCATCCCTTTTAGACCACCTGGACTGGATTCAAATGAGCATCAAAGTAGGGCATATTTCCATATGTGTTGTCTTTTCAGTTATTTTTTTATATTTACAAAGAACACCTAAAATTAGACTGCCGTTGAGAGACCCTAAGGTGACAAGCTACTCTTCCATAAATTAATCTCGCCGCTGTATCTTAATAATGCCCCTCTAACGCCTGACTCTGTCTGTGCAGATGAATTATTTGTACGGCCCTGAGTGGGAGACTGACAGAGGATTACTCTTGCTCACTCCGAGCTATGCTGGCTGTTTTATGGTGTATAGCGCGCACCTAATCTCCAGTATGTCAGGATCTCTTTGTAACAGCAGAAAAGAGAAGGTTCTTGGCTGTAGCTGGCACATTTATTGTGTTTACAGACGGCTTTTAAATTGCAGTTGAATGCTGAGATTTAATCCTTCTGCTTATTTCTCAGCTCTTTTGGATCAAGGCAATAAACTCCGTGATGCCATGGTTGTTTCCGCAATGAAGTCTAGCCCGGACATGGAGATTGAACTGAATGAAGTGCCTCCTTTTATAGAGAGAGACGATTTCAAAGCAACAGCAAAGTGAGCTTGGAAAAGGGGGAAGTGGGATTAAGTTCCAAACCAGAAGCTTTGAGGCTTTCTCAGGAAAAGTTAAATACTGAGATTCATGTGATGTATTTTGGGATTCTCATTCAAATGGGAAATTAATTTCTGCTTGTGAATAAAAGCCTACATTTTGTGAATTGATTTTAATCATCATGTAGTAAGCCTTAATTTAAGTCATTGATTTTAATTTTGTTTTGCAGTATATTTGTATTTAGTGCAGAGTTATTTGATAAGGAAATACTAAATATTGATAAGGAATAAGAGTAATGTAAAGAACATAGCAAATTAAATGGTACTTCATCACAGAGAACAGGTTTTCTAAGAAATATGAGTAATTAGTGACATAAATTGAGTACTTTTGCATGTTCTAGTTTGCATCTGTTGGTGCCAAAATACCCATGAAAATTTGCGTCTGTAACTGTGTTCTCAGAATTAGTAGCCGTTTTCTTCTTCTATATGATCTCTCCTAGCAGACTGAAAAGAAAAAAGTGTTTGTGCCTTTTCAACTTCTGACTTCACCTTTGTTTAGTAGTAGGCTTAGAAAATGTTCCCAATTCAGTGAAATGGCAATTTAGAAGTGTTAAGACAAATGCATGTTCTTTACAGGAGAAACTCCCAATTCCTTATTTTTAGAAAAATATGAATATTGCCTTTTGTTCCACTGTAAACCAGAAAATAATGTCATTGTTGACAGTCAATGTTGCTGTTGCAAACACAATTTAAATTATCTGCTGAAACTATTCCAATTTGTTTAAAAGTAGATGATTTTGGACTTTCCAGGAAAAACTGATAGAACATCATTTATAAACATCAAGCTTGTCTTTCTCAGGCCCTCTGTGTTCTTGTTTGCAGCAGCTGTGCTTAAACTGCAAGATTAGGCCAACCTTTATGGTCGGACTCAATGATCTTAAAGGTCTTTTCCAACCTAAATGTTTCTGTGATTCTGTGGCACATCGCAAAGTGTAAGATTTTGAATGTGGCTTGCAGCAGACTGCACGGTTGCAGGAAGTTTTTGTGTATCTAGAGATTAAGCTACAAACTGGAGAAAGCTGTACATCACCTTTGATTTTTATCCTTGATCGATTAATCTTGAACGTACCTTAATATCTTTATTTTTCCTTTTCCTGCTCTCTGTACTGCCATCGCTGTTATCCAGGAGCCCAAAAGGCTTGAATTCAAATTATGTGCCCGCTCCTGAAGATCCCCATCTCCTTCCATCTGAAGTTTCAGATCAGCAATTTGACCTAAACTCTGAAGAGAGAGCAATACATTTACTGTTGGGCAGGTGAGTGTGATGCGCTGGAGGTTACAGCAAAATTGTCCTTATTTGACCACTTTATACTGAAAAACGTCTCTTGACTCTTCAAGTTCTCCATGTTTCTGGAAGTGTAACCAGTGAATTATAGGTGCAAGTGTTGGAGGTGTTTTATACCTCAGGCTGCACTCAACTTCAATGCATCACAGCCTGGATAGTCCTTTGATATAAAAGTGATGTCGGGAAGATTGACCGCGATCTTATTTTATCAAATTGAGTTATTTAATAGTTGTTACTGTTGTGTCCTAAAATGCTAAGAACTACATAAAACAAATACAGTGTTTCGTTGAAGAACTTGCAGTCTGTAAATTAAAAATAGAACTAATAGTTAGTTTTAATCTGTCTTCAAATATCAAATTGACCTTTTTCTCTCCTTTTGTGTAGCAAGACCATAAATGGTGCTTACGTTATGTCCAAATCAGGGATATGGAATCATGGAATCATAGAATGCGTACAGCTTCTGTGTCAGATATGGTTCCGAATTTCAGTTCATATGTCTTGTGCCCTGCACTTATTTTTTCCCTGCGGTTTATCACTGGATGACACTGAAGTATTTGCAGATCATAAAATGGTTTTGAACTCACAGCACAGATAGAAAACCCTTAAACCAAACAAAACCCAACTTGCTCCAACCATGTTTTAATGATACTTGTATTTGCCTACTCAGATATAGCTTGTATTTATTTTTTATTAAAGTAAACTGCCCTTAAGTATTACTGGTATCCTAATGCATTCCAAAAGTTATAAAGTACTTATGGATAAAAAGTATAGGTAGATATTAATAGATATATTTTACGATGAAAGGCATCAAGCACTGGAATGGGTTGCCCAAAGAGGTTGTGGAATCTCCAGCTTTGGAGATACTCAGAATCCAACTAGACAGTTTTCTGATTTGCATCCTCTGCCTGTGAGCAGGGATTGGACTAGATGATCTCCAGAGATCCCTTCCAAGCTCAACTATTCCATCATTCTAGGGATATATATTCACCTGCAGTTCTTCCACAATGGGTCCAGAGATGTTATCACAAGGTAACCCATCAGGTTGGGTCACAGACACGTATCAGGTTGGGCCCAGTGCTGCGTAAGCACAGTTTGGCTGTATCTGGAGCCAATATCGCACAAATCCAGTACAGAACAGACAACATTGTTCAGAATTAATAAGAGATCGGCTGCAGAACTTACAACACTAAGTTTTGTTTCTTTCTCTTGTGTCCGCAGTGCTGATTTTTCTCCTGTGCATTTCTGGGACCGGACAGGTTCCCTTTTGGAGTCTCTCTCTCTCGGGAGTGAGGTGTATGACAGCGAACTCAATGATCCCCATTACGACCAGAGTCTGCTAGAGAGTCTTTTTTACACAGCTCCTGTAAGTGGAGAGCAAAAGGAAGGTGCTTAATATGTAGTCCCTACGGTGAAGGAAATCAGAAGCCTGCATCAAAAAACAGGCCACAGATTTCAGTATTAGTAAGGCTTAATAAACATTAAGTATCGTACAGAAACTTGTGAGAACATTGCTTAAAATTAATACCATTAAAAGAATACTATTAAGACTACAAAGTCAAGCAATGAGTTTGGAAATTGCTAGGATTGAGGCTGTCCGTGAAGAGGGTTTTTTTTAAACCTCTGAAAAATTTTGATACAATTTAATTGTTTTGAATTATGCAATCTGCTAGTTGATTTTTTTTTTTTGTCATGACCATTATTTATCTTCCTTGACAATGATAGTTAACTTCTTATTTTATGCGCATTATTTCCGTTTCAGAAATCTGATTCCAGTTTAAGTGATTTCCTCAGTGATGATGATGTTAACTCCTCCAAAAAAATAACCAAGGCAGAAGCTCTCAAGAAAGCTGATCCAGTGTATCCACAGAAGGATTCTCATGCCTTTGACCAGGATCAGAAGGTGACAGAAATTAAACCCAGGTAAATAGTTACATTACTGACCTGCTTTGCAGCATCTTGCTCATTGTGAGTTAGTATTTGAATCATAGAATCGTTTTCGTTGGAAGAGACCTTTAAGATCACCAAGTCCAAACGTAGCAAGAATCACAAGAAAGAAAGAAAGGAATTAGTAAGAATCACACTATGTTGTCGTGCTCCGTCATTATCACTCAATTCACTGAATAACCATTTTGGTGGGGAGTTTTCATAGCATCGCTGGGAATGATGGAGCACCAGCATCACCCAGGAATTGCTGTACGTTGTTAAAGCAACTATTGGGATGCAATTAGTTAAAATCCCAAGTTTGCCAAAAATGCAATAAGCCTAGTAATAACATTTTGAACTGTGAGAGCAGAAATGCTAAGGCCTGAGCGGGCCTCTCGACTGGACTCTTGCCCTGTCTCCTGAAACAACAATCACTGTGTAACCTTCGTGATCAATTAGTCCCTGTTCTGAAAAAAAGCAGACTCCAGGCCAGCTTTGTGCAGTTCTGTGGCCTTGTGTATGTAACAGATATGAAATAACTCACATCCTATTATCAGTCTTTGCACAACGTCTCTGTGTGTGTAAAATTTGCATCTGCTTTGCAGGGACAGAGTTCACATCAGCAGAGCCTGTTTCTGTGATGATTTCTGTTCCCTCCTATAGCTGTAGTAAATAAATATCTGTTCTGACCTGATCTAAATTGTATTCCCCTTTTTCCATGTCAGAACCAATAAAAATGTCCCTAAAAATGCAGTTATTAAGCTTTACTTGTACAATACCAGTTAGTGTTAAGGTTTTATGACTCTCTTTTTTCCTAATTCAGCTCCAAACAATTATTTCTGAAACTTTTCTTATTGCCATTTTTGCATTCAGATAAAATTCAACACAAAACCATTGACAAGTCAAGTCTTACAAATAAAGTGCAAGTGAGATTTTAGATTATGACAAAAATCCTGTTGCTGTTCCTCTGCAGCAGTGACTTGTCCACGTGTAGAACTGTATCTTCTCCCTTTTTTTTTAATATGTTATTAAATAAAGCTTTTCTTTTTGAAGAATTAGGCTTCATAAGCTTTTTTCAAAACTCTAACAATGTGGAACATGTGCTTTTTTTTTTTTTTCAATTCTGTACCCTAGATATTGTATATTGTAAGATTTCTGTTATGGAGACCACCAAATTTGTTGTAAAAAATACATTCAAAAAGTGCATTTTTCATGAATCATGAGCAGTTTTAAAATAATATCGCACCAAGCTACAATTTTCCCTCCATGTGGTCATGTTAAGAGGGTTCATGTAGTCCTGATTCTCAGTTTTTATCTCTCCAGCTGCTCTTCTCCTAGGCCTCTTGGTCCTCCAGAAGATGACACAGAAGAAGCAGCTCACGTCACATCCCTGAGCGCAGACAGGTTGGCATTGCTGGGGCGAATCCACCTAGCCAGAGTCATCATTGAAAGCTTGAAAATCCCTCTGGAGAGCATCCAGATTACACCAAGGAAGAAAGGTTTGATGGGGAAGCCTCCGAGGCCTGCACCAGTTAGTAAGTGGTAAGGAAGATTGTTTCTCACCAGCTTCTTACTTGTGCCTTCAGGGAAGATTTCTCTGAGGTCTGTTGTGCTGCCCAGCTCACCTAAGCTCTCCAGGCTTCTCAGGTGTTCTTATTTCTCTGCTCCTCGCAGGAAATTGTATACCATAGACTTCTGAAAGTTAGAGATGAGAATAATTTATCCTGATGTGAGCTCGCTTCAGGCTGTGCTTTTTTTCTGGGATTTTTGGGGAAGTGCAAATGTGCTTTGTGCGTGGCAGTACACTGAAAACAAGAGGGTTGTTTTTTTTGAGAGTCTGACATACATATAATCTATTGAAGGAATTAATAACATAGCTTGTTCAATTACTCTAAAAAAAATAGAGTACCAATAAATTGTGAAGATGAAACTTGCCTGCTCTGTTGAGTTTCATTACGTCCATTAGATTTCTGATGGATCGCGATCATCCATTCGCTTTTTCATTCGTAGCACCTTCTTTGTTGAGTACCACTTTCCTGTGGGAGCCTCCAAGGATGAAAAAGGACAGGTCTCCATAACAGCAGAAGTAATTCGAATAGCCTCAAGCAAAATCACAGATGCTGGTAAGAACATTATTTTCCCCCCTTGTATTTGTTTTTGTTGACTCCTTCATCTCTTAGAAATTATTTAGTAGCATTTCCTATGTATTTCCTTTGCTGCCTGAAAAATACGGTATGATTAGTGGCACCTCTGCCAACAGAGTTGCTGCGCTGCAGTAGTGGAATGGTCCTCTCGGGGAGGAGGAAACCAAGTGATTTTTTTTTTATTCTTTTTTTTTGGCTTCCAAGAAGTATTCCTATTGGGATTTTCAATTTTCTTTTCCTAGGGACGTAACAACAGGTCAGTAAACCCCTATCTTCATTTCAACATAAAACACATATCCTTTCTGCAAAAGTATGAGGATGATAAAGTACTTTTAGAAATATCGGAGATACTTACATCTCAAATAAATAATTTTTCCAGGTGCTCAAGTATGTCACATAGCATCCGCAAGACTCAGAGAGTCTGCTGGATCCAAGAGATCTTGAGTCCTGTGCTCAAATCAGTAGATGTTAATCTTTTTACTGAGAATCACCAGCGTTTGTATCCTTGAGAACAATTTATGTTGTATGTCTCTCCTCAGTGCGCAGAGAATGCTGTACTAGCGAGATCCTCTCTGCCCAGTCTTCCCAGAAACTGGAATTAAAACTTTCAAATGCCTCCCCCATATGGTCTTTCATTGGCCTTGCACTTGAGAGATCTGGGGGTAATTCTGAGTTCTCTTGTATATTCTCCGTTCGTGTCCAGACAAAACATCTAATTCTTCTGAACCTGGGCTTTTAGTAGTGCAAAAATACTACAGCCTCCTGCACTTTGTCTTGTGTAGTTACATCCCAGCTCTTTGGAACCTAGAAGAATAGACAGGGCTAAAAATAATTTGAAGAAGCCGTCAAGTCAATCCGCTGTACCGTTATCTTTCCTGAGAGCTGTTTATGCTCAACGGGAAAAATTCCATAGCCATCCCAGGCAAGCTGTAGGAGTGCTGCACCTCCTGTTAGAAAAGTTTCCTTACGTCTAACCTGAGTTTTTCTCATCAAAAGAATACTTTATCCATTGTGAACATGCAAAGCATACTATTTCAATGCTGTTGTACTCCTTATTCTTCTCTTTTCTAGACTAAACGCCAATTCATTCAGCCTTTTCTTGCAGATGCTACTTTTCTCCTGGACCTGCCATTATTCTTGCAGCCCAGCTTTGACTCTCGCAAGATAATGTCTTGAAATACATTGTTCTAAATGAGGCAGAGTTCTCCCACTGAGGAAGGGAAAGTCTTACTGCGCGCTAAGATGACAGAGTCTTGGTATCAACTGCAGCCTTTAGATGCTGCTATAATATTAATTCTGCCGTGCTGCCCTCCTGGTCTCAGAACTTTTTTCGGTCTATTTTCTGGTCGGATTATTTTTTGGTCTCAGAAAATGAAGAAGGGTTTACTTTGGGCTTGATGTTAATAAGTAATGCAGAATTAAATGATTGTGTGTGGAACAGAGCAGTCTCCATGAGAAAGGTTATTTATATTCAGTTAATTTTGAATAATTGTTGCTCCTGTGAGCAACAACAACAAAAAAGAAGTACATTAGCTGCAGAGTTGTGATATAAATTAATAGGTTGAAAGCTCGAGAGATTCTCATTGAGGGTTCCAGTGACAGCCCTTTCCCCTTCAGCTCCCAGCCCTGCTTGGTCTCTCATTCTGGCAGATGTGCAAGCGCGCTCTGTGTGTTTGTCCATCCTTCTCAGAAGTGCCCTCGTATCGCTTTCCCCTCGTACCTTCTGAGCTCCGTGTGTCTCTACTCACCCGGCGTGTTCTCTGCAGAGACTGAAGGTTTCTCTGCTCCAGATCAAGCTCAAAAGGTTGGCTCTGAACCTACTTAAGAGCTCACAAGTCTCTGTCTTCCTTGCAGTGGTGAAATTTCAGCAGCGGTTTGTGTTCCCTGTCCATTTTGGTGGAACGATGATAGAGCACTGGTGGAGCTCTGACCTTACTTTTAAAATCTACATGAGAAAAAGCACCCAGAAAAAGGTACTTATTGAAGGTCGTTTGTACTTTGTGCATTGAAAAACAAAGAAATTCTTTGCGTTTCTATTTCCTCCAAATCCTTACGCAGACAGCAGTGGCTTCTCTAAGTCTCTGCAATGCTTCGTTGCAGTTGCTGCCATCTTAGCCATCAGAGGCAAAAGAAAGTAACATGGTTTGACTGAGCCACTTCTTAATTGACCATGGCCACATATTATGAAGGGAAATGACATTAGGTACAGATAGCATAAGTTAAACTAATTGCTGTTCAATCTTGTTACCCAACTAAATGATTTTCCGAGTTCAAGACTGACAGGTGAAAAAAAAAATTGCCCTTCCCTCATCTTTAAAACTGATCTCTTGCTGTTTAAACACATTGGATCAACTACAAGCATTAGTCTTCAAGGAGAACACAGCTCGTTTAGCGATATAAAATGAGTTAATGTGGATGCAGTTGATATCATTACTCTGTCCCACAGTAAGGGGAATAACATGATGCGTGAGAAACTGGTGTAACTTATGCATTTGGGGGGAAAAAAATAAAGTATCTTTTCGCTAAAAATATTTGCATAATCATCTGCATGTGACGAAGACAGCGAGAGGTGTTAACTCAGCTTCTGTTTTGCTTTAATCAACGCCAAGGATATCTGCCCATCTGTTCTAATAGGAGCTTTCCTTTTAATGGGTGAATGAATTGCAGCTTTAAATACGGCAGTTTTGCTCAGTTAGTAGGATTTGGGATGTTCATTTTTGCGTTAACCTGGAACTGTTTGCTGTAGGTACTGGGAGGATTTTCCTTGTTGTTGTCCTAGTGATACTTGAAATTGGAACAAAGGGAAACTTTCCTTCAAATCCTTATTGGTAAAAATAGTGGCGTAGGACTGGGGAGGGCATAGGAGGGACGACAGCTTCCCATAAGGCTTCCGTTTTACAGTATGCCCTTAGTTCTTTAAACCTGACTGAAATCTTGCAAAAAGGATTTTTTTTTACTGCCCTCAGCCAGTGGCCGTTGGCTCAGCAGCCCTTCAGCTGTGCAAGGTTATTCAGTCGGAGTTGCTCGCTGTCAGCTGTGAAATACCGGTGGAAAAAGAGGAAGGTCAGACACAAGTTGGCCCACTAAAGGTATGTGTTTTACCACGTAGAGTTTGAGTTAAACGACCTGTTGCTACCAGTTTTGGCTGGATGTTCTCTCTTTTTTCTTTTCTTTTTTTTTTTTTTCTTTTTTCCTCCTCTTTCTTTTCTCCCTTTGCTTTAGTTTGCTAGCTCTCAGATATGAAGGTTTGTAAGACCAATACAAGATGACATGAACCTTTTTTTTCCTTAGGGTTTTAGAGAAATATTTTGAACCTCCTCCAAGTCTAAGGATGTTGCTGTGTGATGTTCCCCTGGCTGCAGGGTAAAACGAGGGTCAATAAGCCAAAGCTTGGATACAGAAACCTCTCTACAGGCAGATTTTGATTCAGGGCTCAGAGCTTTGGCTTCTGCTCCACACGTGACATGAGCAGAGGTCTCTCCTGACGCAGAGGCCTGATGCTCCCCGTCATTGGTACCACCATTGTGATCTTTTGCTGGTACCACCATTGTCATTTCAGGAGTTAACTTCGCCACAGTTTCTACCAGCATGCTCAACTGCTCTTTGAGAAGGATTAACAGTCCTGACAGCACAGTTGAGAGATTTGCCAGTTCTGAGGAAAGACAGCTCTCTAGATCAGCACGTGAAGGGTTAAAAGAGTATTTGGGAGTTTTACATTCAGAGCTCCTAAATTATTCCCAGAGAATGTGAGCGTGGATTGCTTCTGTCCCTTTGTAGTTCATGGCATGAGCGATGTTCTCTGTCACGGGGGCTGTGAAACATCTTCCAGAGAAGCCATTCAGCAGAGCTTCCAGTAGAGGAGCTGCAGAAGGGTGAAACAAAACGTAGAGGTTAGGTGTGAGAGGAGTTAATTGAAGGTAGGAGAGGAGAAATGGTGTGTGGGGCAGGAGAGAATGGAGCAGAACAGGGGGTGAGAGGAGAAAAGTGGAAGGAGGCATCGTGGGGACTTAATGAACTGCAGTTCAATGGAAGAACTTGTGGAAGGGGAAGCTAATACTTAAAGAAAAGTGGTTTTGGTTGCCCTGTCTCTTAGGTTTTGCGTGCTCGGTGTAATACCTGTCTGTCCAGCCCTTCTGGGCAGGTCATGGAGGATAAGGGATGTCAGCGATTGAGCCCACTTCACATTTCTTGGGTTCTTTTTGGCAGATGGCCTTGAACTCCTCATCTTTGGACGTGTTCTTTATACCTTTTAGGAGTAGATACCGCTTATGATCTTTTGCTGCAATATCTTGTCTCCTCCCTCCTAAGTCATAGGCAAAATTCTTGAGTCTGATTATTTTGTTTTTCTTATTTGGGCATTTTATGACTCCAATCCTTTTCTTTATCCTGTTACCTTATCTTCTGGGCTTCAGTTTGTTTCTCCCCTTCTTGCTGTCCTGTCCTGTGAATGAATCCAGCAGATCTATGATGCTCTGTAGCAATTAACACTTGCAAATTAACACTTGCAATTCCTTTAACCCTTGTTCTGGTGTTTCTTTCATTGCTTTCACACACACATTTTCATTCATACCAGTCTAACTATTTCTCTTGCAAATCTTGACAATGTGAAGAGGCAATTCAGGTGGAGGACAGAGTGTTAAAAACAAAACAGAAGCCAAAACCCCCCAACCTCAGAAAGACAAAAAAGGAAAATAAAAGCCAACACCTCCTAACCTTCAGAAAGAAGACAAATGCGGTGGGATATGTTGACCATTGGAGAGAAAAAGAAGGAGCCCACAGAAGGGAGAGGTGTTAGGGACAGCTAAAATCAGCAGGGGATGTAAAAGTGAAAGGGCGTTTAGAGACAAACACTTATTTTTCATCATTTTTTTTTCAAGCAGCAAGTGCTGCAGCAAAGTGAAGCAAATGACAGTTGTGATACTTCGTCACAGCAATTTTAACCTTGGCGAAGCAGGTGTTCCTTTTTCAGTCAACTTTGTCATCAGTTTTAATTTTTTCCTTTGTTCAGCTGCAATTGTGTGGTTTTATACTTGAGTTACCGCTTTATTTGATAAAACAGCGTGTTATTTATTTTGCAGTGACAGTTGTTGCTTGTAACCACGGTGTGTCTAAAGGTAAACCTTCTGGGTGATGATCTAACAGTTCTTGAACAAACGTGCAGTGCGTTTTCCTGAGTTTATGTTGCCATCTCTTGTCTTTTTATGGGGCACGTCTTCTGATCTGCCTGCTTTTCCTTGCACAATGCAGGTATCTGTAGAGCTCGCAGCCGACAACAAAGACTTCACCCGCACCGCTGCCCGGTCAGCAACGGCTGGGCAAAGAGTCCCAGCCCATGCCGTAAGAAGTCCCCGGCTGGAATTCCAGGAGCCCAACAAGAAGAGTGTAAATGCAGAAAGTTCTCGCTGCTCGAAACTTAACGACTGTGAGGACTCGCAGAAGACGGGAGCAGCCAGAATAAACGTCGTGCAGCCACCACAGGCCGTACTGACCTCTGTAGCTCGTAACCTGATGACACAAATAACTGCATCAGAAGAGGATGGATTATTACTGCACGTGCTCTTGATGGTGCCAGAAGGAAAGGATTTTGTTGCTGAAAACTGTGGGCTCCACAGCTCTTGTAATGTGTATTTAAACTGCAAACTGCTCAACACTGAGGAGGCAACAAGATCTGCTGTCGTGTGGGGCACAACGCAACCCGCCTTTAATTTTTCTCAGGCAAGTCACAGGTTTTCAGCTTAACACTGATTGAAACGTGCTATTCCACACTGACAAACGTATTTCAAAGATAAGTTACTTTTATATATGTAGGAACTTCTCTGCTCGGCTCTGTCGAGTATATTGAAAGGATTTTCAGTATTGTTTTGGCTGCATTGCACAGTTTGAAATGCAGTTCCTTGGATAATAAATGAGACTTTTGAAGTACAAAAGAAAAATAGTCAGAAAAGTTTAGGTTAAAGCTGAAAAAAAGTTGACTTCTCCTTTCTTCCGTTGATGACATCCTAATATGCAGATGTAGAATTTTTTTTGTGCCATTGCTCGATGTTCTTTTTCTTCTCAATGGATATATCGGCACAGGAGTGTGAGTTTCTGTCCTAATATGGGCCAGAGCTTTCCCCTGGCAAACAGCAGCGTTTCAGACATTTAATAATGTTATGAGTTTGTAATTTTTTTCTGGACGTTTTGCTTTGGAAATGTCAGGATGCCCAAATGCATTTTTTTTTTTACTTTTAACAATACCTAGTGATCTGTTAGACTCCTTAGTCTTCAGCTGAAAGAGTGAAATGTAAAAACATAGAAAAAGACATCCGAAACAGTTGTCTGAAGTGATTTATCTGTTGTTTACTAAACAGGCATTTAAAGATAAAAGCAATGTTTTTTAAGATAGCATATGATCATATTTTAAAATTTCTCTAAATTGCATTTATTTTCCTAGCTAGCTCTTTTCCAAACCTACCAGTTTTCTGAAACTTGTTAGGCAAGTGCGCATTTAATTTTTAATTTCCGTATCTAAAGAACGCAATTCTGTAGATTGGAATAATGTAGCATTACCAGAACGCTCTGTACTTAGTGAATAGCTTCCAGTGTATTCCATGTACAAATTCTGCATTAAACTCTTCCAGGTGATGCCTTTTTCATTGACTTCCAAACACTTGGAGCGGCTAAAGAACAACGTCATGATTATCGAAGCATGGAACAAGATGGGAAGCCCCGGCTGTGACAGACTGCTAGGATTAGCGAAACTTCCTCTGCATCAGTTTTACATCTCATTCAAGTAAACATCCTCGTTGCATTTTTTTCTTGGGCTGGGATATATCCTAACTGATGGGGAAGAAGGGAAGGGTGGTGTCTGGGGTTTGCGTGGGAGAATTCTTAATTGTACGTTATAGCAAAAGGCATTTTTGTCCTGCCAGGTTTCCTCTGTCACTTTCCTACACTGAGCAGTTCATGGGTAACTTACACTCTCCTCAGACAGAAATACAAGTGAGAAATAAAGACACTTTGCTGCATCAGGTTTGGAGCCAGTTTAACTTAATCAGAATGGCTGCACAGGAAAACGAAGTGTGGCTTTCCTTTGGTGATTTTCCAAGATTGTGACGGATTGAGTGATTTTGTTCCTGATTATGCTCTGCAGAGATCCCGCTGCTAGGGATAACGCTTGTGGTATCAAAAAGGTCTCTAAATACTTCCTGGTTTAATTGTCGTTTTATCCTTTTGGTCTCTCCAGAGCTCTTTGTTCTTTCTGGTTCAATGTTTTGGCTTTTTGTTCAGTCGAGAAATATACCTGCTAAAACCAATTTAAATTAATGGAAATACTGGATAGAAGAGATTCTTTTTAATGCGAAGGATTAATTCCTTGTATATTGGTCAAGGTAGTGATAGGTGGAAATCAGATGGCACTGGAACTGACTGGCCACTACTTTGTTAATTATTAGTGTGTCATTTGTATAATTGTTTCAGTAATCTACTGTAGTTTACTTGTATATATCTTCAGTGTACTGTTAGAGGTTTTTACATCTCTCCTGCAGACTGTCCCTGTTCCTTCTTTTCTTCCTGCCCAAGTCCATCCCCAAAGGCAAATAACTGCCTCATAAAAATATAATATGGCTACAGTATATTAATGGGAGTCTTGTTCCAGTTCATCAACTCGCTCACGGATCTCTAGGCTGGCTTATAGCTAAGGCTGTGCTCATTTTTGGAAAGCTGTACTTTGTCATTGCTGAAAATAGCCTTTTCCATTCTGCAGCTGATGGACCTGTCCTTTGTGAAGATTAGTGTAATTGAGCCAAATTTTGGAGGAATGGAGATAAATTGGTTTCTGACTGCATTGGAAGTCCCATCTAAAATGAGCTTTGTGTGATCGTGTTCGTATTCAGGTGGCTCATTCTCATGCTGGGGCTTTTTTTGTTTGTTTTTCTTTTGTTTTAATCTATTCTAGAGATCCGAAGATTTCCCACCTGCTCCTTCAAGCTCAGTACCCCGTGGTTGCTGTGGACAGCTATATGCCTGTGGTAGATGTTTTCACTGGCAGTAGAAGTGGAAACCTGAGGGTCATTCTGGCAATGGGGTCAGCTGAGCAAATAGTGGCACTGCAAAGGCTAAAACATGATGAAGGAATGGCACCTCCCGTCACACAGCGCCCTTCCCACTCTCTGGACCCTCCTCCTGCGGAGCACGCAACGGTATCATTCAGTAAATTCCCATTCTTCTTGTTAGGGACATGTGAAAGGGATTTCACCCGTGGGTTCACTAACAGATGAGCGATCCACAATCTCTTTTGACGCTGTAGCTAATTTTGTTATAAATGATCACTTTCTTTGCACAATTATATTGTTTGTGCTTTTTTCTTACTCGCTTTTCCTCACCAGTCTTGACATTATTGCCTTTTTTACTGCCCTGCATATCCACTGCTTCAATCTACGTGACAAGTGCAGTTAAAGAAAAAGAAATCTAGAAAATCATAACTCTCACAGCTTTATTCTTTACCATACAGGTTTTGCCATTACCTTTGAGTTGGATATGTAGGAACTTTCATGCTTTTTCTGTGCTGTGTTTTTTTGGCTTTTGCAGAAAAAAAAGAAAAAAGCGCTATCAGGCTTTTGATGTTTCTGTGAACTTCAGGGGCAAAATAGCAGATAGTGATTCTGAACCCTCCTGTCTCAGGCGTCTTAGAATCTCGTGTTCCCGGCCCTCTTGTATGCTGTTTCCTAAAGATACGTCCTTTCCATGTGGATTTCCTTTGGTTTATTAGCAGTTAGACCAAGAAGGGGAAGACCTGATGGAGCACGTGTTTGAGATCCATGTGGAGAGTGTGAAAGGACTCACTCCCTTACAGTCCACCGTCTGGGGAGAGGCTGACTGCTACGTGCAGTACTATTTCCCAGTTCAAGAGGCTGGTTGTGGTGCGCTGCAAGGAACCGAATTGCATGGGGAAGGTAAGTTTCATTGATGATACATCCTTATTTAGAGCATAGCTTTAGTTAAATATTATTTAGTAATGTTCTCGCTCCTTAAGTAAGAGGGTTTGTATTTCTCTGAGCTTCCATAATGCATCCAGAGCTTGCTTTACGCAGATCCACGTAAAACTGTACTTGGGCTGCGTCAGTAAATTAAAAGCCTGCTTCGACTGAGGCAGATGACAAAGTTCCCAGAAAAAAAAGACACCTAGTTCTGAAACTCTTCACATGGTCCTTCCTTTTTGTTAAAAATCCTAGAGCGCTTCGCCAACTGATCCTGCAAAGATGCAAGAACAGGTTCACAGGGAATACTAAGATTGTATACAGTTAAATTCAATGAAGGCTTTATATACACAAGCCTTTCAAGATGCTCATTTTCATGCATACACCAAGAGAAGGCTTGCCTGTTTTAGATCATTAGGATTATCAAGCAGTATTTACAGAATCACAGAATGGTAGGGGTTGGAAGGGACCTCTGGAGATCACCCAGTCCAACCCCCTGCCAGAGCAGGGTCACCCACAGCAGGTGGCACAGGAACGCGTCCAGGTGGGTTTGGAATGTCTCCAGAGACAGAGACTCCCCCACCTCTCTGGGCAGCCTGTGCCAGGGCTCTGCCACCCTCACAGGAAAGAAGTTCCTCCTCATGTTGGGATGGAACTTCCTATGCTCAAGTTTGTGCCTGTTACCTCTTGTCCTGTCACTGGGCACCACTGAGAAGAGCCTGGCCCCATCCTCCTGACACCCCCCCTTCTAAGCGTTGATAAGATCCCCCCTCAGTCGTCTTTTTTCCAGACTGGAGAGACCCAAATCCCTCAGCCTTTCTTCATCAGAGAGGTGTTCCAGTCTTCTCATCATCTTGGTAGCCCTTTGCTGTCCCCTCTCCAGCAGTTCCCTGTCCTTCTTGGACCGGGGAGCCCAATAATTGCAATTGTAGAAAAGGACTTAGTATTGATCTTGAATGGTTGGAATCACTAACATCTGTTTCCTCTGAAAAATACCAGTCAGTAACATTGTTCCATAGCAACTCCTGTGGACTATGTCAGCTTCCAGACACATCCAACAGTAGTTTTCAGCCTGTAGTAGTAGTCTCATGGGAATGCATGAATTGCTTGTGAAAGATTTGGGAAGTGAAACTCAGAAGAGCAAACCTTTTGACAGAAGACTTATTGTCCACAGGAACTTCTGAAGGATCACAAATAAAAAAAGGTTGAAACGCCTAAATGCAAACATTTTTAATCAACTCTGCTTGACTTGTAGGCATCAAATTAAAGCCGTTTCGCACAGCAACCACTTTGTGCGTCCCTGATCCCGTCTTTAATGATGAACATCATCATTCTTTGTTGGTTCCTGCTGATGTCCCAGTCCAGAGGCTCTTGGTCGGTGCATTTATGGCACCAGGAGCAGCTGGAGGAGGAATCCAGTTTGAAGTCTGGTGCAGGTACAGAATAACATCCTGTTCTTTGTAGATGTCACAGCAATACAGATAGAGACATACGAGGATTGAAAAATGTCTAATTGTGGGATGGATATTTAATAATAACTGAGTAAATGGTGAGCTCATCAGCATTGGGTGACGAATATCTGCATTTAAGATTGCCTTTAAGACATGTGAGCCTTTTTTTCCCCTCCAAGAGTGCTGATTACTCTTTTCTTCTTACAACTTCATTAGAAAGTGTGTGCTCTTCGTTTGCTTTCTTCCACTTTGTTACCAGCGTAGTGATCTAAAAGTAGCGTTTAAACTCTTGGCCCATCTAAATTTTACTTAATAGCACCCTGGCAGTATAATTTTAATGTTTTGTGGGGTTTTTTTTCCCCTAATACAAGTCACCAAGTACAAAAGAATATACTATAAAATGTTAGTAAGTTCAAATTGTAGTTTCTTTGGCAACTGAAACGAATTACTGGTAACAAAAAGCAGAGACCATGAAGACAGGTAGCTTTAGAAAAGCATAATTATAATGTGTCTGTTCTGTAGTAAACAAACCAAGCTATTTAGAATTTGCAAGTTCACATGAGAATTGTTACCTGCTGGGTGTGTTTACATTAGTGGTGGTAATGACCAGAGAAGCTGAAGTGACCAATTGTTAGTGTCTGGCATTTCAAAAACTGCTTTAGCTCTGTTTCCTGAGGACGATTGGACTTCAGTTTAATTGTGCCCTGACAGATCACTGATAGCGGCTGGTAAATCTAGGCTGTTTGGGGTGAAAGGAGCCGATTATCGAGCCGGAAGCCTTTTAAGAATTCTATAAACGTCTTCTTGTCAGCTGGCAATATTTGAAATGGAAAAAGCTTACCAACAGATCCTTGTAATTAGGAAGGAGATTAGATACTGACTGCCAGATTCCAAATCAGGAGAGTTCTTGCTATGATGCTGTCAGCATCTTGAATTACTCCTAGAAGTGTAGGGGGAACAAGTAGAAACCAACAGGGCTATATTCTAAGATGTTGGGGGTACTGTTCAGGCAGGACTCTACCCAAGGCTCAAACAGTCCATTAATGTTCAGGATTTGTCCCAAAATGGAAAGAGAAACACAAGTCTATAGCACTGCCGCGTTACTCAGTCACTGCTGCTGAAAACCCAGTGGATGCCTTTCTCCTGATCTACCTGTTGGTCATTAGATACAGAGCCAAACCTCGCTTTAGGATGAGTCTGAAGCCAAATAATGCAGTAAGAAATGGTCTAGAGTCGTTTTTTACACTCGCAAACTGGTACCACAAATCTGTTCTGCAAGTAGCAGTTTTATTTGTTAATAAAAATTGAGAGCGGAGGATGTTTGGTGCCAGATCCTTCTCTTGTTTTTCTTTGGGATGCCAATTTTTCATAGAGTTTCTGCTGGTTGACTTGCTATATTTGTAGCATTGTCTACTTGAGCACTTACTGTTTTGGTTTTTTTTTCCGTGGAAATTCACTTCCTTGAGTTTATCCCTTAGCTGTCAGGAGACTAACTAGTGTTTGAAGACACACAAATTAAAGTTGGCTTATGTACAGTCTTGAGAGAAATAATGATCTTTTTGTCATCATCAAAACAACATGATTGATGCTGCTTCTTGGTGTCTTACCAGGTATTATTACCCAAATGTCAGAGACCAGATGGTTGCCAAAGGGACCTTGCCTTTGTCACGGCTATGTGCCATGGTGACTATGCAGCATCGTGAAGAAATAGGGATACAGACTTTTAATCTTCCGTTGGTCCCCAGGACTGATTCCTCAGAGGAATTTCATCTGCGGTCTTCAGGTAAGGAAGGCTTGTGGGTTTTATATTTAAAAGTGAAAATCTGTGTGTTTGCTGCCAAGGGAAATAAAAATAAGTATTTGGGTTGGCGACTGATACCAGCCATGAGTATTTTTCCTCCCAGCTTTCACTGTCACCATACCTAGTGAAAAATAAATGATTAAACATGAGCTACCCTCAAACTCCTAACGAATTTTAAAAAGCCCTCCCTGTGTATTGAACTACTTAGTTGCCACATAAGCCACAGTCTGTAGTTAGGTTTCCCATGTCAGGTAGGGAATGGGAGATCTGAAGAAGGGCTGTTTATGGTACATGCTGTGGGCAGAAACATCTTTCTGGGCTGCTGTGGTTCTTTCAAATGATACATCAGCTCTGGAAAGGCCACTGAGGAAATCTGAGGCAGCTTCTTGGAAAAATTGGCCATAAAAAAAGCTGGGTCTGGAGAGGGAGTTCAGTGTGCTTCAATTCTTTTATAATAGGTTAGCCACGTGCAGCAGCAGAAAATCTGGCTCTTTGAAGATTTTCTCACTGCGGTGCTGTAAAAAAAGATGTGTCGAAATGCTGCAGTAGGATGTTTTAAAAGTATTACAATGAACGCACGCATGAGGGCGCGGCTGGGTTAAAGAGCCTCTCCTGGTGTCACTACGCCATAAATTTGCCAGCGAGGAGGAGCCACTAAAAGTAGCTGATGTGACTGCCAGTAGGTCAGGTTGCAGGCCATAGTCCTTAAAATTTCCCCCTGTGCCTCCTGTATCAGGCTGTAATTTCTGGCTGAAGTACAGCATCTTGCACAATCTCAATGGATTTCATATGGAATTAATTTTTTGTATTAAGAGATACAACTAAGTATTGATTATATTGGATGGAACTGTACAAAAAGCTGACCCTTTCTTTCCTTTCTTTCTTTCTTTCATTTAATCCAGGCTTGCTTGATGTGAGTGTGAGATACCAACGATCCGTGAAAACAGCAGCAGGAATAACTGCTCAAGCTGTTTCTCTTTCCGTGCAAATACACAGAGCAGCTGGTTTGCAAGCAGCAGCTAGGTAAAGCCTAATTCAAAAAGGAAGATTTTTCTCTTAAAATAGCTTTATCTGGAGGCAGCAGGCTGAGGCAGTAGATTAGAACAAATTGTAACTGGCCAACTTTCCATCTGCAGAGCCCGAGATTCAAACCGTGTTCTGATCAGAAGTGAAAACAACTTCATAAAGAACATCAGTGGTTATTTTTGTCCTTTAAGCTACAGCACAATGTGGTAGCATTGATTCTGCAGAGGGCTTGAGACTGTAAGGGCACATTTTTCTACACCGAAGGCTGATAGAAAAATTGGCTGATATAAAACAGTACCTATTTGGGCATTGGCTCTTGGAGTGGTGCTATTTAAAAGCTAGCTGAGATTTGTTTTCTTGAATTTCGCTGTGGAAACACCAGTAAACTAACTGGTAAGTGAAACGTGTTCCTTTTCACCAGAAGGCTGCTGCATTAAGTGCATGGTATCACCTGAACTTCATTCCAATATGTGATTTTCAAGAATTAAGAAAGAAGGGGATGGAAAAGGGGGAGTTAATTCCATAAGAGAAGGATGGCTCCTGTCATTCTAGAGTGGTGCTCGCTGACCCTTTCTCAGTTGTTGCTGAGCTCTTGACCCATCTTATATTCAAGTAGACTCTGTAAGGTGAGGGTCACTGCTGTGTGGTGCCTGGAGAAGTTGTGAAAGTGGAATGACCTCAGACTCCTTACAGAATCATAGAATAGTCTAGGTTGGAAGGGACCTTTCAGATCATTGAGTCCAACCATCAACCCAACACTGACCAAAACCACCACTACCCCATGTCCCTCAGCACCACATCTGCCTGGCTTTTAAATCCCTCCAGGGATGGCGACTCCACCACTGCCCTGGGCAGCCTGGTCCAATGCTTGACAACCCTTTTGGTGAAGAAATTTTTCCTAATATCCATCTTAAACCTCCCCTGGCGTACCTTGAGGCCATTTCCTTTTGTCCTATGGCCTGTTCCTTGGGAGAAGAGACCTTCAGGTGTATGACCTGAGTAATACCTGGATCTGTTTTACTTGTAAATGATTCCATCTGCTAATTTCACCTCCTTTTGCCTGGCAGTACTAGTCTGTAAACATAATTTGGCTTGGCCATTTGCTTCCTTCTAGAGCAGGTTGTCTGGGAAGTTATCCTACAGCTTTTTTCTACAGCATGGGATGGTTTTAAAAGGTGCTGAATACTTTCTCCGCCACTTTGGTCTCAGATCCTGACAATGATAAGAGCACAGTATTCCTAGTATGTTCCTAGTGTGTTCAGATGAAAAAAAATGGTGAAAAATAACATGCAGCCAGAACCCACATCTGTTCTGACTTACAACATTCACTGTTTTGTCCAGTATTTTCACCATGAAGACTTGAAACCTTCGCTTTGATTGCGTTGGTTGCTAGATTCCTTGTACGTTATATTCCTTCTCTTTCTTCTTTTCTTTCTACATGCTGAATGAAGAGCTGTGGCACAAAAGAACCCTTCAGTCCAGTACTATGCAGGTGTGGGGGTTAATGCGTATGTCTCCGTGCACCTCTCCTTCCTACCTGAGGCAGAGAAACACAACACGCGAGCTGTGGCTCGTACTTTCTGCCCCGAGTTCGAGCACCACGTAGAGTTTCCCTGTAACCTCATCATCCAGAAAAGCAGCGGAGAAGCCTCTTGTCTGGGGGAACTCTTGCAGTCTGCCAATATTGTCTTCTCTATCTACCATCAGAGCACCAAGTCAGGTAAGGCGGACAAGTGACAGTGGCTGAATGCTGTTGCCAAATGATCCAGTCCCCTTAATTTTTAGTTTAGAAGAGAGACTATTCTGTGCAGGCGCTAATAGATATAATTACCTAAACTGTTTTCAGAAAAGGCTTTGGGAGATACTGTTCTCCTTGTGCGAAGAGTTAAGGTTTCTAAGACTCCAGGTGATCAAGATCACCTTTTAAATGAAAAACTAATGCAATTAACAGTAACGACGCTTGAGTCTTGGAGCACCCTGCCTTTTCCTTATTGCCTCCACTTCATGAACGAGGCAGTGGAGGTTCAGAGAAACGATAGCTTAAAATCCTCCGATGACCCTGTGGCAGATAGGCAGGATTCTTTTACAGCGTAACAACATGTTGTAGAATTGTTTTATAAATAAAATTTACCTAAAGATGACATTGTTTTTTTACACCTGGGGGAGAAAAGTCCGGAGTGGCACGTTGTTAGGGTAACTGACCACTAGCTCCCCACTGGTTACTCAGTGTTCATCTATGGAAATATCCCCTCAAAGTTTCTCCAAATCCAGTGTTGGTGGAGCATGTATCCTGTAACGAATGTGCACTGGCAATGCCTGCAGACAGATTTTGTTCACACCCCTGTTTCTCGTGGATTTTGGCCTGATAATGTACTGGGCCGTTTGTTTCGACTTTGTCCTTTTTTTGTGGGTTAAAAGTGTTTTCAGTCTGACAGCTGAGCTATTTGCTGTTGAGGTAATACAGCTTTCGTTCAAAGGAGATAGTGTCTGAATCGCTTTTAAATCTTGCATTCTAATTCAGTCTATCTGCAAAATGATTGATTTTCCAGCCACTGAGACGTTGGCACCTCGGCCTTCAAGAGATTATCTTCTGGGGACAGTCACAATTCCAACCAGAGACCTGCTGAGAAGAAGATCAGGTAATACAGCAGCGTTAACGCTGCCGATGTTCTGGGTAAATGCTACAGTAATTGTGTAAAACGATTTCCATTCCCATCTTTGCAGGGGCTTGGGTTGGTTTGGTTTGGTTTTTTTAGACCATAGTTTATCTCAGATATCGCCCAGGCCTTCATTAAAAATCCTGTATTAGAAAACTCATATAAGGGTTGTTGTTTGAAGGTCATTTTTTGGGGTGTAGGATAAATAATAGCTGAATGAATATTAACTTCCTTAGTATTTCATTCATGCCATTTATTCTCTACCTTATGGTGGAAAGTCCAAGAGTAGCAGCGTTCAGTGGAGGACTGATGGTTCCTTTTGAGATGTCAAAGCTGGAAACAAAGGCTTAGATAGGTTAGAAAGCAGTAGGATTAACTTTTTCTAAACGAAATGTAAAATATCTCCTCTTATCTAGTGTTAGTTTGTGATGATGGTGTCTTGTAAGAATGTTTTCGTTATCACCTTGGTTATTTCTGCTTTAATCTCAGTATAGTGCTAGTTTTCTCCAACATGAAGTTTCGGGTTTATTTTTAATGGGAAGAGAGGAGGAGGAAAAAAATTAGAATGTCTAATTTTATAATTGGAGATTCATGTGATATGGCTTTATTGTAAAATGAATGTCATTAATGAAATGGAAAGTGAAATGCATTTGGGGTCACATCTACCGGTGAGGTTTTCTGAGGTCTAACGATTTGCTGCTTTTTCAGGTTAGAAATCATTTGACAAATTCCAAACTTTCACAAGAAATAAATACTTCAAGTACTGGTCCTTGACGAATGACCAGACAGCGGAAAATTCTTTACTGATGTTTTTAAAAGGCAGGATAAGTCTAATTATTAATTTTTTTCTCCTGAAGGTATTACAGGCTGGTACCCGGTTACCCTATCTGAAGATTTAATGCCTTCACACTGCACAAACGTCATGCAGGCCATTGTGGGAGGACTGGAACTTTCTGTTACCTTTGCTCATCAGGAGGACAGAGCGCGTGTTTTGGATGCCGCGAAGCTCTTAGGATGGAACGCTGAGGAGAGCCACGAAGACAGCATGGATGATAGCGATGAATGGGAGCAGAGTGCCCATCCAGTGACCGTGACCATCTCAACTCCAAGAGTGTGGCTGCCGGTCCACTGTGTGCTGCTTGCAGGCCAGACGCTCCTTGATAAAAGCACTTATTGCTACCTCAGGTATAAGCTGTATAATCGGGAAGCCACGTGGACTGTGCTTCAGAGGCCCAAATTGAGTGAGGACATCAAGAACGTTACAGTGAACTTTAAGAAACCAAACAAGGTGACTCTCAGAAGGAGCCAAGGACTGCTTTGGTTCTTCAGAGAGGAGAAATTAGAAATCCAGGTGTGGTGGGCATACGGTAAAGAAAATGATGTGGAAAGACCACTTGATACAGATCGTCTTATCGGATCTGCCTATGTCGACCTTGCAGCATTAGCAGAGAGGTCAAGGACAACACTAAGTGTTAGTGGTAAGTTCCTAAAGAACGTTGTCGTGTTTCCTTCCTCTTTATTGATGATTTAGTTTGGTTACTTCTCTAGTCTCTTTAAGCAAAGTATTTACAGCTTTGTCTTGTCCTGCGTGCAACACGCACTCAACTCCTTTCACTGAAGATAAATAAGGTTAAAATGCTTGCTTCTCTGAATTCAAAACTTAGCAAGTTTAAATGGGTGAAAAATTGTCAGTAATGATCAGTAACAGGGAGAGCAATTAGCCTACGTGGAATGATGAAGAATGTTTCTTCAGGAATTACGGATTGGGCGTCATAATAGAGTGAGAAGCAGTAAGGATAACGTCTCTCAAGGAGACTGAGCGCCTGCAGTCAGAGCAAATGACTAAGAACTGAGAAGGTCATGGAAACTTCTGCTTTATTCAGTTGCTTCGGCTTCTGTCGTTGACGTGGTATGCATTGGCCACCAGCTTGCAGGTAGATTTGTGGACAGATCATTGGCTCTTCTTTTGAAGAAACAAGAGTTAAAGCAAATTTTTATGCTGTATATGTGCTGTATTCTCCGTATATGTCTATAAAATTATGCAGAGGCATTATTCCCAGGACTCTCAGGGAGTTGATGTGCTTTAAAATAGTGATCCGAGCTGCCACTGAAAGGGTGCCTGATTTGGGGGATTGGTCACCTGTTTTTAACCTTTACAAGCCGCTACTTCTGCCAGCGCGCTGGGTGATACCTTGCGTAGAAATTACAAATTCAAAATTAATTCTGCTGGTCTGAGGTGAGATCGTTACTGTAACAAACTGCACCGGCTGTTTTCCCAGATCCCGGTTTTTCTTCGGCTTGTTTAGCTGATTGGTTGTGAATTCTCTTACAGGGGTTTATCCATTGTTCAGATGCAACGCTGCAAACCTGGCAGGAGCTGCTGTACGTGTTCATATCGTCCTTTCTTCCACTTCTGCTGCTCTGCCCAGCAGACTTCTCTGTGCTGAGGAATACCGCAATAGTGAAGATGAAGGTACAGAGAAAGCCCCTGATCTGAGCCAACGGGTCTCTGAAAATCAGAGTCAGAAACTGGATATCGTAAGTTCAGAAATCGCCAATGGCAAACCACAGGAAGATGACGCGATATTTCTGGAAAACACGGTTGCTGTCAATATCCTTGTGGAAAGAGCAATGCATCTAAGTTTAAAAGGTAAATTCACCACCACCCCCCTTTTTTCCCTTCTTTTTTCTTTCTTCCCCACCCCCCCCTCGCCCCAGGATCTGTTCGTATCAGGTACTTCACGGAGCAATTTAAATCCTCAAACTTATTCCAGCGCAGTGAGTGGATGTGATGGGTTTTGAACTTGGCTTCATAGTGTTGCAACCCCGAGAGCTTTGCATCATTGTATAAGCACAGGGGAAGCAGGAGGTTAAACTATTCAGCCTATCTCTATTAAGAAAATCCGAAATATAAATAATACAGTGTTCACTGTTACGGATGACAGCTGAATTCTGAAGTTAAGCATTATCTGAGTAAGTTAACCCCAAGACACTCATATCTCAAAGACTCTTGCAAATTTGCATTTTTCACATATAATTAATTTGTAAAGCTGGCTTATTCGTGCTATCTGGAGACTGCCAGACGCAGCGGTGAGGAAGGGCAATGGAAGGGCAGAGCAGTCCGAGCTCATCCAGGCTTGACGCGCTGCTTCCCACTCTCTGGAGTGGGAATTACAGTTCGGTGGCCAGTCGCTATGCTGAGGGTCACCAAAGAATTGCTCTTTGCTTTTAAATTTATGCTAAGCATATTAAAATATTCCTTCCTAGCTGGTGACGTTTGGTTCTTGATGTGCAGCAACGTAACGCACTTGGTGAATTTGCAGGTTTTTGGAGCCTTTTGTTTTTTCCCTCAAGTTGCTGTCTGTAAATCAATCTCTTTGTCAAAGATGAGCTAAAGCCTTGAAAACACATCAGGTGCTCTACCCTTCACCTTGGGCACCTCTGCCGCTGCAGGACTTGATCACTCTGTGTTTGCTCGGCACTTGGAGTGATCTGATCTTGTTTGGGCCATCGCACGCTACCAAAATACAAATAGGAATAAGGAACTGACCCGAGGTGAGTTCACTGGAAACGTCTCTGTGAAGATCAGCTGTTTCACACTCCAGGTGATATGCCGTAAAGCAACACTCGGGGTTTTATGGCATGATAACTCAACTAAAAGAGGCAAATATAAGCCATGATTTAAGTGTAAGTAATTCTGATACATACTGAGCCCCACAGATGGCTCTTTTATAATGATTCTGTGATCTTCTGGAATTCATAAGATCACGGAATTGTCTGGGTTGGAAGGAACCTTTTAGATCATCGAGTCCAACCATCAACCCAACACTGACAAAGCCACCACTACCCCATGTCCCTCAGCACCACGTCTGCCTGGCTTCTAGATACCTCCAGGGATGGCGACTCCACCACTGCCCTGGGCAGCCTCTTCCAATGCTTGACAACCCTTTCGGTGAAGAAATTTCTCCTAATATCCATCCTAAACCTCCCCTGGGGCAACTTGAGGCCATTCATTGCCGTTGGAAACCTGATGGAACATTGTTTGCTACTGCAAAGATTCTGATGGGATAAAGGATGTTTCTGTTGATGGTGTACACTGTCGCAGTATTTCCATCTATAAACAACGTATCATTTTAGGGGATTTCTAGAAGTAACTAACTGAGAGGCAAGTAATACACTGAAACAAATGCTATATAAGCTGGTTTCAAGAATAATTTGCATTCTGGAATACATTTGCGGTCCAGTATGTTATGGATGATAAACTTCCTGCAATTTTGGAAGAATTCCTTCAGATACACAATTTTCAGAAACTGAGTGAAGATACAAAATGTTTGCCCAAGCCTCTTCCTATTTATAGAATCACAGAATCACAGAATGGTTTGGGTTGGAAGGGACCTTAAAGATCACCCAGTGCCACCCCCCTGCCCTGGGCAGGGACACCTCCCACTAGAGCAGGTTGCTCAAAGCCCCGGCCAACCTGGCCTTGAACCCCTCCAGGGATGGGGCAGCCACAGCTTCTCTGGACAACCTGTTCCAGTGCCTCACCACTCTTACAGTAAAGAATTTCTTCCCGATATCCCATCTAAATCTCCCCTTTTTCAGTTTGAGGCCGTTACCCCATGTCCTATCATTACACTCCCTGATCCAGAGTCCCTCCCCATCCTTCCTGTAGGCCCCTTTAGGGACTGGAAGGCTGCTATAAGGTCTCCTCGGAGCCTTCTCTTCTCCAGGCTGAACAACGCCAACTCTCTCAGTCTGTCCTCACAACAGAGGGGCTCCAGCCCTCTGATCATCTTCGTGGCCCTCCGCTGGACCCCTTCCAACATGTCCATGTCCTTCTTGTGGTGAGGACTCCGGACCTGGATGCAGTGCTCCTGGTGGGGTCTCACCAGAACAGAGTAGAGGGGGAGAATCCCCTCCCTCGCCCTGCTGCCCACGCTTCTTTTGATGCAGCCCAGGATGCGGTTGGCTTTCTGGGCTGCAAGTGCACATTGCCTGCTCGTGTTGAGCTTCTCGTCCACCAGCACCCCCAAGTCCTTCTCCTCAGGGCTGCTCTCAAGCCATTCTCCACCCAGCCTGGATTTGTGCCTGGGATTGCCATGACCCAGGTGCAGGCCCTTGCACTTGGCCTGGTTGAACTCCATGAGGTTTGCACAGGCCCACCTCTCAATTTCTCGTGGTCTGAAGTCAATTTTCCTGTTTTCTTTTTCATCATCTTCCAAATAATAGAAAGAAGAGAAACAACCTAAATTTCATAATGTTGGAAAAGAATGAGATTAATTCTATAAAAATGCAGAAGCTCTACAAAATGCAGAAGTTCAAACCAACAAGTCCTTTCTCTAACTTGGTTCTGTTTTGAGCACTGTTTTGAACAATATTAGAATTTTCCATGCAACTTTTAAGGACTGAAGTCACTTTAATCTGCAGTTGCTAACCTCTTCCTGCCGTGTCTTTCATCTTTTTCTGTACAGTTCTTGCATCCCCAGGGAATAGATTTTTCTCTTTTTTTCATTTTCTTCTATCTGTGGGGGCCTTTCTTTAAAGTTAAGCTTCACCACTAGGGAATGGCGGCTGGATTGGCAGAGCCTGGGATTCTCTCCCCCCAGAACACCTACAAAACAGAAGCGTAAGGGTGAAGCTTCTCCGTGGACCTCACTGGGATGTAGGGCCATGTATTTATCACTGGAAAATCATCCCTAGCAAAAGGGAAGGAGTTTCCCTTCCCGCTTCTCTGCCAGGATGCTCCTTACAGAGGCTTTTGTCATATGGACAGTTGTCCTTTCAGAACAATGCGAAGAACGTTTTTCCAGAAATTCTTGAGCCGTGTGGCAGCTATCGGCACGTTATGCTGCCGTCCGGCCCATGTCGTGCAGGAGGTGACCTAGGCTTAAAGCTCTTGTGTTTTACCACCTGCTTCCTGACCTGTCAGGCCACACACCCCAATTTGTTCTCTCACCTTGTCCTTCAAATCCTTTTATAAAGCAGAATAAAACAAATATTTCTAAGGGTAGCTTCTTTGCAGAGTTCAGGCATTGGGAATTGCTAGGCTAAATCAGGCTCTGTAAGACTCCTTTGATTGTGGCTGAACTTTCATTAAAGCCAACAATTCTTTCTATTACAGACTTTTCTTTTCCTGGAAGAAAAGCAAGCCAACGCTCAAGAAATGCTGGGTTTGCCTTTGACTACAAATACTGATTTTTAGGTCTGTCTTTACATGCAGGAGGTGGTGAGCTGGTCTGGACAGGTCTTCCTCATTTCTCTGAGCTCACATTGCCCACGTCTGTGTTTCAATTGTCATATCTACAGTCTGTGCAAACTGCAAAGAGTTTTGTGTGGCGCGTTTCAACTGAAGTCATTGGGGATATTGTAAAAAAAAAAAAAAAAAAAAAAAAAAGAAAACATCTTTTTCTCAAGCAAATCCTCATGGTCAAGGCACAAATGAGCAGTAACTCAGTAAGCTACTATAAATCAGTCACATTGGATCGTATTTCCACATAGAATCAGACTTCAGGAGATTTATTTTTTGTGAAATCAGATTCAGACTCAGCAATTTTGATCGTTGTGGCCAGCAAGGTTTTGGAGAAGTCCAAAGCCGAGTCCTTGGAAAGCAGAAAGGAGGAGATAATTCGTAATAACCGAGTGATAGTTGGTTGCAAAGTCTGATCTTGTATCCCCTTGGCTAAGTCCATTTCTCCTCGCAGATTTTCCAGCTACAAATTCACCATCGGAACAGCTCTGTAAGCAGTAAAATGCTACTACAGCTTTACAAGCCGTGGTGCGCTGCAGCAAATTAATCTCACTAATGTGAACAGGACTAAAAGGGTCAAACCCTGGAGGAAAGGTCACACACAGAAGGGAAGAGGCCCTAAGCGCCTCTCCTCCTTTCTGGGCTATAATTCAGTGAAAATAATTGTATAATTTCTGCAGTTTTCATTCAACAGTCTCTAGTCCATACTATTCAGTGGCATCTGGGGAACATCTTAGCTCCATCCCTTGACCTTGCATTCCTCTGATGATAAACTCTCTGCCTCTAAGTGCAAACATACTCAATTAACTCAGACTCCTTAATTCGTTACCGGTTTTCTCACAAACCTTTTCCCAAGTTATTTCAGGATGAATGAGGGAGAAAACGCTTATGGTTCCAGCAAGGAGGCTTGTAAAGGTTTCGCTGGTGCGTTGCAGGGCGAATGCGATCCTCCTTGCTTAGCTCAGCAATCACAAAGGTCTAGTTTGTGCATAGATTAAAAATGGCATTTCCTGAAGCTACTTAACTCCTGAAGCTACTTAAAAACGATTTCAGCGAAGCCTACTCTGCTGCTCCCTGGACATGAAGGCAGTTGATTTTTCCCTCCTTAATTCTGATGTAAACTTTGATATTTTGGGCAAAATGTTAAAGTCTCATCTACGCCAAACTTCCTGCTCTCAAACTCCCGGCTGGTGCAGTAGTGGGGGCTGGTGGGAGCACGTGTGCGCTTAATAGTGACGGGAATTTTACTTTCCAGGTGCTCTGTCCCTGTTCAAAGCACGTTTCATGGGAAAATACAGGGAAATGTGACAATTGATCTGTAACGCAAACACCTCTTCTGCAATGGGTACAAAAGGCGGTGCGAAAAGTTAGGAAGGAAGCCAGCAAGAATTTGAAATAAAATTGTATGTACTTCTTTTTCCTCTGTATTTAAATCTCCGTAACAGACGAGAGTGGTACTTGTCTCTGCCTTGCAGGGATGTTAAGTTTCTCTATTTCAGTCTTTCTGAGATGAGCTAATAGAGGCTATAAAAAAGGTTATTAATCCTTGGGTATCGTTAACTTTTTCAGGTGTGTTTTCTTGTTCAGTCAACACAAGTGAGCTTCCCCTCAGCCATCCCGCTGTTTAAGTTCAAACTGCCTTTTGTAACGCCGGGTATTTTCTATATTTGCAGCTAGGATTTCCAAACTCTCTGGTTCCAGCATGGAGGGTAGAGCAAGCATTGGAGTAAGGTCCTGGGGACCTGGATTTTATTCCTAGCTTTGCTTCCGACTTCTCAGATGATCCTGGGCAAACGTTTTTTTCCGTTTCTCCCTTGAATATTCCAGTTTCCGCTCTGAAAAAGGTTCACGTAATATTTGCTCCCACTCTAAATACAAAGTCTTTTCAGCTCCACCGATGAAAAGGAGCATTTCCGAGATGGTGGATATATTTATCTATTTTTAATTGCTAAACTGCCTTTAGACTTCTTTTTTTTTTTTTTAATTATTAATAACAAATCTGTATTTAATTCTGTATAATTTTAGGGAGTCCTTTGACGGAACGTGAAGTGACAGCACCCAGTAGCTGTGTATCATTTGCTGTTGCTGGCGCAGATGCTCCAGTAACCACTTCAGTAATAGAAAACACGGACTCACCCGTCTGGGACTTTCAGCAACAAGCAAGGTAAGCGCCGTGGCCTTGCGCAGACACACTTTGCATCCCACAACCAGGCTAGGTGTGAAAAGGACATATCCCTTTTGGGGGAGCATGTGCTTTTAGAATCATAGAATCATAGATTTTCTACTTACCAGGCCTATAATATCAGCTAAAAATGCTTGTTTCCATGTTTTACGGTCACCACGTGCTCATATTGAAAGTTGCGAAAGTGAAAAGTTGTTTGAGGAGGCTTGGTCTTAAAGCTAAGCTGAGGAGGGACAGTTTGACCTACGCAGAACCTTGGCTGTGTTGTATTTTGGCTTAAGACCTTGGGTGAGTCAGTCTTTTTCCACTCATCTGTAGTTTCCCCGCCTAGAGGAAGGGGCTGTTAATTGCTAAAGGACTCTTGGCTCAAGGTTAAGTTATACTTGATCCAATTTATTGGCTTTTTCTGTATGTTTTACTTTGTTTCATGCTAAGTTTGGATTCACCTGGTGAATATGTATCTGGAAGTTAGGTTTTTTGACTCAAAGCCGTTCAGCCTTGGCTTCCTCTGCAGTCTCTGGAGAGATGCAGGCACCTTCAGACGGGGAGTCGCTCGGCCGGTGTGAGAGACCCAACTTAAGACAAAATTCTCTAAGGATGCCTATTTCCCTCCTGTGACTGCCAAAATAGTGTAGGTAACATAGCTGGGACTTAGATATCTGAGCTTAAAATAGAGCAGATGAATTGATCACTCCAAGGAACCTCAGCAGATCAAGTGACGCGTGGTAATATTCAGTAATAAATCTGCCTGTGCAGTCTTGGGGTTTCTCCACTGTTTCTGTACCAGATTTTAAATTAATTTCAAAGCAGTAGCCAAAAGCGTTTTCCAAACTAGGTGGAACAAGTCTGTTACAGGCAACAAGAAAGCATTCTGAATTTATTGTGTCCATCACAAAACGCATGCAGATATATACCAGGGCCTGCACAGGAGCAGGCTGTTCTGCCAGAGTTGGGTTTTTGGCTTTAGGGAGTTGGTGATATGAAGATGAAACCATTGAAAGACCGATAACTGAAGTTGAAAAGTTTTGTTTCAGAGGTTGCTTATGCTCAGAGTCATATCTGAATTGCTTCAAGCAATTTAAAGCTGTTCTACATTTGACACTTCAATTTTCAGGGTGGTTTTTTTTCCGGAAATTAACTTCAAATCTTACAGCTTTCAACCATAACCCCAGTGCTTTGCTGTCGCTGTATTATTGAGTCATGAGATAAACTGTATTTCCGTTTGTTTCTTCGTGGGTTTATTGCGCTATCTTTTGAATTTCCAACAAGAGTGAGGAGAGGGAGATAACTTCTTGCATAAGCAAAAGCTCAAACCGTGTGAAGATAGTTATTGAGGGAGTCATGGTTTGGGCTCAGTGATTTTTGGGTTTTGTTGTCCCATCATTCCAGAAAGAAACTGATTTATTTACATAGGTACAACGGCATTGAATCTTCAGAGGAGTTTTACTGCACATGCTCTTTTTTCCTACTTTGCATAACGAACTATGATTTATTTTTTTTTTCTTAACAGATTATCCAAAGAGCTCCTGCTGGATCCACAGCAAACCTTGGTCTTCAAAGTGTGGCATAAAGCAGGTAAAGTTTGTAGTGCGGTATTGAGAGGAGTGTCTTGTACTTAATACAAGTATTAATTGTATTTAATACAAACATTAATTGCATTTAATACAAGTAAAGTAAATCGGAGAGTGGAATTGTAAAGGCATTTTTTTTACCTTGCACTAGAAGAATGCTAGAGAAAAATACCCATCGATTTCCTGCTCCTCATCCTCCTCCTTTTCCCCATTAATCATCTGGCAAGGTTTGAGTCAGTTTTTAACTCAAGAGTATTTTCAGAGTAGGATTTTCCCAGTGAAGGAAATTCTTTCCTCTGTCTTTCCCATGCTGCTTGTTGTCTCTGCAGTTGGTTGGAGTGTGACCACCCAGTTGTAATCAAATGATTTTATAGGGGCATGGATATATTTTAACAATTGCTCCTGTACCCAGTCTCAGCATTCACTGGGGGAGTTGAAGGCCTTGGGTTTCAAGCCTAATATCATAAAAGCTTTTTGTAAGCATTTACTGAACCTGCTCTTTATCGTTAAACGATAAAAGATGCTGCCGAGAGTTCAAACTGGTGTTCGCTTGTTTTGTTGCTAGCTCGGATCCTCCAATATTTAATTGGTCCAAGCAAGCGCAAAAATCTATGTGACAGCTCTGCTTCTTCAATTCAAACTGCTAGAATATGATCTTTAAAACACTGGTTTGTTTTGTTTGTTTTTTTTCTTTCTTTTTACACAATGAAGTTCAGCTGACTGATTTCTTGCTTCAAAAATAAGCACTGTGTACACAGTCATTCTCCTGCAGACTCTCTCCCTGCCCTGCTCTCCCATTCTCTCCACAGAGGCATCTTTAGCTGGATGTAACTGCTAAGGTAATCCAAATAATACCCTCTTCTTGGATACTATTGTTTCTTCTGTACTTCAGATAAATTTGCAAGGCAGAAAAGACCAAATGTTGCACACAAAATGCAACAGCGTGATGACGAATCAGCATTTTTGAAAGTTTTGGCAAAGCGAAAAGGGAAGAAAACGGGAGTTTCTGAAGTCAGAATGCAATTCTGGAGGCGGAATGCATTTGCTGAGGTCACCGGATTTGCCTCCAGATTCATTTTTTCAAGTCTCTGATTGTCTCTTATTTCTATCCCATTTTCAAGCTGAATATTTTACTCTTTATTACAACCTTTTTTCCCTTTATTACAACCCTTGCTTAACTAGTTCTTCTGATTAAGTATTCCATACAGTACGTAACTCTCGTGTCCTTTCTTACACCCGCAGCCAGGCCCTCATCCTGCCTGGTATTTCTCTCTAGCATTCTTCTAGTGCAAGGTAAAAATATGAAAAAAACTGTGCGTTATTGCCGTAGGTGCTCAGGTTATCAACAGCTGCAGTAGGGACGGCTATTTTGGCAAATCCGTAGGGAGGAAGCTGGTTTAATTGCTTGAAACCATTTTTCCTGCTTCTCGATCGGGCATCGTAAGTCTCTTAGTTTGAAGCATGTTAGCGACCAAAATCCAAGTCTCTTTTTTGTTGTCTTAAACTCTATTTTCTATTTCCTTCCCATTTTTTTCCCACTCTTCAGTCACTCTTTACCTGAGAGCTGTCAGCTTTTAAACTGTTTTTGTCAGTTTTATGTCTTTCCTTGTAAAGTCTAGACGTATTTCAAGGGCTGTATAACTGGCTTTAGCGTGCTTGAAAATGTTTCGTTTACCTGCAGTTTAAATTAAGACGTGCTTTAAATTCTTCCTCCCCAGAGACTGAGCGAGTGATAGGATTTGCATCCGTGGACCTTTCTCCTCTTCTTTCTGGCTTCCAGCTTGTGTGCGGGTGGTACAATATTACGGACTTCAGTGGACAATGCCGAGGGCAGATCAAAGTAGCAGTTTCTCCTCTTCAAAATATAAATAATCTCAAAGAAGAAAGGCAGGCAAGGATCCGGAGCCAGCCACCACGTTCTTCAGTATGTACTTCGGTTTCCTCCCCTGTGCGTGTCTGATTAGATTCCTAATAATCAGCACTGACGTTGAGGTTCTGAAGGAATGAGCAAATACAGCAAATTCAGAGTGCTGTAGCGGATCAGTCTGTGTAAATATACTAGAAATGCTTAATTCCTCGTTTAAGAATTCTGTGTGTCTCCACGGTAGCTGCAGGCCAACCCTAGTTACAGCGCTCATTCACACCTAGGTCATGATCATCTCCAGTGGCTTCACTCTGTTGTTGCTTTGTGGGTGTTGGGGTTTTTTTATTGTTAGAATCATAGAATGTGTTGGGTTGGAAGGGGCCTTTAAAGGCCATCTAGTCCAACCCCCCTGCAGTGAGCAGGGACATCTTCAACTAGATCAGGTTGCTCAGAGCCTCATCAAGCCTGGCCTTGAATGTCTCCTGGGATGGGGCCTCCACCACCTCTCTGGGCAACCTGGGCCAGTGTCTCACCACCCTCATTGTAAAGAACTTCTTCCTAATGTCTGATCTAAACCTGCCCTGCTCTAGTTTAAACCATTGCCCCTCGTCCTGTTGCTCCATGCCCTCGCAAACAGCCCCTCCCCAGCTTTCCTGTAGGCCCCCTTCAGGGACTGGAAGGGGCTCTAAGGTCTCCCCGGAGCCTTCTCTTCTCCAGGCTGAACACCCCCAACTCTCTCAGCCTGTCCTCACAGCAGAGGGGCTCCAGCCCTTGGATCATCTTCGTGGCCTCCTCTGGCCCCGCTCCAACAGCTCCGTGTCCTTCTTGTGCTGAGGGTTCCAGAGCTGGACACAGTATTAGAATATTCTGTGGTTTTGGACACCTGGGAGCCAGGCATTGTTCTGTTTTCTGCTTTGGGGTGGCAGCTGATGCCCAAAAACATGCCGTAAATTCAGCCTTTCATTGGTTAGGAAATTTTTAATTTGGCAGAAATCTGTTTTTCTGGAAGATTTGCCATTTCCTGTGGGCTTTTTTTTATTCTCTAGACTTTCCAGTTACGCCGGGGTGTGATATACATGTGTAATGGAGCCACTATACCCTACTTTCCATCAGTTTACTCTTTGGTAGTGTGGGGGGAATTAACAAATGTTTCTGAAGTAAGTGTGCTGTGAAATGGTATTTTGCCTCAGTCCTGGAAAATCCTTTGAAAATTTACTTAGAAAACTTAAGTTTTTCTTAGCTTAGGAAGATACAACTTTAATTTCTCCCATTTTCTTGCTGTGGAAGACTCATGTGCGTTCTGTTCCTCTTTGTTCTAGGGGAAGCCCAGCTTTCCAACATTTCCCAGCAATGCTACAAGCTTTTCCAAGCAGATGTTGAACACCTTGTCAAAGGAAGTCAGTGTTCCTACTCGAGAGCGGTAAGTCTGCTGGCTGTCAACCATTTTGGTTATTTTCAGGGCTCAGAAATCTACCTGTGTGAAGCCTATTGACTCTACTGAAAAAAAAAAACCCAAACAAGCCCTGTTAAAGCTCTTTCCCTGGTTTTGGGCTTAAAGATTATACCAAATCCCCTTTACCAGTGAGAGTGTGTCCCAGGAGACAGAAATCTTGAGGCAGGTCACTTTCTACAAAACCCAAATGTTCTTTTTCTTCTCACTGATGTTTCCTGATTTGCTTCATTTACACCCTCTACGTTAGGATTTACACTACAGCTTTGCTAAAACTGGCAGCTTCCAGGCCTTTATAAGAATGTGTTTGTATTTGGTTTTGGTTTTAATAAGGATCATAAGCGTTAAGTCAGAATAGAGTATTACTGATACATCCCCCTTATTTTGCCATAACTCCTGTCCGTGGCCGGTGAGTGACAGCTGGTGAAATGCTGTAATATTGCCCATTCCATCACTAGGATCGTCAGATCTCCTGCAGCAATTCCTGCGTTCTGTCCCTTAAAACAAGCACCAATGTTTCTACATTTAACTAGCAACTAGAGCATTTTAATTCATGGCTTTTTTATTTAGTATACATAGGAGATTATACTTTTCCTGTATGTGTCTTTGAAGTTATGGCGGTCTGAAGAGCTGGCTTGGCAGCTCCCAGCAGGCATTGCACATTCCCTTCTAGCCACACTATTAGCCAGTATGGAGAGGGTAGTTGCAATTTACTTTATTTCAGTGTAAATCTGAAACAGTAAATGCCATTCCTGATGACGTTTGATAAAGCTAGTTTCATCCATCAGTGGATCTTTAATGCATTTAAAGATGTTGGTTGCTCTTAGTTGGCAAACTTTTCACAATTAGGGATTTCAACCTGTTTTCTGTTGTTAAACGCAGGCCTGTTTCTAGCAGAATTAGTCCCCCTGGAACACACACGCCTCGTCATGAAGAGCATATGCAGAACGTGCGCAGGTTTCACGAATCCTTGCAGCAAGCAGAAGGGAACGCACACCGGGCGGCAAAGATGGACTCGTTATCGCTGTCATCACGCGCTTCTCTCCTGACTGCTCTCAGGTAAAGCCGAGCGATAGCCAACAAGGTGATTCTAAGCCTTAGGTTTGCAAAGCAGATCTTGAAACTGAAGAATTCTGGCATCCAGATTTAAAGGAAGTGAAAATTAAAATGTACAACAGCCGATTAAGAGGTATCAGTGGGATATCGGTGTAATTTACAGCAGGATGAGATGAGACTGGAAAAGCGGGGTTTAGGGGGTCAGGCCTGCATTAGGACTGAGGCTCTGGCAACACTGTGAGTCTCCGAAGGGAAACAGCAACAGCGGTGTTCCCAAATCATAGAATCACAAAATGGTCCAGGTTGGAAGGGACTTTTCAGATCATCGAGTCCAACCATCAACCCAACACTGACAAAAAACATCACTAAACCATATGTCTAACCACTGTGTCTTCCCGTCTTTTAAATCCCTTCAGGGATGGTGACTCCACCACTGCCCTGGGCAGCCTCTTCCAAGGCTTGACAACCCTTTCGGTGAAGAAATTTCTCCTAATATCCATCCTAAACCTCCCCTGGCACAACTTGAGGCTGTTTCCTCTTGTTCCTTTCCTTGCCTGTTCCTTGGGAGAAGAGCCCAACCCCCCCTGGCTACCCCCTCCTTTCAGGGAGTTGCAGAGAGCGAGAAGGTCTCCCCTCAGCCTCCTTTTCTCCAGGCTGAACACCCCCAGCTCCCTCAGCCGCTCCTCACAAGACTTGTGCTCCAGACCCCTCACCAGCTCCGGTGCCCTTCTCTGGACACGCTCCAGCACCTCAATGGCTTTTTGTGTGGTGAGGGGCCCAAAACTGGACACAGCACTCAAGGTGGGGCCTCGCCAGTGCCCAGTACAGGGGGACCATCACTGGCCCAGTCCTGCTGGCCACACTAGTGCTGATACAGGCCAGGATGCTGTTGGCCTTCTTGGCCACCTGGGCACACTGCTGGCTCCTATTCAGCTGGCTGTTGACCAACACCCCCGGGTCCTTTTCTGCCGGGCAGCTCTCCAGCCACTCTGCCCCCAGCCTGTAGCGTTCACGGGGTTGGTGTGACCCAAGTGCAGGACCCGGCACTTGGCCATGTTGAACCTCAGACTGTTGGCCTCGGCCCATCCAGCCAGCCTGCCATAGAATGCTTTGCTTTGTCCGTCTTTGTCCATCTGTAACCCAACACACACTATTGGGCCAATAGTCCTCTGAGTTGGTTTTCACAGGCACAAGAACAAGGCTGTGAACATCTTCATGGTGCACGGAGCAGGATGTCCTTTCCCAACAGGGTGCCTTTCTCCTTAGTAGAAGCCCTTTTCTCCTGACTAGATTCTGGGTTTAAATCAGATATAAATTTTAGGAGAATGATATTTATTATCTGTAGGAATAGAGGACTGAAAGAGACTTTCTGAGTCATTCCATCCCTTTCCCTGCTACCACAAGCAATATATCATAAAATCCTTAGATCTTAAGCAGGTAGAAATCCTTAGATTTTTATCAAGCTCAGTCATAAAGGCAATTAATATCCTTGCCTTTATGACTTCTGTTGGAAGGTCATCTCAAATCCAGCTTTCTTTGATTTAGTAAGTTTAAAACTAGCTCTCGTTTTTTGACTTCCAGCCTAAGTTTCATAGCTGATTTGGCATTTATTCTTGAGTCTTAAACTCTTACTTAGACAGAGCAACCTCAACGCTTACCTACTGATATATATTTTTCAATAATAACCCTGAATCTTGTATTCGCATATTTACATGCTGTTGATTAGAATGATACAAATAGAACCAGTCTGCCACAGGCTTTTTTTTTCCCTCTTACCAAATTTCTTACCGCTGCTTACAGAAAAAACTTGAGTGAGCTGGATGAGGTTCAAAGATACTTCAGTCAGAAGCTGACCCGGTCTTTTCCTGACTTCAGTTACGGTCACACGTACAAACCAAGTCAAGAGGAGCAGGAGACTGATCGTCAGGCCTCGATGAGCAGAGAAGTGGATCCCAACGGATGCCATCTTTTGGAAAAATCGAGTCAATTGGTGTCTCAGGTCAGCAGCTTAATCAATGGTAAGTCGTCACTTGCTTTGGAATTATTTTTTTTTGTAAGAAGCTGCCTTAAAGTATTTTCAACTTTCTAATGGAATCAGGAGCAGTTCCTGGTGTTGGTAGTCAGCATGTGTCGGTCCGTTGCTTCAGAGAGAAGACTTTCAAACCCCTGTCGGTAATGGTAGTGTTGAACTGAAACATTCAGAAGGCGGATTAGGTGGGAGTTAAGGCCCTCTCAAGGTAGCCTGAATTCTACTTACGTTTCAACGTCCCATAAAAAAAGGGTGCTCTTGCGGAAAAGCAATCCACAGGACAGTACTGAGCCAAGTCTGTGGTTCTTTGCTACTAGGAATCGGCGTATCTCTGTTTTCAGGTGAGATTTATGCCCTACGATGAATAGCTAAAGTAAAGCACTCTTAGGGTAGGTAAGAAAAAGCTCTTAGTAAGCAGTCTCTTTTCTGTTTATCACATTCAATACATTTCCCCTTTTAGAGGCGTCAGTGCTATTAATTTTCCCTGTGATTACTGCTGTTGGACACAGAACGGCATCCTTAATAAGGATGGAGCGTGACACGACAGGGAAGGAAACCCTATCTCTTTGTGCACCTTGTTTTCAGATGTGTTTTTTCACTCTGCCTGGCATTTCTAACCGCTCCGTTGTACCTGCTCTTCGTCTCAGCACCAGCCTGCTCACTGATCGCAGTTAATTTAATGTTAGCTTAACTGTTCATGCCGCTCTGATCTCATACCAGAGAGGTGCTGTGAGTAGCAAAATGACTAGGAAATCAAATCCATGACGGTGCTTTTCAAATAATTTATCAGAGTAGAGAATAAACTGTGGCTCGTAGTGCTGCCAGTTGAAATGTCACCTACAGGGAAGCAGCGCTTCCAAGAGATGGAGCTGAAGGACACATTTCTATTATGCCAGAATTTTCCGATTCTTGTGTCGTCACCTCGCTCTTCTCATTTTTTTTTCTTTCTCTTCTCCAAGGTTTTGCTCTTTTTGTTCCACTTCTCATCTTTATTAATTGGTTTTACCGCTTCTTTACATGCCTCTCCTCTGCAATCTGTCTCCAACTCTTCCTTCTCCTTTTCCAAATGTCCCCCACCATTACCCCACAGCAAGACCTTTTCTCTTGCCCCGGCGTAGCAGTACTTTGTCATTTAACCTAATACTGGTGAACTAATTTCTCAAACAATGAACAGGATCTGCTCACTAGGAACTAAAAATAGGTGATTCTTTTTAAAGAATTTGTAAGATCCCCAGAGATTTTCAGGATTGCATCGATTTTATTAATGTTTAGGCTCCTAATCCAATCACCTTTTTCCAGAGCCTGTGTTTGGAGCACGGGCTTTGATTTCAGAACTTGATAATTTTACCACCACAACTGAGCAATAGTCCTGAGTTTTACCAATATTTAATTAACAATTGTCTGTCATTTGATTCGAGCTGGTAAACTGAACTGAAAGCTGGAGAGTATCAGTAGTAACTGTGTCTTCTGGGCTCCTACAATGAAACTGGGGAAGCTATGGGAGGAAAAGGTGATTGGATTATCCGTCATTTCTGTCTAGATTGTTCCTTTCTCCTTCCCGTGTGGTCTGAACTGTCCCAAACTGGTTTTAGCCACTCCAAGCAACAGGTATTTTTTCCATTTGCTTTAGGTGTACTCTGTGTACCAGAGTATTTTCACCATCCAATTTTTTTTCTTTACATTGATGCAGGTATTTCTAGTTATTTCCCAGTAATTTCGTCCTGAGCATTTCCTTTTTTTCCGTAGCATTTCTGTCCTTCTCTTGGCCTTGTCAATGGTAAAGAGAGCAGAACATGATCACATTCCCAGAGCGTTTGAGGGCATGTTTAACTCCTAACCGTGCTTGCACACATGATTTTCTGCAAAAAGCCCAAATAAATCAGATAAAAGGTGAATTGTTGCTCTGTGCATTTACCGATGCTGTTTTCTATTGCTCAGACTTGCAGACTATAACTAAAAATAGTAAAGAATCTTCTAATGTGCAGCAAGACAACAGCAGAAAGCTGGATGCTACACATATAGCCAACCAGAAGGATGAAGAAGCCAGAACTGAAGTAAGTCAAGGCCCACTTGAGCTGGACTCAGACAGCATTTGCAGTGACACCCAGCAGCCATGCTCTTTTGGGAGATCCGTGTTTGAGAGACACATGTTGCGTGACTTTCTGGACCAAGCTGTCCCTGAAGATGAGCATCCTTTGCCAACAGACTACATCCAGGAAGGTGAAAGTGCTTTTGCCGTCCAGCCACACAGCGAAGAGGAATATGAAGAAGACGTTATAGAACCACGAACTCTTAATGATGTAACAACCATAACGGACAAAACTAGTCCCTGGTCCAGTGTCCTGTCTGAAGTGGAGCAGGGTGTTGACCCCCAGCCCGTAGACTTGGGGCCCGAAGATCAGCACTCGGTGGATATAAACTGTTTGCAAAGAGGAAACAGCAGACGGAGCAGCACCTTCTCCAGCATACGACAAGGTGACAACCAAAGCATGCTCACCACCTGTAGCCCGTGCATTAGCCTCCACGCAGATGAAGGCAGTCCTTGGGCAGTAGCAGAAGGCTTTCAAAGCTTGAATAGTGTCACGGAAACAACAGAGAAGGAGCTGTTTCAGCCTGCTCATTTGTCAGAATTGCATCAAACAGCCAACGGCCCTGTAGAAAATGGAAATTGTGAGTGTGATAGAGCATTTCTTACTAAACCTATAGAGCAAAATGTGGAGTTCCGTGCAGCTTCCAAAGAACTACTAGCATTTCCAGGAGGCGTTGGTTTGACCAATCCAAAAACCACAGAAAGAAAGGAGGAGGAAAATGGTGAGGTTGTAAATGAAGAACATCAAGACAAGGAAGAAAGTGGTTCCGATGAGATCTGTGTTAAGAGCGTATTAGCCCAAGCAGGCTCAGAAGGAAATAGTCAAAGCTTTTCTGATGACAGTAGTGAAGACCCACTGGAAGAGTCAGAAGAGTCCGTCAAACCGAAAACTGTTTTGTATCCTTTTTTCTTAAACACATGTTGCATTCAAGGAGTGTGTCCTATTTCTTGGTTAGAATCTCACAGGCCTCCGGAAAGCGGAATTCCCTGTGTGGAGCTCTGCCCTGTAAAGCGAGTCTAGAAGTGGTGACCTGGGAAGGTGTTGGAAGACCCTTTTGTGTTGTGTTTCACACAATGTAGTGATGACTTCCTCACCATTTGTAACCAGTATATTCTGTGATCCCTGAGAGTTAGTTCATTTTGGGTAGTTTCAAGGTTTTATGCATTTTTTTCCCCACGCTGTTTTTCTCCATGTATGATATCTCTTGTGTTTCTTCTGTAGTAAAAGAAACGTAGTTTAATTTTGCTTTTAAAATACTTTCCCGTGTTTCTTGCAAGATCCCGAATCTCACATTTGGTTTCACTGAGTTGTGCTGGAATTTTTGCAGGATGAATCACAGAATCTTCATGGTTGGAAAGGACCCTTAAGATCACTGAGTCCAACCAAACAACCTACAATCTCTGCCACTAGAGCATGCCCTGAAGTGCCACATCTAGACGTTTCTTAAACACCTCTAGGGATGGTGACTCAACCACCTCCCTGGGCAGGCTGTTCCAGTGCCTGACCACTCTTTCAGTAAAGTAATTCTTCCTACTATCTAATCTAAACCTCCCCTGCCGCAGCTTCAGACCATTAATGAAGTACTCTACTGGCTTTTCCAGCAAGTATAAAGTTTGGAAAGCAAGTTGGTGTCGTATGCTCTGAGAGGCCAGGTGAAAGAACCAAGTGTTCAGAACCATAGAATATGGATTAAGATGAATGAGACTCACCATCTGGGATCCATCAGCAGCTGTTACAGTGAGGTTTATTCCACATCTGCAGCTCCTGTGGAGCTTTATGCAGCTACCAAAGGTTGTTCCTTAACAGTTCTGCTCAGATCTGGTCCTGTTGTTGTTCCCAACTTCTTCCTTCCACCCCGGCAGATGGAAGCCTCCATGAGACTGCTCAGCATGTCTTCTCATCCTTCCACAGCTCTGAAAGTAAGTATGGGACATCCTTTCCTTTATTGTCCTAGCTTAACCAAGTCCATTTGTTAAAGCAGGAACAAAAGTACTTCTCCCTTTCTTTGCCTTTTAGCACTCAGGTTAGAGGTGATGGCTTCCAAATCAAGTCAAGGAGAATCTTTCTGATACCTTCTACCCCCACAGCATTCTCCCGGAGAAGCTGGCGAATCATGGCATAGACAAGTGTACTCTTGGCTGGGTTAAAAACTGGCTGGATGGCCGTGCCCAGAGAGTTGTGGTTAGTGGGGTGAAATCTCTTGGCGGCCGGTCACCAGTGGTATCCCTCAGGGCTCAGTTTTGGGGCCAGTTTTGTTTAATATCTTTATCGATGATATGGATGAGGGGATTGAGCGCACCCTCAGTAAGTTTGCAGATGACACCAAACTAGGTGGGAGTGTTGATCTGCTTGAGGGAAGGAAGGCTCTACAGAGGGCCCTGGACAGGCTGGATGGATGGGCCAAGGCCAATTGGATGAGGTTTAATAAGGCCAAGGGCCGGGTCCTGCATTTTGGTCACAACAACCCCAAGCAACGCCAGGGGCTTGGGGAAGAGTGGCTGGAAAGCTGCCCTGCAGAAAAGGACCTGCGGGTGCTGGTGGCCGGCCAGCTTAACATGAGCCAGCAGTGTGCCCAGGTGGCCAAGAAGGCCAACAACCTTCTGGCTTGTATGAGGAATAGCGTGGCCAGCAGGAGTAGGGAAGTGATGGTGCCTCTGTACTCGGCACTGGTGAGGCCTCACCTCAAGTACTGTGTTCAGTTCTGGGCCCCTCTGTACAAGAGGGACCTTGAAGTGCTGCAGCGTGTCCAGAGGAGAGCTACCAAGCTGGTGAGGGGTCTGGAGACCAAGTCATATGAGGAGAGGCTGAGGGAGCTGGGCATGTTTAGCTTGGAGAAGAGGAGGCTGAGGGGAGACCTCATTGCCCTCCACAAGTCCCTGAAAGGAGGTTGGAGAGAGGTGGGTGTTGGCCTCTTCTCCCAGGTGAATAATGACAGGACCAGAGGAAATGGTCTGAAGCTGCGGCAGGGGAGGTTTAGATTAGATAGTAGGAAGAATTACTTTACTGCAAGAGTGGTCAGGCACTGGAACAGCCTGCCCAGGGAGGTGGTTGCGTCTCCATCCCTAGAGGTGTTTAAGAAACATCTAGGTGTGGCACTTCAGGGCATGCTCTAGTGGCAGAGATTGTAGGTTGGTTTTGGGTTTTGTTTTTTTTTTGTGTGTGTATGGTTGGACTCGATGATCTCAAAGGTCCTTTCCAACCATGAAGATTCTATGCTTCTGTGATTCTCTTCCCTCTGTGAGAATCATTTTCGGCTTTCATGGCTGCATCGTCGGGGATAATTATACACTTATGTTAACTAATTTGTCTATATGCAATAGTGAATGTTGCTCCATTGGGTTCAGTGAAAGTGACCAGTGCTCACTCCATTCTTCTTTGTGCTTTAATGTCAGGTAAGGGGCCTAATTTTGAGGATGCAAGCCGTAACTTGTAATTATGACTCGAATTTATATCTTTTAGATCAGGATGAAATGAGGGAGTTTGCAGAGAGCCTCTCATAGCATCATGGAATCACAGAATGGTTTGGGTTGGAAGGGACCTGAAAGATCATCCAGTGCCACCCCCTGCCCTGGGCAGGGACACCTCCCACCAGCCCAGCTTGCTCCAAGCCCCGTCCAACCTGGCCTTGAACCCCTCCAGGGATGGGGCATCTCCCACCTCTCTGGGCAACCTGGGCCAGGGGCTCACCACCCTCACAGCCAAGAATTTCTGCCCGAGATCTCAGCTCAATCTCCCCTCTTGCAGTGGAAAACCCTTCCCCCTCGTCCCATGGCTCCCCTCCCTCATCCAGAGTCCCTCCCCAGCTTTCCTGGAGCCCCTTGAGGGACTGGAAGGGGCTCTGAGGTCTCCGTGGAGCCTTCTCTTCTCCAGGCTGAACCCCCCCAGCTCTCTCAGCCTGTCCTCACAGCAGAGGGGCTCCAGCCCTCCCAGCATCTCCGGGGCCCCCTCTGGCCCCGCTCCAACAGCTCCGTGTCTCTCCTGTGCTGAGGCCCCAGAGCTGGAGGCAGCACTGCAGGGGGGTCTCCCCCGAGCGGAGCAGAGGGGCAGAATCCCCCCCCTCGCCCTGCTGCCCACGCTGCTGGGGATGCAGCCCAGGCTGTGGGGGGGTTTCTGGGCTGCCAGCGCACGTTGCCGGCTCATGTTGAGCTTCTCATCCACCAGCACCCCCAAGTCCTCCTCAGGGCTGCTCTCCAGCCATTCTCCACCCAGCCTGGATTTGTGCTTGAGATCGCCGTGACCCAGGTGCAGGACCTTGTACTTGGCCTGGTTGAACTTCATGAGGTTCACATGGACCCACCTCTCCAGCCTGTCCAGGTCCCTGTGGGTGGCATCCGGTCCCTCCAGCATGTCGACAGCTCCACACAGCTTGGTGTCACCTGCGAACTTGCTGAGGGTGCACTCCTTGAGAGGTGTCACGTAACTGTTCTTCGACGGAGGGAATCGCAGAATAGCTGGAGTGGTTGTTCCTAGTACAGGAAAGCTGTTGGTTTCTTTTGCTGTTTCGTAGGTGGTTTTACGTGCATCAACATTTATTTACTGTAAGAGGTTTGGGGCTCAGTTGTTTTGAGGTCTAAATATTCTTCTTTCCCAGCCACAGCTTTCCTTTGGGTGTTGATGTGGATCTGGGTACTGCAGCAGCTGAGCTGTTTGTTTACTGCTCCCAGAAAAGATAATGCGTTGGTTCCCCTCCTTATGACCCATGAAACAAACACTAGGAATATTTATATAACTGGAAACAGCTTGCCTGATTAAACAGAACAGAAACAGGCAGGATCTGATCGCTCTGAAGTAATGGAAGCTACTTGCAGTTAATAAATGTGCTTGCGGCTCAGGTAAAATGCCTTAATTTTTGCTATTTTGTGATGTAAAAATTATTTTTTTTCTGATTTAAGTAATAGAACTTTTCCTAAGGCCCTCGAAAATTGTTCCTGGTGAAAGCAGAGACTTCTATCAGAGGAGTCTTGGGTATAGTATGCTTCAAGGATCCAAAGATATATCTTGCTTATAACACCTACCCTGCAGTGTGTCTTAGCGCTTGTTAAGCAAACTTTTCATGCCGCGCCTAAATATTTGGAATGAAATCAAAAGCAGAAGTTCAGATGTGTTCCTCCTTTGGAATCTCCTTCAAATTCTCCTCTGTCCGTCGCTGATACCGCCTTCCGCTCATCCCCCTATTCGGAGTTTTCCTTTCTGCGCAGAGTTAGCTCTGGTTCTCCCTGCGGAAGCACTGCGTCTTTCTGTCCATCTGCAAATCATTAAACCTACGGTTTAATATCAGTACCAGCTTTAGCTGAATTCCCTCTCTCTGCAGTGCCAAGCATAGTGGCTGGAAACACGCTCCTGAAAGTGCTTAATAATTAGGGGGAATATTAGCAAGGCACTATTTGGATCTAGCTGACCTTAAACCAGCTTAATTCCAGGATTAGCTACAGCTCGTCCTTCGCTGTAGCACTTGTGGTCTTCTCTTGAGACAGGACTCGGTGCTGCCTTACGTACCCAACATCAAACAGCCTGTATGAAAACCAAGAAGTTTTTCGCTTCTGACGGTAAAATACAGTTCAGGAAAGGTGCTTTCTCATGGTTCTGGTCTTAATTAGCTTTAAGAACATCACTTTCTAAATCTGGGTTTGTTTGGTTTCTGCACAGTTCAGCAAACACGGAGGGTGGCAGCAAGGCTGAAATGTGAGCTGTTCTCCTCTGAAGATCAGCAGCCCCCTCTGGCTCACGTGGCAGCTGGCAAACCTCCCTCCTGGCCTCCCTAATGATACCGTCACCTCTCCCTGTCTTCTCTGACCCCCTGCTTTCCCTGGCTTCCTGCGCAAAACGGTGAAGAAACGGCGAGGAGGCAAAGTGGGCAGCCACGTCAAAGGAGCTGGCGACATTTTGGGGCAAAAGGGTCATCTCAGTTCATGCTGCGAGGACGTGGGGATCCAAGAAGGTGCTGCAGCAGCTCAGGCCTCAGCCTGGGTGCCGTGGTCACCCTCCAGGGACCTCAGTTTTGCAGAACCTCATGAAATCTAAATTTTTTTGACATTTTTTCTCCATTACATCAGGCAGACTCAGGCTTCCAGTTCTTGAGGTTCTTCCCAGCTCTCCTCTTCCACACTGGTCACCTGCTGTCCTGCCTGATCCAACAGTCCTGCTTCGACTCCTGACGCTTTTCAGGTTCACAGAATCACAGTGTGGTAGGGGTGGGAAGGGACCTCCGAAGATCATCCAGTCCAACCCCCTGCCAGAGCAGGGTCACCCAGAGCAGGTGGCACAGGAACGCGTCCAGGTGGGTTTGGAATGTCTCCAGAGACGGAGACTCCACCACCTCTCTTGGCAGCCTGTGCCAGGGCTCTGCCACCCTCACAGGAAAGAAGTTCCTCCTCATGTTTAGGTGGAACTTCCTGTGGTCAAGTTTTTCCTGTCACTGGGCACCACTGAGAAGAGCCTGGCCCCATCCTCCTGAAACCCCCCCTTTCAGTATTTATAAGTGTTGATGAGATCCCCCCTCAGCCGTCTTTTTTCCAGACTGGAGAGACCCAAATCCCTCAGCCTTTCTCCATCAGAGAGCTGTTCCAGTCCCCTCAGCATCTTGGTAGCCCTTTGCTGTCCCCTCTCCAGCAGTTCCCTGTCCTTCTGGAACTGGGGAGCCCAGAACTGGACCCAGTGCTCCAGACGCAGCCTCCCCAGGGCAGAGCAGAGGGTGAGGATGACCCCCCTCCTCCTGCTGGCCACACTCTTCTTGATGCCCCCCAGGATGCCATTGGCCTTCTTGGCCACAAGGGCCCATTGCTGGCTCATGGTCATCCTGTTGCCCACCAGGACTCCCAGGTCTCTTTCCACCGAGCTGCTCTCCAGCAGGTCAGCCCCAACCTGTCCTGGTGCAGGGGGTTATTCCTGAACTCCTGTTCAGAAGCGGCTTTGTCCTTTTCTCCTCTCAGCCTTTGTCCGAGCAGTTCCTGATACGACCTCGGGAAAATTCTCTGGGTTCGTGGCTAAACTTAGCAGCGTCCAGCGCTGCATCGTGCTTATTGTGAAGCTACAACTGGTTTTAGATGTGTCAGAGCCATCGTGTAGGTGGCCCAGGTTATTGTCCAACTCCTATTTCTGACTGTTGCCTCTGCCTCCTTTCTCCTTCTTTGCCTTTACTGGATTCATATGTTCCTTTTGTTTTATAGGTATACACTGTTTCTGATTTTTCAGGGCAAAAATTTGATTTCTGGTTAGGGTTTTGGGCAATTGTATGCCAGAGTAAAAACATTTAAACGTGGTTCCGGTGAGATGCTGGCTGGGAAGCCCATATTAAGGCTCGCTGCCCTTCAGAGTTGGCCCCGTCTACTGGTAATGAAGGTGGGTTTTGGGGGGCAGGAGGAAATAATTTAAAAATTAGAGAGTTTATAAACTTTTGCGTTCAAACATCTTGATTTTTTTTCTCTCCTCACCTCTATGAATATTCCAAAAAGGATAAGAAACTTAGATGGAAACCAGTTTCACTCAGAATAAATTGGTATTTATGTATATGTAGATTTACCTTCAGCGTAAATGAGGAGGGACGCTTTTATAAGACGGACTTAGGTTCAGAATAACCGGCTTTCATCTGTTCTGAAAACGCAGGTAGCTGGCAACGCTCCAAGCATCCTTTCTCGGTTGCGATGTTTCTCCTTGATCTGCTCCCATTCCGGCCGCAGCCGCTGAAGCTGCTCCGTTTCCTTACCCAGAGCACAGAGCTAAGGCCTCTGCCCGCTCCGTTTCTCCTCCAAACCCGCTGAACAGAAACGCTGACCTTCTCTTTTCGTTTTCGCGATCAGAAAAAGAGGAAAAGGTGGCTGTATTCTCCACGTCCGCTCGGAGTTGCGGCCGGCGGTCCGTGATTTGATAGAAACCTTTTCCTATCCCGAAAGCAGAAGTAGGTGTGAGGTCACTCCGGGGGTAGGTTTGTAGCCCGTTAACCCAGATCTGTTTTCCCTCCTTCGTCGCTGTGCGCAAACAAAACGCCATCAAACTTGTGGCACCCGCGGGGCTGAAACATTCTCCGCCTCCGTTATCACAATTCTTTGACCTTGAAATAAGCCGTCACCCACCAAGACCTATAAAATGCTAATAAGTCTGTCTGCTTTTCTCCCGTCCCTGGCACGCAGCAATGAGATAATCCTTGGCTGGTTTAAGTGTCCTGCCGTATCCCTGCCGTTTCTATAAAAAGCAAAAAGTGAAGCGTGATCTCCCGTCCTCTTTCCTCTTGCATCTTTCGGATCAAACGTGTGCGCCTGACGGCTGAGCGTCAAGATCCTTGGAGTCTGTGACTGCGTTGGCTTAGGGACAGCGAGGGAGAAAGCCAGGACAAGCGCTGCTTGTGCTCAGCTCGTCGTTTGAGCTGGCAGAGCCTGTTTCGGAGGCAAGGAATGGTGTAAACACGACATTTCAGGTGCGTGCTCTGGAAACTATGCAGGAGGTTAAAACTCTTGACTGTTGGAAACTGCCCGTTTGCCGTGTCGAAGGAGCATCTTAAAAATGCTAGAGGCATTTAAATTGCTCTAGCAATTAAAAATTGAGGCTAGAATGTCCTGCTAAATGTTATACGTGCAAGGAATTTGCTTATTTCAAAGAAAAACAGCTTTATACAGGTAGCATAAAGTGTAAGTATAGAAGTGTAGCTCTTTCCTGTAGCCATATCCCAAAACTGTCGGTGAAGCTCAACCTGCAAATGTAATTTCATGAAGCTTCTGATCCTCTGCACGAGCTGGGAGTGCTAATTGCGCTTTTAAACTTCTCTCATTTCAATTCACGCCCGTGCTAAAACTTTCCTGCGGCTGGAAGTTCATTTTTAGGACGGTCCTTGGGATCGATACGTGCGTCTTAACACCTCTGCCGGGCTGCAAACGGAGAGGGCGGTATGAAAATCGGCGGAGGAGTATTTTAGCCATCTCTACCTAAAAGAGCACGCGAGCGGTATGTTTTCCAAGCACACCTCGTTTACTGACAGCGTACAAACTGCCGCCCACGGCCTCGGTGTCCTCTAATAGCAGCAGACACCTGCTCTCCTGTCCTGTTTTCACTTTTAGAGTGCTTTTTTGGAGTGTGTTATCGCACGGATGGCAAAATCGTGAGCAAGGGGCAGCGTTTTTTGCAGAGCAGGAAGAACTCCAGGGCAGTGGTGGAATCACCACCCCTGGAGGGATTTAAAAGCCGGGCAGACGTGGTGCTGAGGGACATGGGGTAGTGGTGGCTTTGTCAGTGTTGGGTCGATGGTTGGACTCGATGATCTGAAAGGTCCCTTCCAACCTGGACAATTTTAGGAACTCAGTTTGTGACTCAGCTTCACCTGAGGCAGGAGAAGTACTGTGGCACCTCTGGATTGTGAACTCGAAGAACAAAGGAGAACAATCTCATTTCATTTCTCCTTTAGAATCAAATTTAAAATTTGTTATAACCATGGTAAGATTATTTCACAGCTGGTTTGGGTCACTGGCTTAGTGCAATCCCCAAAAAAGTCCTTTAGTTTCTGCAGAAATACTCAGCTGTGCCGCTGCCTCCGCTGGATCTGGGATTCTCGAGGCAATTTTGTTCCCTTTTCCTTATCCTCTCCCAGATGCCCTGTTACCTTCCCCTCTGAGTTGTGGGACTTGCAGCTGCTCCCACTGAAATTCCTTAGAAATGTCCTCTTTCTAATGAAAGTGAAACTGGTCAGTGAACACCGTCCGCGCGTATTCCTTACATTCCAAACGGGAGTCGCTGTCTCCGTTCCTTGCTGTGCAGGAAGACGTGTGTAGCACAAGTACGCGTGAGAGGGGAACTGGGAGAAGTGGGAAGTAGGGTTCATTGGATAATTTGAGGAATTCGATGGGGTCATTGCTACAGTGTAAATCTGCGTCTTTTATTATTTCGATTAGTTCCCGCAAGCTGTTCACGTGGGCGTAGTTGTGCAGAGAATCTTTTATAGGTATGTCAGCGGTGGAGCCTCCTCCGAGGTAGAACAGGGCCCTCGTCGGGGGACAAACGGCTTCATCACGGCTGGAAGGAATCGTAGAATCACGGAATGGTTTGGGTGGGAAGGGACCTTTAAAGGCCACCTTGTCCAACCCCCTGCCATGAGCAGGGACATCTTCAACTAGACCAGGGTGCTCAGAGCCCCGTCCAACCAACATCCCTGGAATGTTTCCAGGGATGGGGCATCTCCCACCTCTTTGGGCAACCTGGGCCAGTGTCTCACCATCCTCAGTGTACAAAAATTCTTCCTTAGATCTTAAGATCTTACAGATCTTATATCTGTAAATTTTTCCTTAGTCTGAATCTCCCCGCTTTCAGTTTAAAGCCATCACCCCTTGTGCTATTGCGACAGGCCCTGCTAAGAAGTCTGTCCCCAGCTTTCCTGTAGCCCCCCTTTAAGTCCTGAAGTACAGTGCCAGGGCAGAGAAGCGGCACGGGTTTGTCTGGCTGCATTTTGGCTGGTGTATTGGATTTAAGCACCAGAATTTCCTTGGTTTTTTGGGTTTTGTTACAGTTACAGACCTTCCTGGCCTGGGGGATAGGGCAGTCCATGCCGATTCTTTGCAAAAACCTAAAACCGGTGTTCAGAAGTGAACGCTGCTCGGTGACCTAAAACCAGAAGCCTTTCGCCACTCCTCTGAGCTTTCACTTTGAACGCTTTTCTCTAAGAACTGCTTTTGAGGGCTGTAGAGAGACCAGGGCCCAGCACGGAGCCAGCGTGAGCGGGTTACTCTCCATCTCCCAGGGCAGGGGGTTGGAACTAGATGATCTTTAAGGTCTCTTCTAACCCAAAGTATTCTATGATCTCCAGCCAATATTAACGTTTCAGCTGTTTCACGGACAGTTGGCACAGAAACCAGCGTGGGAAGAACAAGCAACTGACCCGGTCTATGGACACCCTAGAGCAGAATACGCTGTCAAAAGGCGGTGGTTTGGCCAACGAGTATCTCTCTCCGCCGGTTTTTAAGCTTCTAATCTTGCCAGGTCTGCGTTTAACCTCTCTCAGCTTCTTTCTTTTTAGGAAAATCATCCTAGGGCAGTGTTAAGAAGAAAGAAAAACAAAGCAAGAATTCTCATAAATATAAATGTGTGATAAAAATGGGCAGTGCTTCCAAATACTCTAAGCCAAAGCTATTTTCCTGGATAGTTGGAACTCTCTTACAGAAATCTTTTCAGATCATTTACACCATTAGCCATATGAAACTGGGAGATTTAGGCTCTAGGAATTTATAGTTAGATTGTCATAAATCTTTTGTGCACTGCTGGATGTGAAACCACGCGAGCCGTTCTCACCGTTGGCATCCTTGTTATTAACCAGCCAGACGGCGACCGAAACAACCGTCTTTGCGAGCGTTGACCCATCTGTCACCCGAATCTGGCCCTGCAGGAGCCGGCTGCATCCGCATGTCTGAAAATCATCCTTTAGGAAATCTTGGCCTGCGGTTAGGGCCTCTCTCGGTCTTGTCTGTGTGCAGAAATTGTAGCTGATGTTAAATTAGCTTGCAGTTAGCCTCTTGTGCTTTGCCCTGGCTCTAGCAGACACCGGTACACCCGGGATGGGTAGATCAGGGGGTGGTTTTTATCTACAGGCTGTTTTCCCATCAGGGTCTTCACCAGCGATGCCCTCGCGGGGCTCAGTGTGCTCGTCATCTCAGCCTGTAAAGCGCAGGTAACCAAAGACAAGAAATCTCCAAACCCACTTATTCCTAAAAAAGCCATTTCCCTCCCCAGACGATGCACGTCAAAGCGGGGAGCGCGCAGGAACACGATCCCGGCGCCGTTTCTCTGATGACCTTAGGAGACCTTTCCACCACAGCTGCACCTGGTGAGGCTGAGCCCGGCCGGGACGGGGAAGCAGCCCAGGGATGTAGGCGAAAGGTTGGACCGACGGATCAGCTTTCCACATCAAACCCTGCTCTCCGGGAGACCTTCCTGGCCCCGTGTCCTGAAACAGCACCGCTCGCCTCCGCCTCTAAAAGCAGCCGAAGCCGGGTCTCTCCTCTCTCGGTGCTTCACGGGCACGATCTGGCTCTAAATGAACCAGGGAGAAACACCAGTTTCTTTGTACGCTGAAAATATCATAGAATCATAGAATTGGTAGGGTTGGAAGGGACCTTAAAGATCATCTAGTTCCAACCCCCCTGCCATGGGCAGGGAGATCTCCCACTAGATCAGGTTGCTCAGAGCCCCATCCAGCCTGGCCTTAAAAACTTCCAGGCATGGGGCTTCCACCACCTCTCTGGGCAACCTGTTCCAGTGTCTCAGCACCCTCATGGTGAAGAACCTCTTCCTAACGTCCAGTCTGAATCGACCCATCTCTAGTTTTAATCCATTCCCTCTAGTCCTACCATTCCCCGACATCCTAAAAAGTCCCTCCCCAGCTTTCTTGTAGGCCCCCTTAAGATACTGGAAGGCCACTATAAGGTCTCCTCGGAGCCTTCTTTTCTCCAGACTGAACAACCCCAACTTCCTCAGTCTGCCCTCATAGGAGAGGTGCTCCAGTCCTCTGATCATCCTCGTGGCCCTTCTCTGGACACGTTCCAGCACATCCATATCTTTCTTGTAGTAGGGGCTCCAGAATTGGACGCAGTACTCCAGGTGGGGTCTCATGAGAGTGGAGTAGAGGGGGAGAATCACCTCCCTCGACCTGCTGGCCACGCTTCTCCTGATGCAGCCCAGGATACAATTGGCTTTCTGGGCTGCTAGTGCACACTGACGGCTCATGTTGAGCCCCTTGTCCACCAGCATCCCCAAGTCCTTTTCTTCAGGGCTGCTCTCACGCCAGTCACAGCCCAGCCTCTATCGGTGCTTGGGATTGCCCCGACCCAGATGGAGGACCCTGCTCTTGCTCTTGTTGAACTTCATGAGGTTGGCATGGGCCCACCTCTCCAGCCTGTCCAGGTCCCTCTGGATGGCATCCCTTCCCTCCAGCGTGTCAGCCGCCCCACACAGCTTGGTGTCGTTGGCAAACTTGCTGAGGGTGCACTCTATGCCACTGTCCATGTCGCTGACGGAGATGTTAAACAAGACCGGTCCCAGTACTGGTCCTTGAGGGACTCCACTTGTCACTGGCCTCCACTTGGACATGGACCCATTGACAGCCACTCTTTGGGTGCGGCCGTCAAGCCAGTTCTTTGTCCACTGAGTTGTCAGTCCATCAAAGCCATATTTTATCAGCTTGGAGACCAGGATGTCATGCGGGACAGTGTCAAAGGCTTTGCTCAGGTCCAGGTAAATGGCGTCAGTTGCTCTCCCCCTTCTATTGATGTTGTGACCTTCTCAGAGAAGGCCACCAGGTTTGTCAGGCACGATTTGCCCTTGGGGAAGCCACGTCGATTGTACCCAGTCACCTCTTCATTATTCTTCTGCCTCAGCAGCGCCTCCAGGAGGATCTGCTCCATAATCTTACCAGGCACTAAATATCCATTTTTCGTGCTACTGGGAAGTCTGGAAGAAAACCTGGCTGCTGGGGGCTGGGGGCGGGGGGGTGCGTGCAAAGCGAGGAGGATGTTAAAATGCTGGAAAAGGTGGTTTTCATCTCGCGGGCTGCTGCGTAGGAGGTTCCTGCGGCGGGGACTGGGACGGGCCAGTCGAATTTGTCAGCAGGGTTGGGTTTGTTGTGTAGGAGCTTCGCCTCTCCAGTGCGAGGTGGTTTGGTTTTTTTAAGGGTTCTGCCAATTCCAAAGCAAATAATAATCGAAACCCAAAATTCAGAGAGTCAGAGCCCGGTGCATACGCTGGAATAATTCTTTTGGCTTCGCAGAAGATGACTTTGGCTGAGGGGAGACGTTAACAGAGTTCAGAGCTGACTTGCCAGAGCCCAACTGTGTGGTTTGGACCTTCTGATTTCGGCCTTCGGCTTTTGCTTTCTGCAGCACCGAGGAAGAATCGCATTTGCAGCGTCTAATATTGTCTTGGGCAGGGAAATATTTCATTATCGGGGATTTTTTGGATAGGGAAATATTTCCCCATCACAGATTTTTTTTATTTTTTTTTCCCCAAGTTGGAACAAAGAGGTCTTTTTCCAAAGAGTTGCCTCGCAGTGTGCGGAACGAGGGAAAAAACCCCTCCGAGGAGAACCGCTGAGCCACAAAACCCACATCAGGAGGGGTATTTCCTGCGTATCCAACTTCTCGCCCGCTGCACGGCCCTGGGCTTTGCTGCGATGAGAAACCGGGCGCGGGGCAGAGCTGCCGGGGCTCTAACGTCTTCTTCCTCCTCTCCGCAGAGCAGAAGCGGAGCAGCACCACGGGGCATCCCCTACCGAAGGCCGGGGCATCCCAGACCGGCGGTTGATCTCTCGGAAGAGGAAACCAGAAGAATCGCCAGGATCTTCTCTGCTCAGCCAGCCAAGAAGGAATAGCGTCGGTGAGAGGCCGTCCGCAGCGGCTGCTTCCCCAGCCACGGCCTGACCCATGGGCCAACGCCGGGTTCTCTAGGGAAGAGGAGATGGAAGCCGTAGGTTTCAGGCTCTGATTTTTAATTTGCCTAATTGGTGTCCTGTTGGAGCGACTTAAAAGCTGGTGGTGAGCCGAGGGGAGCTGAGAGACCGCGTGTCTTGCAAGGGCAGGTCCCTGATGAGACTCACCGCTTCGGGTAACCGATGCGCTGCTACCTGGTCTCTAGATTCTCCTTTGTGGGGATTGATTCATGTGAAGTTTCTCTAACCTTTTATTTTTGACTAAACGCGACGCGTCCCGTTTTGAGACGGCTCCTTTTTCTTCGCCCGCGGGATGGAGAACGTGAGAAATTTGCAGAGAAGCGTTGCCTCCCCGCCGCGGCGTGTGCTGCGGATGGGGAGGGGAAAATGAGCTCCCTCCCCAGTGGCCTTTCAAAAAGAGTCGGGGGGAAGCACAATTTGCTGATTCTAGAGGAATGTAAATGCCCGAGGATGCTGTAAAATACTGATGTGTGTACCGTTTTTAGTAGAAATACGGAAAATTCTAAATTATTTTTGTACATTTTTATGTCAGGTACCTTTTGGATAACGGACTCTGCTGCAAACCGAGCTAAGTTATTTTTGTACTGCTCTCCAGTCTTTGTTTTTCAATAAAATTCCTTTTGGTTTCTTGTCACCTGGTGCCATGTGTCCCGCTGCCAGGTCACGAGCTCGTCATTAGCAGGGGGCCAAGACTCCTTCCCCAAGAGCCCCCGGCAACGGGAGGGAGGGGATGTCGTAGAAATGCTTCCTGGAAGATGCTGTAGCTGGGGACACGCGGAAAGGTCAGTGCTTTGCAAAGGAATTGGATATCGCTGTGTAGCGCAGCCCACGGGGAATGACTCGGACCCCGGAAGCGAACGAATGCTCCAAATCAGAGCTGCTTTTCAAACCACGCTTTGAATTGAGGATTTAAGGAACCAAAGTCTCAGCAGCCCTTTTTTTTTCACAGAATCCCAGACCGGCAGGGGTCGGAAGGGACCTCTGGAGACCATCCAGTCCAACCCCCTGCCAGAGCAGGGTCACCCAGAGCAGGTGGCACAGGAACGCGTCCAGGTGGGTTTGAATGTCTCCAGAGACGGAGACTCCACCACCTCTCTGGGCAGCCTGTGACAGGGCTCTGCCACCCTCACAGGAAAGAAGTTCCTCCTCATGTTTAGGTGGAACTTCCTATGCTCAAGTTTGTGCCCGTTGCCCCTTGTCCTGTCCCCGGGCACCACTGAGAAGAGCCTGGCCCCATCCTCCTGACACCCACCCTTTCAGTATTTCTAAGCGTTGATGAGATCCCCCCTCAGTCGTCTTTTTTCCAGACTGAAGAGACCCAAATCCCTCAGCCTTTCTCCATCAGAGAGGTGTTCCAGTCCCCTCATCACCCTGGTAGCCCTTTGCTGTCCCCTCTCCAGCAGTTCCCTGTCCTTCTGGAACCGGAGACCCAAAACCGGACACAGTACTGCAACCCTTTTCCTCCCACCTCTGCAGTTTGGTTTATCACCGGGGAAATCCTAAATGCCTGATTCACAACTTGCCCACGCCGGGTTGGACCCCTTGGTGGTAGAATCCGTTCCGCAGTGTCCGCGCGCTGCCTACGGAGCTCCGAGCCTCCCGCCAGTGCCCAAAGCAGGGGCCGCCTGGATGTCACCGCTGCCACGTGTCTCCCACCCGCAGCCCTGCAAACGCGTCCCCTCTCCCTGCCCTCGCCGGGTGAGGGTTGGGCGATGACCGCGCCAAGTGTCCCCGTACAGCACGTCCTCCTGCCAGGACAGGAGTGACGCGTGGGCGTCCTGCTGCTGCTGCTGCTGATCCCGGTGGCATCCCCAAAAAAGTCAGGCGGGATGCTGGCCGGGTTGGGAACGCGGTGACATAGGAGGTGACGGTGTTGACTCCTGAGTTACAGCTCGGGCATGAGATAAACAGCTGCTTCCTTTTGCGTTTAGGTCAGCGGTGGCGCACGGTCCGGCCGGCCGGGAAAACAGGAGGGCAGGCAGCTGGAGAGGGGCGTCAGTGACAGACGAGCTTCTGCTCGGAGCCCGATGGACGGAGCAAAGGTGGCTTCGGGGTCTCAAATCAGGCCAAAATCCCTCTTGTGCCCTCACGTGAGCTCGCTCGCGAGGGCAGAGCCTTTCCGCGCAGCAGCAGGGACGTGCGATCTTTGGCGAGCGCGTCCCTTCGGGCTTTGCGCGTGTAAAGCTAAATAGCACCAAGGGTTAAACACCGAGTTTTAAGAAAAGGGAGGAAAAGGGGCATTTCTTGAGCCGTCACCCCACCCTTGGCCCCCAGCCTTGTCCTTCCCCCGGGCTGCAGACCCAGCGCCCGGCCGCGCTCAAAAGGGCGTCGTGGTTTTGTCGGTGCGGAGCAGGAACACGGGAGGGATTTCCCCCTGCGTGTCCCCTGCCCTCGGGCCGCTCCACGTGAGCTGGGGGCCACGTTACACCCTGCGGAGGAAATCCCACCGGCACACGGCAGCTGCCCGGGATGAATGACGGCTGTGTGGTCCGTGCGAGGAGCAAAGGTGTCCCACCTGCCCCACCGGGGGGGCGGGGGGGCACAAAGTTCTGCCCTGCCCCAAACCGCTCGCTTCTAAAGCCTCGGGCAAGTGTTTTCTGCATCTCCACCTTCCCAGAGCGCGTTTAGGTTAAAAATCCAAATTACTGCCCCATCCCTAAGGTCCCAGCGGCCACCAAACAGGCAGGGCCACGCTGTCGGGGGCTACTGCCCCAAAGCTTCGCTCCGATGGGTGCTGGTGGTCCAGGCAGGACCCCCCCACACGCCCCCATGCCGGCACCCTGAGGGGGAGCAGAGGGCTGAAACGCCGCCTCCCCGTCACGGGTGTTGGGTGACCCCGCTCTCATCGACTCAAATGCCACCGGGGGAACTGGGTTACACTGTCACCCGATCCCCGCGGCCGCTGGAATGTCCTCCCCGGTGCTATTTAAGGTGGGGGCCAAGGAGCCGGCTCTCAGGTTGATGGTTGCACAGAGAGGGGTGTAAGGCCGGAGCAGGGACACGGTGCTGAGGTCCCAACGGTGAGGCCACGGGGGACCCAGCCCCGGGCAAGTCATCGTGGGAGGAGAAGTTTTCACCGAGCGCCCCCATTTTGGCCAGGGTGTGGGGGGGGTGGGCAAGCCCCGGGCTGAGTGAGGAAGCCCCGTGCCTCAGTTTCCCCAGGGATGCAGGCGAGGAAACAGGGCAGGATTTGGCTTTCAGGGCTGTCCAAAGCCAGCCAGAGCCACTACGGCACATGGTCACCTCTGTCCCTATGCCGGACTCCTGTTTGAATCTCCATCCAACGCAGCATCCCGGCTCCTCCCCAAACCACCCCCCTCTTTCCTTCCAGCCCCTCTGCCACGATGGTGGGTCTGAAACCCCCTGAAGTGCCCCCAACAGCCGCCGTGAAGTTCATCAGCGCGGGGACAGCCGCCTGCATCGCCGACCTCTGCACCTTCCCCCTGGACACCGCCAAAGTGCGGCTGCAGGTACGATCCACCAGCCCCCCAAAATCCCACGGGTGGAGGGAACACCCCACAACAGCCAGACCCCCGCCCCCGTGCCGGCTCCACTCCGGAGTTGGTGGCGTTTTGGGGGAGGCGGAGGGCAGGGTGACGCGGTCGGCATCCCGTAGATCCAGGGCGAGGTGCGGATCCCCCGGAGCACCAGCGCCGTGGAGTACCGGGGTGTTTTGGGGACGCTGAGCACCATGGTGAGGACGGAGGGACCCCGCAGCCTCTACAGCGGGCTGGCGGCTGGGCTGCAGCGGCAGATGAGCTTCGCCTCCATCCGCATCGGGCTCTACGACTCGGTGAAGCAGCTCTACACCCCTAAGGGCGCTGAGAGTGAGTGTCGACGCGATCAGGACCCCCCCGCACCGTCCCCGTCCCTGCGCGCACCCCCGTCCCAATGCACGACCCTCTCCCGGAGGGGCACAACCCACCACGATGGCAAACAGCCCACCCCGGGGTGAACAACCCACCCTGGTGTGCACAACCCCCAAGCTGCGCCCCCCCCACTAAGCACCCCACAACCCCTGGCTGCTCACCCTGGGGTCCCCACGCAGCCAGGGGTCCCCGCGGGGCTGGGGGGTCCCCATGCAGCCAGGGGTCCCCGCGGGGTTGGTGGTCCCCACGCAGGCAGGGATCCTTGCAGGGCTGGGTGTCCCCATACAGCCAGGGGTCCCCGCAGGGCTGGGTGTCCCCACACAGCTGGGGGTCCCCACAGAGCCGGGGGTCCCAGCGCCTGCCCTCTCCAGGCACAGGGCTGGCGGCGCGGGTGCTGGCGGGCTGCACCACGGGGGCGGTGGCGGTGGCGTGCGCCCAACCCACCGACGTGGTCAAGGTACGGTTCCAGGCCAACGGGGCGATGCCGGAGAGTGCCCGGAGGTACAGCGGCACCGTGGATGCCTACCGCACCATCGCCAGGGAGGAGGGCGTCCGTGGGCTCTGGAGAGGTAGGGGCAGATGGGGACAAGAATGGGAATGAGGACAGGGATGGGATGGGATGGGGATGCGTTGGGGACAGGCATGGGATGGGAATGGGAACAGAAATGGGAAAAGAGATGGGAATGGGGATGAGGAAAGGTACAAGCATGGGAATGGGGACAGGGATGGGATGGGAATGGGAACAGGAATGGGGATGAGGAAGGGGACAGGGATGGAGACAGGGATGGGATGGGAATAGGAATGGGAATTGGAATAGAAATGGGAACAGCAGTAGTAATGGGGATGGGAATGGGGATAAGGAAGGGAACAGGGATGGAGACAGGGATGGGATGGGGACAGGAGTGAGGAAAGCAGGGCTGGAGCACCCATCCGGGATGCTCCAGGAGGGGATGTGACCACCATCCTCGATACCACCCCCCTCCTGCACAGGGACGCTGCCTAACATCGCCCGCAATGCCATCGTCAACTGCGGGGAGCTCGTCACCTACGACCTCATTAAGGACGCGCTGCTGCGGACGCAGCTGATGACAGGTAAGGATGGTACCAGGGGGACGCGGCTGGGTGCCATCCCCGTCCCTGCAACCCTCAACCCCTGGGTCTGCCCCACAGACAACATCCCCTGCCACTTCGTGGCCGCCTTTGGGGCCGGCTTCTGCGCCACGGTGGTGGCGTCGCCAGTGGACGTGGTGAAGACGCGGTACATGAACGCCGGTCCCGGGCAGTACCGGAACGCGCTCAGCTGCCTCCTCGCCCTGCTCATGCAGGACGGCCTCGCCGGCTTCTACAAGGGGTGAGTTTGGGGAAGCCCCGCTGAGCACCGGCCAACTCAGTGCACAGACACTGGGGTGGACCGGCTCCGCTTGACACCACGGCATTGCCCGGCACACCACGCGTGTCCTAACCCGTGTGCCGCCACCGGGGCACCAGGCAGGGCTTTGGGGACCGCGGGGATGTCCCCGCGATGTCCCCTCCAGCGCTGCTCTTCCCGGCATAGGTTCGTCCCCTCCTTCCTGCGGCTCGGCTCCTGGAACGTGGTGATGTTCATCTCCTACGAGCAGCTGCAACGCGTCGCGGTGCTGGCCCGGACGCCCCAATCCTGACCCCCCCACACACCCCGGCCTTTCTCGTCAGCGTTGGCGAGACACAAGAGTAAATTATATTAATTGCTGGAGCGGCGGGGGAGCAGCGACACCCCCAGCCCAACGGGGAAACCCCGAGAGGGACCGGCGAGACAGGAGGAGAAACGACGCTGTTTGCAGAGAAACGTGGGAGAATGGAGGTGTTCAGAGAGGAGTTTAGGGAGGAAGAAAAACGCATTTGTAGGTTTTTTCCAGCCGGGAAGAGCTTCCCGGCAGTGGTGGGAACAAGGCGAGCAGTGCGGGCAGGCGGGACCGAGTCGAGGGCTGGGGGATGTGGTGATTCCTGATATTCCTTACCGACGCTTCCAATAAACCGCCCCTGTGGGGTCTGATCGCAGCAGTCTGATTGCCTTTTTTTTTGGGAGGGATTTAGGGTCGTTCCCCCGACCCTGGGGGTGCCACTGGAAAAGGCAAACCAGGCCTTATCCGAAAGCTTCCCCGAGTGTCATGTGCCATCGGGGATCAGCTTTAGCAGAGATTATTTCTGTGATTAGGAAAAATAAAAAGCATCAAGCTGGGCATGTGGGTTCATGGCCACACATTCCACTTGTGGGTGCAAAGAGCCGAGAGCCGCTGCCCCCCCTCCATGTGGGAGGCACCCCCAGCACCAAGGAGGGTGGGGCACGCAGCCTTGGTGCCATGGTGATGGTCTCCCCCAACCCTTCACGGTGGGGACCCTCACCTGTGTTCAACCTGCCGCTACCGGGTCTCGAACCGACGTTTCCCCCTCCCTCCCGTCGCCGCCGGGTCTCGAACCGGCGACCCCCAGCGTTCCCACCTGCCGCCTCCGGGTCTCGAACCCGGGGCCTCCCGCCCCGGGGAGGAGCGGCCGCGCTGGTAAGAGCCGGGGCCTCGCGGCCCCTCCGCATTACCGGCCCCGCGGCAGCAGGTGAGTCCCCGGGCTCTGCTGGGGACCCCCATCCCCAGGGAACCCCCCCATCCCTTCCCGGGCTCTGCTGGGGATCCCCAACAGCCCTGAGTGGGGTGCACGCAGGGGGTCCCCCCCTGCCCCAAGCCCCCCCATGCAGTGGGGTGGGTGCAGGGGTGCCTGGCCACCCCCCCCCACCCCCCAATCCCTGCAGCTGGGGATCCCAACCTGCATCCTCCCACCTCCTGGGGGGGCCACGGCACCCACGGCAGGCAGTTCCCACCCCTCTCCTTGCCCCAGGACTGGCGTGAGCCTGAGTTGTCACCCACTGCCACCACCGCTTTCCATGGACTGGGAGAACTGGGAAGCAGCCTCGCAAAACACCTGGGATGCGCAGGACACCGTCAGGGAAGGCCGAAGCCCCCGAGGTACCGCAGTGCTCCCAAAAATGTGGGTGAAAGCCGGCAGAGCTGGCGTGATGCCTGGGGTGCCCGTTTTCCCCACCACCAGCCCCAGCGGCAGGGAACGGACACCCCATGGGGGTCCCAGCCTCTGGGGAGCGGGATGAGGTTGAGCTGGGACGGGGAAGGGCTGGGGCCCCATGCCGTCGATCTGGAAGTCCCAGCGGAGAAAGGAAGAGGGTGAGGAGGCCAAAGGAGGGATCCTGCTCCCTCTGTGCCCTCGGCTTGGTGTCACCCAGCTCTGATGCCACAGAGGGGAGATGAAACGAGGATTGTCCCCCATGCTGTTCCTGAAAAGGCTGGGGGGGTGTAACGGGTGAAAAACGGGACGTGTGGAGGCTGCGTGGATGTGAAGTGGTGGCGACAGTCACAGCAGCCAAGCGAGCTGCGCGCGGACCCTCTGAAACATTGATTGGTGCCTCGGCCAGAGCCCCGGCTCTCCTGAACATGACAAACCCCCTCAATTTTTGTCCCCTGCTGCACCCAACCCCTTCTCGCTCCTCTCTGCCGGCCGCCCCCACCACGGCTGGGTTCAAGCCTCACGCGATGCCCCCGATGGCCACCGTGAAGTTCGTTGGGGCTGGGATGGCTGCCTGATCTCATCACCTTCCCCTTGGACACGGCCAAAGCGCTGCTGCAGATGAGCCGGGCTCCCCTGCCCTCCACCCCCAACATCCCGCAGCCCCGGGCTGGGGGGGGGGTGTCTGTGGTTACGTAAATCCTCTTCACCCCATTTTCTCCCCACACAGATTCAGGGGGAGGCGAAGCTCACGGGTCAGGCGCAGTACAAGGGGGTCTTCGGCACCATCACCACCGTGGGGAGGACAGAGGGACTCCGCAGCCTCTACAGGGGGCTGGTGGCCGGGCTGCAGTGGCAGATGACCTTCACCTCCCTCCGCCTCAGGCTGTACGACTGGGAGAAGCAGCCCCACACCAAAGGGTCACAACATAAGTCCCTGGACGGGGGGCGGGGGGGGTTGTCCTGCTGGGCAGCCCCTCCATGGGCACCAAAACTGCGCAGGATCGGGGTTTAGTCCTGATAAGAGTTGCAACTGGGTGATGGAAGCACTTCATGGGGGGATGGGTGATTTATATTTTTAAATATTCTTCTTTCCGCTCCCCACCTTGCCCGTACTCTCTCCAGGCGCCGGGCTGGGGAGCTGGCTGGTGGCTGGCTGCACCACGGGGGCCATGGTGGTGGCCTCCCCCCAGACAACAGACGCGGTGAAGGTGCGGTTCCAAACTGTCAGGGAGGGTGGTCGGTGTTACCAGGGCTCCGTAGATGGCCACAGGACCATCGCCAAGCAGGAGGGTGTCCATGGGTTGTGCAGAGGTGGGTGCAGCCCCCAGGGAGCACACTAGGATGGCTCCGGCACCGTGGCCCTGAATGCTCTGGTCCACGCAGGACCGTCCCCCAACAGCACTCGCAGCGCCATAGTGAACTGCGCTGAGCTACGATCTCACCCAGGTGAGACCTACGATCCCACCCAGGACACGCTGCTCCAATCCCACCTCAGGCGGGGGGGGGGGGCCCCAGCTCTGCTGTGGAGGCACGGCCAGGGCTGCGGCCGATTTCCATCGCGAGCATCCACCCCGTGTAGGGAGGGAGCCCCTGGGTTGTGTCCCTAAAATAATCCAGGCTCATAAATCCCACCACAGCTCTTTCTGGTCAGAAAGCGTCCCCTGCCACTTCACCTCTGCCTTCAGGGACACTTTCTGGGCCACACTCATTGTCTCCCCCGTGGACGTGGTGAAGACGAGGTACATGAACGCTGCTCCAGGCCAGTACAGGAGTGTCGGGAGCTGTGCCCTCACCCTGCTGAGAAATGAGGAGCTCGAGGCTTTCTACAAGGGGTGAGTAGGGGTTTGCCACCCTTTTCTCTCCTCTTCCAAAACGTAGGCACTTCTGGGGTGGAGGCACCATCGCTCTGGGATGGCATGTGATGACCTTGGCTGCTGCGGGAGGTTCGTGCCCTCGTTCCTGCAACTCGGCTCCTGGAACACCGTGACGTTGGTCACCTACGAGCAGCTGAAACGGGGCCTGATGGCCACGCGTGGCTGGTAGGATGTCCCCTCCTGAGCCCAACGCTGCCATCACCACCTTCCCGGTGGTGCCTCGCTCGCAGACACTGAAGGGGATCACATCTGCGAGGCGCCCACCAAGGAGAAAGCTGTAGTGCGTGCAGCAAGAATTTGAGTAAATCTTGTGGTCTTCTCTTCCCTGGTTTTGGTCTTTCACTCATCACCCTGCGCACAGTCACCCCCAAACCATCACTGTTGCCACGCACATGACAGTACTCCAACCCCCCCAAAATCTTCCATCTCCCTCCGCATCGCTGTGGTGCTGCTGCCATGGGGTGGCAGCTATGGAGAAGAGTCTGGAAAGCAACACGGATCCAAGTTCCCAGGGGAAACAGCCTCAAGGGTGCTGTGTTTTAGGGTGCTCGGTGCTGGGAACAACCTCTGCCCGGTCACAGGGCCAGCCCCAGAGCTTTATTGGTGGGAGAAGAGCGGGAAGGTTGTTGTCCCCTAGGACAGGAGAGCGCTTTTCAAGAGCAGTTTCTTGTCACGCGTGAGCTTCTTGGGAAAGCAGATGTTGAAATATATGTGGAGGTCACCCTTGCGCCGGGGGTCCTGGAGCAGCGGCATCCCCTCCCCTGGCACCACTTTACAGTATTTGGGGCTGCAAAGCAAAGGAAGGGGCTGAGGAGCTGCAGGATGATCCTGACACGGGGGCCACCACACCGAGCCCCGACGTGCAGAGCCCCACGCATGCTTCTGAGCAGGTTTGTTAGGGCAGGTTTGCTCCTCCAGCTTCAACCGGTGGCCTGCCCTCCTCTTCCAGCCTTGTGTCCCCAGGGTTCCTTGCCCTGCAGGCTGTACCATCCAGCCCTCATCTCACCTCATCCCACCCACGCCAAGCCCTCTCCCTGCTTCTACCACCAGCAACACGGCCCCCAACCAGGCAAGTAGCTCACAGTGGGCAGTATCCGCCTCCTCCCAGCTAGAATTCCCAGCCCTGAACCTGCTGGAAAAGCTTTTGAAGCACACCAGTAATCCAGGCAATGGGGACGTGCTTGGGAAGTGCTGAGTTCTTGCCAAGGAGGAACAGGCCAACGCTGAAGTTCCTCCCAAACGCCCATTCACCTCCTTGGCCACCAAGCTCTGCAGAAAGGCCCTGTCTGACCACTTGAGCCCACCAGTACCGGTCTTTTGCCCCACGGCACTTACTCCACGATGTCGTTGATGGGGATGTTCAGCAGCCTCCCGTCCAGCGTCCTCACCTCCACCATGCAGCCAACCAGCGCCTGCAAGGCACAGAGAGCAGCACCCGGAGCTGCATTTACAGCCCCCGAGGGAAAACGTAAGCTGGGGCTGGCTCCGTCCCCTCGTTTGGCTCTTTACCTTTCCCAGGGGGATGGTGGCAACGTAAGCGAGGTTGTCGTTGTCTCTCTTAAACCTCGGGTGGATTTTCTCTTGGACGACGAAGGTGATGTCAGCTGGAATGACATTTGGGCCCTAAAAATCAAGGAAAACAATAAAGATACCTGGAAATGGTTTGGTGTAACCCCAATGATTTTACACAAGGAAAGGTGACACAAATGCCTGCCCCTTTGTTGCTCCTTTCAGCTGGCTACGGAGAAGGGAAAGGTATTTTCTTCCTTTAAGGAAAAAACAACAACAAAAAGAAGTCTTTGATAAGACTCACGCTAAGCCAAGGGAAATCAGACTGGGTTTCACAAAGGTGATGCCAGGCAAAAGAATCACTCTTTTCAATTAGTTTTTATCTATCCTAAGGAAAATCCAGGCAGGAAGGGCTCCTTAGAGTGTTTCTGAGAACAATAATTAGCCTGAATTAACCATTAGCCACACCACCAACTGCCCACAGCCTGCCGAAATAGGAAACCTGCAAAGAGCGTGTGGTCGGTTCTGAGGAAATCTGGCCCAGAACATCCCACCACCGTCATTACCTGGTCTCCTTCCTTCTCGAAGGTGATCCTAGTGCCCTGCTTCCACCCCGGCTGCACGTCGATCGTTAAGATCTTATCTCTGATAGTACTGGTTTGACCATCTTCATTCATCACCTGGAGGGTGGATGGAAGGAATTAGAAGAGCTGGGTCCTGTCCGGAGAGGTGGGTCTGAGACCAGGTGGGAGCTCAGCTCTGCTCTGTCATCAGAGCAGCCAGCACCAGGTGCTGGAGTCCATCCATGGCAGCGGTGAGCCCCCAGATGGATCACGAGCCTGCGGTGACAGACACAGTCCCACACACGGGGCAGGCACACCCTGGGCAGCTACCCAGTCTGTCATAGAATCGGAGAATGGTTTAGGTGGGAAGGGACCTTTAAAGCCCATCTAGTCCAACCCCCCTGCCATGGGCAGGGACATCTTCAACTGGAACAGGTTGCTCCAAGCCCCGTCCAACCTGGTCTGGAATGTTTCCAGGGATGGGGCATCTCCCACCTCTCTGGGCAACCTGGGCCAGGGGCTCACCACCCTCACAGACAAGAATTTCTGCCTCAGATCTCAGCTCAGTCTCCCCTCTTGCAGTGGAAACCCCTTCCCCCTCGTCCCATGGCTCCCCTCCCTCATCCAGAGTCCCTCCCCAGCTTTCCTGGAGCCCCTTGAGGGACTGGAAGGGGCTCCAAGGTCTCCCTGGAGCCTTCTCTTCTCCAGGCTGAACCCCCCCAACTCTCTCAGCCCGTCCTCCCAGCAGAGGGGCTCCAGCCCTCCCAGCATCTCCAGGGCCTCCTCTGGCCCCGCTCCAGCAGCTCCGTGTCTCTCCTGTGCTGAGGCCCCAGAGCTGGAGGCAGCACTGCAGGGGGGTCTCCCCCGAGCGGAGCAGAGGGGCAGAATCCCCCCCCTCGCCCTGCTGCCCACGCTGCTGGGGATGCAGCCCAGGCTGCGGGGAGCTTTCTGGGCTGCCAGCGCACATTGCTGGCTCATCCAGCTCTCCATCCACCTGTACCCCTAAGTCCTTCTCCACAGTGACATCCCCTTTAGGGGGATGTCAGCCCCCTAAGGGACAACACCAAGAGGTGATCTATGACACTGAGGTGCCCAAAGAGAGGGGTTTTTAACCGCACTGCTCATCCAGCTGCATGCAAGGTGGCAGAGAGGAGAGCAAGGACAGCTCACACTACTCAGCAAAGTGGCTGCGGGAACAAGTTGGGACAGATCAAGTAGGAGAAACTCAGGGCTGGAACCAGAAGATCGGGACAGTGAAAGGGGTGGGGGGCGTGGATACAGGTCACTGAGAGCAGAAAGAAGACACAGCCCCATGTGAAAGTGAAACCAGGGGGAGCCCGGGAAATGCTGTGCTCCTCCATTCCTCTCTGAAATCAGTCCTTCCTTTCCATGAGCTTTCACATCACCCCTTATGTTGCATTCATAGAATCATAAAATGGTTTGGGTTGGAAGTGACCTTAAAGACCATCCAGTGCCACCCCCCTGTCCTGGGCAGGGACATCTCCCACTAGACCAGGTTGCTCCAAGCCCCGGCCAACCTGGCCTTGAACCCCTCCAGGGATGGGGCAGCCACAGCTTCTCTGGGCAACCTGGGCCAGGGAATCACCACCCTCAGAGTGAAAAACGTCTTCCTATATCTAACCTAAATCTCTCCTCTTCTAGTTTGAAACCATTACCCCTTGTCCTATCACAACATGCTCTTGTAAAAAGTCCCTCTCCAGCTTTCTTGTAGGCCCCCTTCAGATACTGGAAAGCTGCAATAAGGTCTCCCCGGAGCCTTCTCTTCTCCAGGCTGAAACATTCCCTTTCCCAAGCCCAGAGAGGAAGGTACCAGTTCAAATCCTGCCAGCATTTGTGCTGGGTTTGGTTCAGATCCCTCCCCGCAGCACAAACATGGTGCCATGGGCTGCCGAGCCCCCTGAGTGGGACCAGCCCCAAAGTCTCAGGCTCTGCTGCCAACTCTCCTCTCCGAGAGGAGAGTCCAGCCCAAAATTCTCCCCTTCGCCCCCACTGCCCCTACCCTGCGGGAGATCTTAATCTTCTTGGTGCAGCCGTAGAACAGGTCTTCAAGGGAGAGGTAGAGATCCCGCACAATCGGGGGGTCTTGCTTCATTGCTCCTCGTCCTCGCAGCCCTCCAAAGGGCAGGATCAACTCCGAGCCATCCTCAGCAAAGAACTCTGCGTGAGAGAGCAGAGATGGGGTCACCTCACTCGGATCCGAGGTCGGGGGAGTCCCCTGGGGTCTGCTTATCATAGAAGCTGAGCACCCCAAATATGCCACCCAAAAACCTCCCACCTGCTTCTGCCTGGGACCACCTTCCTCCTCCAGCTGAAATGTTTGCTTTTTTCCGTAAGCGTGTTTATCTTGCTTACATGTTAACGGCAGTCTCGCCAACCTGACCCCTCTTTTTGATGGAAATCCTCCAAGAAAAGGGTCACAACAATAGCTGGGGAGAGCTGACAGCTTGAACATGCACTCCCAAGCCTCTCGCCCACCTGAAACTGGGGGAAGTCAGGATCTAACCTCCAAGCACTGGGGACCAGCAGCACCAGAGGGACCTGGAAGTAGCTGGGCAGGGAAACATTCCCATAAAGCATTAAGCTCAGAGCTGGCAGTGGCCATGGCATCACAGTAGCCACAGATGAAACCCTGGGACACTCCCAGACCCCCTCCATCTACCTGCAAAGGGGTTGTCTCCACCAAAGAACTCCCTGAAGACTTTGTCGGGGTTGTTGTGAAACACGTAGCCAACGGTCCAGGGGTTCTCGCCACCGAACTCCAAGGGAATGCCGCCTTTGAGCCCCTCTTCTCCAAACTTGTCGTAGATGCCTTTCTTCATGGCTTAGGGAAGAAGGAGGAGTTGGGAATGGGTCTCCCATGCTGGGGAAGAGCCTGAGATCCAGGCTTTGCTTAGGTGGAGGCTGGAGGAGATTCCCTGCCACCTCGAGAACAAATTGGGACGGAAGCAGGAATACGTGCCAGCAATCGGCCTGGCTATCGGTCACAGAGCTGATGCCACCTCCCTGGGTGTGCCAGTGGGTTCAGAGCTCAGCACGCTCCCCGCAGAGCTGAGACGCTTCAGCCCCTCTCCAGCACCTCCCGCCCCTAAAATTCGTGGAAGAGAACTGTATCCCCACTTACGATCGCTGAGCACATCGTAGGCCTCCGCCAGCTGCCGGAACCTCTTCGGTGCCCAGGGCTCCTTGCATTTTAAAGGATGGTTCTTCAAGGCCAGTTTCCGATAGCTACGAAGGGAAAGGAAAGGAGGACCCAGCCTCGCAGCCATCCCCGGGGTGCCAGGACACCCCCAATCCCAGGCCACTCCCTCACAGCTTCTCCCAGCCCCTTTTTTCCCCCCTCAGGCCCCTGCTGTGGGAAGCAGGGGGAGGCAAAGGGCAGCCATGGACAGGGCCTCCCCGACTTCCGACACCTCCCGCCCCGCCAGGACGCTCCCCCACCCCGGGGCTCCCCTCGCAAAGCCGAGGCCGCCCCTCACGCCTTCTTGATGTCGGCGTCCGTGGCGCCGCGGCCCAGCTCCAGCACGGCGTAGTAGTCCTGCCCCATGGCGGCCGCCTCCCCCGTTGCTATGGTCACCGCGTCCGAGAGGCACTTCCGGTCTCTGCCGCGCGGAGCACCATGGGAAGTGTAGTTCTTCCGGACCACTTCCGGACTCCGGCCAATCCCTCACACCAAACCACTACAACTTTTGTTATTTTTTATTGTTTTTTTTAATAATTTTTCTTGGAAAATTTCTTTTCCACACAGGGGTTGTCAAAGCAGTTGCTTTATTTCAGTCCACGCTGCGACACAATCCCCCTTCATCACCCCCCACCCCTAATTTATTTTTATTATTTTTCCCCCCTAGAAACAGCAGTTTTTCTGCAGTGAAAAAAAAAAAAAAAATTGTTGCAACACAAGATCCTCTCCAACTCCTCGGAGTCGCTCTCCAAATTACAAATGATCACAGCTGTGTTGTAGTAAGAAATATTACCTGTCACCAAACACCTCTGTATAGAGCCTGGCCATCACAACAGCCTCAGAAATTCTATATACACATCTCAAACACCCTGTACAGGAAAATAAGCTTGGAAGAGCTATTTTGACACATTTCTCCACTATATTCGGCTGATCCAAACACTTAAAGGTCAGAAAGTTGGTATCTCCTCACTATCCCGTCTCTGCAGCACGTGTAAATTTGCTTCTCCCACGAAGCGACCTGAAAAAGAGGAGGGGGAAAAAATATCAGTATTTAAGCACAGTAACAACCCCAAGTGACAGTTAGAAGTAAAATTCTCAGAGATCAGTTTTCCTTTTGGACTTTCACAGAGGGAAGAGGAGGTGAGCATCCCCTGAAACGGCATTCGCAGGTTTTAAGGGACAATTCAAGGTTTCACCAGGAGCAGGTTAAGGGCTCACATAAGGGTTCTTCTGCCAGATCCGACAGGGAAAATAACTTTCCTCAGAATTTTCTCGTGTTTTGCTCACGCCAATGAGTTGTATGGCTCAAATCTCGGCCTTCATGCAAGGTTGAGTGTTATCTTAGAATGTGTGTGTTGACTAGGAGAGGGGGAACCGGACCGCAGAGCTGGAACGGGTTAAAAACAAGAGGAGATTTCCACCAGCGCTACCAGGTTGGGAACCCAGGGAAGCCAGGGCACTCTCCCTGACCCGTGCAAGCACAGCGGGACATCTGGAAACACAACAGCAAGACCCACTTGCTGGTCTCAAGTCACCAGGGGACAAGAGAAGACAGGCAGCCAGCTGCTGCTTTTACCCTGATGATCTTCCAACACAATTAATTCACACTTTTTTTTTTTTTTTTTTTTTTTTTTTTTTTACAGAAACACAGTTCTGCCAGAGCTACTCCAACAACCGAGCTACTCCGCTGCTTCATTTTTGCTCCTGCACGACAGAGATAACACCAGCCTGTACCACAGAGGATTTGTTTATGCAAAATATTAAGATTATTCAGGTAGGAAAAAAAATAAGCTTAAAAGTCAACTGTGTGAAGGAACCTGTTGTGCAGGCTGACAAATCCCAAGATAAAGGCATCACCTTTCCCTACGCGCTTTATCTGGGGAGATACAACGTATTCCTTACCTTGTACACAGGGTCGCAGTCAGCTTCTGTGAGGTCAAGGACATAATCAAGGTCTTGCTGAACGATAAAGCAGGTTCCATCACCTACATGAGCAGAAGAGATACCAAGTAAGGAAGGAACATCGGCCAGTTAGTGAAATAAGCCATGCTCTTAATTACAAAGAGCTCTAACAGGCCCATCAGAAACACCTGATCGCAGGGTATGGCACACCCAGGAAGAGGGAAAAGTGTGGTGAGGATGTCAGAGAAATGGGAAGAGGCTCTAATCACTGAGAGGCAACTTAGAGGAACACAGGAGGAAAAAAAAATAAAAATCACAAGGCAAAACGCAACCGTATAATACAGCTCCTACTACGCCCGTTTGCCATGGACACTGCCCAGCCAGCCGGTGGTTATATGTAAGAGGGCAATACCCAAAGAGCACAAAACTCCTCGATTCGATTATACAATTTCTACTGGCACAACACAGCACTTGAGTTACCTTGGCTGGCAATAAATCCGTCTCGGTATGGGAGCAGAGAAAGCACTGGTGCTCCTGATCTATGGATGACCTGGATCGGAGAACTAGAAAAAGGAGCAGAAACAAGGGATGAGTATTACAGTCTACAGTGAAGAGCCCATTCCAATGTGCAAATACTGAAAGAAGAATGTGAGATCATGGTTAAAAGACACATGAGGAGAACATACAGGACATGGGGACTTTATCAGTGGTTAGCAAAGAGTGTCTGTCCTCTAGAAGAAGACAGAGCTCAGCACTAGTTTCCCTGCAGATGTTACCAAAGGATGGCAATGGGAGTAGCTAGCAGGTGAACATCAGCACATCTCCATGGATTATACACAGGGATTATCCTTGCCAAGGCACAGACAAAAGCTTGGAGCTCACCCAGCACAAAAGACTCTTCTGACTTTGGTGCCAGCTCCTCCAGCCCCCACCCAAAAGCACCATCTGGATGCTTCCCTGCTCAGAGCTCGCCTTTGACACTAATAAAAAACAACTTAGAGCAGTTCTTGCCCTCAGTGACAGCTCAGTTCCAGTCCTGCGCTGGAATGAGGATAAGGGTGAATGCCAGGATCCTACAAAGACACTTAAGTCTCACCAGGGAAGGAGAGGAAAGGGCTGTGCTTTTGGTGGCAGGAATGTTTTCTGTTAAATCTGTCTACATATATAGGTACACAGACTATACATAATTACACAGATATTCATATATAACATAATATGCACAGTATATGAACATAATTTTTTATATATACACACATAAAAAGCAACAATCTACAAGGTAAGGCTACGCCAAGAGCAGCCCTGGTCACAGATCAAGGCTGAAAAGCTTTTCTGTAACTAAAGAAACTTGCACAGAGCCCATAATCTTTGAGGAGGCACTTGCCAGAGAACATCCCATTAGATCACCAACCTGTGCAAAGTATCCTCCCTCCCCAGGGCTCCCCAAGTGAAAGAGACAGCTGCAAGAGGCTCAGAAGCTCATGATGCCACGGCTTGGGCTGTATCCATCCTTTCGAAGGGGCATTGCCTGCGAGCACCCTCAACCTGGCTCTCTTTCCCAGCCAGAAAATTAGTTGCCGTTCAACTACTTGCAGGCCCAGGCACTCACTCACTTTGTGTTTCTCACATCCAGCTGATATATGTTCCCATCCTGGGTCCCCGCTAGGATATAGGTACTCGAGAGGAATGCGCAGCAGTTGAAGGCATCGGATCCCACAAAAAGGAACACCTGAGAATACAGGAACAAACGCAAGTGTCAGACACTCTCAGATGAGGACACAGGACACCCAGGAGAAGGAAGCAATAACTTATTTCTAAGTCAGTAAATTCTCTTCCAGCAAACCCAGAGCTAGGTTAATAATCCCTCAGCTCTGCTCCTAGACATGCGGGAGAACAGCGCTCCAGGATCAGTCTTGCCAAGTCAGCAGAGACAGTGCAATCAGTGAACGCTCCTGGGTCTTCTTTGGAGAAAGCGTGTGCCACACAGTGCCAGACAAACCAACGCTGAGCTCAGATTAATCTTCAGACACCCACGGAGCAGCGAGACCAGATCTGCATGGCAGGCTGGCACAGGCCACTCCTTCCTCCAAGAGCCACCGTCATTGCTACAGAGGCTGTGAGCTTTTTCCAGGTGAGCCCTTGCCATCTCACTGACCAGCCTTGGTGAGCATTATCTGTTCCACCCAAATTTTACTCGCCACAAACACCACAAGCAGTTCAATCTGCTACGTCATCAGGAGCTCCTGTCCTACAGTCCAGGATGGTCCTGATAAGAACTTCATTACCTGAGATTTACCAACTCTCATCTCCCTTTGCCAAGAGGAGGGAGATGGACAGGCAACCACCTGTGGTTCCCTTCACACATTATGTAAAACACCTGCCAGAACAAACAGTAACTTTCCACCTTGGCTGCATGAGACTGCCTGCAGTTCCTGCATTCACGATGACATCTACTGGCCACCGTTTAAATACTCTTCCCCATACCTGGGTTAAATTAGTGAGCAATTCTTACTCCTCAAACCCCCACATAAAAATCTGGCCAGTAGGAAGGAGAGAAAACATCCCTTTATTGTACTAGGTTTTAGTTTCTCCGCCATGGAATACGTAGCGGGGAGAACACCGCAGTGTAGAACCTCAGCCAAAGGCCAGACAGATCAGCCCTCCCCTGCCGCCAGCCTGGCTGTCCCTTTCTGCGCCACATGATGAACCTTATCAGGGGAATGGAACGGGATTGACACTAACCAGTTCACCCATCTAGGTTAGTTTTAACCTGGCTCAATTCCTCAGCCCGGTACTCTGCACAGCCATGTGAATGGCAGCTTACAAACTGAGGAGCTGCTGCAGCAGAAGGGACTGATGCCTCGGAACCAATTTTATATCAGCATCTCAGAGCGCTCTCCCAGGCAAGTACTTCTGATAGCCCCAGCCTCCTTACCGGCTGCCTGCTCTGCAGTCCCACTCCTTGAAGCTTCTTGTCTTCTCGAGCCAGCAGCAGGATTTTCCCTTCTGTCCCAACTTCACGTTCACCTGACAAAAGGACAACAGTTAATTCCAGCAGCAGATACGCAACGAGTCTTGATGGTACCAAAACGTGACAGTTTGGATCACCCCTGCTGAACCTGTAACAGCATTCCTCCATACGCTAAGAGACCAGATGCAGCAAGGCAGGCCAGTAACCAAAGAGATCCCAGTTTTAAACTGCTGGGTAAGGCTCAGTTCTTCTGCAGGACTGGAGTGGTCTCTTCTGGTGACCCTAGTTCCCTTCCCTAGGTGGTATAAGGGCACACAGCAGCATGCCATGCACTCAGGATTATTTGTGACAGACCTAAGTACTTTAGGACAGGGGAATGAAGATGAATTTTAAGGGAAAGATCCTTACTAGGAGCTTTTTCAGGCGTGCCCAGGTTCAGTGAGTTGTCAGCAGCGCCCACAGCGATGCCGTTGACCGGAGAGCCGCAGTCAGCGATGACACCCAGACAGGCGGATTTTCCACAGTCCCAGAGGCGGGCAGTGCCGTCTCTAGAGCAGGAAAGGACATTTCTTCCACGATCCACAATGGCAGTGTCCAAAATACCTACATCAAGGCAAAGGCTGTGTTCAAACAGACGGCACAGAAGGCAGGTAGACAAAGCACCTCATTTCCCAAGGCAAACCCAACTACAAGCCCCAAGCCACTGTCCCCAGACTGCCACCAGTCACACGGTCAAACTGTGTGGGGTGCAACGTGGGGCAGCATCTAGAAAGGGGTGTATGAGGAAGGCAGCAGCTCCCAGCAAACCCTACAGAGCAGGAGCCACCACCTGGCACAAAGGTAAGATATTACCAATAAAATGACCAGCAACGCCTCAGACTGAACTGATACCGCAGCTGCTGCCAAGTTTCCACCTCCAAAATTAACCTCTAACTTGGGCAGAAAACAGTCTGGCCCAGCACTCATAGAACTTTGACAAGTCCAGCTCTGGATAATCCCCAAAGCTGTGTGGGGCAAGCAGCATCCACGTTATCCAGCTACAGCAACATCAAAAGAGCAGTCTTTGCAGGTGCTAACGTCCCCTAAATACTTCATTTCACTGTGATGTTGAGTCTAGACCTGAAAAAATGATGCAGTGGGGTTTTTTTTTGGAAGGGAACAGCCAGACGGTTAGAAGATTTAATTGATGCTTTCCCTACAGAAGCAGTCATTAAAAAATAACAAGCTCAAATGACAGGGGCAAGCCAAGCAAACTGACGGCAGCAGTTTGGGCTGGAGTTATAAGCAGTGAATAAAGTCAGCTTCAGAGCCTTTAGGAGCCAGCCAGCATCGTTCTGACCAAAGCTCTGTTACACCGCCTGCCACGTTTTGTTTACGGGACATTTGCGGCAAAGTACTTTGAGTCCACACAAACACATCACGTGATAACAACGGCAGGTTCAGTGCCAGACAAATTTTAAGTTAATCAAGTTTCGGGCAGCCAGCCACAGGGCTTATTAACCTTTTCAATAAAGCCTTGCACCTTGTGAGACAGGGAAAAACAGGAGCCTGTACAGAGCAGTTAGTTGCTCAAAGAGGAGAAAATTTGGAGGAGGGTTTTGGGCATCTGATCTCCACACAAATGCAAAACTCACTTGGACTTGCTCACGATCACCCAAGCATTCAAGTTGGCATCCCTTAGGAAGCAACCGCCTGCCATGACAAGACAGCACTACCGGCCACTGTGCTCTGGGGAGGGTGTAAACAGGAGTAAAATGGCAGCTTGCTTAAGCATTACGTATAAATCCACACTGCTTCCAAACAAGGGGTTCTGGCAACGAAATCTTCTTTCCAGAGATTAACAGAGGCTCTGTCCAGAAATTGCTTCGATCACAGCTCTCAGGAACCTTTCCGAGCAGCTCATTTTCCATCCCTTGTAGTTCTTCTCTGGGACTAACTGTCAATTGGAGGAGTTTGTAGTGTGGACCCTGACGACAAGGAACAGCATTCAGCTCACCACATAAGGTGGCCAGTGCATCCTCTATGTTGAGGACACACTGAGGGTGAAGAATTTACTCTCATTTTCAGCAGCAAGACAATCAGCAGGGGCAGAGGGGAACATCTGGCCTCAGTATAAGGGTGAACAAGCTTATTATAGAATCAGAATGGTTCGGGTTAGGAGGGACCTTAAATTATTGCAACCCTTCTTAAGAAATAATCACTTAAGTATCCTTGCAGCTGCTCTTGCTGTGCCTTACTTTCAACAGCATGTGTCCTCGAGGCAGGTAACTGCCTGCCCGAGTTCTGCAAGTCCATAATAAACTGCTATATGCTTTACTGGTCAAGGAAAGAAGGGAAAAAAAAAAAAAAAAAAAAAGGAAGAGGCTGTGGAGCAACTGAAGGTGAGCAGGATAATCTGGGTGCGAGCAGGCTGCATTCCCAGTGCAGGCAGCAAACCTACTGAATGCAAGTCAGAGCTCTGGAGAGCTAAGACTGCCTTGGAGGAGCAGAATGTCCTCTGCCTCCACCTCTGGCACTCACAACAGGCTAACGGACTGCATCCTCCCTCTTTTAACCTTAATTAATGAAGAAAACACAGGTCAGTGAGAGAAATAATTTCATCTGCCTAATACAACTACGACCTATCTTTTTATTCAAGTTCTGGGAGCTTGGAAAAGATACTCCAGACATCTAATACAAATGCACAGCACAAAGTGCAGCAGGCTGATGACTGAACATTAGCCCTCAGACGCAAGGCAATTATACACATGGCCGATCAAGCATTTTAAAGGCTAAGTACTCTGTACCTCCTTTGTGACCTTTAAATGTTACTACGCAGCTGGCATCTTCTGCTGACCAGATCTTTAGCTGGGCATCCATTCCCCCACTCAGAACCACGAGGCCCGATGGGAAAAACCTGCAACAATTCACATCATACACATGGCCTTCCAATTGTCTCTGGAAAAACAAAGAACTACGTGCTAGTTCCATTGTTAGAACCCTTACGCCGAGCAATTTTTGAGCTATGACGCTGGAAAACTTGGGGTGACGCTGGAAAACTTCCCATGCAGGCAGAGGATTAAGCTCAAATCCTCTGAATTCGCATTCCTGCAATGGATTTCTCTGAGTTTGAGAGCTAGCAGGTACAATTTGTGCCTCCTTCTGCCATTTGAATAGCTAATTACATAGCAAAGAATACCACATTTGTTTTTAATAGCAGGTTAAATGTCTTTATCCTCTGCCAAACAAGCAGCTGACAGGTCAAGCTCCCCAAGAAACACCTTAACTGGGAAGGCAGCTAGACATACTGTGGTTAATACATCACAGGCAAGAGTCCTTTTCCTCATCTCTTCCCTACTGCAGAAGAAATTCAGTGCTTGTACCACACAGATTAGGAGCTGTCAGTTACCTTCTGCGTTCTAGCTGCCATCCCTGCTGTCATTCCTAAGTACCCACTCTCATTTTCACCCTGGGACTCCTCTCCGGATTGCTGAGCATCATTTCCCTTGGGAAAAGTCATGCTTTCCAACAGATTTGACTTAAAACCTCCAGGATGTCAAATTTCAATTAGGTTTTCAATCAAAATCCAGATTCTTGCCTGCCCTAGACCACAGAGTGTGGATAGCCTAACCACAGTCACGGCCGAGTGACTTCAGTAATGTCACAGACAACACACAACAAAGCCAGACGCTCTTACTCTTATTTCTCCGTTCGCAGCCTGCCAGATTTTCATGGTCCCATCTGTGCTGGTAGATATGCCAAGCCCTCCACCACTGGAAATATCAAGACAGGTAATCTGCAGAAGCATAAAGAACACCAAACATGAGCTTTGTATGACCCTGTATATAAGTATTTCTGCTCAAGAGACTAACTCTGTACTAGGGGAGACGGGCTAAGTACATCACTCAGCGCTATTGTCTCCCCAAGGCATACTGCTGGACTAATTTAAAACACCCAAAAGAGCTTCCATACTCCTAGCTAAACAGTTTTAGCCTGATAATATCCTAACATTTAAGCAAGGGCTTCACAGGCTTTCTCACCTCACTCTCTCTATATGTTTTATGAGATATTAATTAAGCCCTTAAGAAATCAAAAAACAAGTGGATCCCAAAGAGCAGGCTTTTTCTAGAGGACAAGGGCAGCAGAGAAAGTAATTCTCCTCAATTTATCTGTTTACACAGACTGCTGCATTCCTCCTTCAAGAGCAAGCTGATGTGGGCTGACCCGCAGCCACAGCTCAGATGAATGACTGGAACCTGGCACGAAGCACCCCAGTCTTCTTATTATAACTGCCACCAAATTTGACCAAGAAATTGTTATTCTCTGCCTGTGACTCTGCAGAGATCTGCAAAGCAGGGAGAAAAAGAAACGCTGAGTCAGAAGCCTGCACAGACAGCGGCTGTATTTCAGGCTTACCCCAGGTGAAGCAGAAATCCGGATTTTTCTGGCAACTCCAATACACAGATAAGAAATTGAGCTAACTGGCCAGCTTGAGAGCGCTCACAAGCCCACAAGACGTTGAGATATTTAGGAAGCCAACAGTACAGCCTAAATTTTCCTGAAACTCTGACTCAAGACTAGCTCCTTATGCAGGCAGGCTAACTCCTCACACGGCCTGTCACGCTAAGGTATTAACAACTGCTGGCTTCGCAGAAACACGGGGAGAGCCGAATACTTTTGAAAAAGAGCAGCTGTTGAGCTTGTATTCTTGTAAAAGGGCAGCTTTTCCCATGGTGCCAGACATTATTGCTGCCATTCGGGAAAGGCAGATGCATTTTAGTTGTGCATGGAATAAGATAACACGTATTCTAGCCTTGAAAGAAACGACTACATCTTCCAAGTGACAGAGGTATTTCCAATACGGATTGCAGCAACACTATACAGGCTGAAAAAACAATTATATAGATTTTGTTAGAGCAAAGGTTAACATCAGTGTTGTATCCTGCAAAAAAACCCCAAAACTATCACAACTACATAGTGGAATAGCTGTCTCGTCTTGCAAGATTTGAATACTGGAGTCATACTGTATCACCTCCAAAAGCTTCCTAATAATTGCTTTTGCACTCCATGAATTAGAAGAAAATACTACAGTGGTAAAATCCACTGACAGAAATGACAAATGCAGATCCACGATGAGAACTGCAGATCACACTTCCGTCGCCATTCCAATCCCACCACGACGAAGCACAGGTTTCTGGTCTTAACCTGCACAGTCTTTCGGTGCGCTTGCAGGTCCCAACCACCTGGTCAGGTATGTAAGGGATGAGGCTGCTCACCTTCATCCCAGCCTTCAGATTAGCTGCTTTTCTGACCAATTAACTATTCTCAAACAGGACTGGGCTTTGTCCATCCTCTCACAGGCGCTCAGCTTTAACTAGCGGCCAGCCTGAAGAGACAGTTGGATTTACTACCATTTCCGCAGGGAAATGCAAAGATACAAGTAGACTTTGCCAAGAAAGACGACAGCCTGAGATTTAAGGATGATGCCCTCAGGCAGGCCAAGTACATAACAGAACTGCATCAATCTCCAGCTGTTTCCAGATGTTAAGGAGGACATCCTATGGCATCCTATTGCTGCACATGCATCAGCCAGGGCTTGTGGGGACATGATATGCCTAACTTCAGTCGTAAGTTCTCCTATCCAAGCAAGACTCGGACTAAACCGCCCTCCTGAAAAGCTCTGACAGCTCAAGTCACAGCTAATTTTAACACGGTGCAGTATCAACACTCAACCTCCACTTGAAAAAAAATTGGGAATTAAAACAGGATTTCATAAAATTGCCTAGCTGGAAAGGACTTCTCAGATCATCTAGCCTAACCATCAACCCAACACTGACAAAACCCACCACTAAACCATATCTCTAAGCACTATGTCTGCCCATCTTTTAAATACCTCCAGGGATGGTGGCTCAACCACCTGCCTGGGTGGTCTGTTCCAATGCTTGATAACCCTTTCAGTGTAAAAATTTTTGCTAATATCCAGGAAGACAGAAGATCTAAATAAGAATATTTAAATAAGAGCACAAGGTAATGGTTTAGTCGTTACAACAGTTATTAACTGCATTTACTTCCATATTGGTAATGTGAGAAATACATTGGTAACATGAGGGGCATTTTATACAACAAACCAATCTGTGGAAATTTGCTCTCTATTTTAAAAATAAAAGCCTGTGAAGGTCATTCAAGCAGGAATGAAAAGCCTCACTGACATTTGACATATCTTCAAACTTTCAGCAGGGATATGTAAACAGGCAAGGCCAAGCATGAGTGCTCAGAAGAAGAAGAGGCAGCAGGTAAAAAGGATAACTGGAGCTTGGTCCACACCGGCTTTAAACTCATCTACATACTAATAGATATTGCTTCAGCTGCTTTCCAGAGGAGAGATCTGCAGTGCAGCTGTAACCCATCACACCCATTTGACAGCAGACTAAACACTTACGCCTGCATTTCCATTTTGCTGTGCTTTGAATGTTGATTCCATTTATCACACAAAAAGGCAGCTGCGGACTCTTAAGCAGCACAAAGCTCAGAGAAGTGATTCACCTCTGTCTCCGGAGCTGCCTTACTGCCAAGCTCCTCTTAAAACAGCTGTAGAGATGCGGAACTGCCTTTATGTCAAAACGCACCTTGATTTATACCGCTTTTGAGCTTCGTTAATAGGGACTGGCTTTTCAACTTTTCAGCGTTTTCAGCTGGGTTTATCACAACAATTTATGCAATAAATCATGAGACAAGGGTTCTAAAACATTTCTAGGAGCGTTCAGGGGACTCCCTTTAGGGCAGCCGGTTGTACCTGCAGGCTACACACTCCCTTGTCTCTGGGATCGTTTCTCCGTAGGGTTAAGTGTTCAGCCAAAGCTCAGACTACTTTCCAGTAGAGCCAAGTTCTTTTCACCGAAGAAATGAAATTTCAGGTCAGAGTCAGCCTTTCTGTATCACTGTTCAGTGAGGAGCCGTACTTCTTGCACCCCCAGATTGATGGGATGCAATAAGAAAGAATATTATTCAGACAAATGAGCAGGACTGCTTTTAAATAAGTGAGAAGTTAATGCAATTTATTTATTTTTTTAAAGACAAGCTGGGCCTTGTTGGTCTCTGAAATCCCACCAGGTCAAGATGAGTTTATGCAACGTTCAATTCCCAGCCCCGGAAACAGAAACTCATATGGCAAATATCAAAAACAGACAACTTCATTACATGGCAGCAAACAGACACTATAAACCAGGGATAGATTTGAACCGGTCAGAGACGAAGAGCTCAGTGCCTGGAACCTCTTATTTTTATCTTGGTTTTTCATACACTACTTCACACATCTTATTCTTTTACAGGAGGATCTGTCATGGCCTGAAGTGAGCAGAAATTAGATCACTTGCAAGAAAACAGTCTACAGAATTTTAGATTCTGGGGGGTAAACTTAACCATAACCAAGTTTCCTGGGTTTCTACAATCTGGTATGTTTTATTATCTAGTTCACACACAAAGTCATGCTGCAGGCCACCCCTCAGAACAGGCACGCAACAGTCAGAAACAAGTTGTGAAAGTTCATGGTCACTTTCAGTAATTTTCCACTCACTTCACAAGGTTACTTACACTTTTCTGATGAATTCTACAAAAAGTGGTGTACGGGGCCAGGAACTTTGTGGACACATTTTCGTGAGGACAAGAAATGAGAATGCTTTTCTAGGGGAGGAAAGAGAGGGGAAAAAGAATTAGAAGTGCTGAAACACAGAGGCTGCCAAAGCAGAGCTATGATCTTGACCTTGCTGTGATCTCCCACAGCCTAAAGACTGATGGAGGGTGCAGCCTTGGGCTCGTCTCCATATGCTTCCTCAAGATGCAGGCCCCAGGTGGCGATGGTTGCTATGGCCGGGCCAGCCATGACACACAACCCCAGTTTGACTACGGGATGCTAGGGACCAGCTCCAGGGCGCTGCACAGGTGGAAAGCCAAGGACAGATGGATAGAACCACGCAGGGGACTGGGCGACAGCTTTAGGCTGCTATCTTGACTGGCATAAGAGTATCATCCCTTCGTGTGTGGAAAGTAGTTACCGACCCCCGCTCCCCCTGAGCCCTGGCACCTTGGTGACTTCCCCAACCACGAAGCCCTCGGAGGCAGCGATGTCAGGGACGCCCTCGGTGCTGAGCCCACGGCGGGTCAGGCTGCCGTAGAGCGTCGGCTTCCCTGCAGGGAGAGCAGCCATCAGCTCAGCCACCCCTCAGACCCCCCTGGAAATCACTTTCTCGTCACTCTCCCCTAAACCACAGGGCCCCCAGCCTCCCTCACCCCCTCCTAACCCACAGGGAATCCCCCGCAACCACCCTCACCCCCTCTTAACCCACAGAGCATTCCCTCAACCACTCTCGGGTTGTTCTAAACCACAAGGCACTCCCCAACCACCCTCAGCCCCTCCTAAACCACGTGCCCCCCTGCAAGTACCCTCACCCCTTCCTAAACCACAGGCCACCCAAAAAACCTTCCTCACCTCCTCCTAACCCACAGGAGACCCCTCCAGCCTCCCTCACTCCCTCCTAACCACATGCTGCCCCCATCAACTGCCCTCACCCCCTCATAAACCACTGCCTCCCCAAAACCTCCCTCACCTTCTCCTAACCCACAGGGTCCCCCCCAAAACCTCCCTCATTTCTCCTGACCCACAGGGCCCCCTCCAACATCCCTCACTTCCTCCTCAACCAGAGAGCTCCCCTATCCACCCTCACCCCATCCTAACCCATGGGATCCCCCCAACCTCCCTCACACCCTCCTAAACAAACCACAGCCAACCGCCCTCACCCCCTCCTAACCCTCAGGGTCCCCTAAGACCCCCCAGATACCCCTCAGCCCACCTTCCTCCCAGGCCTCCTCAGGCCTCTCAGCACTCACCAGGGCTCCGGCAGCTCAGCCAGGCCTCGCCCTCGTCCCTCCTGCGGAGAGAAAGAGCGGCGGTGAGTGCAAGGCAGGGGAAGGGGAGAGGGGCCAGGGGAAGGGAACCAGGCAGGCCATACCCACCTCAGCGCCTGGCTCCAGTCGCTCTGGATCCTCAGCGTCGCCGCCATCTTGCTGGGACACACGCACCCCCTTCCGCCTCTCTCCTTCCCGTCAGCCCCCGCGGGGAGGAAGCGGAAGCACGTCTTCCAATGAGAGAGCGCTCCCGCCGCCACGCCCCGCGCCCGCCCCGGCAGTGCCTCTTCCGACGCCAGCCTTAAAGGGGCCGCGCTGCGCTGCTGGGCAGGTACGGGGGGGTGGTCGTATGGCATCGGGAGAGCACGAAGGGTGCGAGTACGAATGAGAAGCGTGGGGGAGGCGCTGGGCACCCATGGGAGGAGCATGGAGGGTGCTGGGCAGCCGAGGGGGTGCGTGGGGGCGTGTTGGGCACCCCTGGGTGGAGATAGGGTGCATGGGGGAGGTGCTGGGCACCCATAGGGCTTGGGGGGTGGGCAGGTAGGCATTGGGGAGGGTGGTGGGCACCCATGGTGGGGAGTAAGGTGTGTGGGGAAGGTGTTGAGCACCCGTGGGGGGTGGTGGGTACCCATAGGTGGGGGAAAGGTGCACGGAGGAGGTGCTCTGAGCACCCATGGGGAGTGGGAGGGTGGGCAGGTGCGTGGGGGGGAAGGTGTTGGGCAACCCGGGGGGGGGATAGGGTGCATGGTGGAGGTGCTGGGCACCCATAGGTGGGGGTAAGGTGCATGGGGGAGGTGCTGGACATCCATGGGGGCTACATGGGGGTGGTGGACACCCATGGGTGGGGGTAAGGTGCACGGGGGTTGTGGGCACCCATGGAGGTGTTGGGGCTACATGTGGAGGGGGTGCTGAGCTCCTCCTTGGGGGTGCATGGAGCATATGGGGGTACCCATGGGGGCATGGAGGATGCTGGGCACCCATAGGGGTGTGGGAGGGGGGTGCAGAAGGTGCTGAGCACCCATGGAGGTATGGGGGGGTGCCGGGCACCCTGGGAGGTGCCCCAAAAAAGGGGGCAATGACCCACACAGGGCTCTGGAGGGGAAGGCAGTGCCCTGACGCCTGCTGTCCTGCCCCAGCCTGGCTGGGCGATGGCGAAGCCTGGACACACCTGGAACCGTAGTCGGTCGTTGGAGGAAGATGAGGATGAGGAGGACCCGGTGGACGCCATGATCTCACGGACGGGCTGCATGGCACAGCACCGGGAGCTGCAGGAGTGCATGGCAGCACGGCAGGACTGGCGGCACTGCCAGCCCCAGGTCCGGGCTTTCGGCGAGTGCATGGCCCGGCGGCAGCGTGCCAAGGAACCGCACCGGGCATCCGACTCGCACCAAGCCCACCCCTCGCCCACCGGGGACTGAAATCACCGGGCCTCCCTGCCCCGGCTCCCGGCCAGCCCACCATCGGCACCCCAGGAACGGGGCAGCTGCGGCATTTGGCCCTTTTTTGATGTTATTTTTCATACAAGGGGGCAGATGTGCCAGTAAATCCATGCTACATTGTTGGGAAATGAAATCCGGTGGTGTTTGTTATCCTGGACGAATTGCTTGTCTCCGTCTGCACCATCGTCAATAACTGGGAGCTCAGAGGGGACAGCTGTGGGGTGAGATGGGCATTTCCAGCCCAAAATGTCCCAAACTGGGAGCATTCACAGCGCCCAAGCTGGGTGCGATAGCCCTACTGTGGATTTCCACTCCGTGTCCTTCCCTGTGCCATCCCAAAGCTTTTCCCAGCAGCCATAACCTTGTGTCCCACCAGGCAGGATTTGGGGGGCGGGATTTATCTCCTGGGAACTCCCAAGGGGATTAGGGATGGGAAGAAAAAAAGGCTCTGAACACCACTTCCTAGCAAATAAGCTACGAAAGGGTTGGAAAGGGAGGGGCCCCATGGCTTTTGGCAGGGGGGGCAGAACTTTCCAGGCTGTTTCCAAGGAAGGTGGGTGCTTGGGGTGCCGAGTGGCTGAGTTTGGGTGCTGTCAGCCAAAAATCACAACTGGCACAAGACCCGAGTGAATATCCAGCAACCCCTGAGCAGACCCAGTTTGGGGGAAGAGTGCTTATGTGTTATTTTCCCTCTTTTTAAGGGCTGGTGCTTAGGAAAAGGGGAAAAAATCCCAAACAAACCAGGTTTTGGGCAGGAACAGCAAAGAAGCATCCATCAAACCAGGGCTTAAGTTTGGTTCTAAGGCACCTCCTTAAAGGATGGTGCGATCAGTACTGTGTCAGCTCCAGCCTAAATAAAAACAGCCGTGTGCGATCTCAAAATTTGAAATAGGAAGGATGGGAGCAAAAACCCAGGTGCTGTGACCCGTTTGACCCCTACGTGCACCTAAAATCCACAGCTCCCATGGGCTCTGGGTTTTGCAGGATGGCGATAAGAAGCTGAGCAGCTCGGCCAAATTTGGGACATCCTCGGTCCCACATCCCTCGAGAAAAGCACCAGTTCTGGGAAAAGCATCTGGTGCTGTCCTGGGAAATCCCCCAAACCGCTTCGTGCTTCAGGCATGTGTCCTTGCAAGGCACAAGTAATTTCTCCCTTTCCAAAAGGGTAAAAAGTAGATTGACTTTGGGGAGTCAAAAAGTAGATTGACTTTGGGGAGTCAAAAAGTAGATTGACTTTGGGGAGTCAGAAGTTTACCCTTTCTGGCTTGAAAGGCAAATCAGAAATTAAGGAGAAATTTTGCATACTCTGCCTGACAGCCCCAACCTTCCTGCCTCTGCCCTCTGAGGCTTTTTTCTGTCAAGCAGCGGTTGTTCAGCTGCTCGGGGATGATCATCCCCAACCCTCCCAGGGCTCTGCGGCTCCATTCGTGTTGGCAAAGCTCCGATTTAGGGAGCTCTACGAGAATAATGCGTTTCTCCAGCTGAAGAAAGGAGCAGGGTGGTCACTTCCACATCAGTAACATCTGGGAGCGTTGCAGTACAGCGTTAGTAACTTGCAGAGATTTCTGCAGACTAAAACTCACAGAAATCCTTGTATACCAAGAGTAAAACATAAAGGAGAAAAAAAAAAGGGGGGGGGGGAAGAACTGAGAAAAGCCTCATTTCATTGTGAAGCCCCTTCACTCAGCGTACAAATCAGATATAAACACACGTATTTGTCTTTATTAAGACAAGCTGCTTGACAACAGTGGAAATTTCTTCCAGTTCCGCAAGTTATCACTACAGTGCTCACGGAGTCACCTTCTGGAGGCTTAAGTAGCCAAGAAGGAGAAGCCTCGCTCTTCCAGAGGCGGCTCTGAAATGGATGGAGCGTTCTTCATCTCAGTTCATCTGCGCTAGAAGCTCTTCAAGTTCCGGTCGAGACTTTAATCGGCTCTTGAAGTCAGCTTCTGTGTGCTGGTGAGGGAAGGGGGAAAAAAAACCCCAAGCAAATCAGAATCGCCTCTTGAGTACTTTTTGAAATCAAGAGAAAGACAAAACTCTCTCCCAAAGAGAATCAATTAAGAGAGGAAAAACAAAAGGCTTAAACATCCACTGAACCCAGGGAGTGGGAAGCCCCAGTCACTGCAGGCTGAGATCTCGCGGGCAGCTCAACCTGGAAGCAGGTGGCAGAGCTTTAAGCCTCCTCTCTTACATTCAGCCTGCAAGAGGAGCAGCTGCCGGGGGTAAAGCACAGAGGGCAGAAAAGACTGATCTTAAAGGTCCCTTCCAACTTAGATGATTCTATGATTCTGGCAGCAAGTGAGCGTGGCAGCCATGGACACGCTTGGTCACCCCACGGGCTCTAAAATTCAGCCTTGTAGGCTCCTCCGCTGCTTTTGGAAGAGTGAGCACAACTGCATTGTGCTCAAGAAGTCAACCGGACGCCTCAAATTCTGCCACTGCCTATCACTGAAGCATCTCTTTTCTCGAGGAGACATGCCACTTTCTGCAGAACTTTGAAAGAGCATCCCAAAGCTTTAATCTCTCTTCTGCACTGCCAGTCTTGTGAAGCCAGCTTGGGTCTCTCCCCTGGGCTTCCTGCATCAGACTGCAATGACTTTGCAAATGGCACAATGTCACAGTTCTCCCTCCGGAGACAAAGACATCAGCCAAAATTTAAAAATAAATAAATAAATAAATGGCAGCCCTAAGGCAGAGACGGGACTGTGACCAAAAGCAGAGGAGATTACTAGACTCGAGAGACCACCTCCTGTATTCCTTCTGGTTTTGCAGAGCTGGAGATAACTAAACATTCTTCAAAGGCCACTTAAGAAGCCAACTGTGTTTTCACATTTGAGTTTACTGTATTGCCTTCCCTTTCAAGGCACAAAAATCTTTTGTCCCTGAACAAATAGGGCTTCCTGGGACTGTTCTGTCTGAATGTAAAATGACAGAAGTTTAAATATCTCCTTATGCCTGGTCCACCAGCGAGTGGGGTTCTGTCCTGAAGTCCTCAGTGCTGAGAAAACTATCGGGCTTTTCTGCCGAAAACAAGCTGAACCTTTCCCAGAACAAATTCCGTCAAAACAGGGCACAGCATTTGGATTTCCAGTCCCAGTTTTGCTACCGACTGCTCCATGAAGTTCCTGGCGATTCCTAGGTAAGAGGCAGTGAAGCACTGCTGAAGGAAAGCTTTCCCTTCTGAGTCGCAGGCAACCTGCGGCAGCAAAGGAAAGCAACTTGCAACCTGCCCTCTCCTACAGATCTATGGGATTGGCTAGGAAAGTACCTTCTGTGGTACTAATTACAGGAGGCTAAATGGAAAATTAAACATTCATCAAGAATTAAGAGATAATGGATTTCCATAGACCAAGTGAGGGCTTAGTTCTGGCAGATCCTAGGTATCCGCAAGTCTAGAGTAGACAGTAGTCTCAGGACCGGGTCTGTATTTTCAAAGCAAATTCAAGTCACACAGCACATCTGCTTCCTAAACGCAAAGGTACTGGTAAAATTAAACATACCTCTTTCACTAACAGATGGACCCCTTCAGGCTGATTACTCTGAATAATTTCCAAGAGTATCGGAGCAAACGTTGAACTCAAACCGCTGATCTGAAAGAAGAAATAGAAGCACTGGAGGAGCAGGACACCCCATACAAAATGGCCTCTTTATACTAATGGCACAGAAAGAGTCCATTTCAGTATGAGCCTGTGGCAGTCAACCACTTCATTAGAGAAGAGCGGCCCAAAGCTCTCGTTTTGGCTCTTCTCTACAGCTTCCCATCCCTGCCTGCATGGTCTCCTGCATGTAGGGAGACTTAGCCACGCGTGAAGATCTTAATTTAGGTGAGACTCTAATACAAAGGCTGCCACGGCAAACCTGCAAGCCCCAGCGTTAACCACACATCAGCTCTCTCCAGAGGAAAAAGTCTACTTCTGGGTCTAAAATGTAATGCAGCAGAGACTGCGCATATAGCAAGGGAACACGCTATAAACTAGGAAAAAAAAAAAAAATCACTTAGGAGAAGCACCTATTTACCTCGATCAGTTGTACGCTTTTGAAGCTGACCCTGATACTAATGGTATTTTTAAATTTCATCAGGTTTGTCCAAGCATTCATCCTTGAACATGATTTTTCTACCCCTTCCATCAAATATTCTGCATAAAATAGATAGTAAACCTTCTGGCCGAAATACAGAATCCAGGAACCCCTCCTCTGCTTCTACTTTATGAGTAACCTTTAGCAAGAAACCTCATTAGACTTCTTCGTGCTTCAATTTACGCCCAAAATTACACCTTTCATTTGTTCAAGGCACTTAACTCCACTTGTTAAGGGGTTTTGAGAGCCTGAGATAGGACGTGCTGCACAAGAGCCGCAGTGCTGTCAGCAAACGCCAGCTCATACCTGGACAACCCTCTGATGGGTAGTAAGGACCGCATCCAGCTGCATTTTGGAACCTCGCTCTTCCAGGAACAGCACTTCGTTGGTTTTGGTGGGCATCGCGTAGCTGTAGGAACCACAGGTCAGTGCTTAAGACAGGGAGGATAGATTTGCACTACTTTACAGGAATGAATCAACCTCCAGCAGCAGAGAATGTGGAAATAGATTAACTTTTCATGAGAAATTAATTATGCAAACAACGTATCTTGCAAATCAAGCACTGGCAGAAGCCAAGTGTTTTACTGGAAAGAGATAAGGGAGAAGCTTGCAGCACTACTGCCAGCAAAAACCTGTTTCAGCTACAAACACCAGCCTGAGAAGAGAACTTTTAACTTCTTTATGGTTGTTAAAGCAACAGTTCTGACTTATTTTGCAATCTGTTCATCGGGAACAAAGCTAAAGCCACTGCTGCAACACACCACTCAAAAGACATTATTTTCACCTCTGAATTTAACAACAGCACCATCAAGCACTGATCAGATTCTGCTCTCTGGTAAGTGTGACTCCAGAGACCTCGGCCTCCCCATCTCCATTTGTACAGCATCAATAACTACAGGTTACATCCTCCTGCCCACGTTTTACCCTGCAAATTTTGCTCTTAAAGGGCAAATAATTTATTTCTGTACATATCGAACTCTGCACACCAAGTCCAACCTCAGAGGGCACAAGTATGATACAAGGTACTAACGCTTTACACTGAAAGTGCTATCAGTAGTCTCAGGCTGCGGGATTTTTCTGTGAATTCTTTCATTGCTGCTGACAGAATTGTAATTTCTTAGTGTCGCTGGGTATCCTGCTCAAAACAAACACCTGTCAGTCACCGCTGTGTCACCATTTTTAGTGCTGTTTAGTGCAAAAGACATCACAGAGGCTACAAGCGGCTGATCTGTGGGCACAGGATTTCAGATCCACAGCTGACAGTTCAGCAAAGTGGACGAACATAAAGCAAATGATTGTTGATAGGTTTAATCGGCATAAGCAGGAACCCATGTTCATACTCAGAGGTAAAGATAGACATTTCAGATAATCGCCATCAAGTGTGTTTACTTCCTTACAGCAACACAGTGCTTCTCCCAGTGACTACAGCTCCTTGGGTGCACTGCAGGCACCAAGGAGCTGTATTATGTTCCTCAGACTCATTAAAGTGAGCAAAGCTGCTGTCAGGGGTCCACCTGCTTCAAAAATCTCGTGTGCAACTGAAGCATCCTCTATTACTAAACTAAAGTGGAGGGCAGCTCTCCCACAAGCTTCAGGGGTTTCCCAAGCCCATTCTAGTTTGTATAATCAGTATAACTTGCTTATTGCACAATATATGCGCAGAGCCTGGATGAAACACCGTAAAGAAAAAACAGCAGCAAAAGTCAGCAATACTTAAGCTTACATTCCCGGGCTCAGCACCCACAGGCTTAAGCCGCCTTCTCAAAGGAACAAAAAGTAACAGCTATTTTTTTTTTTCCCCTGAGATCTGTTCAGTCAGTGCCTCAACAACTCCATTTCAGCCTTCCTTATACGAATAGAGCATCCAAAACAGTACAGACACACAAAAAGAGAACACCAGGCAGATGACAGAAGATTTGGATTTACATGCGAGAATCTATCAGTGAGATTAGATTGCACCCTTGTCTGCAAAGTATCATCATCTATGAGCCTCATGCGGCCTAATGCAATGTGATTACGAGGGATGACAAACAAGGAGCCGTGTTCCTCATACCTTTCATTCACTTTAATGGAGAGTCGGTTGCAGAGTTTATGCACGTACTGAGCAAAATGCTCCACAAGACACATATCATAGGAAGTCATCTGGATGTTGACATCTCCGTACTCATATTCGGTCCCAGCATTTATCTCTTTCATCTGTACTTTATCCTTCTTCTTCTTTGGACCCTGTATTTTTTTTTTAAAAAAGAAGAAACAGAAAGCATATCTGTTTTGAACAAAGCTGGAAATAAAAAAAAAAAAAAACATTAACCCTTGCCCACACAGGAGACCATGCTAAGGTACTCTCTTCTAAGAAAGGTTTGCTGAACTCTGTCAAACATATCACAGCCCATCTGTGCTCACTTTCCCCGACTACAAAACTGGGATGACATTATCTTAACAGATGTTCTCAAGTTGAGCAGTTCAGTTCTTGGATGGCAGCACCACAGAAGTCACACAGAAAATACGTGCGTATCATGATTAATTTCTTCCAGGAGAAACCAAGGAGTAGAAAACAAACTGCTTTTTATTCCAGTTCCTGCCTTTGAGGCAGCTGTCTTGATGAGTTATTGTTCCCTCCTTCCACAAAAATTGTTGTCTTTCCAAATTTCAGGGAATGTAAAAAGTTTAGACGCAAATAAGACCTGCTTATAATACTCTGCAATAATTTGAAGTTGGGATATTAAATTCAGCATCAGGAAGAGATTACTCATTAACTTGAACAAGAACGTACCGGACAAAAGAAAGTATTTATGCAGCCTTGTGAGTGGGTACTTCACATGATATAACACTCTTTATCAAGAGAAGCAGAAGTAAATAATTACATTATTTCTTTTTAATATGATTCATCAACCACAGAATTAATAATACCAACATTTAAATCAGACTGTGAAAAGATGGGTCAGCTAAAAGCAAGCACAGTAAGGGAGTTCTTATGCCTACCTCCTTTGGGAGCAGGTATTTATACCTCCCAATACCATGCGTAGGACGGGCTTTGTAGTGTCTGTGGCAACTCATGAGCACATCACCTGAAAATCAAAGCAGAGCAAACACATTTCCAGCTGAATGGCAGAAGCCCTTCTTTTAACAAACATATACAGGTGCTTTGAGAGCCCAAAATCCACACCAGGGGCAAGAATTTGTCCTCAGATCTTTGACAGAAGGCAAAGGCAAGCTAAGGCTTCGTCCGATCTCTGCCCCACGCAGGCAGCCTGTGCATCACAGCAAGCCTGTTACAATTCACAGTTGGTTACAGCAAGCAACAAATAAAGGAGGAAGAGATTAAAAGTGACTCATTTCCCAGGTGATTTCTCAGGCAAACAAACAAACAAAAAAAAAAAAAAGACAGACTTGTCAGCACCAGTGGCTGGTGAGGATACTGATGAAATGTTACATCTGTCTCCTCTTATGCGACAGCAGTGATGCTACTATGATGGATCTGAGCCTCACTTAATTTTAAATCCAGCCCTGTTCAAATATTCATGTGCTAGGAAGCCAAATCAAAACGGTATCGGCTTTTATTTATACTTCCTTCTCCAGGGTAAAATGAAACCCTCAATAACCCTCGTTTTAATAAACGAAGCTCAGAACAACAAAAAGAAAGCGAACACCAAGGATCTAAGCCACTCAGTTACACTTTGCCTCCACATCAAAATCAAATTCTATTTTAAATTGTGTCAGCAGACTCCACCAGCTAACTAAACGTTAAAATGGGACCTCACGGGGGTGTAAGTCAGTTCCTGGACATTAATATAGCAAATACATCTGGCTGGTGTCATTCCACAGTGTAACATCATGACTAAGAGCACCTGCTTGGCCAAGAACACAGAAACAAAGGAAACCATTAGGAAAAATATATGGAAGTGGAAGAGCACTTGCTCAGGTTATTTAACGAGCTCAAAATTCACTAAAAAAAATAAAAAAGGAGACAAATGCTGAAATGGGTAAGATTTATTTGGGGTAAATGAAGTTTTGTCTTGCATTGGATTAATAAGAGGCCTTACCCGCAGCACATAGATGGCTTTCTCTGGGTGCAGCTGCTCTGTAGGAAACAAGATAATTGTTAAAAGCTCTGCTTTTACCCACCTGTGGAAACACAACATATCTGGTCAATCTCCTTGAACAAAGGCTCACACCCCACGTCCCTCAGACACAGATAGATCCCATTAGCAAAAAGGCTTTCTCTTCTTCACATCCTACAGCCTTTCAGCTCCCAGACATCAGCTGAAAGTCTTCCCCCCACAATTCAAAGACTTTCCTTGGCAAAAAGTACTTTTTCTGACACTATCAGAAGAAGTGACCGAATGTTTTTAATGCTTTATACTGTGTTTTACTTACTGAGTTTGATTTCAGACAACTCACCTGCTAAGCGCAAACACCTGCGTTAGCAACCATCCCTTCTTCAAGCATAGCACCTGCAATGAGCCACCACAATCAAAATGCAAACAGTATGGCAGACATCAGTGAGTTTTCACCAGCGCTTGCCAGAATACAGCCACCAAAACAACACCTGAGACCTTCTGAATGTACCAATAACCCCTCCAGTCTCTCCACAGCCTCCAGCCACTGTCACTTGCCAGAATACCACCGCAACACAGGGGAAAGGGATGAAGGAGTAGGAAGATGATGATTGCTGTACCCTTTTCTTGCACCCCCTTGCTTTTTTTCAGGATCCTCATTTACAGGTTACCCAGAGAAGTTGTGGATGCCCCATTATTAAAAGTGTTCAAGGCCAGGCTGGATGGGGCTCTGAACAACCTGGTCTAGTGGGAGATGTCCTTGCTCAGGGCAGGAGGGTTAGAACTGGATGAGCTTTAAGGTCCCTTCCAACCCAAACCATTCTACGATTCTATGATTTCCAAAGACACAGCCTTGCTGCTTTCACATGGCCGGTGATTCTCCGATCCCTCACACCATCCCACTGCCTCCAGGTTAAAACAGCCACATAAACAACCCTTGTTCTTGTTCCAGCTCCACGTGGATGGAGGGAAACACAGCTCATACATGGCGAGAGCAGCATCAAGCAAAGAGCTTTGCTGTCACCACAACCCCAGCAGGCAGGAGCTGCATCATGTCAGCTGGGGGGATAATTATCAATGTCCCCAAAGAGTGACCAGAGGAACAGGCAGACCCAGGACAGGACAGGGCCAGGGGCTGTAATTCACCCTGTGTCACTGGGGTGATCCCTGGGTGCCTGAGGAGGGTTGTATGGGGGTTCCCGCCGCAGGTACAGCAGGGGAGGCGACCCAGGGCACTAACTCAGGGCTGCAGAATCATCAAATGGTTTGGGCTGGAAGGGACCTGAAAGATCATCCAGTGCCACCCCCTGCCCTGGGCAGGGACACCTCCCACCAGCCCAGCTTGCTCCAAGCCCCGTCCAACCTGGCCTTGAACCCCTCCAGGGATGGGGCATCTCCCACCTCTCTGGGCAACCTGGGCCAGGGGCTCACCACCCTCACAGACAAGAATTTCTGCCTCAGATCTCAGCTCAATCTCCCCTCTTGCAGTGGAAAACCCTTCCCCCTTGTCCCATGGCTCCCCTCCCTCATCCAGAGTCCCTCCCCAGCTTTCCTGGAGCCACTTGAGGGGCTGGAAGGGGCTCCAAGGTCTCCGCGGAGCCTTCTCTTCTCCAGGCTGAACCCCCCCAACTCTCTCAGCCCGTCCTCCCAGCAGAGGGGCTCCAGCCCTCCCAGCATCTCCGGGGCCTCCTCTGGCCCCGCTCCAACAGCTCCGTGTCTCTCCTGTGCTGAGGCCCCAGAGCTGGAGGCAGCACTGCAGGGGGGTCTCCCCCGAGCGGAGCAGAGGGGCGAAATTCCCCCCCCTCGCCCTGCTGCCCACGCTGCTGGGGATGCAGCCCAGGCTGCGGGGGTGTTTCTGGACTGTCAGTGTACACACACACCCGCACACACACCCCCAATCTAGCCGCCGGATAGGGCCTGTCACCCCCCAGACTCCCCAATACCAGGGCTGGGCCTGTCCCTCCTGTCCCCATTCCCAGGCCTGCCCCTCCCCCGGGGCCGGGCCTGTGTGTGTGTGTCCTCACACCCTGGTACCGGGCCCGGTGTCGCGGCCCGCCGGTACCTTCGGCAGCGCCGCGCTCATCCCGCCGCCTAGGACAGAGCTGCATCCGTCGCTCAAAGCGTCCCTCCCACCCCGCGTTCCGCACACCGGGGGATAACGACGATTTTTGGACAATGCCCCTCAGCTGCTCGTAGAGGCCAGGTCTCCTGAAGGAGGGTCCGGTGAGGGGAGCAGTAATGGCGGACACCCAATGCACGCCAAGCTCTCCGCAGCCCGCCCTCCAGCCCGCTCCTCGCACCCTGATTGGCCTTCCGCCGCGTCCGTCCAGGCGCGGAGCAGCGCGGCGCAGCGGCCATGTTGGGTGTGGCCCGCTTGGAAGCACCGCCTGTACGGCCCCGCCTGCCTCAGCCTGGCGCGGCGGCCATCTTGAGTGTGGCCCGCCCAGCCCCCGCCCTGTGGCGGCCATGTCAGCGCGGTGCCGGAGCGCTGTGAGGGGGGAGGGGGGATGGAGGGCGCCCGGGGCGCGGCAGGGCGGGCGGCGTAGAGCCGAGCAGGTTTCAGGGCGGGGTGATCTGCGTTCGTGAGCCCTCAGACAGCACACATTATCCCCGCTGGCTGTTGGATCGAGGCAGGGACCCAGCGGGGGCTCAGCAGGCCTCTGCTCCGGCCTGGAGACAGGCCCTATGGGGCCTGTGGGATGTGGGGGCACGTAGGCCTGAAGCAGGGCCAGAGGATTTGGTACTAAACCCGTCTGGTTTGGCTCTCCCAGCTGGCACAAGCACTGCAAAGGTTGGGGTTTTTTTTTGCAGTTGCTGAGGCAGGGTTGGACCTTACCCTGTAAGTCAATAGCATATAATGGTCCAGGGTTGGTTGCGTCTGTGCTGGCAGGCCACCACAGGCCTTGAACGTGAAGGCACGAGGTGTTCAGGCCCCAGGGCAGGCACGCTTTCGGCTTGTGGGGGAAGCAAAAACAAACTTCTTTCAGAAGCCGGCTGCTGCCTGTGAGGACAGAGTGAATCCTGCTGTACTGCCAGCGCTTTGATCCCAGCTGCTGTCTGGAGGCACTTCCCTAAAACATTTTAAGTGGGAAGACTACTGTAGGAAGGGTGGACTGACAGGGATGTCCTTGATTTGCAGTGTGTGTTTCCCAGTGGAAGTGGAAGTGGGCAAGGACTTCGCCTGGCAGACCGGGGTAGGAAGAGATGGGCGCTGCATGGCCCTGTGCCCCCCAAACCTGGCAATCTGGCGTCAACTCGGGGAAACCGATCCCTTTGCAAACAGCCCCCGCCTGTCTTTTCCACCTTCCTCTTCTTTACCATGCTATCTCCAACACAAACCTTCATTTCACCTAGACTCTTCCCCACTACCTTCTTTCCTACCTGGCCCCAATTTCCCTCTTTTTGTCTGGCAGACACTACCTGCCTGCTTCCCTGAACCCCCATCTTAAGAGTTCTCCATCCTGGGCAGCAGCTGCCTGGCAGCTTGATTTTGGGTCAAAATTTCCAGCCCTGCTGACTGATGGCTGCTCCGATTGCTTTTGGCTGGAGCTGTCAGGGCTCATGATGGACTTTCTAGTTCATCTGCACTCATTGATGTGGCAAGTCTCCTCCGCTGCAGACCAGGCTCGTGCATTTGATTCCTGCTCCGTGATCTACCCTGCCAGGCCCTGTCCTGCATTTCTGATTGCCTGGAGCTCCCGACACACACCTGACACCCCAGATGTTCATCCCCATTGTGATCTGGTGCTTGGAGCAGAGAGAAGGAACGTGAGAGGAGGACATTTGCCCGAAAGCATAGCCTGGGCTGGCTCTGTGCCATGCTCAGCATATGGAAGAAGCAGAAGCGATCTGCGCCACCTTTGCTCTCTCCTCCGCGCTTTGCAAGGACACGGGCTCCCAGCTCTGAGCTGTGTTTTCCTGGTGATCCCCGGACACTACAAAACTGCTTGTGTGGAACGGATGTTGTACTGCCCTTTGATCTCACCTCGGGAGCCCCAGGCAGGGCCACCCTGGCAATGACGCTTGTTAGCTAACTGCAGGGTGCTCTGAGCAAGGAGCACTGTGGGAGTCTGAGCTGGGTTAAGACCAGCACTTCCCTTCCAGGAAAGCTGGGCTTCTCCTCCTATGAAATTTGAAGCCCTGGAGGAAATGCTGCGCTTGAGGAGAGCCTGCTGTGACTCCAGGGGGACTGGCTGGTCCTGCATTTGTGGGGGGAGGCCGTGACAGGCACTGCAATTAAGAGCAGGTCATGCTCATGACGACCTCTTGTTCCACGACCTCAAACTCCACGTGCTCATGGAGGGGAGGTACACCCCCTCATTCCCTCTGCCCCTCATGGGGACTCCTTTTTCGGCCACCCACAAAATGTGGCTGAGGAGGGAGTGTCGACCCAGACTGAGTTTGGGGGTACAGCAGTCACTGCTAAACATACTGCAGGAACCCCTCTCCCAGTGACCATCATTGTCCTGCACGTCTCGGTGAAAAACGAGCCCATCTCTTCACTGCAGAGTTTTTCCAGCATCTATCATAGACGGAAACATTTTAAGGCTAAAAGGGACTGTTAAATCATGTAATTCAGTCTCCTGCACGTTGCAGCCTATAGATTTCCGCTGATTTACAGCTGTATGGAAGCAGATCACTCCTGTTTCGATGAAAGCATCTTTCTCATAAGGGCTCCTGCTCTTGATTTTCCCTGGATACAAAGATAGCGCTGCTCTTGGCAGCCTGTTCTGGCGGCTGAGCACCCTCCCTGTTAAAAAACGTGGACCTTCTTTCCAATTTGAACGTGCCTCGCCTTCAGCTCCCAGCCGCCAGTCCTCGCCATGCCTTTCTTTGACTAATGAATCGTTTCACAGCCAGGTACCCGAATCCCTGTTTGCAGGAGCACAGCCTGCCTTTTTGTGACATTTAGAAAAAGAAGCAAAAGTGTTGCTTTGCTGCTTTCCCCCTCAGCTGCAGAAGCCCAGACTGCTCCTTTTCTGACTGTGCTAAAACAACCCAGGGAGCTCTCTTCCTCTGGAGGTTTCCCCAGCTGCTGAGAGGGCCAGGCCTTGCTGGAGGGGTTATTTCCTCTTCTGCTTCTTCTTCTGCTTTGCTGCAGACTTCCCTCCCTGTCATGTACCTGGCTGTGCCCTGTCAATGACCCAGCATGGCGCACAGTAGAGGTGCTGGCAGAGGTAATGCTGGTTTCCCACCTACGCAGGAGGCTGCTCCAGGCTCCCTGCCCCTTCTCAATCTATCGCGCTGCCTGGAGGAGCAAAGCTGTCCTAGGAGAGTTGAGATCCAGTGCCTGAAAGCCTCTGTTTCTTTTTAGACTTGTCCAATTACAAAAACGATCAAAAAGCCTTTAAATGTACCCTGGAAGAAGCCCTCTGATAAGCGTGTCTTCTCTTCTACCTTCTGCAGTGCTTCTTAGGACTGCGCCTAAGATCTGCGGGAGTCTGTGGGACAATCTCCCCGGGCTTCAGCGAGTGGAAGCAGGTCCCTCAGTCGCGTTATCTCAAAAGCCTCATCCATGTCCCCTGCCAGCCCCTGGGGCTGAAACCTCTTTGGCGGCAACGAAGAAGTGTTTTCTTTGCCCAGCGCAAAGAGATGCTGAGCCTGAGCAGGGCTTTTGTGATAAAAATAATCGTTACTAACAGTCAAGATTTCTCCCTGGTAGAGAGCCCTCGTTTTCCTTGGAATCAGCGGGAAAGATCCCTGAATCCATACTGACAGGTAAACAAGGACAATATATATATTTAAAATATATATATTTTAAATTTAAAATGATGTAGAAATTATTTAAGTCAGGTCTCTGCCAGGCTGGATTCCCTTTCCCCGTGGTGTAGGAGAGGAGCCACACAACCGGTGCCACAAGCACAGGGGAAGTGCTCCCAAATGCTGGGTGCAAAGCTGAATGCAAGCTCCTGCTCATATCTTTATTAACACTTATTTAAATTTAATCACCTTATTAAAGACGCCTTTTCTCTTTCAGTTCACTGGCAGTTCAAGGCCTGGGAAAAAAAAAAAAACCACACCAAAAAACCTCAGAGCAGCAGTTAATCATACTGAGGGAGTACAAATGAAATGATAAAAATAGAAAGGATGGACTGTTTGGTTTTCAAAATGCCATCTCATTCTGCACCTGGATTGTGGGCGCTTGGTAGGGGTGAGACTCGTATCAGAGAACAAGGTCCCTGGAGCGGGAAGGTTCAATGAGTGTTTCCATTCACCAGGCAGAGACGGAGCACGGAGCGCGCAGCTGGAGACACCGAACAAAGGACATTCGTGGCCGCAGGTGACCTACCTGCAAGCAAATCCTGTGCCCCCTTTGGCTACATGGACCATTTATAAATCCGGGACAGCGGGTCACGTGGAAATGGAATAATGTTTCAGTCCATGATTTTTTTCAGAGGAGAAGGATTTGGGGCGTGGTGTCCCCTTAGCGGAAGAGATGTGGTGCTGAGATGTCGCACTCAGGCCGTGGCAACGAAGGTGTTGAGATACAAGAGGGCACAAGAGAACAAAACTCACTGCAGCAACTACATTTGGGGGGGACTAAATGAGCAGTGGATGCCATTCCCTGACCATCAGTACAGGGAGGGTCTGGAACAATCTCCCACATGGGAAAATGGTGAAAAACTTACCCATTTCCACGTGGAAAATACCTCCTGGAGCATTAGTTGGACCTCGTTGAGTGGATCGCAAGAGATTTGCACCAACGTCGACACGAATACAACCATGGGGCAGGAGCTGCAGACCCCGGAGGGCTTTGTCATTGAGCACGTTCTGGTTTCAGCCGAGATATTACTGGGAGCAGCAGGCGATGGCAGCACCAGCTGAAGCCCCGAGAAGCCCAGGGGGGTGAGCGCTCCTGCAAAATCACATTTTGTCTTCAAATTCAAGCAAGAGAGTATTGATCGGTGTGGGATTGCACCGGGGTGTGAGAGGAGTGAGCAAGGCTGCGTGGACAAGAGACATCCTGAAGCCCAGGTTTAAACTGGGATGCAGCTGGGAGCCTCCTCATCCCCTGAACCTTGAAGGCAAGCTGGGAAAAATAGGGAGAAATGGGTAAAAAATAGTTAAAGCTAATTTTAGCTGGCTCCTAGGTAGGGTTCTTGCCTCTCTGCCAGGCAGAGAGGGGACATGGAGGTGTTGCCAAATGACAGCCCCGGCCATCCCAAACGGGTGACAGTGGGAATCATTGCCCTCCTTGGGAAATGTCACCCTGCCCTCAGGGATCCTCTCGGGCCGTCGTGGAGCAAGTGTCCCCAGGAGATGCTTCTCTGAATGTCCGTATCAGTTTAGGATTAGGCCTTTGGTTTTAAGGACTGTGCTTGTTCCTTACACCTTTGGGATCCCCCCCGCCTTGGAGCTCAGTGATCTCAGCGAGCGGGATTTCACTTCGCGTCCAGGAAACCCCATAGGCATCGTTAGGCTCCAGAGTGAACATCCCTCTCTCCAGCTTGGCGGCGGAGGGCGGCGAGCCCCGCCTTCTCCCGTGTCGCCCTGCCCCTGCCGCTGTGATTGGCCCGTCGTGGGGGAGTGGGCGGGGCTCCCGGGCACGCAGCACGACGCGTAGCGGCGGGGGGTGGCGCGCGTGCGCGGGGCGGAGCGGGAGCGCGCGGGCGCGGTGTGAGGCGCCGGGAGCGCGGGCGGGGGAGAAGGAGCCCGGCCCTGAGGGGAGCGGCGGCGGCGGCACCGACACCTCACCCAGCCGGCTGCGCCTCGCCGGGGCTCCGCGTTTCGGTCCCACGCCCCTGCCCGTCGCCTTCGCCCAGGGGAAGGCGGGGGGGGTGCGGAAAGAAGCCAGCGAGAGCGGTCGCGGGTCCCGCCGCGGGGAGCGGAGCGAGCTCGGGGCGGCGGCGGCGGAGGCTCCTCCATCATGTCGGCGGGCGGGGACTTCGGCAATCCGCTGCGGAAATTCAAGCTGGTGTTCCTGGGCGAGCAGAGCGGTGAGTCACCGCCCGGCCCGGTTCGGTCCGGGTCTCCCTCAGGCAGCGGCGACGGGGCAGGCGCCTCCCTTCCCCCTTGTGGGGGGATCCTGAGGGGATCCCTCTCCTCCTCACCTTCGGGGGGGTGTCTCGACTATGCCGTCACCCCACGTTATGAGGGGAAGAGGGGGTCTCCCGCCCCTTCCCCGCCGCTTTCCGTGGGGCGGGGAGCTGCGGGCCCTCGGGGGGGGGGGGGGGGGTTTGCCTGTGGGCGTTTGCCTCCCCCTTGCAGGGGCTGCTCTGCCGTGTGGTCGCCGCTCCTTCGGTGACAGGGAGGGACCGAGCGTGGTTTGGCTGGGGTTTAAAAAAAACACACCGCCAAACCCCAACGGCCACATCTCCAGAAACAGTTGCTGATTCATTTGATCCCAGTTCCCAGTTTTTTGGGGGGCAGGAGTCTCAATGCTTGGTGTTTTCTGTGTAAATATAGCATTTTTCGAAAATAGAGTCGTGTCTTGGCAAAGCGGATCCAGTGCTCTAAATATTTAATTCAATCAGTGAGATTTTTCTTCCCTGTCTTTGGAATGAAAAAAACCACACAACCCAAGCGATGTCTTCCTCAGTAGAAGGCCTCTGTCTCCAAGACTGCATTTCAAATCTTTCACTTTGGAGAGTTCTCTGGAAAAAAAAATGCTCATTTGGTGGATGCTTTGTGTAATCCTGGTCAGATATCGAACGATCTTTGACATAATGAGTAGGTGCAAAATATTCTCTGTCTCAGGGTGGGGTATTTGCTCCCTCAGCCACCTTTGGTCTCTATGTGGTAGGAGATGATGAAATACTAGTGTGTTTCCCCCCCCCCCCCCCCCCCAAATGACTTATATCTTGGTGTTTCCTCACTCTTATGTAGATGAGCTTGGTGATAAGGCTGCTGTTAAAATTATTTACCTATATGTTGTCAGTTTGCTTTAGTCTGTTCCTTTAATCTCTTTTTTTTTAATATATATTTTATTTTTTGGTGTTGGAACAGATCTTCATATTAGGGGTTCAGGGAGCACAAGTTCAACTTGGATATTTTTTTGGGGGTAAGTCACCTGATGTACTTGGTGAGGTGCTGTTTGGCCAGCCATTTTATGAGGATTTTGGAAGAGGGTCAATGTGTAGAAGCAGCTGATTTGGTGGTGTGTTTTTTTTTTTTTTCCCCCCAAGGTATTTGATAACAGGAATCTTGAGTATTAGCAGTGCATTTTCAAAATGCTTGGCTTGTTTTACTGTATTTCTGAGCTTTGATTTCATGAAGCTTTTTCGAATACCTCCATGGAAGGCTGTAGCACCTGGTGCAGATCTTAAATCTCAGCAGCTCTTAGTTTACACGTGGATTTCTTGTCTATTCTAGCAGACGTAACATCAGATACATGCTTCCTCTAGTCTTTGTCATTTTTTCCCCCCTCTCAGCTAATCGTCTGTGTTCATAGTGGAAGGTTTAAAATAATTCCTGTTCATAGCATCAAATCTGGGGTGGGGAGAAGGGGTTTTATGGGTATAGCACAGCAAAATGCTCCTAACTAAATATCTGTAGCACTGCAACTGCTGTCTTGACTGTGGCTTATGGATGGGCTGAAGCTGATTTGAATCTGGCTGGTCAGGGCCTGGCTGGCAGCTGCGGTGTGGGTTTCAGACCTGCCTTTGTCTCGGATCCTGGGCGATGACTCCGTGACTGATCTGCGCTCAACTCGGTGCTGAACGAGACGATGTCGATGGCAGGGTAGCCCTCAGTGTGTCCACGCCGCCCACGGGTACTGCAGCGTGGGCATGCTTCAACCCAATGCTCGGACAATTCTCATCTGTGATGGAGAAATGGCTTTTTCTAAATTTGGCTTGAATCTCTTAAGATACTGCTGTTATGATGTCATTCTCTGTAATTCTTAATTTTTCTTTTTTTTTTTTTTTTACTGACCAAAGTGTGCATAGCTCCCATTACAAATGGCTTCTGGAAGAATAAATGCGCTAATAATGTTCTTCTGTATGATGGAGATAATTAGAGGCATCTCTGGTGCTGCAAAGGGAGTTTGAGTGGGCTTTGCTTACACGTAGCTCCCTTTGTCATTCTTTGTTTTGAAGGTTAGGGGAAATCTAGAAATAAAGTTTTTATAATATCGGCTTTCATAAATGAGAAGATTTCTTTGTACAACTGTTGCGCTGAATTGCTGCATTCGCTTCCTGTTTAGCTAAAAGGTTGTCTGCCCTGTTGTAAGGCCATAATTAAAGATATCCTACTGCTGCTGGTAGAGAGGCTGAGTGCTTCTGTTTCATTTACATTCAGGGACTTCAGAATGACAAATGAAATGTTATGAAGGGCTACCGTGTTGATCAGCTGCTTCAGCAACCAAAGCTGACTAATATCAGACTTTCTGTGCTGACTGTACCCAGTCTCTTCAATAAGTAGGTATGTTATGGTTAAGAAATTCTTAACTGGAGTTCATTACTGTGCGGGCGTTACAGCCCTTCCATGTGATTGTGTGAGCAAAGGCAATATCATTCCATGTGAGATCTGGAAGCATCTCTAGGTGTTTTATTCTTATTTGAAAGTGGGATTGCACAGTGGATGCAGTGTCTGATTTTTTTGCTGGTATCCTCAGCCATATTGTGGGAGTTCAATGCCGTATACCTAGGCGTTTGTGTGGACTGCAGTGATTCTTCCTAGATACCCTGTTCGTCACTAGCGGCAGATTCTCTCTCCTATGCTAAGATGCTGATTATTATTTTTTTAAAGCCCCTTCTTTCCTTGCTCCCTGATCCCCAAAATCTTCTTGTCTCCCGTTATATCGTCTGCCTTTTCCGCCTTTATTGCGACAGCTCCTCGAGCGCTCGGTGCTGTGGCGAGCGAGCTGACACACCGCTGCAGCTCCCTGTCCATGGGTCCTGCCCATGCTGAGCCATCCATGTGCCGTGGTGTGTGGTGGCTAAACATCAGGTCACTCACAGATCCTTTCAGGATTTACTGCAAGTCATTGCCTCTCAATAGCAATATGGTTATTGTGTCCCCCATGCCCCTCCCCAGCTGAGCAGGGGATACTTGCCGCATGTACAGTGGATTCATCACGAGCCTGCAACATAATCCGTGTCCAGCTAGAAGAAGCTTCTCTTTCTCTCTTATTTTTTTTAACTTGTAGTACAAGGACAGAGCATTGGGTGGCTAGCAAGAAGGCAACTTCACCAGCGCTTGCCTTAATTGAATTACTTTTCTCAATGATTGAAGATTATACAGAGTTTAGCAGTTTTAAATATGCTAATCTTTAATGAAAAGGCAGAGAGCTCTGTGCTGAGGGATTAGATAGAGCTATGGTGGTGGTGGGGAGAGTATTCTTACTGTCTTTGATCTTGTTTTATTGGGTGATTTTCATCAGTCCTAATGCCTCAAGTTTAAGGAATTCTGATTTCTGGGTCACAACAGCTAGGGTACATATCACTTGTGTTATAGGATAGCTTGCAGTAAATATGGTATACATTCAAATATTAATAACATCTTTAGTTTTATCTTGTATATGAGCAGCTTTGCTACTTAATACATTGATTTTTTGATTGAGTGGGCAGAACTGAATGCTGGGGCACTGCAACAGAAATATTCTTTCATCACATGGGTTTATGCTGCAGCTTTTATTGGCGAGCAAGTCTGAAGGGCATTAATACGTACAGAAAGCAAAATAAGTCCCTGTTGTCTCTTTCTGGTGGCATTTCTGCATTGCATAATATCTTAAAGCATGTTAATTTGTTCTAATTTTCTTTATCAGGAACCGAGATTTTTAACATTGAAAAAAAATTGATACGTACGATATAATAAGTTGAGGAATATAACTGTTTGGAAACCACTAATGAACTATACTGTTGCATAATGATGTTGGTACAGGCGCTGCTGAACAGTGTGATGTGTCTTATTAGATAACTGGAGAACTGCAGGTGGTTTGTGTGTAACATGAACCTGGGGTAACAACGGTCACTGTTCAGGCTGTCTGCGGAGACTGGTATCCCTGTGCAACTTAAAGCTCCCTTCTTTTTAAAGAATTCTCTGCTTTACAAGCTACAGAGAGCTATTTACTTGTCCCCCTGGTGTTTGAAAAATCTTATCCCCTTCCTCCTGTTAATTTCCTAGTGTCTTGGTTTTCCTGTGGGCAGGTCTTCAGATATTTGGGTCTATATTTGGACTATATGCATTTTTCATGAGTCACTGAACTTCACTTTCTTGGGTGCGTCTGGAGGATGAATATTGGCCTGGATCTCTCTCTTCATCTTTGAAATAGCCCTTCCTATAGCAGTGTCTGGAAGAAGCATGTCAGACTTGGAGAAAAAGACTGAAATGTTTATGGTGCCTTTTGATCCCTGTCTATTTGTGGAAGCCTCTGAAGGAGCTAGATCTCTTCTTCAAAGGAAGAATAGCTACGCCTTTCTGCACTTCGGTATGTTTTTCTGTCTGTATCTGAGAAATAATTTGTGAACTTGGAAGGAAAGGATCTTCTTGTCCTTTGATTTAAAATAATGGCTTTTATATCTGCAGCTGTTGGAGTGTTTGGTGATATTTGTCACTTTCTTGGCACGTGATCCAGGTCTGACAAAGCTGATATCTACGGGTTTTGCTGAAGCTGTAAATGGGACTAACAGAGAAACACAGGTGAGGAGAACCTCATCTGAGGCCACCTTAGCAGAAGATCTAGCATTTGGAAATTATCAGAGCCAATGGTTGTCAGCCATTCTTCTCCACTTCACTGGTTGTTAAAAATCTGTCTTCTGTAATCAGTTTGTGAGGAAGTAGCTACATTCCTGTTTACCTGATAATTTAGTCTAGGTGTTTAAAGGCATTTGTTGTGTTCATGCATGTACAAATACTGGTTGTATATACTACTGATTAAAAAAAACCAAAAAAACCACCAACAAAACAAACCCACAAAAAACCCAAACCAGTGAACCAAAACAAGCAAACAAAAACTCTCAATGGTTTGAAACATGGCTCAGAAGAAGTCAAATTTTGCTGTCTTGACATGAGCACCATCGGATTTTTCAAGACAACCTCCAAAACTCACCTGAGAGTCCCGTAACCTGCAAGAACAGTTTCCTTGTGACACAGGAATGTTTCTGAAAGGGTATGGGAGCTCTGATGTGTCTCTTCTGGTATGGAGCAGGGTAGGACAAGGCTAAAAGCACTATTTTGAAAATGAACTGCTATAATCAAAATGATTATGAGTTTGACACATTAGTATAAATTATTTATGGAAGTAGTCTAAATGAAAAATGAGTGTCTCAGCAAACAAACAGCAGTCAAAATATGGACTGTCAGGGAAAGTAGAATTTTTCAGGTCTGTTTTCTTGATTTATTTACTGAGCTTACACAAAGTTGAAAAGCTAAATGGATTCTTTGTTTTCCCCTCAGCATAAAACAAACTCTTCTGCTCTAATATATTGAAGGGCCCAGGGACAGCGAACAATTGAATCAATGACTTTACATCAGATATTTTCTGTTTAGGTTCAAAACATGATGGACTAAATATGTTTTGGAATATTTCAGTAATATTAACTGAAGAAAATTGACTTTTGTGTATGTTTCAGTAGTATTTAACTCCTACCCAAATGCAGCCTAGTGCATCACAAAAAAGAATGCTGATCTGGGAAGCAAGTATTATATGAAACTAAATCTAAATAAATTCTTTTCATCTATGTGAACTATGTAATAGTTCAGTAAATTTGTGTGTGTGGGTCTGCACGTATATTATACTTAGAAAATATCAAACTTAGTGCAAAGGCCGTACTGAGTGGCTGAAATCCTTTTGAGATGGAAATCGCTGCTCATTGGTTGTCAACCAGTAAAAATACCAACTTAAGAAAATAATGAAATCTAAATGCAAAGCAGTATCAAAGTTGGGGGTTTAAGTGGAAAGAATTCCTACTCCTGATGTCGCATGCAACTCGCTGCAGTTATAAAACGTCCTGCTGAAACCTCCCCTTGTTTGATACGTGGACCTGTATTTTGCGTGCCACTGAGTTCTTGAGCCCCTTCCTTGCTTGCTTCTGGCTGCCTCCTGTTGAGTCTGTCAAACTGAGTTCAGGCTTGAAATTAGGAAGGAAATCCTTATTCAGCTGTACGGCACAATAGTGCCACTTACTTAATTTGACTTTTTAGAACAAGGGTGTAACTTTGTTTTTTGTTCCCTGTTAGTATGTTGTTTCTGCTGGACCGCCGTAAACCGTGATGGGTCGGTGCTGCCAGAGTGCCAGGGCATGGTTTCTCAGTCCACCGTGTGATTTGAAAAGACATCTCTGACTTCTGGCATACCCAGTGTGATGTGAACTGGTTTAGTTATAGTGTGCACAAGGGAGGCTGAGGAATACAATGCGTGATGTCCTGAAGTTTGACTTTTCAAGTATTTTTACAAAGCCAAGCACAAAATTCTTAAGCAGTAATAAGAACCATTTAAAGAATGGATGCTCCAAAGTCCCTTTCCTTCTGCTAGGGCATTTTTTGTCCATAAAATAACTTCCTCCTTTAGTCCTATCACAATGACCAGAGCTGGAAAGGCCAGCAGGTGGTTACTGATAACTCTGTAAGCGAATCCTGCTTGACCTTGGCTCTTTTTGTAAGTGCAGGTGTCTGGCTAAGTACAGGCGCACACTGGCATCGCCCGTGGTAGTTGCTTTCATTTTAATGCAGAGAGTTGCGCCATACTTTTAAGAGTTTCCATGACTTGACTGGCTGCCAGTATCCCCTGGAGATGCCACGCAGCTATTCTGAGATTTGCAGGCTCGTAGTGTTCTCTTATCCAGACATGTGTAGGTGTCATCAACACATAGCATTAGGCTTTGGTTTAAATCTAAAGCATATTTGCCCAGAACTGAAAGAGTCGGGAAGAAATATTGGAGCAATACTGATGAGCAGGTAGCTGTTTTGTCTTCAGCCATGGCCAGAACCAGCTGCGCCAGTGGAAGGTGCAGGTAAACCCGCTAACGATTTCTCATTTCATTCTTAACTTTCTCTTGGTCTCTTTTATGTCTTGAATTGTGAGCACTTAAATCTCTGTACTATTAACGTTTGCGACCATATAAACGAGTGCCATTTGTCCTGCTAAGTGATGTTTTTTAATGATTTGCTTCTAGGAGAGGAATCGGCAATTGCTGCAGCACAAAAAAAAACCCCACTCCAACATTTCTGTAATTAATGCAGAGGCCAGTTTATTCCATTCCTCTAAATGCTTCCTGCTACGCTTCCTGTACTTGCCTCTGTCTAGGTTTGAGTTACAGCCAGTTCATTTTCTTAATGTTTTTGATATGTGTAACACAAAGGGAAGAGAATTAAATCTAGAATAGATGTGTAGCTAAAAGGAGAGGGGCACTCAGAGGGTGCAGTCTCACCGGCAAGGCTCCAAGCAGTGTCTGATGCACGATTGACGAGGTTCCTGTCACTTTGATCTCTGCCAAGGGGTCTAAGTAGCTGCTGCTGGAGTCGGGGAGAGTGAATTCCTGCTAACAGGCGAGAGCACTGCCCTGCAGAGGCTCTGAAGCTGTCTGCACAGAAATGGGCAGGCAGCGTTGTATTAATCTGAGCACAGAAGTGTTTCTCTGCATCTCGTAGGGCTAGGCACTTCATTTGTTTTAATGAAGATGTTGCCTTCTCTGGGAGTAGAAAATATTCACTCATTACTGACTCTGTCCTCTTCTGCCAGCACGGAAATGGCTGAGAAACCCTACTTGTCAGTGATGGGAGGACTTTTTTTTTTTTTTTTTATGGCCTGACAGAAGGAAGGCTTAGCAGAAGAATTTGAACTAGATGGGTGATTGAATCATTCAGTGGATGTCTGAGGTGGCGGAGGAAATGGAGAGAACAAAATTTATTGTAAGTGCCACAAGCAAAAGCATAGGGTGCACCTGGAGATCGATAAATCTTGGCGAGAGCAGCGTGAGCTCAGAACCAGGGTAGAGGGCGTTCGATTAGAAATGCAGGTAAGTGGAGAGTGCTTGCTTTTGGAAGAGGGACCGAATCTGCAGGTAATGTCTCCTGATGGATGCAGTCAGCATTGTGAAGGTAGATGAACAGGGCTTAATTTTCATGTCTAACAGAATTAATTGGCGGTGAAACACTGTGCTGCGGTGTCTTCTCTTTCAAAGGAAGTTCTGACTCCTTTTTGACTTTACTAGGCAGCAGTAGGCAGGTCCTCATGCTAGAGGTTTGCTGCCTTATTTGTCTTGACTGTATTACCTGATTTTTATTTTTTTTCCCCCCTTTCCCCTGCTCTCAGATTGATGCATTTGCTGCTGAAGCAGTTTTTGAGTATTGTGTCCTTGGCTCACTCAAAATGGCTGAAAATCACTTGTGTCTGCATAAAAGCTAGGATGGCTTCGCTAAAGCTGAGCTTCTGCTGCTTACTTGAATAAAGCTGTAGGAGAATCTTTCAATATAGCAGCTGAGCACAGCTGGAGGAGGCTTAAATTAAAATGGCTGAAGAAAAGTTTGAGTTTTTTTCATCTCAAGGAAATCCTAATTTTGTGGGTGGGGTTTTTTTTTTTCATCTTGACCTCAGAATGTCTTACAAAGAGGTTTTCATAGGGTGTATCTCTTCCAGCTCCTTGCTTCCAGACCCATCCCCCAGTTCAGGTTCTTGTAAGCCCTTCTCAGTTTTCTGAGCTGCTTCTGAGTATCAGTTCTTTATGTATTCAGTTTTGGTTTTTTCCTAGTTGAGTTATCTTTTGCCTTTTTTGCTGAACAGTCATTGATAGGAGTGGCTTTTATCCACAAGCATACAATTAACTTCGTGACCATAGTTCTTTTCTACTTTTTTATTTTTAGCTGCATTTATACCTCAGTGTGACTTGGAGAAGGGGACAGTTTTTTTCCTGAAACTGCATAAACAGTAGGCAGATCAAAAGCTTGTGTCCCATAAAATTTACTTCTGTATTTGGTAGTGTAATAACAGACTTGAAAAAAGCTTTTTGCAGAGAAAGCATAACAATCTTGTAATCATCTGCTGGTTTGATGTTAAAAAATTATTTTTCCCCCTCTCTGTTAAAGAGTGCAAAGGGCTGATAGGTTGCCTCTGTTTATATCTGTAGGCTTGATGGACTGTTTATGCTGTCACAGCAAGTAATTTGCAGTTAAATACAGTCTTGGCCTTCGGAATTCTACAGTTTAGCTTAAAAATACAGGAGGGTTTTTTTTCCCCCCCCCCTTCTCTGGAAGACAGCTGGGTTTTCCGCCAAATCACTAAACTGCAGAATATATAGTAAACTCAAGAGCAACCTTGTGCTAATTATTACTACATACATTCCCTCCAGTACCTGACATCCAGAGAAAAATTTAATATGGAATTGTGCGGATCATGTTTTAAATGTCTGTTGTGGTCTGCAAGACTTGCACGGCTAAGAATGAGTCAAAGACTCGAGATCTGGCTTTGCCTGCTTGGTTTCAGGTTAAATCAAGCCTTGTTGTTTGTAGCATGTCACAAGTCAGAACTGTGTCCCTTGGAAGGTGGAGCAGCCATGAACCCTTGGGTAGGGGTGTCTCTGGGTGTCCTGGATCCTCCTTGATCCCAGGAAGAACAAAGGCTTTCCCACTTTACCCTTTGGGAAGTGGAAGAGGCAGAGTGTCCTACATGAAATGTTTTTAAGGAGTTTCAAAACAACTCCATGCTTTTGCCCCGATTTGATGCTTCTCAAATGCTTGCCTAAAATACCTGACTCAAGAATCTGCTTTTATGTTGTATCGCTGTGCTGCTTTGATTTCACTAGATAGTTCCCCACTGCCACCATCAGCCGCACAGTGGAACAAGAAAGCAACCAGATGTTGTGTAGTATTTACTGGACTTGGTGGCAGCTCTTCTATGCATCTTAATGGCACAAGTGTGACCTTTTGTGTTTGGCAATAATGTCTTTGAGGTCCTCACTGGACCCTGTGGTACACTTAAAGCTGGTTTTGGAGGTATGATCGCCTGAAGACACAAAATTACCTTCTGTGCACATTTATACAAGGAATTGCTAAAGTTAGAAACAAATCTTTTCTGTGTATCTTGAAGACTAAATATTATAGTTAAAAAGAAATTTGTATATGTCCTTAGAGCCCTTATATGAAGGGATTGTTCCTCTGGAAAATACTGCTCAAGGAGAATATTTATTTCAAGATACTGTATCCCATTTGGAGTGTAGATAATTCTCCTCTAAAGAATATCCTGCACCAAACCAAATTTCTCATATAAGCACTTTTTTTTTTGTAGTTGAACACTACAAGTCTTTTTGGAATAGCCTTTTTCTAGAAAAGGTCAGAATAAAATAAACAAAAAGGAAAAAACTTGTTCCATTGGCTATTTGTAACCAAATTCTTATCTTTCAAAGGCTAACTTTTTTTTGAAAATTCTTCTGGATGAGTATTAAACCTTGGGTCTGCAGACCCCTCAGGCTCCATGGCCTCTTTCCAAGGCATTTGTGAAATGCAGCTGGGAAGAAACAAGTTTGTCAGGTGGCTTAAACTCTCTACAGAGAGGTCTCTGTCTCAGTTAGGAAGTTTAGAGGCCTGTATGTTGAAAGGCTGGAAGTCGTTGTGCCGGATTAACATTGCTTAGTTTGCCAGTTTAACATCATTTGAGCTTGAAGTTCCTAATTTGCAGTGCAGGTGGAGCAGGCAGCAGGAGAGTCAAGTGTCCATGGTCTCTGTTCTGCCTCAGTCCCCAGGAAGAAAGCTGGCACAGTCCAGGAGCTGAATTGTGAAGGAGAAACGGGTAGTGTCGTGTCAGGATACACTACTCTTGAATTCTTAACATAAGGTTTTTGTAGCCGTGTGTTGCTTGGACTTGTATGGGTGTCATAGAATTGTCTAGGTTGGAAGTGACCTTTCAGATTGAGTCCAACCATCAACCCAACACTGCCAAAGCCATGTCCCTCAGCACCACATCTGCCTGGCTTTTAAATCCCTCCAGGGATGGTGACTCCACCACGTCTTGGGGCAGCCTGTTCCAATGCTTGACAGCCCTTTTGGTAAAGAAATTTTTCCCAACATCCAATAAACCTCCCCACGTGTAACTTGAGGCCATATCTGAGGAGACCGGAGTGTGCAATTTCTTAAACTGTGCTGTTCTCAAGTTCTGCATGTTTTTTGGTTTCTGTTGCTAAAAAAAATAAATTGTGGTTGGTTTATTTTGGTACTGAAATCAGGATTCAGTGCTGCTCTTGTAACATGCACTCGTATACATGTTGCTGTGGAGTTGCATCATATAGGCTAACCCACGCGCATTGTTGTGCAGAGGATTGTGTACATCTCTGGTTATTTTTGCACAGGTCCCCAGGTATTCTCCGCAGACGTCCTTGTCAGCTTGGATCAGCAAATGCTGACTGAATCCACGCTGTGCTTTGTGAAGAGGTGTGCTTAATGAAAGCACACAGAATGTCCTCTCTGCATTTCTTCTTCTTACAAGCTGCCTCCTTAGAAGCCAGGCTGCATCGATCTTAAATCAGGAAATCATGACTGTTTTAAGATATTGTTCAGGCTTCGTTCTGAAGAAATACTCACCTGTGGTTTTGCCTGAAGAATGAGTTTGAGAGAAGAGAGCTCTTGTGTGGAAAAAGTAATGGTCAAGCCTTAGTCCTTCCAGACCTGCCCAGGAGATGGTAAGGTCTGGGAATAAGATGGAGTCACTGAGGAGGAAGCTGTGTGGAGCTCTCTTTCTTCTCTTTTTTTTTTTTTCTCCTTCCCTTAGGCAGGATGAAAGTTGCTACAGCGTGAGAGGGCAGTTTTCTCTGGGGCAGCGTAGGGTAGGTGGTCACAAGAGGAGGGAGCAGGGGGAGCTTGTTTTGCCAGATGGATCGTGGTGCTGGGGAAACATCAGGCAAAACTTAAAGGATGGAGGGAAGGGAAGTTGGTTTTACTCCCTGGCATTTTAATAGGTCTCCTGAAACTTCTCTAATTCCTTGCTTGAAAAGGTTGACTTAGCATTGCTTGTTGTGCTTTCAAGGGCAAAACATATTTAGGAAGATAGCGATAGCTTGGTTTAAGGACTTCATTCAGCATGTGGTACAGGGAAACGATGACTGGATTCCCTGAGCTAGATGATAGCATATGCTGGTTTAGCTTGCATCAGAATAATGTTTAGTGCTGAAAAGAGAAGAAACCATGAATGTTTCATTCCAGAAATGTATACTCAGGTGGCCGCCCATTTTATCTTCTCCCTTCTGCTGCTGTTCTCTGCCTGAGGATATTGCCATCTTAACGTTACTTTCCATAGCTACAGAAAGTCTTGCGTGTTGTATACCACAATACCGTGAAGGAGGAATTTCTCCTGAGAGACAGACTTAATCTACACTATCATCTCTCTCACCACTGCAATCTGCTGCATGGGGTTTTTATCTGGTTTTCTCTTACTTGCTGGCGTTGGTTCCATTTTATAATGCAGTTTTTTGGATTTATCTGAATTTAGCTCGTTAAATTATGCAAGTAATACTTAATGTGGGACAGGGGGGAGATTCTGTGGAAACAGAGAACAGAGACGGAGGTTATACTCTGCATACTTATTTAGAGGGGAAACTGGAAGATAAACATTTGAAGTCCCATAGTAGACTCGGTTAAAGGCTGTATGCTTTGTAACAGTTATCAAGATTTTTGTGTTGAACTTCCTATTTACACAGATAGCTCCTGGCAGGAAGAATGGCAGTATCCATATTTGCCTAGCTTGCCATTGGGCTGAAGAAATTCTCTACCTGAACTACTAGCACTGTAAATCAAAAGATTTACTAGGAGGGGATCCAGCTGTGCCTAGGCATTGTGGAAATACGGTGTCAGGTAATTGTGGCGCTAAAGAACCTAAATTAAGCCTTGTGGGAGAGGAAGAAAGGACAAGAATAGATCATGTTCAAGCAGAATGACAGATGCAGTGGTGACAGATGTCCTAATGCTGTATTTCTTGGTGGCTGCAGAGAGCAGGGTTTAATTAGGAAGGCATCATATGTAGGAAAAGCCAATGAACCAAACTTCAGATAATCAAATATTGCAGGAAAAACTCAAGTCAAAGAAGCGTCTTCAGCTGCTTTTGTTTGCAGAAATATGACTTCTTCCCCATGCTTTCTCCAGAGGCAGGTGGGCTGTTTTTGGAAAATTCAGATTATTTGTATCACAGCAGTGAATCTGGCTCTTACTTCAAAGAGAAGATAGTGGAGACAAAACTTTTCATCCAAGGTTAAGGGTTGGCCGTCGTGGTATAGAGACCTTCTTCGAATGGCAGAGGGAGACAGACTGACACCACCAGTGACTATATGGTATTGAGGTATGGGGAAGAGGCGAGCTTTGGATAACCAGGAAGGAGTTTATAGGTGAGCTGTAAAATAAAGGCTTGCAAAACCTAAAGAAACTTCTGGATACTTGAAACAATTAAAAAGCTAGTGGTTTAGGGAGAGGGAATGCTTTTGTTTTGCTTTTATGTACAAAGTTATATATATGTATGAAGTTACATATAGTGTATATTGTTGCAATATAAAAAGTGAAGCTGAAAGGCACTGAATTCTTCCATCAATTCAGGCAGAAATTACATTAGAACCCTTTCAGTAACATTTTACAGAAATTAATAATCCCGATGGCTCTCCTAGCTGACAAAGATAATACTTTAAGCGTGTGTATTATGCTCTTTCATTACAGGCTTCATTGAGATTCTTCAGCTTGCTTTAAGAGGCCAGAAACTGAGATTTCTGTAATACAGATGTTTTGAATAGTGTAGGATGGAAGCCAGGTTGGACGGGGCTTTGAGCAACCTGGTCTAGTGGGAGGTGTCCCTGCCCATGGCAGGGAGTTGGACTAGATGATCTTTAAGGTCCCTTCCAACCTGAACCGTTCTATGATTCTAAGAGAATATTGGCTTTTTCTTGCAGGAAGCTAGAACCCCTCTCAAAAGGGTGTAAAAGGCTGTATAGAAGTGGAGGAGAGAAGTAGTTCCCTGTTACAAAAAAGCAGAAATAAATCTGCTCGGATCCTGTACTGATTAGGCTTGGGGATGAGAATCCAAGGTAGATGATTAATCATTTTAAGTTTAAAGTTTGCTGAATTGGCACTTCTAGAGGTGCTTTGGGCAGCTAGTAAGCAGGAAGGATGAAGTTTAAATTTATAGAAATAGTGTCTTGCTGTGAAGATCAGGATCCTTTTATGCTATGTATTTTAGGGAAAGTATAGTAAGAATCATAGAATAGTCTAGGTTGGAAGGGACTTTTCAGATCATTGAGGCTAACCATCAACCCAACACTGCCAAAACCACCACTAACCCATGTCCCTCAGCACCACGTCTGCCCAGCTTTTAAAACCCTCCCGGGATGGTGACTCCACCACTGCCCTGGGCAGCCTCTTCCAATGCTTGACAACCCTTTCAGTGTAAAAAGTTTTCCTAATGTCCATCCTAAACCTCCCCTGGCGCAACTTGAGGCTGTTTCCTCTTGTTCCTTTCCTCGCCTGTTCCTTGGGAGAAGAGCCCGACCCCCCCGGGCTACCCCCTCCTTTCAGGGGGTTGCAGAGAGCGAGAAGGTCTCCCCTCAGCCTCCTTTTCTCCAGGCTGAACACCCCCAGCTGCTCCTCACCAGACTTGTGCTCCAGACCCCTCACCAGCTCCGGTGCCCTTCTCTGGACACGCTCCAGCACTTCAATGGCTTTTTGTGTGGTGAGGGGCCCAAAACTGGACACAGCACTCGAGGTGGGGCCTCACCAGTGCTGAGGACAGGGGGATGGTCACTGCCCCAGTCCTGCTGGCCACACTGTTCCTGATACAGGCCAGGAATCCTGAAGTTTTGTGGTCTAACCCTGTACTCATTTCTTTGTTAGAGCTTTCACGACTGCTGTATCACAGCTGGCTGTAAGGTTGCGATAGCCTTCATGCAAAGCTGTTACAGAACCGTATATTCATCTTTAGTAAAATGGCTGGCACTGATTACAATGGGAACCCTGAGTGACTAGCTTGGATGTAATCTAGTATCACGCATTTGCATTAGAGTGGATGAATTTTACCCCTACTTACCCTCCATCTGTAATGGGGGCAGAGGATTACCGCAGTACAAAGTTGCGAAGGAGATAGTGAGGGGTGTTTCATGGTTTCGAAATATGTGGGTGATTCAGATAAAAGTAGAGAAGGTAGACAATAGTTCACCTGTCCGATATTCCATATATGATCTGTACATATGAGAATTAGCTAATGAATAGTTCACCTGTCCTTCTGTATTACATATATGATCGGTACGTATGAGAATTAGCTAATGAAAACTACTTTTCTCACTCTTCCTTAGTATTTCCAGCAGAGGAAGCCACTTTTGCTGTCTTGGGAGAAGTCTGAGGCTTGCCATGGTTCACACATCTTCTGAAACACTACAATCCTATGTTTCTCTTTTTGCTCTGAGATGACCGGAAGAGTTCCGAATGGAAGTTGTATCATCCAGATTCCTCTCTTCCATGTTGACTGAGCATGGAATACCAATTAAAACATTCATTTAGCATTATCATAAAACCCATTTTGGTATTGTGGCAGTGCCCACAAGTTCGAAGCACCTTGCTTACTCTGAGCTCTTCCAGGTTTTTATTCATGGCATTCAATTTCCTAATATATTTGCCACATCTAAATACAATCTGTCTTGTTTTTTGTAGTTGAAAACACCTCTTATAATTAGTTAATTAACCACTGTTGAGGTGTCTTTAAATAGAGGCATTTTACATGTTGTCCTATTTGCCGTATTTAATGAATACTTTTTGTGGGATAAATTAGTCAAAACCTTTTGAATCTTGTGATTCAATTGCTGTATTATTGCTGGAGCAAGTTTGCCTGGATAGCTCCTGAGAGGAAAAATATATATATTTTTTTAAAGAAATTATAAACTGCTTAGTCTAGAAATTTCTTTACAGTGCCTGAAGAACTTTGATAAAGGTTCATAAAGTAGTGCAAATAATTGGCAGATATTGTCCTTTTTTTCCCCCCAAATAATTTTTTTCATGAAATCTATGTAGTTCAGGAGCAATCCTGAAAGCTGTACCATTCTGTGTTGCTAGTGTCTAATAAATGAACTTATTTTTCCTTCTTTAAGATGATGTATAGACTACTCTTGATGGGCTCTTTAAGGTCCCTTCCAACCCTAACAATTCTATGATTCTATGAATTGGGGTGTTTTGGGATGTCTTTGCTGTGAGGATCTTTCAGATGTGTCAGTTCCTCAACTGGACTCAAATAGTTTGCCTTTAATAGGCAGCATTATCAATAATATTGTGATATTTTCATCTGGGTTTTGAAATTTGAAATTTTCCTCCTTTTTTTTTTTTTCTAAACTTCATTGGAAAGCTATAATATGGCCACCAATGTAGAGTTCAGTGTCACACTTTCTTAAAGTGAAAATTCGAGATTTTACGAAGACTGAAGTTAGTTAATGTTTATGCAGCATTGAGGCATAGGGTGGGCCTGGTAGCCTTCAAAAAATCAACTTATTTTGATGCATTCATGCTGTGGTAATAAAACACACAGAGGGAATTCAGTTTTCTTCTGGTGTACCTGCAATGACTTCACATTTTTGTAGAATCTATTTTTTTGTGCTAAACTAGCAGGACTCCATCCGTGTAACCTGTTCAGTGAAGTGTTTGATTTACCATCTCAATTTGGGGCTGCTCCTGAATGAGAGAGGTTGCTGTTTTGCTTCAATAATTCTGAAAGCTGAAGTTATTACTTAGCAACGACTATTGAACTTCATCCCAATTTGTCTGATTAGTTTTGGCTTTTTGTAAGGTTTCTTCTTTTGGAGGGGTCAATTTCTTGACAAAAATATGATAAGCATTGTATTAACTTTATTAATAGACTGAATTAAAACTTCACGCCTAGTTACGCATCACAGTTACGTGAAGCAGCTGAAGATGTCATCATCAAGACTTTCCACAAATGTTGAATCATTTAAATAGCACTTATTGACTTTCACTGCCAATAAATGTAGGTTAAAGAAATTTCTTAGGGGGCAGTTTGGTATGCCTTCATGACTGCAAAAAAATCGGAGAACTGTATTCTTTTAAAATTGAATAAAGTAGCTTTTCCCCCTTACAGCTATCCAAAATTTTCACTCGCCTTTCTTATGTTGATTTCTGTCTGTATTTTCTGCTCTCTGGAGCTGATTTGATTCCTTTTGTATCTGGTGAATACAGCTTTTCATGTGCATGAATGTAACCCAAATAATATTTATAGCTGATGATACTGCCGCTCTTAGATTACATTCTCAAAATTGCCAACATCTAGAGAATATTGGATTGACCATCTATGTTTAGGCAAGATTTTTCCGTGTGTACATGTTCTGAAGTAGTAGGAGTATATTCACGTTTCCATCTTTAGCAGTCTCGGTGCAGGAGTGAACTGCACAGGTAACTTTTGATGAAGACTTTTTTTAGGGAAGAAGCATCAAATGTACTTCATTGAAGTTCAGTTTTGTAACCAATTTTAAATTGTAATTAAACCTTAATGTAAAATGATTTAGTTCTATTCTTAGAATCATAGAATTGTTACGGTTGGAAGGGACCTTAAAGATCATCTAGTCCCCCCTGCCATGGGCAGGGACATCTCCCAGTAGATCAGGTTGCTCAGAGCCCCATCCAACCCGGCCTTAAAAACTTCCAGGGAAGGGGCTTCCACCACCTCTCTGGGCAACCTGTTCCAGTGTCTCAGCACCCTCATGGTGAAGAACCTCTTCCTAACGTCCAGTCTGAATCGACCCATCTCTAGTTTTAATCCATTCCCTCTAGTCCTACCATTCCCCGACATCCTAAAAAGTCCCTCCCCAGCTTTCTTGTAGGCCCCCTTAAGATACTGGAAGGCCACTATAAGGTCTTCTCGGAGCCTTCTTTTCTCCAGACTGAACAACCCCAACTCCCTCAGTCTGCCCTCATAGGAGAGGTGCTCCAGTCCTCTGATCATCCTCGTGGCCCTTCTCTGGACACGTTCCAGCACGTCCATATCTTTCTTGTAGTAGGGGCTCCAGAATTGGACGCAGTACTCCAGGTGGGGTCTCATGAGAGTGGAGTAGAGGGGGAGAATCACCTCCCTCGACCTGCTGGCCACGCTTCTCCTGATGCAGCCCAGGACACGATTGGCTTTCTGGGCTGCTAGTGCACACTGACGGCTCATGTTGAGCCCCTTGTCCACCAGCACCCCCAAGTCCTTTTCTTCAGGGCTGCTCTCACGCCAGTCACTGCCCAGCCTCTATCGGTGCTTGGGATTGCCCCGACCCAGATGGAGGACCCTGCTCTTGCTCTTGTTGAACTTCATGAGGTTGGCATGGGCCCACCTCTCCAGCCTGTCAAGGTCCCTCTGGATGGCATCCCTTCCCTCCAGCATGTCAGCAACTGTTAAGTTGCTGTTCATCTTTCTGAATCTCATGCCTTAAATTAAAAGATGCAAGACCACTGGAATTTGAATGCTCTGAAGGCTAGAGTGAAAAATAACCTAATACAATCCTGGTACTCTTTACCAAAGAAGAAAAGGAAGATAATCCGAGGTTATCCAGGAAGGAGCCTCACTACCAGCTCAACTTGGTGGTTTCAGGTAGCAAATCATTAGACATGGCAACAAGTCTTTTCACTGATGTAATTTCTAGTGTATGTATCACAGAATGGTAGGGGTGGGAAGGGACCTCTGGAGACCATCCAGCCCAACCCCCTGCCAGAGCAGGGTCACCCAGAGCAGGTTGCACAGGAACGCATCCAGGTGGGTTTGGAATGTCTCCAGAGTTGGAGACTCCCCCACCTCTCTGGGCAGCCTGTGACAGGGCTCTGCCACCCTCACAGGAAAGAAGTTCCTCCTCATGTTTAGGTGGAACTTCCTATGGTCAAGTTTGTGCCCGTTACCCCTTGTCCTGTCTCTGGGCACCACTGAGAAGAGCCTGGCCCCATCCTCCTGACACCCGCCCTTTCAGTATTTCTAAGCGTTGATAAGATCCCCCCTCAGTCATCTTTTTTCCAGACTGGAGAGACCCAAATCCCTCAGCCTTTCTTCATCAGAGAGCTGTTCCAGTCCCCTAATCACCTTGGTAGCCCTTTGCTACCAAGCAGTTCCCCGTCCTTCTTGAACCAGGGAGCCCAGAACTGGACCCAGTGCTCCAGCTGTGGCCTCCCCAGGGCAGAGCAGAGGGGGAGGATGACTTCCCTCCTTCTGCTGGCCACACTCTTCTTGATGCACCCCAGGATGCCATTGGCCTTCTTGGCCACCAGGGCACATTGCTGGCTGATGGTCATCTTGTTGTCCACCAGGACTCCCAGGTCTCTCTCTGCAGAGCTGCTCTCCAGCAGGTCAGCCCCCAACCTGTCCTGGTGTGTGGGGTTATTCCTCCCCAGGTGCAGCACCCTACACTTGCCCATACTGAATTTCATAAGGTTCCTCTTTGCGCAGATCTCCAACCTGTCCGGGTCTCTCTGTATGGCGGCACAGCCTTCTGGTGTGTCAGCCACCCCCCCCAGCTTTGTGTCATCAGCAAACTTGCCGAGGGTGCACTCTATCCCCTCATCCAGGTCATTGATGAATATATGTATTACAGTTGTCATTGGTAGTACTCAAATCTCAGGAGAAGACGAATGATGCAAAGAAAAATTCTGGATTTCTGAAAGTATTGAAGTACTTCTGTGTTGGGAAGAGGAATCTCCCTTTTTACTGCATTGTGTTCCTTGGATATTAAGATTTGTTTTCAATGGTGGTGGAGAAATGGACTCTTGGGCAGAGATAACGAAACAGATAATTTTGCGGGGAAATAGCACCAGTGCAATATCATTCTGAAAAATCCAGAAGAGTGTTCTTCTGTTAGATAATGATAGCCTATCATTTTTAGCTTATCCTATTTTAACAAAAGTTATTTTTGGAGAACATTGTTATATTTGAAGATTTATATGCAGATTCCTGGGTAAACTGCCCATGGATATGGTTTGTTTTGGAAACAAATACTGTGTTAAAGTTATTTAAACCAGAAATTCATCATTATCTTTTGAATATCTGCATATGTTTTCAAAATGTTTCTGTGGTGATTAGTCTCTTATTCAAATTGAGAACTTAAAAGTTGCAGTAAAATCTGGAAATCTAGTCGAAGTAATACCTTCCCTTGCCACTTTCTCACTTTTTCTTCAGTAAATATAAGCAAGTGCTTCATGAGAGCATAGATCGTGCTTTTTGCTCATATTCCGCTAAAGCTTACTAATTTGGAGAAGTGGAATAAAGTCCTGAATGTTTATTTTTACTCTTAATGTGCTGATTCCAAAGACAATTGTAATTGCAAGAGAGGGAAACAATTGTGTTGATTCTGACTTTATGCCAACATTCAGAGCAGTTTTCGGAATTTGGAAATGTCATTTTTTTTACTGTTTTGCTTGAATCTTGTGGTCTAGGTGCTGGAGGAGCGTGTAGCTCCTTCCCCTTTTGCAAGAGGAGCTCAGCACAGAGCAACAGTTGCGCTTACCAGAACTACTCCTCAAAGAGCAGACCCACACTTCCAATGTAATGTCTGTCCAAAGTGGCTTAATTACTTTGGATCTGCGTATGTAGCATTTTACATCTTCCAAGTCTTTTACAAGCATTTAATTAGGTATTTAAAAATAAAATACTGAGGTGTAAAAAATTGGATCTTATGAATGATTAATTACTGAAGGTCTCCTTGTGGATTTTTGCTCAGTGCTGCACTTGTTTTTAATGGTGTGTCTGAATGATACAGCCTATGTGTAATATATGCTTCAAAAAGTGGATTAATCCCCACAGGCTTTAACTGCCATCATATATAAAGTGAATATTAAGCTACCCTTACATGACAATAATAAAACTTAAATATTGGTCTTTTAAAATCGATAGGTTCAAATTTTTGTGTAAGAAGGAAGTGGACCATTAAAGCAGTTGAAATAATAAAACCAACCCGAACCAAACCACCACCCAGTTAATAAACAAACATGCAGTTAAAATTAAAGGCAGAGTAAATATTTAATGGACCCAACTTTCCTTCTTTTGACTTTATTCTATGAATCGGGCTTAGAAACCATCACTTGGGCTAAAGTGAGTTGGCATTCATATTATTGAGATATTGCGTATCTCAATAATAGATTTGTTGTTTCACTGAAATGCTGAGCAGTATAACTTTCCAAAAGCTCTTTTTGGAACAACCTGACCCAAAGGCTAAAGCTTTTTGTCGAAGGTGAAGTTGTCATGGCATTTGCAATGTGTGTGAATGTGTTTACATTGTAAAAAATACACAGAAATTGGAACAAAAACTATAACTGAAATTTTCTGTAACATTAATGCATAAAACTAGAAATACAGCAAGTAGAAATTGTCTGTAAACTATTATATAAACAAGTGGTTTTTTTTCTTTGCTTGTACTCAAAGCACCTTATGAAGTGTTAATGCAATTGCATTTCTGCCAGGGCTGAAGATGTTATAAGGATGAGGTGTCTCTAAAAGCATTTAATTTGTCTGAATGTGCTCGCAGCAAAACTGTCCCTTTTATCGTTGAGTAAACCGGCACACAGTTAGCTAGAGTTGTTCTGCAATTTGTCCGTAAATTGCATTATTAAGGAAATGTTTAGCCAAAATGTTGTGGGGACTGTTGAAATGATAACTAAACAGGGTGTTTTGATAGAAAGTCAATATTAAATGTCACCCATTCTGACTCTTTGAACTCCTGTTTACTGCCCAGCTTCGGGAACCACTCTGAGGACACTTGAACTGGAGCCCAGAAGAGAGAGCTCTGTGGTACCAGCACTCTGCTGTATTTCGCCTAGGCATATAGGTGTCATTTTATAGCCTGAATTAACTTTTAGTCACTGACTTGCTGGCAATATAAAATTAATCTTTGTCCAGTGGGACTTCTTAGAACCCTTTTACACATGCTTACCTCAGTGCCATTTTGTCTTTAGTAATGGAATTATACAGGGTTTATTCGTTCTTTGATTTTAAACTGAATCTTGCAAATCCTCATACTCCGATTTAGAGAAAGGCAGCCGTTCCCAACTAAACTGCAACTGGAATGAAGAGGACTTTACTATCCGAAATCTAATACTGTTCCTTCTCCTTCCCTTCCCTCATCATCCTCCAACGCCCCTGCCTCCCAAATCCGGTCTTAAATGTTTTTTTTTTTTTCATAGAAGTGTACATACAAATATAACTTAGCTTAATATTGGAGGTGGTTGTATGTTCTGATAGTGGAATACTTCTCCGTGTGTTGGGTAAAATCCAGTGTTTAAAAGCAGAATGAGGATTCCAGAAGCCATGACTTTGCAAGATCTACTGCTGCTGTTTTTAAAAGAATAAAAATAAATCATTTCTGAGATGTAGGAGGAGCTTCCCAATAACATCTCCTGCATGGGATGTCTTCTGCTCCCCAATCTGTACTCACCTTCTTCTTGCCAGCTGAATTCCTTATGAGGTCCACTTGAAATTCTCTTCCTTATGTTGACCTGCAGCTGAGAACTCCTTGCTCCACTCCCTGTGCCTGGCTGCTAAGAAGTTTTGAGTAGAGACTGTGATCATATGGATATCTGTACCACTGAATCTTTCTTCTTCCTTAGTTTCATGGTCATCCAGATTTGATCAGAAGATCATTGGGACACATTTTACAGTATTACCAAGTACTCTTATGGTTTCGTAGAGATGCTGCTTAGTGCTGTCAATATTTATGCTGAGGCTCGAAGAGCCTTCCTTCTGAGGCATTTCGTGAGCAGCTAAAATAATAAAGTTGCTTGGAAAATATTTTAAGCCTAATTGGAAACATGTTTTAAAAAGCTGTAACTATGTAAGACAAGAAGGAAAGCTCAGTCTTCAAGCTGTGGTGAAAAATATCCTCAGGAGACTGAATACATTTGGTGTCCTTTTTTTTTTTTTTTTTTTCATTCCCAGCAAATAATAATAAGAGCCTGTGCAGCAGCCTTTGAAATGTAAAGGTGACCTGTGAGTACCTTTAGTTAATTAACAAAGCTTAAGGCTTTTTTTCCCCCCTGTTTTTCTGGATATCTTCCGTAGCAAACATGACCACATCATTCATCCTTCCTGTTCTCTGGTTTTAAACTCGTCTGCATGACTTCTCTCTGCTGTGGCAAGAATAGTTACTCTTTGGGATATTGTTTTCAAAATACTTGAGATGAGTGTCATCAAAAGGTGGACATTTTCCTTTTAGAAATATATAAAGGGTTAGTATTCTCATACTTGGGACTCTTACACATGCTCTTGAAATATGAGGGCTTTTTTTAACAAAAATTGTGGTCGCTATATATGTAAGGCAGCCCTGTATCTTGCTGCTGCTTCTGACATCATGAACCAGGGCTTAAGAAAGTCAGGAATAGAAACCAGCTTCCAGAATCCATTCTTGAGAGCCATAGCCTTAAAAAAAAAATAATAATAGTGTAGCAAAACTCAGTGCAAGCCCTTATGGAAGTGAAAGGAGTTGTTTATTTCCAGTTGAACAGATTTCGCTCACAGTCACTGTAGCGTAGATTTTACTTCCATGTGCTTTCAGCTGTGTCCTCAAAAGGGTCAAGATGTATAAAGTGCTGGGGCTGGAGTTGCTTAATGTGACACAGGATGGGACACAGTTGAGTCCTCATCATGTCTCTTGGATTCATCTGGATTTTTCCAGCACTGAACCGATACTTGTGGACTGTACTTGTGTACCACTTAGGAGCTCAAAAGTGTTTGAGACCTTTCCTCTAGGTATTTTGTCTCATCCCTCTTATGGCTTGGGCAAAATTCCTGATTCTCCTTGTTTTTTTTGTTTTTTCTTATCTGGGGACTTAACACCAGTTCTTGATCTTCTTGTTACCTTATCTTAGGCTTAGTCTTCCTCTTCTTGCTATCTGGTAATTTGAATGAAACCACATTTACCACGCTATGTAGCAATTAGTATGTGCAATTCCGTTAATTCTCTCTGTTGCTTGTTGTTGCACGTGTTTACATGCGTACTTCATTTATCCCTTCTTAACATTTTTGTTACCGGTCTTTACAAGATCTAAGACTCTCTTTCCCCAAGGAAAAACTTCTAGCTTGGTCTACTGTGGACAGTAGAAGACAGTTTCTGGCTTCCACACCAGTTTAAAGGGTGTTCATCATTTAGAAATAGGCAGGATTCTGCCTTTTCAAGAAAACTCAATTGCTTTCGGCCTTATGTAAGCAGAATGTTTGGCCCTTCTGTACAAAATGATGGAAGATTCAGAGCTCTAAACATGAGAGTTGACAGGCGTTTTTGCTAACAGAAAACTGGAAGTACTTCTCACAAAGTGGCATTGGGTAACTTCCCGGATGCGTGGTGTTACACCAGATGAGGAAAACTGAAATTGCCTGAAGGTCCCCCTAATTTTGGCTCTCTTTTTAGAAATCTTTTAGACTGTGAAAATAGCCCTGGTTATGTTATGTTTTGTGGTTGACTTGGAGCTCCTCCGCAGAAAACTAGACAAGTGGCTTCCTTTTCAGAACACAAGGCCTATATTTTATAATGAGTTTTTATGGCTGTGCTGAAGAGGTAACGTTTCCATGTTTTATTTAATTTTACTATCTTGACAGAGTAATCGGACTATTATATTTCGCTTTTGATAATTTTAATAGACTCGCTCCTTCCTGTTGAGTAGTGAGGGGCTGACTCTTGTTTATTCTTTTCTACAGGTTAGTGAACGCGGTGGAAAACCCACCAACTTTGAGGTGAACACTGCAATGTACAACTTAATTGTTTAAAAACTATCACAGCTGCAAAGTCTGTAAACTGGGTGGTTATGAGATGGAACTAGAGGACTGACCCATGTTCAGTGTTTCATTTATTCAGGGCCATGACTGAGCAAATAAACCAAAATTTTCTGCACTGTGCTCTTTCGTGTATTTCCCATTTTGGGAGGAAAAGTAAAGCTAATTACCGACAAAAACCCACAAGAGTTAATGAAGCTATTTATCACCATGTATTTTTGTCACTGTCACAAGGCTTGGTGTGTATCCCAAGGGAAATCTTGCCCATGCATTAATAATCAGTCGTATTGTTCTACTTTCATCAACTCTGCCAGTGCTTATTAGGATTTACTTAGTGGAAAAGCGTACCAAGTTTAAGTCATTAAAGTTGTGATTATTCTCCACAAATTTTTATTGATTTTTGGGCACCTTTCATATACCAAAATACAAAGGGGAGCCTTGTCCAGCTTTACGGGTCTAGGCTGTGCCTTCTACTCTGGCCTGCTACAGGCCATTAATGATTAGTCTCAATATATGGCTTAGTTTATTACTGATAAATAGAGATACTAAACTCCAGGTAAAACTAACTTGCATCTCCCTCAAGAAAAAAAGTGTAGAACTAAATAAAATAGCATTCTAACATGTCTGAAGAAAGCAAACAGGCTAATGTTGACTTAAAAAAAATTGATAGTAGAAAATGCTTTCTTTTCTGCCTCTTCCTTTTCCCTTTAGCTACTGCCAAACTTTAAATACAAGTGACAATTCTTTGCTTCTCTTGCTGGTCTGAAAATGCCTAGAGACAGCATAAAATACATCCATATGGTGCTGAATACTTAGATCAGTGTCACAGCAGGCTTTTATCCAGTCGTCCTTCAATATCTAGTTGTCAGCTTTAAAACTTTTTTTTTTTTTTCATAGTGTGGCATTAGGATCTTGGTGGAGTGGTTGCATAAAAGGTAGAATCCTTTGGGAGAATTGTTACTGTGCTTGTTAGAGGCAATTTTTTGTCCATTTTCTATCCCTGGGGAATGTGTATGTGAGGTTTAACAAAGCTTAACATTATTTCAGAGTGCATCATGTGATTGTATTGGGTAGTGCATGCAGTTTTTCAGGAGCTGCGGCGTCACGGATGCTGAGGCTAGCTGAGCAAGACTTGGGGTACGCTGCTTGAAAGCAATTAGCGACAATCATAATGAGGATGTTCTGGCAGGTGTTGCGCAAAAGGACCCTGGTGCCAGAAGGACCGGTGTTTCATGTTCAGGAGAGCTAGGCAGGTTCTTCTCTGACCTGCATAGGGAGGCTGTTAGCTTTTTATATAGTACAATTGTGCTTTTAATATTTCAGGCTCTGCGTTGTGACACTGAGGATGTTCTCTTGAGTGTTTCCTGTTGGCTGAGAATTGTCTGGTTCCTTTCTGTTTCAGAGATGGTCTGTGAACAAGTGTTTCCTGGGGTCTGCATCCCACCACTGCAGCCTGAAATCAAGAGGGGCTCAACAGCCAGTTGCAAGGACAGTATTTTTCACACCTTTCCTGGCCCACATTTCCCCAAAAGGCTTCCAGAGGTATTAGCAGATGATCTTGATCAGCAGAGCCTAGTTCAGGACACAACATACTTCAACATACACTGCTTTAAAAGGGTGGTGTGAAAATTTGAGCAACCTGGAGATGCTAAACTGTTAAAATATGAGTGAGCCAGTTCAGCTGTCAAAGGGGAAGGCAGAATCTTTTAGCGAGATGTGACCATAAGACCTCTCCCACAGAACAAGGGGCTTTTCCACTTGTCGGTGTGTCTGCTCGCATCTTTTTCAGTGGCAGTTTCTCTCTGAGCTTTTTTTCTCAGCGTTAAGAGCAGGTTCCCTTGGGGAAGGGAAGTCTAACCTGAGGTTTTTAGAATGAAAACCAACAAAGTTGGTACTAACCAACATCTACTGCAAGATGTCCCTGTCTGTGGAAGGGGACTCGGACAAGACAGTCTTTAAAGGTCCCTTCCAACCCAAACCATTCCGTAGTAACTCTTTTGCCAAATACGCACATAAAGCTGAAATAGCGTACAATGGGAATTAGACAGGGAAGATTTATAGTGCAAGATTAGGACTAAAGTGAAAACTTTTTCATTTAAGGAAAAAGACAGCAGTCTTTTAATAGCTTTCACTGATTACCTGTGCATTCTTTGTTATGGAGATGAAAACATTAACAGTGTTCAACCAGGTTTAAACACAAGCGTGTGTCTATCCAAATGTGTAGCTAATCTAAAGTCAGGCTGAGAAATACAAATTTGAGACATGAACCAATTCTCAACTGCTAGGTTTTGGAAAGCTTTTTTCTGTCTCTTCTGGAGAGGGAAAAAATAAATCCTCAAGTTTTGCAAATTTTCTCTGCAGTGGATTGTATTGACTTTTACTTAAGAACAAGATTGGGAGTGTAGTTTCACAGAGTTGATGTTTTCTGTGATCTCTACAGTAATATTAGAAGGAAAAAGAAATCTGGACTAGAAACCTGACACAAACTAATTCTTCTATTAATGCAGATGCAGAACCTCTCAAATTCCCTTGAATATATTCACAGTTGTATTGTGGCAGGCTGAACTCGGAAGGACAATTTTCTCATGGAGCGCGGTACTCGATACTTGTGAAAATTTAATACCTGTGCCAAAATCTATTGCAAAATCCCACTGGAAGACAGTCGCTGTAGCCAGGGCAGCTTTTCAGGCCTTGGTTTTGCTAATCCCTGTGAATGAAGCACCAAAAGCAGGTGTCCGTGTATCAGCATAGATAATCTGCTATCTGCGGGACTTTAATTAGTGACTGAGAATCTTCTTCCTATTTAGTGGGCCAATAAATTAAATATATATTGTCAGGGACAACCCAGGTATCAAAGATAATTTTTTACTGTTGAGACAGGATCCTTTCCTGTTAAGTTCTGAGCTTGTTGAACCAGAGCTGGTGGTTTCCTTAGGATGAAATAAGAAGCCAAGTTGGAAAAACTGGTGTTGCTTAAGCTTCTGCATTTGTGTAACACCAGTGTTCACATGTTACAGGCCTTGTTAGGCATGGTTATTAGCAAAAGTCTGGGAAAAAATACTTTCTGGGTCAGAAAAGTGCTTCAACCTCAATGCCTTTCTGTCTTGGGTGAAGTATTGTGGCACAAGCAGGGCCTCATTGCTTCCGTTAGGAAAACAGCACTGTGTACATCCTCTTCTGAGGTACTCAAAGAAAAGACTGAATGAAAATTAATGTTAATGAGCTTTTCAGACTAACATGTATTTTCATAGTCATCTTTTTTATAAGGCAGTTACTGAAGTGTTAATCATTTGATTACTGGTTGTTGTAGATAAGGGAGTAATTGGTCCTTTTTTGTAAATTATGGAAACGGTTGACAGGAAAGAGCAGTCGGCCAGGCAGCAGCCATGAAAACTCTTGTTTGTGTGGGTTATTGCCTGGAGAGATTGACTGGAACTAAAACCCCTTTGCTCTGATGACATTGGGGTTGTGACAAAATTATATTTCCTATTTGCTTCTCAATAGCAAGGGTATGTCTTCCTGCAAGGTCTCAAATGGTTGTGAAACTTGCATAATTTTGGGCATTGCTTGAAACGCGTATTCATCAATTTCTATTAGAAGCCATTAAAAAATTAATCTTTGGCTATGGCCGGGGAGAGGAGTTGAATCTTTGCCTCCTGAGTGACAAATAGCTTTAGTGGTGTCAACTGTTGGAAGACGTTTCACTGAGACTTAAGGAGCTGCAAATTTCACTGATTTCCTGGGGCTATAACAAATATAGACACAGTAGATATTTTTGCCATAACTCTTCAGAATCCTTCAGGAAAATCATATCGTGCCCTCTCTTGCTGAAAGGATACACATTGAGTGAACAGCAACGCCTGTGAAATGCAGGATCATTGCATCTTTTTTTCATATGCTTAGCGTTTAAAATGGTGCTACTGTGAAAATGGACTTGCTTCCTTTCTTTGTGTCCCTGTTATTGTAGCATGTGAGAATAAGCTGCAGATGATATCAGCCGTTCACATAATAGCTTTATGTGTGCTCATCTGCTAGGTAGGTGTCATTCCTTGTTATATCATGCTACTTCACTCAACTCTGTTGCTTCCCTTCCTGCTGTTCTGCACCAGACAGTCATAAATATTCATGCAGGCTTCCTACCATCCATTTAGGCTTGTATACCTAGCTTATGGTCTGTTCTAGTTCGTTAAATGCAGGCTTTTTTTAACACCGGAGTGCTGAAGGCTGTCTAGTGAGCTAAAAGGCTGATGTCACAGTTTCTGGTTTGTGAAATTGCTGGCAACTGCGAAGATATTGAGGCATTAAAATATTTTGCTCGGAAATTCTTCCATCACAAAGAGTTTACCAAAGTTGAAGGCGCTTGGTTGTTATATGCTAAAAAGAAAATGGTAATTTCCTCAGCAGCAAACGTTCTGCCCATGCTGTTTCTTACGTAATTGTAATAATGAGTAAAACTCGTCTTTGCACCTTAAGCAGATGCTCGGCTGTAATAAAACTGTCTCAATTTGCCTTGAAAAGTCCAGTTTGGATAGAATCTTTGTAAGGGACTAAGGGAATTGAATTTACAATGAGAAAATAAGTAATTTTTGTTCAGTATCTTTCAGTACATTAAAATATTCGGGGCTCTGTGTAGAAGGGAAAGAAAAAGGGGGTGTTTCTGAGGCCAGTTTCCCTCTTGGTCATTGAACTGGTTCGGTGGCCAGATCTCATTGAATTCATCACCATTTGGTGTAGAGCCCTGCACTTGGTTTTCTTCACTGGGGCAATGCCATTACTGTTCATCTGGGAAGGTGTTAAAATATGTGTTTAAAAAAAAAAAAAAGTTAATTTTTAAGAAGATCAACCCTCCCAGCACCTTATTGGAACAGGATCTCAATGATGAGCATGAGCATGGTAGTCTTAACCTGAGGCAGGAGGTTGGGCGCTGATATTACTTCACACTCTGAATTTGGGACTTTAAGGTTGGTAAAGATTTAAGATTCTATGTAATGTCCAATACTATACCCTAGGATGGAAAAAAAAAATTGTTCAGGATTACCTTGGGCTTCCTGAAGTCTCTTGTATTATCCAGTCCATTAATTTATGTAGAGTTACTACTAATTTTGATTGCTTCTGATATCAGTAGTCTTTGAACAACTGTGGTGATGGCTGTGGTCAGTTATTTCTTCTTGTTTTGTCAACTGATAGCTAAAAAATGTAAATAGAAAATATGCAAATGTGAAGCACCCCTTTCCCTGTAGTTCACTAAGGGCAGGCTGCTACGAGAATGAAACTGAAATGATGGGAATCCTCTGCTGCCAGTTTCTGGGGGCTCACCTGTGTTAAAACATCTGATACCAAATAATGCCCGGTCAGTCCAAGCCGTCACAAACAAATGCAATGTGGAAAGTCTCTGCCAGTGCTGGAGCCCACAAGGGCAGGGAAGGGTGATGCATCTTTTCAAAGGTGGTAGATTTAGAGAAAGTCCTTATGGGCCTTACGCTAGTGAATTTCAGCATGTGTTTTACCCGTGGTTTACTGTCTTATCTGTTGCTCTGTTTTAATTCAGGGAGGAAAAGGAAGAGAGGAAGTGCCAGAGCAGGGTGTCATTGATGGCAGCTTGAGCTTTCTTCTTTCCTCACCTCCAGTTGTAAGAGGCTACTGACTGGAGATACTGTTTTGTACGAAATAACACTCGAAGGGGACAGTTATTCCTTACACTTCTTCTTCCTTTGAATTTGAATCAAAAGGAAGCCATTGCCATGTACCTGCTACCTTGGTGCTGGTTTCATGCCTTTTTGCAGACTCGTAACTGCTAATTTTGATAAGTGTACTGCACATCCCTAGAATTATTGAATAGCATGTGTATTGCAGTGTATTTTACAGATACGTGGACTGATCCAGCTGTGCTAGCAATGTGCAAGGTGTACGATGTGTACCGCAGGAGAGCGGTAAGCTGATTTACCTACTCTGCTTTGTGGGTACCTACTCTGCTTTGTGGGTACCAGCCAGTGATTCTCAAATTGAGTGCTATAGACTACCAGCAATCCCTCAGGTCAAAGCAATTGATCCAGGACTGTATCAAACAGTTTTCAATACTGCTTTTAATTAAAGAAAGAAAAAAAAAGCTTTGTTGTGGGTGGTGACCTGAAAAGAAATTAAGGATTGGCAGGGATTCATTGGGCTAAAAAGGTCAGCTGCAGTTGTTTGACATTGTTATTGATTGTGTTTGCCTTTCTAGAATTACTTTTCAGGGTAGGATGCCATAAAACCTACACAAATAAACTGCCAAAAAATCCTTTCGGAGTTGGTTGCTCTGTTGTCTGTTCTTCTTTCCCCTGCAACCATGTATGAGCTGCTGGCTGCTGCCAGCACCATCTTTGCTGTTGTTTTTTCACTGTGTGATGATCCGTTGTTGGCAAAGCACAGTTGGTTTCCTGTGCCGCTGCCTCCCATTTACTCTGTGCAGAGGACTCTGAGCACAGAGGTTTGTGGACTTCAGTCTTCTGCAGCCCGTAGAACCTGCTTTTAAGTTCTTGAAGGACTTCAAGTGGCTGGACCTGCTGGGAAGTAGTTCTGAGGAGAAAGATCTGGGGGTCCTGGTAGACAGTAAATTATCCATGAGCCAACAATGTGCCCTGATAGTCAAAAAGGCCAATGGAATCCTGGGCTGCATAGGGAAGAGTGTGGCCAGTAGGTCGAAGGAGGTCATTCTCCCCCTCTACTCTGCACTGGTGAGGCCACAACTGGACTACTGCGTCCGGTTTTGGGCTCCCCAGTTCAAGAGGGACAGGGAGCTACTGGAGAGAGTCCAGCGAAGGGCAACAAAGATGATTGAGGGACTGGAGCATCTCCCTTGTGAGGAAAGGCTGAGAGAGCTGGGACTCTCTAGCCTGGAGAAGAGAAGGCTGAGGGGAGACCTTATTATGGCATACAAGTATCTAAAGGGTGGGTTGAAGGAGGATGGTGCCAGACTCTTTTCAGTGGTTCCCAATAAGAGGACGAGGGGCTGTGGGCACAAGTTGGAACACAGGAAGTTCCGTTCAAATACACGGAAAAACTTCTTTACGGTGAGGGTGAGAGAGCACTGGAACAGGCTGCCCAGGGAGGTTGTGGAGTCTCCTTCTCTGGAGACTTTCAAGACGTGCCTGGATGCAGTCCTGAGTAATGTGCTCTAGGCAGTCCTGCTTTATCAGGAGAGTTGGATAGATGATCTCTAGAGGTCCTTTCCAACTCTGAAGATTCTGTGTGACTTTGGCTTATTTTTTTTGCATTTTAGAAGCATTCTTATGATGGACCAAAATGTCTACTGAACCGCCAAAGAAATATGTAATTATCGATGTTTTGCATCAGCAGATTATCTTCAGATCTTCGCTGGCCCATAGTTCCTCTGTAGAGCAATGTAGCTGCAAATTTCCTTTGTCAAAGAAGTTGCAATTAAAACAGAAGTGACAAAACTACTGGAAGTGTATTAAATGGGCTTTTTATTGAGAGCATGCTCCTTGCTCAGGGCTCCCTGTGCGTTGCTGCATCTGAAGGTGACAGATTCACTCTAGGTGCTTTAATTTCCTTTGCTGATCTTCCTGTGTTTGATCTAGGTTGCAAGCTTCGGTGCATTGTTTTCATTCTATTTCAAATGAGTACAAAAAATATAATCGATTAAAATCCAGGTGAGTTGCCTCTGTTCTCCGGGATGAATGAAATAAAAATATATTTAAAGTAGAAAATGATGGAACATCATTATTACTAAAATTATTTACAACAAACCCAAGCTGTTCCATGTTTTTCTAGGTCTTGTTTGTTTTCATGTAACTTTCTGGATATTCTACATTAAATTCCTGAACAGAATCTTAAATTCTGTCTTAAAGAAGCAAATCTGTTTAAAAGGACAAGAGTATAATAATTTATAACCTAGATATTTAGCTAGGCTGGGAAAAAATTAAAAGAGGCTATTTGAACCATTTTGTTTGTACATAAAGAAGCCATTGCTGCTTTGGTATAATGCAGGAACCACTGAAGTAGTACAAAAGCGACTTGCACAATTTTTGTAGTGTTCACAGTACAAAATGTTGTTATTTCCTGGAATCAATGGGGGCAGCCGTTCCATTTCAGCAACCAGGCTGGGAGGCCATCCTTCAGCCAGCTTTATCCGGCATAGCCAAAACATGCCATGAAAATGTCTGATAAATGCACGTTTAATATTGCCCTTTGCTCTTAAAATAATAATAATAAATCTATAGCCATACTTTTTTTTTTAATTAAAAGTAACTTTTTTTTTTTACCCAATTGTATTTTTTAGTTGTAAACAAAGCTGCTTACTGAGGGTACAGCCATGGATATATTTCAAGAAGGTTTATTCTTTGTGGGCTTTCTTCTGATTTTTTTTCCCCTGTTTTTTTTTTTTTTTATTTACTGGGGACTTGGGGATGCAGAGTATTGGCTCAGATGGGCCTTTGGTCTGATCTCATCTGGCGTCTTGGATCAGGAAAGAAATGTCAGAATAAAAGAGGTTTGACAGTAGAGCAGAAGTGGAATCAAAGGGGAAAAAACCAACTTAAGGATAAAAAATTCTTTAATTAGAGCAAGGAGGCGAGACCAAGGGTAAATCATGCTTGACCAATCTGATAGCTTTCTATGATGTTATGACTGGTTGGCTGGATGAGGGGAGAGCCATAGATGTCATCTACCTTGACTTTAGCAAGGCTTTTGACACTGTCTCCCGTAACATCCTCATTAGGAAGCTGAGGAAGTGTGGGCTAGATGAGGTGACAGTGAGGTGGATCGAGAGCTGGCTGTGTGACAGGACTCAGAGGGTTGTGATCAGCGGCATAGAGTCTAGTTGGAGGCCTGTAACCAGTGGTGTCCCCCAGGGGTCAATACTTGGTCCAATTGTGTTCAGTATATTCATTAATGACTTGGATGATGGGACAGAGTGTATCCTCAGCAAGTTTGCTGATGATACCAAGCTGGGAGGGGTGGCTGACTCTCCAGAGGGCCGTGCTGCCATCCAGCGTGACCTGGACAGGCTGGAGAGCTGGGCAGAGAAGAACCTAATGAGGTTCAACAAAAGCAAGTGCAAGGTCTTGCACCTGGGGAGGAAGAATGCTAAGCACCAGTATAGGTTAGGGGTGGACCTGCTGGGAAGTAGTTCTGAGAAGGATCTGGGGGTCCTGGTAGACAGTAAATTATCCATGAGCCAACAATGTGCCCTTGTCGCCAAGAAGGCCAATGGCATCCTGGGCTGCATAGGGAAGACTGTGGCCAGTAGGTCGAAGGAGGTCATTCTCCCCCTCTACTCTGCACTGGTGAGGCCACAACTGGAATACTGCGTCCGGTTTTGGGCTCCCCAGTTCAAGAGGGACAGGGAGCTACTGGAGAGAGTCCAGCGAAGGGCAACAAAGATGATTGAGGGACTGGAGCATCTCCCTTGTGAGGAAAGGCTGAGAGAGCTGGGACTCTTTAGCCTGGAGAAGAGAAGGCTGAGGGGAGACCTTATTATGGCATACAAGTATCTAAAGGGTGGGCTGAAGGAGGATGGTGCCAGACTCTTTTCAGTGTTTCCCAGTAACAGGACGAGGGGTAATGGGCACAAGCTAGAACATAGGAAGTTCCGTTCAAATACACGGAAAAACTTCTTTACGGTGAGGGTGAGAGAGCACTGGAACAGGCTGCCCAGGGAGGTTGTGGAGTCTCCTTCTCTGGAGACTTTCAAGACGTGCCTGGATGCAGTCCTGAGTAATGTGCTCTAGGCAATGCTGCTTTAGCAGGGGAGTTGGACTAGATGATCTCTAGAGGTCCCTTCCAACTCTGAAGATTCTGTGATTCTGTGACCACATCAACTCCGCCTTTTACCGCTGGTCTCTGTCACTAGACTTGATGCTGTCCTTAGAGTTCCTCAGCTGCGGCTATGGATAAACTTAATCTTACTGAGAATTTGTTAGATGAATGCAGTCGTCTGCCTCTGTCAGTGTTTTCGGGATAATGAATGAGTTTTGTTTCTTGCTTTGGGGGAACTGGGTGAAATTTCCATAGCTTGACAGTGAAGAGCAGAGGAGGATTTTTTTTTTTTTAAAAAGAAGTTGCTTTAGTCACTTTAATACAGCATTTCTGTTTTAAGAGCTCAGACTGACATACCTAAAAATATTCTTCTTGATTGCTGGCTCATACAGATCATTTTAAGTCAACTATAAGCATCCTCCTTTTGGGGCTTCTTTTTAAGTAAAAATCTAAAAATGGTTTTCATGCATTCATAATTCAGTATATTGTTCTTAGCAATGCTTTTTCCTCAAGGCTTGTTGCCTTGGGTTGTTTTTTCCAGATCTGGATTAGCAAGCGCTCTGATCCTCAGCATTAGATCTTTGAGTTTCAGCAACTCTTTTAAGCATTGGGTCTCAAGTACCAGCAAATTTGAGCATGAAACTTGATGTGAGGCCAGTAGTTGGAAGATCTTGGAGCCGTATCTTTCGACAGAACTCCTTGAGTGGTATCGGGTCATCTGTTTCGAGAGGTGAGGGCAGAACAGAACTTGACTTCTCAGTAAGAAATACAGTTCCTTGTCAGCATCTCCGTTATTGCTGGATAAGCTGTGTTATGGTGTGCCTAGTAAAGGAAATATTTCCAGTGAAGATTTTGAGGTGAGTTTATCTGTGAAAGAAAGTTGTAGCGTTACGGGGATTTATCCTTCAGCCAGATTTTAAGGGAGCTTTGCAAAGGGCAAGTGAAATTTTGGGATTACACTGCCATTTCTCTGTATGTGTGATGAAGCGACTTTCTTCATCTTCCTCTCTCTAACTTGCGCTTCTAGCAAGTTGGATCTCCGTTAACCACGTCTGCCTCTGAGAACTGGGAGAGGCCAAGTGGAATTTTTTAGCTTTACAATGAAAAGGCTGGATAGAAGGATTGGTTTTGAGATTATTTTGCTTTGCAGATGTTTCATGGTTTATTATTTATTGCTGTTGCTTTGAAAGCACTAAACAACAACAAGTATGAACTCGGAGATTTAAGTGTGACTTTTCTGGAAGAATCCTTGGGCAAGATGTAAATCTCTTACATTAGAGAGGCAAGTACATGCCTAAGAAAATGAAATGGGGAGGGCCATGAAGATGCTGTGAGAGCTGGAGCCCCCCTGTTGTGAGGACAGACTGGGAGAGCTGGGGGTGTTCAGCCTGGAGAAGAGAAGGCTCCGCGGAGACCTTGGAGCCCCTTCCAGTCCCCCAAGGGGCTCCAGAAAAGCTGGGGAAGGACTCTGGATCAGGGAGGGGAGTGATGGTGATAGGATGAGGGGGAACGGTTTTAAACTGAAAGAGGGGAGATTTAGATTAGAGATTAGGAAGAAATTCTTTGCTGTGAGAGTGGTGAGCCCCTGGCCCAGGTTGCCCAGAGAAGCTGTGGCTGCCCCATCCCTGGAGGGGTTCAAGGCCAGGTTGGACGGAACTTGGAGCAAGCTGGGCTGGTGGGAGGTGTCCCTGCCCAGGGCAGGGGGTTGGAACTGGATGATCTTTCAGGTCCCTTCCAACCCAAACCATTCTATGATTCTAGGGCCTGCTCCTCTTGTGCATCATACAGTGCAAGTGGCACAATCCCAATTACTTTTCTTTTGTAGGTCACTCTTGACTGTTGCCTCAGCCCTTTGCAGACTCCGCCTGGCAACAAATGACTTTCTAATCCCATGCTGTCAGGGAGATGATTTGTATTACCTAATGGGTCTCTTCCATCCCTGGCTCTCATGCGAGTCTCCCCAGGGACTCGTTACAGCCCGCAGCATGGAGTGCTGCCTGCAGTGCTGCCAGCAGTAGCCGGTGGCACGTATTCTGCATGCACTGATGCGGAGGAGTTGTTGGTACCCGCAGTTAATCAATGTCATTAGTGGTGGCTGGCATTGGACATACAAATCTCCAGCACGCAAGGCCCCAGAAGCGGGACAAGGCAGTCTCCAAGAATCAGATGAACGACCTTGAAATCTCTCCAGTTGCTGCTGTCAGATCAAAGTTGCTGGAACTATGAGATTAGCGTATTGATTTCATCTTGCAGATGAATGCTCTTTCTGAAATAAGTGCTAGGCAGTGGCTCAAGGCTTCCAGACAAAGAGTATCGATCAGGTTGACTCCATTAGCTGTTGAAGGCTTTGAATTTGGGCCCTCATAGTTAATGGCAATTTCGCTGTTAGGAACTTCACAAGTTCCTGTCTTTTAACTCAGTTACGTGTCTTGGATACTTTGCTGTTTGCCACTGATTCAGCTGCTGATTTAGGAGGCTGTTCATATTTGGGCGTCTACTTTTTTCTGTGCTGAACCAGTGATCAGACCTTTCCTTTTAGGAGTTTCCTATTTTTGTATGCCAGAACAGTCACTTCTTTCTGCCGCTTAGTATATTAAAACATTGCAGTTTATCAGAATTAATGCGGATGAATGCTTCCACTTATTGCTTTGTACAGCAAAACACTTCTCTCTCTGCGCTTCCCCCAGCCTCTCAGGAAAAAGCACCACACAGTATTTTTAACCTGTTCAGCTTAGATGGTTAGAGGGTGAGTAGCCAGTTCGGTATGGGAGCCACCAGTGTTCTCTAGGTCCACATTCTTCCAGAGCTGGTACAGCTGAAGAAAACCATCTGAGCAAGTTGGATACAAGCTTAAAAACTCCCATGGGAACTGGTTGCCTTCCCATCCAGGACTGTACGTTGATAATCTCTGCACTTAAGCAATGGTGTCTGAGCCACAGCTGTGTGATTAGGAGCTGGGCGTTGTTTTCGTTGGATCAAAAGCTTGAAGCAGCAGAAAACTCATCTAATGAAACCCATGCTGCTACTGTTATTCAGCCACTTAATGACAGAAGAGTTTCCAAAATTGATGTTCAGGAGGTGCAGCATTGGAACAAATGATTTCTTTGGTTAATCACTTATTTTCTTAGCTTCCCTATGCTTCAAAAAATTCTTGGATGCCTTGCATGTGAATTCTTACACTGGAATGATATCTGACAACTCTGTGCGCTAAGGAACGGAGGAGACTCCACTGCCCAGCAGAATTTCAGAGTTTAATTACCCTCAGTTTCGAGATTACATGCCTTTTCTGGTAGGACTTTGTTTGGACTTGGCTTTCAGCTGTTTGATCTTGCTCTACAGAAAGAAAAGAGGCTGGAGACCATCTTTCCTTATCACTATGTTACTTCTCTGCTGTTCGTCACCTTTCAGTTCTGGTAAACTGTGCAAGCTGCCTTTTTTATCTTGCCAAAAAGCTCCTTCTCAACTCCTGAATTGAGGTTTTTGCTCCAGCCAAAGCTGTGCACTGCAGTAAAACCCCATTTGCAGCATTTCCTCCCCCACCTTTATTCCTTCAAGGATAATGTTAACTTTTTTTTTTCGTCCCAGCAGCATTCCAGAAATACTTTGGCCCAAAGGATGTTGTATGCTACTGCATTGCTGACTAATGCTGCCCTGGACATATTTGTGTGTTGAAATTTTTCCAAGAGATTAAATTAACCCAGTAGATTTTTAAAAAAACACACTGCTTAATGAAACAAAGAGGAAGTCTTGACTGTCTTATCTGCTTCCTTTGGTTATAACCCCCAGATTGCTTACGGAGTTGTTTGCAATCTGTATTTTAAGCAGCCAGTTGTTCTTGGCTGTGTGTATTACCTTGTGCTACTTCTCCCTGCTGAGCTTCATTTTCCTCTTGAGGTCACTTTGCATTTTTTGAGATTATTTTGAATTCTGATTCTGTCCTCTAACTTGCTTGCAGTCACTCCCAAATTAATGCCTTCTGTGAATTTGATAAGCATACAGCCAGAAGACAGAACGGAAAGCAAGTGAAAATATGTAACAGAATGGGATTCAAACTCTCCTGCAGATCCTCAGTCAACAAATCGGTTCTTTTTTTGGTAATGTTCTTTATTATTGTTATATTTATTTCTTTTTAAAGTCATGGACAGGAGCTTAACACTCGGTTGTGACGTTCCTATTAAAAACTGATGTAAAAATAAAACTCATGCAAGAGCCCAGGGGCTCGACTCCAAAAGCAAATGGCGAACTGTGGCTCAGTGGCCCTTCTGTTGCTCTGCCAAGGGAGGGGAAAAACATCAGCTATTTCTGCAGGTTGGGGTGTGCTAAATTCCTTACTGGGAATTCAGTTTGTAACTATTGTAGTAGGTCCATCGTAAATACAGTTAGCACGTTTAAGTACTTGGTATGCTCACAAAATCATGTGTGACAGTGCTTTAGCTATGACTAGCCCAGGGGCCAGTGCTGTGCCTCCGTATGGGAAAAATGGGATCAATATAATTGACAATAGATTCATTTCTGTGTGTTTTTGTTCCCTGTTCAAGCTCTCTGAAATGGGGCTTAGAGCAGCACGGCTTCCACAGGAGAAGCGGCATATGCATCCACATCGCTTTAGTGTGCAACAGATGGTATATGAATCCTAAGGTGATTCATCCGGCTATTTTTTGTAGGGCTGGGGATAGTTTCTGCCATTGGCAGGCAGGGCGGCGTGTGTGGGGAGGCTGGGGAGAGGTGAGATGGTGTGAAGTATTAGGAGTGGCTCTTTTTTAAAGAGGGAATATTTAAAGCCTGTAACCCTCTGGACAAGGTGTTTGTTTATATAATCTAAACTTGTGAATTTCTGAAGAGAAGATTCACTGACTTTTCCTTTTAATTATAGATACAGTGGGAATTGTGAGCTTTCACTTCTGCCAGGATTTTTCAAGCAAGTTTTTTTTTTTTAAAGGAGAAATGGTGATGCTTCAGTAATCATTGTGGAATTGAAACTCTAAGCAGTTGATATTAATATTAGCTTGATCTGGTGCCATTGACATGCTATGTAAAGGAAACCTTGGTCTGTTTGCAAAGGAAATGTCTTAGATCTGAAGTGCATTAAGACACTCTATCCGAACATCAGTTGAAGGAGATATTTAAATATAAGCAAGCCAAGGGGCACCTTATTTTTCCCCTATGTTTTGTGAAATGGGTGAAGGTAGGGTGGGGAAGCTCAAAGAATATGAAATAGAAAATCTTTTCAGATTTTATAGTTTCTAGACAGATTCCGTCCAGGGCATCTCAGTGTACAGTGGGAAGGGAAATGTCTTCCTAAGACTTCAGTGTTCTTCAGGGGCTGTTGTGACTTACCAAAGAAAATTATTTCATGGGTTTGATTACATCTCCTTGTGCCTCTAAAGAATTCAATTTGACTGTTGGCATCAGTGGCCACGTGAGGAAAAGCCAGCCTGTTTGTGGTGCCGCAAACCCGTTACTGGGATTTATAGTGTATGCCGCAGTGGGAAGGTATTGGATTTGCTGGTCTCTGTCTCTGGAGGATTTGAGTTGCTGGGTCTGGAGTGAAACCCTCCTCCTCTCCCAGCCTGTGGCTGCTTGACCTGCACCAGCTTGTGCTGTTCTTCAACACATCCGTGGGGGCCTGGGACAAATTTGAATAAGGGATTCAGGAATCCTGCCCATCTGAGATGTGTTGCTTCTGAATACCTACTCACTGAAGGGAATATTTGCTCTACCTTTGTGAAGGCAGCTTTTTAACTTTGGGGGAAACCTGATTATGCCTATGGAGGGGAATATGTTAAAAACACACGCAGGAATTCAAATCTTGACACTTGGGAAAATCCTTTTCTCAAAGGCTGTCTACTGGTTTGTTGTTAGTTTAGCACTTCTACAGAGTTAACTGAAGTTTGGAGATGGATTAAAATGCTGCTTAGTACAATCCTGCAGATTTTGTTGAAAGTTTTACACTAAGATTTGAAGAAAAAAAAAAAAAAAAACCAGAAAAAAACCCAAAACCAGACACCACCACCAGCCTTCCCCCACCAGAATTTTGGCTTAAATTCCGCATCTCTCTTGATGGTCATCCTTGCAGACTAACATCTCTACAACCTTATTTGAAGAACGCAAGCTTTGACTCGTGCACATCTAACTGCCTTTTATCTGTACCTGCAGTGTTTGATGGCCAACGTAAGTCATACATAAGTCTCCCCTGCCAATTCCAGCTGCAAGGAGGTTAGACGGAAACAACTGGAGGTGATATATTCTTGAGTAACTTCAGTTGTTTCCTAAGTAATTTCCCTACAATTAGGAGTATTTAAATATATTGAAATGAGGCAAGTTGAGATGTTCCGGCTCCTGCTGGTCCCCTCCAGGTGAAGGTGGTATGAAGTAGGAAGAAGTTGGCCATTGATTATGAGTTAGGCTTTGTCCCAGCTCAGCTGTATCGCTGGTTTTACAGAGAGTAGAAGGTAACTTTTGTGACAGTGATTGTTTTAAAATGAACCTCATATTACTTGTCTTATGGTCCCTTCCAACCCGAACCATTCTATGATTCTATGAAAATGAGATTACAAGGTAGCCTGATACCTGGCTGGAATGTTATGATATACACAGTTTATGTAGATCTCAGTTATGAAATGATCTTGCCGTATTTTGTGGTTTTACTTGGCCAAGCTGAGTGGCAGCTACAGACGAGCTGCAGCATCACAAATGGCTGCATGAAAAAGGCTTCACTGGTGTCCCTGTTGAGTATCAGGTGTGGCTGCACATGCTGCAGTGACACCTTCTGATGGCAGTGCCAACTGCCTTCCTGCTGCTGAACAGGCAAGCAAACACACCAGTCACGAGCTGCAGCCATCACTGGGGTGGATAATGGCATTTTTAACAGCATATGAACCTGCTGATACAAAAAGGTATAGTGAAATACCCTGTCAAAGGAAGGGTGAAGTTAATGGAGTGATCAGGACTGCAGGAATTGTGGGCAGATGGTAAACAAGCCTCTCAACAATGATGCTCCTCAATCTTGTCTTATGCTACCGTGATGATACAGCAGGGACTGCCATTTGTGTGACAAATACAGAGAGTGTCACATTGAGGAGGTGCACAGCGAGATGTATTTTAAAGCGACATAGCTGCCTTGTTCTGTGAGCGAGAAGGGCTGTCTTGTGTATAATAATTTGTTGTCGGGGTTGTCAGACCTATTACGTGTGTTCATTTAGTTCAACTGAAATCTCTGAATGACGTGGTAGAAACTGGAACAATCAAATTATTTCAATTTTCGTCTTGAATCATGGATGTTTAAGAGTAAAACTGCTGCTTGGGAATGATACAGGTGCCAGCCTTTTTCAGAAAAATGTACCTATTAGTGACCCTGTGATTGTAAAGACTACTCTTTTGCTTGTGGGGAGTTTAATTGCACAGTATGGATCTGTTGGACACAGAGTAAAACTCCTCCTGAAACCATTTTTAAATCCCTCGCTTAATACTTTCACTGAAATTGTTCCTTGAATCTGTGGTTTTTTTTCTTTTTTCAGTGGGGAAGACTTCTTTGATCACCAGGTTCATGTATGACAGCTTTGACAACACCTACCAGGTAAATTCATCCATATTATTGTCTTCTGTATGGCCCTTTTGTTGTTGTGTCTTCCATTGCAGGAAGATTCCATTTGATTGCAATGGATAAGAGTTGGTACACTGACCAAATTCTTAACTGTAAAATCTCTAATTTGTGTATTTTAATAGTCTTTCAGAATGGCATTTCAGTGTTGGATTTTGCTTGAGTAGCTTATCAGCTACTGGCAGCGGGATGAGCTGTGGTTCGAAAGGATAGACTTCTTAGGTATTCCCAAATGATAGCAGTTGTTCAGTCTACCATTTTTCTTTTCACGCCATTTGCTACCAAAGCATCAGATCTAATGCCTCTGTGGGGAAAATGTAACAGGTACCCCGGCTCTTAAAAAAGAAGCAAGCTGAGCTGCAAAGAGGTGAACAAGGACTTGCAGAGCAGAAAGCAGTGGATTATAAGGCTTGGGCGTTCTTTAGGACGCTATTTTGTTCTGTCTGCTGGAACAAAGACCACAAAACTCATTGTTGTCCACGTCCCCATCCTGTGACTGCTTGCTTATGCTTAGTTATTTATTATTTAAACAAGATTGGGTTGGCAAGGTTGGGGCTGAAGCAATGATCGTCTTTTATTCCAATTGGCCCTGCAGCCCCCTCACTGCTTTGTGTTTGGTAACGAGTCAGTTCAAGTTGACACAAGCTAACTTTTCTAAATTCTAGGAGATGCCTTGTTGCCCACTCCCAGAATTTAGGATGAGCTTGAAAAGGTGACAAGCTATAAACGTACTTTAGCTTCACAAAGTGCGTCTTGTTCAAACAGAACGTGTTTCATGACTTGGTTACAGTTGGTGACGTTCTGAATACACTAAGCTGAGAAAAATCTGTTCCCTGATGAATGTGAAGGGTTTTTTAGGGGGGTGGGAGGAGGAGGTAATGGGAAAAAAAGAAGAAAAATGCTGCGACTCTTCTGTTACTTAGTGTCTATACAAGTATCTCCTTTAAATCTCTTTACCCCTTAGTGATTTCCTTCCTGCCTCTTCAGCAATTCCTCATTGCTGCTGCTAGGCAAGTTGGGGAGAATGAGATGTAAGTTCTCCCTTAACTACGGGAGAAGCAAAGCTTCTATGGTGTAGGAGGGCTAGAGTACACATCATTGCTCCCAAGGGAGCAAACATCCTTTCAAATTCTACCCACTGTAATTACATGGACATGTGAATGCAGTTCTTTTATTTAATCTGTTCTTTTTTTCCACAGCATTTTTCTTTCAGGTCTGCTCCTTCTCTCTACGGAACTTGCGTCCTAGTTCTTTCTTGAAGAGGTTTGACCCTCTGTGCTTTATGATAATGTAGTTGTCTCCATGGGAAGCTGGTCTGACATAATATCCTAAATGGTTGCAAAATGAATGAGTGGGACTTAAAACAGTAAGAAATCTTAAGGGCTTACAAGATAGCTTCAATTTAGCTATCATTGGTACGTGCGTAGTTTGGGTGGTAATGTACTTGGTATAGTGTCATTCATCCAAAGACCTCTGTTTTACTGAAGTCATGACTGAGGTAGGGCGGTATGTCCTATTTTGCTACAGCTGGAAGAAAGAATGAGTCATAAAAGCTCCAGTAATTTGGCCAAAATCATACTACATGTTAGTGTCAAACCAGAATATAAATTTCTCAATGCCCAGCATTATATAGAGACCTCTCAAAGCCAGGTACTTGAGTGATAATGCATATCAGACCGTATACGTGGTTAAGCGTAGCTGTAGGTTAGTTGATGGATGATTTGCTCGTTCTGGACATTTTTGATAAATTTTGAATGCATATTTTCTGAAAGCTGCCACAACCTATCATTTTAACAAGGTTTTTTGTGTTCAGCTGTTAAAAATAGAAGGCTGCCGTTTAATAAAATCTGTGCTGTGCATTAGTTTTCTTTTGCTTGCTGCTAGATAAGAGGAATTCAGCTATTGCCCGTAGCTTATTAATAAGCTGTTTTCGTGAAAGCGGCACTGTGAATCAAACAAGAACTCGCTGTACTGTTCGCTCAGGAAACCCGAACACCTGAAATAAAATTGTGCCATCGGTGGTGTATATTTTACCAGGAGTGATTTCAATCCATGGACATTCTGGGAGAGATTTTCCTTGTTCTGTGGCACCGTACATGATGTATAATGAAAGACCAACATTGGCAAACATGGTGATTCTCTGTGTGTTATGCAAGAGGAGAAATTATAGTCCACGCTTCCCTTTAGCTTCAGCCTCTTGGAGGAAGGGAGAGGGAGGACAGTGTTGGGTTGAAACGCTGGCCTGTGACTTGAAAGATAATTCAGGTTCTTGCTTTGCCTCAGGCTTCCTTGCATAGTCGTGGGTAATTCTGTGTCAGCAAGTATAGCCTATAAAATAGGGTAACAGCAGTTCCTTATTAGACAGTAGCGTTGTGAGGACAGATGGATAAAAAAGTGATCTCATACACAGCCCCATCCGTAGTGTGGCCCTCTCCAGCTTTTTTAGTTCTATTTGTCTTTAAATTTGCAATTGGGCCTTACAGTACCTCGCATCATGTTCAGAGCCTGCCTCGTTCCTGCTTCTTCCATGTGGTGCACAGCATTTCACAAGTGGGTTAAACCTGCCTCCACCTTAATTACAGTAATTAGCTTACTTTCATGTCCATGTATTTTTCCCCATTAGTAAGCAGGCTTTTTTTTTTTCCTCTACTCATACATCGCACAGCGTTTCTTTACAACTGATCTCACAAGATCCCCCCAAACTTTTTTGCCCCTTTTGTCAGAATTGTGACAAAATACCTATTTGGAGGTTACCTATTTAGTGAAAGTCTGGGATGTAGAGTGCCTGAATCCGTTCCTTCACATCTGCTGCTTCTCTGTATCCTCGTGATATGGTCAAACAGTACAGGTGGACAAAGATGTTTGTCTGTAAGTTATCCCATGTAATTCTTAAAGCTTGCAGGGGCTTAGGTCAAGAGCCATTTCACAGCTTGAAAGTAACAGACCTTTTTCTCAACGTGATTAGCACAAATATTTTCATCTCCCAGATCTAAAATAAGTTTTGTGCTTGGCCTTTTCTGTTGCATTTTCCATGCCGGGGGTGATCAAGTGCAGGAATCTCACTGGCCCGATGCATTTCTGGGTAACACTCGCGTTTCCCCCAGGCATCCAAAGACTTCTTACAGCAGTTCGGGAGCTTCAGAGCTCTTGCTGCTGCGCAGCTGAGTGGGAGGGATGGCATGAAGTACAGGCTGAGGCAGGTTTTCGGGCTTTGCAGCTGATATTCCAGCTCCTACTGAGAGCAGAGAAAATCTGAGTCCCCAGCAGTTTGTCAGCCAGAATGGAATCCGGACTTGTATATGTGGTGTAAGATCTTAGGGGGTTTGTAGCTTTTCTTCTGTAAAGTGAAATCAAATAGACACGAGGGAAAATAGAAGCATCTTTGAGGCAATCTTCCGAGGAGTACCCTCTGCCAAAACAATGGAAAACAAAAGCAGAAGGGACTCATGTTGTTGCATTAGTCTTTTGAGGCTTCTCATATCCGCCTGACTGTTTCAGTAGCATCTCTCTGAACTGGTAATGTCACAGTTCCTGACGACAGGTGAAAAATCACTGGGTAGCCATCTTGGGATCCATTGCTATTTATTTTTCCCCTATCCGTCTCTGCTACTCCGAATCTGCTGTCCTGATCCAGCCAGGAAAGGTTGTTTTCAGATGTGTTATATTTAGTTCCAAATGGAAATTCAGTTTGGATTGTTCAGTTCTGCTTTTTTTTTTTTACTTATTCATTTGCAGCTGGTTTTCATATTGCTCACAAGCAGGCTGGCTGGCTCTATTCTTTGTTCCTACCATGTAAAATATCTGGCAGAATACAAGGAATTAATTATGGGGATATATAGTGAGGGCATAATAGCAGTCTAACAATATGGAGCATATACGGTAAAATAGACTCTCCATTAAAAATACCTGCTTCAGTGTGGGAGAGCAGGGAAGAGGTTGTATCAAGCCTCTTTGCCCTAGCTGAGAGTGCTACCTCTTATCTCATGTGTGTTTTTCTTTTTTTTTTTTTTTTTTTTTTTTTTTGAAATGAATTTCTTTGGAATGTTTTCCAGGCTCTATTGATGTTGCTGAGCGCTGCAGCTGCCTGAGATGCTCAGTGTCCTGCTGAAGCCAGGGCAGCCTTATAGCCCCAACAGGTCAGCTCGGTCGTACCCCTGCTGCAAACGAACTCCTAGAGCTTGGATTCGCCTTCACTGCAGCCTTGAAAAATGGGGTGAAGATCATGTATTTAAGAAGCAGCTCTTGATAGCGCTTAGTAGTGCTTTGCTCTTTTCTCTTAAACACATCTAAGGATGTTCTATGCGAAGCTCCCACTAGCGTCTAGAAACTTGGATGCAGTTATGCTGCAGTGAGCTTTAGTGTTAACTGAGCTTTAGTAATTGTTGGGGGCCACGTGCGTGCATGCTCTTGTGTTGCAGCAGATGTGAAGATGTCCACCTTAGCTTTAATGAAAAAGGCTTAAAGTTAAGATACATTAAGATATTTGGCTGTCAGCGTGCCCAGATATCCAGGTTCAGCTAATGCATAGTAACTTAGGTCATGTGCGTAAAAATCCTTGCTGATACTCTTATGACTGTATGGATTAAACTGTTGATATGCATAAACTGAAGTTAAGGTTAACAACTTTTTGTGCTTTAAGATACTGTTCTGCTTATGGATATTAAGGAAACTGCCTGTTGAATCTTAGAGGTAGAGTTACAGCCTGAAAGTAAGACAACCGACATATTTTTCTTTCAGATCCACTGCAGGTGCTGAATTCTGATGCAGCAGTAATTCTCACTCCCCTGAAAATCACTACAGTTCTGACATTTCATTTAAGAGCTGTTGTTTTTTTCTTTTTTTTTTTTTTACAGGCAACAATTGGCATTGACTTCTTATCGAAAACCATGTATTTGGAGGATCGAACAGTGAGTAAGATTTTTGTTGCACTTCTCTCTGTACAGTAGGAACGAGGATCAGCATCTGTTGTAATTGTGCAGCCCACAGTTCTGAGATCACTTGGAAGTACAGGCTGAGCCTTCATCTGCCAGCTGCTTCCAGACTGACAAGTGCTGTGGAAAAAGCTCCTTTCTCTGTTTGGGGAAACGGGAAATCACCATTTGGTTCATCTCTGGAGGGCTCATGAGTGCCATTTTACAAGCGGCAGAAAGTGCTATGGTGTCATCCTCTTTGAAGAAGGAGATGATGCACATAGTTTGAGGGGTGCATAATGGTGGGAATTTGGAGAAGTGAAGGGAACCATGCTTAACCCCTTCATTTTTTCATGTCACAAGACAGAAGGAGAAAATATAAATTGTCAAAAGCTGCCAGTTAATAGCTAGCTCAGTAGTTCTTAATATTACTTGTTTAAAAAGCAGGTTGCCTTCAATAATAATCCACAAATGATACTTGTTTCTTAGCTTGGTGCAGCTCTAGTTCTTGAAATGAAACCACCCCTCTGTGAAAGCAAGTCTGTCGTTTAAAATGAGCTCAGATTCTTAATTAAGAAATTCAGCCACTGAGCTATTTGCAGAAGCAAATTGTGCAGTGCCGCATAAGCTTATGGTGGTATTGTATAAACCCACAATAAATGTGATTGCATTGAAAGTGCTGGAGTGGTGGGATGTTTTTTCCATAGCAGAACTGGCCCTTGTGCATCTTGCCATACATGTTGCTTTTAGTATATCTTGCCTTTTCTTTCAGAACCTTGGTGGTAAGAGACGTTCAACCTCGTCTGGGTGCATGCCACTTTGCAGTGTGGCTAAGGCTTAAATATAGATAATAACTAGCATTTTATACTCCTTGAAAAATTCACATGAGTAGCTTTTCCAGGGCTCTGACAGCAGCTGAAGGCTCTTCCTTTAGAAATATGATGTGTGGTCAGATTCTTCCGCCAGCAACCGTCCTCCAGGCTGCTGGAGGTTACACGCGTGAGTCCTGAGGAAGGATAGCAGCAGAGCATGAAAACCTTGTGTAGGCAGAACTGCAGGTGAACATTTGCCTTGTTTGTCCTCTCAGTTGGAAAGCCGAGCCATTCTGTTTCTCCCCTTTCGGAAGGAAAACATTTTTTAAAAAGCAAAGACAGCAGAAAGCCAAGATAGGTGCACATATACCAGTTCGGCTACTGCTAGCGCTTGGGAGAGATTGCTGCAAAGGAGGAGACAGTATGCTGCTGCTCCCAGTCCCCAGTCATCTCCTGCATGAGTTTATAATTTTTATTTAGCTTTTTTCAAACGGTAAAATTTATTTACTCTTTTATTTTTAGTGGCAGTTTGGCTTTTTTAATTTTCTCCCACCCACAGATCAGGTTGCAGCTGTGGGATACTGCGGGTCAGGAACGTTTCCGTAGCCTCATTCCCAGTTACATCCGTGACTCTGCTGCTGCTGTAGTAGTTTACGATATCACAAGTAGGTATATTGCACTGGGTTTGACCTTTTTCTTATTTTTCTTGCTTGTTTGACTGATTTTGTTAGGTACGGTTGCAATTATGGGACACAGCAGGTCAAGAACGGTTCAGGAGCTTGATTCCTAGCTACATTCGTGACTCCACTGTTGCAGTTGTTGTTTATGATATCACAAGTGAGTGGGGGGAATTCTGCATTTCTAATACTCTGCCCCTTTCATCCTTTAGCCTAGCTTTGCATGTCCTATCACAGTCATCTGCTTGTTCTTCATTCTGGCATGGAAAAAATTATGTTTTCTTTTATTGTAGTCAAGTTTTAAGCTAGCCACCTGATCGCTGCTGTTGTAATGTATGATCTGTTTTACAAACGACATCATTTTGTAACCCTTTTCTGTTGCATTCTCCTGAAGCCTTGAGTCCTGGCTGGTCTTGTTGCACTTTACCCTCTTTCATCTGCTTTTTCGATCGTAATATCACCTATGACTTTTGGTCTCAAACACCTGAATCATGTTCATAGATATCTGAATTCTGCAATTAGAGACTTTGCACTGGTAGCTGTAGCTTGCTTCACTCCATTTGCCCTCCCCCCCAAAAAAATATCTGGGCATGGGCTGGGGGGAAAATGCATTAACATCACATTTTCATTTGAATCAGTCACTTTCACATTTTGCAATATGTAAAACTTACTACTAAGCCCTTATCCTTTAACAATTGCTCTTTCATTTCTTACTAAGGTATGTACATTTTTGTGAACTAAAATATTAGTGCTTTTTCAACCCTTCTCCTTCTGTCCCTCCCCTCAGTCCAGAGACCCCTAACTTACTAGCTTTCTGTATTTACAAAGAATAGAAATGTTGTTTTAGGAGAACTAAACCTTCAGACACTTCGAGTTTTAAAGCGGAATTGACTGAGAGCCATGGCCTAATTCTATACAAATGCAAAAGCTCTCTCGTCCTTTGATTTATAAATACTAGAAGATAATAGCGGGAATATGGGATTTACCTATAAAAGCTTTAATTGTTAAAAATTGCACTTTCATTTGAGCTAAAATTATAGATTAGCTGTGAACTTCGAAATTTTTTTACTGACCTAGCAAATTCAATATTACCAAGTAGTAAAGAGAAGAATTAAGACGCTGGCAAGTGATCAAGTCTTGACTGTCTAGCGTACGATATATTACTATGCAGTAAAAGCCATTAAAAAAAATCAATACTTGTCAAGAACTGCTGCAGAATCCCCCCCCTTTTTTAAGTAGCGCAAACTACTTTGGCAACTCAGATGCTTTTTGTGTAGTAAATGCTGAGCTCCATGGCAGCTTCTATACAAGTTGGTTTTCTTAGGGAATGCAACTTTTCAAACAACATACTGTCTCATTAGATCAGGGTAGCTTCCTGAAATTCTTATCTTGCCGCTTTTAGGGATGTATCATTAAGAAAAAGTGGCTGTGGTTAGGGTAAATTTGTTATTTCTGGTTCTATGCTTATGATTTGGAAATTATTTTGAACTCGCTGTTCAATGATACAAGAGTTGCTACTATGTTGTATAACCCTGATATTTCCTAGAGAAAATCCTAAACCTAGCAAGTAAAAATTAAGCTGTACAACATGTGTAGCTGGTATTAAGTATTTTTGAGAAGCAAAGAAACAGTAGGAAACTCTTGCTGCAGGGGCACGAGTCATGAGCAGTGTAGAATGGAATATCACATTAATCCCCATTCTCTATATAAAATATTTTGTATTGAACTAAAAAAAAAAAGGGAACTGGTGTAAAACACAGTGATAAGACTTCTTGTTTTAGACGCTGTCAAAACCAAATTATAGATGGACTCAGTTCACTCCCTGGCTCTGAATTCACCTGTAATGAAGTTTTCTTAAGTTAGTGCCAAAGTTTTCGTATACTTCAGTGTGGGAGGCTTAGGGTTTCGCTTGCTGATTCTTCATCACCCTATTATGCCAATTCCAGAGAATATGAAGCTTTTATTTGAGACTTACAGATGTATTTACCAGTGACCTGTGAAGAATACCTGCAGTGATAATCCTCTCCACTGTTCTCTGTTAGATGTAAACTCGTTCCAGCAAACAACAAAATGGATTGATGATGTCAGAACGGAAAGGGGCAGTGATGTCATCATTATGCTGGTGGGAAATAAAACAGATCTAGCAGATAAGAGGTATGGAGGAATAACTCATCTTTCAAATGCTTTTCTTAATCTGCTGCTGTTTTCTCCTAGACAACTATTTTAAAAAGAACATTTTTTTTTTTTCCCCCAAATGATCAGGTTTGTTTTAACTATGCTGGAGATGGCAGTGACTAGAGAAATCTCAATTTTAAAACTTCTTTCATTTGATTAAGCACAAGTTTCCAGCACGGTGCTTTGAATGAGTTGAGAAACTGTCACCGACTTGTTCAGATGTCAGGAGAGAATGGAGTGTCAACTGCAACCTGCATCAGTGAATGAATAAGCTAAAATTATTACAAATGTTCATGCTTAATAGATTGGCTCGGATAAAAATGATAGGTGTAAGTAATCTTCCCTTTTAAAATGCTTCAGAGTTGGCAAACTTAAATATTTTTATTAGAAGTTGTGCATCTTCAGGTTTTGTTGCATTGTGTACTCTGCTTATGCTGGATTTATGGTATTCTTAACACTAATAAGTAAAAAGCCACAAAGGTAAAACAAAAGCATGAAAGGGAAGTATTCTGGATTTGATTGAAATCCCCATTTCCTCAGAATAACTACACTAATAGACCCTTAACTTCAGATTTATAACATCCTATTAAGAATTGTTTATGCACACATGAGCCCCTTATGTGTGCTCGGTCCTTTGTTAAAATAGTTTAGTAGGCTGCGAGTTGACAGTTGTTATTGGGTATTAAAATCTATGGATTGATAATTGTTCAGACATAAAAGCACAGCTTCCAGGGCAGGGATTTGGAAGAGTCTAGTTGGCCCACATACCACTTCCACTGGAAAGCTGAGTTCTAGGTTGGGAGCCAGGCATGCCACAGAAGGCCACCTGATACGATGAAATGGTGATACTTGTCTACAGCTGTGCTCAGCGTGTGGCATCAGTATGCAGGAAAAAAACCATGAAATGCTTTCAGAACTGTAACGGAGCTGTCACCTCCTTAGGTTGAAGATGAAAATCTTAATTTTCAAGGTGTTTGTCTGGCTTTTTTCCTAATTCTGTTATCTTCCCCAGACAAGTGTCCATTGAGGAAGGAGAAAGAAAAGCCAAAGAGCTGAATGTAATGTTCATTGAAACTAGTGCAAAAGCAGGATACAATGTAAAACAGGTGAGTGATGTGTTGGCTGCAGCCAGCCCTGATTCTACTTCTTTTAGTGCTCTGTTGTGGAAGTAAGACTTCCCTGGACACCGGGAAGCCTTTGCAAAGGGTTCAGAGGGACATTTGTAGTCTGTGTGCATCTCGGAGTCAACTTGTTGGCTGAGGTTCAGAAGCATCCCTGACCTGGCAGCAAATGACTTGGAAATTCTCTAGAAAAGAGGAATTATTTAAGAAGCTTTGTTGGGTACAGGATCATACCTTTCTGGATTCTTGATAATCCAGATTTAGTGTTTAGATTGAAGGGATTAAGGTATAAACCAGAAAATTGGGGTAACAGAGGTCTGAGGACTGTTTGTGATACCGATTCAGTGGATGATGGTGTGGGCAAACCAGTCAAGGAGCGATGTGGTGGCTTAAAATGCTTCCAGTGTAAAGTGGGACAGTGTAAACTGGTGTTCCCACTCTGGAAGGCACTGAAAGTGTGAGCAAACGTTCTTGGACAGCCTAAGCTATTTATTTCTGGTAGGTGACGAGTTGCTTTTGAATCGGGGAAAACAGTGAAATGTCTTTTGAGCTGATGCAACTGCAACGAAATTAGGTTTTATGTTGTGAGTGGGGGCTCTTTAAATTCTGACCTGCTAGATGAAGCTTTAGCGCTTGGGTTAATGAAGATAAATCACTTGGCAAGCAGTGAACTGGTGAAAGTAGTAAACACTGCGGAACTGATCTGGTGTTTGCATGAAAGAAATTTTGTTTAAGTTTATTAGTTATGGAAGCAAATATGCTTCCCAGCAGATCACGAATAGAGAGCTAGAGCTGCACATCCCCATCAACTCGGTGCCTAATGGGATACTGCTTTTTCATTGATCTAGCAGTTTCTCATATGGACTTGTGACTTGCTGAAGCACTTGGCAGCTGGTCTTATGGTAGGAGAAAAAGCAGTAGTGCAAGATGTAGAAGACATTCATTCTTGGGTGTCTCCACAGGGCAAGCGCACGCGCACACATATGTGTATGTATATAATCACATGTACATTTTATATAGAGAGTAACACAAATATTTTGTATGCAGAATTGTATCAGGAGTCGCTAAAACAGGGTTATACATGACTTTGTATGTTATAGACGGGACTAAAGGGTCTATTATTAAAATATCCCTTGACTTTGTATATTAGTAGCAAAATTATTCCCTATATAATGGAATAATTAGATGTGTTAACTTAGCACTGCCTTTCAGTGCATTAGCAAGCATAAAAGTGTTCAGTTCCGAAGTCCACCAATTATCCTGCCACAACACGGAGGCTGGCTTGTAATTAAGGCTTGGATTCCGTGCGGGAATCCTTAATGTTTGCTTAGAGTAAGGGGTGTGCACTTGAGAGCAGTTGCCTCACAGAGAGGAATGATGATGATGATGAAGCTCTATCTACTCCCTCTTGCCTTGAGGGAGTTGCTGTGCAGCTGACACGTTTCCAGACGTCCGTGTCCAAGCCTGTAAGGTACCTTGTGGCTTCCAGGGCCAGCTGGAGCCCTGATGATTTGGGATGTAAGTAGGAAAAATCTCGTATGGTATGCCTGTAGTCCATTTTGGCATAAGATACTGTCATTTAATAAAACACGTGCTTTGTAAAGCTACCGCAGCCCTCGTCACGAAGGATGGTAGCTCCATTTAGTACATTATGAAGGGAGCAAACGTTGCCTTTTTGTATTTTATGCTGAAGCTGTTCAGGGATTGTACTAATGAGATTGTCAGAGCATAAAGCCATTTCTGTAGCCGTAGCCTCACTTGCATGCTCTCTAGAGAAAATTCTTAGTTGTGTAATAGAGGTCTAGATAAATTACGCCTCTGATTTTAATTGCCAGGTAACATGCCGTAAGACTACTTCTGTGGGAAAATAGGTTTGGTAATAAAAAGTGGTGGTGAGAACCTGGGGGCTGGTTCTCTCTGTGTTAAATGGAAGATTTGCTGTTCCGAGACATAATTCTTGTTCTTCACTAACATCAATAAACAGTAATATCTAAAAAACTTAGGGCTGTTACGTGTCACTGCGTCGTAATCCGAGTGGGTAATTCATGTAGGGTGGGGTCTTGTCAGAATTGGCCAAGAGGAAAGATTTTAAGTGACTTCATTCTCTGTGTAAAATATCAAAATGAAAGACAGGAGTGGTTATTCAAAAAGAACTAAAAATGGATTTTTCTTCTGAGTTTTGATCCTTGTGTTGCAGGTGTGGACTGGGATTTTCAGAAGCTTCAAAGCTATTCTATACTGCAGAATATTTGAAACTCTCATTTTTATTAGTTTAATAAGTAGTAGTTGAAACAATTCTCAAAGGATAAGATTTTTAATACCACTAGTTATCTAGTACTCTGTTTTCTTTGCAGCGTCTCTATTGAATGGTATGAACTTATTTTCCTAACTCGTCAATAAAATTCTTCCCCAATGAAATGGGAAAGTGTATGGGTACAACTGCAGAATGGATATCCTTCCCATAACCCATATAAAAGCTTTTTTTAATAAGTCAAATGCAAATTTGACCTTCCCATAACTGATCACTTCTGTCCGTAATATATTCTGATTCTGCAGAACAGTTACTGTCCAAGTTAATTCTCATAGAGGATTTTTAATTCAAGTTGTCAAATTATTTGATACAAAGTCCATACTTTAACTACATATAATGAAACACATTTATGTAAAAACTAAGATCACCTAGTGCTGGATAATAAATACTAACGTAAAGGTGAATTTTCGAACAGTGACTGGTCAGTGGGTTGTCCACTGGGGTATAGGTTCAGATTTAGCAATTGCCATGCAGCTTTGCTTCTGCGTATGACTGTAATGTGTAGATTAGAGAATATGAACTGTTTTGGTTTGGGGTTTTTTTGTTGGTTTGGTTTTTTTTTTTCCTTCCACGTAAAGCTCTGCCCTCCCAGTATTAAAACTTCTCAGATTGTCAGTGCTTTGCTTGGCAGCCTTGAGCAGTTCAGAAAAGCTGACAAAATGCTGTTGTTCCCCTGCTGTCCTCTCTTCTCAGCACAAAATCTGTCGATCGAAGTCCTGTGCCCTGGGTTAAAGGTAGGGAATGGCACAAGTTAATGCAGAAGTAGAATTGGGATGAAGTTGAGCCCTTGGTCCTCCATCATTGGCTTCTTTGCATTTCCATCCCTTTCACATTAAGGTTTTGGTTTCTTTGTGGCGTTCGGTGTAACATCTTGATGTTACCAATTCCAGAGCGAGGTCTGTTTTTTACTAATGCCTCAGGTATGATCCACCATACCTTCCTTGCTTTCTTTCCATCCTCTCTTTCAGGTCAGAGCTGTGAATTCCAGTGTCACTGTTGTGCAGGCAAGTCCTGGAGACATGACTTGCGACCCTCACTGTCCTGGGTCTGACTGCCGGGCAGGGTTAGCAGGAGCAGAGGCGGCCATTCCAGCAGCTTGGGAGATGCCGTGGAGCACTAGCCAGAACACTGCCCTCGTTCCAGGCTTGGTCAGACATTGAAGGATAATGTCATCTCATGGGTGATGCATCTTAGAACCAGAGAACCATAGAATTGCCTAGGTTGAAGGGGACCTTTCAGGTCATCGAGTCCAACCATCAACCCAACACTGACAAAACCACCACAACCCCATGTCCCTCAGCACCACGTCTGCCCGGCTTTTAAATCGCTCTGGGGATGGCGACTCCACCACTGCCCTGGGCAGCCTCTTCCAATGCTTGACAACCCTTTCGGTGAATAATTTTTCCTAATATCCATCCTAAACCTCCCCTGGTGCAACTTGAGGCCATTTCCTCTTGTCCCATGGCCTGTTCCTTGGTAGAAGAGCCCGACCCCCCCTGGCTACCCCCTCCTTTCAGGGAGTTGCAGAGAGCGAGAAGGTCTCCCCTCAGCCTCCTTTTCTCCAGGCTGAACACCCCCAGCTCCCTCAGCCGCTCCTCACCAGACTTGTGCTCCAGACCCCTCACCAGCTCCGGTGCCCTTCTCTGGACACGCTCCAGCACCTCAATGGCTTTTTTTGTGGTGAGGGGCCCAAAACTGGACACAGCACTCGAGGTGGGGCCTCACCAGTGCCGAGGACAGGGGGATCATCACTTCCCTAGTCCTACTCACCACACTAGTGCTAATCTTAGTGCTGTTTGTGTTGGTCTAAGCACTCGGGTTCTCCAAGGGATGCTGTCCGCAAGGCTTCAGAATCAGTGTTTGCCCTACTAAGGATATGGGAAAAGCTTCATTTCTTGTCCTGCTCCGGGAGAGTAATGGCTAAGACTTTTTCACCTCCTCAGCCTTGTCGCTTGTTTGCTGGCTGTCAGTGGGAAGCCAGGATCCTTTTGACCTTGTGTGCTACTTTTAGCTTCTTGTTCATCCTTTTCTGCTGGAAGGCAGCACTGATAAGAGGAGAGGGCACTGCCTTCGGCTCTGTGCTCGCTGTAGCTATCCTGCAAACCGAGTGCCTGGCTTTATAGGGTGACTGCAGATGGTGAGTTGCACCATACTTCAAACAGCCTGTATTTCAATGCCAGGATCTTCTACCAACAAAGAAATAGAGGGGGACATACTGCCGGCAGGCTTTTTTTTGCCATTCCCCTGTGACGTGAAAAGGGGACAGCTCCGAAGACGGCACCTCAGCTAACACGGTTCTGGGGACTGAGGTGGAAGCGAGCAACCTGTGGCTTGATTTAGGGGCTCGGAGGTAGATCTCCATGTAGCCACTGCAGAGAAGTACAGAGGATTTGCAGCCCTTGTGTGTGCTAGCTGAAACCTGGACATGCAGGCTTTCATTTTATGACTTCTCTGGCATTTCTTTTCCCCAGAGACTGATCTGATGAGCTGCTGGGGGAAGCCTCATCTATTCTAGTTGCACGCTGTCAAACTAGGTTTCAACGTACAGCTGCTGCGTACTGTTGGATCTGCTAAGGTAGAGCTGTCTCCAGTCACCAGGGTCCTATATACTTACTGTTCCTTCTGGCTTTGGGGAGAGGGTGTTGCAGGAAAAAATGAGTGGCTGATATTACGGAATAAAAATGGTGATTGCATTATTCTGGGGTTAATTCATGCAATAGAGGGGGAGAAAAAATGTCTTTTGGATCCTGCGAGTTTCAGCAAAGACTGATTGCCAGGGGAGCCTTAAGACTGAGAAGTAGATAACTTGCTTCATTTAATGCAGAGAATTGTAGTCTCTGATTCATTTTATTTGTCAGCCCTGAATAAGCTTTAAAAGACCTTGAGATTCATGCTCTATCTCGGCAGTCTGTATTTCAGGGAATCTTATTGTTAGTCTGTGGATTTCATGCCCAGAATATGTCAGGGTTCATTTTGCTGTCTTGTAGAAAGAGAGGGGAGGGAGAGCCCTGAAGACCTCCTTGCAGCAGTACCTGGCACACTTCACGTTTGCTCTCAAAGAGCCACAGGCTGAATATACGGTACTTGGCAGAAAAACTTTCTCACGCTAGTAGCTAAAGGACCGTGGCCCCTCGAATAACCCTGTTTTCACAGAGCTGGCTGCATCTAGCAGCTTGGCTCTTTCTCCCATCTTTTGATTTTTGTCTATCTGATGGGCAAGAATTATTCTTGGAGTTGCGCTGCTCTCCTCGGAGAATGAGAATTAGGGAAACATTTTTGTTTGCTTTGCATTGGGGAACAGGTTTCCTGGTTGGCTTTTCCATCTGGACGGTGATCCTCCTTGTCCTTTCCATATTGCTGCCGGAGTGTTACAGTGAAAACTGTTTCATGCCTACGGTGACAATGATCTGTTGGGGATTTATTGGCTAGAGCGGTAGGAAAGGCACAGTTTGGCAAATGAGTTGAAACTAACGGCGAGAGACGAGGGATTTTTTTTTAGAGTTTAATCAGGAAGGAGATTGCAGGGTTGAATGTTGAAAGAGACTTTGTGTGGCTCAGTCTTTCAGACGGCTGCGTTTAACTCCTGCCTTGGGAAAAAAAAGTCCTGAATGCTCACCAGTATGTGTGGTTTTTATGCGCACACACATGCACAACTATATATACATATTTCTGTGTGTATATATACACTATATTATCTATGCATATATATGTGTGCAACTGCCTGTGACTTTTTTCCTTGAGATAAGACTGCTGGCTTGGGTCCTGATGGCACCGCGCAGCAGTAAGGTCCCTGTGTAGAATGCTGCTTTCTAACCATCATGAAGTTTCCCTAATTGGATTTGTTCACATATGCTGTGGCTGATAAGCAGAAGGTTAATAAGAAAGAAACTTGATTTTCTTAGTTGCCAAATTCCTTTTTTTAGTCAAATAATTTAGAGGAGACATACCGCTAAAGGCATAATTTTATTCCCGGTCTTAATGTAAAGAAAGGATTACTGTATTTTAAACACTTAGCCTTTCTGTCAGCAGCTTGGTTTAAATGCAGTAATTCCAGTTGGTTCCCATCAGCTGAGGTTTTTTTTAAGACTCCCCACCCCCTCCCCTCTATAAGTGCATCCCTCACTTTCTACACGTTGCACAAGGGGTAAATAAATAGCAATGCCACCGTTTAAAACAGGGGTTTTTGTGTAATGCTGTTTCCACCTAGGATCTCAAAGCACATGGCGTCAGCAAAGAGCTCTATGAGGTGATGTATTTCCTTCTTTCTAGCAGAGCAACGATGTCAAGCGAGCATCCTAATGCAGGCACCATCTGGTAGGGTTGTGCCAAGCCCTCTCCGTTGCGCACCCATCCTTAAAACTGATGGGAGGGAATTTTTTCCCGCAAAACTTCTGTATCAAGAGCTGGATCAAAATTACTCTAATATTCTTCTGCAGAATATGAGCAAAAAAAGCAGCGTACTGGAAGGGTAGGTAAGCTGATTTGCTCCACTCTCTACCTCTAATGTATCACTTGTATATCAGCAGGAAAGTGTGTGTTGGAAGGCCAAGAGGTTTACCAGACCTTCCCCTGCAGAGCTAATGGGGATAGATGTAGCTATGCGGTGATGTGCCAGAGAGGAGCAGAATTTACCGTGTAATCTGTTTCTGCATTGACAACACACCAGTACGCTTCTGAAAGCAAATTATAGATGGTATTTGAATATTTTGCAACGCAGCCTGGTGGCTGTCCAGTAAGCCTTTATTTTTTTCCCAGAAGTCACAAAGCTGTTTTCTTTCATAAAATTGAAGTTGAGATCCGTTAATCAACCTGTGAAAGCTCACTGAATATTGAACATTTTGAGAGTAGAAGCAAGTTCAGGGACAAAGCTCAGTAACAAAGGAGAGGTAGAACCGTCTGTACCTAAACGAGATCGAGTTGGGAAGTTTATTGAAGACTGTTAAAGGCAAAGGAAGTATTGAGCCTGCAAAGCGCTTGTGGATTCAAATACAGGACTAAAACTTCTAAGGCTTCCAGAGGAAGATGAGATTGAACCTCAATTACTTCATTGATCATCTCCAAGATGCCAAAAAACCTTATAATGAATAATCTAGTTCTGTACTGAGTGAATGAAAAGCCTTTTGACAAGTATTAAGCTAAGAAGGTTGGCAGTGCTGTCCTTGTGTGTGATTGGAATGACAAGGGAAAATAATGCTGACCACGAGGATGTGTTGGGAGATTGCTCTGAAAGTTTGCAGCTTCTTTCCTCTCCCCCATTTCATTCTCGTGAGACAAAGTGCTCATGTCTGACTAGTTTTAAAATGCTTGGAAAATTATAATCACATTGCTTTCTCAAGCAGAATTAAGAGTGAAGAGTGGTGGTGAGATGAGGAGTGCAGATACGGTAACAAGAAGTGGTGAGCTCAATTGATAGGACATTTTTTGTACAAGGAGGCTCAGGATAATGACACGGGTTATAGAAACTTAGAGGAGGATACTAAGCCTTTTTTCTTTTAGCTAAAATCAGTGAGGTGCGTCAAGCACTGGCTTCCCAGGCCCGTATCCTTGTCTCAGTCTAGATTTCAGCAGATGCCCGCAAAGTGGTGTTGCTGTTAGTGAAAAAGGGGTGAGGATGGTGGGGATGGTTTCTCCAGTGGTTATGAGGGAGATGACGGGAATGGTAAAGGAAAGCAGCTTTGCTGCCTTCTACCTGTTGGGTTTTCCTCTCATCACTTAGCAGCTTCTTCAGTCAGAAACAAACAGTGGTGACAGCAAAGGTCAGACACCAGCGAGTACAGTGTCTTTGTGCTCCTGCACTCCGGAGGTCACAGCCGCACCCGAGAGACCTGGGGGCTTGTTCCTGATTAGCTTGGAGGGTACTTGTCAAGCCGACAAAGTCGTCTTAGTGACTTCCCAGCATCATTTGGACGCTCAGGGCCAAATTTGCGAAAGCACTTGGGCCCTGATCTGCAAAGCTGTTCAGGTGCCTACGTTCATAATATAAACAGTCTGACAGTGGCTTGGCTCAGTTTTCTGTGGAAAGTGGGTCACTGGGAATAAGTGGTTTAACTTTGGGTCATTTGAGGAGAGGACTGAAATAATGTGCGATATTGTCAGTTTGACACATTAAGGCTGACGTCAGGCTTGCACCAGGCGTTTCAGGACTCCCGAGCTGCTGGCGGGCCCACAGTGGGGTGATTTTAACTCACTGATGGATGGAGATGTTGAGCGCTTGGAAACACAACATCTGTAATGGTGCAAAAATATGAATGCAGTGTTATGTCAGATGTTTGTATCTGGTTGCATGCTGAGCACATCAGCATGGGATCAAAACTGTACTAGGGCTGTTCTTCAAAGGTAAGAAACAATTAGGTAGTCATTTCATAACCCTGATGAATAGTAAAGGTGCTATTTATCCTTCTGTCCATCTGATCTTTCCTGTCCTCCCTTCCTGCTGCGCACACACTTACCAAGGCACATGAGGAAGAGACCGTTACGGTTGAAACTTGTGTAGTTCCTACCAACTGAGCATGGCAGCTTCTCGGAGAAATCACACTCAGCTGAAGGACAGGAACTGTCTGTTCCTGTGCAGGAGAAGACAGACTATTGTGGGCTCAGGAAATTCAAGTGAATTCTCATGCATTAATAGTGGGTTAATCTTGTATGCTCCTTGCCCAGAGGACTGGGGAGAAGCCGTGTGGTGGCAACCACAAGTCTGAGCCTTGTGGGCAAAGGTAGGAAATGCAGGAGAGGGATTTGGTCCCATTCAGTCTTACCTCTCAACCTCCTTCAAGTGGAATAAAAAACTAGGAGAGAGTTTGGAGCTAAGACCTTGCTGGGAAACTGGAGACAGTGTCCAAATGAGAGGTAGATTTGGGATTGCAAGTGCCCTTGACACATGTTCCTGTTCTGTGTTTTATACCCTGAATGTGGACATACGATAATGATGGAGTGGGTACCAAAAGTTGAGAGCATTCAGAAAAGGATTGGGCAAATTCCCGAAAGATAGATTCTTTGTCTAGTTCATAAGGGACCCTGAGCCCCAGATATGGTCAAGGCTGGAAGAAGATGCCCAGGGGATGTCATTACGCACATCCCCTTTTATGATGCTGTTCTGCGTGTGCCAGCTTGGCCAATATTGGTGACAGGTGTTGTGTTTGACTTCATCAGTGTGTCCGTGTAACCATCAGTGCTCCTGTGTAACTAATACTCTGTGGAGGTGGGAAGGTCGAGTTCCCACCTGCTGGGGGGAAGCTGTTGGGGTCTGTGGACATCTGTGGCAGATGTGAGGTGGGAACGCTGGATTCCAAACAGAGCATATTTGCGGAGAAGGTGATAGAAGGTTTGCTGCTTGTAGCCAGTAACATTTGATCTTCAATAACAACAAAAATGCGGTTTGCCATTTCCTGAGAATAAAGGTTATATTTGGTGTCAGGCTTTTTGGTGTAAGCAGTGTAAATAGTACTGAAGGATGTATCGAATCATTGTTTGAACTGTATCAACTGGGGTGCACTCTTTTAAAGTCCAATTGTTTTGATCTGTTCCCTGTGTGTTTTTTTGCAGCTTTTCCGACGCGTGGCAGCTGCCTTGCCTGGAATGGAAAGCACACAAGACAAAAGTAGAGAAGACAGTATCCTTTATGTATTTGTGCTGCGATTCAGTGGTGGCGAAGCGCTGCCAGGCATTACCGTGGACGAGGAAAATGCAGGCCCTGAATAACAAGGATGAAGAAGGAGGGAGTAATATCTCCTGCAGCCCCCGGTCAGCTTATGGACGTGCCAAAAAAAGGCCTGAGAGAGGGAATAGGGGCAAGTAACCTTTGAGCTTGAAGTACTGAGGTAGAAGGCTTGGTGGGATAGAAGGCTGGGACTATATTTCATATTAGGAAGAAATTTTTCACTATGAGGGTGGTGAGCCCCTGGCCCAGGTTGCCCAGAGAAGCTGTGGCTGCCCCATCCCTGGAGGGGTTCAAGGCCAGGTTGGATGAGGCTTGGAGCAACCTGGTCTGGTGGGAGGTGTCCCTGCCCAGGGCAGGGGGGTGGAACTAGATGACCTTTGAAGGTCCCTTCCAACCCAAACCATTCTATGATTCTATATGTCTATGAGTGTTAAGGGTGGAGGCCCCCACTGTAAAGCAGGGGAGGTAGGGGTGCTTAGGACTGTGAGGACAAGTGAATGAAAGCTGAAGGGAGGACAGCAGGAAGGTGCAGAAGGGTGCAAACAGATCCAGAAGGATTCTTCGCTTGGTGTTTGAGCAGGTTGGATGTGAGGAGGGAGGGGGAGGCTATGGAGCGGGATAAAACAGCTGCAAAGAGGCCTGAAAAGACCCTCTGTGGCTGTTGCAGATCTGACTTGTAGAATCCTGGAATAAGGTAGGATGGAAGGGACCTCTGTAGGTCCCTTCTCCAACCCTCCTGCTCAAAGCAGGGCTGACTACAAAATCAAGCCAGTTTCTCAGGGTTGTGTTCAGGGTAACTGCAGAAATCTCCAAGGACGTTGATCCCATAACTTCCCAGGACAGCCTGTTGCAGTGCTCGACCCCAGACAGCTCTGGGCTGGCATCTGAGTGGTGCGAGGGAGGAGAAGAATCAACTGAAGGGATCAGCCTTGGGGGAGGGAAAGGAGATGGCATGAGCAATGGAAAAGGGATAAAACTTTCTGCATAACAAGCAGTATGACTAAATCTGAATTGCTTGCTGGACCAGCTGAGTGTGTTTGGGGAGGGCAGGGAAGCCCTTGTAGGTGCTTTTGTGGGTGTCTTGTGACAGAAGGGTCTAGAGCACAGGTCTTGAGAGGAGCGGCTGAGGGAGCTGGGGGTGTTCAGCCTGGAGAAAAGGAGGCTGAGGGGAGACCTTCTCGCTCTCTACAACCCCCTGAAAGGAGGGGGTAGCCAGGGGGGGTCGGTCTCTTCTCCCAAGGAACAGGCCATGGGACAAGAGGAAACGGGCTCAAGTCGCACCAGGGGAGGTTTAGGATGGATATTAGGAAAAATTTCTTCCCTGAAAGGGTTGTCAAGCATTGGAAGAGGCTGCCCAGGGCAGTGGTGGAGTCGCCATCCCTGGAGGGATGTAAAACCCAGAACTCAGGTAGACATAGTGGTTAGAGATATGGTTTAGTGATGTTTTTTGTCAGAGTTAGGTTGGTGGTTGGACTCAATGATCTGAAAGGTCCCTTCCAACCGTGGCAATTCTATGATTCTAAATGGAAGAAGATAATATAATGAGAAGAAAACGTGGGAGTGGAAACACTGGCTATTGTGTAAAGGAGAATGGGTAAAAGAGACATTTTTAGGAATTGTTTAGAGGAAAGTCTGGATATTTTGTGCAAGGAAAAGTAGTCTTCAAAGTAGGAGTCAGCGTGGCAGAAACCAGCAGGAAGGTGTAGGGTAGAGAGAGGGTCTAGGGTGGGACAGAGTAGGACAAGTGGAGTGGAGACAGTGAAGTGGAAGAACTACTGAGAGCAACTTGGAGTCATTTGGAATGAGTGCATGGATTTATTAGAGTTGATGCGGAACTTCAAGAGTAGGAAAAATTTCTTCGCTGAAACGATTATCAAGCATTGGAACAGGCTGCCCAGGGAAGTGGTGGAATTGTCATCCCTGGAGGTATTTAAAAGCCAGGCAAACGTGGTGCTGAGGGACATGGGTTAGTGGTGGTTTTGGTGTCAGTGTTAGGTTGATGGTTGGACATGGTGATCTTAAAGGTCCCTTCCAATCTAGACAATTCTGTGATTCTAAAACTGCAGGAGTGGTGGTGGTTGCTCAGCATAGCTCTGAAGGTGAAAGAAGTTCTGTGATAACCGAGCAACTTCTTATGATCTCTGCTTCACCTGACTACCTGTTTCTGCTGGCTTGGATTAGAGAGGGAAGGTAGTGCAGAAGGTGGAGAGAGGGCTGCCTGCCTCTGGACATAGAAATCATGGGGGGAAGTCATGGTGGGTACTTCCAGGAGGGAGCCAAGAGGGGTTGCATTGCATCTTGATTGAAAGAGTTGACGAGATGCTAGAAGTGAGTGAGCTTTTTTGAGAAGAGGAACTTTTTCAGGGTGGTCAGGCTTTTTTGGAGCAGGGATCACAGAGCTGGCAGCTGGTAAATAGAGGAGAAACAGTGCTTTGGGGGAAGGGTGCGGCAGGAACTGTAGTAGGGGGACAAGCTTCGTGCTGAAACTACATCTGTAGAGCATCTTACTGCGTAGGGGAAAGGAGGATTCGGAAAGCTGTGGATTGCAACTGCTAAGGCACAAGCTTTGTGCCTTTCAGACTTGATTGATCAAAAATATTTCGTTACGCAGGTCATCAAAAGGTTAATGAACAACAGTCTTTATTAATAAGAGGATGGTGGCAGAATGCAAAGGCGCCGGCGGATGGGGCCGCGGTTTCCCTATCAGGGAGTTTGATCACTGGTCTCTAAATGGGAGTGCAATGAGGGCACTTTGGATTTGACTTCCTGCAGACTGCAGATAGCAGAAATCGCATACGATTGTCTCCCAGACAGCTACGCTGGGATTAATAATGGTGGGGGATTTTCCATAGGCTTTTTTGCAGAACATTGAGCGTTCAAGGATCTTGAGCTGCTCGTGCTCGACGATGAAGCTGGCAAGGCTCATTTCGAGGATCTCTGACTCTTAAATGCGTATCGAGGTTTCGATCAGCGAAAGAGACCAAATATTTGAGGTTTCCCTTTTTGTGTTTATTTTCTCCTAACCTCTGTAAATAGCAACTTCAACCCCCTAAAGAAATAAGTTGGAGGTACCAGCTGTGTGACCTATTTGTCTCCCTGTTAACTGATAAGAGAAATGCTTGAGACTCGTGAGGCGGGTTTGGGGATTAGTGCTCAAAGCTCCTCCTGTGAAAGGCTACGTAAGGGTTGTAGCTGTAGGGCTTCAGTTGGGAATTCGAGTGCCACAAAGGGAGCAGCTTATCGCAGGCTGGTTCAGAGCAGCAACCTCTCCAGCGACCTTGTGTTCTTGTTGGATATTAGCTGTCATTGCGAGGGGTAAGTTCAGGGAAGCGGCAGGGGGTTTGTTGTGGGGTGAGCGGAGCGGTTTAACGAGAGGAAGGATTGATGGGAGACTTCAGGATGGCATGTATGTTTCGAGCTGTGGGTGATGTAAGTACTCAGGGATAGCGATGCACATGGTGTGAGAAGGAAGTCCATGAGCCAGTTACGTGCCTTTGTGGCCAAGAAGGCCAATGATCTCCTGAGGGGCATTAAAAAGAGCATCCTCCCCCTCTGCGCTGCCCTGCCCTGGGGAGGCCACAGCTGGAGCACTGGGTCCAGTTCTGGGCTCCCCAGTTCCAGAAGGACAGGGAACTGCTGGAGAGAGTCCAGCGGAGGCTGCGGAGATGCGGAGGGGCTGGAGCATCTCTGTGCTGAGGAAAGGCTGAGAGCCCTGGGGCTGTTCAGCCTGGAGAAGAGCAGACCGAGAGGGGATCTCATCAATGCTCAGCAAGAGCTAAAGGGCAGGGGGCAAGAGGATGGGGCCAGACTCTTCTCAGTGGTGCCCGGGGACAGGACAAGGGGCAACGGGCACAAACCGGAACACGGGAAATTCCATCTCAACATGAGGAAAATCTTTCCTGTGAGGGTGGCAGAGCCCTGGCACAGGCTGCCCAGAGAGGTGGGGGAGTCTCCGTCTCTGGAGACATTCCAAACCCACCTGGATGCGTTCCTGTGCTACCTGCTCTGGGTGACCCTGCTCTGGCAGGGGGTTGGGCTGGATGGTCTCCAGAGGTCCCTTCCAACCCCTGCCATGCTGTGATGCTGTGAATGTCCTCGCTAGAATATGCTGCTGGGGGATTCTCTTAGCAGAGCATGTGCTGCATCTGTATTCAAGCCCAAAGAGGCTCTCACAGAATCACAGAATGATAGAGGTTGGAAGGGACCTCTGGAGATCATCTAGTCCAACCCCCTGCAAGAGAAGGGTCATCTGGAGCAGGTGTTCTCCTGTCTGCCTCAGAGCTGAGCGTGGACAGTGGCGTGAGAGGGAAGAACTTTCCAGTTGGCTGTGAAGTGTAGAGGAGCAGGAGTTAGAGAAGGAAGCGAGCTGGCCTTCTGTGGCTTCCTCCAGGCTCCTGCTGTCTCCAGGGCTTCTGTGTTCTTTGAGCCAGCAGGTAGAGCTTTGGTGCCCGCCAGCTGGAGGTTCCACCCTCAGTGCTGGGAGACTGAATTGAAACTGTGTGTTTCCAAGCTGTTACTGGTTCCCTCTGGAAACAGCGATTAGATCCTTCAGCATATACATCTTTAATTACCATAGCAATTGCCGTGGAACAAGAAGAGATCGCTGGGGAAGAGCAGAGTCAGGTTGGAGACAGACATTTGGGGTATGACATTGTTTCTGCTATGTGCTTAAGAACATGCCAATGCCAGGGTGAGAGGGGCTGCTGAGAAACCTGCATCTTGACTTTGGTTTGAAGCTGGTCTTTTTAAGAGCTTTTGAAAATACTTTTCACAGAATCACAGAATGGTTCAGGTAGGAAGGGACCTTAAAGATCATCCAGTTCCAACCCCCCTGCCCTGGGCAGGGACACCTCCCACTAGACCAGGTTGCTCCAAGCCTCATCCAGCCTGGCCTTGAACCCCTCCAGGGATGGGTCATCCACAACTTCCCTGGGCAACCTGTTCCAGTGCCTGACCACCCTCACAGCAAAGAATTTCTGCCTGATAGCCAATCTAAATCTCCCCTCTTTCAGTCTGAGGCCGTTACCCCGTGTCCTATCACTGCAGTCCCTGATCCAGAGTCCCTCCCCATCCTTCCTGTAGGCCCCCTTTAGGGACTGGAAGGCCACTATAAGGTCTCCGCGGAGCCTTCTCTTCTCCAGGGTGAACAACCCCAACTCTCTCAGCCTGTCCTCCCAGCAGCGGGGCTCCAGCCCTCTGATCATCTTTGTGGCCCTCCGCTGGATCCGTTCCAACAGGTCCACGTCCTTCTCGTGTTGAGGACTCCAGAGCTGGACACAGTACTCCAGGTGGGGTACTTTTCAAGTATTTTGGTGGGAAATACTGAACGGAAAACACCAGTCAAAATCCTGCCCCAGCTTGTAGGGAAACGGCGTTGGATATTTGTTCGCCTTAACTTATGTCTTCCAGTGATTGACATAAAACTGGAAAAGCCTCAAGAGCAGCCTGTCAGTGAAGGAGGCTGTTCCTGCTAATACCATGTGGCTTCTACCTTTCTCCAGAACATCACTGCTTTCCCTCCCTTTACTCTTCATTGACTGCAGTGTGAATATTGGCTTGAACCTTCCCCTTTCAGTAATAACGTATTGCAGTTCATCATCGCTGGCTGTCTCGTGGAGATGATCTATTAGCTTCACAAGCACACACACACACACACACAAAGAAAATGTCAGTGTCTTCATTATTTATAAGAAAAAAAAAAAAAGCCAAAATATTCCAGCATATTCTAGTTATAACTTTAAAAACAAACAAAAAAAAAGATAGGTACAATTTCTTAATATTTGTTCCTTTTTTAATATGTTATGATATTGCACTTTGAAATGATGGAAACTGAGTAAGTTTTGAATTGGACTTAGACGAGATGTGCGTGCAGAAGAATGCTTGCAAATCTTACCCATTTGATTTCTCTAACAAACTGGAAATGACTAGACAGCAGTCAGAAATGCAAGCAGAGGTGGCGTATGCTGAGGGTTTAAATGCTTATCCTTACAATAAAAAAAAAAATTAAAACCGAGCTCTTAATCTTTCGAGCAGAGATAGTCTGACTGGTTTTCAAACCCCCAAACGTTTTTGGAAACCGACCTTAGAGGGGGGGGTTTGACACCACGAAAGGCTACTGGATTTTTTAGTTCTTGCAGAGGCAACGTGAACACATTTCCAAGAAAGCATACGGAGAAATACAGAGTGTCTTTCTGAACGGGATGAATGGCTTCTGGAGGATTTGGGGGGGAAGGAAAGGGTGGGTGTGCATTAGCAAAACACTTGCAGGAAACAGGGAAATACCTTTCGAGTGCAAATGAGTTTTAAGAGTATTTTTTTTTTCCTTTTATGTAGAACACCAATGAAGTAAATTATTACTGCCCGAGAGATGGGAACGTAACGTTTTCAGCCGTTTGGAGGAGAAAGCGTTTTGCTTCTGGCTTTTTTTTAGGGGAAATCTTAAGTGAATTCAGGACCGGCACTAAAACCTGCCGAAGCGGATCGAAACCTTTTAAATTGGGCAGAAAGAGGAAAGAGCAGCCGGATTCACCAATGCTGGGCTCACAGGCCAGTTCCCGGCTGGGAGAGAGGGGGCGGCAGAAGGGGGAATCACACCCGCTTTTCCGTAGCGTTGGTCGTAGGTCGACTGGGGAAGGGGTGTTTACTTTGATCATACAGAAATCTAGTTGAGAGATCTTAGATGGAAAGGAAGGGAGTTTAATAGGACGGGAACCAACTTATGATTATGCAGATTTATGCCTTTATTTTTTAGCATTTTTTTTATGTTCAGTCTTCCAAGTTGGTTTAGTTTGGTTCACTAGAGCTGTATAGTTTGCTTAAATAACTAGTAATTTAGTTTTCTATTTAACTAGGCTTACAATTAACCAGTTTTCTTTGATATTTATTTCTTTGCTTAATTTTTTACTATTTTCAGTAATTATTTTTTTGTTCAGTTTTTGCTGAGGAATCCGTTTAGAGCTTTGCTGATGTTGCGAGATGTAGCTACCTGAGAAACACGGAATCGAACACACTAGAAGTGCACCCTTTTAATCTTTACTAGTCATTGTGAAGTTGCTGTGTAAGTTAATAAACACAATTGTAAATACATTGTTTGCTGGGCGAATATGGCTGAGTTACAGTGCAGGAAGGAATTCTTGAGTCTGTGTTGCGATTGCTACTTAAATGAACAATTGCAAGCAAATATTCAGGCTCCTCCTTTGTTCTCTTCTGCCCCTCTACCATCTAAAATAACCACCCGGGGAAGAGAAAGGGAATCGTCCTCACCACCACTTTCACCAGGAAACGGGCATAAAAGATTTGGGATTCTTCATTCCTGAAATGAATGCTAAACTCCTGCCCTGCCCTGGGTTTATAGCAACTCTGCACAACAATAACTTAAAGGCAGAATGAGATGTAAAGTGCTTTTATAATGCAATATTAAAAGCGAGTTTTTTTTGACGTGGCATGTCTTGAAATAAACATCAATGATATGTGACAAAGGATCATTCTTTATTTAAAAGAAACTCTTGGGGGGAAGGAAACCTGGCTGCTTTTCCTGTATTGTACCGTTCTTAACTGTGCAAAAATGGTTCATCTTGCAGCTTTTTCGTTTTGGCGTTGTTTATTTTTCCCTTTGGTTCTTCATGCAACTTACGTTGGTCATCATTTGACTGTTTTCCACAAGCACATAAGTTTTTTGGCTTCTGATATAACCAAACCTCTACCTTTCCCGTAGTTACAAGCTTTAAGCACTGGATTTGCAAGGAGCACGTCCGGGTTACGGCGGACGAGCAGCTCGGCTGCTTTTAATGGAAGCTGCTTGCGGAGAGCGGCTGCACGTCTGGGAGCAGGTTTGTGCAATGGGCCCCTTATAACTTGCTCTAAAAAAAAAAAAGAGGTCTAGAAAGGAGTGTGTCCACGAGCTCTGTGTTCAGCACAGCCCGGTGGTTGCAGGAACAACGACGAGTCATCAGTTGTTTGGCATTTATCCCCCAGGAGGGCCCTGAGGTCCACTCAGGACAGCCAGGTATGTTTAACATGTGTCCTTGCTGGTAGTCAGTGCTTAACGTGACTCCCAGGACTCGATCCTGTCCTAATCCCGGGTTTCCAGAGAAAAGACACTTCCAAAGTGAGCACAGGAGCAACACGGTCTTAATTTTGTTTGCACCATAATTCCTCGCGCCATCCGTCTGTCGAGTTTTAGGTTTTGGTTTTGATTTTTCGCTCCATCAACCTGGCCAGTAGAACCACGGGAACAGACTTTTTTAATGATGATTTTGTAAACAGTGAAGGTTTCTGCTCTGTTTCTTTTCTCCTCCCCACTCTGGCTTGATTGTTGTACAGTACATTACGCAGCTATTCCATTATTCACTTTTTGTCTTGATACAAGTAGTTGAAGAAATTGTATAAGGGGAAAAAGGTTCCTTTTCTTCATGTTGGAATGTCACTGGTACCTCAGCTCTGTTTGATAATATGAAACAACAACAACAACAACAACAACAAATCCTTAGCGCTTGAACTAAATAAATACCTGTCTCATTGGAAAGCTCTGGGTCTCTTCTCTACATATGTCCACCAGAACGCAGGTTCGTGGGGGTGCAAGGCATCAGGCTGCTGCTGCTTCTTGCTTGTGCTTTTTGTTTTTTGGGTTTGAAGTGCTGCAGGAGCCTTTTCGAAGGGCGAAAGTAAGCTTTTTTTTTTTTTTTTTGGATGGTGGAGGTGTGTGTTTACTGATCCTCCGGTTCTGTGCAGTGTCTCTGCTGTTGTTTCCAGCGATCGACGAGCGATATGGAGGACGGGTACAGAGAGCACGTCCTCTGCCTGCTGCAACCGTGCCTTTCTGGTCCTTTCTCGCTCTTGAAATCCAGCCGTTTCCTCCGTTCCCTTTTGCAAAGGTGATTTGGGCGTGTTGTGCGGCCTCCCCGCTGCCGGCTTCAGCTTCCCTGGGTGCTGCTCTGCGATACCCACTGAGCGGGGGGAGACCAACTCCACCTTCCTTGAGGAGGAGCCTCCTTAAGCCTCCATCTTGCTGGAGACAGCAGACGAGGGCTGCGGGGACGGGTAGGTGAGTACCAGTAACAGAGATGCTCATTAACAGAGTTATCCTTGTCTAGTGTTCTAGGGAAACGAACTGGTTTTGGTCTGGTAGCACCAGCAGCCTCACCTCTGTCGCTTGTGCAGGCTCTTCTGTATTAAAAGGACCGCCGATAAATTGGTCGTGAAGTTTGACAGGCAAGAAACTTGAACGTAGTCTCGTAGCTGTGGAGATGTGCTGGAATTAGCGATATGGGAACAGCCATATGTTCCCATAGGTGAGGCCAGGTGGGGACAGGTCACTGGAAAAGGCGTTTGTCACTGGGGGGAGCTTCTGTGCCTTGTACCTGGCACCTCCAGGTCCTGCCCTGGCTGGGAGCACACCCAGAGAGCTGCCCGAGGGCTTTGGGCAACGGGAGGGTGCGCCTGAAAACAACACGTTCAGCTCTCCAAAGTGGGTTTGGGATCAATCTGTTGGAGGGAGCAGAACTTAATGTAAGCAGGTTGTCTTCTGGGTAGCGCTGAAGCGTGTTGGTCTCAATTCCTCCGTGTTGCTCCCCGTTGCTGTTGATTTACTTTAATGCTGCTGTTGTACGTAGCCTTGGGGCTGTCACCTCAAACGCTGGTATCCCAGTTTCCCACCTGGATGGATTAAACTGGTGAGAAAAGAGGCTGCCTCTGGGCAAGGCATGGCCTGGGGCGTGGGAGGCTGGTCCCGGCCACTGGCTCATGGCTGCAGCGGGTCAAGCTCTCTGCTCCCAACCCTGCTGGTTTTTATTAGCTATAAAGTCAGCCAGCGAGTGTGTGGCTCGGATTAGAGGGTGCCTCATGCTGGTGTTTACTGATGGCTCCTTTGTCTGCTCCGCTGGGAGGACCAGCCCTGATTTTGCCGGGCTGGAGGAGCTGCAGCATCCTCGTGGCAGCGTCTGCAGAGCTGCTGCCGCAGCCGACGCCATCCTCTTGCTGCACACTAGACCGTGAGAGGGCTCTACCTGATGCAGCAGCACCTTTTTCCATGCTGGGCGTGTACCAGCCCCGAAAGGAAGATAAATGGGGGGTGGGCAGGCTGCTTCTCGCCGCGTTACCTGCGACGTGGCTGCGGCAGAGGCTGCCAACGCTCCTGCAGTTGGGAAAGCAGCTGCAAACACCCGAACCTCAAAACAGCCTCTCCCATCTGCGCTGCCGCCTCCTCTGCCGCTCTGTTCTTGCCTGAGCTGGGGTTTCCAGGCTTTCTGAGCTTGATTTTTCATCCATTTGCAAAAGGACCTATTTTTTTCCCCCCTTTTTTAACCACCTTTCCCTTCCCCACCCTGGTCTGAGTGTGTGCCGAAGTCGAACACGGCTTTTTATACGACATTCGGGATCCTCTTGTAGCGGCTGAACATAGCCGACTGCCCGGGCTGATGCCGTAACCGCCCGACTCAGGCGTGTCGGGAGTTAAACGCCGGCTGAATTGCAATGACATGAGCGGCTCTGCCGTTCCCTGGAGGATGAGGAGTAGGGCAGGGCTGAAGGCAGCTCAGCAGGGTGATGCTCCTGCTGCCCTGCTGGGTTCGGAGGGAGGAGGCTCTCTGCGACTGCTGTTTCCGAGTCGAATCTTCCAGGTTTGCCACCTGTTTCCGAGGTTTCGGGTATAAATTAAAGCCATTTCAAGTGTTTGCTGTCGGCCACCCAGAGAGCGCGTCTGGAATGAGGATTGTATTAAAGGCTTGATTAAAGTTCCCGCTAATTAAAGCGCTGAAACCGCTCTGTATCCCCGCCTGCGCAGCCAATAGGTCCATCCGCAGTGCTGCGTGTCCTCAGCTACAGGGTGTCAGAGGGAGAAAACGGTGTCTATTGTTGTTCCCGGTGCTGGCGGTGGACTCGGCACTGACCTTTCCCATGTTCATCCCAGCTCGGGAAGAGGATACAGGTGGAAATTTGAGGCTTGATCCTGACATTTGCCGAGGCGTCGCAGCCTGCTGTGCAGCAGCTTTATTTCCAGATAAATGGGTTTTGATCACAGTGAGGGTCAAGCCGCCTCCAGCCGATTTCTTTGCTGTGACATTCGGGGACTAAACTTGTAAGGCTCTTTGTGGGTATGATTGGACGTTAACTGCTGGTGCCTGGTCCTTCCTGCAGATCCCACCACGTGAGTCCTTGTTTCAGAGGGTTCTTTGAGTTGTTCTGGGCTTCGGCTGGTCTTTGGGACTTCGGCAGCTCTTGCCGCTGGGAGAGAGGGGTTGTGCAAGTCTGTATTTGAGTGTGAGTGGAGGGGGTCCACCCTAATCTCTGTTTCTTGGTGCTTTTTTTGTCCCTCTGGTCCTGTGCAGCGTCGGTCCCAGTCGGCACCGAAAACCCCTGGGAAGGCCCTCTGCTGTGGGTGACAACCTGAGCGGAGCGGAAACCAAGCCAGGTGGTTCTGTGGATGATGGTTTCTGTTCTTCCAGATTTCTCGTGCTTCCACGTCTATTTTTAACATATTTAATGGCTCCTTCATTTAGTTTCCTAGCAAAGGGTCTGGCTGCCATCAGCTGCTTCCACCAACAGTGTGAAGACTCCAGGAATCGCTGCTGGAGGCACGTGCTGGTCCGTTACTGCCCTTCTTGGTGGCCTTGCCTGGATCACTCGGTGTCCCCGGGTCTTCGGGAGACTGGCACAGCCCTGCTCAGTAGGAGAGATGCAGGATCGACCCCGGGATGTTCAGGTACCGCAGGGATGGGGACTGTGGGGGTCTGAGCTGCGGAAAAGGAGCTTTGGCAGGTCAGCAGCTGGAGTCGGCGTGGAAATGCGTGCTGATTTCCGGGTTGTGCTGCTCTGGGTGAAGCATTTCCAGATGTTTCCATCTCCAGGCGTAAGATGGGTTTTGCATCCTGTATGGTAAATGCCTGCCAGTGGCTCCTGGACATGGGCTTGCCCAGGAAAACCTCCAGCTTTTCCCGGAGCTGCCAGCTCCTGGCATTGCTGAAGTCCCCAAAAAAAGAGGGTTTAGGGGGTGTCCCCCTGCTTGGCGTGTTCCTACAACTGCCACTTCCCTGCCCAGCCTGACCATTTGCACCCACAGGTTACGCTGTGCACGCTTGAGTGTTTTAGTCCACCAGAGCTGGGCTCGACCCCGGGGGCTCTGTATCCCAGGCTGCTTCGTTACCAGTGCTTCGTTAGCAGCCAGACACACTGCTCCGCTTGCTGCGCTTCCCAGCAGATGGGATGGCACTAATTGGTGCTAATTGGCGACAGCGGCAGCTGGAGCTGTGCGTGGCCCCGGAGCTGAACTGGACTCGGTGCTGGTACCCAGGACTTCATGGTGGGGACAGGAGGTGGATGCCCTCCCTGGTTGGCCGTGGGGACGCCCCATCCCTCTGCCCTGCAGCAGGTCCTGCTCCCCGGCTTTGTTCCCAGCTCCCCCCCCACCTTCCCAGCCACGCGGAGACAAGAGCTGGCGCTCTCAAAGCCCTACCTTTGGGGACACCCTGGAAAGGGTCTTTTGGGCCTGCAGGGACAGGTTGAGGTGGAGGTGACGATGGAAAATAGGTCAGAAAGTGGGACAGCAGCCCCAGGCGTTAGACAGGACCAAGCGCGGATCCAGGAGGGAGCAGGGCCAAGCGCTGTTTGGCCTCTGTTTCCCATTTACTGTGCGTCCGAAAAGCAGTCGTGGGTTTGTTGTGTCATTTCTCTGTCCCCCCCACCCCATTGCAGCAGGAATAACCATGGGGCTCCAAGGATCAGTGGCAGAAGAGAATGTGGGGAGGTGTGGAGGTGAGCGTGCCGGATGCGGGACCTGGGCCGGGAAGTAGGAGAAGGCAGATGGGATGAGGGCGCAGAGGGATGTACGGGGCCAGATCCTTCTCCTCTCACCCCGTCAAAGCTGGGGATTGCGTGCGGGGATCCGTGCAGCGATGGAAACCCTGATGAACCCCTGGCTTAGAAAATGCGATTTTTTTTCTGAAAGCAGGGGGCAGGCAAACCTCAGCTTCTCTCTGCTTTGCAAATTGAATAGATTCAGTGATGCTTTTAAGCCATCTTGAGGTTTACAACAGGGTTGGCAGAGCCCTTCGCTGCACCAGTCCCTTCCTGAATGGAGACGGCGTGTCCCACAAGCTCTGAATTTGGGATGGAAAGGCAGGAGCCGCTCTGCCAACAACCATGGTTGTGGTCCAGTAGCACCGAGCGGGATTTCTCAGGCAGCTTTTTCCCTTCTGTGTCTCTTCGCGGCCATCGTGCTGCGTTCGGAAGCTGCGAGCGGGACCCCGAGACCCTGCGGTGCCGGGGACGGCGTCTGGGTGCTGCGAGTTCCGCTCAGGTCCCTTTTTTTTGCAAGAAGTGGGGGTTTTTTTGCAAGGGTGTTCTTGAGCTTTCTAGTGGCCTGTCCCTCCCCTGGAGCTGCCCTCGGAGCTCTCGCTTGAAAAGGGAGGGAGGAAAAGGGGATGCAGGAGGAGATGGGCGAGCTGGTGACACCCATGCGCAGCTCTTGAGTGGGACCCAAACCTTCCCACGCCCTGGAGACCGGTGAGGATGGGCAGCCCCCTCCTCATCCTCACTCACCCGCAGGCTGGCTCTCGTTTTTCGCTGCCTTTATTAGACTGTGGATAGCTGCTTTTTTTTTTTTTTTTTTTTTTCCTTTTTTTCTCTCCAAAAATCGATGCAGTTGACGGAAGCGGGTTTGCAGCAGCAGTGGAGGTGAGGGAGGCCGGGGGAGGATGAGGATGGTGTTTTGGGACATGCCGAGTCCCTGTCAGGCACAGGGACAAACTGATCCGGAGCTTTAATGGCAAGAGCGAGCCGGGGCGCTGGTGTCACTGGCGTTTTTTGTTATTTACCTGTGGTTTTTCTTTGTAATTCTTGAATTTGTTCAGTATTGATGGTGTCTCCAGGATAAAATGGTGCCTCTAAGGGCGATGCTCGGCAGCTGCACCTCTGCACTTTCCCTCAACGTCTGCCTGGTGCTGCCCAACGCCGCACAAAAACATCAGCTGCCACTTGTCCCCTGGCCTCAGGGCCACCCAGAGGGACTGTGTCTGCCCCTCAATCCCAAATCCCTGCTTCAAAGACCCCAGCTGGGCTGCCAGAAAGGGTCCCTGGTCCCCAGGGAGAGCTGCCCTTGTCCCCAAGTGATTTCTCCCCCTCCCAAAAACCAAGGTGAAACTCAAAGATGCTGCGTGTCCCTCCTGCAGTGACTGCTGCTCGGCTTGGGGAAGCTGTGATATTCCCAGCCCAATTCCCAGGGTCTAGTCCCAATTTCCAGGGGTTTAGCCTCAATTCCTGGGGGGGGTTCACACCCTTTCTCCAGCTTGGCCAGGCCCAGGGGACCCGGTGCGAGGCTGGAAGGGGGTGGAAATCCTGCAAAGGTTTTCATCCTCCTCATTTTTTAATCTAACCTGTCTCTTGAGCATCCCTGGGGTTGCCTCTTGCGTCAGCGCTTGCTCCTGTGCTGGAACCCACCCTCCCCCCCCCCCCCCCCCCCCCAAAAAAAAAAGCCCCTACAAAGCAGCTCTGCTCTGGGCTTTAAAGCTGGGGCTACAAAAAAACCCCAGCCATCTCCCCAAAAGAGCTGTTTGGAGCAGCACCCGCTCTCCCCCTCGGTCCAAAAAACCAGGTATTTCTGCAGCCAGTTTCCTGCAGAGATTTTGGGGTGGGGAATTGAGCCAGGTTTTGGGGCTGGGACGCTGCGCCCTCCCCTCTGCCAATGGCCCCGGCAGCTCCTCAGACCCTTTGTGGGCGGGAATCAGACACTGTGGGGGTTTTAGGGTAGGTTTTTGGGGGGTCTCTGAAGCACATGAGGGTTATTTAATGCAAAAGACGGAGCTGACAGGAGGATATGGGATGGGTTCGGGGCTGGATGTCTGTCCCCAGGGTGCAGGGTGGCAAGCAGGCTGGTTTCGGGAGGCCGAGGGTGGCTCATGGCGGGTACCAAGCCAGGGGTGAGTTAAACCGGGCTGGGGAGGCAAAAGGAGCCGTGTCAGGGGGGCTGGTGGCCCGGTTTTGGGCAGAAGGAGAGTGCGGGGCTGCTAAAACCAGCACGGCATCCACATGAAGGAGCCCAGGGCAGCACCGGTGGCGGCCCCCGCCAGCAGCCCCAAGGCCATCTGGTCCCCGGAGACCCGGTAGGGATCCTCGCGCACGATGACGTGGGTCACCCCAGGAGCTGTAAGGCAAAAAGGGGGGTGAGCTGGGGGGGGTGATGGGGAGACACTGTCCTCCTGGCACCACGCTGATGCCAACAGAGGGGCACTGCTTCCCCCAAGGGGCGCCAGTGGTCTTGGGATGGAGGGAACCCCCATTTTTGGCTGTCACCCGTGTCCCCTGTGTAGCCACAGCTCCTTCCAGCATCTCCTCCCCACCCCCTGATGCACACTCCGCAGACAAATTAAACATCCCCCGGCTGGTAATGAGGTGAAGCATCAAACGAACACTGGGGAGGGATGGGGTGAATCAGGATCCGGCCACCCTCCCTGTGCCACTGGATGAGGCCACCCACCTCCGTACTGGTGGCCGTAGTGTCCGGAGCTGATGTAAGCGGTCTGGTGGGAGTCGAGGGGCACCGTCTGGTAGTAGTCATCGTCGTAGGGGTCGTAGACGTGCACCTGGGAGCGGTGGGAACGCGGTGTGAGGCTGATGCCCAGACTGGGGCCACACAGGGCTCGGTGGAGCCACAGCCCAGCCGGTGTGGCCGTGCCGGTGCTGTGCCTCAATTTCCCCCACGTGTGACAGCGTCTGAATCACTTGGGTTCCCCCGTGCTGCTGACAGCGAGGGCAGTGTCCGAAATGCCTGGGGCAGCCTTGGCTCAAGCACCTCAATCACCTACCTGTGCTCAGGTCACCTTAGCTGTGTCCCCTCTCACCTTAGTTTTGGCCCCTGTTACCGTAACCATGTCCCCATCACCTCAAATTCTGTCCCCGTCACCATAACTGTGGCCCCATCACCTTAACTCTGCCCACATTCCCCTTAACTGTGTCCCCCATCACCCTGTGTCCCCTGTCACCTTAACTCTGCCCCACTGCCCTAAGTGATAGGACAAGAGGAAGCGGCCTCAAGTTGCCCCAGGGGAGGTTTAGGATGGATATTAGGAAAAATTATTCACCGAAAGGGTTGTCAAGCATTGGAAGAGGCTGCCCAGGGCAGTGGTGGAGTCGCCATCCCTGGAGGGATTTACAAGCCGGGCAGACGTGGTGCTGAGGGACATGGGGTAGTGGTGGCTTTGTCAGTGTTGGGTTGATGGTTGGACTCAATGATCTGAAAGGTCCCTCCCAACCTACACGATTCTGTGATTCTATTTTCTCCTCAACCTTAACTTCTGCCCCCGTCACCTTAGCTCTGTCCCCGTCACCCCAGCCCACTGAACAGGGTCACCCTCGGCTCTGTTGTCTTCCGTCGGTGGCATCACCAGCAGACTGCTCTCTCACTACCACTTCTCCCCAACCTTCTTCCCCATCTGCCTCCAGGAGCTTTACTCCCTGTGCCCCGGGCTTCCCTGATGGGCGCTGGCTCTTGGGGGGCCACCCCGAGCTCAGCATCAGCCCCGGGAGGGGGCACTCAGGTTGGTGTAACCTCCACCCGCGCCTGCCCGAAGCCCGTGCCGGGACGGTGTCCCTGTTTTGGGGGATGAAGCCTCACCGGGGTGGATTTAGCCTCCAGCACGGCCATCTTCCAAGCGCTGCAAACAAAACAGAGGGACATGGTTTTGGGGTGTGCTGGAGGGGGGGACAGGAATTGTCCCTGTGGGGCCACCTGGGCACACGTGTCCCCCTTCCTTCCCCCAGTGACCTGGATGTGGCCGCGGGGCCAGCGCTGATCTTTAATTCCCTATTAGCCAGCGCTGGGCTAATAGGTGGGGATGGGAATGTGCTGGGAAGTACCCGACACCATGGGGATGGGCACGGAGCTAAATGCTATCCCTGCGAACAGCCCTGGCTAAAACAAGGGCAGGCGGGAAAATGACATCTAAATTGGGGGAAAAAGCAGGTAACGGATGAATTTCCAATCAGCTGGGGTCAAGCTCAATTGATCGAGCTCAGCTTGGCCACGGCTAACATCTCCCTCCATCTTAAGCGCAGCTGAAGGTTTCCCACTTTTCATTTTTTATAAAAATTAATTATTTTTTAGAAGTATTTTAATTTTCTTGTAAAAAATCAAGAAATTTATTTTTGAAATAAATGGAAGGGGAACAGTGCGAAAAGTGGGTGTTGCCTCCTGCCGGGTATGGCCTTAAGCCAACAAGAATTTCATTTTCACATTGTTTATCGCCAAATACCGGTGAAAACCCTTCCCCAGTGATCCTCGGTCAGGCCAGGAGGTGATTTCTCATCTGGGAGGGAAACCTCTCCCCCTGCAGGACACCGGCTCCTTAAAAATAGCTGCTTTTGGCTCTGAATTATTCACCAGGAAACCCAAATCTCCGCCTGCGCCTATCGCCCTGCGAGCGCAAGCGGGTGTTTGAGAAAACAGGGGTTGTGTGGGGTTTTAGCCGTGGGTGGGACGTGCTGGGAGCGGGATGGGGCTCTCGCACGGCCCAGGCTCCCTCCAGGCTCGGATAATTGGGATGAAAAAGCCAACAAGGGGATTTCGGTGCCACCGTGGTGGGATTTTGGCTTACACGGCGTCATCCTCGCTCTCGGCGCACAGCGTTGTCTTGGAGCCGTCCCGCAGCACGACGGTCAGCAGGCAGTCGCGGCTCTTTCCCTCGGGTGGCTGCACGTCTGGAAGCGGAAGGGGCAGGATTCAGCGTCAGCGAAAAACCCCCCAGAGACACCCCCCCCCACCATCTGCCCACGGACCCTCCCGGGAGAGGGTTGTGCTCCAAATTACCCCTGTTACCCCTGGCACGAGCAGCCTCCCCGTGTGCCGCTAAGGGATGCAAACATTAAAAACCTGCTGGGACACCGTGCCCCTCGTTCAGGTTTAATTTCGGCTCCGTCTCCGCTTACAAGTTAGCCTCAGGCTCTCAAAGGTTAAAAGCCGACCCGAGCGAAGAGCTGGCGAGCAGAAACTTCCACCCCCGCGGCAGAAAGAAAGTGGACAGGCAGCAAATTGCCAAAAATCTGAAAGGCCGAGCTGTGTTTGTGCTTTGAATTTGCCAGATTCCAGCGAGCACCCAAGTTTTGTAGAAACGCTGGAGTTGGATCACGAGCTCGAGCAAGAACAAAATCTTAAATCCACGAGGATTGTGCATCTTCCTCCCTTCTCAAAGCTTGGCGGGACCCTCCGGTGAGGATAAACCTTTGGGTTCGTGCTCCCACCGTGGCATCCCGGCTTTGCCGCCGCCGCTCGCAACCCAAGAATGGCGCTTTGTGCGGCGGCCGTGGGCTGCCGGGGCCGAGCCGAGCTGCTGCTTTTTGTTCTCCTTGTTTGTGCGAGACGGCGAGGGATGAGTCAGGGACGTGGGATCGTGTTTTGAACAAGCACAAACCAGAAGGAGAGTTTCTCCGTCCTTCCCCAGGGAAAAGCAAGGGAAGAGAAGATGCGACGTGCATCTGATGGGGGACAGCCCGGCGCTGGCTGGCAGTGAGAAAGGCGTGAATTAGGCAGCCTGGATTATTTTTGGGGTGTTCTAGATGCTTACAAGAAGAGCATCGTTTAAAAGGGTTACAGCTACATGGAGAGCCCTGCACGGGATGGGGTTGGGGACGTGGGGCTTTGTTCACCTCTGCACTCGCGGCCGGTCCTCACATCCCGGCAGCTGTATTTGATGTGGATCCGGCCATCCATGTCACGCTGCGTCTCGTCGTGGTAGTAAACCAAGCTGCCGTCCAGGTAGAGGACGAACCAGTTTCTCTTCCAGCGGCGCAGGATGGAGCCTGACGGGATGGGGAGGAGGTGAAGGACGGCAGCGAGCCTGGCGGGATACGGCCAACGCGCTCCCGAGACCCAGTCCCGTCCCCCATATTTGCAGCCGGATCCCAGCACCCCCTGCAAGAGCCGCTGCATCCCACAGGGCACCCGTGCCCGGCAGGAGCATCCAGGGCAGCACGGCCAGGTGGCTTTAAATTAAAAAGAGCTGCCAAAAAAGCCATCAGGGCATCTTGGTGCTGCCCCGCCGTGCCTGCGGGACCGGATCCAGCCCCGGACATGGAGCCGCGTGTCTGTTTTGGTGGCAGAAGGCCCTTCTCTCCTCTTATGTAAATCCGTGAGCGGCTGAGCCGCGATTTCCTCGCTGCCATGGATTAACCGCCCGGGTCAGGGCCCCTCTCCCCCGGTGCCTCATCCCAACACCCCGTAGCCAAAACCCCTCTGGGGTTTCTTTGGAGGGGGCTCCCAACCTGGAAAGCTGAAAGGTCGCACTTACTCTGCCGCCAAAGCCAACCGCTCTTCACCAGCGCCATGGCTGTGGGAGGGTTTTCCGGACCTGCTGGCACAGGAAAAATAACAGGGTTAAAATAGCAGCTCCCGCCTTGCCTACGGTTTTTCCCCAGTTCTCACCTCCCTGCGGCTCCAGGAGCGAAGCGGGATGGGGATTCACCCTCGTTGCCCCTTTTTGTTTTGGGCAGGGGGGGAGCGATGGGATGAGCCGAGCGCATGGGTTAATCGGGGTTAGACAGACGTGGGCTTTCGTCATCTGGGGAACATGGCGAAGGCAGGGAGGGAGGAGGAACTCCAGCCACCTTTCTTTCTGCCTTTAATCTCATTGGGATTTAGGGGATTATCATCCCGTGGAGGTAAGTGGAGAAATCCGGGCCGTGTATGAAAACAGGCAGCAACTCCCCACGGCCCCAGTAACTTTCCACGGCAAACGACAGCCACACTTGTTTGTTTTCCCTCCCTGGATGGAAATTAGTCCTTAATAAGGCCATGAAGTCATCGCTCCCCAGGGTCCCCGAGCAGAGCCAACACCCCAGGGACAGGCCGGAACAGTTACCTGGCCACGGCCCCCCACCTCCACCCGTCAACCAGGGACTCCGGTGCCGCGATGATGGGGGCTCGGCACGCCAGGACGGCCTCCAGGACCGCCTGGCTGGGTCCCCTCCTGGTCTGGGGGAACACTGAGGCACAGACCCCCGCCCAGTAACCGCTGCGCTTGGTAACTGCGTTGCCCCGTGTCCGAATCCCGGGTGTCCACGTTCCCCTGGGGACAGCAGCCCTGGTACGCTCATCCACTGCTTGTGTCCCCCTGGCACCCACATCCCCCTGGGACCCACGTCCCCCAGAAATCACAGCCCCTGGGTACCTACATCCCCTGGGACCCTCACCCTCCTGTACTCACACCCCCTCGTACCCCCATTCCGCAGTACTCACACCCCCGTGGTGCCCCCATCCCCCTCTATTTGCAGCCCCCAGTACCCACAGCTGGTGCCCTCATCCTCCTGTACCTGCATCCCTGGCATCGTTTTTCCCCCCTGTATCCTGTACTGCATCCCCCTTCTGCATCCCTCTGGTACCCACAACCCTCCGTACTGGCACCCCCCAGGTACCCCCCTCCCTCTGGTACCCACATCCCTGGTACCCCCACCTCTCTGGTATCCCCATCCCGGTACTCCCATCCCTCTGGTACCCACATCCCTGGTACCCCCACACCTGGTACCCCCACCTCTCTGATATCCCCATCCCGGTACTCCCATCCCTCTGGTATGCACATCCCGGTACCCACATCACCTGGTACCCCCATCCCGGTACTCCCGTCCCTCTGGTACCCACATCCCGGTACCCCCACACCTGGTACTCCCCATCCCAGTACTCCCCATCCCCCGATAGTCGTCCCCCCCCCGCCCACCTCCGGCCCCTCCTCCCGTTCTCCCGCCATCCCGGAGCCCCCCGGAGCCCCCCGCGCATCCCTCACCGGGCGGAGGCGGCGCGGCGGGTCCCCGTTGCGGGCAGCGCTGCGCTCCGCTCCCGCTCCCGCTGCCCGGCCCTGCCCGCCGCTGCCCGCCCGCACGGAGCGCCGGGAGCTGTAGTCCGGTACCGGCGGGGGCGGGCAGGAGCGGGGCGGCGGGCTCGGCTGGGTAGAAACATCCCAAAGGTACCGGCCGGAGGGAAAATGCCCCTTTTTAGCGATTTATCCCCCAAAAGCAGATGCCCGGTGCTGGCGTGGCCGGGATGCTGCTGGGCTGGTGCCACCGGTGATGCCCGTGGTTCATCTAGCTGTGACCCACCGAGGAGATCCACCACCTCCGCTTTCTCCCCAAAGCCCCCCTTTTCCTCCGGAGACGGAGCAGCCGCACAGTCGGGAAAAGCTGGGCAATCGAGGGGGTCCCGTGGGACAAGGGGGCTGTAAATAACCCACACGCTGGTGCCCTTGGGAGGGCTTGGCCCAAACAGGAACACCAAAGCAGTGAGGGGATGCCCAGGGGGTTTCCTGCCCCACAGAGATGGGTCTGGAGCTGGGCATGGGGAGATGAGATGCTTCAGGGATGCAGGACCCTCCTCTGGTGCTGGGAATGGGTCTGAGGAGGTGTTTAATAGCACAACGGAGCGAGCAGCGGGGGCACATCACTGGCAGGAGCATAAATCGGGAACGACCCAAATTTTAAGCACCTGAGTGCTCGTCTGAATTAAATTTCTGAGTGGGGTGACTTAAAAATCAAGGTCTGACCTGGCTCCTGCTGGAGATAAGGGCAAAACTATCGTCGGCTCTGGAGACAGACAGGTTCAAGACGCACATGCTCGAAGTCCGCAGGGTTGGAAAAGCTGCTGGAGTTGTCGCTGCACGTTACCGGGGCCCTTCACCCCCATTTGAGACATCTGCGGCTTTGCAAACCTGTTGGGAGAAAAAAAGATGAGAGTTTAGGAGCGGGGGAGAGCCCGGGATGCATCCCTGGGCCAGCGGTCCGTGGTCTCCAGCTTCTGCCAGGCAGATTTGGAAATCGTGGACCAGGGGACAGCGGGGAAAAAGGGGAGCTTGAATTATTCAGGGAGATCAAGAGCCAAGAATCACCCAACCCCTCTTATCCACTCCTCTTTTCCCACAAAAAAAGGGCCAGCAAGGAATATCTATATATATATACACACACACACGTATTTTTTAATCTCTCTCTCTCTCCATACAGATACACAGGGCATGCCCAGGCAAATGTGCAGGCGTTGCCGGCAGCAGGCGGGATTTGTGCGTGGGCAGGGATGTGTTTCTATCGAGACGATAGAGCCCAGAGCTTCTCCCAAAGCCTTTTTTTGCTGCCCCGGGGAAGGAAATAGCACGTTTCCTACGGCTCCACTCGCGCGCTGGAAACGCTCGGGCCCGAGACGACTTAGGGAGCGCAATCCCCGGCGGCTGCCTGGCGTTACGCAGCTTCAAATACACGTCAGGTTATTTATAGTCAAGGCAGGGCTGATAATAAAGATGTTTATTAAGCATTTGGCAGCCCTTACTACAAAAAAAAAAACCCTCATGTATTCCAGCGGGTTTTTCAACGTAAAGCCCTTTCCCCTCCCTCTGGCGCTGGCTCTACTGCGGCGAACAGCAGAAGGAATTAAATTAATCCAGCAGCCTGCAGATTGATTACAAAGGAGTTAAATTGCAACCGCCCCATCGGCCAGGGCGCGCTCGCGCAGCCTTGCGCATCCCTCCACGCTGGTTATCCGGCTGCGAAACATCCCCAGTCGCGCTAAATATTTCAGAGACGCACATTTGGATATCAAGGGCCGGGCCAGATACTTTGTTCTGCGATGAATTAATGAAGAAGTTCCCTTAGGAAGGGTTTTGGGATGAAATTTGGAATTACTCTGGGCTACCCACCGGTATGGTGCTGCCCCTCCGTACGCAGACGTAGGCCACAATTGGGTATAAATCGCTCTCAAAGCTTTTCCACCGCGTTATCGTGAGCTTTGCCACAGGATTGGAATAATTTGTCTCCTTGACAGCAAAAGGACACGCCGCCGAGTGAAATAAATAGATGCTCTATTTAAAATGGCAGCAGATTTTCATGGGGTTGAAAATCTATGGCGCTGCGCTAATGGGTTCTGCTTGGCTGCAGCCCCCGGTCGGCTGGCAGATAAGACGTCAAGTTTATTCCAAGAAGGAGAGGAGGGAAACAACAACAACAACAGAAAGAGAGCAGAAACATAACCCCCCCGGGGAGCAAACAGCAACGCAGCCCACGGTGTTTGTGCTGGACGGGCGGACACGGCCGGCGTCCGGGATTGCAAACCGAACGCGGGACCATTAAAACATCCCCAAATCGCTCTGCTTCCCCTCTGGAGAAGAAAATGATGCTGGTGCGGGATTTGTGGGGCTTGGTTTATTTATTTTTTTGCAAACTGGGTTGGGTTTTTTTGTTAGATGGGATAAATTTGGGGCACGCTGGGTGGAAAGGGTGACCTGAGGAGCCGGGAGGTTATTTCCAGCTGGCAAAGCTGCTCAGGTGGAAGGGAGAAAGGATGAAACAGATTTGGCCCCTTGCGCGGGGGTGCCAAACCACGGATTTCCCCTCACTTTCTGTAGCAATCAGGTGCTGCTCAGTAAAAGAGATGAACTTTGAAACTTCCAGTTGGTTTTTCTTCCAGCTGGGCTCTGTCCGTGTCTCACCTGGGGGTGTCGTTACAGCAAGGAGCTGTCAGAGCGGTGGCTCGGTGCCTGGTGGAGATCTCCCCTGTCCCAGCCTTGGGTTTTGGGTATGAAACAAAGGATTTTTTTTTTAAAACTCTTCCCATGTCTCACATGATGTAGGAAACCAGCGTCTCCCCTGTCTCCTCCTGTCTCCCCGTGCTTGAACCCAGGATGAGGACACCCCAATGTTTGCTCTTTCTCTTCCTAACACACATCTGCCCTTGGGACAGGTCGGTACCTGGGTTGCAGGGGCGATAAAACCCCGCGATGGGCTGTTAAAGAGCCCTCAAATCCAGCGGGAGGCTCCTTTTACCAGTACGACACTGGGAATCGCTGGGGCTGAGCATGTTGCATCGGTGCCACCGGCATCCTCCACCCGTAGGGAGAAACATGCAAGGAGAAATGTTTTTTTTGACACAGTTTTCACAACACTGTCCCCAACACCAGCATGTCCAAGGGGTGAGAAACTGAAGCAAGCAGCTTGGGTACGACTCTTACCATCCCTTGGACACCCCCATCCCGACTGATTCCCCAGGGGATGTATTGATCTGAAAGGTCCCTTCCAACCTAGGCAATTCTATGATTCTGTTCTACGGTTCTGTTCAACATCGATCGCTTGGGAAACAAAATTCCCAGCATGAATCTTCACAAAAAGCAACATGAGCCATCAACGTGTGCTGGCAGCCCAGAAACCCCCCACAGCCTGGGCTGCATCCCCAGCAGCGTGGGCAGCAGGGCGAGGGGGGGGATTCTGCCCCTCTGCTCCGCTCGGGGGAGACCCCCCTGCAGTGCTGCCTCCAGCTCTGGGGCCTCAGCACAGGAGAGACACGGAGCTGCTGGAGCGGGGCCAGAGGAGGCCCCGGAGATGCTGGGAGGGCTGGAGCCCCTCTGCTGGGAGGACGGGCTGAGAGAGTTGGGGGGGTTCAGCCTGGAGAAGAGAAGGCTCCACAGAGACCTTGGAGCCCCTTCCAGTCCCTCAAGGGGCTCCAGGAAAGCTGGGGAGGGACTCTGGATGAGGGAGGGGAGCCATGGGACGAGGGGGAAGGGTTTTCCACTGCAAGAGGGGAGATTGAGCTGAGATCTCGGGCAGAAATTCTTTGCTGTGAGGGCGGTGAGACAGTGGCCCAGGTTGCCCAGAGAAGCTGTGGCTGCCCCATCCCTGGAGGGGTTCAAGGCCAGGTTGGCCGGGGCTTGGAGCAAGCTGGGCTGGTGGGAGGTGTCCCTGCCCAGGGCAGGGGGGTGGAACTGGATGATCTTTCAGGTCCCTTCCAACCCAAACCATTCTGTGGTTCTATGAAACAGCAATGAGTGTTGTGAGGGACTGAGGGGACGTACCCCTGTTGGTGTCAGTCCCGGGGTGAAGACCCATAGGAATTCAATTCTCCACCTCCCAGACACCAGCGCTTTCCCCAAATACTCTTTTCCCGCCCTAAAACCAGGGCGTTGAGCTGCGGTGATGCAGTTTGCACCCACCTTGGTGCCCCCTGCGCCGGCAGGTGCTGACGCTGCCCCCGAAAAGGTTTCAGGACAATTTTTCGTGCCTGATCCTGCATGAAAAACTAAAGTGCTCGTTTGCGCTCCTGGGGAAGGGCCTGTTCCCCCTCCCGGGGCTGTGGGGGGGTTGGGGCGGAGGGGGCAGCAGCTGCCATCCCCAAATATCGAGGGCGTCCCGGACGTGGGGCAAAGGGTTTCGGCGGGGAAGGGTCCGGTTCGGGCTGTGAGGAGAAGGGATGGGGCAAGGCCAGGCCACGGCAGGAGGATGAGGAGGAGAAGGCGGCAGGGGGATCAAGGCCGGACCCCGCCATTCTGCCCTCCTCTCTGCAGGCCGCTGTAGGCCCGTGGCCTAGGTCCGTCGCCGGGCGGCTGCCGGAGCCGGGGCCAGGCCCCGGGGGCCGGCGGAGCCCCCGCTTGCAGGCCCCGGTGGGGGGGGAATCCCCGCCGCGGCCCGGGCCTCCCCTCAGCCGCCGCGGACTACAACTCCCACCATGCCCCACCGAACTACAGCTCCCGTCATGCCTTGCGCTCCCCCGGGCCGCACTACAGCTCCCAGCAGGCAGCGCGCCGGCACTACACCTCCCATCCTGCCCCGCGCCCGCGCCTGGGCCCCATCTCCCTCCCCGCCCGCCCCGCGGGACTACATTACCCAGCGTGCCCCGCGCGGAGCGGCCAGCGCCGAGCCGCGGCGGCGGCGCGCAGGGGAAGCCGGGAGTGGTAGTCCCGGCGGCGGCTGTAACGGTCCCGCTGGTGGTACTCCCCCCCCCGCCCGCCCGCCCGCCACCGCCGCCCCCTCCCCCACCGGCTGGCGGCTGCGGGCAGAGCAGGAGCCGCGGAGCAGGCAGCGCGAGCAGGGGGAGCGCGCTGCCGCCGCCGCCGCACCGGCTGAGGGGACGCCGCCGCCGCCGCCCGAGCAGCCGCAGGTGAGGGGGGGGAACCCCCTGAGGGCGCTGAGGAGGGGGGGTGTGTGACAGCGGCAGGGGGGGCGGTGGTGGCTGTGTGCCCACCCCGGAGGGGACAGGGCCGGTGGCGGCGGGGGGAGCATCCTCTCAGCGCGGGGCTTTGCGTGGCCCCCGGAGGGTGAGGGTCAGGCGCGGGAGGAGGAGAGCCCCAGCCGGGGGGAACGGGAGGGAAACCACCGCCCTGGGGAGGGCGAGACCCCCCCAGCGCCTGTTGTGTCCCCCTCCGAGAGCCTGTTGTGTCGTCCTCCCCCCTCAGAGCCTGTTGTGTCCCCCACCCTCAGAGCCTGGTTATCCCCCCTCAGATCTTGTCCCCCCACATCTCAGAGCCTGGTTGTGTCCCCCCCCCCCCCCGAGCCTGTTGTGTCCCCCCACCCCTCAGAGCTTGTCGTGTCCCCCTCAGAGCATGTTGTGTGCCCCCCCCTTCAGAGCCTGTCGTGTTCCCCCCTCAGACCCTATAGCCCCCCCCCCCTGGAGCCTGTAGTCCCCCCTTAGAGCCTGTTGTCCCCCTGAGAACTGCTTGTCCCCCCCCCAGGAGCCTGGTTGTCCCACTCCCCAACCCTGTTGTCCCCCCTCAGAACCTGTTGTCCCCCTCGAGCCTTCTTGGCGGGCTTTGCCTTCAGTCCCACGGGGAACGAGTGGGCTCGATGCCTCCTCCCGGGGGAGGGGGGTGACATGGCGATGGTCCGGGGGTTCACCTCAACGGAGAGCCCACCAAGGAGCCACCACCGCCGGGTCCAAGCCAAGTTTCACCTTCTCTGGGGGTGGAAGAAGAAGGAGGGAGATGGAGAGACGGGGCTCACCGGTGATTTTTCTTCTGCGTGTCCATCCCTCAGGACATGCCGGTGTGGGGTTTTGGGGGTGCAAACCCCAGAGATGGGGGGACGCCAGCCCTCCACGGTGTCCCCCCCACCCACTGCCAATATCGAGAGGGGCACGTGGGGACGACGACGACGGCGGCGGGAGTGATACAGGGAATATTAACGAGCCCGCCAGCAACTTTATGGGATGGGAAGGGCCGAGTTGCCGCCGTCTCCCCCTGTCCTGCTCCCTCTGCAGGGGGGGGTTTAAAAATGGCCTGGGTTTAGGGAGACGGGGGGATGTCAACGTGCAACATCTGTAGCCCGAAAGCAGGGAGCACAAGGTTGTGAAATGTAAGGCGGCGTTATTTATTCTGTCTATTTAAAATAGCATATTCTATTCATTTTTATGAAGGGGGTGATTTTTTAAATTTTTTTTTATTTTTTTGGTAATCGCTTGGATACTTTGTTATCGGCATTGTGGTTTTCAGGGCAATGAAGTCCATCGCTGTATTGTGGGTTAATAATGCCAGAAAGGTGCTTAGCTTCAGTCCTTTATAGAAAACAGAGGAGCCTTGAAATATGGAAATGAAATAAATATTCATTGTCAAAAAAAGGTTTTGTACTGTGTTGGATTTTGGGGGGATTTTTTTCCCTCTTCTCCCACCCCCAACCCCCCCCGCACATTGTGATGATAAGCTTTCAGGTTATGGCTTGTATTTCCATAAACTGAATTTCATTCAAAAGGCATTCATTTAGTGCTGAATACTGTCAAATGTAGAAAAATGAGCAGGTTCAAGGTTTTTTTTTTCCCCTCTCCTGGACAAAGGCATGTTGTACTAACCAGAAAGAAACCCCAAGTGATTCTATTTATGTTTTAATCAAAATATGATTTAAGATGCAGTGGTGTTTTTATTCTTGCTGTTAAATAGTGATGGAGGAAGCTAGAGCTTTTCTTTTCTCTTCTCTCTCTCTTTTTTTGTTTTTTTAAAGGAATGTGAATGATGGAAACATCTTTAGGGAAACATTTTGCTGGACTTGATTGCATCAACCGCATTATTTCATGAAATGTTAACTGTGAAGTGGTTGTTGATTAGAACTCAAATTGAGGAGTGATGTTGAGCAATGTAAAGAAAAAGGAAATTAATACTAGGAGGCCAAATGGTTATTTTTTTATTTTTTAGTTCTGATTTCGATTTTGAATTTTAACTGTTTCATAGATTCTCTTGACCCTTATGGCTGAGTACATGAAAAAAAAAACCCAACTAACAACTATGGCCTGAATATTTATTCTTGCTGGATGTATGCAGTCATTCAAAGGACTGATAGCAGTTAGGAATGTACCCTCTGGATGAAATATATATTAAATCTGATTAACTTCTGTTCTGGAAGTTACAAATACCAACTTGCCTAGTTACGCATCTTAACTTTTTTTTTTTTTTTAACCAGAGTAAATGTTTACATTTTCCAGAAGGGATTTCTCTGTACTGAATGATGTGCTTATAGTGGCCTTTCATTTTAATGCACTTCTGCTGGGTATTTAAGATATTGTTATTCAGATGTATGGTGGTTTTTTTTTTTTATTGTAGACTCTTTGGTTGATTAAAATTCCTGGCTATTAGTAAAGACACAGTTTTTTGGAGTGGTAGATTATAACCCTTCTCCTTTGGGACAAAGGGATTGGAAGCAAAATGACTGTGTGCCGTGAAGGTGTTTTGAATTTGTTCAGTAATGGGAATATTGCTTGGAGTGAGAAACCTGAACGATACGCCCGTATTGCGTCAAAATTAATGAGAAATAACTATGGGATACGGTCATTGAGGGAGAACATGCTGTAGAGGTCCTTTCTGATCTTAGGTGATACTCATCGGTCAGGTTCCATGACAAGTCTGCATTGCAGTAGGTGAACTATTTAGGGATTTTTTTAAAATCCCTCTTTGCATTCAAGTTTTTGTGCTCCCCTGTATCAGTTACCCACCGCCCGGATCACGGGGAAAACCAGGAGAGAAAGGTGATACTGCTCTTGGTGCTCCTGAAAACACTTCTCCGGCAAGTGAAAATGCTTCGGAGAAACATTTCTGCGAAAGGCCTTCAGTACCTCAGCTGAAAGCATAATTAAAGCGATAATTAAATTGAGTCTAAATTTAATTATCTGATCTGTCTAGAAGAGCTTGTGAACCTCGGTTGGGGCGCATAGGTGCAAACGCAGACGCTTTAGGCAAGTGTGTTTAATCCAGGTTAGTGTCCGCTTTCCGCAAGTTTTCAAAGGTGACCGCCATGAGATGGGCACTGATCTCCTTCTCTGGGAAGCGGGACGTTCGTAGCTGGGATGGAGCCCCTGGGTCACCAAGTCCCACCTGCTGCGAAAGCCAGCAGCCGTGGCATAAACATAATCCAGTCTTATTTTAAACCCAGGTGTTTTTTCTGCTGCTGCCCGTGGCAGAGGAGCGTTTCAGACCTTTATCCTCTGGTAGTTAGAAACCTCCACGTTTCCACCCAGGAACTCTGTGCTCATTTCCAGCTCTCAAGCGGTTGGTAGCAGTTGATGAGGCTGTCAAAAGGGAAATACGACTTTTATATCTTCCTTTCTGAGCTCACTCTTTCCTTCAGTCTGGATTATGATCTTCATTTGTCTTCAAGTCATGCCTTTTGGGCTTGATTGTATCTGCAGAGGCCCCCAATTTCCCTTTCCGCAGCACAAGTGCTCCGTGTACTTTCTGTTTCCTCTGCGATTCATAAAGTCTCTCCTCAAACCGCCGTGTCCTTAACTGTGCATTTCGGCCCCGAATTAGCTCTCCACGCGCTCGCTGACGTGCGGCTGGACGGTGCTGCGCTCGGCTGGCTCTTCCTCAGGCAGCTGTGGATGGTCGAGCCCCGTCTCCCCGCACCGCGGAGGTGTCACGAGGCGAGAGACGTGCGATGTCCTGCCAATCTCCTCCTCCCAGCCCCGGTACAACAAAGAAGTATTTGAAGCATCCCCTAGAGAACCGTGTTATTAGCCAGGGTACTCAGGGAGGAGTGAGTCTTGCAAAGTGCAAAGGAGGTAATTTTTGTACAGCGCCGTCTTTGATTTATTTGCGGGTGAGATCCAGGCGTCTGAGAAGGAGCTGGCTGCGAAGGAGAGGTTGGTGGCTCTTCATGTTGGTCTTGCTTCTTAATGTACCGTGATCTTTCTAATCAATTAGACTCAATTTCGCTGCTTAAAATCCGTAAGTCGTCATGTTCAGTCCACAGAAATATTAGATGCAAAATGATTGAATGAGAAAAGCGTTCTCGTCGTATTCGACGGTGTTTTTCCAAACTACGCAAACAGCGTTTTTTTTGCTGATTTCAAATGTGAATCGATTAGTCCCACCTGAGGTCCCTTCAGAGGTCCCTTCCAACCCTACGATTCTGTGATTCTGTGGTGTTACTGGATTCTTGTATGCTGTCGTACATCTCTTCAATAAATAAATGAAGATTTCTGTTTTGGTGACAATAAATAAAATCCACCTATCCATTTTTAACCCGTTGATGGTCTTTTAACTCTTTGAATTAAAAAATGTGGGTTCTTAATCTGTCGCTTTTTAGAACTGGGAATAAATTTTCAAGAATTATTTCTGCGTGACTCGACTACCTGCCAGTCAGATGGATGCAGTTCTCCAGAGGTGTCTAAATTGTGTTACCTTCTTGTTCCTTCTGCTCAACTGAATCCCTGTGTTCCTATTTTTGTGTTTAAAACATTGGTGTCACTAAACATGAGAGGGAAGTGTCAGCGGCAGTGCTGTGTTTACTTATGCAAATTCATGTAAACGCGATTTCTTGAGGCAGTAAGGATGATGTGATCTACCTGCCCACCAGTAATGCAGATTGCAAAGGGCCATAGATGTAGAAGGCAATCTAGCTTTTTTTTTTTTTTTTAAAGTTTTGAGAAAGTTGACTGCTGGGCAGAGGGGAGAGAATAAAATCGGTCCTTCTACCCAGGGAAGAGGGCTCATAATACTTCCCCTTATTTTTCTAGGAGACAGCATCTCTCTGGCTGGTCGGGTCATGTGCAGCTGGAGCACGTGTGGTCCTTTGCCCAACCAAGAGATGGAGGCTGTGGGAGGGAGTTTGGGAGAAGTTTTGAGCAGGTGGGGAAGGGCTTGGAAGTATTTTGTGGGTGGTGGTTAATGGCCTTCATGTAAAAATCAATAGGAAGTAAATACTTGCTTTATCTTGCTGATTTTGGAGCGACGTGTGTAGGATATATATTTTGTATTGATGGGCTCCGATATGTTGAGCTTTGCTTTGTTGGGTGGATAATCTTGACGTGAGCTTTTATGTTTATTTACTTGTTGGTTTGAATGGGTAGCAACAGAAAGAGTTGTGAATTTTCAAGGTTTTCTTTTGTTGAGAGGGAGGTGTGCTTTGCGATGGGTGTCTGAAGCAAGAATCCCAGACCCGTAATTGCGATCCCAGTCAGGGAAGATCCAGCTCTTAAGGTATATCCAGCATTTGCAGATGGTCTGAAATCTGGGGAAGCTCTTGAGTATGAAGCAGCTTTTGAGAACCAAGGCTTTTTTTTTTTTTTTTGTCCTGGGCTCCAAACAGGAGCATGAATACTCAAATCTGAGTCATTTCCAGATAGATTTTTTTAACGTATAACTTCATTCAAATATGAGCATTTTTCTAAAATGTCTTTCTCACTGTCCCACAGTCTGAAAGCAGGTGACGCAGTTCATCATGCTTTTATTGTAATTAAAGCTTATACTTCTTCCCTCTTTTCTGTTGGAACCCTGTAGGGAAGCGATGATGACGATGATATTCATGGCATAATACTTTATTTTTTCAAAGAATTGAGTAGGGAACGACGTTCTGTTGAGGATGATGGAGACGCCTGGGTTTCCTCAGAGTGTCAGTGGGACTTGAGTAATTTTTAAGAAGTTCCTCTGAGTTTTGTTTACTATGGATGTGCTGAAATCCCTGAGCACTGCAAAGGAATTTCAAGTGACTGTGTGCTTTCTGGGAGGAAAAAATGTGGGCCTGTTGATGTTCTCCAGCAAACCATTTAGGAGGTTATCGCCACAGGATTTGTAAAAGCTGAAAAAACGTGTTCCTGTCCTCTCTTGGAGATGCTGGTTTGTATTTGGCTGTACTTTTCCCGGTCTTTCGTTCCTTTCCTTGAGTGAAACAGTCACCTGGAAAACTGGAAGGTGGCAAAATGAAAAGGCAGAGCAGAAAAATGGGGTTTATCATAGCTTTCATACGATAACTTTCTCAATAGGAAGATTAATGCTGAAGTGTATTTGTAGGTTGAACATTTTTGCCTGCCTTCTCTTAGCAAGGGTTAGAGATTTGGGCGGATTATTGAAGACAAGCCTAGAGTATCTTATGAGAGAAAAAGTACTAAACTGGCAAGAAAAGAATAGATGCCATCGTGCCTGCTAGGCATGTCTAATTCTTTGATAAAATGGATAAAGATTGCAGACTGCAGCAAAAGTTAAAATAGACCATAACATCTCAGGTTCTGCAGGGTTTATTTTCTCGCTTCTAATTTGCCGTTGAACTTAATCAAAAAGATCTGGCTGTTTTATGGCATCAGACACTTTAGTTTATCTGCCAGGAATTAAAGCACAGTATTTGGGCTTTTGCTTTCTTTGGCATTCGATACCCGACTCTCTAAATTTGATAATGGGTGGATTTTATCATTTTGACGTTGGAAATACATCCTGAAGACTAGTGAGAAGTTTAGAGCACGGTCTGCTTTGTCCCCATTTTCCTTTCTTTATCCTTGACTTTATAGGAAATGACAACTTGCTTTTTTAATGGACAAGGGTTTTTTTTGTGGTTATCCATAACAAACTCCTAAGACTTTCTGCAGTCCTAACAGATAAATCCTGTTCTGTGGGTCAACCTGTTCAAGCAAGATTTTGGAGTTAATGGCATTTTGTGTGTATGTATACATTTTTTTTTTTTTTTTTTAACATACGAAACACCTTGTTTTGTGTTATGGACAAGACAGAGTTGAAGGTCATCGCTGGAAAAGAACTTGCTTAAATGTCCCGTTGTCCCTAGGTGGGTACTACTTGGCTTAATCTGTTCCTAGAGATACTTGGCCCTAACTGAAGGAAGTCTTTTTGATCTTCTCCTGCTATTTAGGTGGACAAAGTGAGATCACTCATTACACTTGCTGATGATTTTTTAACCAAGATGAATGTAGTGTCTATACGGACAGGCAGGCTCTAAGGATGTGTCTCCATTGAAAAGTATTTTGAATTAAGCTTGTGAGCATTTGAAGTACAATTACTTCGGAATAGGTCCCTGTATGAACATTTATTCTGTAGTAGTTTATTCTGCAAATAATTTTCTTCAGTTTCCTATGTATGTCATAACTTAATGAGACATTTAATGGCTTTTGCAAAAACTACGGCATTCCACATATTTTTCAGGTTCAATGTTGTGTGGTATGGGCAGATGGAATGAGATTTCCAAGATTTGCCTTGTGGTTGTTTGGAGGAGGAAATATGGCTTGTCTACATGTGCCCTACTCTTGTCCTAGGGTGGCCACTGCTGTATTAAGACTGAGGGTGGTCACTTGGCCATGAGAACGGGGTCACCTCAACGCTCTTCCGTTGGTCATCCTTGTCTCTTATCGTGGTGCAAGTGAGAGGTGAAACCAATGCACAGAAAAATGGCTAAAGCTCAAGTTTGCTCTTGATTTGACTTGAATTCACAACAGAATTTTTGAAGTCTTAAAATGGCGTGCCTTAAATTTGAGAAATGGTTTCTCTTTCTTTACTGTAGCATCCGAATCCCGGCTGCTGAGCTGGGCAGCTAGCTGGGTCTTCTGAATACGGACTGAGCTCATTTGGAAGCTCAATAAAATATTTCGTTCCATAAGAATTTTTTCACTGTCTGTATATAACACAAATTGAAGCTATAGAGAAGATAATTTAGTTTGGGTTGGCTACTTCTTCTTTCATAGTAGACTTATGTTGTGGGCTCAGTAGATAAATGTGGTATCATGTCTGTTCTCATCTGAGTTTCAGCTTTTCTTTCTTAATTCCTGGAGTTTGATTTTACATGTGTGCTTGTTAGCATTACCATCAAGAAATAATGTCTTAAATTGCTTTAGGCTTTGTAAAATGACGTTGGAGTGTTTTACAGGAGATTGGTGTTATGTAGAGTTTTTGCTGGCATGTGAATCAAAGCCCTCATTTTGGTTACAAACAACTTCAGAAGAAAAGGCATAAAACTCTTGGAGTTCTTGGTTGCTTTTGGATTGCCATTTAGCACAACATCCATCATGAAGTGTGTCCTCTCCCTCTCTTCCACCCCACCACTGTGAAGGTGCTCCAAGAGATGACCCTGTTCCTTTCTGATGCTGCCTCTACCACAGCGACCTGCAGCTGTATATACCATTAGGGTTGCTTCTATCCAAGATTCTCGGAAGGTCTTTGCGGACCTCCTTGGTTAAGTCTTGCAAGATCCTTGTGTGTAGATCTACTATCTCTGTCTTCATCAGGGAAAAACAGAGCCTGGAGGTTTTGTGCTGACATTGCACAGCAAGGTTGGATCAGATGCTGTGCTGCTTCTCCCTCTGTGGAGGCCAGGAGATGGATTTGATTTGCTTTGTGTGCTGTTGGGATGTGCTCAGGTGCTGTGTTGGTGGCTTTCTGTATGGACTTAGGAGAGAGTTGCCAGAGCTTAAGGCTTAATTCGACTGACCTCCTCAAAACCACAGATCCTTATGTGGTTTTTCCTTTCCCTGGAAAAGGAGCCTAACGACTATGTATTTTGGGCTACTGTTTACCTTCTACCAGGACAGTCAGTCTTAGTTTGAAGATCTCAAGTTATGAAAAGTCAGTGACTTCTTTTGATATATTTTCAGCAATTAATTACCCTGATTAAAAAACTGAGGTCCAGTTTGAATTAGTTTCCTACTGTTGCTTCTAAAACCCTTTTCATGGCTAAATTCAAAGGTCCTTTGATACCCAATAACTTTCCCCTTTGGAGGGAACTCATAATTCCATAACCAGCATTTAGCTGGAAGCGTTGGGCAGTTTCAGGCCTGGCAGTAGCTCAGATTGTCTTTCAGAGTCTCTGGCTTTCAGATTTTGTTTCCTAGATGTAGTAGTACCTTACATTTGGTTGTATTGAAATCTACTTTGAGTGGCCTTTGCAGTCCAAATTGCTGTGTATCACCAGCCTGTCGTCTTCATCCGACTTCCAGAGGAGCATTCACAAATCCTGTCCATAATTATATTAATTTTCAGATCTATAATGAAGCTCTTGAATCATACCGGGCTCTGTATCAAGCCCGGCAGAACCCTGCTACAGCTAACTTTGTTGGCGGCGATTTTCCACGGATGACTGCTTTTAGTCATCTGTCAGTTGGCCAACTCAAAATCTGTTTAGCATGCTTTGCTGACATAGTAGAGTGGTAATTTTTTAATCAAGATGTCATGCTTAACAAAAGTTTGCCTGTCATATTGCAACAGTTACCTTTTATCAACCTGATTTTTGAATCTCATCTAGGAATGAAATCAGCTTTGTTTCACGAGGCTTATTTTCCATAACGTTGTGTTGACTGTCATTAATTTCCTTCCTGTCCTTTTTAAGTCTAGATCAAGTCTGATTCGGTTTTCCCTTATTTCGTCCAGAGCCAATGTCTGGCTAACTGATGGATAGTTACTGGAGTTATCTTTTTGCCCTCTTCCGATGTTGTCCTATTAGAAGTGTTCGTCTTCCAAATTTTCTCCAAAATATTGAAAATCAAGCCTTGGGGTCTCAGAAATGGTGGAGGACTCTTTGAGGACTCTCGGGTTCAACAAGCTGGCCCTCTGAGGCACCTTCTCTTCTTGAAATGCGGAGCTGGTAGAGAGCTTGGGAGACTCTCCAGTGCACTGCCCTCCTTGAGGCAAGATAAAGTGTCTCTAGAGCATCCCTGACAAATGCGTTTCTCATTTTTCCTTAAAATCTTCCAGTTTAGAAGGTACACAGCCTCCCTGGGTAGCTGGTAGTGGGTGATTAACCAATTTAGTTAAAAGTTTTTTCCCATATCTTGTTTCTTTGGCAAATTAAGACACTTTGCTTTGCTATAACCCGTCCCCTTATCTCTGGTGTCACCGATGGGAGCGTGTTACGTTCTCCTTCAGTTTTCTTTCCTCTAGGCTGAACAAGGTCCTTTCATTTCTCCTCATGGATCATATTGTTTCAACTCTCTTTATTATTTTTGCAGCTTTCCTCTGTACTCTGATGTGTTTACTTCCGTCTGTACATGGACTCAGTGCTCCGTGGCCTTGTCAGCATCGTATCAAATGAAATAATGCTATTTTCCACGTGGCGCTCTAATAAAACAATCCGAATTGCCTTTTTTTTTCCCTTTGCAAATCCATTGTGTTATTGACTTATATTCATTTGTGGTCCAATATACCCTCTAGGTTATTTTCTCTCGTCCATCAGCCTAGCGAGTTATTCTCCACCTGCGCAGCGTACGCTGCTTGCACTTATCTTTATTGAGTTTCACCAGGCTATTTTGGTTTGACACAATTTGGTCTTGACGCATCCGTGTTGTTTCATTTTTTGCTTCATCCTGTAGTTGCTTTTATACAGGTTGCTTAATAATTTTTCTAGTATCTTCCCATTGATTGCAAGGGGAGTTACATCTCTAATTTGCTTTAGAAGCTTTTCCAAACTCCGCTCTGTAGCTGTTTCCTTTTTGATCCCAAAAGCACTTTGAAACTTTGCGAGTGAATATAAGTGGATCATCTATATGCAAATTCCTTAATTTTTCCTCCGCTAAGTTATATTTGTGAAAAATAAACCTCTTAAGTGATGCCTATTTTCATTATGTTGATATTTCATTAAGATGATAACGAAAAAGTACAAACGTCATACGAGTTAAAATCAATTATTTAAATCAAGACATTTTGCAATCTTGATTGAATTACTAGACTTGGATATATTTAAATGCGGGTGTGTTCTTCTTCTCCCTGTCAAGACTTCCAGTCCAGTGATTACCACAGCTTTATTGGTTGTAATGAGGTCCAAAATAGTTACTTTGTGTTATAAAGTGTCACCTAGCATTTTGGGAAACTAATCCCCTGTAATTACTTGCTGCGTGAGAGTTTCTGTACCCCCCTGGTCTCCTCCGCACACCCACATCTTTTTTTTTCTCCCCTTTATGTGCCTATGGAGTCACGAACCGTGCTCCCTTGTCTTGATGCCTCCCAGAACCTCCTCCTGGGCTTCACCCGTTAAAACACACCGAGTTACTGCCAGGTTGCCCTGGAATTTCAGTTTTTCTGGGGTAATGATAACTACCAAACAGGTGAGCCTTTCCCCCCCCCTCTTTTTAGGGGTACATTGCAGCCGTCACTTCCCTTTCATATCTGAACACCGTTGAACTAATGATTTTGAAGTCCAGTCACACACTCATCGCATGAGATTTCTTTTTTTTTTTTTTTTTCCTTATTAGCGGTCAGGATTTTATTTGTTCCTGCTTGTTATTCAGGCTCCTTGCATCCATATATAGCAATAGAAAATTCATTTTCTTTATGGATGCTCTTGTCTGACTTTGAACCTCATTTGCCCTTCTAAGTGTCCTTCTCTTGTGTTTAGCTTATTCCTTTCCTGGATGCATCAGCAGTTTCATCTGGGAAGGTGTCTTATTAGTTGGAAAGGTGCTGGCTCTGCAATTCATGATCTCTCTGTTCCCTGCAATATTGTTCCGTCACTCAAATCCAAATACTCTCATCAGTCCTGCAGCCTTGTGCAGCTCAGTGACCTTTTTTTGCCATCTCTTGCATCTGGTACTGGATGCGTGCTTTAGCTCAGGGATCAACAACCTGTGGATGTGCGTTCAGACTCTGAACGGGGTCCTAATGGCATTGGCATTTTGAGGCGCTCATTTGCAAGAGGCAGCACTTTGCAATTTCTGACTCTTCCTGAGCTCTATGCTCGGCAAAAGCCTCTGTCTTGCGTAGAAGCAAGATACCACTGACAGCAGATCCCTGCCTGTTCCAGAGGCAGCTTCTACCAGATCCTGCTCGGTTTCTCTTGGCACACTCGAGCCGCAGCATGGGGAAGAAAAAGCCTGGCACGGCACCATACAAAGATTGCCAAACCTTGACTTAGACTTTCCTTTTCAGTTCTTTTCCAGGATTTCCGAAATCTTTTCTCATCTGCTTAGCTCCAGCTGATGCCGAGTTGCTGCTCCTGGTGTGCATGGTTACTTCTTTTGACTGGAGCGATTAGCCAATATTTGTGATCGTCTGTTGAAAGAGGAAATCGATGACAGCCAGGTATTTCTCGGAGGCAGTCGTGCTGATTCACAGAGCGTGTTTGCAGAGGGTGGTTTTTCCGAACACGGTCTGAAGCAAACAGCGGGAGACCGTTTTGCTCAGTATTCCAAGGTCGTTTTTTCCTGCCAGCACTAAATACATGCGCGCCCGCACGCACACGGACGCGCCGAGTTTTTCTGTGACTTACACCGCGGGTGTATCTCTGGCTGTCCTTGACTTTCTCGTGCTTTCCTGATGCTCTTCACTGACATTTCTGGTTCTGTCAGTAGGCTCGACAGTGTGTGTATTCTCTCCTGTTCTCTGCGGTTTACACAGTTTCCCCTTCTACCAAAACAAAGCCCGATGCTTTGTGTTTGTGTTCAGCCCTTGGGAAGCTTTTTTTGCTCACATCTGTTTAGGCCAGTTTGTGGCCACCCTTGCTGGCTTTATCCTTTTCATCCAAAATTCCATGTAACAGAATCATCTTCAGTGGAGGTTTTTTGGATGAATTCATAGTCTGATTCATCCTTGTGCTTTCACTTTAGGGGAGATCTCTCTGCCGGAGAACCCAAATCTCCAACCTTTTTTGTTGTGGCCAGTATTTTGCTAGTCAGGAATGATGATCTCATGGTTAGGTCGTGGGAGACTGACGTCCGGTTCTTTCCATGCCCATAATCTCCCTCTAGTTCACAAAATGCATAAGCGGCACCTTGGTTTCTCATTTTGAATATGGCAAAAAGGGTTGATAATGCTCTTACTTCCCAAGATAGATAAATGAAACATTGGAAGATGCCAAAGCAATGATTTCTCCTCTTCTCCACCACAGGAAGGAATGAAAAGGTTGTTGACCCTGTGCTTCTGGTTGCCTGGTTGGGTTCCTCTGTTGTGCCCTATATGGAGTTCTTTTTTAAGTTTTATAAAGATTTCTAAATGGCACCAAATTATTCCACTTACATAGAAATGGCTCTCGCAGAAAGTGCGTAACATCAGTGCTGCAGAGACTATTCTGGTGTCGTACTCATTTTGGTTTACAATTCGGGCTGGTGCCTTTGATCTATGAAATTCTTGATTTGAATCTTATCTCCTCGTGAGACCTCTTTCCCCAGAACTGTGCTGGCAGTCAGGATTAGCTGGGCTTTACTTCCTTGACAATCTTGTTTTAAATCACAGGGGACTTCAGCAGAGTTTTCTCCTGGGGTGGGGGGACATTGATTCTGGAATATGTTTTTTCTCGGTGTTATCAGGATTTTCTGCCTATCGAGATAAGCCACGGGGCTTACAGACCACGGAGTTTTCTTCCTATAGTGGCGACAGGTGGAAGTTGTATGTGTCTTCAGGGGTTTTAGGTTTTATCTGACCTTCTACGATTTTACCTTTTTATTATTATTTCATATTTCTTGCTTTGTATGTGTGTTTACATTGACAAAAAGATAGTGGGAAGAACATTGGGGAAAACAACCTGTTATTCTTTGGCTTTTGGTTTCTGCCTGTCCTTCTGAGATGCTGGCAGGGTTCCAGAAGCTTGGCCTGTCCTGCGTGAGGAGAAAACAGGGCCACGTAGATTTCCTCAGTTAAGTTCTAGAAGCAGGACTTTGTCTTCATAGTTCATAACTTGTTCTGATTTAAAAAGAAAATAAAATTGGAAAATCTTATTTGGCAGCGTGGCAACACACGTTTTCTGTTTCTTGACAGGTTTCAAAACTGTTGGCACTGTCAGAGTTAATAAATGTGACCTTTTGCAGGTGTCTGATCTGCGGATCTGTTCTGGAGTGAGGTCACTCATCTAGAAAGCTTGAATTATGCCCATTACTGTTACTTCTGGCTGTGGTACATCCATAGGAAGAAAAATGTAAATCAGTAGCACCCAGTGGACATAAAATAGCCGTTTTCTTACTAGCGGCTATATAACTTCTCAAGAAATAACTGCTACCTGAAGAGCTAACCGCGAATTCGTGTTGATGCTAGAACAATCTTATTGATGATGAAAGGTACAACCCCAAACTCAGAGATACTGCAGTGCAAAATAAACTGGAGGACAAAGGGACCCTTTGCTGCCATCTGCATCTACGTCTCAGCAGAAAGAGAATCGTGATTGTATTTCATGACTGCAAATTCCTGAAGCGCTGGCACCCAAATCCAGAAATCCTGACGCTGTTCTTTGAAGGCAAGAAGTTTTGTGTAGGTGTCTTGCAGTAATTTTAGCTCATTCCCTTGATACAGCACATACCCTCTCTGAACTGAGGGTCTTGCTTGTCTACTGGTGTGAAATCTAGCGTGCTCTACAGGCTCTTCCGATAGCCAAGTATCAGGAGATAGTATTTTGATGATATAGCATTTAGACTACGCACTAAAACCATCTGAAGTACTTTTATGGCTTCCCAGACAGTCTGAACCACTTACAAACTGTATTTAACGTCACAGTGCGTTCAGAGGTAGAAAAGTCTCATTTGCCCCAGTTTCCCATCTGTAAAATGTGCATCAGATGGGCTGAGAGCCTGGTTTTGTCGCTGGTTTAGGTGGGTGCAAGTCCTCGGTGCTGTGAAAGATGTGGTTCTGCCCTCCCTGCTGTCGCACTCTCTAACATACCTTGTGCTGAAGGCATCGTTTTGTCAGATACTGGTGGGACCAATATACCAATACCTTCTGCTTGGAGTTGCCCAGTTAGGTTTCCACCTGGTGTGAACTTGTACTTGGGAAAGGAGAAGGGAGGAAAGGTGAGACCGCATCTACTGGTAACACCATGAATTTATTGACTTACATGACCTTAAGTTTGGCTGCAGGACCTGAAACAGCATCCTCAGGGTCTACTTCTAGGACGTGTTTGAGGGAAGGGGGCCGGCCACCTTGCTACACCGTCTGTGATGCTTTTCTGACTGCGTGGTGAGCTGATTCAACGCACTGAGCTGGCAGGAAAGTAACCTACACGAAAACCTGGCAAATAACCAAGAAAAACCTTGCAAAGCATAAATCGGTAGGGGAAGAATAATCTCAGGGATAATGTCTGGCATCATCTAGGACTTCCAGCAGGACAACTCCCTTTTTTTTTTTTTTTTATCTTAAAAAAAAAAATTATAGCAATGCAGTGTTTCTTTTGCTGGCTCAAGAAGGTGGACACGGGGAGCTGACTCGGTCTTGTTGTACTCCTAGGGATCTTGCCATTTAGTAAAGAGGGAGTGGAAAAAAATAGGGAGATTAAATTTACTTAAAATGTATTCTCAAGCTGAAACACGGATGCTTTGTTTGGAGATCAGCAGTCTCTGCAAATCTTTTTATTTTGAAATAATTTAATGGGAGTATCCATTTTAAGTTTATTGGGGAGTATCCAGAGTCTATTCCTGGTACTGAGAACGGAAATCTATTTTAATTGGAGCAGCTTTCTGGGAGCCATGCTTCCTGCCAGAGTGGCAACAGTAAAAATGATCAGTAGCATGAGAGATGATAAAAACCCCTAGGCGTTTTACAACCATTTCAAGTAGCCTGAGTACCGTAAGAAACAACAAAAATCGGGCAGCACCTGAGAAAACAGAGCCTCTGTGTTCGGGATTCAGAGGCTGTACTTAAACATCCACAAAAAAATACCTGAGTCAAGGGGGACATAGTTCCTGGATTCACCTTTTGTATTTGTTTTATTGAAGATCTCCTATTTAGAGAGGGGATAAAAATCCACCGCTGCCACAAATAGCTCTTGAGGTTTCTTTGTTACTTATGTATAATTAACCCTGATGATTTCTTCCTGATTTGGTTCATTTCCGTTTTTGTAGGCAAGGTACAAGAGTGAAGAAACAAAACCAATTTAAAACTAGGAAATGAAGACAAAATGTGATCAGATAACCCAGGGAAGTTAGATAGCTGGAAGCCTTTAAAAATAGGTTTTTGAAGCTGACTGTATCCCTCTAATTTCAGAAGGAAAAAAGCACGCAGGTACCTTATTTTTAAAACCAATTCTGTTTTCCAGAATGCCTGGAAAATTGAGCTTAACCATTAAAAGTGCTGCTCTTTCAGCATTTAGTCTTAAAAATTTTTGTTTACAGTGATAATTTATTCTTGTTTGACAGTGTGCCTACAATACCATGGATAACAAAACCTCAAAAGTTTGTTCTCACATAGTAAAATGAAGAGGAGAATGAAAAAGCTGCATTCAAAAATAAATTTCAGATTATCTGGGACGATGGATTTGAAAATATCTCTGCTATAAACATATGTTTGTTGCCACGGCAGGAAAGACTGTGTGCTGTATTCTTCATTTTCATGCCCTAATTATAGTTTGAGTCCTTCTAAAATTTACCTCTAATTTTCTAAGTTCCCTTAACTTACTCTGTTTGTGTTCAGAATGATTGTGCTATCTCTAATATACCTGACCAGAAGTGTCTGATTTTGGTCTCAACGCTGATTTTCGTCTGGGTGACTTAAAGGACACGATAGTGCAATACGTTGTTATTCTCTGCAACTGCAACTGTTTGAAGTGTCGTGTATAGACTCATTAGTGAAGTGATCTAGCACAGAGTCACGCATTCTTGGGCTAAAAGCATATTATGATTTAGCAAAGGATAAAGTGAAATTTGCAGAGAATGCTCTAATTCTCTTTTTCTCTTTGGAAGTCTTGAATGCACTGTATTTTCACTATATTTTTCACATTTGATAGGAGAATCAGTACAGTAAAATAAATCTGTTTTAACATGTACTGTTATGACATATTTTTAGTACAGGCACACAGCAGCGTGTTCTCTTTTTTGCGGGGGGACCCTTTTAGCAGAACACAAAGGGAGCGATAAGATGTAGGGCTGTACTGCAATTTCGTAGCAACTGCTGCTTGAAGGAAATTATCATCTGGTTTAAACCTTTTTGCAAAAGTTGTTTGCAACAACAGAGGCAATAAAGCTATTTATCTGATAAGAGTTGTTTAAATAGGATGTTTGTCTTAATAATGGTGTAATTTGCAGGACTCAGATTGCTGTGATTTTATTTTCATAGAAATAACGATATGCGTTTGGACTTGCAGGACTCCTGTTGTGGTGGATTTTGGTGGCAGGTTGTCTGATGTGTGTTCTTGATCCCGCGCGGTGCTGGACTAGTGCCCTCATCAGTGATGGGCAATTAGGTTTGAGCTTGCAGGTGGTCACTAGGTACACAAAATGGATGAGAACCCATCATTAAAGACATCATAGAATAGTTTGGGTGGGAAGGGACCTTTAAAGGCCATCTAGTCCAACCCCCTGCCATGAGCAGGGACATCTTCAACTAGACCAGGTTGCTCAGAGCCCTGTCCAACCTGGCCTTGAATATTCCCAGGGATGGGGCATCTTCCACCTCTCTGGGCAACCTGGGCTGGTGTCTCACCATTTCACGTCATGGTGTTTTTATGTGGATTTTCACTTCAAGTTCTTTAATTTCTCAAAACTTAGGCCTCTTAAAAGCCATAGATCAGGAAAGCTGTGAAAATCCATTTTTTAAAAAATGTTGTTGTTTTCAACTTACCTATTTGGGATTCTGCCCTGTATACACAGGCATGCAATAAACACCGCTTAAAAATGTCTTCATAGAAGAACATTGAGAGACAGCCAAACCTTAAATAATAGAGTGCTTAAAGCCTTGAACTCAGTCTTGTTAGAGCAGATCTACTTTGCAAGTTACTGTCAAGTTAATATTAAAGTTAATAATGCCTAAATAGGCTGCCGGTTTATTTCTTCATGAGGAAATTAAATCGGGTTGACTGCTCAAATCACTGTTTTCAAATTGAGTAGCTCGAAGGAGAGCGGCAACACTGAGAAGTAGCCCTCGTCCTGCGGTGCTAACAGACCTGGAGCTGTGCTAAAACCTCTGGGGATCTATCAACAATTAAAAGTCTTTAAATTGTCTCCCAGAGAATTGTGATTGCTGAGGAATTTTAGTACCTAGTGACATTCTGGTTAAGAAAATTGGCAGTACGTTATCAAATAAAAATGATATTAATCACATTAAGAACAGCAGTTGGGTTTCAAACAGTGACCATTGGCAGGTTATCATGATCAAACGGATGGATGGGGTTTTAGAAGGATTTCAATGAACTCAAGACCAGACTGGATGGGGCTTGGAGCAACCTGGTCTAGTGGGAGGTGTCCCTGCCCAGGGCAGGGGGGTTGGAACTGTATGTTCTTTAAGGTCCCTTCCACCCCAAACCGTTCTATGATTCTATGAACTACCAGTGGATCCAACAGGGCAACAGTAAATCATGACCTGTTAAACATGGGGAGCAGATGGACACCTTGGTGGAGTCTCCTGGTCTCCAACTGCCCAGGCTGGAGGGACGGTGCCACGTGGAGTCTGTTGAGCTCCTGCTCAGGTGTGGATCTGATTGCTTGGTACCTTGGGCTTGGCAGCTTTGTGTTTGATATGAGCTATATTCAAACAGGAGAATAAAACAGACACAAAGCTGGAGATATGAATTGCAAGCCATGCCTGCAAAATGAGGCGGAGGAAGGAGAGAGTTGCATTACGAGTTGTAATGCTGAAAGGGAATAAAAGGTCGGTGACGGGCAAAGCAGGTTGGTGTAAACACTGGGGTTGATGATGTAGCAAAAAAGGCAGATGCATATTTTTTTAGGTTTATGAGCAAGAAAATATTTAGAAGAGAAAAAATCTTGTTTCTGTATTTGGTACTTTCGTACAGGAAGTTTATGTATGATTTCCATTTCAACATCTTGAAATAGCTCTTGGGTAAGTTGTAGGGGAGCATAAGAAACACAAAAATAGTCTGAGGACTGGAAAAAAACACGGCACAGAGAAGCTTAGAGCTCAGTCTGTTTAGCTTATCAGAGGGAGTGCTTGACTGCAGTAGCATCACAGAGAGAAAATTCCAGGCACTGAGTGTCCTCCTCTGCATCTGAGGAAGGCGTACCTAAAGTCAGTGTTTTAAAGGGGAAATTGGGCAGTTCAGAGTTGAAGCAAGGCATGACTTTATTAGGGAGGTGGCCCATCTGTCATAATGAACGATTGAAGGAAAAAGAGCATTTTCCATCCCTAGAAATTCCCGTTAGATCACTTTTCTTTTAAAACTGCATGGGCCAACATAGGTATGTTCTTGTTCAGTTTGTGGGTGATATTTAATGGCGTGTGATTGTCAGGAGGGGAATTTCAGGGGAGCTGTAGTCTCTCCTTGGCCTTTAAATTGATGAAACTATGAACACGTCTTTTCTTCCTGGGCAGAAAGAATTGTGGAAAGGCACCAGGCGCCTTTAACCTGTGGCCGTGTTACAGAAGTTGTGTTGGGAGGTGATGGAGTTTGCTAATTGAAACATTAGTTTTTACTTAACGGGGCCAACCTTCGCGTTAAAATTACTACCTTGTTCCAGTTAAAAATTTCTGTACAAGATGGCACTCTGGTAAGGGTGGGTTTGGGTTATAGCTCAAATTATCTGCGAGCTGACATAAAAAAGTCCTAAAAATGTGTAGAGCACATGGTGGCTATGGGAATGGAATTGCATTGCTGAGAGTGAAGGGTAAAAAGCCTTGTATTTATTATAATAGGGAATCTCTAAAAGCTGTAAAATACACATTTGAAATTTGGCGATGCGCTCAGGGCAATGGGTGGTGGCTGGTGATCTCAATTTAGGATCCGTTGAGGGAGGGATTTATGAAATGCAGCCACCTGTATAATTGCTATTTGCAAACCATCTGTAAACTTTCTTTCCTCCCCCAAAGTGATCTCATCCTGAGTGTTTACCTCTGACCGCTCTGCTTATGGAAAAGAATTTAGAAAACTTTCTAAAATGGAGTTTTAGTGCATGGCAGCACCGGCTAAAATGATGCAAGAAGAATACTGTAAGGCACGTGAGCAGCAAGACAAAGACTCTATTTAAATCCACGGGCTCCAGGCGATGTGTTATAGTATCTGGATGTCTCCAGACGATCTGTTGTGGTCATTGAAGCCCGGTTCACCAAAGTATCGGCTGGACCCTATTCATAGTGGCTTTCAAAAAATATGCCACGTGCATCGATCAGTCTTTGTCTGCATCTAAAACCTATTTCTGCCAGTTCTGCCTCACGAGCAAAACTGCTGGTTTTGAGTGATATTTGAAGTGATCTAAGAATATTTCAGATGTATTGTCCAGGGATTCAGTGCTAAATAAATTATAAGAAAGATAAGATCCTAGCAAACTTTTGGATAAGATAAGCAAGACTAATGGTTTTTAACCTGTTTTCTGAATAGTGGGACATGATTGATCAAAGCAAAAAAAAATTTGGCTCAGTGGCTTCTTTGTACCAAAACTTTCAAGAGCTGAAAACGAGCAGCTGAGGTAAGAGATTTAGGGCTCAGGGAAGAACCTACGTGATGAAAGAAACTGGGGTGGGAGGTTATGAAAGTACAAGGTGACAGTTCTGTCCTCTTTACCAACATTTCCCCATAGGGATCTGCTGTTAAAGACTTTGGACAGGCAAGTATAGCCTTGATAGTTACTTTAAAAATTTTTAATTTTTTTTTTAATCAAATATCTTTATTGTGCTGTAAAGATTTGAGTTTTTAGAAAGCTGGTCTCTTTTGCTGTCTAGGGAAAAAAAAAAAAAAGAGCCGAAGAGGTGGAAGGCTGATCTCCAAGGGGAGGTGGCTGTTCTTGAGGAGCCTGGGAAGAAGGGCACGTGCAAATTTTTCGTCTGCCTCCCTCCCTGCTTCTTGCAATTCCTGCCCATGTTTGCCCCTAAAGTAGGGATTTAGGAGTTTGTTTCCATACTTGATTCTCAGGGGAAGAAATGTAGAATTTCCCAACGTTTCAGTGTTCCCTGCAGCAGTGGCAACCAGATGTGGTTGTGACTGGTCATGACGATGCTGGCAGGGAGGAAGGATGAGGCTGGGAATGGGAGCTTATGGACATAGTGGTGCTCTGAGTTCTGCTTCCTCAGTGGCATTTTAGCCATGTACTAAGGCTATTAAAAAAAAAAAAAAAAAGGGTTATATTTTGTTTTGGCAGTGCAGAGGTGGAGTGAGGAGCTGGAAGAATAGATCTGTGGTGCCTGGCACGGTACCCTGAGCTGGGCTTGCAGGTGGAAGCTGATAAAGGCCATGCTCCCACCAGATTAACTGGGCTGCCCATCTGTTTGGAAGCAGATTATTGGGCTCATGAAACGTGTGTTCTTCTTGTGTATTTGAGCACAACTACATGCAAAGAGTGGGCCACCTGTGCTGGAAATATACGTGAGAAATCCCTTCTTTGTACGGTAGGTCCGAATTCACGCGCAGGATCAGGCTGCTTCACGAGCAGGAGTGTGATAGATTAATTCTCGTGTAATGGGTCCCCATTTTACAGTGGAGGAGCTAAAGTCCCAAGAGGATAGTTAAGTATTCATTGGAAAAATATATGCTCACGGATGTCACATTTCTTTCTTGAGATGCCTGGGGCATGTGTTTTCAGAGAATCTTTGCATCTTCATAGCATTTCACATATTCAATCCAAAGCTCTGTTGGCCACAGATGCGATTGTCAGATCTCAGCACCTAAATTGCAGATTTGGCCTTGAGTGTCCAGAAAATGAAGATTACACAATTAGTTAATCAGCTAGAAAGAGTTTTCGGTTGAGCATCACGGAGAATCTCTACGGCAGAAGCAGGGGAAGACCCGTTCCTTGGGGCAGCATTCATCTTAATGCTTGATGACAAGACCATACCTGCTGTTCTTGCAGTTTTTTTTGTCATCTATACTTATACACCATCCAGCTTCTTCAGCCGAGAGGGCAAGAGTCCTGCAGACAACGGTTTTATTCACTCTTAAGGCTAATTTTGTCCTTGAATAGATTTAAAAAAAAAAAAAAAAAGCAAGTGTGAAATATCAGTTCCAAGATATTGTGTACGTTCAGTTCTGGAATTTCTCTTTTTGTTGTGTGGCTTTGCAGTCCTAAGTGTGTATTCATGCCAGGCTTTAATGAGCTGGAAATATGAAAAATCAGAAGTTATCATATGGAACTATGCTGATCGCTAGGACTTTAAATAGGAAACACGGCTCTAAAATAAAGTCAGGGTGAGGTTGATACTATTTGTGCAAAGTAACTGTTAGAAGGGACTCGTGCTATTTGATGTTTCTTGCTATTTCATTTTATTTGATGCTGGAGGATGCTGAGATTGGAACAATCCTGAATTGTGGGTACCAGAGAACATGATGATGGGGAGTCACAAAGACCCCGTGTGCTGAGCCTGTGGGGATGGAGTAGGGTGCCTGTTGCTGGCGTACGTAAAAGGCCTGAGTGGAGGAGTAGGAAGATGAAATATTCTGTGTTTAATTGTGCAAATTAACCTGTAAAAGCTACAGTTTTTAGAGGTCTATAATTTGGTCAGTTAGGGCTGATTTTCATGAGCATAGTTAAAAACACCTCTTTAACGTCTATTAACTTTGTCTCACCTTTTGGCCAACTCCCGTAACCAAATTTTGAATACAAAGTACTCAGATAAGGTCTGGACCTTCTAAATCCCAGAAGCAGCAGACCAGCTTTCCAGGGTTGAAGTCTTGCAAAATAGATTCCAAGTCAGATGCCAAAGGTAGAAAACTGTGGCTTGAACAATTAAAATTTATTCAGGTTGCGATGTCACTAAAACCAAGCAACGGAAAGTGGAAGATAACCTTAATTGAAGTTGTCTGTACCAGCTGCACGTTACGGATACACAACTTTATGTACAGATATGAAGAATAGTCCTATGTGTTTAATGCATTGAAAGACACACGTCCACTTTATCTAGCTGGAGAAATTTGGGTGAAAAACTACTATACTTGATGGAAATGTCATTCTTTGCAGTTAAATTTTGCTGTTCCGCTTACTGAAGCGTGTAAGAAAGAGACCTACGATGATCTTCTGACTTTTTCTAGTATCATTTTTTTGCTACAAGCCTCTCTACGACATTGTCCTTGACAGGCATCACAAAATGTTAAAGGTGTTGGGCTGACTAATCGAACATCCCTGGCTGTGATGGGGTTTCGTTTGGCTCAACCAAAATAGCATAGCTTTGTATAAGAACAGTTTTGTGCGAATATTTCAGATAGTATTTATAAATCTGTCTTTAATTTGTTCAAATCTGTCTTTTCAACTTAACGGTATTTGCGCAAATACATGCACACACCAACTCTTGGGATGGCCTTAAAGACTTACATAAATGTATACACACACACACACACACATATATATAAAAAGACATTAAAAAGATCTTTTTGCTTCTTAGAAAAGTAACATCCATGCCTCCAATTTATAAGGGGGGGTCTGCAATTTGGTTAGAAGTATTTTCACAAATGAAAACCTTTTCCTTGTTTTGAAGAAACCTTTGTATTGAGTAGACGCCATAGAAAAGAAAACAGAAATAAATAGTGGAAAATACCCTACCAGGAGATGAGCATCGCTATTGCTTGTGTTTTGTGCTTTGGAAATACGCTTTTGTAGTGTGAGAAGAGCAATGGCATCTCTGATGAAAGAAGCAAGAAAAATGCATGCCTACTGAAAGAAACTGGGCTTAAGCCCCTGCCCAGGTACCCCTCTCTCTTCTGTCTCCGGATAAGCTTGGATCTGAAAGATGGGCCACCTTCACTTCATCTGGCTCTTTGCTGGCCATCACACGTTGGCGATCCTGTAGCTATATGGGTCAGAGACGATGGATATGAAATATGGTCTCATGTTGGTGATGTTATTTTAGTTGAGATAATGGTTTAAAATACACCGAAAAGCACCTGTTTAGAAAGAAAACAAATCTGCTCCCTCAATGCCAATGTTAGGAGGTTGGTTTTGAAAAAAACATTGCAAGAACAAAGATCATTTAAACCAATTCGGGGGGGGGGGGGAAGAGAATAACGATGTGCAAATTGTTATCGCTTGCAACCACTTTTTCACTCCAAGTGTCAGTTTTAATTTTAATCTTTTATAAACCACTTCATTGTTGAACGTCGCGAAGAAATGTAACCCCCTTGGAAGAAATCAAAAAGAATCCTGCTATTGAGTTAATTAGGTACAAATTTGAGTGGGTTTTTTTAGTAAAGATTAAATGATCTATTCGACTATTTCAGGCTCTACTTGAGATATACACACCTGTGTCTAGCTTGCAGAGGATTTTCCTCATTAATTAAGAGCACTTTCCTTGTGTTATTACTTAATTGGGTGTCACAGGGAACCTGATGAGACAATGAAACGGTCTTAATTGCATACAAACTAAATGCATGATACTTCACGTACTGGAGTGTTCCATGACATGACCCCCAGCTAGTTATCATCTACTAATAGCGATAGTAATTGCTCAGTAAGAAAATGTAGCCTACTTGATTCAGTATAGGCTTAATTAAGCACTTTTCTTTCCTGTAGCCAACTTCTCTCCATTTATCACACTTCTTTAAGAAGTTTTTCAAGTTTGGGTTTTGAAATGTTTAAACAATTTTCCCTGTTGTTTTACATTTTGAAAGGAGTATATGTTTCCCTGCAGTTCCAAACCGGCAACTGCAGAGGTAAAATATTATCTTTAACTTTAAAAAATGATATGCAAGGCTTGCTTTTTGTGAGGGTGGACAGTTGCTGCCGGGGGCTTGCATGGATGCTGGAAAAAAGCAGAGAGATTTTGTTACGCTTCTGGGATTAATTACTATTCTGCTTCTTTAGCTGCTTCCATCTTTTTTTTTTTTTTTTTTTTGTTTCATTTTGAGGGGTAGAAACACGAGTAAAAGAAGGAAGAAACTTCCCCACATCATATTTCTCTGTGCTCATCTTTCCCAAGCAGCAGGTAGACGTGTAAACGGCATGAATTATGGATGTAACTGCTGTAGCCTGCAGAGTGCTGAATACCTGCAGTGGAGTTTGACTAGTTTTATTCAGCTCTAGACGGTAGAGCTACCTATGGTTTGGAAAAAACCCCAAAACTTCATATTTTCAGTGCTTGTTCAGCCACAGTAACTAGATTCTTCCTTTTTCCCCACCTATTTTCTCCTTTCTCCTTAAAAAGGTCTGCCTGAAAACCTGGCAGAAACTTTTGGGCTGACCCTTGTGCTTATTTCCAGTAGTTTACAAGCTCTGCTTGGCAAGTTAGTTCTGAATAATACCATTGAAAACTTAGCAAGAAGCTGAAGAGCTTTCAAACCCTTTCACTGGGGAAAATTCTCTTGTTCAAGGGGGTATTTCAATAAAAAAAATTGTCGGAGGCAAAATTAGGTTTTTCTCTCTCGAAAATGAACTCTTCTGCAGTGTGCTAAGGTATTTTTTAGGTTTGGGATGAAGAGAGTCACCATCAAGACAAAAGCAGGGACCTAGACATGGACTGTGCACAGCACTGGAGCTGATTTCTTGTATGACTTCGAGCAAGAGCCGCAGCTTGTCTGGGTATTTGTTTTTCATATCCCTGAAATGGAATGATTGGTATTTCCCTTGTGAGGCTGTTTTCAGTCGTCTTGAATAAAACCTTTGCAGGGATCAATTATATAGAAGAAAAGTCCTTGCAGCTCTGGCTTTTGGCATGGGTGCCACTTGCAAGTAATGGTGAGAACTGAAGAAAGAAATGATTTTTATAATGCACTAAAGTCCTCGAGTGCCTTAGGTAGTAAGTATAAGCAAAGGTAAGAAGTGGCGGTGAGCCTACATCTTCTGTCTTCTTAATTTTTCTACTTCGGTTAATTCCAGCAATCACCATCAAAGGAATTCGATAGTGGGAGGACGTGAATAGATTCTTTTTTCATTCTGTTTGTTGTTGTTACACCCTGTTTCATTTTTCCTCTTGTATTTCTGCATATAGACACTGCACGTGTGTCTGCATTCTTGGTGGGGAAGGGTGGTAGAGTTGGATTTTAGCATTTACCATCCTATTTCAAAGATTTTTTGCTTTCCTTGTATTGTTTTCCTCATAGAAAAATTTGGATTGTGAGACTACTCAGTATCTGACACATTTAGGCTATATACATGTACATGCTCCATTTTACTTGCCCAATTTTATGTTGAAATAGGAAGAATTTTAAAGAAGTTGCTAAAACTGTGTCGTTGTTGCCTGCCGTGCTTATTTCTAGTCAGGAGAAATGGGGAAGTGCTAGAAAATAGGAAACTGCTGCCTGTCCTGAGAAGTTATCTGTGTTGCTTTAAGTCCACCTCTGGCTGTATTTTGATGTATCTTTAGATAGTAAACGATTGTCGTGGCAGGATCCTTAGGCTGATCTCTTTTTGGTTTGCCTATGCACGCGCAGCTTGATATTTGATATTTCTGAATGAGGGTGAGGCTGTAAGCCTAAAATATGAGAGGATGTAATTGTGGGGGACAGGAGCAAGAAATCTCACTGGAATATCTCCTCTTTTCCATCCCATGTGGCCCTTTCCACCGTTGCCAGCACGGGCAGGATTTACAGAACTCCTTCAGGTTTGCAGCAGCCGCAGACCTTCCTCTTCATCCCCTCTCCGGGCTGCGGTGGGGAGCGATGCTGCTCTGGCAGGCAGGTTAAGAAGTTATTCCTCTTCCCAGCAAAATACATCAAAGATGAAAAATGATCGTGCAAATACTTAAGTCATAACGTTGTCAGGGAAGCTCGACTGCTTCTATTTTTAAGATTCTTGTATTTTATATGAGAAAGGGCTGCAGTAGCCATAATGCATTTTAAATGTTGAATTTCTCTTAAAATTTCCTCTTTATTTTGGCAAAGCGGATCTTGGAGTCTTGTCTGCTGGGAAAGGAAGTGATTCTTTTTTGCCTGTCTTCCTTCACCCACTTCTATAGATGTGTTCTGTATATCAAAGCTTGCTAGTTTGTCGTCTTCATCTTTCCTTCAGATTCAGATGCACCTTCATTTGTTTCTGGAGAGAGATTAGTTTTCCTGTTAATTTAAGAGAATGATGTTTTTTTTGCTACAAACCCCATTTCCATCTCGTTGAGGTGCCGACTTTAACGTGAACAAGTGTTAGGAAATAAGACCAAGATTCCTATAACTTTTAGGCTTGCTTTGCTGCACCCGAGTGTTTATTTTATGCCCGTTGATTGTATCATTCTTGGGCGTAAATGCAATATTTGTGGCTTAATGAAGCAGGTGGTTTGTGATGTGCTGGAATTTCCTTGGGCAAGTGCTGCTGAATCTTCAGTTTGCATTAAATCTTCTTGGTTTGTATTTAAAAAAAAAAAAAAAATAGAAAAAAGAATTTGTTGTATCCTCGAAAATAACCTGTGCCAGCGTGCAACGACTGATGTAGTGCTGTCTGCCTGCGCCCGCGGATGCAAGGCTCCGTTTCAGCCATTTCATCCCAGAGCTTTCCCGGTGTGCCAAGGAGTACTACAACCAAACAGTAAAAGCTTTGCCTGGGAAAGCTGGCAGTGCACCTATTTACTAACGTGATAGATTCATTTGAATCAAGTTGATTTTATTGCTGGTTTTTAATTGTATTTAAGTCAAGGATCCCAGATTGCTGACTTAAAACATTTGGTTGTAAACTTGTTTTTTTTTCTTTGTGCTTCTGTTTTCTTAAAAATCATTTGTACTCCCTGCTTGGTACAACCCTTCAAATACTAGTCGTAAATTGTTGCCTTTTCATGAAAATGAGAACTCCTTTATTTTGGCCATTGCTTCTGTGCACACTTATTTAAAAAATGACATCTAATTAGTAACTTGAGAGTCTTCGTTTAATTTTTTATTATGTAGGAAACAGAGAATGATACATCTCAGTGATGATGTGTGGCGGTAACTAATGTCAGACATCCCTTGGAAACTGGAACTCGGTTTAATACAGTGTGGGATGCACAAGTGTTTATATTAATAGAGCTACTTGCTGTTTGATGGGTTCCTGAGAAAAACAACAGACCTCTCTCAAACCAGACTGCGATGTTAGCAGCAGGTATGAATTGACAGGGTGATTTCTGGTCACTGGACACTAGATATTCAAAGTGTTTGTGTGGTCCTGTCCCTTTTCTGCCCTGCCTCATCCCTGCTGGCAGGGAAAGATCCCGGCTCCATCCTCTGTCGGTTTCGCGGTGCATCCCCGTGCTCGCGACTTCATCCACTCTAATTTTGTACAACGCATACAGGTGGGAGACTACAGGTACCGGTGAGGAGTGCTGTGTAAGAAGATCCTGTAGGTAAGCAGAACCAGGACCTGGCGCAGATATCCAGCTGTTTAGGATCCTCAGAATAAGCCTTTTCTCCTCATCGTTAGGCAGATGATATCTTCAATGCTTTTGGACCGTTTCAGAAAACTAAAGAGCACATAAAAGTGTGAACCTGTCTCAGCTCGTTTGGTGTAGAAGATAAACATCAAGCTCATTCAAATGAAAGATGCTTTTTTTTTTTTCCTCCTTTTTTTTTTCCTCAGATATGTAAGTGCTGTCTTTGCACTTGGATTTACAGTAAACATTTTGCATCCCCAAATATGTATGTACCCACTTGAAGGTTTTTATAGCAGGCCGTGTCAGCAGAGAGCTGAGCAGGGCAGCGGTAGGACTGAGGTCAAGAACACAAGGCTGCCTAAAAGCCCCACGCTTTGTCAGAAGGTATTTTTCTTACGCAGCAGCAATAACAGCAACCACGCAAGTCAAAATAGTCGGGTGCCGTTCCGCTTTATTGACACCAGCGATTCCTAGGAGTATAGGCTGTGGAGCAGAAAGCAATTTCAGCATCTGTTTGAAATGCAGCGTACAGATCTGTTTGTCGTGTGATCCATCTAACCATCAAAACCCAGCCGGTGAATTTGTCTAGGTTGATGGCTTGTTTCCTCTGTGGAGAGGCGCTTCAAAGGCTGCCGTACAAGTGGTTGACATTCTTCTTCACAGAGACGTGGTTGTTCCAGGAGATCCATTAATGCAACGCTGCTTACAAGTTCTTCGGGAGTTTAAGGGTCCGATTCTCTCATTTACACCAGCATGGAACTGGATAGGAATTGTAATGACTTGAGCTTTTGTAGTCTGGGTGCACATCCAAAAGAATAATTTATTTGGTGGGTTTTGTGGAAATTAAGGTCAGCAAGGAATATTAGATCATCTGTGCTAATTATGAGTAAATTAGGTGGCGCAAATTCTAGTAGTAAACTAAATACACGCTTTCAGTCCTTGTGGCCTAAGCTCTGCCGCAAGTAAACGATGGGAGAGAAGAGAGTATTAATTGCAGAGACTGCTTTGGTGGGGCATTGCTGAAGTTTCACTTGAGCACAGTTCATGCAGCAGAGGAAGAGGGAAGGGGATTCTTTCCTTCCTGGAATTAATCTGATACTCGGACTGATCGGATCATGTTAGGCACAATGCTCTGGGATGACTGAGAAAAGGCTACCACAGAGGTCACCCCACAACACTGTCGCTCTGCTGTGTTTGTAGCTGCCTTTTAGGTGGCTGCAGGCTGTGGTTAGATTGTCCTTAGCATCCTCTTGGCCCGATGAAACAAGCCTGACTTCACAGAATCACAGAATTGTAGGGGTTGGAAGGGACCTCTGGAGATCACCTAGTCCAACCCCCTGCCAGAGCAGGGTCACCCAGAGCAGGTGGCACAGGAACGCGTCCAGGCGGGTTTGGAATGTCTCCAGAGACGGAGACTCCCCCACCTCTCTGGGCAGCCTGTGCCAGGGCTCTGCCACCCTCACAGGAAAGAAGTTCCTCCTCATGTTTAGGTGGAACTTCCTATGCTCAAGTTTGTGCCCGTTACCCCTTGTCCTGTCGCCGGGCACCACTGAGAAGAGTCTGGCCCCATCACTTGCCCCCCGCCCTTTAGCTCTTGCTGAGCATTGATGAGATCCCCTCTCGGTCTGCTCTTCTCCAGCTGAACAGCCCCAGGGCTCTCAGCCTTTCCTCAGCACAGAGATGCTCCACCTCCTCAGCATCTCCACAGTGTTCACTGGACTCTCTCCAGCAGTTCCTTGTCCTTCTGGAACCGGGGAGCCCAGAACTGGACCCAGTGCTCCAGACGCAGCCTCCCCAGGGCAGAGCAGAGGGGAAAGATGACCTCCCAAACTTCCTCAACTTGTTTTCCTAAGTCCTGTGCTGTATGCCCCAATAGCTCTCTGCTGGGTTTTCATTGGTTTGTTTAATGTCGTTCTTGGACAAGGGTGTCCACCACCTGCCAGATGTTGCCTCACCAGTGCCAAGTCGGGGCCAGTAATAACTTCTCTTGACCTGCTAGCCATGTTCCTCCTGACGTAGCTCAGTGTGGGGTTTCCTTTATTGGAGCTGAATGCATATGGCTGGCATATGTTCATCTTGATATCTGCTGAAACACAACCCCTTCAGCAGGGCTGGTACTGAGCTGGTACGTTCCCACCCTGTCTTGATTTAACAGTTATTCTGCTGGAGGTGTGCAACTTCAAACTTCTCCGTGTTGAACTTTGAGATCGCTGTTGGCCCAGTCCTCAAATTTCTCAAGGTCTCTTGGTTTAAGCTCTACTGGTCATGTCTGCAAATCTGCTGAAGGAAAGGTGGTGGTGGTCAAGTAATTGATAAAGTTTTCGGACAACACTAGCCCGAGTATCAACCCCGGGCCTCCAACTGGATGTCGAGCTATTGATTACTGTCCTTTGAGCACAGTGGTCCGGATCGTTTTAAAGCCGTTTACACACATACCTTTGATTGTAATGATTGCCTTAATATGTAGCTTTTTATAGATATGTTCAGAGTCTCCAGAAAAAAAACCCAGAAATGTAAAATAGGCTGACTTGGATGTACAGGTTCCAAGATCAGGAGCGACTGACATAATCATCTGGTTGTAACTGGAAACTAGCTAAAAAACTCTCCCGAAGCTTGGAATGGAGCATTTTGGAAACAATGTTCACGTAAAGACACAAAGCAATGGTGAGCCCATTATTATTCCTGATAAATGTTCACAGTGTTTAATTGCTCTCCCTCTTCTTCTTAAGGAAGTGCCAGGAAAGAAGAGAAAACTCCTTCTGGCAGCCTTGAAACAAGTGGAGACTTCTCAGGTGCTGTCTTTCAGGCAGGAGAACTGCAGGAAAGGAATTTTGGCTTGTCCTGACCAGGGTGGAGTGACAGGGCAGAGCCTGCTCCTGGATAAATAGTGGGTGGGAAGTGGGATAAGGTCTGAAACTGGCAACTACAGAAGGGTTGGGAAAGACGGGGAGGAAACGAGAGTGGTTCCGAGATGAGTGAGGAACCGTGTGGGGCCCTTCTTTCCAGGGAGAAGGCAGACAGCTGCTGGCGCTTTCCAATTTCATGGAAACTGTGCAGCCAGATTTCATGGCCAAAGAGAGGAAGCAGAGATGCAGGAGGATGAAGAGGAGAGGGGAGAAAGGTACATGCTTTCACCCTTCTGCATCCTCCTAGGGAGGGTAGCAGAGTCCAAGATTCCTTAAATCTTGACAGGTCCTTCTGATGCGCGCTTGGAAAGCTCTTCTGTCTTGGCTCAGCCTTTTATCTACTGAGTCTTCAGATGCTTAAATTTTTATCTACTTCTGAACTTTATAGAACTCCAGAAAGCCTTTCAGCCCAATTTAATTTGGAATAAAAGAAAAAAGCCTGGTTTGATTTCAGACCGAGTCAGCCAGGCAACAGTTAGAAAAGTGTAATTAGACTTGTAATTGGAACGCATCTTAGACAATTAGTTTTTGTAAATGCGTATAATTTAGTTCAAAGTAAAGGGTCAGGAGGAACTTGCTGCGAAAGAGGTTAAGGAATAACATGTATAATTTCTAGGCCTTTTGATGCTGACGTCTGACACAGCTGGAGAGGAGCGTATCCATCTTTTTGACGACAACAAAAATCCAACCTCCAGAAACCTGTAGGTGAGTCAGGGCTTCTGCTCTGACTTTGTTTTCCAGTATCCATTCCAAGAACAGCCTTAACGAATCCGTGGGGGATGCTGCGGCAGCAGTGATTTAGCAAATCCCCCATAAAAAAAATAATAAAATAAAATGCCAGGGTTTGAGGGAACGGAGACCTGCTCCATGGGAGTCCATTCAGCTTTTAAGGAAACTTCTGAGAAATGGGAGTATTTATGGAGCTGAGCTGTGCTTACCCGGCTTGGATCCCATCTTACCCCGAACACACCGTGTCCATTCTTTACACCAAAAGGGAGGCAGCATCTTACCCGCATGATTATGTAGCGGTAGTCGGGATGTTTTTTCTTTTTGCAATCCTTTTGTCAGGAAAGGGGCGGCCGTTCAGCCTCAGAGGTCAGCCCGGGAAAAGGGTCTGCTTCACAGACATGTGTTACGCATTTGCTCGGCATTTTTGACACCGCTTATTACAATAGCGTGCAGCTGCTAGTTCCCAGTCTCTTGTTTTGGGGCAGGATTGAATGGTAAGAGAGAAATGTCAAAACCTCTTACTGGAATCTTACAGCACATGTAGCGGGGTGTGCGGGGAATGCGTTCCCAAGGCTTAACAGATCCCGCATAATTACGGGTCGCCTTTATAGCTTTAGAAAAACAACTTCAGTGCGTCTGAGTCCAAAAGAATTGATCAGTGGTGCTTGTGACCGGCTGCACCTGGGTTTTACCATAATTCTCTGCCTGTTATTTATGGTTCACAGTCTGCACTGTGCGTGACCCAAGTTTTGTCTGCACAGATGTTGGGACTAGCGATGTATTTGGTGGAAGAAGCCTGCAAAGGAGAATTGCAGCACGATGTAAGGATGGGTGCGCTATCAGTCAGCTACAACAAGCGCAAACCCTGAAAGAGTAGGTTCTTATTTCTGGCTTTTTTTTTCTGTAATAACAGTAGCGGTCTAACTGTATGATTAACAGCGAGAGTCCAAAAGTAGCAGGCTAATAAAATACTGCGCCATCAAAGGAAAGCCTCAGCTTCTCGCAGTGATGAAGGCTGTGCAGCAGATAGATGGAGCTTCTGACTCCACAGTTATTTGTGACCTACTTGGAAGTGAAAGCTTTAACAAACTGTTTGTTCAGTACTCAATTACTAATTTTTTTTTTTTTTAATTATAGTGCATTTGGGTATAATGTAATCCTCTGAACATGGACTAATAGATAAACATTCTCTATAGGAAATTTAATCGGTTCCCGTTGTCTTAATTTTTTCTGCTAGCAAGGACTCGAGGTGTTCCTTCTTTTTCCATTGCAAAAAAACCCCCACCCCAAAACCCCATAACCTTTTCTATCATGTATCCAATATTTTATAGAGCAATCACAAAGGATAGTAAATTGAGTAAAACATACTATCCTTGGCAGGATTTCCCTTATGACTAAATTCAATATGAACAAAGAGGACAAGGGCAAATAACTTCACTTATTCAGGTCATTTTTTTATAAGAATCATAAAAGTTAGATAGAAAAGGCCTATTAGATTATCTCGCCTGTCTTCCATCTTGCCAGTTCTGGCTTGTTCTCTACAGTAACCTTGTGAAATTTTCCTTGTCCAAATGGAAGAAAGATAATTTGCCTGCCGCTGATTTTTTTTTTTTTTTTTTTTTTTTTTTGAGTGGAAAAGGATGGATGGTTTTCTATCTGGGCTAGCAAATACTTCTTATGCTTCTACATGGCTCATTTTTAATTTCTACAACTGCCTTCTCTTCAGTAGTTTTATGTTCCTCTTTTTGAGCCCTGTGATCTTATCGTGAGGCATGTTTCCTACACTTTGGCCTACGTTTTTAATTCCACCCCGTTATTCTCGTTGTTCAAGTATTGGAATAACCCCGAGGCTATCTGTAACAATTTCACCCCATTGTGTTTCTGCCCTTCAAGTGCTTGCCAGGATTAATGTACGAACAACAACAGATTGTTCTTCCCGTATAGTGGGAAATGTTTATAGTGCTCTTCAGATTAAAATAATTTAAAATCCTCTTAAAGATAGGGTCTTTTTCCCCCCTGAGAGAGCTACCAGGGATGTATATATCAGATGACTTAAAAACCCCAAAACAATACAAACAGAGCCTCTTAGCAATGGGAAAAGAACACAAATAATTGGATAGAAGCTCATCAGCGTGGCGGTTATGAAGCTTGTGCTGCGTGCCTTTGTCGCAGACATGTTTAACTCAACACACATGTTTTAATTGCTGTGCAGCTTCTCACATGTGTGAAGAAACAAGTGGAATGTTTTTGACGTTTGTTGAGCTAAATTACAGTGACATCAGTAGCATTACCGCATCCAGAGTAATACCGAAATTAATCATAGGATGGTTTGGGTTGGAAGGGACCTTAAAGATCATCCAGTTCCACCCCCCTGCCCTGGGCAGGGACACCTCCCACCAGACCAGGTTGCTCCAAGCCCCGGCCAACCTGGCCTCGAACCCCTCCAGGGATGGGGCAGCCACAGCTTCTCTGGGCAACCTGGGCCAGGGGCTCACCGCCCTCACAGCCAAGAATTTCTTCCTAATATCTAACCCAAATCTCCCCTCTTGCAGTGGAAAACCCTTCCCCCTCGTCCCATGGCTCCCCTCCCTCATCCAGAGTCCCTCCCCAGCTTTCCTGGAGCCCCTTGAGGGACTGGAAGGGGCTCTGAGGTCTCCGTGGAGCCTTCTCTTCTCCAGGCTGAACCCCCCCAACTCTCTCAGCCTGTCCTCCCAGCAGAGGGGCTCCAGCCCTCCCAGCATCTCCGGGGCCTCCTCTGGCCCCGCTCCAACAGCTCCGTGTCTCTCCTGTGCTGAGGCCCCAGAGCTGGAGGCAGCACTGCAGGGGGGTCTCCCCCGAGCGGAGCAGAGGGGCAGAATCCCCCCCCTCGCCCTGCTGCCCACGCTGCTGGGGATGCAGCCCAGGCTGTGGGGGGGTTTCTGGGCTGCCAACGCACGTCGATGGCTCATGTTGAGCTTCTCATCTACCAGCAGCCCCCAAGTCCTCCTCCTCAGGGCTACTCTCAATCCATTCGTCCCCCAGCCTGGATTTGTGCCTGGGATTGCTGTGACCCAGGTGCAGGCCCTTGCACTTGGCTGGGTTGAACTTCATGAGATTTGCTCGGGCCCACCTCTCCAGCCTGTCCAGGTCCCTCTGGATGGCATCCCTTCCCTCCAGCGTGTTGACTGGGCCACACAGAGTTTGGAAGGAATTCATTTATGAGAAGTATATCTGCTTATCTGCCAGCTGAAAAAGTCACTGAGTCAGTAATTTCTGCAATGATCATGGTGTTAGGGCCTTGCAGAGGTGCTGGTGAAATAACAATCTTGTCTTGTTTCCAAAAAAAATCTGGGTTGTGACTCTTGAGCCCTCTTGAATGGGGCATGTGTCTCGTGTCGCTGGGAAATAGGGAATCTGTATGGTTTGGTGTAGTAAAATTGTTCGGCACAGTTTTGGAGCATATACTGTGTGAGGTATGGTCCTACACCAGCAGGTCTGGGGACCACACACGTGGATCTTCATCTCTTCAGCACCTCAACTGTAAATCGCTAGGGGTTGAATTTTGGAGGGAGAACAAGGGAAAGGAAGGTGGCCAGCTCAGTCTGGGGGGAATCAGGTGCCTTAGTCTGTTAGCATCTTTAAAAAAATCTCAGCATCTGTACTTGGACCTCTCCAGCCTCTGCTGGGTTCCTGCATGCCTGTAGACTCTTGGGTAACGTTAGGAAAATGAAGCAAGTCTATAATTTATGAGCATGAGATGTATTGAATGTGACAGGGAAAACAACTGAAAATTAGGATACACAGAATGAACATTTGTGAAAGCAACAGAGGGTTCTTGGAAGCTGGTAGCATATCTTAATGGAACTGATATGCGGGTGTAACGAAGGGAAATAAACCTTTAGTATACGTCAACATGGCTTTTTTGGATAATTGATGTTTATGATACATGTATTTGGTTATATTTTTGTCTGAAAAATGATACATCTGGAGCTTGGGTCTCCTGGTCAGACAAGTAAGAAAACAATGTTTTATTCTTAACAACATATTTATATATAATATATTTCTCTGTCTCCATATCTGCATATCATGTCTTGGGCAGCCTGCATCCCGGGGGAGCACACACCTGAGGGATGTTGTCCCTGCTCTCCAAGGCTTGGCGTTTCTGTCACTGTCCCCAAACAGGCTCTGTGTCGAGAAGTTTGTCTGTCTTTCAGAATGGAAGAGGGGACTACGGACCGCCACAACACACAGGGATTTTATTGAAAAATAGCCCTTTTTTGGGAGAGTGGTTTAACTGCGGGGTGGAATAAAGGTATGACATCCCTTCTCTCCGTTCTCCATTAAATACATGTATGTAAGGGTGACCATGTACAGACTTGCAATAAATTAATTTTGTTTGCAAAAGAGCTGTAATTAGACAGTTCTCCTGCCAATTTGGCACAGGAAGACAAGTAAAATCTCAAGTGGAATGCTTTCCCCATGAAAAGTCTTTCTGTATGTTTTTTTTTTTTTTTTTCCTGTAGCTTGAACATAATAATCTGATTGGCAAACCTTTTTGAAAAAAATGAATTGCATAGCTTATAGCGTGAAATTGTTATCTACATAGGAGTTATCGCTTTTGCATACATGGGGGGGAAAAAAGCAAACTGTGCCGCTGGGAGCTGCAGGGTTGTCCTCTTCGGGAGAGTGACGGGCTGCAGTGACCTGGAAGGCATCCAGCTGGTGTGTCTCCTCCGCTACCAGCGCTGCGTTTCTCCATCTTTTAACTCAGTTCCTACTCTCCGTGGCAGCTGTTTAATTCTTCTGCCAAAGATAGTTTCGGGGGGGGAAAGAACTGCAAAGGAAGGAGTTGTTTAGAATATTGGGTCTAAACATAGATGATGGTGGTGATCGCTGGTTCCATTTTTAGCCCGGCTTCCTAAAGAAATGAGGCTTACACAGAAGTGACATCTGTTCGTCTGCCGCTTCCTCGCAGATTTTGAGCACGTGGGTCAACTTCAGCCAAATTTTGATTAAAAAATAAGTTTTCTATCAGTGTTTCACATTTGGTGGATGGTGTCATTTCAGGAAGGGCAGACTTTTGAGCTTAGGGGTGATCTTTTTTTGAATGCCTGACTGCGGCACCGGCAATGGGGCACGGGAGGGAATCATAGAATAGTTGGGGGTGAAAGGGACCTTAAAGACCATCCAGTTCCACCCCCCTGCCCTGGGCAGGGACACCTCCCACCAGACCAGGTTGCTCCAAGCCCCGTCCAACCTGGCCTTGAACCCCTCCAGGGATGGGGCAGCCACAGCTTCTCTGGGCAACCTGGGCCAGGGGCTCACCACCCTCACAGCCAAGAATTTCTGCCTCAGATCTCAGCTCAGTCTCCCCTCTTGCAGTGGAAAACCCTTCCCCCTGGTCCTATGGCTCCCCTCCCTGATCCAGAGTCCCTCCTCAGCTTTCCTTCTGGAGCCTTCTCTTCTCCAGGCTGAACCCCCCCAACTCTCTCAGCCCGTCCTCCCAGCAGAGGGGCTCCAGCCCTCCCAGCATCTCCGGGGCCTCCTCTGGCCCCGCTCCAACAGCTCCGTGTCTCTCCTGTGCTGAGGCCCCAGAGCTGGAGGCAGCACTGCAGGGGGTTCTCCCCCGAGCGGAGCAGAGGGGCAGAATCCCCCCCCCTCGCCCTGCTGCCCACGCTGCTGGGGATGCAGCCCAGGCTGCGGGGGGGTCTTGCAAAGCAGGGGAGCAAGAGAGGTGGAGGAGAGCTGGGTGCTAGAATCATAGCATCATTTAGGTTGGAAAAGACCCTTGGGATCATCAAGTCCAACCATCATCTCCACTCTACAAAGTTCTCCCTTACACCATATCCCCTAACACCACATCTAAATGAGTCTTAAACACATCCAGGGATGGTGACTCCACCACCTCCCTGGGCAGCCTATTCCAGTGTCTGACCACTCTTTCTGGGAAGAATTTTGTCCTAATGTCCAGCCTAAACCTACCCTGCTGCAGCTTGAACCCATTCCCTCTTGTTCTATCACTAATTACCTGTGAGAGGAGACCAGCACCAACCTCTCTACAGTGTCCTTTCAAGTAGTTGCAGAGAGCAATGAGGTCTCCCCTCAGCCTCCTCTTCCTCAGACTAAACAGTCCCAGCTCCTTCCATCGCTCCTCATCAGATTTATTCTCCAGGCCCTTCACCAGCTTCATTGCCCTCCTCTGCACTCGCTCCAGCACCTCGATATCTCTCTCGTATTGAGGTGCCCAGAACTGGACACAATACTCAAGGTGTGGCCTCACCAGTGCTGAGTACAGGGGGACAATCACCTCCCCCCTTCTGCTGGTCACACTATTTCTAATACAAGCCAGGACGCCATTGGCCCCCTTGGCCACCTGGGCACACTGCTGGCTCATGTTCAGCCGCTTGTCAGTTAGAACCCCCAGGTCAGTGCCTTGCTGGTGGGTGAGCTGGGATACAACTCTCTGGGTAGAGAATAAAAGTGATGAGAAAACCATAGGGTAGCAGTTCCCTGTCTCAAAGAGTGTCCTGTCCTGTGTCACTAGGTAGGGTCCTACCAGAAAGAGGTGTCTTCTCCTGCTCTGTTCCCACCTCTCCTTGTGCTAGCATGAACATCTTTGGACCACTACTACTTCAGAAACATTTTTGTCCATTTTATTTGGAGCTTAGATTAGTTTAAAGCAATCCTGAAAGTGAAGCCCAATGAGGTGGCGATGGGGAAAAGCTGTTTGTGGCGCAAGTCTGTCCTTCTGTCACACAAAGCTGCTTTGACTTATCGAGCCTGGCTTTGGGCAGGATTAGTCCCACTGGCTGTGCAAGTTGTGTGTGATCCAAGTGAGCGAGCAAGTGTTACTGGGGGAGAAGCACCTCAATGTCAACCACCGTGGTTGAGCAGAGAAGTCGGTGGAGTCTGGTAGAGCTTCCCAGCTTGAGTCCTCTTGTTTTCTTTGCTGCTTTCTTCCACATCATCCAACTTCTGCTAATCTGTGTCTGGTGAGGACCGCGTTCTCCTGCGTCCACCCCCATGAAGGCTTTGTGGGCATGCATACCTGGTTCCACCGGCCATGGGAAAGCGGCAAGGCTGTGTCTTTGGAAATCATAGAATCATAGAATGGTTTGGGTTGGAAGGGACCTTGAAGATCATCTAGTCCCGAGCCCCCTGCTGTGATCAGGGACACCTCCCACTAGACCAAGCTGCTCATAACTGACCTGGGGAATAAGAGCTGTGACACTAGTTGTGGAGAGGACTTTGCCCCTGTTTGGGATCTGGCTGATCTGCAGAAACGTTTTAAGGGGCTCTTAAGACTTTTGTAATGGGGTGGTAAAATGCTACGACTGCAAAGAGTTCTTTAAGATGTCCTCCCGCAGTCTACGAGGAGCTCCCGGCAGAGAGAAATAAACTGGTGACCTGGAAAAAGAAAATGAAGGAAGCAAGATTAATCTGCTCGACAGGGAATGCCGTCGTGGGATTTATTTTGATTCCTGTGAAAGTACCAGCCTGAAAGACTTTATACAGGGAAATTTGGTATTTTATCGTTGGAGAGAAAAACTGTAGATTTGGGTGTTTTTGGTTTTTTTTTGTTGTTGTTGTTCCTGGTGAGGAATCTGTGAGTGCTTTGGAGAAGCTCCTCTGGATGATATACTTTATTTAGCAACTGTCATGCCAGTGTGTACGATCTCTAGTGATAGAGCCTGTCCTGGGAAAAGCCTGAAATCCAGAATCATGAAATATTTAAAGGACAGTTCACTGCTAATGGGCTCCGGTTTCGCGCTGGTACCACAGGATCAGGAACAAAAGGCTCTGTGTACCAATGCCAAGTTGCCTGAGACTGCTCCTGATTTTTTTTGAAGTTCTAATTCAGGTTTTATCAAAAGGCAGATCTTCAGTTCAGCAAGGCAGGGTTCAGTTGGTTAAAACCAGCAAAAGCTTGGTTTTTTCCCTTACTTGAAGGAAACCTTGAATATGGTACACATAACATTTTTTTTTTTCAGCAGTAGATAAATTGATGTGAGAAAAAATATACAGTATTGATTTTTCTTTTCCTGTGGCTTTTGAGAGCCTGTTAATGCAGCAAGTACACAAGAGCACTCATGTGTCTGTCTGCACCATAATCTCTAATAAATTGACTTTTTTAAAAACCATTTTTAGTCTGTAGTTTCAGTGACTTGATTTGTGGAGTAGATGATATCTCCTGGCACATAATTACTCATTTTTGGGTTGTGTAAAAGGTTGGAGGATAAATTTTGATGCATTATCTGTAGTGCTAAACATCTTTCCTATTGCTCATACGAGTTTTTCCTCTCTGTCTTCTTCCTTATTGTAGCCGAGTAGAGAGGTTTTCAGGGATTGGGTTTTTTTCAGTGTTAAAATTTATAGTGCAGGCACTTTCTAGAGCTAATTCTTGCACATCGTGACATGGCAACGGTCATGATCATGGCAAGGGCAATGATTTATATTCAGGAGACCAGCTATTTCTTTCTCGCAGGGTCACCAACTGTGTAAACAGGTTAGTGACCGGAATGAACTGCGACCTTTTGCGTCTTGTTTTCTTTTGGGAAAGAAATAAAAACCTGCAGCAGGACACATGGCGGTAATCACATTAACGATAAAATGAAAGCAATTTGATAATATATAACAGAATTTGATATCCAAGGAACTGTCAGTCTGGTGGTGGTAGTGATCCGAGGATGCCAAGGAAGGCCATGGGTAGATGCTGACATAGAATCGTAGAATTGTTTAGATTGGAAGGGATCATCGAGTCCAACCATCAACCACCAAGACCACCACTAACCCATGCCCTCAGCACCATGTCTACCTGTCTTTTAAATGCCTCCAGGGATGGCATTTCCACCACTTCCCTGGGCAGCCTTTTCCAGTGTTTAATAACCCTTTCGTTAACCCAGCACTGCTGCGTCCACCGCTAAACCATGTCCCTCAGCACCATGTCTGCCCAGCTTTTAAATATCTCTAGGAATGGTGACTCCACCACGGCAGCCTGTTCCAATGCTTGACAACCCTTTTGGTGAAGATATTTTTCCTAATATCCATCCTAAACCTCCCCTGGCAGAACTTGAGGCTGTTTCCTCTTGTCCTATCCCTTGCAGCTGTATGAGATCATAGAATCATGGAATCATAGAATACTTTGGGTTGGAAGGGACCTTAAAGATCATCTAGTTCCAACCCCCCTGCCCTGGGCAGGGACACCTCCCACTAGACCAGGTTGCTCCAAGCCTCATCCAGCCTGGCCTTGAACCCCTCCAGGGATGGGGCAGCCACAACTTCCCCGGGCAACCTGTTCCAGTGCCTCACCACCCTCACAGCAAAGAATTTCTTCCTGAGATCCAATCTAAATCTCCCCTCCTTCAGTTTGAAACTGTTACCCCGTGTCCCATCATTACACTCCCTGATAAAGAGTCCCTCCCCATCCTTTCTGTAGGCCCCTTTAGAGACTGGAAGGCTGCTATAAGGTCTCCCTGGAGCCTTCTCTTCTCCAGGCTGAACCCCCCCAGCTCTCTCAGCCTCTCCTCATAGCAGAGGGGCTCCAGCCCTCTGATCGTCATGACGTTTGTGCGTGGTTGGGTAACCTGTGTTGAATTCCAACAGAAGCACTTCTGAAACCAATGAACAGGTAGGCAGATGGTGACACTTACGAATCACCGACATTTGGGGACGCTTTCTGTGTGTGTGTTGCTTTTCGTTCATGCTGTTCTGGGCTTGCGGTCAAAATTTTGTGGTCATTAATATTTTCTTCCCATTATCCAGTGCAGGACTGCATTGGGAGTTGGACTAGATGATCTCTAGAGATCCCTTCCGACTCTGAAAAATTCTGTGATTCCGTGATTCCATGGTTCTGTGTCCAATTTCTTAGAGCCTTGCTGCCCATAGTCGGTGTTACCTAGGATTTGCAGTCCCAAGCCAGTAACGTTCTTTTTTCTATATTCTGTTCTTTCCATGTCTAAGGACTTATAGGTTGCCACGGTGCCACAGGGACCGTGTTGTCACTGCTATGAAAAGAGATGGACGCTGATTATGTTGCTCTGTGGTGGTTTATTCCAAATAACTCATTGTCTTGACAGTAATTCTATGATGCCAGTGCTCATTATGGTGATCCTTCTTTAACACCATTCCTCACGTCGAGATACTGATAGGATTTTCACTTGGTCTTTGGTGTCTTCCTAACATAACCACTTGTTCTTACCCAGTTTTCTAGTTTTTGATCTTGTGGTCTTCCCTTGAGGTCCTGCGAAGTCACAGGTCTTCACCTGGAAGCCTTTATATGGAGGAGACTCCATATAAAGAGAGATTCCATGTGGACTTCTGACTCAGAAGATTTATTCTTTTTTTTTTATCCTGTCCAAATAGGAGAACGGTTGCCTTGAACTTTCAAAGTCTTACAGCTCAGCTCGAATTGGTAGAAACACGGAACGTTGCCTATGGATGGAGCTGAGCTCAGATCAGCTGAAGAAAGTCTGGTGTCCTCCTGTTAGCTATGGAAAAAGGATCCCAACAAAAAAGAAGAGGGGTAAATGCAAGTTGTGGAATCTGTCTCCCTCTCCTTCATGACGCACGCTACCACAAATGGAGCTAATGACGCTGTTGAGTTTACCTTGTCTTTTCTTTTTGTGTCCTTGTGTGAAGAAGGAACCAAAGGCTCAGCCTGGGACGCTGTGGCCATTTCAGATCACAGGCAGCCCTTGGCAGGCAGGAACTGCCTGAAGCTCAAGGCACCGAAGGTTTCAAGAGCACGAGACGTTGCTTTTACAGAGGAAGAAGGAAAAAGAGTTGTTCCAAACTTGTGCTGCTTTGAGACTTCAGCTCTCAAGGCCACAAGCAGACCTTTTGGCATGTTAAATCAGAGAATCACAGAATCATTTAGGCTGGGAAAGACCTTTAAGCTCATTGAGTCCAATCGTTAACCCAGCACTGCCATGTCCACCACTAATCCATGTCCCTCAGCACCACGTCTGCCCGGCTTTTAAATACCTCCAGGAATGGTGACTCCACCACTTCCCTAGGCAGCCTGTTCCAATGCTTGACAACCCTTTTGGTGAAGATATTTTTCCTAATATCCATCCTAAACCTCCCCTGGCACAACTTGAGGCTGCTTCCTCTTGTCCTATCACTTCTGGTGTTATTACACGGGATCATTTTCCTTCCACTAGCTGAGGGTCAGGCAATCTCTTTGTGGGTACCACTTGGACCTCACAAAGCCAGGAGACTCTGAGTTGCAGGTAAATTGCAGAAGAGCTTGCAGTTTACCTTCCCTGTGCAGTCAACAAACACGCTTTAAATTTTTATAAGGTGGTGCCCTTTTTTGACCCAGCAACGTTTGCACAGAGCTGCTGCGTGAAGAGTTCAGTGAGGACGGAGACTGTCACCAGTGGTTTGTTCCAGTATTTTCACTTGGCTCTGGGGCTCCTCTTTGAGTTGTTGCCTGAAGGTGATACCAGCCGTATTATGCAGGAACGTTATTTTGTGTGTGTGTGGATGTATGTGTTTATACACCACCACCCGATGCAAATGGGACTGTTCTTTTTATATGTTGTTATTCCTATTGATCTGAGAAATGCATCGGAATTAATACAAAAATCTCATTGGCCCTTTATAACTAAAAAACGGAGGGTGCTTGACATCTGGAAAGAGCTGTGCCTCATTTGTTCTTTTTCTGGAAGCAATGCCATTAATATTTTTCTGGCTCCTGATATTTTTTTACATACTTTCCAGGGGGCCTTTTATTGCTTTAACAGACAAATGGAGCATCCGTATGGCTTCTGTTTTCCTGTTGTCTTTACTTTTCCCATACTTTCCTTTATATCTCCATCCAAGTGGTTGTTCTCACTCGACTCTTTATGTCCCTCTGTATTAAGGAGCACCACTTTTTGTCTTCTTTCCCAGTTGTTGAACATCTCAAGGCACTGGATGCAATCTGCTGCAACAGCGTAAAAGGCATTAGGTTTAAGTTCTGGGTTTTTTTTTTCAGGAATCAGCTTTGGTAGACCAACAGTAGCAGTTTTGTGCATGATGTTCTCCCCCTTAATTTTTCGCTCAGTGAGATGTACTTTCTTTTTCTGAATTAAACCCAAAGACAAACCGTGGAAGATACAATGGTGCCAGAACAGCAAAGGTTGGTAGAAAATGTGGAAGCCAAAAAGCCTTTCCCTCTGGATTGAAGGGACATTAAGTCTGCTTGGAAGCATGTGTTGTGAGATATAAAGTGAAATTAAGGACTTGTAATTCTTGCAAGTTCATGGCATTTCTTTTTTTTTTTTTTCCTGGAGTGCTGATCTTTATTTTTTACTTCTTATGTACTTTTTAGAAGGTAATGGCTTCCATGGGAGGAGCTCGTACATTTGTATGGTTGGCTTTTTATTGCAGTAGGCTTTTAGCAGGTCAAGGAAGCGCACATAGGGGGGCTCTTAAAGTGGACTAGGAAGTGATTTTGCTTAGCTTTGTTTTATCGCTTCTTTGACAAATCTTGCTCTCTGTCCCCTCGGGTTACAGCTTTCTAAGCCGTGCCAGCGAAAGCAAGAGAGTAATGCTCTGCCAGCACTGCTAACTTCAGATAAAGCGTGGAGTATACTTGCAAACACCTCTCTTCTTGCCATAGTACTTCTGATAGTTCCTCCATTGCCGCTGGTAGGGGGATGACTGGCTCTGTGGATGGTGAGAGCTCAGTGGATGTCATTTACTTAGATTTAGCAAGGTTTTCTACGTCCTTGTCGCCGTACTGGGGAGTGGTGGACTACGAGATGGGGTGGAAAACTGGTTGCAGAGATCAGTGGTTTGATGTAAGCAGAGGGCTGGTTATGTGTGGCTTCCCTGAGGATTAATAGTGGGACCAAGACTTTTTAATATCTTTCTCAACATCTTGATAGATGGGGTGCGACACACCTTTTGTAAATTAATGGATGGAGCTGCATCGGGAGTAACAGTAGTGATTGTGGGCAGGGATTCCCGTCCAGAAGGACTTCAAAAAGGTGGAGAACAAGGCTGATGGAAACCCATGAAGCTCAGCAGAGTCATCCTTCACCTGGGATGGAACAATCCCATGCAAGAGGCTCCCTGGCACAAGAAGGACAGTGGAAAGCTGAAGAAGCCTCCAAGATGGTTGTGAGCTGGAGCGTCTGATGTTAGCAAAGGTGATGAGCTGGGTCTGCTCAATCTGGAGAAGGTGCAAGGGGAACCTTATTACTGCCGTTACCTTCATTTACCCAAAGGGGAGGTTCCAGGGAAGGTGGTGCATGCTTCTCAGAGGTGTGTAGAGATAAGAGGCAACAGACACAAGTTTGATTTAGATTACACATGAAGCGGGAGGAAAAGCAACTCCAAACCCTGAACTATTGCCTGAGGAGACATGGGAATCCCCATTAGAAAGATTTAGATTAGAAAGCACATCTGCCAGGAACAGTTCCAGTATTGTTCTTGCCTTGCCTCTTGGACTTCATGAAGAAAGTCTCACCTTCTTTTCTTACAAAGATAAAAAAAAACCCCACACCAAAACCCATCCTGAAAATATGTTGCATGCGTGTGTTATTTGTACTTCTAGAACTGGATATCCCCTGGCAGTGCGTCCATTTCTTCTCAGAGATGGGCACCAGTGTATTCCAAGTCCTGGTTTGTTGGACACGCAAGCCTTGGATTCAACTTGAAACTCAGTGGGGAGGTATTTGCTACACATTTTTTGCTGCACAGTGAAATACAAATAGCCCTTTTTCACTCCCTCAAGAAACGTTAAAAGTCTATTTGGAGGAATAAAAGTGCAGTGCAACATTTAGTCATAAATTGAAGATTTCCAACACCGTGTTGACTTAAAGCATATGTTAGTGAAACATGTCTCTGCTTTGCAGACAATTTTTGTACTTGTGCTGTGGCAAGCACATTTAAAACAAGCACGGAAAGTGTGCTGCCGGGAACAATCCAGCGGTGATGGTAGGGTCATTTAGATGACTTAATAGGTCTTTTTTTTTTTTTTCCTAGCTATCTGTATTAAATCAATGATTCATATAAATTGTGCCAAAGGGAGTTAATTGTTATTATATGGTATAAAAAGCTGCCAAACTAAGGGCAAAACACTCATTGCAGTGCGTGAAATAAAATGGAGTTATGATTGCTGAAAGCACGAAATGGCTGAACCTTTCACCCCTACCAAACGGCATGAACTGAAACCGCCACGGTAACGGCGGGAGGAAAGACATTTTGGAAGCAACGGTTTGGAGGTCGTGGTGTGTTTGGAGGCTTTGGCACATTTGGAGGTTCTCCAGAACACGCAACAAAAATTGAACGTGAAATACCCAGCTGAAGGAGAATATTGTATTTCTCCGGTGCCCAGATCTGCAGAGGAATTTAGGAATTTAACTTCATTGGTTTGGTGGGAGTTGAGCTTCTAAATATCTTTGAGGGATTAGGCTGCAGTCTATGTAATATGGTTTATTTCTTATCTGTACAAGAGGGGCACCGGTGCCGTTCTCTCTTGCAGAAATGTTATAAAGAAAAATACTTCAGATGGGTTATTGGGTGGGTTTTATTTTGTGGTTAGATACTGTGAAGATGAGACTACGTAGGTATCTTAATTAGATAGCTATGGGCTGGGTAATAAGCTTGGCTCAGAATATGTTCTGCAGGCACATTTTCAGGGCTGTTTGAAGATGAATTGTAGCTTCTCTGAGAGAGGGTACACATCAAGGGCGCTTGAGCAGAAGATGATACGCTTTGGTGCTGGCTGTTGCATGCTATTGCTTTGGAATATTCCTCACTGTAGTCAATGAAGAGAGAAAAAAAAATCCCTCATATATTGCTTAATTTCAGTATGCGCTTTGCACAAAATTTGACATAGCCCTTTCCTAGGGAAGCTGTGTTTTAGGGAAGTTCCCTAGGGAAGTTGTGTCCAGTTCTGGGCCCCTCACTACAAAAAAATCCATTGAGGTGCTGGAGCGTGTCCAGAGAAGGGCACCGGAGGTGGTGAGGGGTCTGGAGCACAAGTCTTGTGAGGAGCGGCTGAGGGAGCTGGGGGTGTTCAGCCTGGAGAAAAGGAGGCTGAGGGGAGACCTTCTCGCTCTCTGCAACTCCCTAAGAGGAGGGGGTAGCCAGGGGGGGTCGGTCTCTTCTCCCAAGGGACAGGCCATAGGACAAGAGGAAACGGCCTCAAGTCGCACCAGGGGAGGTTTAGGATGGATATTAGGAAAAAATTTCTTCCCCGAAAGGGTTGTGAAGCATTGGAAGAGGCTGCCCAGGGCAGTGGTGGAGTTGCCATCCCTGGAGGGATTTACAAGCCGGGCAGACGTGGTGCTGAGGGACATGGGGTAGCGGTGGGTTTGTCAGTGTTGGGTTGATGGTTGGACTCGATGATCTGAAAGGTCCCTTCCAACCATGGCGATTCTGTGATTCTATGATTGTAAATGGAAGAAGATAAGATAATATAATGAGAAGAAAACGTGGGAGTGGAAAAACTGGCTATTGTGTAAAGGAGAATGGGTAAAAGAGACATTTTTAGGAATTGTTTGGAGGAAAGTCTGCATTTTTTGTGCAACTGTAGTCTTCAAAGTACGAGTCAGTGTGGCAAAACCTAGAGGAGCAGGTGGAAGGTGTACGGTAGAGAGAGGGTCTAGGGTGGGACAGAGGAGGACAACTGGAGTGGAGACAGTGGCGTGGAAGAACTGCTGAGAGCAACTTGGAGTCATTTGGAATGAGTGCATGGATTTGTTAGAGTTGATGCGGAAGTTCAGGAGTACCGTGACACACTAGAAACTTAGGAAATGGCATTACTGAAAATGGTGAAACTCAGCACTCCGCAGTTACTAAATAATTAATAACGGATAATTTCTGGCCTGCTTAGTGACCTGACCTGATTGTGAGAAATGAATTGTGTGGGGTAAGGATTAGAGTGCTATTAGGCATGGTCTTTGCTGGGATTGGCCAGTAGTGGAAGAGTAGATGATTAAAGTCCTTTACAAAAGCTGTTACAGGGCTGGAAGAAAGCTTTTCATTTTTCTCTAATATAAGCAAGATTTTTTTTTTATCCATCTGCAGTATTCAAGAAGGTGAAATACTTGCATGTACGCTCCTATGACTTCTTTAAGAACTGGTGGTTATTGCTCTAAATTTTGACCAGCTTTTTCACTGGCATTGCTACGCTAATATCTGTGTCCCTCTGCGTGGCAAAGGGAATCAAGGGAAGAAAAATGAAGTCTAAGACAGAAATTGCTAATGACTTCCAAAGGAAGGAGAGATTGGGATTGCTCTAAACAATTGCTTAATAGACCCTAGTGAAAGAAGTGTTGACTTAACTTGTTTTTAATTGCTTTTAAGCTTATTTAAAAAAAGGAGTTTGTTATCGAAAAGGTAAGTATTTAGTCCTTGAAAAATTGTGGTGAACTTTGGAAACACCTTTACGGAAGAGCGGTCACCCACCTTAAAATTATTTAGCTAGCTTAATTAATCACTTGAAAAAGTATCAGTGCAGGGATGCTGCTCAAGTATGTCAACATGTGCATGGTTCGGGTATAACAGAAGACAAAAGATCTGATGAACAGTCAGTTGTTGCTTTAGGAAACTTTACGGATAAGTAAAAAAAATTAACCATTTTTGTGAGCCACTTTTTTGACCAGAACTCCTTCTCCCAAGACAGAGGGGACAGCAGGACTGTAGTTTCTAGAGACAAAAGCGTTGCTGGCAAAATCATTTGGTCAAGACATCGTTGGACTAGATGATCTGAAAGGTCCCTTCCGACCTAGGCAATTCTATGATAACTTATATTGGTAAAACAATGATTTCATCCCTGTAGCTTAGCTGGATTTTCAAATGGAAATAACTGCAGCAAGAAGACTCTTTGTCGATACAACCATCTGCAAATTGATTTTGTTGTCGTGTTTTTGTTGTCATGAGGACAGCGGAGAAAAGATCACACCTCTGCCTTGTGTAGCTGTATTAGCAAATCAATGTGAAGAGATCAAGGTCTGTTCATAACCTGTGATTTTGTTTTGGGGCTTGACTACAAGCTGTTAGTTGGCTTTACAGGACAGGACCAAGGATGGATAAAACCATCAGGAGAGGTGTGTGCAGGTCTTGTTCTATTGTTTTATCTCTCTGTCCCTAAATAGAGTGTTCTGCTTGACAAATAAATGTCTTATTTTGGAAAGCATGTCTGTCTTTGCTGGAAACAACTGCATTTCTCCCAAGAGACATGCCTCCACTGGGAGACTTCATCCAACATCCCTTGGGCATGTTAAAGGAGCATCAATGAAAACCAGGTTCTAAAACCCAATCACAGAATGGTTTGAGTTGGAAAGGACTTTGAAAGATCATCTAGTCCAACCCCCATGCCATGGGCAGGGACATCTTTCACTAGACCAGGTTGCTAGATCAGGATATTCCAAGGATGGAGGTTGGACCTCCTTACTGGGCACCCCTTACACTGCTGTCTAACCCCAAATATGAACTCGTTTCTACCTTATACCCAGCTGGAATTCTCCTTGCTGGCACTTGTCCCTGTTGCCTTGCTGTGCATCTCTAGGAGTCTGGCTCTGTCTTCTCTGTAGGTACTTGCAGGCACCAAGGAGGACTCCCAAAGCCATCTCTTCTCCAAACACACATGTCCTGCAGCCTTTCCTCATGTGCTCCGGCCACCTGACCATCTTGATGGCCTTCCATTGGACTCTCTTGTATTGGGGACCCCAGTACTGTTGGTTTCCAAGAGCTACTATTTCAGATGAAGCTTCAAAAGTACTTCAAAAGCTTCAAAAATGTTTTCTATCCTGTCTACAAAGTTGTTGAGAAAGCTGTTCAAAACTATTGGTCCCACTATCATCCCTGAGGGATGCCACATGGAACCAAGCACCCAGCTGGACTTTGGGCCTTGGACAACCACCTTTCCAGTCTGACAGCCCAGACAATTTTCCATGCACCTTGTAGCTAAATTGGGGAGCTATAAAGGGAATGGATAGATTACAAGGATATAATGGTGGGAGATCGTAGCATCGTAGAATAGTTTAGGGGGGAATGGACCTTTAAAGGCCATCTAGTCCAACCTCCTGCCATGAGCAGGGACATCAACTGGATCAGCTTGCTCAGAGCCCCATCCAACCTAGCCTGGAATGTTTCCAGGACAGGTAGAAATGGTGCAATGGTGGGAAACCATGTGGAAAACCTTGCTAAAGCCATGGTAAGTGCCCCACCCGCTGTGCTCTCATCATACACAGAGCTGGTCATCCCCCTGCCAGAGGCGATCGGGGTAGGATTGCTGTCATCCCTCAAATTTGATAGGGAAGGGCCTTACACAGATATTGGCCACCTTCCTCAGCATCCTCGGATATGTCCTGTCTGGTCCTGGGGACTTGTGTGTCCCTGGCTTATTTAATTAGTCCTTTATTTGGTCCTCTATCCTCTTTTGAGGGTAGCACCTGTCTCCCCACACTTTGCTGCTAGGCAGTGTGTTGAGCCTAACTATTCTGATAGTTTGGAGATTTAAGAAAAACCTTCTTCAAAGACGGATTGTATAAACTGTAGATTAATAAACTAGACAAGAACGTAATGCCATTTTCTATTCTAAACAGAGTAAAGTGAAAATCAAGAATGAGTGCATTTTTCTCCAATGTGTATTTTTCTGGATCACGAAATGTAGCCGATGTTGTGTAAAGCAACATTTCTTTGTAAAACGGCATGTTTGAAAGAGTGGCCTTATAAGAATTAGTCTTTTTTTTTTTTAATAGATATAACTATAAAAGCAAACCGGATCTCACTTTGTTGGTTTAAGTTTCTCTTATCTGCTGATGTGAGTTGAGATTACAGCGGATGACTCAAATACCTTGAGTCCACCCATCCTGTGTCGGCTCCCGGCTCTGCACCTGAATCCTCTCCGGCGCTGAAATCCAGAGCTCAACAGGGAGCTGAGCCGCACAGGCAAAACCGCTGCCGATATTTCGGTAACAGTTGTCCTTTTACCAATCTTTGGCTCTAAAAGCAACTCCTCCATTTTTCCAGTGGATTAGGCTTTTTTTTTTTTTTAATCAGTTACTGGTGAGTGAGTAAAAACAGGGATGGGATTTGCTGCTTTTCCTAATCTCGCTCTGCCCTTCTAGCCTTGATAGGGCATCCTTCAAGCAGGAAAGCAATTCTAACGATATAGTAGAAGAAATGGTGGAAAAGGGAGGTGTGGCCGGGGTGATACTCAGATGAATACCGACGTCAGACACTTGTCTTTCTTGCAAGCTGAGACAACAGGATGTTCCTGGAGGAAGGATGATGCCCAGCTTTGCCAGTTTTAATGACTTCCGTGCTTTTCTTACGTCTCGATTTCACACTTGTATCCTGTATGTAAAAAAAAAAAAAGGTTCCTCTGTGTAATATTTAACACTCTGGGTTTACAGAACCCTTTAATTTTAGAGACTCGTTGCATGTGAGATTTTGAGTTGTGTATTTTGACGTTGAGGTTTCGTGGATGCCCGTGAGGTTTCTAGTGAAACATGTGTGCGTGCTCCTGTGCTGCTTCCAGTCCCTTTTCACCCTCTTTTTCCAAAAACTCTCCTCTAGACTGCCCAAAGCCATGGCTGGTGACCCCCAACCTGGTTCCACCAGCTGGACAGGACGAGTGCCAGGGATGGGTCTTTGCTTGCCCGGCTCTTGGCAGGAGCAAGCTCAGGAGATGCAAGCAGTCCTGGTGGCCTCTCTCCCCCGAGCACCACCAACGTGCTGTGGCATCTGGGGTGACCAGGGGTGAATTTCTACTTGTTCTGCCCTTTTCTCTTGGTGCACATTCTCTTGGCTGCGTCTTTTATTTTCTTCCTTTGGGGCGAAGTATTTTTCTTGGGAGTTTCGCTCCTCCTCTGCTGCCTGTTCCCATTGCTGGGCTGCCTTAACTGTGCTGGTACAACTATGCGAAGGGCCAGATGGGAAAACAGAGCAGTGAACAGCAAAAAAAAAGTTATTTTTAACCCAGATCAGATCTCTAATCTGGTTTGCTGTACAGCTCCGTAGCAGTCGTGTTGGTACAAAGGTGACTGGCAATTTTTGTGGGGAGGAAAAGACGGGAAGGCACTTCCAGCCAGTAACGTCCCTGCGGTTTCCTGCCGTGTTTTCTGCCTTCCGAAATTATTTCTTTCCATGCCTTTATTTCCTGCTAGGTATTTTCACAGATGTTTTGGCTTCCAGTTCCTCCAGGTGGATCTCACCTAATGTTTTTTATTGCCAATACCTCTGGTTTCTCAAGGTTTGTTTTTGGTTTTTTTTTGTTTTTTTTTTTAACGTGCCCTGAGAAGAACTGAACTCGGCTCCATTCCAGCTAATTTGTGTATATTCATCAACATTTTGCCCTATTCTTCCTTAATTTAGGTACTAAATGTGTTAGGTTTTATAACAGCTATCTCTGGTATCCTCTCTACAGTATCTCCTTGCTCCCAAATCAATACCACACCCTTTATTACTGCCTTTAAGTCATAGGCCTTTAATTATATTCACTGTGTGAGTAAAGGTGTCTGAAGGAACTTCAGACTGAAACATTGTCAATGCTTTTCCTAACGTCTAAATAGATTCTGTCATCTTCTCATTAATCCCTCTTTTATAATGATGGGGAGGCTTGTGTTTGCGTGTTTTTCTTAGATTTTATTTTTTTTTTTTAAATAGAGGTAAAGGTCAAACTGAGGCTGCTGTCGCTGAAAGGTTTAATTTTATTTTTTAAGATGATGGCTGCGTATGGTTTTTTAATACTGAAACTTTCCGAAGACTGAGTATTGTCAGTAGTGCAGTAAATTGTTTCCTTCAATTAACACGAATCTTAGCTAATTAAATTGTTTTCTTTTGATTACAAAGTCGTCTGTGACTTAGAAACCTCTAAGTGTCTTGTAATATATAAATTGCACAAGTGAGAATAACTAATCTAGAATCAATACCTGAAGAACTGATTTTGAAAAATTGATGAAAACGGGAGGTAAATAACTTCAACATCTACTTTTGACGAATTTTTCCTGGTGGAATTAGAAACGTGTTTGCTACAAAGACAAGCCCGATGTACGAGGCTACGCAAGCTCAGCGTCAGCCCTCCCTGCTGCCCCGAGGGACGTTTATTCACTAATCTCAGCCAATTTAATTTTATTTATTGGAGCCCAGAAGATCTTTTCCATTTTGCTGGGTTTGGATACTCAGAGGGTTAAACACCAAACGTTGTGGAACAGGATTTAAAAGGAAGGTGCCTGGCTCTGGACAAGCGTCATTAGACCTTGTCCAGTTGGATTTTTAGCTCGTGTTTTTCTCTTCCTTCAAAAATCCCAGGCTCGGTGAGTGTCCTGATGGATGGCCCTGCAATCCGAGGGACTCGAGCGGTACGGAAGGTTTCTGAGACGGAAAATTGGGTCATGAGGAAAGTTTTGCAGTGCTGTCCAACTGAATAAAGTTATTTTCTCAGTGGAGAATGCTGGATTTTTACTCTCCAGCCTGTCAGACACTTAGTGATATGTTTTTATCTTCATTTGATAAGTAGTTGCGGAGTGTATTTTGAAATGAATTATGCTAACACTATTTTATCATAACAATCTGCGATCTACCAAGGCAGGCTTTTTAATCACCATGTTCTAATTAATTCTTAATCTATTTTATAATCCGTGTACTCAGCTCCTACCTCTGGAGTCCAATTTTATAGAAAGAAGACCAAAAGTAATGGGTAAAAAAGAGGGCTTTTTGAAGAATAATTGTAATAAGATCATCATAATGGTGTAGGTGCTAAACCAAAAGCAGCAAACTAAATTTTGGTCCTAGGAGGGGAGGATAGAATTAAAATGAAAAAGAATTGTTTTCCCGCTTGAAACACCGCATTTAGTGGATGAAGATATTTGTGAACAAGTTTTCTTACTGAGTAGCTGCAGTAAAGGTGGGTGTCAGGAGGATGGGGCCAGACTCTTCTCAGTGGTGCCCGGCGACAGGACAAGAGGTAACGGGCACAAACTTGAGCATAGGAAGTTCCACCTAAACATGAGGAGGAACTTCTTTCCTGTGAGGGTGGCAGAGCCCTGGCACAGGCTGCCCAGAGAGGTGGTGGAGTCTCCATCTCTGGAGACCTTCCAAATCTGCCTGGTTGCGTTCCTGTGCCACCTGCTCTGGATGACCCTGGTCTGGCAGGGGGTTGGACCGGATGGTCTCCAGAGGTCCCTTCCAACCCCTGCCATTCTCTGATTCTGAGAAATGTGAAGGGATTTAAACTTTTTTGCACCAAGAAGAAAATAGGAGGGGAGGGAGGACTTCATTAGGGAGTAGGCTGCAGGAACCCCGCTAGGTTTCTTTTCTCAACTTGTAGAGGTAAATTGCTTCAAAAGCTCGAGCATGTAATCTAATAATTAGGAAATTAGAAGTTAATGGGAAACTTGTGCAAAATGGATTCTGCGTTAATGAATTTATTCAGCAAGTTGGGGCAACTTTGGCTCTAGAAAAGGAGTTGACACGGGGTGGTAGGAAGTTGAACGTAGTAAGGAGGAGCTGGAAGAGTCTTGACTCAACCGAGATGGTTTTCCATTTGCAAAAATCTGGTGTACAAGCAAAGGCGGCACAAATCTATGAGAGAAGGTTTAGCAACATCCTTTAAAAAACCCAAACAGGACCCCTCACTACCAAGAAACAAGCACCTCCCAAACTCCATAAAGCATCCAGGTGTCTTCTTCATGTGTCTCAGCTGGTCAAAGTACCTTCTTCATAGGTCTCAGGTGTTGGTGGCTGGCAGTGCCCCAGCCCGTAGAGGGGTGTGCCTGATGGATGGGTGGATGAGGAAGGTTCCAGCATCTCTTCCAGACCCTCCAACACCCAGATCATAACTTTAAAATGAATAAAAAGAGCACTAGCACCCACCAAGCGTGAAAGCATTTTCTAGTTAGTGAATATTTCTCCTTGTCTTCTTTTCATATTTCATTTCAGGAAAAACTACGTCAGTTTTTCCGGCAGTCCTGCCTATGGTAACGCTGTCAGCTCAATAACTGGGGGAACTGGTGCTCTACGTTTCCTAAAGGAGGTGGATTCCAGCTTTCCACCGGTGTTTGCCTTGCCTGAGCTTGCGATCTGAGATCAGCATTTGGGTCCCGTGGTACCGAGGGATGATGGCGGTACCTCTGGCAGCTCTGCAGCTGAGCCTGGAAGAGCTCGCCAGGGTGGCGGGAGTGGGAGAAGGCAGCCTGCCTCTCATGGGGAAGATTTTTTCTGTATTCTTGAAGTCTTTGCTCCCTTTTCTTTCTTGGTTCGTTTAATAGGTGGAGCAATAAACCTGGTTTAGACCCAGAGACAACCAGGAAAAAAAGAGTATTGCACTGATAAGGAGAGCCCTCTTCTTCCCTAAATCTCATCCCCCAAAAAGCAGTAACTTGATAGGGACTTGTGTGCTGGTTAACTGCTCCTTTTGATTTCTAGATGCTTCACGCTAGCTCTTCAGGGAGTAGCACATAGTTTCGTCAGGTGTGTACTGAAGGACTTTTAACACGTTGCCTGGCATTTTTAGATGGGTAATTAAAAATGCTGTGTTACAAGTTAAATGTCCACCCTCGATACGTTGTATGCCTGATAGTCTTCAGCACCAAAATGAGTTTATTCCCTTTGCTTGCTTTTTTTTTTTTTATTTTTAACCGACAGAGAGGCAAGCTTTTCTCTTCCCTGTCTGCCTGCTCCTGTCCTGTGTGGGGGTGACTTCTGCAGGTGTATTCAGCTTTCCGCGGGAGCCTGATGTTTCTCCACTTGCTGGTTTCAGAGGAGCAAGGTTTGCTGGTAGAGCTGATACAGCAAACACTGTACTGGGGGACTCTGATGGCATCATGGGGCTAATCCCAGATCACGCTCTTGATGAACGCGGTCATGCCAGCAGAACTTCCCAGAATCACAGAATGGTTCAGGTTGGAAGGGACCTTAAAGATCATCTAGTTCCACTGCCCTGGGCAGGGACACCTCCCACTAGACCAGGCTGCTCAAAGCCCCGTCCAACCTGGCCTTGAACCCCTCCAGGGATGGGGCATTGACAATTTCCCTGGGTAACCTGTTCCAGTGCCTCACCGCCCTTACAGTAAAGAACTTCTTCCTGAGATCCAATCTAAATCTCCCCTCTTTCAGTTTGAGGCCGTTACCCCATGTCCTATCATTATACTCCCTGAGCCAGAGTCCCTCCCCATCCTTCCTGTAGGCCCCGTTAGGGACTGGAAGGCTGCTATAAGGTCTCCCCGGAGCCTTCTCTTCTCCAGGCTGAACAACCCCAACTCTCTCAGCCTGTCCTCACAGCAGAGGGGCTCCAGCCCTCTGATCATCTCTGAACTTCTTGATGTTGTGCTATTTCCCTGAATTTTCCAAACTAATCCCTCCTCACAGGTCACGTTTTCCCTCTTTAAAATATATTTTATTTCCTCTATTGAATATCTTTGTACTTCTACTCAAAGGCCTTGATTGGGACTGACTGCATTTCTGCAAATGTCTACAGTTTGTGCGTGTATGGCATCGCTGTGGTTAGAGAACGTGGCAGTCCAGGAGTGCAGCTGAAGAGGGGTAGGAGATGGGGGTACAGCACGAAGCAAGAGAGGTACGGTGAGGAATCTGACACAGCTTCAATTACATTTACGTCTTGCACCTTCTCACACATTCAAGTGAAGTGAAAGATGCCGAGTGAAACTATATTTCTTTGGTGTTAAGACTCATTTGAATGATTTCTCTTAAATTCTGAGCATTTACAGCTGGTTTTTGCATGGTGACTGAGGGCATTCAGGGTGATGCGGGTGTGTGGGCAGTTGGATAACCTCCATCTCCGTGCAGCTCATCACAGCTTCTCTCTGCAGTAGCGGCATCCAGTTATTGTGAACCTAATCGTTTTGACTTCTGGTCAAGAAAAACTAGAAAAGGGACCAAAAAAAACCCCCAAAAGGGTGATTCTACTGAGCGTCTGTGTAGCAGCACAATACAAGAAGGTATTGATGCTGTTGCAGCTAAAGAAAGATCCCACCGACAAGGTTAATGGGAGGTGGGTACAGTACTTCTCTCCGTCTCTTTAGATGAACAAAAGGTGAACTTTCTGATAATTCCCCGGCATTAAAGGTTGCTGCAGTCCTGTCCTCATGCTGAATCGAGGTGGTGCCTGGAAACCCTCATGTATTCAGCGCACGCAGCGGTGCTGGACACGTCCGGGGAACCTTTAGTATTTGCTAAGCAGAGATTATTGACTTCCTTGGCCGTACGAGGTATAAAGATGTAAAAATGTTCCAAAACTTGGACTTGAAGTAAATTTAGCTATCAAACCGGCTCTGCTAAATGAAATTGTAACGGCGAAGGTATTGAGATTTGAGGTGTAAAAGCGGTGGAAAGAAGAATCATTGACCACGTGGTTGGTGTTGACCCTGGTGTCGCTGTCGAGGGGTCCTTGGCATCGCATCGCTAAAGGGTGGAGGAAGACTTGGGGCAGGTGGTTTTCTCCCCCATTTGCTTGGACCCAGATTATTTTCTGCTTCTTTCTTGCCACAAAAGGAGTCGTTTGTTTAATTTTACAAAATATTACTGAAGCTGTTGGAACTGAAACTGCAGCCCACGTCTTCTTGATAAATGACTGTGTGTATTCCTGGAAGGAAGTTAAAACGGGGCTGTGTTATATTTGGTACCTCCCGAAGCACCGAGGCTACTTTGAGTACAGAATGTGCTCAAAGAGAGACTAATTTGCCACTGCGGAGCTTGATGTGATGAGATTTGTCAAGTCGTCGTTTCTGCTGGAATTCACTTAAGATTTCTTCTCTCTCCTAAAGATTTTTGCTCATGTATTTTAGAGTTGTGTCTTTGAACTGGGGGACCATAAAGGCAAGTCAAAACAGCCTAAAACCAGGATTAAATTCCAAGCAATGAATATGCTTGTTATAAGGTGGAAATACAGAAGTCAAGCACCCGTACAACAGGTGGGAATATTACTGAGATGTTTCACTGAGTGCGCTCACGCTCTTGGTAGCAACAGTGTTGGGATTATCTGGACCTTTGAGCATCAGTAGGGTGGGATTTGACTTCTCTCCAAGGATGCCATCTCACACGGTTTGGTGGTGGTTGCCTGCAGTTGGCAATTCTGGGAACTTCAATAAAAAATAAGATTCAGTAAAAACGAAGATGAGATACTAGGAAGAAATTCTTGGCTGTGAGGGCGGTGAGCCCCTGGCCCAGGTTGCCCAGAGAAGCTGTGGCTGCCCCATCCCTGGAGGGGTTCAAGGCCAGGTTGGCCGGGGCTTGGAGCAAGCTGGTCTGGTGGGAGGTGCCCCTGCCCAGGGCAGGAGGGTTGGAACTAGATAATCTTTAAGGTCCCTTCCAACTCTAACCATTCCGTGATTCCACGATTTATCATTTTTTTTCCCGTTCGTTTCCAATTTCACGTTGTTTCCATTGCTGGGCTTGCAGGGCCTTTTGGTGTAATGCTGCAGGGAAAGGTGGGGTGGATCGGCCCTCCCAAAGAAAGTCTCAGTTATTTTACTGGATTCGACGCTTTCTGCGCCCTGTTTTCTCCCCAAGAGTGTTTTTTGAGTGAATGTAAACTAATACTGCATCCGTGGTTAGAAGCAATGAAAAAATATTTAATGTAAACCTTTTGGTACTGGGTTGATTAAAATAAACAACTGTTAGAAGGAGCACTGGTCCTGGTTTGTGAACAGTAGGTTTTCTGTTCCTCTGTCTAATGCATAAAGCATGTGGAGCTGCTTGAGAGCTTTTTTTGCGTGCTGTACTTTATTTGGAGGTATTTCGTTTTCAGTTCTCTGAAGTTTTGTGTCAGCTGGGAAGGGAGGGTGTAGGAGTAACGTGTAAAACTTTGTTCGGCCTGTTCAGTCCCAAATCCTGACAAATAGCTTGTTACTGAGTATTTAAATGAAAGCTTGAACTTTGTTTTCTCCCTTTTGAAAGCTGAGAAGACCCTGGTTCTGATTTCATCCACTCCTGGCGCTGTTTTTTTTTAGCTTCGATGCAATTCTTCAGCAGAGCGTAGGCAAAGCATAGTTGATGTAGGCTTTGTGCAAGACGCGCCATGTGAGTTTTCCACCCAAAGTCACTGATCTGTAGCAAATTGCTCCTGAAAGGTTTTCGGTCTTGATTTGAAGGTGCAAACGTTGAATTTCTGCTGTCTTTTTTCCTTTATCTATGGAAAAATGTATCCTTGGTATGTTTAGGGGAAGGCGAATGGAGATGTTTATTTGTAGGAGAGGTGCAGTAAATACGCGTATCTGTTTGTCTAACGAAATGTGAGTGACAGACCATTTGCATCATGCCGTCTTTTTTGCGACTGCCAGTCTTGTAGCCAGCTCCCGTCTCCCTTCCCTCTCCTCCTCTTATCCTGCATCTCCATCGCTCCTCCTTTTTTTTGCCTGCATTTCATACGTGTCCCCATTCCTCCTTTTGCTCCGGTGGAGATAAAGACCACTCTTTGCTAGAAAGAGCCGTGTTTTCTTTCCGACAGGTTTGCCCGCGGAGCCTCACGGGTCTCTCTCTTTCTCTCTGTTGGTTGCTGCTGCAGAGCTGTGGAATGCTGTGAAGACTCACTGCCCTGCAGCCGTAGGCAGACTCCTCTCCGGATTATCTCCATCCGAAGGAAGCTCGTATCCAAGAGGTATCGATTCATGTTTTCTGTGTGCCCTTCAACTGTAGCGCTTGAGTTTAGATACTCCTCCAAACACCTTTTTTCCTACTCCCATGCCACGGAGATTGCAAGTGTTGATTGAAAAGCGTTGGTGTTTGGTATGGGTTGGAGCTCTGTTTGTACTGAATGAACTTTGGTACAGAATTACATCACATTTTTAACGAAGCAAGTAATTTCTGCATCAAGCAATGCATAAGCTGAAACTCCTGGAACACTGGACGTCTAGCGTATTTTATTGTGTTGATTTATAAAGTTAATAAACCTAAGGTGATCAGCAGACTGGAGTAGAACACACAGCAGGTATGTGTTGCTCCTATGAAGAATTGTGAGAGTTAGGGTTTTTTTTTTTAGTGTTTATTAGTCTTAATATCTTCTTGGTAAATAATTTATTTTTGTTTTATATTAAAAAGAAGACAAAAAATACTGCTTGTGTTTGCTAGCTGGGTCAAAATCAGTGGATTGGCAAAGCCATGATTCCCGGTATAAATTTCTGTCATTTGCCTGTAGACAGGCGAATTATTTTCTAATAGTTTATGTTGCAGCCTTTCATAAAGGAAAAGCTAGAAACAGTTTTTTAAAATTTAAACTTTGCAGTGTAATGTGGCCTGTAAATGGATTGGAGCAGGTTCTGGTTTTGTATATGGCGCCTAGCATTATGAGACCTGAACAGGTCAAGCCCTCTAGGCCTTTATATATAAGAAAATCAAATACGTTATAATAGTGGTATAACGTGATACACGGCTAGCTATTAAATACGAACGTGCCACTTGAGGAAATCCCTGCGCTGCACACGGTTAGGGGCTGAAAAGTACGCTGGGCAAACGTCACCGTACGCCTGCCCTGCGCTGAAATTTGCCCCTGGGTGTTCACGCTTGGTTCTTGCTGCAGAGAAGACACTGGGCTGAAGTGTCAGTCTGACCCGATCCAGCTCTTCTTGTGCAGGCGTATGGAAAAAACAGGGTTGACTCTTTTTTTTTTTTTTTTTTTTCTTTCCATTTTATATGTTTTGCTGCTTGCTTAGTAACATGAACTTTAAATGTCAGCTGCCAGGATACCCACTGAGTGTTCTGCTCCTACTCAAGTCAGACTTGCTGAAAACCAGATGCAGACAGACAGCAAGAGTTCTGGTGGGTGCTCCCTGCGCTTGGAGCCACTGCACTGCGCCGGGATCGAACATTAAGGCATGCTGGCACCCTTATCCTCCCGATATTTTGCAGCCTTCCAGCCCTGCTTTGGGAAAAACCTGCCCTGATTAGATGCCTGCTTTTTGGGTATGGAGAAAATCAGGCTGTTTTTTCTTCCTCATCTCACCCTCAACCTGTTTTAGGTGGGATGGGACAGAAAGCGTCAAGCCTTTCAGAAAAGCTTTGCTTCATCCTTGCTTGTGCTTGTCCCTCAAGCAACAACGATGGGCCCCTTTCCCAGCTCTCTTTTCTCCTTTTTGTTGAATATCATGAAAAAAGGATAAAGGGGAAAAAAAAAAAAAAAGGACCTTTATGCTGCTCCTGTACCCTTTTTCTGCCAACTACCTGCCTTACTTCCAGGTTGAGACACAGTTGGGACTAAGCTGCTTTTTCTGGGCCTGAAAAACAGAGGGTCAAGGGCTGCAGAAGGGAGAGAGGCAGAGGCCAGGGTGTGCGTTTGATGGGTTGGGAGGTGGGGAGAAAACAGAGGCGGAGGCTGAATTGCTCAGACTGGAGAAGCGGGACTGGCATTGGTGGGAGAACTGGAAGACGGGCTGTTTTTTTTGAATGAGAACATGTTAAGTGGTGGCTTTGCATGAGAAAGAGAACTTGTGGTCCAAGGGGCTCCTGGTCCAGTTAAGCTCCAGATTAAGAAATTGAAGTTTAAGCTTTGTGTGTGCTGGGTGTCTTGAGCTCCCAGCCCGGTCCCTGGAGATCTCAAGACTGGAACTGATGGAGCCTGGGGAAATTTGGGTGACGAGCTGCTGTTTGTCCTCTTCAGGTCGATCGGGGTTGCTCTCCAGGCTGTGACTGCCCTGCTTGGGATCCTCGTCAGTCACCTCATTTACTTTTCAGGTGTCTTCATCTTGGATTGAACCTCCCCCTTTTACACATGGTGGTAAATAGTGTTCAGAAATCAAAAGGCAGAAGAAATGGAGTTAAACTCTTGCATGTGTGTGCCCGACCTCCTAAATTAGTTCACTGAGGTTAGGTTATTTCTTGCTTGGGAAGTACCCCGCTCCCCCCAAATCCAGCAATTAAGTAGTTAATCATTGTGTGCGTGTAAAATCCACGTGTATCTAAAAATACCTCTCTTATCTGTCTAATGGTTTGGTGTGATGTAAATATTTTTAAATGTGCTTTTACGTTAGTCTGGTTTTTATACCGTGTGTGTGAGTGGAATTTGGCGTGTGGTTAACTGGGCCTGGACTTTATACTTGCGCTCCGTTCACCTCAACGTTTCTGAACTCATAGGGAAAATTTCTGATCGTTAGTCTCCTGACCATTTATGCCAGTTTGGTGGGGTCCATTTGGTGATCTTCACTGGGCTGAGAATGCACCCAATCCAGAGCGGAAGGGAAGCCTCTTGCCAGCAGGTGATGGTTATTTCTCTGCTGTTGGGGCATGACTACATCATTTAGTGATTTTCTTTTCTACTGCATGAACAAATCCTTTGTTCATAGATCTTAAGTTTTCTTAAATTGCCAGCTCTGTTTTGGAGAATAAATTTCGTTTTAGAGAACATATGACATCGAAGGTGATTTCTGTTAAGCCAAATTATGTACTGCATCCAGCTCTGGAGTCTTCAGGACAAGACAGACACGGAGCTGTTGGAGCGGGGCCAGAGGAGGCCCCGGAGATGCTGGGAGGGCTGGAGCCCCTCTGCTGGGAGGACGGGCTGAGAGAGCTGGGGGGGTTCAGCCTGGAGAAGAGAAGGATCCGCAGAGACCTTGGAGCCCCTTCCAGTCCCTCGAGGGGCTCCAGGAAAGCTGGGGAGGGACTCTGGATGAGGGAGGGGAGCTGTAGGACCAGGGGGAAGGGTTTTCCACTGCAAGAGGGGAGATTGAGCTGAGATCTCGGGCAGAAATTCTTTGCTGTGAGGGTGGTGAGCCCCTGGCCCAGGTTGCCCAGAGAAGCTGTGGCTGCCCCATCCCTGGAGGGGTTCAAGGCCAGGTTGGCCGGGGCTTGGAGCAACCTGGTCTGGTGGGAGGTGTCCCTGCCCATAGCAGGAAAGGTTGGTTTAAAAAGGTGTGTTCCAACCCAAACCGTTTTATGATTCTATTAGGTCCCAGGATCCTATGAGGCATCATATGATTATTTCAGAGTGAAAGGAGATGCCTGTCCCTTTTTCCTGGTAGAGTGTAATGATGGCGATACCAAGGACAGTGGTTCATGTTTCTGATTCAGACGGTGGGCTTGATGTTGTCTGTGGGGTGTATTGGTTTGGTTATGAGGGCCGGTCATAGGACCGCTGTTTTCCACCGTGCCACATCACGCAGTGTGCGCTGAGTGGGCAACACGTTTGGGCATTTCCTAAGGATGCTCTTCCAGCAAGCGGGAGCGGCTGCCTCGAGAGCAGAACCCTCCAACGTGTTTCTTCTACTCTTGTTGCTTTTGGTTTTGCCCAGCAACCTCTTGCTGTATATTGGAAGAAGCAGGAACGTGGACACTCTTGGTCCATAGTGGAGAATGGAGGTACTTGCCTTTCTCTTAAGCTGTATCTCCTTCATCTTTACACACGGGCTGAGAGTCATGAAGCAGCAAGGCTCTCTTAAACGTACCTCAACTGAGATGGTTCCAAGTCCTGCAACGTGTTGGATTATGGTTGCATTCCCTTTCTGCCCTCTCTCCCATTCCAGTCACAAATATCGCAGGGTTTGGAAGGCTATGTGATCTGTAATTACTTTCCCCATCCTTGCTTCATGGGAATTTTCACCTCCTGAGAAGATTTTTAGTGGGAGGTGTCCCTGCCCATGCAGGGGCGTTGGAACTAGATGATCTTTAAGGTCCCTTCCAACCCGAACCATTCTATGATTTTGTGATTTTTGTTCCTTTGTGAACACTACCGCAATATTGGAGGTATCAGCGAAAGGAAAGGAACCCCCACTCTGTGATGTACCCACATATGTTGTAACATATCACACAGGGAAACGTCTTCCCTGCATAAGGTGACAAATTTATAATTATTAAGGACCCAACATTTCATCCTAAGCAGCATTTGTGCAAATGCTTCTCTTAGTCACGTCTGTTCCCTTAAAAAAATCCTCTTTTAATGTTTTTGCCTCATTATTTCGTGGCGGTCGGAGTCACCGGCTAATCACACACACGTGGCCTGTGACTGCGGGTCCCTCAGCTGGGCTGTGTCCCTTCCCATACCTGCTGCAGCTCTCCAGATGAAAACTGCGCTCTCCTTTGCCTGTCCGCGGCACGTGATGGATGGTGTGCCACAGGGATGGACTGTAATCGAGTGTCAGGGTAGGAACATCAGCCTGAGCATCCCGCAATGATTAGTTTGGGGTGTAGAGGAATTATTTTATTGACAAAGCGGCTTCGTGATTCTTTATGGCTCAATACTGCTGATATACAGTAATTATTAGAGGAATGAGGAGTGAGGCATCGTTAAGAAGATGACATTTCCCGTAACCAGGAAAAAAAATCAACTGTCAAGAACTGATTTAAAAACAAAGGAAGGCTTTTAATAAGATTTATGGACATAGGCAGCAGAGAGGATCTCCGACACCAGACTTTTCAAGATGCTCTGGACTGACTTTCTACTTTTGATTGATGAGTTTAAATGCATATTAAAGTGTGCCGTAGATACTGCCCTGAGGTATGTGTAGAGCGAACCAAAATACTTTTTGTCTGTCAACTCAGCCAGAAAGACGCAGTTAGGGTGTCTTTTCTTTCTCTGAGTCTAGGATGTGAGTCGTAGCTGCATCTCTTCTTAAAAATATATGTGTGCTCAGGTGGCCAGGAACGTCAACAGCATCCTGGCCTGTATCAGGAACAGTGTGGCCAGCAGGACTGGGGCAGTGATGGTCCCCCTGTACTGGGCGCTGGTGAGGCCCCACCTCGAGTGCTGTGTCCAGTTTTGGGCCCCTCACCACACAAAAATCCATTGAGGTGCTGGAGCGTGTCCAGAGAAGGGCACCGGAGGTGGTGAGGGGTCTGGAGCACAAGTCTGGTGAGGAGCGGCTGAGGGAGCTGGGGGTGTTCAGCCTGGAGAAAAGGAGGCTGAGGGGAGACCTTCTTGCTCTCTGCAACTCCCTGAAAGGAGGGGGTAGCCAGGGGGGGTCGGTCTCTTCTCCCAAGGAATGGGTGATGGGACAAGAGGAAACGGCCTCAAGTTGCCCCAGGGGAGGTTTAGGATGGATATTAGGAAAAATTTCTTCCCTGAAAGGGTTGTCAAGCATTGGAAGAGGCTGCCCAGGGCAGTGGTGGAGTCGCCATCCCTGGAGGGATTTAAAAGCCGGGCAGACGTGGTGCTGAGGGACATGGGGTTGTGGTGGTTTTGTCAGTGTTGGGTTGATAGTTGGACTCGATGATCTGAAAGGTCCCTTCCAACGTAGACGATTCTATGATCTTGAAAGCTTTGTGACCTTGACTTCTTTTTGGACTGAGATTTACCATGTAGGTGTCTTTTTGTAGCCCTGTGATAGCTGCTTCTCTTAGAATCACAGAATGGTTAGAGTTGGAAGGGACCTTAAAGGTCATCTAGGTCCACCCCCCTGCCCTGGGCAGGGACACCTCCTACTAGACCAGGTTCCTCCAAGCCCCATCCAACCTGGCCTTGAACCCCTCCAGGGCTGGGGCAGCCACAGCTTCTCTGGGCAACCTGGGCCAGGGGCTCACCACCCTCATAGTGAAGAATTTCTTCCTAATATCTAAGTCTCCCGTCTTTCAGTTTAAAACCGTTCCCCCTCATAGAGGCCAGACTGATATCCAACAGACTTACTAAGTGAAAGTCTCAACTGGCTGATGGATGGAGAGCAAAACAGATTTCAGAAACAATACAAAAAATGGAGATCCGTGTTTCCTGACAAGGGGAAGAAACAAAACCCTAACGATGCATCGAAACGAGCCCAGCACGCGACAGAGGAGCTGCCAATGGTCCTTGCCAAGTGGGCGATGGCAGGAGATCTACTTGAGGACCGATTTTTCTCTCCCTGCTGCAGAAGTGCAATAGCACGCTCAGTTCTCGCTGTGGCTGAGAGGAGATTACAGGGAAACATCCAGTATGTTCCCTCCACCTTTCTGGAGCGCCTTCCCGCAGTCTTTGCTCCACGTTTCTACTCTCACAAAAGCCGTGCTGGAAGCAGTGGCTTTTCTTTCAGATGTATAATTTACCACCTCTTCCCGGTGTGCCAGCCTTGTTTGTATTGATAAATGAATGTTCTCTGTGTACAGCCTGCAGATAATTCTGCTTGTCGAGGACAATGCCGCTAAATATACCTGTTTCTGATTAAGTGTGTTTGAATTTGTGAGTTTGGTTAATAAGCTACACCTTTCACAGATTCTTTTGTTAACTCATAAAAGCTGCGCGTTCTGATTTATAGTGCCAAAAGGGGTAAACTGACATTAAAAGCATTAATTAGTCTTGCTTGACTGCACAAAGAATAGAGTTGGTGCGCGCCAGCTTTTGATTTAGCCCTTTGTGGGCCTTTGATTTTTGCCTAAGCTTGTTAAAGGGTCTGTATCTCTGCCTTTTTCATGCTAGATTGTATAATTGGAGTTTAGTGAGAAATACAGTGATTGGGCTGTAGAGCAGAGCCCTGTACAATTAGAAGCAATAAAGTTGTAAAGCAATTGGCCAGAACTTTACATATATTTTAATAGAAAAATGTTCTTTTTTAACATGTGGATAACTTGATATTGTTACATTTGCAGTAACGATCTCCAGAGGATTTGTCGTAAGCTGTGGGCACCCTCGATAAACCTCAGAACAGCTACATTTTCCAGAGCCTTGGATTTACCCATTGTGCATGAGCCAGCAATGTGTCCTTGTGGCCAAGAAGGCCAATGGCATCCTCAGGGGCATCAAGAAGAGTGTGGCCAGCAGGTGGAGGGAGGTCATCCTCCCCCTCTGCTCTGCCCTGGGGAGGCCACAGCTGGAGCACTGGGTCCAGTTCTGGGCTCCCCGGTTCCAGAAGGACAGGGAACTGCTGGAGAGGGGACAGCAAAGGGCTATGGAGATGCTGAGGGGACTGGAACACCTCTCTGATGAAGAAAGGCTGAGGGATTTGGGTCTCTTCAGTCTGGAAAAAAGACAACTGAGGGGGGATCTTATCAACGCTTAGAAATACTGAAAGGGGGGGTGTCAGGAGGATGGGGCCAGGCTCTTCTCAGTGGTGCCCAGTGACAGGACAAGGGGTAATGGGCACAAACTTGAGCATAGGAAGTTCCACCTAAACATGAGGAGGAACTTCTTTCCTGTGAGGGTGGCAGAGCCCTGGCACAGGCTGCCCAGAGAGGTGGTGGAGTCTCCGTCTCTGGAGACATTCCAAACCCGCCTGGACACGTTCCTGTGCCACCTGCGCTGGGTGACCCTGCTCTGGCAGGGGGTTGGACTGGATGGTCTCCAGAGGTCCCTTCCAACCCCTGCCAGTCTGTGATTCTGTGATTCCGTGATTCATCAGCATGTGAACGTAATGGAAGTTTTGTAAACCGCATGGCAGGTAGCACCGATAGTTTTTGTTTTCCATTACACCTTCACCCATTTCGTACAGGCTAATAGGAAAAAAACCCCAGACCTTGCAGCACTGCCTGGGTTTTATACATGGAATTCTTACATTATAACATTTATAAGCATATTTCAGTGTACGGTAGTTTCTGTAGTACCCAATTCTAGCCAGCTATTCTCCACACAAAAGTTTGAAAATGAATTGAAATGCAAATTGTGGGCTAAAGTTTTTTTTTAATAGAACTTCCTGCAAACAAAAAAAAAGAGAATACCATTGGTATAATTTTGATAATTGCATCTGGTTTGTTTGTGAGTTAAGATTTCCCTCTGACCATATAATGTCTCCTTCTGTCTTAGCTATTATCACATTCACTGCTCTATAAAAAGAACGTTGGACTGGGTTTCCATCCAAACCTGTGATTAAAGAGCCAACAGTTGCCCAGTGTGGTACCTCCAATACCGCCTTCATTTCCTTTCTATGATAGTGTGTATTTATTATAACAGTTGGCTGTGGGTACGTGTGATGTTGCTAACGGTGACCCACTGTAAAAATGTTTTTTAAGCATGCAAATATCCAGCTGCATATGAAAATCTCCGGGTTTCCCACTGTTGGACGTTGGAGCTCAGAAGATTTTGAGGCCTTAGATGAGGGAGAATGGTGGAATATATCTGAAGCTCCTCGGCTTAACAAAAAGCCTTCTTTGGTCTCCTGAATATTTTATATGTGCATAATGACATAGTGATGTCTTCTATTGTAATTATGTGTTTTAAAAGATGTTTGCGCTGTGAAGTTGGCTGCCATTCTCTGTAGGCCAGTTCAAGGTTTGGCAGCTTTGAAGGCATAATAGCGTATGCTTTTCCCTCCTCTCGCCATTAATTATGTCAGTAGAAACCCAATAGCGACTGGAGACCCTCTCTGCAGGTAGATGTTAATGGTGACTTTGTTAGAGGGTGTCACTGGTCGCTGCTGGAGAGACCCTCCTGGCTTCTGCTGGGGTTAGGACACAGTGAGAGCTGTCACCTCTCTCCAGATACCCTCGTGCTCATCTCCTAAACCTGTGGTGTACCGCTCAAAACGTGTCCATCTGTGCTACCTTTGGCCCCATGGCCAGAAGCTGCTGGGCTACGGACTAGCGCCTGTCGAGGTACTGCCTTTTCCAACCCGATGGAAAATACCTTTCTGTTTTAAATAACCAAGTGTTTATAAGTGAAGGTGGAAAGGGACCTCTGAGTTTTGGCATTTTAGCGAAGTTGTAAGGCAATGCTAGGATGGGTTTGGGGATTTTTTTCATCATCTTCCTCTCGTTCAGAGGCCTTGTTTGAATCCATTTATGGATGGAAATGGAAATGAAAATAGAAAGCCATTGCAAAGAATTGTGATTATCATCCTGCCTGGTCCAGTAAAGGGTTGGGGTTAGAAAGAAACCTGTATTATTTGTAAAATGACAAATTAGGATTGTTGGTTGGTTTTTTTTTTAATTATTATTTTTTTGACAAGTGGTAATTTAAAAATCAGACAGCTGCACAAATCCTTAAATCGCCGAACATTTAACCGAGTGTCAAATTTTGGGTACCCCGTACTACATCCTGGGTTTCCAGGTTGTTTATGGAGATAACGTGACAAAAGCCACGACGCACGCGGGTCCCCAGAAGCTCTGCCTTGCCGTGTCCTCTGCAGCAGGGGGATGGTCTGCACCTCCCAGTGAGGCTAATGGTGAGAGCTGGGACCAAAGCTCGTGCTCCAGTGGGGTTTTTGGCTTTGCTCAGCGGTGGATGCAAACAGAAGCATTTTAGAAGAGGATGTTGCAATTAAAATAAAAAGCGTGGCCTGCCCAAGTACATACGTGGATTATTAGTGCTGGGAAGTGCATGTGCTCCTTTACCACCAAATTAGTCTTTATTCCTGACGGATTTTCGCAAGCACTTGCCTGCTGAGCGTCATCCTCTCGCTCATTATCATCATTGTTCCCTCTTGCTCGGGCTTTTTCTTTCACAAAGTAAACAATTTCTAATGGTTTCTTTCTTCTCTGCTGTCGAATAGTGGCAAAAGAGAAAATCAGGAATAGCCAAAGACCTATTTTTCATGAGTTTTATAATAAAAAAGATTTCTCCTTGCCTGCTCAGTTAGACATTAATAATAATTTGTCATCTCTGCAATATTTGCATTTCAGAAGGAGTTTAAAGCATATGCTTCTGCTTCAGATACTAAGTTTACGCGTGATTATTGGTGTAAGACAAGGCACGCGATACGCTATGGGGACAGTCCAGGAGAAATCCTTCCTTTCCTGGGAAGCTCGTGGTCTAGCGTAGAAGAGGTGAACTAGAAATTTAGGCTCATTTATTTGAATTTGGGGAAAAGCCAGTGTTTAACAGGGGTAGGGGGGACGTGGTAAATCAGAAGAGGACGGTGCGGGCGGGGCGGGCAGAGGACGTGGGCAGAAGAAGAGCGAGAAAGTCCAAGGATTGAGTATGGGCAGGAGGACGCTTTTATTTTCATGAGCCTTGTAAACATCGCTAACCTAATTTCTTCAAATAAATTGCAGAGCTAGGTGGTAGGGAAAGCAGAGCAATTCTGCAGGGAGTTTAGTTTTAGATTCATTTAGATTCAGGAGTTAGACTTAATAATTAGGATTTAACCATTTATTTTCAAAACCTGATATCCTAGAGAAATCGGGCCTTGTGCTTTCTGTATGAGCATTTCCCTTCTGCAAACTTTGGGAGGGAAGGAGAAATCTCGGAGAGGATTAAATTCTTCTAGATCTCGTGAAAATGACAGCTTTTTGTAAGTGGGGAAAGTGGCAAGATGTGTCCGCACACAAAGCGCCAGAAAATCTCCAGTGATCTGATAAATACCCAGTCATGGGAGAAGCTTCGTTTGGAGTTTCCGCTTGACCAAAGTCAATCGATGTGAGAAGCAACTCCATGGGAAACCAATGTTCAAGGAGCTCCTTGTTTTCTATTTTCTTTGGTTTGGGGGTTTTTATTTTTTTTTTTCTGCCAATGAATCAATTCATCGTATATCTCAAGCTTTTTCCTCTAGGGAAAAAGGTAAAAGACTATTTTGAGTGATGAGGTAAGATTATGAGAGTTAGGAGTGGGGTAGTTGCATGGTATTTCAGGAGTGTTATATCTATTCAAAATACACTCTCCAAGAAACTTTAAAATACATGATTTTTTAAATATATTTATATATGTATGTATATATGTATGTTTGAAGGTATTTACTCTTTCCTTTCCTGCAGAACCCCCAGCTCCGACCTGCTGCTTGGCAATTTGTCCCATTGTTTTCAGGAAAGGGTAGTGGAAACAGAATTTCCAGAATTGTATTTAATGGCTTTGATTAGACTCAAGGGATCGGGGAGGACTTGGAGGCAGGATTAGGAAACTCTTGTAACAGGCCTTAGACTACCTAGAGAGGGGGGTTGTCTCTCTAGGTTGGGGTTTATTTATTTACTTATTGGAATTAAAACCATTTGGAAACAATTGGTAGTGCGTTTACACCCTAAAAGAAATCCTACGTGTATCTTTGAATGGCTCAATAGAGAAAACGAGACATCTGGGAATCCAGCTGCGTACCTCGAGAGGTGATGGAGGTTGTGGAGGACTTTGGAGCATTGAACCGTAAACGTCCTCAGCATATTCAGGGAAACGGAAGCTGCCTTTAAACTGCATTTTTACCAAAACTTAGTTCCTACCGGCAACACAGACAGATCTGAAATGACAAATATCTTTAGCAGCATGGAGATATCTAAGAGCTGGTTCTTCCCTGCCTGATCTGTCAGTTTGTTTAGGCTCCCAAGTTTATTTCTCCTGCTGCAGTTGATAACATCGTTAGTGCTCGAAGCAGGGTGAAGAATGCGGCTCCTTGATGCGGTGCGGTCGCTGTTGATGCTCCTGCCTGGAGAAGAAGCAAAATGCTTCGGGCCTGAGCTCAGGTTCTGACAGGTAAAAACATTTTCATTTGCTTGAAAGAGCCGTGTGTCCTTCCGTCTTCCCCCAACGCATCTCGATCCTTGGGGCAGTGGGTTGCTGGCGTCTGCCTTGTTTGGCGGACAGATTTTTGGGTGAAAATAAAAATGTTTGAGCTTCTATTTTGTTTTTTTTTTTTCCCCACTCTCAGTCAGCACATCCTTAGAAATAAGTCCAGGGTGTTGAGACCACCGGTGTGCGGGGCATCGCATCGTGTGTTGGTCCAGCCAGGAAAGCATGAGCCCATCATCTCCTTCTAGCCGCGGCCCCAGGATGGTTATTCACAGCTACCACAAATGTTTCGGTCTTTGACTTGCTGTCAAGTCAAGTCTTTGACTTGCCGGAAGGAAGGGAGGGAGGGAGGGAGGAAGGCAGGAAGGAAGGCAGGAAGGCAGGCAGGCAGGAAGGCAGGCAGGAAGGAAGGCAGGAAGGCAGGCAGGCAGGAAGGCAGGCAGGAAGGAAGGCAGGAAGGAAGGAAGGCAGGAAGGAAGGAAGGCAGGCAGGCAGGAAGGAAGGCAGGAAGGAAGGAAGGCAGGAAGGAAGGAAGGAACGAAGGAAGGAAGGAAGGAAGGAAGGAGAAGGCACCTTCTAGTCTGCCGTTTTTGATCCTAACTCGCACTGTTTTCAACATTCACTTTTAATACGTGACTTGTGCTTGAGCACGCAGACGTTATGGGGTCATCTGCGGTATCAGCAGAATCTCACTGGTCAGCTTTTTGAAGCATGTCTCTGGCATTAAGTCTCAAACTGGAAAGGTAATCCCCTCTGGAGTCTTGACCTACTCTCAAAATTACTTTCTCCTGCTCTTTTGAGCCTTTGGGTTATATCCCAGTGTTTTTTTCCTCTTCATCAAGACAGCTTGCTTAATTGCTCTGACTGCTAGGCAGAAATCTTACTCTCCTGTCTTACAGACCTCCTTTTCTTCAGTTCCTTCATAATAAAGTGGTTTCTGGAACAGGGCCAGGCCTTTAGCCCAAAGTGTCTTCTAGCTTTCGTATCAAATGAGGGACAGTGCAGCCAGATTTCTGTCCTAATCCCTCTTCCCGAAGACAAAGACGTCGGCACTGTCTAGACATCAGAGTTCAAAAGATTTTATTTGCTTTTTCCCATGCGTTAATTCAAGGCTGAGGGTTCCCTCGTTCTCCTTTTCATCCCACAATAATAGTCCCCAAAGCCTCTCAGTCTGCCATTGCTCCATGGGGGAAAAATCCCGCGTACAATTTGGGAGTAGGTGGTCTGTACCCCTTTGGAGCAGGGTCAGTGAAACAAGACGTGGTGAGTTCTGGCTGGTGGCGCATGGACGTGGTGTTTGTGGTGCATGGATGAAGCATTTGTTATTTAAAATCTCTTTTTTTTTTTCCGTATCAGATGCTGTTTTCAGTCACGAGATATTACACAACAGCTGCCAGCTGTTCTTAACCTTTTATACTTCTTTTATTGGCTCAGTAAATGCAAGAGCCTTTTCTTGGGTCCACGTTCTACAGCTTTTCCGTGGGGGAGTGGATCCTTACAAGCTACAGATTTTGAGCAGGAAAAGCTAACAACTTCACTGGTTTCATGGTCCTTTGAAATTTTCCTTCTACTGATGTCAGGTTTTGACCTTTTTTATCTTTGGAAGTGTTCTGCTGGGAAGTTTAGCTAATGAGAGACCATTAGGATCCTGTTTACCCTTGGATGTGGTCTAGTTATGTAGTGAAGAGGAGGTCAGGTACAAAACAGTTGGGAAAACTGAAGACAAATTGGTAGAGGAGCAAAAGCTGCCGTAAGAATGTTGTCACAAATTCTTTTTGCCCAACGCTGTCCCTCATTTTGGAGATGGGTTCCTTACACATATTTATTTTCCATTTTTTTGTGTTAAAGTGTGGAAATAACGGTCTCCACTTCAGCCAAAACAGCCGGTGGATTCTCTTGCAGATGTGAAAACCTCTTCCCAGTTTGTCCACCTTCCCGTGGAGGTTTGCGTTGGATCCAGGAAGGTGCTGGCCATACTCATCCCCGCAAGGAGACCCATGGCCGGCGTGAATCTGCAAATAAATGAGATGCTGCTCTGAGAGGAAGAAATGCAAATAGGTGAATTAGAAGTTTAAAGGCTGCAGTTAGACGAAGTAAAAATGTAAATTGGAGAAAATCACACAAACTTGAGGCCATCTTGGCACTTGAGTGCGCACCTCTTGCCTGTCTGTCAGTCTTTCGGGAGGTCACGGCTGGGGACAAGGCGAAGTGTTGTGTTTTGTGTCTCGTATACAACTGAGTGTGTAATTTCTAGTAAAAAATAAACGACAGCTAAATGTCAAGATTGCAAGTTCAAAAAGTGTAACGGGGCTGTACATCACTAACCACGCTTTCGTTGTGTCCTGTATATGTGGGGGTCTTTATCAGCATTATTTCTGTCCAGGTTTCTCTCTCTCTAAACCCACCGTTCGTTTTGTGAAAGGTGCCTTGGTCTGAGGGCTAGGGCAATCTCGGGGGAATTAATTTTTTATAACTTCAGCCACCTAAAAGTGAAGCACCCGGTTTCTTGTCTAGGGCCCTCTTGTAGTTTGTGGGGACACACAGACACCTGCTATAGACAGTTGTGTTAAAATGGGGTGAATTTGCCTTTGAAATGTCTTCCAATTGATGACGGAGAACATCTGGACCACTAACGTAGCTTAGATACCAAAAATGGCAATGGAGATAAAGGGAAAATAAGCGGTACCGCGCGAGTCTTGCCTACATTAGCGGCTGCTATTGGATATACACATGCGCTTATATAGGATATTAAATTAAAATTAGTCTTCTTTATAAGAACCTAAACCAAGCATTGTAGATCAAATGATCTATCTAGGAATCGTACATCAGCTTTGAACTTCTTTCGGGTTGCCAGTTTTTCTTTTCTTAAAGGGGGTCACTGAGAGGACTTAGATCTTGCTCACGGAAGGAAAGCTGATCATAAAAATAAATGCGGTGCACAAAAGCTGTGCAAGACAGATCTGGGACCATAGTGTAAGCTGCTGTCTTCTTCCTGAAGGGCCTTCAACATAGGCACTATGGACACGATCATGGCAGCACTCGACATTTCCAAAGATGCTGTTGCCTTGTCTGTGGGCAGGTCAGGTTTGAAAGGGATTTCCTCAGCAAAAATGCCTGGAAAAGATCTGAAAAAAATTCCTATTCATCACAAGTTAACAATGAAATGATTTGTTGGTGGACTGGGAGGGTTGTTTCCCAGGTACTGCTTGAGGATTGTTTTTGTCAGTTCCTTCAAGGTTTTGATGGGGGTTTATAAGCTGATAGCTTTGGTTGCTCTGGTGGACTTGTTTTTGGGCTACTAAATATTTCGCATTTAATGTTCAAATCGCATGGGATTTCAGAATCGGTAGTCAATTCTCTTGTTGATTTAAAAAGGATTATAGACAGAAAGCTTACAGACTGCAGAAAATAACTGGGTGTAATGATGTTGTATAGGAAGACCGCTGCAGCTTATTTATCATAGAATCACCGAGTGGTTTGGGTTGGAAGGGACTTTTAACGGCCATCTAGTCCCACCCCCTGCCATGAGCAGGGACGTCTTCAACTAGATCAGGTTGCTCAGAGCCCCGTCCAACCTGGCCTGGAATGTTTCCAGGGATGGGGCATCTCCCACCTCTCTGGGCAACCTGGGCCAGGGGCTCACCATCCTCACCGTAAAACATTTCTTCCTTAGATCTAGTCTGAATCTCCCCTCTTTTTGTTTGGAGCCATTACCCCTTGTCCTGTTGCAACAGGCCCTGCTAAAAAGTCTGTCCCCATCTTTCTTATAAGCCCTCTTTAGGGACTGGAAGGGGCTCCAAGGTCTCCGCGGAGCCTTCTCTTCTCCAGGCTGAACCCCCCAACTCTCTCAGCCCGTCCTCCCAGCAGAGGGGCTCCAGCCCTCCCAGCATCTCCGGGGCCTCCTCTGGCCCCGCTCCAACAGCTCCGTGTCTCTCCTGTGCTGAGGCCCCAGAGCTGGAGGCAGCACTGCAGGGGGGTCTCCCCCGAGCGGAGCAGAGGGGCAGAATCCCCCCCTCGCCCTGCTGCCCACGCTGCTGGGGATGCAGCCCAGGGTGCAGGGGGGTATCTGGGCTGCCAGCACACATTGATGGCTCATGTTGAGCTTCTCATCCACCAGCACCCCCAAGTCCTTCTCCTCCGGGCTGCTCTCCGTCTTCATCCCCCAGCCTGTATGGATACCTGTATTGATTTACCATCACTTGCTTCCTTTGGTGCCTCCTCTCCATTTAGCAATTTCTCCAGCCGGATTGATAACGCCAGCATGTCACCGGAGCATCCTCAGGCTCCCTTCCCCCAGCACCCGGCGTGGAGGAATGGCGAGCTCTCCTCGTCAGCAAGCCCGCTCGTTGCCTTCCAGAGCGTCTCGCTGTAATTCAGTTATGAATCATTGCTTTATTTGTCATGTCAAGCTCCAGCAGGATGGTTTAAAGTGCTTTTAGTCGGCAGTAATTTGAGGCACTCTGCCAAACCGTTCCGTTGTTGTCAGAGTCGGCGGTGGCTGCAGCTGATCCGATGATAAAACGCGTCCTGACTGCAGATTATTGCCGTGGTGGCAGGAAGGCTGTTCGTTTTCACATGTGGCAGGCAATAAGAGCTAATTAACAAACGTACGAATTTGTCGGGTTTATCCCTGGGGATTACGGAGTGGGTGTATAGGTATTTGAAACTCTTCATGTGTATATTTTACTGTAGTTTATGTTTTTAAAAATGCATTTTCCTGAGTGTTTTTTTTTTTTTTTTTTTTTATGCTGGAAGTGTTATCAGCAGAATATGGGGTCTCTGTAGCGCAATCAGAGTATTTTCTACGCAAGAGGAAATGTGTGTTAAATTTTTCTCCTCAAACAGAAATAGAACTTGCTTTAAGGGGAAAAAAAATAATTCCTTTTGCTACCTTAAAATAATTTGTTGGGGGGAAAAAAAAAAGCCAACTTTTTTTTTTTTTGTATGAAGGTTTTGTGTCTGCAGGATGCCAGCTAAATGCCGTGTAGGAATCGGCTCGTTTTTAAATCGCTTGATATAAAAAAAAAAAAAAAAAGAGAATTGCTTGGGCACAGGAGTTTATCAGTCAAATATTGTTTAGAGAAACTATTCTGATGTCCTGCCTCTAATACCTCACCGAGGGGTGTAGGTGGGCTGCAGAATGTGTAGTGTGGGCAACAGTAAATTCATTATTTTTCTCCCGATCATGTAACTAAATCAATTTCTAGTAGGAATATCTGTGGTGGTAAAATGAGAGGAAGCAATGATCCGTACCCATACGTTGTTTTTGTTATCATCCCCCAGCTCCAAGGAGAGCGTTTCAGGATGCCTCGCAGCTTTGCCTTCAAATATATGTATTTTTTAAAGAATTCCTCCTCCTTTCTGTTCCTTTGATTCTTCTTTTTCCTTTGAGAGCCAGGCAAGTAGCGGAACCTCCAGTTCTCATTATCGTTGCCATCTTTTGTGTCCATCTTCTTTTAATTTTCTTTTCCAATCCCACCTGTGAAATAGGTTTGGTTTTAAAAAAGAAAACCCAAACGCTGGGTTCATGATATGGTTTTTGTATCACTCTGCCGGGGCTCGTGAACGAGCGTCGGCCTCAGAACGGACACAAACGGGTTTACTGGCTATTAAGTATTTTTGCAGGATGATAAATTTAAAGCAGGGAGTAATTAACAACAAAGGGTAATGGACCTGAGAAAGGGTGTCTCATATCTGGAGGAGTTGATTGTGTTTTGCCGGAGCTGAGAGCTACAGGAAATTTTATGAGAACCAAATCTGAGCTTCAAATGCTGCTGTCCCCTCGTAGGAGCTTTTTTGCCAGTAACGCAACCCCGTCAAAATAACAAACCGAAGCACCTCGTGTCCACTATTTATGCTTGGGAATACTCAGTATGGGGTGATGTTACATGGTTGGGTTCTTCTGTCTGGCTGTTTTTTTCCTGCCTCCCAAAGTTGCATATGGTGGCAGCTCGGGGAGTTGTGGTCTCGTGTTGAATAAGGCCCGGCTATGACAACCTTCAGACTTAGTATCTTTGGGAAGGCAGAATTAGAAGGGAAAAAATGTGCCTTTTCTTGATTAGGGTACTGCCCAGACTGATTGGGTAATAATATGTGAAGGGGACAAACCTGCTCTTGGAGGTCCTCTTCCTGTCCCCGGTTCCTCCCCAAGCTCTTCAAGGCAATGACAGGTTTTGTGCAGGGTTTTTGTGCAGATTTATTGCAGAATGCTGTTAATTTCTGAAAAAAAACAAGTGATAGGACAAGAGGAAATGTCCTCAGGTTGCGCCAGGGGAGGTGTAGGATGGATATTAGGAAAAATTTCTTCCCTGAAAGGGTCGTCAAGCATTGGAAGAGGCTGCCCGGCGAAGTGGTGGAGTCACCATCCCTGGAGGGATTTAAAAGCCGGGCAGACGTGGTGCTGAGGGACATGGGGTAGTGGTGGTTTTGTCAGTGTTGGGTTGATGGTTGGACTCAATGATCTTAAAGATTCCTTCCAACATTAACGATTCTATGATTTTAAAATGAAGTACGGTATTTAATGCATTTTTTTAATCAGTCCTTCATCTGGCCATTTGATTTTTATTGTGTTGAGACAAAAATTGCAGCATTCAATGAAAGATTCAAGAAGCCCCACCGCAAGCAATTTTGGAACAACCTGCTTCTAGGAGGTCCTTTTAATACATTTTATCTGATATTTGTTAGTCCTGATAATTTAAATTTTTCACCTCTAAAACATGTGCGTGTATGTGAATTGATTTTAAACTTCAAATCTCTTCTTGAATCACACTAAACTTTTGCCCACAGTATTTAGTAGTGAGCTGTGCAAGCTTGGAGTAAATTGCAATTGAATTTGAATTCATTCTCTTATCCCCTGTTGCTCTAGTATATGGTGGGATAAATAGTGGCATTTAGGGCTTTAGGGGCTGACCTGCTGGAGAGCAGCTCTGTGGAAAGAGACCTGGGAGTCCTGATGGACAACAGGATGACCATGAGCCAGCAATGTGCCCTTGTGGCCATGAAGGCCAATGGTCTCCTGCGGGGCATCAGGAGGAGCGTGGCCAGCAGGTGGAGGGAGGTCATCCTCCCCCTCTGCTCTGCCCTGCCCTGGGGAGGCCACAGCTGGAGCACTGGGTCCAGTTCTGGGCTCCCCGGTTCAAGAGGGACAGGGAACTGCTGGAGAGGGGACAGCAAAGGGCTATGGAGATGCTGAGGGGACTGGAACACCTCTCTGATGGAGAAAGGCTGAGGGACTTGGGTCTCTCCAGTCTGGAAAAAAGATGACTGAGGGGGGATCTTATCAACGCTTAGAAATACTGAAAGGGGGGGTGTCAGGAGGATGGGGCCAGGCTCTTCTCAGTGGTGCCCAGTGACAGGACAAGGGGTAACGGGCACAAACTTGAGCATAGGAAGTTCCACCTAAACATGAGGAGGAACTTCTTTCCTGTGAGGGTGGCAGAGCCCTGGCACAGGCTGCCCAGAGAGGTGGTGGAGTCTCCGTCTCTGGAGACATTCCAAACCCGCCTGGACGCGTTCCTGTGCCACCTGCTCTGGGTGACCCTGCTCTGGCAGGGGGTTGGACTGGATGGTCTCCAGAGGTCCCTTCCAACCCCTGCCATGTGGTGATTCTGTGATTTAATTTCATTTCTCATACTGTCTTTTTTAAGATACTGCTTTCATGTATGGTATTTTTCTTTTTAAGTTAAACTGTTGCAAACCTTTGCTTCTTTCCCTGGGTAAATTTTTCCTAGCATCCAATTCATCTCATCGGTCACCTGAAGTGGAAGAGGAGCAGAGGCAGGGGAGAAGAGAAGGGGGAAACGCGGGTGCGTTGGAGGTCAGCATGTGACACAGCTTCTCTGGTTGGTGACATTTGGGTTCTTTGTGCTGTCTTCCATGTTCTTCGTCCCGTTCCTCATGTCACCGTTGCTTAATATCTTCATATTTTGATAAATCTTTTGTGAAATTACTAAAAAAATCTGTAATTGAGCCCTTCATATTTGTTGTCAGCTACCAGTGCAACCCAGTATTATGTAGGAGGATTATTGCCTGAATACTTGACCTTGAAAGCAGCTTGCGCTCAGAGGTGCGGGGGGCTGGAAGGGCAATGAGATACAGCGTCGCTCAGCTTTCAAGGGGATTTTCCCTGCTGTGCGCGTCACGGTCCTGCACCGATTGCCCCAAAATAGTCACCTTTCATGAGCACCTTGGACATTTTGGCGTTTAGACGAGCGGCGGTGTGGTGCTTAGTTTGCAGAGCTTTTGGAAGATGCTGCTACCCAGGTCGTTCCTGCGTAGCTGAAGTCCTCATTATATATTCATAAATGTATATAAAATAAGATATAAAATAATAATATATAAAATAATGTATATAATATACATAAAAATAATAAATCACCGGGATATATTATTTTATTCAGTGTACACCCATACTACCTTGCATCTCTCGGCAGATGATTTCACTGGCTGCAGTTGTCGGAGCTTTCAGAATCGTCCAATGTAAGAATGATTCTGAATAATTTAATCTCTGCAAACATTGCCTTATCTCTTTCGCTTTCTTTTCCGATTTTAGCGCCGTCCAGGAAACACTGCCGGTCCTTGCAAAGGATCTCGGAGCACCTTCCTGTTCCCCTTTTGGCAGCCTCAAAATCTAGTGTTGAATATTGGGCCCTTTCTTAAAGCTTAGCTGCTCTCTAATCCACGACAGTCGCTTTCCATCTTATCCTGTAACTTTAGTTTTTTAATAGTGTCTTGTGCAGGCTTTTATTAATAGCTTTTCTGAGGTCGTCCCCTCCAGTTATGGACTCTTTAGTCATCACTGTATAGCCACGATGGAAGGATTTTGTCCGAGTTATTTTGTTTCCCTTGCTGTGTCCGTTTATCTGGGTGTCGCAGGGCGCCGCATCGGTACAGCCTGTTTGCTTCATGTGAAATAAGACATCGGGTAATTCCGTGGTAATCCTTATTACACTTATTAGAGATAAGTACAAGTCTTCTGCTGTTATGTAATGAGCGATTCGAATATGATAGCGTATTTTTGTAAACATTATGGACAGGTCATTCGAAATTCTTCACCAACTGTTAAGTGAACAATCTTTGGTTTTATTGACTTTGGTATATAATTACTTTTTCTTCCATCTTGTATTTCTCTAGTAGCCTAATCTTTCTGTACACGAAAAAGAATACACGTGGAATGAATTTGTAATTGGTATATGCACTTTCTAGGCTGTTTCTGGTAATTTACCTGTGTGTGCTGCTCTTGGTTTGGATTTTGACTCATTTGCTTCCCATAATCTTGTTTTCTGATGAGCCTTCTCCTCCCTGCGGTCCTCTTCTCCTCCGTTTGGAGGTTCTGTTTCGTCTCCTCAAGTAGACAACAGGCAGAGTCTGTCGTCTTTAATTTTCTCACCTTTTGACTTAAGGCTCTTCCACACTATTATCCTTATTTTAAAATCCTCCTGTAAACAAATGCATCAAATTTCCGTGTCACTGTGCTCATTTGTCATTGAAAACATTGGCTTCCATGACATTGTGACTGTTGGTCATTAGTGACCACAACTGTTGATATTTTAAATCCAGTCTTGTTGTTTATGTTGTTTTGGACATTAGATGAAAACAGCCTCAATTCTTAAATGCAATAGAATCATAGAATGGTTTAGGCTGGAAGGGACCTTAAAGATCATCCAGTTCCACCCCCTGCCATGGGCAGGGCCACCTCCCACCAGCCCAGCTTGCTCCAAGCCCCGTCCAACCTGGCCTTGAACCCCTCCAGGGATGGGGCAGCCACAGCTTCTCTGGGCAACCTGGGCCAGGGGCTCACCACCCTCACAGCAAAGAATTTCTGCCCGAGATCTCAGCTCAATCTCCCCTCTTGCAGTGTAAAACCCTTCCCCCTTGTCCCATGGCTCCCTTCCCTCATCCAGAGTCCCTCCCCGGCTTTCCTGGAGACCCTTGAGGGACTGGCAGGGGCTCCAAGGTCTCCGCGGAGCCTTCTCTTCTCCAGGCTGAACCCCCCCAACTCTCTCAGCTTGTCTTTGTAGGAGAGTTGCTCCAGAAATAGAAATAGCTATTTCAAGGGAAAATGCTTAAACAACTGAGAAACTGCTTTTTTGAACTCTGCTGTGACAGTTGACACCATTCACCTCCTCCTGTGTCAACCAGTTGGATATCGCCAGACCTTGAGCAGTTCCTTTTCCGATAACCAATTTATGGCGTTGAAGAAGAAGGACTGTTTTTATGTGCTGTGGGATCCACTTCCCTAGAGACCCCAGAAAACAGACCGACTGTCTAACACTTTGAAGACCAGTGCGACGGGAGAGCTGATCATGGGATCTCTTGTCGTTGTGTTGTCCATCATGAAGTCCACAGGGACAGTCTTTCTGCCACGGCACCTCCAGGTGACAACGAATACGCAGCCTTTGGAGGTGTGTGGTGGGCAGTATTTTGCAGTCTGCTTTTTCCAGGTAGACCTCGGTCAGTGATGAGACCTTTGGAAGGATGAAAAAGAGAGAGCAAAAGCAGAGCTGAAGGTAGGGCTCAGCAGGTGGAAACTCAGCCAGGTCTCAGGAGTCAGGGCTTTCAGAGATATGAAAAATAAAAAATATTAAATTAAAATATAGTTTTGAAATAGAGTATTTTAAAAGGGGGTAATTTCATACAGCTTCACACCCAAAAAGCCCATGTGTGCAAGCATCAAATTGTGGAGATGAGAAATTTGCTCATGAGATGGCTCCAAAATGAGGGCAATTGAGCAGGTATTTAAGATATAACAAGACAAGTTATGTCATAAAAATGTAACCGTGTCACTCCAAGCAGAAAGTCCTTGGAAACAGCTTCAATTGCAATTTTTCCCTGTCCCAAATAAGCTTTCATTATTGGCAGTGAAGATCTGAAGTGCTGTTTGTTGGCAGAATTTACGGGTGACTGACGGCACGCTCAGTCCTCCGAGTCCTTGTGTGAAAGACGGTTCTCCACTATCGAAAAATATATAAGAAATCCAGAAAAACCCCTCAGGGAGCGTACAGAATTCCCAAGTTAGGAAGAGCACATGTGGCTTTTAGTGGTAGTTTGATTCTGGGATGTAGGAGAAGTGAGATTTTTCAGATGCGTTTCAGTTAGAGCCAGAACACTTTTTTTTTTTTTTTTTTCCTTTTTCTACTCATCCGGAAACACTTAGAAATGAGCAATTCCACCTATTTGTCTTGTCGAGGGCTGTTTTCTTCTACTATAAGGAAATAGTTTACACTTATATGAGACCATTATCTCATACACATGTGGAGCAGATTTCCATCCTCTCCTCTTGGCTAGAGAGGAAATAGTGAAAGAAATCTGGGGGAAGCTGGGGAAAGAAAGGGAAAATTTTAGGGAACTTAAACCACTGAACTATGCGTCCCGACTTTGCCTGAAAATTCCTCATTTTTGGGGCGACAGTGATAAGAATAACGAAGGAAAACGCTGTGCCAGGTCTTGCCGATGGTGGCAGGTGAGTGCTGCTGTACTAACATTTTTGTTTTAGGCTGATGAAGTCTCTTGCTGCCGATAAAAAACTGAGCCATGGGATGTCGTAATGCCTTCTGTAATGCTAGCGGTGTTAGTTTTTAATTTTTTTTTTTAATTATTATTAATAGAAGTATCTTGGGGAAACAGGTCTTTCAGTCAGACTGCTTGTACGAAGAGATGGTGCTGGTACACACCATCAGAGATACCAAACCCAGAAATATATCTATCCTTGCTATTACTGACCTTGGAAAAGATTCAGTAATTTGGGTGGTCTACAGCTCTTTGTAAATGTCTTTTTTTTTTCTTTTTTTTTTTTAAAGTGGTAGAAAATTGCAAAATATGTAGGCGAAACATTGTTTCCCCTGAAGTATCGTGTTTTCCTAAGCCCCCACTAAGTGATGGGCCCTTGGCGGTGTCAAGATGAATCTAATGACTCAAAGCTACCCATGCAATTAGAACGTATGAAGGATCAGTATTTAAAAATCGTGCTAGCTAAGTGTCTAGCTATTTAAATAGCACACATATATTTAAAATAAAAAAAAAAAAAGATAACAGAACGCCTTTGGGTCTCGCTTTTCCCCAGGACTATTAAATCCTAGAATAACTCCCAGCTCTTTAACCTGTATTTCAGGTAACCTTTGAAAAAGGGAACTGTCAGATCAGATTTTCTTTCTGCTGGACCCTGTTAATAACTAGAAAACCCCTTGGAATTTCTTGGTACTGACCTTCGAGACATCCTTCTGCTATAGAGACCCAGCAAACTCTAGCCTTGGACAGCTGGAACAGTGAAAAAGGCATAAGTAAACATATTTTCTTGAAATTCCATTTTAAAATCGGTATAGGCAGTTTTCATCTTTAACCCATTTTGCAGTTAAAACCTAATTATGAATAGTTAAATTCAGGCAAAAGAATCCTATTTTCTTCTAGTTCTGCATTAAACAAGTTGCCAGAACTTAACGTGGTGGGAATGGTTCAGGTTGGAAGCATTCTCTGCGTCGGCATTGCTAAACTTGCAGACTTCCTAGCATGAATTTGTACAGAATGCAGTTACTGCCTTTCAGAAGAAATTAATTACCCTTCCTCCAACTGGACCTATCTATGATTAAACTGAAATGCAAAAGTAGGATTCGTGCTTTTTGGAAAACCTGTGTTGGCCAGACCCTCATCTGAATTGTAAATAGCAGCTTTGGGTTTGAAATTAGTCCCGGGCTTACAGTCCCGTTCTACTGACGGGTAAATGGAAGACTTGGGTAGTGTTGTCTACTTTTCTGGTAGATTGTATAAAATGGGCAACTACCGAACATAAAAAATACCAGCTTAAAATTCCTTCGTGTGTTTTGTGTTGCTGGAAGTTCAGATTGTGTTTGTTGATTTAAAATTGGACATTGAAATCACATGTTGGCAGCGGTTGAAAAGTACGGTGTTTACTCATCGTCAGAACTGGTTTCGTCCTGGAAAACATTGACTATTTATTTTGCTCAAACCGCTGTCTAATAGTTCTGCAGTAGCAGGGGGAGCTCCTGCAGCCTTGGGGGGGTTGCGGCACTGGGGGGGACACTTTGAAGCTGTCCCGAACTGACATCTCTGTGAAGCACAAAGAAAATTTATACTGCCCAAGATGATGTCTTGGATGTAATGTGGAAATTTTAGGTAACAGTGATCAGAGCAAATTCCAACAAAGCTTTGACAACCCCACGTCCTTTCTCAAATTAGAGCTGATTTCTGAAACTGGGAGCTTGAGAATGATGCTCTTGGCTGAGTTTGTCTTCAGATTATATTAGCTTAATTGAGGATGTGTTTTGTTCTTGTTTTTCTACTCTGAACCAAGATCACTATGAAGAGAACGAGAATTAATTGTGTAACCATTGTATTAATATTGTACACGAACGTCTCTGCCCGCAGAGATGCTAAAACTCCAGCTGGATAATCCTAACGCAGCTTTGGAGTTGTCCCTGCTTGGAGCTGGAGGTTGGAGAAGATCCCCGCTGGAGGTCCCTTCCCGCTAAATTATCCTGTGATTTTGTGATCCCAACAGAATTATTCACGGAGCTCTTGGTGGTTGGTTCACTGCAAACTGGTTGGTGGTGGAGATAGCGGGGATTCGCCCCCAGAACTTTTATTGACTGTGACATTAAATGTGTGTATCTGATGGATGGGGATGGACAGGCACCTTGGCTGTTGGGTTGCAGATTGGACTTATACTAGCAATTAATTTTTTATACATGAGAATCTTATCCATACCTTTCTTCAGTCCTCAGCTGGGGTTCAGTAGCATCCCTGTTCAGTCCCAAAGGCCTTTTAGAAGAGGAGTCTTTCTCCATATGTGGAAAAGCTTTGGGATTTTCAATAAAAAAGGAAAAGGAAATGGACACACTCAGCATATAAATACTTTGTCGGCCAAACGTGCATCTTTTCTGCGTCTTTAAAAGGTCTCTTCCGACCCAAACCAGTCTATGATTCTGTGTTCCTATTAATGAGGAATAATTGGCTGCTGTTAATGATAAAATCCGATGGTAGTTGAATGGGTGCAGTCAGTTTGGCAACCCTAGAGATTGCTGCCCGCATAGTTTCATCTCTTTATTACAGGTCGCCTGAAAGCAGTTAATCTGGAGTAATTTAGTTGTGATATGACCTGGCTAGTCTCAAAATGACACTTTTAAAGAAGTTGCCAAATAGAGCCATCTGTTTTCTTATACTCTAATTGCTCATTCGGCCCAAACAGCTCAGCGGATCTAAGGAAACCAGTTAGCGGGGAGGGCCAAGTGTTGACGTGCTGTTCTGAAGGCATCTCCCTATGAATTAAGACTCCTTGTCGGGAGCACAAACCCAGAGCCTTAGAGTCCTTTTCTTTCTTCTTTTTTATTTTTTTTTATACTTCCCTACTTATCTGGTTGTGCTTCTGTTCACATCACCTATTCTGCTCTACAGATGAGGCTGGTAAGTTTTATCGTCTCTCCTGCTTGGTAAGAAATGACCTTTAAATTGTTTTTCCGGCACCTTTCTGGGCACCACGAGCCTCCTCGGAAATGATTTTGTGACGCCTCAGTTCTTGAGGCTTTCAAATTCCTCCTTAGGACACACTTCTATTACAGAGGCCCAAGAAAGGTGCTTCTCAAAGGGCAAAACCTCCGTGCTAAGCTGTGTTTTATAATCTTACTGAAGTTTCAGTTGTTCCTTCCTTCAGTGTCCCTTTTTAGGTGACGGCTTGCAAGGAGAGGCACCACCCGAGACAGGAGCTCTGTGCGCTCAGTCATTCCCCAAAGCTTGTAGGTCTACTCAATCCCAAACCAACGTGAGCTTGCTCTAGCAATGTTCAGAGCCGACTGGAAGCACACCAGTGCCTTCAGAGAATCATAGAACTGTTTTGGTTGGAAGGGACCTTTCAGATCATTGAGTCCAACCATCAACCCAACACTGACAAAGCCACCACTACCCCATGTCCCTCAGCACCACGTCTGCCCGGCTTTTAAATCCCTCCAGGGATGGTGACTCCACCACTTCCCCGGGCAGCCTCTTCCAATGCTTGACAACCCTTTCGGGGAAGAAATTTTTCCTAATGTCCGTCCTAAACCTGCCCTGGGGCAACTTGAGCCCGTTTCCTCTTGTCCCATGGCCTGTTCCTTGGGAGAAGAGACCGACCCCCCCTGGCTACCCCCTCCTTTCAGGGAGTTGCAGAGAGCGAGAAGGTCTCCCCTCAGCCTCCTTTTCTCCAGGCTGAACACCCCCAGCTCCCTCAGCCGCTCCTCACAAGACTTGTGCTCCAGACCCCTCACCAGCTCCGGTGCCCTTCTCTGGACACGCTCCAGCACCTCAATGGCTTTTTGTGTGGTGAGGGGCCCAAAACTGGACACAGCACTCGAGGTGGGGCCTCACCAGTGCCGAGGACAGGGGGATCATCACTGCCCCAGTCCTGCTGGCCACACTGTTCCTGATACAAGCCAGAATTCAGTCCTGCGAGCCAACGCCGTGGCTGGAGCAGGCGACATTCATGCAGCTTTGAGTGGTTTGAGGATAAGCAGAGCAGCTGTGCGTCTGTCTGCAACTTTCTGTATAGAGACGGGCGCCATCCCAGCTCTGTTGCTTCCTCCTTTGCGCGGCTATGGAGCCCTTCGCCAGCCACAAACTGTTTCAGCTCGCGCAGGCTCTGCCGTTACTGCAGACGAGGAGAGGGAATAAAAGCTCTGCATTTCATGTGTGTTTGTCTCGAAGCAGGGGAGGGAAGGAGAGGGTGCAGCAGGCGGCTCCAGACCTCCAGTTGCACCAGGGTCACTCATTAGAGCCCATCTACTTTATGGGACACAAACTAACCCTGGGGCTGTTGCTTCTTGCTGCGCAATGTTTGTTCTTTCTTTCTTCTGGGAACAAAGTTCATTGCTATTTTTATCTGTATTGTGTAGTGTTTAGTGGAGTTTTGGGTGCTGTAAGAAGCGATCAATAATACTTGTTGACTGACCTCTGAACAAGGCTTCCTATTGCTCACAGAGAAACAAATGTTGTGAGCAACTTGCTAAAAGCAGCTCTAATTCCGCAGAAAACCTTGGGGAGAACCGCAGCAGCAGCAGCTGCTACCGATGCTGAAGGGCGTCTCTCCTTGCTTGATGAAGAAGGAGATACCAAGTGGAACAAGGCTGGCGTTTGTCCACAGGGTGCGTTCCTGTTGATATGCTTCCTAGAATGACATCTTGTGACTAGATGATCTCAAAGGTCCCTTCCAACCCACACAATTCTATGATTCTATGACCCTTGTGCTTTTGGAAGCTTCTTTTGGTGGAGATGTTGACAGTTAGAAATAAAACCAGACTAATCCATGCGTGACTGGGTGAGAGCTCAGGAGCAGGTTGGGTGTGAAGTTTAGCTAGAGCAAAAGTGGCTAAAGAGGAAAAGGTCACTTGGGATATTGTTGTGGCTGTGTTTTAGTCAATGCTTTTCCTTACTGGCTAAGGAACTTGGGTTGTGAACTGCTCTAAAAATATCCTTTGATGCAATCTCTTCTTTGGAAATAGGTTGCTCAGGTTTGCAGGCATCGAGCCATACTTGGTTCTTGGAATCGTAGAAGGGTTTGGGTTCAAAGGGACCTTTAAGGGTCATCTAGTCCAAGCCCCCTGCCGTGAGCAGGGACATCTTCAACTGGATCAGGTTGCTCAGAGCCCCATCCAACCTGGCCTGGAATGTTTCCAGGGATGGGGTGTCTCCCACTTCTCTGGGCAACCTGGGCCAGGGGCTCACCACCCTCACAGCAAAGAATTTCTTCCTAATATCTAACCCAAATCTCCCCTCTTTCGGTTTAAAACCATCCCCTCTCGTCCCATGGCTCCCCTCCCTCATCCAGAGTCCCTCCCCAGCTTTCCTGGAGCCCCTTGAGGGACTGGAAGGGGCTCTGAGGTCTCCGCGGAGCCTTCTCTTCTCCAGGCTGAACCCCCCCAGCTCTCTCAGCCCGTCCTCCCAGCAGAGGGGCTCCAGCCCTCCCAGCATCTCCGGGGCCTCCTCTGGCCCCGCTCCAGCAGCTCCGTGTCTCTCCTGTGCTGAGGCCCCAGAGCTGGAGGCAGCACTGCAGGGGGGTCTCCCCCGAGCGGAGCAGAGGGGCAGAATCCCCCCCCTCGCCCTGCTGCCCACGCTGCTGGGGATGCAGCCCAGGGTGCAGGGGGGTTTCTGGGCTGCCAGCGCACATTGCCAGCCTGTGTTAAGCTTCTCATCAATCGACACCCTCAAGTCCTTGTCCTCCTTTGTCCTTTGTCTTGTTTCTCATTCTGTGGGAGAGGCTGTTGTCCACCTCCAGTTGTCCTGTGGTGGCAACTCTCCTCCTCCTCCAGCGTTTGGTTTCATCAAGCTCATGCTGCCCTGATGGCCAAGAAGAGCTGCCTGTAGACACCTGCTTTACTGCTACCTTTGATCCTTGGATGTTTCTGCTCCGCTGTGATACTGCCAGCATGCAATGATTAGTGCAGGTTTTGTTCTCTTTTTTTATACTCGGCTTCTGTATCCCGTAACGCTGGTAGGTGGGTTGTGTGTGACAGATGTCACTGCGCTGCAGCACTGGGATGGAGAGCACTCTGCTAATGCAAACTCAAATAAGTGTGATTTACTTTTCTTTTTGTGCCTCATTTAATAATCAGTGCGAGTCCACAGATTAGCAAGTAAAAAGTTATTGTTCACGGCATTGGAACCAAATTAAAGAGATTCGTAAGGTTATGGCAAAACTCTCCAAAAGAAATCACTGAGATCTGCTTTGAAAATTGCAGAAACTTGGCTGCTCCTAATGGGGTGGTTTATTTTGGGTGCCGGATTAAAAGCCAGGCTGGTTATGGGATGTGATGTATTACAGGGCAATGCTGAGTGAAGAACTAGAGCTTCTTCTTGTCCTCCTACTGCATCCGAGCCGGTAGACGTCTTTGTAGTATCTGTGGGTGAAATACCTGCTCTTGGCACAGTGCTGATCATCCAACCGGCCAAGAGGTATGGAAGATTGGAGCTGGAGAAATGATCCTTTGTTCTGAAAGTCCACGGACCCGTAATGATTCATCTTCAGCTTGTTTGCGACTTAGGGAGCAGAACAAGCCCTGACAGTCGGTGACGGTGAGCGTGGGTGAGCTGCCGAGGCGCGGGCGGTTGCGTTCCCTTGCTTCGCTTGCAGGGAGGCTTTCCTCGGCCTCATCACTGAACAGATTGAATAGGTTTTTAGAGGTTTGAAGGGCTTGGTCAATGTATCTAGCTTGGCTTTTCTCAACCACACTGTGGAACTTCATGCAGTGATGTCTCCATCAGGCCTGGAGCTTCCAGGTAAACTAGTTCATGCGCTTCACAGAGATCTGTACTCTCCATTTATTGCGTGTTTTCCCCAATAAAAGATTCATGGCACAGTTCAGGGATTAGGGCTCGTTTAATTACGGGGAGCAGCTTTGGAATAACCTGAAACCTCTGGTAGTCGGTGTCTTTGGATTGATTGGTGACAGGTCTGGCAGGGAATTATACAGACCCATGTGAAGTCTCCAACCTATGTCAGGAATATACGTAGGCTATATAGGGCATGGACCAGCACATCACCTCGTTAACCACATCACCTCAAAATCACCTCAAACGGTCGGGAGGGAGCTAAACCCACCCTGGCTGCAGCACAACTTCCAGCCCTTTCTTGGGAAGCGGGACGTGGGGGTGGACATCAGGTTAACAAAACCAGAACAGAATGAGATGTATAATTGCGAAGGGTGTGATGTTGAGAACGAAGCGATGGATCGCCGTAATTAACAGCCAAATAACTTAATTTTTTTGCCAAAGTGGTGCAGGATACGAAGCGCGATGCGTACGGAGAACGTGCAGTGAGAGAGGTTTGCAGGAGATTGGCTGAGGTCGGGGGCTGTTTCACCGCAGCCGCTGCTGGCTAAAAAGGCCACCCCTGTAGGGTAGAGGCTGCTGAAGCAGCTGAGCCCCATCTTTTTAGGAATATTGAGAGTTCCCAGACTTTTCCTGAGCTGCACGTATTTCCTCCGTCTCATTACCCCTGGGAAAGTAAAACACCAGAGTTGGTGCTCCATTCGTCTGAAGCCTTATTTTGTTTTTTGAAAAAACACTGAACAGCCTTAAAAAAAAACCAAACAGGATGCTTTTTCTTTTCTAGTGAAAGCAAGTGTTGAATACTGGATTACGAGATTGGAAATAGAGTCGTATTTTTATATGGCTCTTCTGTAATTCCGGGATTATGTTTAACAAAGATCCTCTTCAGCTACACCAGTGTTTCATTAGCTTTGGATGCTGGTGACCCCAGAGCTTTTCCTACCTCATTAAACTCTCTGAGATGAAGTCTTTCTCTCTATATTCAAGGTGGAATTTCCTTTTTTTCCTTCTTAGTATTTTGTTAACCTATTTTAGGAATGATTCTTCTGGATTCACACCAAATATAGCTGCTGTGACTCAGCCTACTCCGTTCCTGGGTTTGGGCTTGGAGATCCATTTGCTGCTCTTGCGTTTTGTAGCACTTCCCTCCTCCTCTGTAATTTCCCCCTCTTCGTTTCTAATCCAGTCCTCCCGCGTTCCTCAAGTAGCGTTCTTCAGTTGAAATGGCTTTCCTATTGATCCTGGGATTTTTAAGGTTGTCACAAGGTTTTATAAATCAGCATCAGAAGAAGAATTCAGCGCAGGAGATTCACGGTATCCAGGCAGCCATTAGACTGTCACGAAGCCCTCACCTGCCATTTTAGTAATACAAGTCACAGAATCACAGAGTGGTTTAGGTTGGAAGAGACCGTAAAGATGATCCAGTTCCACCCCCCTGCCCTGGGCAGGGACACCTCCCACCAGCCCAGGTTGTTCAAACCTCTGTCCAACCTGGCCTTGAACCCCTCCAGGGGTGGGGCAGCCACAGCTTCTCTGGAATGGTTTTAGGATGAGGGGGAAGGGGTTTCCACTGCAAGAGGGGAGATTGAGCTGAGATCTCAGGCAGAAATTCTTGGCTGTGAGGGCGGTGAGCCCCTGGCCCAGGTTGCCCAGAGAAGCTGTGGCTGCCCCATCCCTGGAGGGGTTCAAGGCCAGGTTGGACAGGGCTTGGAGCAAGCTGGGCTGGTGGGAGGTGGCCCTGCCCAGGGCAGGGGGGTGGAATTAGATGGCCTTTAAGGTCCCTTCCGATTCCAACCATTCCATGATGCCAAACTCAGATTTGCGAGATGGTACAGGAGCTGACGAGTATTTTTACTTGCCTCTGAATTGCCAATACCCAGCAGCACAGACTTAGCATTTCTCTCTCATGTTCGGTTTTCTGTTTCCCCTCCCCAATGTCTGCAGAAGATTTTCAAAATCAGATGGCGACAGTGAATTGCAAATCAGGAGGATTAGCATTTGTATCAAACACACTCCGGCAGAAGGAGATTACAAGTCCTGGGTCAGCCGATAGCAAGAGCTCAGGAGCGTAGCCATGGAGCGGGTGCTGCTGGAAGGGATGAGAAGGAGCAGAGTTCAGCGACACTGGCCACCTGATTTTCTGCTCTGGTCCTTCTACAAGGCTGCCTTGACAGATGTTTTGCCTCCGCCAGGATTTTGTGTTCTCCCATGGACATGCTTGGAGGTTTCACCTCTCCCTGCAGAATAAAATCCTTCGAAAAATGTCATTTCTGTTCTTCAGTATCATACCTTTCTTTCTCTTTCAGCCAATAACAAGTATTTTGCATCAGATAAAAAAACCCCCAAAACAGTAGAGGCGCAGCCACACGCTTCATCTTTTTACGGATGCTTTCAGTGTAGGCTGATCTGAACAAAGGAGGGATGTGAGACCGGCGAGCATCAACGGCGGCTTCGCCAAGAGGTGAAAAAGGCCCTTCTCGTCCACGCGGTGCCACGGTCTACAATACCTGCCGTTCTGTATGCGCTCAGCGTGGCCTCGTGTTAATTTGAAAACGAATAGCGCTATCCGGGGGAAACCTGGGCTTCCTCTGCAAAGGGCTTAAACGCCCGAGGTGCACGTTCGCTTAATTGCTTGCCTGTGGCAAACAGATTGCCTAAGGGTGAAATTAAAGTGCCACTCCTAAAAAGCTTTCTAATTACGTTTCCGTAGCCTTCAGCCACATTAGGGGGAAAAGTCTGACGCTGTTGCGCTGGTGTCTAAATCTAGGCACTGTTACTTTATGATTTCCGTAGAAAACGGAGGGATGTGAAGAGCGTCTTCCTCTCTGTGCGTCCCGAGTCTTCCTCTGTAATGGGACTGGGAGCATTTTGCAGGTTGAGGGGTGCTGACGGGGGAAGCACGACCCTGGTAATGGCCGGGACCCCTCCGCCCCGGGAAATTTCTATTGAGATACTTTATGGGGTGCATTCACCGGCCTCTGATGTCTCAACGCATGCACCGCTCTCTTTAAATGCATTTCTATATGTAAAGAAATAAATAAAGGTGTTGTATATTATTACACATTTAAATACATATTTTATATAATATATATTTAGGTTATGTTATTATACATTTAAAAATATATTATGAATTGAAAAGGAATAACCAGATTATTTTATAGTTATTGGAAGAAGTCTATTTGGGGGGGAAAAAAAAGAAAGACAGAAAGAAAGACAGAAAGAAAGACAGAAAGAAAGAAAGACAGAAAGACAGAAAGAAAGAAAGAAAGAAAGAAAGAAAGAAAGAAAGAAAGAAAGAAAGAAAGAAAGAAAGAAAGAAAGAAAGAAAGAAAGAAAAAGAAGAAAGAAAGAAAGAAAGAAAAAGAAGAAAGAAAGAAAGAAAGAAAGAGGGGGAGGACCTTGGGGAAGTGTCTTGCTGTGTAATGCTCATTCTTTATGAAGTGTATATTCCCAGGCTCTCCAGATCGCAGAGGTCATGATTACTCTCACAATTTGCCCTCCTTTTCTTTCCGTCAAGGACATTTTTTTCCCCCTGTGTTGCCTGGCAATTCATGTGAAGATGGCTTAGGTCCTGCCCTGTGCTCTCCCTCTGTTTTCTGCGCCGGTCACATTGTCGAGCATCTTAGGAGTGATCTTCCAGAGGCTGCACATCCAGCCCGGTTTCTGCCTTACGGGGCTGCGGGGGATTTTGCTGCGCTTACTGTGTATTTGATTCTTTCTAGATCCCGGTTCCTTGTTAGCTCTCCAGGCATCATTCTTCCTTGCTGTTGGAATCATCTCTTAAACCTGAATTAATCGTTGAACTGAAACCAGGAACTCCATTTCTGTTGTTTTTTAAAGAAAAAAAACCACGACGCCCAATATTTCACAAAATGCCAAGTGGGAATATTGAGCTTTTTTTTCCCAAGCATGTAAAACCGAAGCCAAGAATTCATTAAAAACTGAAGTGAATCTTAGCAAAATTAGTCCCCTGCCAGGCTGTGTTTTTCATCGCAGGTAATATCGATTTGGGCATTGTCAGAGCAGAGAAAAATTTGGAGAAAGGAAACCTCTCGAGTAGGTGGTGCGCACCTGTGGCATGATTGATAGAGTTAATTTAAGACACAAATTGAATTGTTATGAAGAATGATGGCGGGAAGGTTCTTATGTAGGGAGACGATGCTTATCAGCATGAAAATAAATGTGTCACAAATTGGTTGCAAATCAAAGGCCTGATTTTTTTTTTTTTTTTTTTTTTTTTGCTTTTTCAAAATGCATAAATAAGGGGCGTGCATCTGTAAATCATGTAATCACTGTCTACCGTATGCCGGGTTCTTTGCAGAATATACAAAAGACTGCTCTGAAGAGTTCGTAATATAAAGCTATGAGGCTACAGACAGCTCTGTGTGCTTCAACCCAGGTGGCTTTAAGCACGCCTACGCGTAAGCGTGTTGTAAAATAGCTGCAGCACTGAATTCGAAGAGTAATTAAATTATCGGTCACAGGTAATACCTCCCCGACACATCTATTTGGACGTGCGCAAGCGCTTGATTTGGTGTTGGCTTTGGCACAAGGCAGCAGCAAGCGTATGTTTTGGTGTCTTACTTCTGTTATTTATGGTGCGAAGACGTAGGTTGATGTTAAACTTTAATTTCAGTGTATTTTGGAGAAGGCCATCACCCGAAGGTTATATGTCTTCAATTTAACTTTGGCCTTTGCTACCTCTAATACTAGCGAAATGATATTAAAAACGCAGAAAGCTTAGGCAAGCTGACAATGGAACAGATTTTGTAGAGACAGTCCAAGTTGCGGTGGCAGCATGCACATAATATTTGGAGTAACCTGTTGGCTGGAGAGGATCTTTAAAAAACAGAAATTCACTGAAAACGTTAACTTGCAGAAATAATTTCTTACAAGAGGGATTAACGTGAAATTAAGCCATTTTGTGGCAAACGGAAACATTCAGACATTTTTTTTTGTCAGCGGGGGAGCCATAGCATCAAAGGGACACTGATTGATAGGAAATAACATTTTTCTCACTGCTCCGTTGAAAGGCATCGTAGGTCTTGTGTGGAGGCTCCAGCATCCTTCAAGGCAAAGCAAATGGGAATGACGGATTAGTGAATTAAACTTCTAATATCGTTGCTGGCTGCTCTCTTGAGTTTTCATGTCGCGCAATATCCTTCGACAAGTGACCGTGTTCATTGTTCTGGGATTGCCCTTATCGAAAATATCAGTGGTTGCGATGGGAAATTCTGCTTCGTTCTTACATACCGAGAGCATCGCCTCGTGTTGGATTCGCATGAGTATCGCATCGTTAATATTTTAAACAAAACACCGGGATTTTTTTTTTTCCTATTAACGGATGCTGAAGCCCTGGTTGTTCAAGTGGCTCCACGTTTCCTTGACCTTACCCGCAGGAGAAATCAATTTGAGGTGAATAGAAATGTTCACGGGTGAAGACCAATATTTGCTTAGCTGCTTCAGAGTAAGCTGGTCTTTTTAAACATTTCCGAGAGACCTCAAAGACTTTTTTCGTTGTTTTTTAACGTCGGCATACACTGTTATTTGAAGGAAGACGTGAATGACTGCTCTGCTTTTAGTTTCTGCCGTGCCATTCAGTCCCCAAACTGGCCTTATCCCCCCCGGATGGAAAACAAGAAAGCAGAGCTGGGTTGTCTGGCCACTCTGAATCATCGGCTGGGGATTTAGCAATTCTTCTTTCGCTGATATAAACTGCAAGCTCTAAGCTCCTTCAGACTTCATTGAATCTCTTCCCACTCTTTAGTTTGGGAAGGAAAGTCCGGAAATCTATGAAAAGTGTTAATTGTTGACTTGCTGTGGCCTTTCAGCCCTTTTCTTTGTGTGCGCTGCAAAAGCATTCCTGGTTTTGGCCTCCTGGGCTGGGTATATTCACTGGAAACCTGAATGTGTGAATAAGAGCACGGCAAAATCCTCTGTAACGGCAGGCGGAAAAATTCTTGGCTTTTACAGTGATTATGAAACGAATATGCTAATTGACTGCATATTGCATGCATTATAGAGGCCTGTCATACATTCATCTTGCTCGCCTGTCTCTTCTACAGTGTCTGCTACAAACCTTCGGTAATTTCTGTGTTGAGTGTTTGACTTGGGTTTGAGACCTAGTACAGCTTTATAAACAGCTGACGCCTTCACGTAAAGATTTCACGTGATCGATCATGGTCATCTGGTGCAAACTTTCTCTCTCTTATGCTGGTTATATATAGTTTTACTGAGTATTTTTGCAGCATCCATCCATAGAGGCTTAGGCTCAGTCTGTAGAAGAAATACCGAGTAGTAAAGAGCTCAGGTATGATGAGTTGGACACGTACTAGAGCAGAAGAGTTTGTTGCGGAAGGAGGCGTGCATTCCTGATAGGGAGGGAGAATGGTGAAGGTCAGCTCCTTCACCCACCCTCAGCCGCCCAGGAGCACAGCAGGGTTTGGTCATGGAGGCAGTTGGGTTTGGGCAGGTGGTGAGATGTGTGGGACACGGTGCTCGGGCAGTGACCCCACCAGCCCTGCTTGACCTTCAGCCAACGCCGTGCAAAGCTTTTGTGGGCTGTACTCCTGTATTCAGTGCTCTGGTCCTGCTCTCCAGCTGAGCCACCTCCTCCTCCAGCTAATTATCGCGATTCTTTTATCGAAAGCTGTAGACCACCTGGTTTCCCACTCCACTGATGTTTGAGAGTTGAAGGAGATTAAGTCTTTAGGATTTGTATCAACTAATTAATGTCATATTTTCAGGTTGAATCATCTTTATTTTGATGACTTGTAATAATAATTGCAGCGCCTCTGCCTTTGGGTGTACATCAGCCCGGACTGTCCCATATTCCCTTAGGAAGTAAAAAGCCTACCTCAGCTCTGCCTGTGGTTGTTGTGAATATAATGTTTTCTTAACTTGAGTTCTGTTTGTTCATCACTTGGCAGCTTTCACCTGGAAAAGCCAACAGCGTTCTTTTGCTTATTTTTCAAGCGGTAACAAGTTGCCACGTAGATTCACCAGGTATTGGTGCCGCACCAGGCACACCAAGACCAGCGTAAATCTGGGGTCTCTTGTTCTCCTGCCATGTAGATTGATTTCCAAATGGAGGGGACAAAAGCCAACGTCTACCTGTCTTTTGGGTAGGAAAGACTTTCAGTCTCCTGGGCTCGTTTAATACAGTATCTCTTGCCAACACAAAATTACAAAAAGGATGATAAACAGACCTCTTGCCAAAGCTTCCTTTCCGCTAACAGATTTAGCCTGTGCTCTCCTTCGTCTTCCCTGCTACAGCTTGGTTTTAAAACAAAGACTGCAAAATATTTAAGGAAGAAGGGACTATTATGGAGGATTGATCCCCTCCGTTTGCAATGTTAATCTTCATTTTTCCCAGTCTCTATACCCCATCTTTGTCCGTGCATCAGCACGACTAAAGGAAAAGAGAGGGCAGGGAAGGATTTGCTGTGCTGCCCGTCAGGGGAATGGGGCTGGAGCCAGAGGATGACTCCCTCGTCCTCCCACCGCTGAACCCTGCCTTAGGTTTCCAGTCTTGACGGGGGAGAATAAGGCCTGCGACCAGAAAACGGGACCCGGGAGGAGATCGGTAGAGGAACAACCATGGCTGGAAGTCATAAATCACACAGTCAAAACCTGCAGCGGGGTGGATTTGAATGCTGACCAAATATAGCCGAGAGGATTCTGACCCATATATTATGAAAAGGAGAGCTCTGCCCTCATCTGATCTTAATTCCAGGAATATTGTATTTCTGGTGTGTCAACTTTGTACAGTGTAATCCCTTCAGAAACAAATTTAGATCTTTATCCTATTGCAGTGCGTGGGAAGGAGCGATGTTTCCAATATTCAGGGTATGGTTGGAAAGCGATTCTCCCATACTGAGGGGAGTAATTACAAAAATTGAAGGAAGGTAATTAGTGGTAGTGGTTGGAAATTTTGGAGCAAAACATAAATTAAAGCATGTCTTTGAGGATAACGTGACTTTTTCTGGTATTGAAATTTTTATATTAGAAATCGGTTAATACAGTTTGGTTTGACCCAGTGGAAAAGAAAAGAAAATGTGATACCGTAGCCTGAAATGAAAACAAGGGTTCATGCAGCCGGTGTGATTTGGATATGCCGTCCGCAAGCAACTGCCGTCTCAGCTCACTCTAATGGTGTCGCCTTCAACTCTTTTTCCAACCTGGAATTTCTCTAGCTGACCACATCCCATTTCTAAATTATGTTTTAAACCATTTGAGATGGGAGCCTCCATCTCTAAAACATGATGAAGTACGTGAGTCTAACAGGCACAAACTCGCGCGTAGGAAGTTCCACCTAAACATGGGGAGGAACTTCTTTCCTGTGAGGGTGGCAGAGCCCTGGCACAGGCTGCCCAGAGAGGTGGTGGAGTCTCCGTCTCTGGAGACATTCCAAACCCACCTGGACGCGTTCCTGTGCCACCTGCTCTGGGTGACCCTGCTCTGGCAGGGGGTTGGACTGGATGGTCTCCAGAGGTCCCTTCCAACCCCTGTCGTTCTGTTATTTGTTCTGTGATTCTCTGTTGAAAACGATGGAGCGATGGCAGCAAGTTTGATGCTCAGGAGACGAATCTTGGTCCCGGCACTTTGATCTTGCTTACCTTGAGCCCATCATCTCACTGCTCTCCTGCAGGCTTCTTGGCATCTGTAAAACAAAGCTTGGATTATTCATGATGGATTATTTAATATTTTTGAAGAGCTTGGAAGAGGAGATGCTTATATCTATTAGTAACATGAATTGTCTTTTAATGACTATTATTTTTGTGTCTGGTTTTTAATGTGTGATTACTAAAGCGTAGCGTCTCTTAGGAGAAGGAGCAATGGTTGACTGTGAGAAAGGTCTGAAGCAGCCTAAGAAGATAAGAAAGATAACTAAGAATATTATTTAGTTTTTTTTTTTTATAGTGACTGGGTGATGTTATGGGATAGATGTTTATAATCCAGGGAAATTTTCTAACCAAAGCCTTAATAATTTTATGGTAGGTCAAATTCTGCCCTAAGTTAATACAAAATGCCAGTCAGACACTATTTAGTGCTTGTTTAGCATCATAACGGATGGGGTAAGTAAATTTTCATGGTCCCATGAGGCATCTTAACATCATCTGTTTGACTGATATGCTGCAGTATAGATATCCGTCAATGGAAAAGAGTGAATGCTACCTTCTCCACCACCACCTCTCCAAGGTTTCTGGTGTCCTACCAAGTGCCAAGGAAACTTCTCACTGGAAGGAAGATCCAAATTGAAGTCTTTGGAAAGCAATTACGTCTGACACCAAGAAAGTTACGGGCTGAAACTGTGGAGGGAGGTAGAGGTCTGAGAAACGAGTTACAACACAAATCATTTTGAGCCAGAGATGAAGTGCTGGTTGGAAGGACATCTGGAACCATCCAGTCCCAACCTTGTGCTCACAGCGGGGCTTTTGCCAGCACTGGGTTGGATCAACCATGGCCTTGCTTAGACCAGTTCTGAAAACCTCCAGCAAATCTGTGGTCAACCTGGTTCGGTAAGGCAGTACCTGTTGAGTCAAAAGGCTTTTCCTAATGGCCAATCTGAATCTCACGAGCCATCGTTTGTGGAAAGAAAATAGCAGAGAGAAGAGTCTTCAAACTGCGTGTCCTGGAAAGTCTTTTCAGCGAAACACAATGAAGTAGGATTGTGAAGATAAAAGAATCGAGATAATCAGCTGGAGGAGGACAGGGCTCAGTCAGAGAGCAGAACGAGAGCACTGAATACAAGAGTACAGCAGGGTTCATTTCAAACGGAAAAGTCAGCAAGGCCTCAAGTTAAAGAAATTAATAGGCATATATCAGGGAAGACGTTTGAGAACTACTGAGAATGGGTTTGGACACATAGGGACAGATATGTTAGATATTTTAAAAAATACATTTATTTATTGGTTACCTGCTGGTGAATCCCGTCAGTCTTGCAGGTATTAAAGCGAGGAATTTACAGCGCAGAATTTATCTGCGTACAGACGTTTTCTCCCCTGGAAACAAGCAAATATAATACCAACTTTTTTTTCCTCATTGTCAAAGTTTCTTGTAGGGCAACTGGTTTCTCATTTCCTGAGGCCCATAAGGATATTTTTATGAGCTCTGCCTACTTCAAATAATACAAAATATAGATATTTTGCCATGCCAGGTTCAGGCTCGCTGAGGAACCGCTTGTTGCCACCAAGTGCAACGAGTGATCCTGTCTGCCTTGTCTGTCTCTGCTTTCTCAGGCTAGGGCAAGGATTACCTTTACTAGTTTTTAATATGCTATCTAGCATAATTGAATCATCAAATTTTTTGGATCCTCTGGCTTTGAAGTATATCATAAACCTCAGCAAATGAAAGGTCGAAAATTTTTCCTGCCTCAGCATTTATTTTTGGGCGGTCTGAGATCAGCAAATTCCAAAGACAAGAGCTGCTTTGTGCCTATAGATTAGCCTTTTAATTTTTCATGGGATGAAGACACGAGGCCTTTTTCCCATTAAAGGTGTCAAACTTTTCTCAAATGAAAGGTGTGTGGGTTTATTTAGTCATTTATCTGAGAGGAGGTAATAGGTGATGGGAATGTGGCTCCTTATGAGCTTGGCTAGGGGCCAGAGGAGGCCCCAGAGATGCTGGGAGGGCTGGAGCCCCTCTGCTGGGAGGACGGGCTGAGAGAGTTGGGGGGGTTCAGCCTGGAGAAGAGAAGGCTCCGGGGAGACCTTGGAGCCCCTTCCAGTCCCTCAAGGGGCTCCAGGAAAGCTGGGGAGGGACTCTGGATGAGGGAGGGGAGCCATGGGACGAGGGGGAAGGGTTTTCCACTGCAAGAGGGGAGATTGAGCTGAGATCTCGGGCAGAAATTCTTGGCTGTGAGGGTGGTGAGCCCCTGGCCCAGGTTGCCCAGAGAAGCTGTGGCTGCCCCATCCCTGGAGGGGTTCAAGGCCAGGTTGGCTGGGGCTTGGAGCAAGCTGGTCTGGTGGGAGGTGTCCCTGCCCAGGGCAGGGGGTTGGATTAGATGACCTTTAAAGGTTCCTTCCAACCCAAACAATTTTGTGATGCTGTGGTCCTGTGACCCCCAGCTAGTTCATGCCACCCTCGTGTGTCTCCCCAGTGAACAGATGGGTGCTACTGCCCTGGTTTGGAGGTCGATCTGTATGAAAGACACTGTAGGACTGTAAATAATCCAGCTCATCTTTGTTTTCCCTTTGCTGATCTTTGAGATTGGGTAGGTCAAGTGCTCTATGGAAATCCCTCGCTCCACAGCATTTCCAGTTGTTTTAATTCTTTCCCTCCATCACGCTCAGCTTCAGCTGAACAGTTTGTGTTTCTTGAGGTGAGAACCATCTGTGGTAGTCATTAACATCTTCCTGTTCCTGTCTCTGCTCTCCTGTGGACGTCCTCCAAGCTGGTAACAACTCTGTGGCAGGGGACGGCGGCTCATTGCTGAACCCCTGGGGCTCCTCAGAGCAGCCGGATACAAACACATTTGCTTTTGCAGTGGCTGCAGTGGCCTGACACGGAATATCTACGCAGAAAATACATCGTCAACGTAATTAATGAGTAATGCAATTCAGTCACGTTCAGAACCTCATGAAAGACCATCCACAAATGACATTGGGTTAATCACCAGCTACATTGGCTGCACTGCTGACTTCAACGACATCCGTGTTCGTACAGTGAATGTCTTGATTTCATTGGGTAATGACTACACTTCAAATATCGCCGTATCATGCTTTTTAAGTATTCTTTCAAAGTTGCAATCTCTTGAATGGAGGGAATATTATTTAAACTAGCTCTTCTAATTCAAAACCAGACTGGAGAGTAAAGCCCTGCAGCATATCTTTCCTCTGAAGATGGTCTGTGCATGGAGGACACCGATGCTGTCTGCAAGCCTTTACCCCCTGAGGGATGCAGACGTGCCATCCCAAATCTGGTTCACATCAGCAAAGACATTCCTGCGTGCAGTAATGTCGACTGCTGGAGCGTTCCTGAACCGTGGCTTCACTGCACATCTTCATTTCCACTGGAAATTCTCCCAGAAAAAAAGGGTCCAGGACAGGACTGAGATCAAGTGAGCCTGAAATCCAGTGTGCATTTGAAATGTGGAAACATTTTTTGGAATAGCAAACACTTTCTCAGGAGAGAAGAACTGTATCCTGAGCTGCATCCCCAGCAGCATGGGCAGCAGGGCGAGGGGGGGGGATTCTGCCCCTCTGCTCCGCTCGGGGGAGACCCCCCTGCAGTGCTGCCTCCAGCTCTGGGGCCTCAGCACAGGAGAGACACGGAGCTGTTGGAGCGGGGCCAGAGGAGGCCCCGGAGATGCTGGGAGGGCTGGAGCCCCTCTGCTGGGAGGACGGGCTGAGAGAGCTGGGGGGGTTCAGCCTGGAGAAGAGAAGGCTTCGGGGAGACCTTGGAGCCCCTTCCAGCCCCTCAAGGGGCTCCAGGAAAGCTGGGGAGGGACTCTGGATGAGGGAGAGGAGCCATGGGACGAGGGGGAAGGGTTTTCCACTGCAAGAGGGGAGATTGAGCTGAGATCTGAGGCAGAAATTGTTGGCTGTGAGGGCGGTGAGCCCCTGGCCCAGGTTGCCCAGAGAAGCTGTGGCTGCCCCATCCCTGGAGGGGTTCAAGGCCAGGTTGGCCGGGGCTTGGAGCAAGCTGGTCTGGTGGGAGGTGTCCCTGCCCAGGGCAGGGGGGTGGAACTGGATCTTTGAAGGTCCCTTCCAACCCAAACCATTCTGTGATTCTATGATTCTAAAAGCTTCTTGCCTAGCTCTTGCAGCTAGGTGCCACTTCACGGGTGCTTTATCAATAAAAATAGCAATACGAGAATCAATAGATGTATCAGTAGGGTGTTTTGAGGACCAGGTGACCCTTCTGCTCCATCTGCATGACTTTAAGCAGCCAGGTGCTGCAGGTTTTGTGGAGCTGGAGTTTCCAGTACAGATATTACATGTACTCAAGTAAAACAATGCTGGAGCAGAGCTGAAATATTCTTTGGAAGTGAAAAGTGGGGAGAACTGCACAAAAAAACGCAATATTCAGGGTCCGGATTGATGCCCTGGGTCAATTTGTATAAACATCAAGGTATAGCTGAAATATAGCGGAATAGGTAAAAGTGAACATTGTATTGTACAAACAAGAGCTGCCATTAATAATTTGCTGCTAATAGAAGCCTTAAACTTTTTGTGGAGTCTGGCCGTTCTTTGGTTTCCCTCTTTAAATGGATTATTTTTATAGTGCATTTTGTTTTGTTAATGGAAGGTTAACTAAAATTGTGTCAGCTTTGACCTGATTCTTTTGTAGGGTCTTTAACAGGTTCAATATTTTGCTTCATATGAGATATGTTCAACCAACATTTAGTTACGGTGTAACTTAAAAAAGGAATAAACTAAAAAGGAAGTCTTAAAGGTGGAAAACCGCGTTATGTTCTGAATTTCCGAGCTCGTGCACGCTGTCACAGCAGAGTTTTTTGGGGGAAAGGTGGGACGTAGCCTTGTAGCCTGCCTAAATTAACCTTTAGCGGATGGATTGGAAGTTAATTTAATTATTGTTTGGTGGGTCCCAAGTGAGGGTCAAGCTTCAAATGACTTAACTGAAAAATTGTCAGAAAATTATTGGAATTTGAATGCAGTGTAAGGTCAGGAGGTCTTCCCATGTTCAAGGAGGCTTTGACTGAATACTATTAGCATGCGATTTGTATAAAATGGAATTAAAAAGAGGTGATGTGCAGATCAAGGAAGAAATGTATCTCTTTGCTCTGCCTTTTTTCTTTGTTCACACTCTTTTGGGTTTGGTTCTGTGCCCTCTGATGTGAAAGAAATCATTTTTGGTACGTTTATTTTCTCTCAGAGGAAAAAATACCACTCTCTTTCCGAAGAAAAGGGTAAGGAACGGGGCTCTCAAAAGCATTTACGTCCCAGTTTCACAAAAGCCGAAGGCAAATCACAACCTAAGCCGTATGGAAAATGAAAGGGTAAGGCACACTGACACAAGGGCTGACATGAAACAGGATGGAAAAGCGTCTGTCATCCAGAAAAGCTCATGTTTGCATTATTTGCTGTTTTCTTTACATTTGTATTTAAGTTTAGATCTACTGTTTAATTTTTTGCCAACCCGAAAGATGCACATCAGTGTCACTCTTCTAAGAACCTTGTGAAATATATTTATTTCTCTGTTTGTAAATATTTTATTCTTAGTCTGAAAAGAAAATGAAAAATAACTTCATAAACTACCAGACTCTTGCATGCCAGGTTTATTCTTTTCTTTTAGGATTTTTAAAATCTCCTTCAGCGTCTCCTTACTTTGCCTCTGTACGGTAGGAGTGGGAAGTACCTATGTTTCTGTGTAACAGAGTGAGGGAGGTGTTTAAGATGCCAGATTCCCCAATGTGTGCGTCGAAATACTCGTGTTAACATTTGTTTATGCTTAAAAATCACGGATGCCCGCCAGTGTTGGCAGCCTCGAGGCCTGAATGACTTTTGGAAGTGGTGAAGGTGGTCATGGTGCTTTCGAAAGGCACAAACTAAACTAACGATAGAGGAAAACAACAGGGTAAGGTGTTCCTGTTGTCTTGCGTCCGTAGCAGTTTGAAGGTGGTGGTGATACCTCTGCTGGTTTCTGAGTGCACTCAAAGTGCTCCCATCAGAAGAGCCAGGTGGGATGGGGCTTTGGACAACCTGGTCTGGTGGGAGGTGTCCCTGCCCATGGCAGGGGGTTGGAACTGGATGATCTTTAAGGTTCCTTCTGACCCAAATCATTCTGTGATTCTAAGAGGATGAAGTAGGTGATGTCCCGGGGTGTCACCAGGGATGAGGGACAGTCCTCTCCCTTGGCAGCAGCAGGAGAGCGCGATGCAGAGCATGAAGCCCAGCTCTGGTCCAGCGAGATGAGAGCACCCAAGCGTAGCTCTGCAGCCACTTCAGAGCAAGGCAAGTTCAAGCTCAGCATTCACGGCACGAGCATTTACATTTCCCTTCTCCTGCTGCTTGGAAATCCTCCGTGCAAACTCGATTTGACCGGTGCGGTGGCCTGCTGATGGCGTGGTGGCCACCCATAGACTGACCTCTCTTGTATTTCTGTTTACCCTTCATCTGAAGTAATTTCCTCCTGTGATGGAAGCATGCCACGCACTTTCACAGGAAAGACAAAATAGATGAAAATGTAACCAGGTTACAGCCAGAAAGTATCCCGAGACTGTTTGCTAGCCTCTTATTCCCATGGCATTCCGGCTGGAGTTACTCCTTCAGCTCCTTGCTGGAGTCTCAGCAGCTTCTAAGCAACTGAGCATCGCTGTCGTGGGGATTAGGAAGCAGCGGAAGCTCCGTGCAACAGAGCAATACTTGTGTTTGTCTGTTTATAATTCATTTCTATTAGGCTTTTTTTTGTTGTGTATTCATGGCCAGGAGCAAGTGCTGCAAATTATTGTGGCGAAGGAGGTTTAATTTTGCTAATCCTGTTTTATTCCCATTTCAGCGTAGCTTCTCGAATGCCACAATGCGGCGCCTGTAATGAATTTAAAATGTATTATGGAATGGTATTGTCTTGCGGAATGTATTGGAAGCTCATCTGAATGGGCTTTAATACTAGAATAATGCTAGATGCTGAAAAGAAAGAAAAATCATCCATCTGAAATGCCGTTCGCACGGACTCTTTCATGCTGGCTGGAAATAACAGCCTGCGTACCAAGCAGGGAGGAAGCACAAGCCTCTTCCTCACAATACCCTCAACCCCCTACCCTGATTACAATCTTTTTATTGTGGCGAAAAAGCATTTGCTTTCATCCTTCTCGATAAGAGAGTTTCTTTTTACCGTTTGGTCCGACACCTAGTGCAAGCCAGACATAGGCTGCAATTTTCACCAAATTATCATTTATTTCTATGTTTTACACCCAAAAAAGTGCAAACGAGATGACGAGGGCATTGAACAAGGCGCTTTATCAATGCAGCCGTGACTCCATCCTTGGCCGGGAGCTTACAGTGGGACAGGCAAGGCAAACAGGGAGCGAGAGGGGGTCCCGGTCCCGGAGGTGAGGTGTCCTGACCCAGGCACGAGCAGCTCTGGGAGAAGGACTTGGGGCTGCTGAGCCCCAGGAAATTTAGTGCCTTTTCATTTGATTTTGCTTCTGAGGGGAGGCCAGGCTGTCGGGTCCAGCTGTCACTGTGTGGTCCTGGGTGGAGGATTCATAGAATCAGAGAATGGTTTGGGTTGGAAGGGACCTGAAAGATCGTCTGGTTCCATCCCCTGCCCTGGGCAGGGACACCTCCCACCAGACCAGCTTGCTCCAAGCCCCGGCCAACCTGGCCTTGAACCCCTCCAGGGATGGGGCAGCCACAGCTTCTCTGGGCAACCTGGGCCAGGGGCTCACCGCCCTCACAGCCAAGAATTTCTGCCTCAGATCTCAGCTCAATCTCCCCTCTTGCAGTGGAAACCCCTTCCCCCTCGTCCCATGGCTCCCCTCCCTCATCCAGAGTCCCTCCCCAGCTTTCCTGGAGCCCCTTGAGGGACCGGAAGGGGCTCCAAGGTCTCTGCGGATCCTTCTCTTCTCCAGGCTGAACCCCCCCAGCTCTCTCAGCCCGTCCTCCCAGCAGAGGCGCTCCGGCCCTCCCAGCATCTCCGGGGCCTCCTCTGGACTTGCTCCAACAACTCCATGTCCTTCTGGTCCTCCTTCAACTGGAAGGAGGGGAGAAGAGGTTGGTTTTCAGGGAGGTCTTTGAGCTGGCTCACAGCAACCAGTACTGCTGCAGAGGAGGATACTTGGTGGTGTTACTTCCCCATCCCTGGAAACATTCCAGGTCAGGTTGGATGGGACTCTGGGAAATCTGGTCTAGTTGAAGATGTCCCTGCTCATGGCAAGGGGGTTGGACTAGATGGCCTTTAAAGGTTCCTTCTAACCCAAACTATTCTATGATTCTATGATTTCTGCTTTTCCTTTTGTTATTCCGGGGGACGAGGGACCCTCAAAAACTGATTTCTTGGGTAGGAGGCTGGCCCTGTGTGTGAGAAGGAGAATACAGGGCTGGAATAAGATGGACCCATCACTTCTTTGCTCTGTTGCAGAACATCCTCAGCTTACAGATCCTGTGAAATGGCCAACATGAAGAGCCACGTACCCACGCGTGACTGATGAACAGGATGTGGCTTTCTGCAGCCATTCGGTATTGCTGCAGGGATCCCAGTGCCTCCCAGTGCAGAGAGCACCATTCAGCACCATGGGCACATTGTTGAGAGCATAGTCCAATGTCAGGCATCATGCTCTAAATTGGGTGGCCACACACAATGTAGAGCCTCGGTATTGACTTTTCTCCTGGGAACACAAAGATGGGTGGATGGGATCAGATCAAAGGACCTCACAGCCTAAAAGCCTGTCTGGAAGAGTGTCTGGGGAAGAGGAGGAATTGCTCTGTCCCATGTAACGCTTCCCAAATCCCACCCTTCTGGCAGCAAGGGATATGCTGAGGCAAGCAAAGCGACCAGCCACCCCCTTTGCTTGTTTTGAACCTACAAAACGATCGTTTCTTCTAATGCCTCCACTTGCTTGGGTTATGAGTGTGTGATTGCTGCCCCCCCCCCGCCTTTCTCCAGGTCATGGAATCACAGAGTGGTTTGGGTTGGAAGGGACCTTAAAATCATCTTGTTTCAACGTCCCTGCCCTGGGCAGGGACACCTCCCAGCAGACCAGGTTGTCCAAAGCCCGTCCAACCTGGCCTTGAACACCTCCAGGGATGGGAATTCCATAGATCTTTTGTGATTTATATTTTTTATAGATGTCTGTCACGTTCCCTGTCCCACTGGGCATTTCTTGTCTGGACTTGAAGAATTGTATTAGTGATTTAACAGTTAATTATGGCCAGGAAATCTCCGCAACTCTGTGACATCTCCCTCCTCCTTTTTCTCTCAGGTCCTATTTGTGGTGTCTATTACTTAAAGCATCGTATACCAGTAGTAACCCTTAGGTCACATATCATTTCAGTGTTCTAATTCAGAACAGTACTGCACTTCGAAGGTGACTCCCACCAATTGTGGGGTTGTTCCCTTGTGCAAAGTGGTTTTGGTGTGCATGGACCAGATTTCTTTCAGAAGCTTCACTCCAGTTGCCCATCACACGTCCTCCAACCCCTCATGGGACACACTGGTCCCTACCAGTGCAGGACATACCAGTAAAGGACATACGGGTGATGTCCTTCAGACAACTTCAAACTATGCATCAGGTGGGGACCAGACTTAAAACTAGACTAAATCTAGTTCAAAGGGAACCTCAAAGCGCAGAGGGTGTAGCCATAGGAGCCCCAGCACAAAATGCTTTGATTCCCGGATATCTCTGACTGCACCAAAGTGTTGATTAATGTAATGTACTCTTTGGATTTTTATAGCGCTTTTCCTTGTCAGAATATTTTGCAACCATTAAAAGTTTGAAACACCTTCTTGCCTTATTCCCACTATTGATGTGGAATCTGCATTGCAGGGTGATGATGGAATTGAATGGCAAAAATCCCCAAAGCATCATTGGTGGGTGCATTTGGGTGAAAATTGGGGGAGGTTTTGGCTTCTGAGGTTGTGTTTAGAGCAGCAGTAGATGCTCCTCAAGCATTGTATCGCGCTGGCACTTCTGGGCAGCGCATTCTCCCACCTTGTTACTGTCAAACCATCTCCTTTCAGGTGCTTTCAGCTTACTGAAAAAGCAAGGGGAAACTTGTCCTGCATGCTTTGGACAGGGAGAGGCATTTCGTTTGGGTTCCTTGTCTACGATGATTTGTTTGGAGAAATAATGTGCGACAGAGATGTGGTGGTTGGGCTTAAATCAGCATTGTTTTTTTCCACTAAAGAAAAGAATTGTTGCGAATACGGATGTTTTTTGAGTTTCCTCTTCATATGAAGAAGCCGTGTGTGTTTAAAGCACTGGTAGGTAGACATCATGTCGCGTACGTGGCCACGTAGTGTGTGGCAGCCCAAAACCCAGGCTTTTGGATCGATGCTTACAGAAGCTGGTGTTCACCATCTCCGAGATGGATGACGTTGGGTTTTCTCCTCTAAATGAGACCTCAAGGCTGAAGGCAGCCCAGGCAAACACCCGCTTGCCCAGGCCAGTCTCCCTTCGGCTCAGAGTGCTGCCTGGGGACATGGGGACAAAGTGGCCATAAAACCCTGATGCTTGGTTGTAAATCCCCAACCATAACGTCTCATGGATGTGAAGTTTTGCATTGATTTTCTTCTTGATATTAACTCCATCGCCTGTTACTGAAGCCACTGACATAAAAACATGTCTCCGAGTATCTTTCTCTTCCAGCTCGCTTTATAACCGTGATTTCCTTTGCTTTGAGAATTGCTCCTTCTGTGCTAACTTGAGGGTGGAGGGAAGGCTAATTAATTAAGCAGTAATTGTTGTCAAGTCAATTGGTGCTAACATTTAACATTTGACTTGTTTACTATCCTGAGGTAAAGCGGAAGGAGTTAATGATCTAACAAATTGTGCATCCATCATGAGAGACTTGCTTGGAAAGAATGGGTTTATTTATGAACTGTAAAATAATACATTTGGAAAAAAAAAACCCTACATTTTGAAGCAAGATCGTTGAGGTTCTTGTGTGAAATTGTCACTAGATAGCTGTGGAGACAAACGCGTCGCCTAATAAAGCTTAATGACTGATTTTCCCATTAATCAGAGTTGAGAATGTGCTTCATTAAGATAATTAACTGAGCCAGTTGCTTAACTGACAGTTAGTAGACACAAATTCCCAAGTTACTTGCTTTCCTCTAAATAAAACTCATGAGAAGCTAACCCGCCGCTCCTTCATCATCTTTATTGGAGAGAGAAACAGAAGGACCGTTAAAATCTCATTGCCCGCGTTCGGTCCGTGACGGCATCTCCCTGTCTGGGACAGTGGTGGGATGCCGTGGGTGGCCCTGGGTGGGTGGGTGGCCCTGAGTGGCCCTGCACCCAAGCCTTGGGTTCCAGCTTATTGTAGTCAGCTCACGCTGAAAAGCTTACAAATATTTGCTGCTTTCCATCTCGCCAGCAGCAAATGGTCTTTTATCTGCTAATTTCTGAAAGGTCAGGTCTTTGTTGTAGTTGTTTTTGTCGCCCAAGAACTATTAGCTCCTCCAAGGGGGAGAATTCCTTGTCTGAATTTGTGGCTTCTCCTCTTTGTTCATCGCAAGCGAGAAGTGGGGTCATGAGTCCTGAACCCCCCTGAAGGCAGGGATGCGTAAGATCAATCTTCTCCAGCTACATTTGTAGGCAGAATATGGAGCGCTGAAGAAGTTAGGGGAATTAACTGAGAGATCCAAAACTTGAATTATTAAATATCCTATCTGGTTGTAACGTCTAGTTGTAAATCCTTTCCTTCGCAGCTCTCTGTGTCTTGAATTCTAACGTGGTAATTGCTATCACGTAGCAGAAGACTCTTTGCACAGAAGACGACTCTGGAGCTAACGTAAGGCGATTGTCTCAACTCTGCTTTTCTTTTGTCCTCAGAGTTCCCGGTCTTCCACCATGAACCCTGTTTACAGCCCCGTCCAACCTGGGGCTCCCTACGGAAACCCGAAGAACATGGCGTATACAGGTAGGACCGATGTTCAGCAGCTCTTTGCGAATGTCCGTATGCGGTGGTGAGAGCAGATGCTCGTTAATGGGTGGTTAATCCCTTAACGGAGGGAGAAAGAGTTCCTATCAGAGAGCCAGGTGGAAACGTGACTTGCAGGAAAAACGCTTCAGCGAAGCCAGTGCAGTAAGGTTGGTGAGAAGAAACAACCTGAATTCATAAGAAAAGGATGCCCTGGAAATCTGAAAGTAAAAGGATCAAAAGGGGGTTTCTTTAGGCAAATAAAACACATAAGAAGTTGCAGGGGGAGGGAGGTGGGAGCTGGAGGGCTTCCCTCCGGAGCCGAACTGAGCCACTCAGGTGCATGTGCTGGAGTAATCCTGCCGTAGAAGTGCGGGTCCACAGGCGAGAGCCCGTTATTTGGAGAACACCCAGTTATTGTTATAGGTGGGATTTAAACTACCTTTATTGGCTGATGGTTTTGTTTTCAAGTTACACTTTGGTTGAGTTAATCTGAAGTTGAACAGCAAGTCTGGTGTCTGTTTGAAGTCCATCTTTGAAAGCAAGTTGTCTAAAAATGTCATCTTTAATACTCGAAAAAGGCATCGAAATATGTTTGCCATAATTACGTAACCAGTGGGGAACTAAAGCGTACTGGTGCGGAAAGAATTTAGCTCAGAGAGAAATCCTGCTTTGGAAAAAGAAAATCTCAGTTTAGGTGTACCTGTGGTTTTCCCCGTGGATTATGGTTACCAGCAGTTGTTCTTCTGATCCCGCGTAAGCACCTTACAAAATCAGCCTGGGAAGACGTTTAATTAGAACATTTTGTTGAATGTAATTAGCCGTCAAGCGTCATATTGTGTTAAGGCTTCCTTCTTTATATTTGCGTCGCCGGTTGTATGTGTTGACTTTTACCTAATGTGTGAAATTCCTTGGGAATGTGCTTTTGTGGAGGAGAACGGTCAACGGCGAATGGAAACGGACATCAAATGCTCGTAGCTACTTCATTTACAAAATATTCTCGTTGACTTTCGTCGCTCTTTCAGCTGGTAGATGAGTAAGGGCTGGCTGTGTCACTGCGAGGAGACCCGTCTGATCCTCCGCAAAGCCGAGAGTTCCTCAAAGGCTTTTTGCCCCATTTTTATTCACCCTTTTTTTCCACCCCCACCCTGTCAAATTTATGCATGCTGCTTTGTTGGAGATACCGTAGCTCGAGGGAACTTTGGTCTCGCAGTCAAAGCACTGGAGGCTTGGAAAAAAGAAAAATGTCCCTGCATATAATAGTCTCTTCAAAAATATCACCATTGTAAGAGGACTGCAGACTCCAGCGGTGCTTGAGTGATAGAATGAGCTCATAAGTGCACGGTTATTTTCCTACACTGGAAATAACAGTAATTTTGTGCTTTCCGGCCCAAGGATGGTTTGGACAAGAGTCTACTTCTCTCCCACTTTACTTTTTTTTTTTTTTTTTTTGGCACGTGTTCAAAGTTCTATCTTAATAACCACGCAGTGTAGATTTTCGATATCTGCTTTCATACAGTCCTGAATGTTTTAGAAGCTGCTTTCTGGCACTTGATAAGACAATTTTATTTAGATATTGAAGTGCAGATTGGATGGAGTTTGTACCTTGACCTTTGTGGAAGGAGAATTTGAGAGGGTGATTTCTGGTTTAGATGAATGAATTCTCTATGACTGCGTTCGGAATAAGTCAAATGGCAACATTAATAGGATGTTACCTTCTAAAACAACCTGCTGGTTAATCACCGTGAAGGTTATATCATGCATTTAAATATATAAAGCTATTGTCTGCCTTGGCCAGCTTGTGCCAGCTCTGGTAGGGATCATGGCGAGGTGGCCCCCAGGAGAATGGTTTCACCCCAAACCGTCGGACTTCAGGCATTTATCCTCCGGAATTTGTGGTAAATGAGGAGAAAGCAGTGGCAGATGTGCAGGATGACCTTGGAGAAAAAAAGTTGGGAGGCAGGTCAGACTGGAAAACCCCAATGTAACAAGGTCCTTAGTTATGCCAATGGAAAACCAAAGAAGGGGAGATTCAAGTGACTGCTTGAAGGTGGGACACCGATGCAGGAACTGAATCGTGTTGGTGCTCGGGTCTAAGGTAAGGAGTCAGTGGGCTGAATTCTTACAATGAAGCCCCCAAATAGATATCAGGTTAAAAAGTGTTTAAACCAAGAGCTATTGTCTTTGCCAGGCAAATGGGTATGACAGAACCGTTTCATGATGAATTTGTTTGAATATTTAATGAAAGACCTAAAGTTACATTGCAAAAGAGGGGGAGAAAATTTAAATTTTATCCGTTGTATAGAAAAGACAGGTAACTCCTGGGGGTTATTAAAAGAAGGCTGCCATGGCTCCTGCATTCCAAGTGCCAGGCTCTGTCGATCTTCTTGCTTTCTAAGCTTAGACCTCATTGACATTGCATTAACTTGCATCATTTAGCTACGTATCAGTTTCTAATGTCGCCACAGGCTATTCTGGAGGATATTTAAACACAGAGAAAGAAAGAAAGTAGACTTTGTACGGGAGAAGCGTCAAGTTAAGGAGTTTGGAGATACTTCCTTCTCAAATTGCTTTGAAAATAATCGCTAAAGCGTATGACATGGTAGATCTGGAGGGAGGTCGACTGCCATTGCGTGTGGGAATCCCTCCCGTGGCCCTGGTAGCTTGGTACAGCTTTGGGACTTAACGAGTGTCTCGACTCTGGTCGGGAGCCGAACGGAAGAGTTTGCTCGGAGCCCCGAATTTGGAAGAGCACGTCAGCAAACCGTCCCCATCATCACTTCATGAGGCAGAGTGTACAACATCTGTCCCAAATTGTTGATTGGAGATCTAATTTGGTATACAATATAGAATTTATACAGTATAAGAGATGAATTTATTTTTTTTAATCTCATCTTTTTGCAGTCATGGAGGACACTGAAAAAAAAAAAAGAACGCCAAGCTTTATATTAGTCAAGAAAAAGAAATAAAAACCTACTGAAGTGTAATAAAGTTGAGGTAAAGCTTGTTAGCCCTAGGCCATGTTCTCGGTTTGCTTTAGAGTTCAGGTTTTTTTACTCCAAATCTAGTGCAGCACGTGTATTACTTAATTTTTTGTCTTTAAAGATCATGCATAAACCATTAATTTCTAACCTTGCGGAATAAAACTCAGGTGGGATATGTGCAGAAAGAAAACAGGGACGGTAATCAGGGTACTGGCAGGCTGAATTCTATGCTCCTGTGGGTTTTTAGTACTAAATGTGAGTGCTTTATAGAAATAGATTGCTTTTGGTTGAAATAATCAATTTTAATCTGATTTCCTTCTCGTTCTCACATCTTGGTTGTTCTCCATACCTGGTGGGCTGGGGAGAGAGGTCCATTTCAAGAGAAGTAACAATTTTTTTTACCAAATCGGCTGCTGGCGTGGTAGGGAGAATGGGAAATCCTTGGCACATACTCAGAGTACCTTACGTAACATACGTTTATTCAGATTCTTTGTTCCGTTTTGATCTTCCTTAAAGGAAGGGTGAAGTACAGTTATTTCCTAATGATTTTTAAAGTGTGGTCTGAATTAGATGAATTTTTATGGGAAATTATAATTAAGTTTAAAAAATTAAAAAAAAGATGTTTTGAAATAGAGTTAGTAGGTGAAACAAAGCCAGAAGTGTTAAATTTGAAAGAGAAATGTTTATCAAAGCAGCCCCCATGTTTGAACTAATGGGTTTATTAAGCAAAGGTGGTTTCTTTTATAGTAAGTACGTCTTATTTTTCGGGATCCTTAAGACCCCCAGATCTGTTGGATTGCACCCTCCTTCCCATTTTCCTTCCTAAACTGAAAGAGGAGAATAACTCTGGTACCTTTTCTGCTACCAGTACGTTCTCGCTGTCGAATGAGCTGATTGCGGAGCTGAGTTAAGGCGACACGGAGAGAATATTCAGAGCTACGTCTGTCCGGCGCCGGGTTTGTGCTCCAGCAAGTCCTGGTTCCTCGTGCTCGGTTGGGGACTGTTCCCACTTCGCTAATTCGATGTATTTTAGAACATCAGCAGCAGCGTTTGAGTGTTGTTTAGTATTTAATTAAAACAGACTGTAATTAACTTGGCTCTTCATGTAAGCTGTTGTTTTAATTGAGGCTAACTTTAACACGTATTTAAGGACTCTCATTTGGTTTTTTGTTATTGGTAGAATTCGCTTTACCTGCCCCAAACGTGAGCTGACGAACTGCCTGGTTTTCCTTGGGCACGTTATCCTTCTCATTTTCTTGCATCCACTTTTGCTAAGACACCGGTCCTGCAGCAAATAGATTAGCTCGTCGGTGTGGAATCAGGGGTGAAGAATCAGTCTCTCCTGTAGCTTGTTTGACTTCAAGCGTGAAACTATAAAAGTATTTGTTATAGCTCACGCTATTATCATTTTCCCTACCAGAAGCTGATTAATATGCTGATAAGTTGCTGTGATTCATGAACCTTCGGTAGACTGACTCCGTATTCAGCGTAGTTATTACTAAATAATAAATGATAATAAAATCCAAGAGCCCAAAGAGGTGAAGCTGGTGAGTAAATCTCCAAGGAGTTTGTGTCACACGGCTCTAGTCCACAACACTTCCCAAGTTCTGCAATGACCTGCTCAGGAGCTTCCATGCTCAGAAGAGACGTTCTCCCGCTCACGTTTTTTGCTGATGGAAGTCCTCACTTTCCCTTCGACAAACAGCTCTGTTCAGGCTCTGTGTGCCATGAAGCAATATTTCTGTTCTCCCCCCCCCGCCAAATATTGAAGGTAAAGGAAAAATGCTTTTATTCAATAGGAGTAGGACAAGTTCTGTTTTTTCTAGTTTCTCATTTTTTATCCATGCAGAAAAACCACTAAACTATATGGATATATTGTCTTCTGGTCCTTCGTTGGCCACAGATTACTGGTGGTTATCCCCCTCCACCTTTTCCCCGTCCAACCCTCTGCTTGCTTTCTGACAAAAAGTCAACGCTTTTATTGCAGACTCCTTCTACGAGTCCTGAATCCCTGCTGTGGAAGTGCCGGTACTTTTGTATCTGATGCACACACCGTTCAACCCTGCCTGGGGTCTCTCCCGGTCACCCAGATTCAGAATTGTTTTGCCCAACTTTAGGTACCTGCGGTGTGGATGTGGGCGATCCCCTGAGCTGCTTCAATGGTAAGGGGCAAGAAAAGAGCATCTCCCATGTGGTCTGTTTTATTTTATGAGCCGTTGGATTGTGTCCTAGAAACGCTTATTCCTGAAGGGTTATTGATGGCTCATCAGATGTAGACATCGAGGCAAAGTGGTCTGTGTTTGGTCTTGAGTCCCATCCCTGGGGTTTGCGTCTGAATTACTTACTGCAGGTCTTCTAAAACCTTAAGATCTATTTTAAAGAGATTCTGTCTTGACCAGGTTATGTACCTGGCCCGTAGGGAGGAAGGGAAAGGCAAACCTGTCTTCAGAGGTGTGGGGCAGGGAAGGATGGTGACTTTCTAGGCTGAATATTCCCACCACATGTAAAACATGGATGTCTTGCCCACTGAAGGCCGGCTGGGACGATCATTTCTCAAACATGAGGTTTTCAGCTCTTGTCTAATCCCTTCAGCCCATACCCATCACTGGAGTCTGTCCTCAAGACCATCAGATCATGGTTATTTGAACTGATGAGGACGCTTGGTCCAAAGCCACGTAAGTCGCTGATCTTCCCACCTCTTTGGTCTTGCTCAGGAAAGAGTCAGGGTTATGCAGCTTGGTGGCAGCCGAGGACAGTGTGGCAGAAAGCAACGGCAAGGAGTCCTCAGGGAGGGTCTCACCCTCATAAAGAGTGTAGAGAAGACAACCGAATCTTTGTTTCTTTCAATAGATCGTGGAGTATGAATGTGAGCTGCTGTCATCAAGAAGCTTTTGTTGTGTGGCAGCACTCAAATGGCCGGATTCTCTGGTTTTCATAAATAAAAACATTTCAGAGTTCTGATATCTAAGGCACTTGTTCTTTTGATAGCTCATTAGCCAGGAGAGCCCCACTGCTACAGGTCGATAAGGAGTTCACTTCTCCAAGCATGCTGCTCGGTGGGTGCTACTGCAGAAGCCCCCATCTCTGACCTGCCAGCTCTCAAGGGATTTCCCCCAAAACGTCTTAGGATCAACATCACCCTGTCTGGGACAGTTTATCCGTGTAGGAGGCAGTACCTAACGTCCTTAAATCTGGCCAGATACAGGCTGGGAACTCCCCGCTCTTCCCTCTCTGTTGCACATAAGGCTTGGGAATCCCAATGACAGTATCTTAATGTGATGGATGTCCTCCTCCTGATCGTCTTCTCTGCTTCTCCCAGGGCTCTTTCCTAACCTGGTTTGTCGGGTGGCGTCCCCCAGCCTTCCCATCTCATCGCAGCAGGAATTCCCATGTCTCTTTTGCTAATGAACCGTGTCTCTTTTACTTAATTCCTCTTTTTCTCTTTTGCTAATGGTTTGCTTCCGTCATGCATTCAGGTTTCTGCCGTGGATCTTCTGCTGCTTCTCCGCTTGTTTTTTATCTTGGAGAGGACTGGAAGGTCGCAACCTCCATCACCCCCTTCCCTGGCTTTTTGGGAAAGATGATCAGTCATAGAATCATAAAACTGCCTAGGTTGGAAGGGTCCTTTCAGATCATCGAGTCCAACCATCAACCCAACACTGACAAAAACCACCACTAAACCGTATCTCTAAGCACTATGTCTACCCGTCTTTTAAATCCCTCCAGGGATGGTGCCTCAACCACTGCCCTGGGCAGCCTGTTCCAATGCTTAATAACCCTTTCAGTGTAAAATTTTTTCCTAATATCCATCCTAAACCTCCCCTGGGGCAACTTGAGGCTGTTTCCTCTTGTCCTATGGCCTGTTCCTTGGGAGAAGAGACCAAGTCAAGCCCCTCTGCTGCTCTTCTGATCCTTCTTCTTCTTGCCTTGCTCGTTCCCTGGAGTCTTTCATTCCATCCAAGCTATTTTTCCTTTTCTCCAGCAGCCTGTCGGCCTGGCCCAGCTGGCAAACACCTGCGCCGGGTCGGGAGAGCCGGGCTCATTTCACCAGGAGGAACCTGACGCCTTTTAATAAAAGGTCTTTGTGCGACGGGGTTCTGTTTAGCTGCATTTCCAAAGTGGATTAACTCAGGCTGCCCAGGGGCGCTTTTAGGGAGCCTCTGCAGCAGACGAATGTGAAATAAATATCCAAGGGTAGCTGCTTGGCAAGTATTATCCTGCACAAGATTCACCAAAGTATTTTGGGGAAGGAGAGGAGTTGTCTAAAGCAAGGAAGACTTTGAATCACATTTCCAGTTCATCTGTGGTCTTGCTGCAAGATCCAGTATGTTCTCCCTCAAGTAACAAATGTGTCTTCTTCAGTTTAAAGCATAAAACAGTCTTATTTCTGATGATTTAAGGAGAAGTCCTGGCCTCAAGAGCTTTGTCATTTGTATGTAGAAAAGCGTGGTGTCTCCCTGTGTCGCTCGTCAACCTTTTTTGCACTGCCTGCGAGGTCTGGGTTCATTGGCTTTCCAATTTAATTGATTTTCCTGCTTCTTCGAGTGGCAATCTCTCCCTGGGACTTTTGAGAGCACTGAGAAAAATACACGGCAGTAATGTAATTTTAATTTACGGTGTAATGCACAGATGCAGTTGAGAGTTACAAGATTTTGTGATAGAGAGTGGGTGTGGCTGGTAAGCAAATATGCGAGTCGACATCCTAATTACTGGTATTTTATGTTGGTGGAAGGGCATCGGTTTGATATTTTTTGTGTGTGTCTGAAATCACGGAGATCTTTCGGAGGGATTCCCGAAAGGGTTAAGGATTTGTGCGAACTGATGCTCTTGCAGTCGTGACCCACGCTGGCAGGCTGCACGGGTCTGAAGCAAGAATCGTACAGCTGTCTAATTTGGTCGCAATCTCTGCGGAAAGGTGGAGAACAAACATGCAGTGAGCTTCACAGCCATGACTGTGGGCTCTAGGTTGACCAGGCTGCTTGTTGAGGATGGGTTTCATAGAATGGTTTGGGTTGGAAGGGACCTTTAAAGGCCATCTTGTCCAACCTCCTGCCATGGGCAGGGACATCTTCCACTAGGTCAGGTTGCTCAAAGCCCCGTCCATCCTGACGTGGAATGTTTCCAGGGATGGGGCATCTCCCACCGCTCTGGGCAACCAGGTTCCTCTAGGACTCTCCACACCTCTGCTATTGCATGTGAGCAAGGCCTGCTCCAACCTTTTTGGACATGGAAAGCTCCAGCACTTCCTCCAGCGCGTCAAGCTCTCCCACCCGTGATTTGGGTGCCCTCCATAGGATTTCCACATGCTCCAGAAGTGCCAGATGCATCCCTGAGCTGGGCTGTTTGCTGCACTCCCAAGTTGCAAACTTCCAAGTTTTGTCATTTGTTTTTTCCCCAAGGTGAAACCACAACATTTGTTTGGACATAATGATTAACAGAGGGAATCGGCATCGTCCGCCCTCCGGCCATTGGTTTTGTTGGCAGGACAGGAGGTGTGGGATTCTCGCCTGTGGTTCTATCCTGATTTGTGTCATTTATATTCGTTGGTGAACCTCAGACACAACTGCACGTGTGAGGACTGACCTGATTTACATTTGACTGTTCATTTAATTTATTGGTGTGTTGAAAGCTGGTAACTTCCAATTTTGTAGAAGATGGAAGGATGTTCCGATAGGATTTCTACCACCGGCTTTTAATCCTCCTTTGCATACTCTTTTGTGGGACAAAGATAATTCTAGGCTTGATTTCAGCCTTTCTTATTAACTTAAAATTAAAATTTTGCTGTATTATTCTCTGGAAAGGCTGGGCCTTTGACAACAGATTAGTTCTTTGGCCAAGAAAACCAAGTTCTTTCAGAACTGCTGTGTGCGAAGAGGATAAACTTGACTTTTTTTTCCTTTCTTTTTGGCATTCCTCAGCACATTTGTGGGGAGCGCTGAGGAACATGAGGCAAATGGCCTTGATGCTAAAGCAGGCAGGGTTGGGGTGCTCTCCTCCTTATTTTTCCTTCCTCTTGTAAGACCTACATGCAAATCTACTCCTTCCGTTGATTGGGAAATGCCATTTCTAGATTTAATTAGGTGATCCATTGCTTACCGGTTCTGTAAAACAGGAATTTTAAACTGTGTTCAGGGTGTTGAATTGATTTCAGGGTGATTAAAAATGTATGAAGTGGGTACAGTGAATATTTTTCCTCTGGCGGTTCTTCATGTTTATTAATTGGTGTGTATAGAGCAGAGGGGAAAATCATACTTGACTGGGAGAAGAATGAGGTCTGACTTGTGTAGACTCTTGTTATTTTTATGTTTAAATGCATAATTTCCGTACAGGAATACTTCCAAACAACTTGCTGAATGTCTCAGTGTTGGAAGCTGTTTGAGTTTCAGCGCTGTGGTTAGCCGATCAACGATGGCTAATTCACCGTCTTCGTAAGAAATTAACTCACAGACTTTCTTGAAGTCATAAAAAGTGTAAAACCCCTAAGGAAATGAGGGACAAGTTTTCTTGTTTGGGGAACGAGGGGGAAGGAAGCAGAGGGGTTTGGGGTGAGATTAGGGTTATTTATGATTGTGTTGAATAGCTGTAGGCTGTATTTGGGTGGTTCTCCTGCCAAAGGCAGCACCGTTGGACGATGGGCATGGAGGTCGACCTACTACACTCACCTATGGATGGACGCAGGTTGCTGTACAAAATAGGTCTTGGTAGACAGAAGTGTGGGTGACATATACGCGTGTTTCAAGGCAAAAGATTTCTTTCTTTTTCGTGTTAGAAAAGGAGGCACAGTAAACATGAGCCGGCTATGTGTGCTTGCAGCCCAGAAAGCCAACTGTATTGTGGGCTGCGTCAAAAGAAGCGTGGCCAGCAGGTTGATGGAAGGGATTCTCCCCCTCTATTCTGCTCTGGTGTGACCCCACCTGGAGTTCTGCATCCAGCTTTGGGGTGCCCAACATAGGAAGGACATGGACCTGTTGGAGCAAGTCCAGAGGAGGCCACAAAGATGATCAGAGGGTTAGAGCACTTCTCCTGTGAGGCTGAGAGAGTCAGGGTTGTTCAGCCTGGAGACGAGAAGGCTCCAGGAAGACCTTACAGCAGCTCTTCAGTACCTGAAGGGGGCCTACAAGAAAGCTGGAGAGGGATTTTTCGCAAGGGCATGTAGTGATAGGACGAGGGGTAATGACTTCAAACAGAAAGAGGGGAGATTGAGCTGAGATCTCAGGCAGAAATTCTTTGCTGTGAGGGTGGTGAGCCCCTGGCCCAGGTTGCCCAGAGAAGCTGTGGCTGCCCCATCCCTGGAGGGGTTCAAGGCCAGGTTGGCCGGGGCTTGGAGCAACCTGGTCTGGTGGGAGGTGTCCCTGCCCAGGGCAGGGGGTTGGAACTGGATGGTCTTTGAAGGTCCCTTCCAACCCAAACCATTCTATAATTCTATGATGATTCTGTGAAAGCTCCATTGAAGCAAATAATTCATAGCATCTCATTACAGATGCGTGTAGGCTCAGCTGGTTTGGAGATCGGTCCAATTGATGTCAGCCTTCCAAGGAGTTTCATAGAAACTTCGGGGAACATCCTTCACCCCTTGTTTTGTAACTGTTTGTGTAAGGTTTTACACACTTCTGAGTTTCCCGGTGTTGTAAATAAACAGAATAGTCTCAAATCTTAAAAGCAAACAAACCTCATGTTATGTTTTCCTGAATGACCCCATTGTGTGCCTTTTAATCCTACATGCTCCGTTAGAACGTGGAACTGGTTTATGCTCTGCCTCATTTCTTGGCTACAACATTGATTTTGGTTTTTCCTCACAGTGGAAAAGAAATAAAAAGATTCAATGACTAGGGCTGAAGAGGGCTGGAGGAAATGTGTATAAGGCAAAGAAGAAAAAAAAAACATAGGTGGAAAAAAAGAGATAGCCTTGGAATCATGTTTTAAAGGGGAAAGTACTCCTTCATTTAAAGAAAATAAAAGGTGAATGGAGAATTTTCTTGTGTCACTTACTCCCGTAGAGTATTGGCACGTAATCTGAAATTCTTCACTCACTTGGGGCAGAAATAAGCTTTATTTTTAAGCATGAGCCCTACTACAGCTCCGTCTTATGTAGCGTGTAGACAAATTCCGACTGGTTATTTCGGCTTTTAAAATATATATTCAGTATTGAAATTGATGAATGTATTTTTTTTCTTGCGTTGACTCTTGGCCTCTGTGTGTCGTGGAATGAAACTCTTTTTGGTGGCTTTGTTCATTTATAGTGTGTTTCTAAGCCACCTTTTTCTTCGTTTTAGCCATGGTTTTATTGTTTTACACCATTTAAAACCTCTTTTCCTCTATGTTCTCCTTACTTCCATATGTTTTCCTATATGATCCCTTTACTTCGCTGCTGAACACCAAGGAGCGTCTGTATAGGCAGTCAAAGATCATGTTGGCCATCTTGGTGTCATCTCTGTAGCACTTCGGTTCTCCATGCCTTTAGGTCCCATGGTCAAGTCACGCTTGATTTGCTGTACATCAAATCTTAAACTTCTTTCAGCCTCATTACTTTCCATAACCTCATAATTATTTCCTTCCTCCCCATAACTGTCTCTGGATGTCCAGTTTGCGCTGTGGAGAAAGCTGCTGATGTGGGTGGTGTTGCTACTGTGAAGCCCCTCTACCGAGAGGTTCTTTTAGGGACATCCCTCCCCTTGTTTCCAGTCTAGCACACCTGCTTTCACAAAGCCATGGTGTCCATCTTCCAATGGTAGCAATTGTGGAAAAAATATTAGATCGGTTTTTAAAATCCTTCCTTCTGGCGGTGGAGAGCACCGACATCGGCTGGCAGAAAGTCCGTCAGCAGTCGCTAAATGGGTCAGTGATTCTCCGCAGAGCACTTTGGGAGCCTCTGCCATGGGCACCGTGGAGCTGGAGTGTGACCTTGCCATTGAGTGAATTGGAGATGGGGGTTGTTCGTAAAACAAAATGAAAATGTCTCCTCACATTGAAACCCCACGCCGTCTCGGAATCTCTCAGCTGTAAGTTAAAATCTCACCGAGTCTGAAATAAATGGTTTTTCCTGCATATTCTTCCTGCCATTTGCAGTTCAAATTCATATCCTTGCTTGTTTTTCTCTGTGCATACTTGCACACCACACATTCAATACCTCTTAAATCCCCAGGTGCTTCAATTAAATGATTGAAAATAAGCTCCAATACTGCCTCACGATCCGTCAAAACCCCTTAATATTTGCTGCTTCCTTCCCCTCCCCCTGCTTTTTTTTTTTGTCTGGCACAGCAAATAAGTGGTTAGATGCTTGTTATATTTTTGCAATCTGAAGGTAATAAATTAAAATTTTGTGGCTTGGCTTCTGGAAACATGTTGGTAGATTAAATATTGAATTTTTCTCCTCTCCTGGTGCACAATTATTTTTTATGCCGTGCGCAGTCAATGCGATACAGTGCAGAGGTCTGTACGTACAGAAACGTGATCTGGTACAGGGTCGTAAAGGTCTTTTATAAGCTTCAGAAATAGTTCCCCGGTTTGTACCAGATCTGTAAATTACCGAGGCGATTCTTCTACTGCGCTTTATACCTAACGTCTTAGTTTTAGTTTAATGGGGATCAGCTTTCCCAAAGTGGGGCGGTTGAGTTCTGGCTTGTTAATCTGTTTTGCTATTCTGTTTGCGTTCCCTTTAGCCTCGTCTGAAACCCAAATCAGGAGTTGCTTATATGCAAACGCATTCGGATACTTATTTTAAAGTGCGTGTGCCTGCCTTTCCCTCTCCCCGCGCTTGCTGGCATTCGGCCTCATTTCATCTAATGCAGTACTGGGCTAGAATTTTAATGTCTCTGCGGCCAGCGATGATTTATTAGATCCCAAAGTCCTGGCTCAGAGTGCTGGAAGAAAATATTGCATCAGTGAGCTGGCTTGGCACTGCTCAAATAAATGAGTCCTGAAAGACTCTTTAGTGTTACAGCCTTTTTTTCCTTCCCCTCCCCTCGCCCCCACCGGTCCTTCCCCCGTCCCCGACCCCTGAGTTTCTGCTGATGTTGAGAAGTGCTCGTTTCCTTGCAGGAATTGCCATCTCCGGGTCTTTTTACGATAAACGCGTTTGTCAACAGCCTTGTCATAGAAAGTCCTTTGAATCCCCGTGGTCGCTTTGCGCGGGGCCGAGAAGGAGCTGTAATCTTCAAGTTGGGAAAAAAATGAAGCTTTTGTGGCAGGGCACAAGGTTGGGCTCCTGGTCATGAACTGGTGGGGACATGTCATAGTATCATAGAGTCATCCAGGTTGGAAGAGACCTTTAAGATCGAGTCCAACCATCCACCCAACACTGACAAAACCACCACTAAACCACGTCCCTCAGCACCACGTCTGCCCAGCTTGTAAATCCCTCCAGGGATGGCGACTCCACCACTGCCCTGGGCAGCCTCTTCCAATGCTTGACAACCCTTTCGGGGAAGAACTTTTTCCTAATATCCATCCTAAACCTGCCCTGGTGCAACTTGAGGCCATTTCCTCTTGTCCTATCACCTGTTCTTTGGGAGAAGAGACTGACCCCCAGCTCATGCTCGCTCTCTCTCTCTCTCTCTCTCTCTCTCTCTCCAGCCTCCTTTCAGGTGTCCTTGTGGTCCTTCTTCTGGCTGGCACATAGTGCCATCAGCTCTATGCTCAGCACTTCTTCGGGGTGGCACACTGCCGATGCACTCCTCTGGGTCACTGTGTCTCACAGCCGAGATCTTGGGGTGGATATTTTACCTACTGTCAGTTTTCAGAGGCTGGAAAACATCATTTCTCCATTGAGCTTATAGTATCTAATAAATCTTTGTTTAGCTTGGAGGAAAATTGTGCTACTGCTTGAAACGTCCCTGCAGGTCAAGGCATGATGAGTTATGTGTTATCTGTCACTACGGTTTTTTTCCTCTTGTGTGTGCTGATGGAGAGGTAATTTAATTTTGCAAGTATGTTTTGCCTCCTTCTCCCTCCTTCTCAGGGCAGGAATGAGAGCAGTAAACATCAACATTGTAATTTCTCCACCACTGAAGGGTTTTGTCCATCTTTGGTGCTGCTATCACTGTGCTCCTGGCCACTCTACCAACATGTCACTGCAGTGGGCTCCTCTACTTGTGATTTAAAATAAAGCACAAAGGAGCTAATCCCACTGTTTACAGATAAGCCGGCCATGTTTGCTGCTGGTGTTGGTGCTAATGATGCTCCTGGTGTCACCAGCAGAAGGTTGGGTGGAGATGGTCAGTCTCTTGTGTACAAAGAGAGACACGAGAGTTCATAGAAACATAGAATCATAGGTTGGAATCATAGAATCGTCTAGGTTGGAAGGGACCTTTCAGATCACCGAGTCCAACCATTAACCCAGCACTGCTAAGTCCACCACTAACCCATGCCCCTCAGCACCATGTCTACCCAGCTTTTAAATACTTCCAGGGATGGTGATTCCATAACTTCCCTGGGCCTGTTCCAATGCTTGACAACCCTTTCGGTGTTACCAGGGTTGCGTTAGGTGGGCAAAGTTATCTGCCGTCCACTGCTCATCCAAAATACTGGGGGCACTTCTTGCATCTGCATCAGAGCCCGTCGTGGAATCACAGGATGGTTTGGGTTGGAAGGGACCTTTGAAGATCATCTAGTTAAAGCCGTTGCCCCCTCTCCTGTCACTGCAGGCATTGGTGAAAAGTCTTTTATGAGATACTGATGAGTGTCTACAAGTGCTGTAATGCTGTATGAACGACAAAGGCAGAGGAAGTAGGGCTAAGAGTTAGGTGAATATTAACAATACAACAATTTAAGATGGCTATCAGGAAACTCCACAAAAACTGTAATAGTTATTAGACATGGAAAAAAGTCCCAAGTACAGCAAAACCCCGTTTACTCAAGATGTGATGAATACAAATGAAATGCCCACAGAGTTTCAGCCACCTTTGAGGAAGACTTCCAGGCTGCGGCAGATAGCATTAGATATTCCTCGCAAGTATAAACCCACAGGCAACGAAGTGGAAGAGGGCACGGAATTACGCATGGACAGGAGGCTTTGATCCGCTGTGCTGTTTGTGGAGCCCTGCAGGGAAAACCCAACCATCGCCACCAAGGGATGGATCAAGCCAAGGTCAGCTGCCTACAGAAATGACTCTTTTTTTCAATCTTTGTGAAAGAAACGTGATGCTCGAGTGATCTGAATCAGTACTGCATAGAAAACAGTATACTGGAAGGTGTCCTTTTTTAAAATTTTAGCAGCAAGTGCCTAAACGTAAAGAAATCCGGATTAATCCGTAGTGTCACCTCTCTGCTAACCCTCTCCAGCGCAACGCAACTGGTGACACCGTCTCAGTTTTGCCATTTTTTGCTTCGGAGTAGCCATGCTCACACCCACTGAAGAAGCAGGAAGATAAAGACTTAATAATAAATTAAATAAATAGTAGTCGACGGTCAGCCTTGCCCAGTTCTTGTGAAACAGTCTGATGGATGCAACCTATTTTTCTGCTGTTTGTTCTTATTCCTTTTAATTTCTAATTCCAAGTGATGAGGGGGACACTCCCATGGATCACATGAACTGGCTACTTGGGGAGAAAATAAAAGCACAGGAAAAGGGAGGCTGACAGAGTAGTTTTATTTCCTTCTATAATTGAGGTAATTTGTAATATTGCTTAATGAGAAGCTAGTAAATTTTTAGTTGACTGAGCAAATGTTACTCCAGTAAAACTTCCTTGGTAAGCCGTTAGAAAGATAGTGAGAAAACCTCATTTCTGTGCATTTTTTCCCCTAAAATGACTAGATAGCAACTAAGAGCAAATTACCACTTTGAGTGTCCTGTTCACGGTCTTCTATAGTTTTTTTTTTTCCCTTGTAGGTTTTTTTTTCCAGTGTCCTGTGCAGAATCTGAAGTTTTCAGCCAGAATTTAATGCAAAAAAATAGGGTCGTATGCAAAGAAGAATACAAGCGCTGGGGCACTCCAGCAAATGTAAATGTTAAGAATAGCACGAGAGAAGATAATAAAAAAAAAAAAAAAAAGAAGTGCATATAATCCAACAAAGCAGTAGGAAAGCACGCTGCACAGACCATACTCGCAAGGGCTGGCGGAGGGATCGGGTGACCTCGGAGGTCTCTGCCTTCACTGACTTACACACTTCTGTGAGGCTCATTAAAGGCTCCCAGCACAAAGCATCAAACACTTCAAGTAAAAGTTGGTCTCCATGGGAATAGAGGACAAACTAAAAATAACTATAAGACGACATTTTAACAATTTTGCAGGAGATTGTCATGGCAATGAAGAGAGTTGTAACCTGTTGTCATGATAACCAAAGTTTTAAATTAATGGGAAAGCATTCCGCTTCCACTTCATCTTTATTCATAACGGGTCTAACATCCACGATGGGAGAATTACACATTGCTGCCTTTAAAGAACCAGACAGCTGGGGAGAAGCAAGGGAGGGATAGCGCGCTGTCTAGTTAAAAAAGAAATTTAAAAACTCCACAGCTAAACTGAAGCACCGATAGCATAGAAAAGAATCCAGAGATGAAAATGCATGAGGGAGACGCTCTCCTCTGCCCTTCGGTGCTTAGATAACGTTATCTTAGTTGTGGATGTCCCATCCCTGGAAGTCTTCAAGGCCAGGGTGGATGGACCATGCAAACCTCATGACGTTCAACCAGGCCAAGTACAAGGTCCTACATCTGGGTCACAGCAACCCCAAGCACAAATCCAGGCTGGGCGGAGAATGGCTGGAGAGCAGCCCTGAGGAGAAGGACTTGGGGGAGTTGGTGGATGAGAAGCTCAACATGAGCCGTCAATGTGCGTTGGCAGCCCAGAAACCCCCCCGCAGCCTGGGCTGCATCCCCAGCAGCATGGGCAGCAGGGCGAGGGGGGGGATTCTGCCCCTCTGCTCCGCTCGGGGGAGACCCCCCTGCAGTGCTGCCTCCAGCTCTGGGGCCTCAGCACAGGAGAGACACGGAGCTGCTGGAGCCGGGCCAGAGGAGGCCCCGGAGATGCTGGGAGGGCTGGAGCCCCTCTGCTGGGAGGACGGGCTGAGAGAGTTGGGGGGGTTCAGCCTGGAGAAGAGAAGGCTCCGGGGAAACCTTATAATGGCCTTCCAGTACCTGAAGGAGAGATGAGGAGGGACTCTTTATGAGGGAGTGTAGTGACAGGACAAGGGGGAAGGGTTTTACACTGAAAGAGGAAGACTGAGCTGAGATCTGAGGCAGAAATTCTTGGCTGTGAGGGCGGTGAGCCCCTGGCCCAGGTTGCCCAGAGAAGCTGTGGCTGCCCCATCCCTGGAGGGGTTCAAGGCCAGGTTGGCCGGGGCTTGGAGCAAGCTGGGCTGGTGGGAGGTGTCCCTACCCAGGGCAGGGGTTTGGAACTGGATGATCTTTAATGTACTTTCCAGCCCAAATCATTCTGTCATTCTGTGATCTTTACTATGGGACAAGTAGCAGAAAAGTGACAAGCTGTGAGATATGGACAATTCCCACCATCTGTGGAAACTGGTATAAAATACAGAGTGTAACACACATGGACCCTATTGTAGCCTTCATCACTTACAGCTAGCTAGCAGAAGTGACCTTCAAGTGTTCGGTTGGACACAGAAGCAGAAATGCATTTCAGCTCTCTCCCTCCTGTCAGACAGGAGGATGTCAACCGCTAATTTTACAGTTTAACTCCTTGCACCCTGGGGTCAGGTGCTGGAGAGGAGATGGACTTACCAGCTTCAAAGGCACGTACCAAAGGTCAAGCGCCAAACTGAGGTCCCTGCATGAAAAGCGCTGTTATCCCAAACTCTCCGAAGCCAACAGAAAGAGCTGGATAATTGCAGAGAATTGTCCCCCCACCTAAGATCTGAATTTGTCTCAAATGGCTGCAGGAGACCTGAGGGTCACCAACCCGCTGCTCGTGCATTCGATGATGAGATGCTGTAGGTGCGCAGTCCTAAACCTGAATTATATTAATAGGCTCAAAGCAAACCATGCCCTCTTTTAAAGGCGACGTAAGCATTACTGTGTCTTCACTTATGAGAAGTTGCTCTGGAATTCCTACGATAGTTAATTATACTACTGTTTCTTTAATTGTTTTTAGTGGAGAGAAAAACATTCTAGCGACAGAATGCCTGAACAGCGCACACACCTTTACCCCCACCCACACCTTCAAGACGCAGCACAAAATGGTCCTCACCTCAAGAAATAGTTACTAATTTGAAATAAGAAGCAGCTAGAGGTAAACAGAAGTTCTGATGCATACATGCTCATATCTTTCTGAATGAAACAACTCATTGTTAGGCTATTAAAATCTATTTTTCCCCCTATCCGATTTAATTTATGGTTACCATGTGCTTTGCATCTCCTGGGAACGCTACAAAAATCGACGACTCCTTCTCCCTAGAGATGGATGCTCGTCTCTGCAATACATTAGGCTTCTAATAACAAGAGGTAGCAACACCATTTTTGAGTGTAAATGGATGGCAACAAATCAAGGGTAAGTCTAAAGCTGCCCTTGGTTACTCACTGAAGAGAATTTCTTAACTATGAGATAGGAAGGTCTTCACCTGTCATTACTCCAGGGTTTCATTCTTGTTCTTCTCCCTCCAGCCCTCACATCCAGTAACTGTTGCCCACAACTCAAGTCTTCTGAGAGCTCATCTTTTCAGCTTGATTTCTTCTTCTTCTTCATGAAAAGACTGAAAATTATTTTGTTTATGAAGTGAAACGAATTAGATGTGACCCCAGGGGAAAGGCTGCTGGGCTGACAGCGCTCTAGAAGGGGCCCATTAGGGACCAGCTTCGGAGGTGAGCATGGCCAGCACCGGGGTGGTGGTCACAGGCTGCTGCACTTCTTGGGAATATTAAAATGTCACAGAATCACAGACTGGCAGGGGTTGGAAGGGACCTCTGGAGATCATCCAGTCCAACCCCCTGCCAGAGCAGGGTCACCCAGAGCAGGTGGCACAGGAATGCGTCCAGGCGGGTTTGGAATGTCTCCAGAGACGGAGACTCCCCCACCTCTCTGGGCAGCCTGTGCCAGGGCTCTGCCACCCTCACAGGAAAGAAGTTCCTCCTCGTGTTTAGGTGGAACTTCCTATGCTCAAGTTTGTGCCCGTTACCCCTTGTCCTGTCCCTGGGCACCACTGAGAAGAGCCTGGCCCCATCCTCCTGACACCCACCCTTTCAGTATTTCTAAGCGTTGATAAGATCCCCCCTCAGTTGTCTTTTTTCCAGACTGAAGAGACCCAAATCCTTCAGCCTTTCTTCAACAGAGAGCTGTTCCAGTCCCCTCAGCATCTCCGTAGCCCTGTGTTTCTTTCCCTGGATCAATTCTAAGACAGGATCCCAGAACAAGAAAGGCATGGCCTGCTCACAGCAGGTCCAGAGGAGGCCACCGAAATGGTGAGAGGCCTGGAGCACCTCTGCTGTGAGGACAGGCTGAGAGAGTTGGGGTTGTTCAGCCTGGAGAAGAGAAGGCTCCAGGGAGAGCTTATCGCAGCCTTTTAATGTATAAAGGTGGCTTCTAAGAAAGACAGAGACTTTTTACCAGGGCCTGTAGTGACAGGCCAAGGGGCAATGGTTTTAAAGTGAAGGAGGACAGGTTTAGATTAGGCATAAGGAAGAAATGTTTTACATTGAGGGTGGTGAGACACTGGCCCAGGTTGCCGAGAGAGGTGGGAATTGCCCCATCCCTGGAAACATTCCAGGCCAGGTTGGACGGGGCTTTGAGCAACCTGGTCTAGTTGAAGATGTCCCTGCTCATGGCAGGGGGCTTGGACTAGATGGCCTTTAAAAATCCCTTCCAACCCAAACCATTCCGTGATTCTATGATTCTGTAATCCTTTTAGGTGCTTTTCACGAATTTTCCTGCAGGTTGGCTTTATTGGGATGGGGTTGGATCCCTAACAAACCATGCCTGGAGGTTCTTGCCCTGGCAGAAAGCTGGGTCATCAAGAGTTTCTTGTGACAAAGCCGGTGTTGGTCAGTGCTCCTGTTTCTTGAAGTAAAACGGGTAGTTTTAAGAGATGGCACAAATATTTCTGTCAATAATTTTAGGTCTCTCTAGCTCAGGAGCTTATAATTGATTCTAAAAAGCTGTTTTTACACGGTGTAAAATCTTTGTCTCTCTGGGATAATTAAATCCTTTTTCTGTTTCAGGTCACTCTGAACCTTCTTACAGCCGATAAGAGCAATCATCAGAATTGTTTTTTAATGCCTCTTCCTTGCAGTATCTCAATATTCATCAGGAGTTGTTTTGCTTTCTGTTGTGTCTGATTTTGCATTTTTCATGCGGAATCAAAATATAATGCGATTTCTCCCTAACTTGGCCCTCATCTCTAACATTGTATCGTTATTTTGATAGCAGGATTTTGCGGGGAGGTTAACGGTTCAGTTGTTCTCTTCGGTTACGGGCAGTAGTTATGGAATACCGTTGATTTTTGGAGTGCTAACCGCGGGGATCAAGGTTTTTATCCTGGTGTTACTCAGCATGCTGCAAGATACAAAGAAGATACAGGCCTGATGCTGAGAATACAGCACCCAAATGAAACAATAATCTATAAATCTCTTTGATAATTATTTTTCGTAGCGCTACTTGTAGAGGACATTGCAGAATTGGGATGATATTACTCAGGTGGTAAATGCTGTCGGTTGTAGGGTGTGTGGCTCTATCTTTCTAAGTCTTTCTGCAGAATTTTGGACACATGCTGTACTCAAAATAATTTCTTTGCCTTTTTTGTCTGTGTTTAAGAGGGCATTTAGCTTTTCCCAATAGCAATTGTTACTATCGTTAGCAATAAAGGATATAGCTAATATAATTTATGCAAGTTATTAATAACACTGCTGATAGTTTTCATATGGAGTGGGTTTTGTTGCTTGGGCCTTTTGTGTCTTTTTACATTATTTGAATTGTTATTTGCTTTTCTGTGACCAGGGAATTAATTTTATGAGACACGTTGGTTAGCAAAATACCCCATGATGGCGTGCTTTCTCTGAGCTTGGCACCAGCAGCTGCAGTGAAGTGCAATGGGAAATCTCCAGGCGCAGAACGAGGTAAAGGGGTGACGGTTTTAAACTAAAAGAGGGAAGATTTAGACTAGATCTAAGGAAGAAATGTTTTACGCTGAGGGTGGTTAGCCCCTGGCCCAGTTTGCCCAGAGAAGCTGTGGCTGCCCCATCCCTGGAGGGGTTCAAGGCCAGGTTGGACGGGGCTTGGAGCAACCTGGTCTGGTGGGAGGTGTCCCTGCCCAGGGCAGGGGTTTGGAACTGGATGGTCTTTAAGGTCCCTTCCCACCCAAACCATTCTATGATTCTCTCATTTCTCCGTAATGTAGATTCCACTCCAATGACTTTTGGAGTAAACAAAGACTTAGGGATAAAAAAAGCTGTGTACAATCCTTACATCTCTAGCAGATTTTCTCTCTGGGATTACACACTCGCCCCAAAAAGCACTGACAGCTGCTTGGAGAATGGGCTTGTAAAGATTTTGCAGAAATGTAGGCTATCTGCAGCTATTTCCAATATTCCTTGTTAAAAAAAACCCTCACAAGCAATGTGCAAGAGCTCCGTTCTGTCAGGAAATACGAATGGCAAACAGCTCCGGGCAGCTGGTGCATTTTTTCCTTGGATACCAAAGAAGTCATCCCAAGCAGGAATCTGTTCTTAAATATTTCTCTTTATTATAATAAACAAATATTTGAAGAAGCCTTGAGATCAAGGAGCAAGCAAAAATGTAGAACAATAACCTAGGAAAGTATGATGTTGTTTGTGCCCCTCCAAAATATTGCTGGTATTTGTTGTGGTAATCTTGTGATAACATGGGGATTTTTTCCATTTAACTGTGGCCTGCTTCTGCTGCTGGTTGGGTTCCTGGCTTCTTCTCAGCCGTGACAGTTTTAGGTCCTGTCTGTTTAAGGGCATTTTATTGTACTCTGGTTTGAAAATATATTGAGTATCAAGATGAGTCTTGACTTCAGAGCCTTAAATTTCCTCTCCTCAAGCACCAAATGTATTTTCTTGCAGGGTGAATGCCCAGCCCTGAATTATCAGGAGCATTTCTCTCCTGTACCTCCATCAGAGCTCCTTTTGCAGCGCGGTGTCTGCTCCTTGTCTACTGAAGCACCTCAACCAAATTTCATAGAATCATAGATTGGTTTGGGTTGGGAGGGACCTTTAAAGCTCATCTAGTCCAACCCCTCTGCCATGGGCAGGGATGTTTTACCTAGATCAGGTTGCTCAGAGCCCCATCCAGCCTGGCCTGGAATGTTTGACATGCACCTTCTCCATCAGCTTAGGAGGCTTTGTCACCTCTTGTCATTCAGAGGTTCTGCTTTCTTCAACCTCCAGCTTTCTGTGGGATCCCCACTGGTTCTTTGAATTGAAAATTTGTGGATCTTCCTTTCTGCTTAGGCTTGTTTCTCAGAATCATAGAATCACAGAATGGTTTGGGTTGGAAGGGACCTCAAAGATCATCTAGTTCCAACCCCTTGCTGTGGGCAGGGACATTTTCAACTAGACCAGGTTGCTCAGAGCCCCATCTAGCCTGGCCTTGAACATTTCCAGGGAAGGTCCATCCACAACTTCTTGATCACTACAAAATCCGACCTTTCTTATCTTTCTTTTCGTGTGCCTGGAGCTCAGGATCTTTTTCTCACAACAGTTTTTACATCTCTTGCTCTTCTTTCTGGACTCCCATGGAAAGCACTTAAGTGCTTCATCTGTCACCAGAAGTGGTAAACTTGAGGTCATCTTTGACCCAAGACTTTATCGAGGTTGCCAGCTTGCTTCTTTCTTTCGTTTCTCATTTAGTTCTGAAGGATAGGATAGGATAGGATCGAATCATAGAATTGTCCAACCATCAACCCAACACTGACAAAGGCACCACTAACCCATGTCCCTCAGCACCACGTCTGCCCGGCTTTTAAATCCCTCCAAGGATGGTGACTCCACCGCTTCCCCGGGCAGCCTCTTCCAATGCTTGACAACCCTTTCAGGGAAGAAATTTTTCCTAATATCCATCCTAAACCTCCCATGGCATAGCTTGAGGCCATTTCCTCTTGTCCTATCTGAATATTTCATGTCCTAACCGAATATTTCAGTTGGAAGGGACCTATAAAGATCACCTAGTTCAACTGCTTGACCACGTCAGAGCTGACCAAAAGTTAAAGCAAATTAAGGGCATTGTCTTTTCTCCTCTTAAACACTTTGACAGTCTTGGGACAATGACCACCTGTCTAGGAAGCCTGTTCCAGTTTTTGACCAGCTTAAATGAAAGATCTGTGACTTTGTTTTCTCACCCTTTTTTACTATTTTAGCAGAATTATAATAGATCAAATTTCCAGCTTGAGGAGACATTTCCCAGCCTTGATTTTAACTGGATTTGAGATAAGGTCTCCCAGAGCTTGCTGAAGAGCCTTAGAATTGGAGGCAAAATTTTCTACTGTATTTTTAGAGGGGGAAATTTCCTCTTGCAGTGGGGAGATACAAGCTGGTCTTAATCACCGTGTACGTTCTTCCTAGTGTAGCGTTTTGATGAGATGAACGAGGGCAGCTCACACAGCCTTGGGGTACTTAATTCTAAAAACAGAGCTGGGGAAAGAGATGCAAGACTAATGATGGTAGATGAAGCTTTTCAACTCTACATCATCAGTTCAGCTGCCATCCGGGCAATTGCTGGGACGTAGGGATTATCAGACAAGTGATCGTTGGCCTGTGTGAACTGAGTGGGTGGCGTGTGGAGCTTCTATTTTTTTGGTACTGATAGAACCCTGTATTCATGTGAAAAAAGTATTCAGTATCGTAGTCTGGTGTAAAAGAGCAAAGGGAACTGGGGTGTGAGACTGGTAGCAAGCAAGCAAAGGGAAATTCAGGAGGCACTTGCTGTAAGCTCGGTATAAAATGCTGCCAGCCACTGAGTCAGCGAACGCGCTGCGATTGATTATCCACCGACTCGTCCGCTTGTTTGCCTTCCAGCTCTGACGGTAACCAATAGTTAAATCATCCCTAGGAGTCCCTGGGGCTTCCTTGACTAATTGACCGCTCAAGGTGGTCCAGGTGGTTCTCTGCAGGTCCGTCTGGCAGCAACTTGAACCCATCTGTCCGTGCTTTGGCCCTGTTTATCCCAAAATCTTTGCTTTCAGAAGTGTTTTAAGAAACAGAGCAAGATACTGCAACTGCCAGGAACTCCTGTCCGGCGGTTGTTTATGGGACGGACTGAAGGACTTCTCCTGCTGCAAAGCAGTGCATGACTTTTTTATCATGCACAAGAAAGAACGGGAGCAAATGTCGTCTTTTGGGAGAATCCAGCTCAGGTATATTTAGGAAGAACAATGTGTGATCCTGGGGAAATTGGATGTTAAAGCTTCTGGCATATCCAGTCAGAGCAACTCTGCAAAGTAAATGTGAATCCAGCCAGCTCCAAACAGCAGGGCCTGTCATCCTGCGTTTCTGTATCCACCCTCTCCAAGTGGGAAGAGTTGGCTTTCTCCAGGATGGGGAGATTTGGTGGATGGCATGGCTTCTAGCGCTGTTGGCAAACAGTACAAGTTGCATAATATTTGGCAACATTTGATTCTTTTTATTCCCTATTTTTCGAGAAGTTTTTGGGTTTGCTCTTGCTCCTGGCATAAATCAATAGGCTTCCTCGGGAGGTCTCTGCAGATACTTGCGTGCCCTGCATCCATGTGCATACAGCTTCTGCACCGTTGATGTCCTCACTGTATGTATTCAATTACTAAATAGAAGCCTTTGCTTTCCTGCACTGTCAATCCAACACATTTTATCACCAGAATGAAGGTTGTTTCAATCCTTCAGGTGTACACGGAAGACCTGCCCACCTTTTAAAATCAATACTGGTGGCAAGATTATTTTAGAATCATAGAATCATGGAATCAATCGCCGAGGTTGGAAGGGACCTTTCAGATCATTGAGTCCAACCATCAACCCAACACTGACAAAACCACCGCTAAATCATATCTCTAAGCGCTATGTCTACCCATCTTTTAAATCCCTCCAGGGATGGTGACTCCACCACTGCCCTGGGCAGCTTCTTCCAATGCTTGACAACCCTTTCAGGGAAGAAATTTTTCCTAATATCCATCCTAAACCTCCCCTGGTGCAACTTGAGGCAGTTTCCTCTTGTCCTATCGCCTGTTCCTTGGGAGAAGAGACCGACCCCCCCTGGCTACCCCCTCCTTTCAGGGGGTTGCAGAGAGCGGGAAGGTCTCCCCTCAGCCTCCTTTTCTCCAGGCTGAACACCCCCAGCTCCCTCAGCCGCTCCTCACAAGACTTGTGCTCCAGACCCCTCACCAGCTCCGGTGCCCTTCTCGGGACACGCTCCAGAAGGGGAAGGTCAAGCCCTGAACCTGAACACCTCGCAACGGTGGCACAGATCGGGTTTAGCCCCTGCCTTTGCTGCCTGGGGCTGGGATGATGCTCTCCCGTGTGGTACCCAACGTGAACCCACCAGCGAGGACCGCTGGGTTTCCTTCCCAGCATCACCCTCGTGGTGCCCGTGTCCCTGTGGCCAATCCGTACAGAAAGCAGATTTATGCAGCTCATTTGCTGCCCCCGTGTAATCATTCTTAGCTCCGCATTAATGTGCTGAGCAAGTAAAACTAGTTAATGAGAGGAGGAGAAAGGAATCTTTTTTTGTAGGTCTAATGCTCTTGTTCCTGGAAGCGGAGGGGAGTAATTAGCATTCCAGCCGAGGAACCAGTTACTATGGCAGTGCGTATTGATGAAACGTGGTTGATACAAGTGAGCTAATTCAAACCAGCCGAAGGCCATATGTTTAGATCTGTCTTTGTTATAGAACAAGTTTTGAGGTCTTAAAAAAAAAAAATGTTCTGAGTAGAAATGACCTTCAAGGAATGGTTAAAATAAGAAAGCCGACGGCCTTTTTGTTAGCGGCACACAAACTCATTAGTTACATAAACAGGACGAAGGTTTTTAATCTCCTTTTGAGGTTATTTGCATATTTATTGAGACTTACCGTGCCTTATTATTTGGGATCCCACTGATCCGAAAGTGGAGGACACACACAGCTGGAAACCCCACCACGTTTCCCTGAAATTCATACCAAGCTGGGTTATTAGTCCTTGAGGTGGGACAAAATGGTGGAATTCAGTTTTGCTGTGAAAGGAATAATCCAGGAATTTCTTGGTATTTCTCTGCATTTTTTTTTTGTCAAATATTTGATCTTCAGATTATTATTTTTTTTCCTCTATTCCTTGTTACTCTTTAAAAGGAGAAAATCTTTGGGGCGTTGAAATTCATTTTACTACAGGGAAGAAAACACAGGATTCCAGCCTTGCTGATGCTGGCAAGTGACCATCATAATTAGATTAATCAACAAAAATGATCTCTCAAAGAGCTCTATTGAGGCAAATGTTTCTTCACACTCCGAGAAGGGGTTGGGTAAAGTGGAATTTTATTTTGCCCGTGGCTTTATCATTGCTAGACCCCATATTCATAGGGGGGTTTCATGACTGAAAGTGGAGCAGGAGCCGAGATGTCCCCACTCCGCTGTGCTCCGTTGGTGCTGGTTCTCCTTGCTCAGCCTGGATGGAGGCAGTGAGCGCGTAGTACCAGTTTTGAATGCTCTGTTTCACGTAACCAACTCCTCTTAGTTATATCACAGCCCTACAACATCACCTCTGCAGGTATAAATAGAATCATAGAATCACAGAATCATAGAATGTGTTGGGTTGGAAGGGACCTTTAAAGGTCATCTAGTCCAACCCCCCTGCCATGAACAGGGACATCTTGGTGTCCTGCTAACTATGGCTTGTGGAAGTTGAAGTCATTAAAAAAACCCCAGACAAAACCAAAAGCATTATCCCCCAAATATATTTTCTTAACCACGTGTTGCCTGGATGGGAATTCTATAGGCTACAGCAGAAGGTGCTATGGGCAGCAAGGAGTGGAATAATTAAAATGCACGGTGCACCTGAACATGGGCTATTGCGGTGATTAATTTTAAATGCTGTCCTGTAATTATAATCAAACTATATTCTGTGCAGAAACCTTTGTGTGCAAGCAGCAAGGAGCTGTTATGCATTATTGACTTCGGAGTAGCTGGAAGAAATTCAAAACATCTTCATATAAATTACATTTTGGTCATGGTCTGCTCATCCAGACTGGCTTTGCAGGCACAAGCTCCTCGAGTGCAGCTCCCGGCTCTAACGGCGTGTCTCTGCCTGCCTGCTCCATTTTCCATTTCCTACCCCCCCAAGAAGGTTTCCTCCAGGACATCAGCAACGCAGTTGGGGTTCCTAACCCCCGATCCCGGTTAGATCCCATCTGAGGTGCATCCATCGCATGCTCTCCAGGAGCGTGTAGCCCCAGGTCCCTAAATTGGGCACGTAGCTGATGGAGGTGAAGAGAGACCACGGTGCTGTACCATGAAACTCTTTCATCGCCTCCCCCTAAGCCTGGCATGTGCTGAAGCTTTGATGAAACTTGTACTCGGTCTTATTGAGTCACCGTATCCCCTAGTTTTTTTCTTGGGGGTTAATGCTGCCACTGGTGCTTCTTGCTGCCTTCTTCCTTGTTGTGGTATTTCTGGTTTACCCCACTTAAGGGGGGGTAAAATTAATTCAATAACTACACGATGTGTTAATTTTTTTGTTGCGTAGCCCCATCAACAGAAGAGCTGCTGGAAGGGGGATGTGGAAGGGGGAAGCAGCAAACTGCACCAAGGATGCACCTTGGAGATAGTCCTGCTGTAACCTAAATGTCTTGACTGATCCCCTATTTCAAAACTTTGGCTTCTGGGGATACCCTCACTTGCACGCTGCCCTGGCTGCTTTTAAATTTTCATTTTACTCGTTGGCTTGGCTGTACCACTTGCTGCCGGAAACCTGGAGGGGATTCCCAGAGGGTGTTCCCTAGTCCTGAGAACGTTGGTTACCCTCCAGCCACTGACGTGAGCATCAACCTGTTCTCAGCGAGCTGAAGGGATATTTGCTGCAGTGTTGTGGTTAACTCAGTAATTGAGCCCTCTTTCTTCCACATTACATTTTTCCAAGGACGGGCATCCTCACATAGAACCACAGAATGGTTTTGGGTTGGAAGGGACCTTAAAGACCATCCAGTTCCACCCCCCTGCCCTGGGCAGGGACACCTCCCACCAGCCCAGCTTGCTCCAAGCCCCGTCCAACCTGGCCTTGAACCCCTCCAGGGATGGGGCAGCCACAGCTTCTCTGGGCAACCTGGGCCAGGGGCTCACCGCCCTCACAGCCAACAATTTCTGCCTCAGATCTCAGCTCAATCTCCCCTCTTGCAGTGGAAAACCCTTCCCCCTCGTCCCATGGCTCCCCTCCCTCATCCAGAGTCCCTCCCCAGCTTTCCTGGAGCCCCTTGAGGGACTGGAAGGGGCTCCAAGGCCTCCCCGGAGCCTTCTCTTCTCCAGGCTGAACCCCCCCCAACTCTCTCAGCCCGTCCTCCCAGCAGAGGGGCTCCAGCCCTCCCAGCATCTCCGGGGCCTCCTCTGGCCCCGCTCCAACAGCTCCGTGTCTCTCCTGTGCTGAGGCCCCAGAGCTGGAGGCAGCACTGCAGGGGGGTCTCCCCCGAGCGGAGCAGAGGGGCAGAATCCCCCCCCTCGCCCTGCTGCCCACGCTGCTGGGGATGCAGCCCAGGATAGAGCATCTACATCCTTCTCTCCCCATGTCTTACACTGGTGCCAGGATCATCTCAGCATCCAAGTGCCACTTCCAGTTTTCTTACTGAACCATCCCTGTATGTTTGTCGAGTACCTTTGTCATCCTTAAGATTTTTCTTTATTATTTTCTTCGGAAAGAAAAAGAAAGTGGTGCAGGCTCTGTTATGTGTTGATGTGGGCAAGTGTTCCTAATAAAACATTCATAATATTGCGCTCTTTTACGAGTAAAATGGTGGCCTGCGCACTTTTATGAGCTCTGCTGTACTAGTCGTCACAGAAAATATATGGTCATTTAATGCGTCGCAATAAAGGGCCCTTTATAGAGAGGGTTTTTTTTTTATAGTTTATTCATCTCTATTTATGTAGAATCCCCTTGAGAACCGGTGAGCCTTTTGCTTATTCAACCTTTCTTGGTTGTTTTGCCACGTCTCTCCCATCAAGGGGGTGTTACAAGATATTTAATATCTATTTATTTGATGAGAATTGCCAAGATCTTTGCTGGTACAATAACACCCTCTCCCTTGTTGCAGCAGCTTGTTGGTGCCGGTGGATGAATGCGGTTGTGGTGGGGTTTTGTCGCTGGGGAAGGGAGATGGGGAGGGTTGTCCTATCTTAAAAGTCCTACACCTTAAATTGTGTTAAACCACACTTTTAAGCCTCGTCCTCCGTAGCGGGTCTTGCTTTTTGGTGCTCCAGGGCTTTGCTGCCCCGGGGAGAAGATCAGATGAAAGCACTGTCGTTAATATGTGCCCTATACAACACATTTTTACAGTTTTTAATAAAACTCCACACTTCTACGTATGACCCATATTCATTTACTTTCGGAAGACGTTTGCCAGACTCTTAAATGTTTTCCTCCTTTTTTTTTTTTTAATCGTTGGCCAATTTATTGCAGAAGCTTAAGTCCATGTCAGAACTGTGTTTGATTTAAAGCAGGTTTGCAAACTTAGTGGGTATCAGAAAAAAATGAGGTTTATAGATCCTGTTTGACTGGAATACACCTGGCTTTCCGGGGCAGACGTGTGCTATGCCTAAACCCAAGGCTTTCGAGATAAAATGTGACACTGGGATGCCCGACTAAGCTCACGGAGGGATGCTGCTGCGATAAGATAACGAACTTGTGGTGGTTGGAAATGGTTATTATTGTGAGGAGGAGGGACGTGGCAGGGCACAGACGGCCGAAAGCACCCGATAACATCCTGCAAGCGTGGCATCCGCGGGTCCGGTCCCGCTGGCACGTCCCAGCCTTTTCTGTGCATATCAGAACGTAAATTAACGTTTAGAATTGCCATGTGAAAAACACCCCAAAGGTTGGATACGTTATCCTAAATTCGGTTCCTCCAAAGCCTCGCGTTTCCGCTGGAGCGACTCCCTGCAAGGGCAGGCGGGGAGTTTTCAGGAGGCTTCCTTGGCCAGCAATTAATGATTTCAGGGATTCAGCTGAAGCTCTTATTTAATGTAACGTTAACGATGTACGTTCTTTTCCCTTCCTATAACACCTATACAGCAGTTTCAGGGGCTTAGCATCGCGCGGTAGCCGTGCCTTCCGCCTTGCAGGTATTATTGCCTCCAGTGCCGTACCTTTGCTACAAGATTGACAACCTCATTATCTTTTAATCCCATAGACTGATTTTTTTTCCCTTTCTCTGCTCGTGTGTTTACGCCACCCTTTATAAATATCGTATAAAACACTAAATTTTTTTTCCGCTTGAACAAATAGTCAGGATTCTATTCAAGAACAAGGCACAACATTGTTTTAAAAATTAAATAGAGCGTCAAAAATTTGGTTTCTTCCTTTAAAAACATTTCAGGTGTATTCACTAGGATGGGAAAAAACACGGAAAATGAGTGAAAAAGAAAGAAATTTTTACAGTCATCATGATTTTTGGAAGGGAAGAAAAAATAACTTGATTGGGGCAAATAAATTGTGTTTTCTTCCAGTTTGGGCATAACCAAATTGTGGCTCTGGAGTGGCAGGTGCCCGTCAGTTGGTACCAGCGACTTCCCAGCTTGGTTTGTGCCACATGAGTGTCCCAGGTCCTGCTGGATGCTCTGTGTCTCCTGGTCCTGGCTCCTGGCACCACACCACCCTGACATGATGGGAACTGGAGACCCAGTGTCTGTAGGTATTCTGCCCAGAAAATCACTCTCCATTTGTCCTTAATCATAGAATCACAGAATGGTTTGGGTTGGAAGGGACCTTTAAAGCCCATCTAGTCCAACCCTCCTGCAATAAGTAGGGACATCTTCAATTAGACCAGGCTGATCAGAGCCCCGTCCAACCTGGCCTGGAATGTTTCCAGGGATGGGGCATCTCCCACCTCTCTGGGCAACCTGGGCCAGGATCTCACCACCCTCACAGGAAAGAACATCTTCCTGAGATCTCATCTCAGTCTCCCCTCTTTCATTTTAAAGCTGTTCTCCCTCATCCCATGGCTCCCCTCCCTCATCCAGAGTCCCTCCCCAGCTTTCCTGGAGCCCCTTGAGGGACTGGAAGGGGCTCTGAGGTCTCCGCGGAGCTTTCTCTTCTCCAGGCTGAACCCCCCCAGCTCTCTCAGCCTGTCCTCCCAGCAGAGGGGCTCCAGCCCTCCCAGCATCTCTGGGGCCTCCTCTGGCCCCGCTCCAACAGCTCCGTGTGTCTCCTGTGCTGAGGCCCCAGAGCTGGAGGCAACACTGCAGGGGGGTCTCCCCCGAGCGGAGAAGAGGAGCTTGTCCAGATCCCTCTGGATGGCATCCTGTCCCTCAGGCATGTCAACCGCACCCCTCAGCTTGGTGTCATCTGCAAATTTGATGAGGATTCACTCGATCCCACTGTCTATGTTGTTGACGAAGATACTAAACAGTACTGGTCCCAGTACGGACCCCTGAGGGACACCACTCATCACTGATCTCCATGTGGACATTGGACCAGGCACAGCTTCAGCAGCGTTCCCAGGGCTTCCTCCAGGTTTGGGTCTCAGGTCCAGGCTTGGGTTCCTTGGGTTCTCTTTTTGTCCTCATTCTTCACTCCCAGTTCTGCCTCCTTCTTTTCCTGCCTCTGCAGCCTGCGCTGTGGCAGTGATGTTATGTTTAATTTGGCCAACAATCTGAAAACATAAAAATAATTCCATTCAGTTTGAATAATAATTAATATTTATTCTTCTCCAAACACTCCGTTTGCCTGCCAGCCAGTCTGCTTGCATTTAATACAAATTATTGCATTCAACCCAAAATATTTCATTTCAATCATTTATGAGGAAATTAAAGGAAACAAAAGAGTGAAGAGAGGGGCTAATTTTCCCCTTCAGCCCAGTAGTCCCAGGGTTAGGATTTTTTTTCTGGGGTATGGAAGAACCAGCTTCGGTTCTGTCTGAGTAGATTTAAACCTGTATGCTCTCATTTCAAGAGCAATCACAAGGTTTAAGGATATTTTGTGAGGCTTTTCCTATTTATTTATAATCCTTTTCCATTTTGCATTAACACTGGAATGGGACCAGAGTCCAAACGAATGTCGTAACGAGCAGGTTCAGTCCTCAGTATATTTTTCCAGTTGAAGTTGTCCCATAAATTTGAAGGAGAGTAACCAAATAAGTCAGGTTGGAAAGGACTTCTGGAAGTCATCAGGTCCAGCTTGAGTCAGGTTGCTCAGAGCCTCGTCCAGTTGACAGAAGTTAATGAAATATTTTCAAATGATTGAAGCCACATGCTTTGGCAGGTTTGCAAATTTTGCTGGAAAAAACAGTTCTCCTGATTCTGTTGCCAGGTTTCGAAAGGACAGGACCTTCAAAAGGATCCAGGATGTTGTAAAACACTCATTCCTTGAAACTGGAAAGATGACGGAGCTTTGAATGAGCGTAGTTCAAGGGAGAGATGGGGAACGGGAAAGCCGAAGGATACGTGCAGTTTTGTATACTGCAGCGGGCAGGTGTGGTACCTATGGGATGCACGAGATGCCTGGCCAAGGTGAGCCTCCACTTCTGGGGTCAAGGCTGGCTGGAGGCTCTTGCCGTGGACATACATTGCAGGAGCTTTCTTTTTGCTCTTACCTGTGCACGTTATTTTAGATTATTCTTAGTGCTGACTCAGTTCCCTGGTAGCTCGGAGACTTTATTACCCATCCCAGTCCTTTTTCATCTTAGAAGCATAGAATAATTTGGGTTGGAAGGGACCTTGAAAGGTCACCTAGTCCAACCCCCCTGCCATGGGCAGTGACATCTTCAACTAGATCAGGTTGCTCGGAGCCCTCGTGGCCTTGTCTTACCTCAACTACACATTGAGCAGTGACTTTCCGCCATCTCTCTTTCTAGGTGCTGGGGCTGTGTGTACACAAATGTTCATTTTATTGCTAGGTTTTGGGTATTTTTTCCTCTGTAGTGTTTGAGCCCTGCAGTGTTTTGGCTGGAGAGAGCGAGTAATAGGGTGGGCACAGTGGAGATCAAACAGCAGCACCTCAAAACCTGGCCCCATCATCTCCTCCTTGGCAGGACCACAATCTTCCTTTTAGTCCTTATGGGCTTATATGGAAAATTTTATGGCTTTTATGGAAAGATTCGGTATCCTATCAGTCTGAACGCAGGTTTTCTTGATTTACTTTTTGTGTTGGGCTTTTTTTTTTTTTTTTCCCCAAGTTTACAGGATCTGTGGACACAAAGCTCTTGCAGCTGGTGCCGCTTTGTCAATGGATTTCCACATCCTCCCAAATTCAGGGCGATGAGTCACCCGGCAGAAACAGGAAAGGAGTAGCAGCGCCGTCTCATCCCAAACACGGCCCTATTCATCCCGACGCCTTATCATGCTGCACGTTATGTATGATGAACATTACATTGTTTTGTTTTCCTAGAATGTGCAATTAGTGGCGATATAAAAAGCTGGTGCTGCTCCCAGTTTCTCTGATGGCAGGAGGAGGGAATAAGAGCTGAGGAAAGAGAGAAAACCAGGGGGTTCTCCCAGAGACATCTCGGCTCTTCTGAGTTGGGACCCATCTCTGCTTTCCAGCAATGAGACCATTTGCCCAATGGTTTTTCTAACTTAACCTAGTCCAAGGCACGTTTTATGGTTATTGAGGTAAATAGGTATCAATTAGCACAAGTACAGCTCAGTTTTCTTCCTGGAGAACTGGCTTGGTCTTGCAGTTGAGCTCGTCTGTACTTTAATTTCCTAATTAAATGACATTCTTCTTAGGAAGCAAAGTGTGAATCAAAGCAAGCAGATGATGATCGTATCATCTCCCAGTATTATCTGTCCCAAGTAAAAGGGTAAAGCAGTGCAGTGTGATATTCCGTCTTGCATTAAATGTTGCACAAATTAAGAAGAATAATTAGGAAGTGCCGTCTGCTTCTGTTAAAAAGGCACATACAGTGAGCAGAGAACATGCCCCTGTCAGGTCATATATTTTTCTTCCGTCGCTGTGTATATTCCCATTATTTGCTAACTCTGTTTTCACAAGGTAAAATGGAAAAAGTAATTAACAAAAGAAAAAGTCTGATTTCACCTTTGAACAAGTGTACACTGATGCACCCTGGTGGGATCTTCAGTTTTCTGACCGGCCTTCTGCTACGTATTCAATTTATTGGATGTGTTCAACTCGACCTTTGGGAAGCAAAGACCTTCTTGAATATTCATTGAATACGTCCTTCTAACGTCCTGAGCCTGCGTACCTAATCAGGTGATGTATTTACTTTCTTAATCCCTCGTGACCTCCTTCCATATGTAAATTGCACAATTTGAAAGCATATACTTCAGCACCGGGTAGGAGATCCGGCTGATTACTCTTACAGTAATTGCAGTGCCTCTTCCCAAAGTTTCTTGGAAAAATCCTCAAGCTTAAGTCTCGTTTGGCCGTGCTATGCCCTTGACCTCTAATAAATTAGTTTTGGCCCATTTCTGTTTCCTCTGAAAGGAACCTGCATCTACATTTTCTTTAATCTCCTGAAAGCCTGCGCAAATTACACCAAAAGGCTTTTTGGAAAATTACTTGAAAGCATTATCAGGCAGGTAAGGTACCGGCTCACGATCACGCTCATCTGTTGGAGCTCTTTCTGTTTGAGTCTTTTGTGAAACATTGAGGGGCTGTTCCAATAAGTTTCCCTAGACATCCCTAATGCCATCATTTATTTAATGTGACCAAATGGCATTCCTTGTTTTATGTAAAGAAATCTAGTTGAGCTGGAGGAGGGGTCGCAAAAGCAAACCGCTCTTTTGAAAGTCATAGTGGTGAGAGCTTGAATAATAATAAAAATGAATGGTGCTGTCACTTCCTTTTCTGAACTTTCAGTTTATTGTATGGCTTTAAAGTTAAAATTACGGTGATATTCTTTAGGGTTGATTTTATTCAAATAGCACTGATGGGGTTTCTCTTCTGTTGTGATTTTAATCCAACTTGGTTTGTTATTTTTGGGTGATCGGGAAGCAGAGCTGCTGTGGGTTTCGGAGAAGACTTGCCATTTTGCATCAGTCTTGACTTATAGGAAGACATTCGAGCAAATGCTTCACGTGTGTCCCTATTCAGGAAAAAACATGCAGCATAGGCTTAAATGTTTTGCCATCAAATGCTTAACCATTTAAGCATCCCTGGAAACATTCAAGGTGAGGTTGGACGGGGCTCTGAGCAACCTGGTCTAGTTGAAGATGTCCCTGCTCATGGCAGGGGGTTGGACTAGATGGCCTTCAGAGGTCCCTTCCCACCCAAATCCTCTGTGATTCTATGATTATAAGTACGATACTTTGATTAAGGCTTAATAATCAGAAAACCACCCTAAAACCAGAAGGTGTTTCAGAATAAATGGCTAGTACGGGTTATGTATGGCTGGAAGCCGCAGTGTGTTTGGTGGTGCAGGACATCTCAGGGGCAGGCAGCTACTGGAGATGAGAGGAGAGCCCACAACTGATTTTTATCCCCGTTCTGTTTCCTACCTCCCACTTGTGTCGTGTTTAACAGTGCTTTTGGATATGAACATAACTGGTGGACGGGCTGGTGGGTCTTGCCTAGCCCTTCCCAGGATTTACGCTATGATGGAGCAGTTGGCTGAAGAATTACCAGCTCTTGAGTTTCACCACCCTTTCTGCTGAATGTCATATTCATCACAAAGTGCTGGGCTCCGTATTGCTCCTCAAATGAAACTTGAGCATAATTAAAATATCTACTTAAAATCATGATAAAAGTTTATTCAGCTTAGTGTCCTGTTAATAAATTTTTAAAAAAGGGCTAAAAAGATGTCAGCTAAGGAGCTGGATTCATCTTACCTGTCTTTAGGGGTGTCACAATAGAGGGTCTACGCGTGAGCCCCTCACCAGAGGCTCTCCCTGGAGAGAAACAGGGATTTCTTGAGTTTTACTCATCTCAGCAAATGTAGTTTTTGAGTTGCAATGAATCCTTTCCTCCATAATTAACTAATTGTAACTAATTCATGTTCTGTCAACTATACTGGAGATAAAGGTGCGTGAACTAATTTTAGACCCCTGTATGATGATATTTAACTTGGCAAGTTAAATATCATCAGTGCTAATTTTAATAAGCAAAAATTTAACACACACCCCCCCCCCAACACCTGCAAAAAGATGCACAGGAGATAAAATAGTTGTGGGGCGATCGGTGCATGTTGAGATTTGGACTAAAAATGCCACGTCTCAAGCTACTTCAGGCAAGATTTCGCTGTCAAGGAAAATGAATTCGGCGCTGACACTGATTTTATTATACACTCCAATAAAACAGGTTATTGAGTTACACAGGTTATATATAGTTATAGAAGACAGATACTATAGGAAGTACAGTACTTTCTTCTTTTTCACTCTTATGAGTGAAAATTTTAAGGTAGGATCATGTTTTGATGCCCTTAATCATGAGAATACGGCTGAACCTTTGCAAATTCTTGCTCAGTTGAGATGTAACGACACTGAAATACAGCTTCGTTGCCGTTCGGTACCCTGACACCTTCAGAGCACCTCCTCTTCCGTCAGTGCTCGGATAAACAATCCTGACAATGTGTTGGATCTCCTTCCAGGACATGAGTACCAGGCAGACAGCAGTTTTAATTGTCTACTGAAAAAAAGGTGGTGATTCTTTGTGCTGGGAAAGGATAAATGCCATGTAAGAAGCTGGTGTCACCTGCAGGTTGGTCTAGGTGTAAGCGATACGTAAATAACTGGTCTAAGTTGCTCCTGGGACACACTGGCTAAAATAAAAGTTTCGGTAAGGAACTGGAATGTTTAACTAGCTTGATTTTGCACTGTTGAGTGTCACAAATGCAGGAGGGCTGAAGGAGATGAAGAGTGCGTGGGCTTTGGGGAGGACCATTCTCAATGGCCTGGAGAAGAGAAGGCTCCAGGAAGACCTTATTGCGGCCTTTCAGTATTTAAAGTGGGCTTATAGAAAGGTGGGGACAAACTTTTCAGTAGGGCCTGTAGCGATAAGACGAGTGGTAATGGCTTTGACCTAAAAGATTTAGACTGGATCTAAGGAAGAAATGTTTTACGTTGAGGATGGTGAGAGACTGGCCCAGGTTGCCCAGAGAGGTGGGAGATGCCCCGTCCCTGGAAACATTCCAGGCCAGGTTAGATGGGGCTCTGAGCAACCTGGTCTAGTTGAAGATGTCCCTGCCGGTGGCAGGGTGGTTGGACTAGATGGGCTTTAAAGGTCCCTTCCCACCCAAACCATTCTGTGATTCTATGATTCAGAGACATACCAAGAGACCACTCATTTTCATGCACCAGAGGCCAACAACACAATCACACAGAATTTGGTGAAGTAGGTGATCGGTAAAAGATCATCCAGTTCCACCCCCCTGCCCTGGCAGGGACGCCTCCCACCAGCCCAGCTTGCTCCAAGCCCCGTCCAACCTGGCCTTGAACCCCTCCAGGGATGGGGCAGCCACAGCTTCTCTGGGCAACCTGGGCCAGGGGCTCACCACCCTCACAGCCAAGAATTTCTGCCTCAGATCTCATCTAAGTCTCCCGTCTTTCAGTTTAAAATCAAGAGACATATGAAGAGGCTGGGTGGGAACCTAAGGGAAGGTGGGGCATGCTGTTTGAGGATGAAGAGAGCCAGGTAGGTGTCACATTCGCTACTGTAGTAAGGGAAATGAGAGAGAAAAGAAGTAATTTAGGCAAAAATATGAAGACCAACACCTCAATAGTAGTTTTAAGGGTTGTGTGAAATGATGTGCGTGTAAGGCACATTTGTTAAAGCAGACAGTGAGGCGGGAAGGTTCCTCTGTGATGAAGGACCCAAGTGCTGCACGGTTCGCAGCAATACGTTCTCCGGCTCTGCCTGCAAGTGCATTACAAGGCACATAAACCGTGTCGGGTGGAATGTGGGATGGAAGTTTGAACGGAAGATAAAGCACTGAAATTGCGAAAACCTAGATGAGGTATATTTGTGCCATTTATAAAACTTCTGTGCTACTGCAGTAGCTTTAGGAGGACTTTTTGATTCTGATGAAACTCTTCAGATCTTCACTTTCATGTTCTTTTTCATAATCTCTTTGTCTTTTGATATGCCAACACCAAAAAGATCCTGCCAAGCTGTCTGAAACTATAAAAAAGAGAAGTTGCCCTGTTTATTGACCTCTGCTTGGAAGCTGGAAACCATACTTAATTTTCCTAGATGTTTTCCTCGTTTCATCTCCTATTTTATTATAATCGTTTGTCTTTCAAGCATGGGACAAGCTGAGAGAGCCTCAGAATTGCTAGTCTGGAGCAGGTCCTCATGGTCCCCCTGGTTCCTTCTCCTCTCCGTGGCAGGACCAGCACCAGATGCTGCAGAGAGGCGCAAGACCTCCACAGCGAGAAGACATGGAGGATTCTTCCTTCGCCCTCTCCAGGCGCAGGGATGTTAAGTCCCATTAAGACCTCTTTTAGTTTGGTTTAAGTTCTCTGGTATGAAATCTCCCAACTCCTTCTATGCTGGATGTATTTTATTATTGTAATAAAATTGTGATTATTGTCCCGGATGTGATACATACTAAATTGTTGGCATCTAGTGACATACTCCGATAAGGACTTTCACAAACAACTATTTCTTATACTTGGTTTGGTATTAATCACCTTTTATTTTCATTAAACGCTGCCTTGTTCATTTTATGCCAGACTGGGAATGTCCCTACTCTTGTCCCGACCTCCTCTCTGTAGGCCATTGCTTAAATTTCATCTTTTTGTTACGTCTTCCTTTCTCATTTCCTTTCTAAAGCGAACGGCCCTTCCCTAATCCCCATTAGTTTTGCAATACTGGAGCTGGAGAGCCTGGCACCACGCGGAGCATCCAGAGGAGAGCAGCGCAGTGATTGATAGAGATGAGTTCTCCCTGCCTTTCCTTAGGCGGCGTAATATCTTATTTGCTTTCCTGGACCCCAGTTGCTCATTGAGCAGATGTTTCACTCCATCCTGGCGCTGTTAGCACCAGTCCCACTGTTATCCACCAGAGTGGATATAGTTCATTTAATACTTTGGGGGTTTTTTTTCCCCATTATGTATTATTTTACACTTGTCATTTTGCGTATTCACCAAACTTTGTACAGGTGGGGTTTTTTTCCGCTTAAATTCCTTATGATCCTCTCTAGTCTGGCTGGTGTTGTTAATATGTTTTACTAGCAGGTTTTCTTTTTTAGTGCTCGCTTTTCATTATTAATACGTATATCACACAATTGTTAATGGCTTTTTTGTTTTCTTCTGTAAATAATAAAGGCGCGGGGCTGCAGTGGCTTAATTCAAAAATGAATTATAGAGGCTCCTCCACAAGCCAAGGGAGCTGGCGGGGAATATTTTTACCTTTCCCAAGTTTCACGAGCCAGCCCTCCCTTGTGCCCACAGGGCGCTGTGTGGGTTTTAATGTGCATCATTGCTGGCTTTTTATGAAGGGCTGCGACCTCCCCCCACGTCCCTGGCCACTATTGCTGAATCAGGACGACAAGACCGAACGTCCTTTCTTGGCTGTTTAACGCTGCCCGTTATCGATGCCTTTATCACCGCAGCACTGCAAATCGCTTCCAGTGGGAGACAGAAAGAACACCCTGTCCAGGACACCGAGCCCGGGTCAGTTCAGGCAACCAGCCTTTTTCCCCTTCGTTTAAAACTGGCAGTGAGCTGATATCTTTTAATTGAAGTGCCAGTGATAGCGGCAGCATGTGGGCTGGAACATTTGGTGGCTGGACCCTCCGGGAGGGGATGAGGATGCTGCGGAGGGCAGATGCTCGCGCCTGCGCTGAGCGTTCATCACTTCGGAGTCTAACTCTTCTACCCTTGTTTTGTGTGTCTTTCCTTTATCCCCTTTATAGTAATTTAAATGCATTCTCATTTCACTATCTTTTTTTTTTTTTCTTCCTGCCAGACCGTCTGTGCTTGATTTGCAGTTAATTTTCCAGAGTGCATACAGCTTCTTGGGCAGGGAGAAAAAGTCTTCTGATGTACGATTCTTGCATTGAATCATAAAGCTCCATTCCGTGTCATTTTCTGGCAAGTGTAATCCACTCTGGGAATGATGTTTGTGGTTCGAAGCCTTGGGTCTAAGACAGCTCTTCCCTATAAATCATTAGCAAACAACACAGAAGCTCAGTTTCTGACGGACGGCTCAGTCACTATATGTCATTACTCCACTCTGGTTTGTTTACCTTTTTCATTAAGCTTAGGTGTAGAACTGCCCACGTAAAAAAAAAAAAAAAAAAAAAAAAAGAGTAAATTAGCTTCAACGGGAATGATTAAAGCTATTACCATATTCTAATTTATCACCTATTTCCAGACAAACAAGCGCACGCTGACTGTGTGCTCTCCCTCCGCCACGCTCTTCGTTGCCAGCGTTGCTTCTAATAACAGAAAGTACTTCTGACACCACTTAGAGCGCAGTGCCCGAAATGAATCCAGCCCCTCTTAGCGTCCAAATTCAGGTGAAAAATAGGACTGCTATCTGATATGTATTTCATATGCAGCCGTGCTTGTTTTAATTGCAAGTACGGAAAGAAAAGGTACCATTTCAGGGGCGAGAAGGCAGGAGAAGCAGGAACTGAAGTGCAGGAGAGGAACAGGGAACGCATAAAATAGCAATTATTAAATAATTCTGTGTCAGAAACTCTCTGGCTAATATATTAAATCCTAGAATAATTTCATTTAAAAGGGTTCTCCGCAGATCTTTTATCCTCAGCCCCTGGCTCAAATCAAAGCCAACTTCAAAGTTAGATGTAGAGTCGTATCCAACTGAGTTTCAAATTTAGCCAAGAAAGGATATTTCCATCCCCTCTCTGGGCCCCAGTTCCACCCTCCCTGCGGATGTGTTTTCTCCCAATATTGAGCTGAATTTTTCTTGCAGCAACTTGTGCTTGTTGCACATCATGCTTTTGCTGTGGACCTCCAAGTAGAGCGTGGCTCTGTCTTCCTTCTAACCCCCCAGCAGGTAGCTCCAGATGGCATTAAGGTCTCCAACTCACCTTCTGTTCTTCTGGCTGAGCAAACCCAACTCCTGTCCTCCACACGTTGTACGCTCCAGGCCTTAGGAGTGCCAGTTTGACTACAAATCACCGACCATTACCCTTGCAGTCTGGTGATCCAGCCAGTTTTCTACACACCGTGTAGTCCACCCATGTAGTCCTTGATTCCCCTGTCCTGGGGGAGACCATGTTGAGAGCCATGATGTGGTCAGGTAAATGATGTCCGTGGCTTTCTTGTCAGCCGCTGAGCCAATTGTCTCATTAATGAAGGCAGTCAGGGTAGTTGGGCATGAATTGTGCTTCGCAAATCATAGAATGGTTAGAGTTGGAAGGGACCTTAAAGATCAACCCCCCTGCCCTGGGCAGGGACACCTCCCACCAGCCCAGGTTGCTCCAAGCCCCATCCAACCTGGCCTTGAACCCCTCCAGGGATGGGGCAGCCACAGCTTCTCTGGGCAACCTGGGCCAGGGGCTCACCACCCTTACAGCCAAGAATTTCTTCCTATTATCTGATCTAAATCTCCCCTCTTCCAGTTTAAAACCATTCCCCCTCATCCCATGGCTCCCCTCCCTCATAAAAGAGTCCATGTGGCTGTTCCCAATCACCTTCTAATCCTTCACGTGCCTGGTTACGGTTTCCAGAAGGATTTGCTTCATGAACTTGTGGGCAGGGCAGTGAGGCTGACTGGGCTGGCGTTCCCCTCTTCGCCCCTTTTGAAGGTGTGATGTTTCCCTTTTTCCAATCATCAGGGACCTTCCCCATCGCTGTGACCATTCAGAGATGACAGAGAGTGAGTGGCAGTGACATCAGCCAGCTCCCTTGGCACCTGCAGATACATCTCGTCTGGCACGAGGGACTTGTGTATATCCAGGTTGTTTAAGAGGTCCGTAACTCATCTGTCCTCTATCAGCAGTTGTACTTTGCTCCTTCAGACTGCCAAGACAGCCTGCTGTTGAGCACATGGAGACAGAGCTAGGTGATAAAGACAAACTAAAGAAGGAGCTGAATTAGTTCGGACTTTTCTGTGTCCTTTGCTGCTAGGTGTCTTGCCTCCTTCTTCCATGGGCCCATGTTTCCCTTGGTTCTCCTTTTGCTGCCAGTGTATCTGCAGAAGACCTTCTTGACAGTGTCAGCTCCAGCAAAGTGTTGGCTTTCCTGATGCCAGCTCTCACAGACTCATTAAGGACAGCATCCTGTGGGATCCTACTGACCATACCGCTGCAAAAGCCAAAGTCCATTGAAGCGTAAATTCCCATATTTCTTATTTTTATTACTGTGTTGTGGACACCGGGTGCCCACCAAAGCTGCTCTATCACTCTACTCCTCCGCTGGACAGTCTACCCTCCTTCAGTTTGAAACCGTTACCCCGTGTCCTATCATTACACTCCCTGATAAAGAGTCCCTCCCCATCCTTCCTGTAGGCCCCCTTTAGGTACTGGAAGGCCACTATAAGGTCTCCCCGGAGCCTTCTTTTCTCAAGAAGCCACCTCTGTAGCTCCTTTTCTACCAACCTTCTCTACCTTTGCCACGCAAACCCAATCCATGTGTCTTCTTCCCTATCTTTGCATTCCTCCTTTTTCTTATAGTCAGTCCCATAGCGTTGCCTACATCATCAAATAACTTCACTCCCCTGGTTCTTCTCCAGGTTCTCCTCCAGGTCCATGGCATCCATGCAGCCAGCATGTGCCACCACCGTGGGACACTAAAGTGTGATGGGAGGTGCACTCCCGACACCTAGCTAAAGCTCGGATGTAGATGCACTGCTAGCGTGTCTCTACTCTCCTTGGGGTCATAGTCTTGTTGGCTTTCCTGCTCCCTACGGTGTCTGTCTTCTGACTCTGGAGGTATCCAATAACGTGGCTGGTGAAGGTGTTTGGTCCCACGAGAGAGGAGATCAGGGAAAGCATCCACAATAGGCCGGAAAGCAAGATGGATAAAGAAAGTGTGCGTCCAACTGCGCGAGGGATAAACAGGCTGAGAATGACACTGATCCAGACTTGGAGGAGGATCTTAGTAATGTGAAAAACGCAGGTTTGGGTGAAGTTGAGGGAGGACACGGTGGAGCTTGGCCAGAAAATAGCTATTGACAAAAAAAGCTCATCGGCGCTATTGAAAGGTGCAGGTTGGCTTGTGGGTTTTCCACTATTTTGTGGTGTTTGATTTGTTTTGCTGTCGATGCCTGCCTGATGTCTCGCAACTCCTACTCTAGGAGACTCTAAAATGAATTCCTGGCAGGATTTGTTTAACATAGCTGTGCGATATTGGGGTGTACTTTCTCATAAATGGCAAGACTGACGCGTATTGGTCTTGTGCCGTCAAGTAATGTGTCCAAACGGGATCTTTTCCTTGACGCTTCTCTAGACGTGTGAAGCTTCAGCTTCTCCGCTGAATTTTTGGGTTGTTTTTTTTTTTTTTTCCTTCTTTCATGAGAAAACTATCCAGCAATAAAGCACAGAAGAATGTAGAAGGCAGATTGGTGTTTGCTGTATTCAGTTCATTTACTGAAAACAGCTGGTAGCCATTTAGGAGAATGGGAGAAATATTGCAACTTCTGTCAAGACTGCGAGTAAACACATGATTAAGGCAGAATTGACAACTCCTGTTTCACCACCAATTATTTGTCATCACGCTTTGGTGAACGCCATCAGGATGAAAATACATTGTTATGATGTGAATATAGATATTATTTATTTGGACTGGCGTGGAGCGGCTTCATCTGCTTGTTGAGTGCCTCGAAAATACAGTGAGATGGATCGTGGCTGTCGTTTAACTCTTTCTCAACTGGGTTTTTCCCAAGGATTATATGATCACATTGACAAATTTAATTGTATAATCTTTTTTGGGGGGGGGGGGGGGGGGCGGGGAATAAGCAGAGTTTATTGGTCCTACTTGGGAAACGCAGGGTAACGTATGGTTAAATGGCTGGCTGTTGGCGGGCCCACTCCGCTCCCCATCCTTGCGCTGCTGGTCTTATAAAATCCTAGTAGCATTTCCCTTTTATAAAGTGTGAGTTCAAATCAGAGTTTCTGAAAAAGTGGAATTTTAAAACCCCAGGAAAAGTCCAAACCTCTCGTGTTTGGTCTTAGCAAGAAGCCTTTTCGTATGAAGCAAGCTGGTGGCTTCTCTTTGAATTGCCTGGGTCTACGGAGTGGTAAATTAAGACTTAATGCGGCATCTGCTACCTATTAACATTTTTCCCATACCAACAGAAACGCGATCGCGTGTGATAGCATTGAATTAGTCCAAAGATTTTTCTGAGAAATCATGATTTTTTAAGAAAAACAGACCTGCTGGAGTCCGTAAAATGTAGCGGGCTGCTCCGTGGCTTTGTTTCAAGAAAACTTGCATTTCTGATCTGTATTTATCCTAAACAAGCATGGGGTGAAGTCTGGTTTGGTTTTTCGCTTTGGAGAGAGCAGTCAGGAGGTTGAGCCGCGCTCTTCGCCGCCTGCCAACGTTTACAAGCCGTCAGCCCCTCTCGATAGCGAAGGTCACGTGCATCAAAGATGGAGCTGTAAGACACTGATGTCTTCCATGAATGAGAATAATCTCACAGACGGGGGAAGGCTGGAAGTGAGATAAAAACTGTGGTATTAATTTTTTTTTTCTTAATTCTGAAGGACGACGGAACTTCATTATCCAATATGCTTAAAATTGAACGACCTAATGAAATTTCACACCCACTAAATTTAATCATGGATTACTCATGTGGGATTTGAATCAGATAAAAAGGATGCCTCAGATATTTGGTAGCACTTGCATAAGGTAATAAAAAATCTGCAGCGTTCTTTGTCCTTTTCAGCGAATGTGAATTGCTTGACCTACTTTTCTTTTCTTTACTTTTTTTTCCCTTTTTTTTTTGGCATTCATGGACCTGACCCCGACTTCCTCCTGGGCATCAGTGAACAGTCAGTGCCACCCTCGCATACAAGCCGAGGGATCTCAGGAGTGCTCCCCCTTGGATGTTGTTGCTGCACGGAGGATTATTGCTTTTGCTGCAGTAGTTTGAGGCTGGGAAAAGAAAGAAATATTTTACCTTGCGTATAAAAAGGCCTTGCTGATAAGAGGATGTCACTGGGAGTAGGTGATGGGTGGATGCTGGACTAAGGTTCTGCTCAGGGCTTTGTTTGCGACTGTGGAATGATCTTTTGCAGATCACTTTACCCCTCCAAACCTTCGGTGCGTGGACTTAAATGGTGTTTGACTCACAGGGATGTTCTGAGCCCCCGAGAACTGACGGTGCCTTTAGCAACCTCGAGACAACACACACTCTGTGCTCCCAAACGGGGATTTTCTCGCATTCACTGCGTTTCTGGATGAGTAGCCGTTTGTTGCTACTGTTATAAGTCTTGGTTATGGTAGAAACCAAAGCTTCTTACAGCTGCCTGAGTATGAACCAGCAGTGTTCCCAGGTGGCCAAGAAGACCACCAGCATCTTGGCTTATATCAGCAATAGTGTGGCCAGCAGGACTGGGGCAGTGACTGTCCCCCTGTACTCAGCACTGGTGAGGTCCCACCTTGAGTGCCGTCTCCAGTTTTGGGCCCCTCAACACAGGAAAGCCATTGAGGTGCTGGAGCGTGTCCAGAGAAGGGCACCGGAGCTGGTGAGGGGTCTGGAGCACAAGTCTGGTGAGGAGCGGCTGAGGGAGCTGGGGGTGTTCAGCCTGGAGAAAAGGAGGCTGAGGGGAGACCTTCTCGCTCTCTGCAACTCCCTGAAAGGAGGGGGTAGCCAGGGGGGGTCGGTCTCTTCTCCCAAGGAACAGGCCATGGGACAAGAGGAAACAGCCTCAAGTTGCGCCAGGGGAGGTTTAGGATGGATATTAGGAAAAATTTCTTCCCCAAAGGGGTTGTCAAGCATTGGAAGAAGCTGCCCAGGGCAGTGGTGGAGTCACCATCCCTGGAGGGATTTAAAAGCCGGGCAGACGTGGTGCTGAGGGACATGGGGTAGTGGTGGTTTTGTCAGTGTTGGGCTGGTGGTTGGACTCAATGATCTGAAAGGCCCCTTCCAAGCTAGGCAATTCTATGATTCTATGATTCAGTGATTCTGTGATACTTTATTCACCAGCAGAGCAAGACTTGGGAGACAGGAGGAGACAAGCACAAAGTCTGCACTTGAATTACTTGGGGATCTACTTGTTGCTTCCATCAATGATCAAACACAGCGCGTGCTGGTTTGACAGGCAAGTTTCTAATCAATAGGCATTGGGTTCTCATGATCTGAGTGCACATTAATGATCTTGGACTCTGTCATTGACAACTTTTAAGTAGTTAGTGGATCAAATCTAGTTAGCAGTGATGATGGTTACAAGAAGAGGTAAAAAGAACACATTTTGGGGTGAATCTCTTCTGCTCTTCCCCCTTCTGATTGGGGGACTAGATTAGGGGACTGGAACACCTCTCTTGTGAAGAAAGGCTGAGGGACTTGAGTCTTTTAGTCTGGAAAAGAGAAGACTTGGGGGGGGGAATCTCATCAATGCTTATAAATACTTAAAGGGTGGGTGTCAGGAGGATGGGGCCAGGCCCTTTGCAGTGGTGCCCAGTGGCAGGACAAGAGGTAACAGGCACAAACTTGACCATAGGAAGTTCCAGCTAAACATGAGGAGGAACTTCTTTCCTGTGAGGGTGGCAGAGCCCTGGCCCAGGCTGCCCAGAGAGGTGGGGGAGTCTCCGTCTCTGGAGACATTCCAAACCCGCCTGGACGCGTTCCTGTGCCACCTGCTCTGGGTGACCCTGCTCTGGCAGGGGGTTGGACTGGATGGTCTCCAGAGGTCCCTTACCACCCCTATCGTTCTGTGATTCTGTGAACCTGCTACTGCAGCAGCTCGTACCCCTGCAGGGGCTAACCTGGTGGAGAGGACTGGCAGAGGGTTCTGGAAAGAGCAATTCTCATGTGTATTTGATGGGACTTAGGGATTTGGGACTGTTCATCAACATGTCCTTGTTCCAGGCAGCACCCAAGCGTGGAGCAAAACCATAATCCTTGCCCTAGAGCCTGAGAAAAGTGGATAAAGGTGGGTGATGGAGCATGATGGCAGCCTGAAGTCACTTTTTGGCGGTCAAAGGAGTGTTTTGAAGAGATGTTGGATATTTAGGAGGAATTCTAGCTATTCTTAGTGGGACAGAGAGAGCACACAGAGGTACTTCTTTTGAAATGCCCTGAGTGAGCCGCACAAGCAAGGCTGGCATGCTGGGGGAACCAAGGAGGCGTTGGTGCCTCACGATGGAATGTGGGTGGCTAAGGGAGGATTAGGTGATGGAGAACCTTAAAATAAGCACAAATTCCTGACTCTTGGGTAGAGGAAAGGGAACCAGTCAAGTTGTGCAAAGGAGAAATGGCATGGAGAAAGCCATGTGCTAAGGAAATTATCTTTCTAGCGGTACGCTGAATAGACAGTGGTGGAACAACAATGCTTTTGTCAAGGTGGGAGGAAAAGCTATTGCAACAATTGAGATGTGAGACGATATGGCTGCCTAGATGGATGGGGAAGGCTGTGCTTTAAGGATGCTATGCACCATGAGTTTTGAAGACTTCTACCTAGTTCCATGTGGGAGCTCAGACATATTGCAGTTGAAGACAGTGATGAAGTTGTAAGTGCGAGTGACAAGGAAGATGCTGGGCACAGTCAATGCAGAAGTAACAAGAAGAATTTGTGAAGGAAGCTCACGTACTTCTGCTCTTTGAGAGCTTCAGCTGATGGGTAGGCATCCTTGACATCCATGAAGAGATGTGAAGCTGAAATGTTACTTGGACAGGAGGAGTCAGGTCTACAGGAGGCACCGCTTGAGTATTCTGTATGGGAGTTTAGAGCTTTAAATTCCCTTTCAGGAGCAGTTGAAGCTGGAGAAGGCAGCTGTCTTCATTTTTTGACAGATTTGGAGCCTGGCTGTCCACAGTACAACAAAGTTGGAAGACGGACATCTCAAGATGGAGAGAGAAATAGCCTTTGTTGTCAGATCTTTTCTGCTTTTGGCAGAACAATTATTTTGAAGCTTGCATGCTCTCTGCCTGGTGTCCACTGGGTGCCCTTCATCTTCAAAAAGAAAAAGAAAAAGAAGAAGCTTCTGCCTTGCACACAGACGTATAAAAGGATCCATCAGCAAACTGAACAGCAGCTTCAAATGTTTCATCAAGGAATATGAAATCTCATCACAGCTGGATTACCCACAAGCTTCAAAGTTCTTTAAGGTCAAAAAGTAGTTAAATTGTATAGAACAGCGTGAAACAAGGGCACTGAGGCTTCCTCTGGAGGCACAGAGGAGCTGCTTGTTTTGAGTGCTGTCTTCAACACTTGGCCTACTACGTTTTTGTTCTTATAATCCCTTCCTCCTAGCGTTTTCTAGGTTTGTAGGGGTTTTTTGCCAGTCTTTTCACGCCACCTGAATTAACGGAAGGGAATTTTCTGTCGAGTAGAAGCGAAGGTGCTGTTCAATTATAAAAGGCGTTCTTTAGTATTTGCAAACACTTTGATCTACCTTTATGGTGGTAAGAGCTTTTACCACTATTATCTCTCTTGCTGCAGGACGATGTCGTGTTTTGTTAAAATGGACAGCTGTAATTTTTGTTGATTTCTCTGTGTATACATCTGGAAATGGTGGCCATGGTAGGCAGGAAGGCTTTCTGGCTGTGTTTATCCCAGGATGTGCAGCTCCTGCCGCAGCAGACTGCTGTTAGGTGACCTCCATGACACTATCGTGGAGGCTCTGGAGTGACCATGAGGCCAGGTTGGACCGGGCTTTGAGCAACCTGGTTTAGTGGGAGGTGTCCCTGCCCAGGGCAGGGGTTGGAACTGGATGGTCTTCAAGGTCCCTTCCAACCCAAACCGTTCTGTGATTCTCTGGACCAAACGCAATGTGTTCGGTTCCGTTCACTGCTACCAGTGACACCGAATTTCCTCTGTTGCCAGTTTCTTGGGGAAAAAAAATCAGTAGTTTAAATCAGATCAGCGCCTGCCACAGCTTTTAACATTCCGCACAAAAAATACTTGTAAGGCCAAAGAGTAAAGGCAGTGATGGATCACGGGCAGCTGAGGCTCACTCAAGGAGTTGTTGTTACTGCCAGATACAGGGGAGATTTTTCCTCCTTTTTCGGTCTCCTGCTAACACATCCACCTGCTTCACCTGCAAAGGAGTTCATGCCTGTTCTTGGGAGACACGATTGCCTGTCTTCGCTTGTCACGCACCGCCGTTTTAAAGAGCAAGTTTATCCTTTAATATAAATAAAACTACAAGTCTGTGTCTGCCTGGATGGAATTTATTATTTGAGTATGTGGTGTGCAAAGTGTGCTCCTGTGTTAACGCCAGTCGGAGCTGCTGATCTGAGGAGCAGGGAATTGGGAAATGACAGAGACGAGATGGTGGGTGTCCAGGGCTGTTAGGAACATCTCTTAATAGTCTTCTGCATTGGTTCTTATCCCTCAACCCCGTAACTCTACTCATTTTGGGTTTCTCCAAAAATTGTCCTTTAAAAGGAGCTTGAAAACTGTCCTGAGAGCTCAAACGGGTGTGGAAAATTCAAATTAGGGTATAGGAGAAATGACGTGGAGCCTTCAAAGCTGGAGCGAGCGGTGGAAGGAGGAACACCAGGAGCTACGGAAGAGGAGAGCGTCTGGTCTGCTGGAGGGGGATGGAGAAACCAGCAGCGACACTTTGAATGGGTGTTTTGAAATATGCTTTGCGTTAATTTTATCCAGAAGCATTTGACATGAATTTAGATTTGAAATCTGCGTTTGCTCGTTACTGAGCGACTGATGAATGCCAAATCAGTTCATTACTTTTGGAGTGGTTTTTTATCTTGTCCCATTAACTGGGGTTGTTCGGATCCTGTTCATTCATAGTTGCCTTTTCGGGATATAATTGGGCTTAGGCAAGTAAGAAACTAAATGAAGTGTTGATAACGAGAAGTATTGTTCATCTTTCCAAAGATAGTTTAAGATTATTTTTTTTTCCCCCTTTCTCTCGCTCATGGTGTGCTGAAGGCTGTTCAGCAGTGATTTTTCGGAGCTCTGTGCATTCAGATGGATTTCATCACTGTCAGTATGTGTGTACTGACCGTACCCTCGCTGCTGGAGCACATGATCTGTAGGAATTCGCCTGCGGAGCTGAAGTTTTTCTCTCTCGATTCCTGAAGGCTGATACGACGGCTCAGCGAGCGCTGAGTGGAAGAATAACGAAATGACCTTAATACCTTTGAAAAGTTAACTGCCGTGTTTAACTCAATAACACGGAAAGGAAATTGGTTTCCCTTCCTAAAAATGTCTCCTCTCCTCCTGAAGGAATGGATGAGGTCTCCATTTATCATCGCAGCTGAGACCAACAGGAAAATGTTACTGAGTTCCTGCGGTGCTTTTAATAGAATAAGGAGGCAATGCCCTTTAGCTGTTCCTTACCCAAACAAAATGTTTGGTGAGCCTTGTTAATCTATCCTGGCAGGACCAGAGCCACCTAGCAGCAGGAAATGTCACCGTAGCCAACTGCTAAAAAAAAAAATTATAATTGTATCATTTGCATTCCCATGGGAGAATTCAGGAAGTGAAGCTGTACTGGAAATTAAGAAAACTGATGGAGAATCAAGACTTTGCTTAGGGACTTTAAGACGATGAAAATTTCCCTGTGAAAAAAGAAAACATGTATTTCCCCTCTCAAAAGTGCACAGTTCATAAGAACGTGCCGTGACAAGGCTCTGTCAACGGAGTTACAAAAAGTTTAAAAAATCCCCCAAACCTTCCTTCCTGCTAAATCTTACATGGAAGGGAATATGGTAAGAAATGGTCGGAAGGAAATGGCAAGAGATGTCTCGCACCTTCGTAAAGGGCCCTTCCTCTGAATGGTTTTTATGCTGCTCATCACCGTCGGCAGATTTTAGAGCTTTGCCCATTGCCTTTTACACAGCAGAAATTCCAGTTTGAACCCGATACCTCTCAAGCTACCAGAGTAAATATCTATAGAACCGTTGTACAACTGGATACCCGCTGAACGTCACAGTGTCCGCGTGTATTTTTTTCTCTGGCGCACAGAGCTGAACCTCTGACTTTGCGAGACTTCAGTGTTTTCCAACATCTAAATCGATTTTTAACACCACTAGGCCTTGTGCTTTGACACTGTGTCTTCGTACTAAATAGCCTACTCCCACATCCAGTCATTTTAAAACACAGGAGCTCGGCCCAAGCGGTCCTTGAGGGCTCTCTGTCTTCACACGGAGCTATTTGATTCCTGTCTCTGTTTGAAAGTGTTTGAGGGCTTTCAAGATAAAATACAGTTGTCTCCTTTTCACTCCTCTGTGGTAGTCATAGTAAATGCCTTTGTTTCCAGGTGTAGCTGAAGCACTACAATTCCATTTGAAAATCCCATTAATCTCATGCACCCAATGATAACGTTAAAAAAAAATAGTACAATATATGGTTCCTCTTCCACAGGCCTCCTATTATTCAGCGTACACCTACGGCGCTGTCAGAGCAGGACTTCATGAGTACTTCAGAGAGAAATCGAGTAAAATTTCCCAGGCTTAAGCTTGCCGGGATGCACCTTTTTGTACTCCTCCTAAATCATCTCCTGTCTCCTACTCTTGCACTCACTTTTGGCAGGAAGATAGGACTGCTGACATGGCTTTTAGTCTTTATCCCTCATCTCCAGGCATAGAATCACAGAATGGTTTGGTTTGGAAGGGACCTTCAAAGACCATCTAATCCAACCCTCATGGAGGGGTTGGGAAGGGGCATCTTCCACTGCATCAGGTTGCTCAAAGCCCCGTCCAGCCTGACCTTGAACACTTCCAAGGATGGGGCATCCACAACTTCTCTGGGCAAGACAAGGAGTGCTCACTTGTCATCTCCCTGTTTGCTTTCTCACCCCAGCATGTGGATGTTGGAGATGTGGAGAAGCCACGTAACTCGATATTTAGGTGAATTCACCAGGTGCATTGACGGTGCCAGCCAAGGAGGTGTAACACGACCTCAAACTTGAGCCAAAGTTTTAATCCCGTGTGTTGGCACACGCAGGCTCAGATCAAGTGGGTTAAAAGAAGGAGAGGCTCCTCAGCAGAAACGATTTGGAAGTCAACTAAGCTTCTCCATCCAAAATAGCCTGGTATTTCTCTCCAAATTGTTCCCATTGCACAAATAGGAGGAGCTGGATGCCACCATATTCTGCAAATTTTCACCCATTGGAAATTCACTTGAAGGGTCATGGGGAAAATTCGAACTTCAGCAAGAACAGATTTGAATTGTGAATAAATTTAACCATTAGACTTTGCTATCCTTGCACCATATGGTCTCATTACCCTTTTCTTTTTCCAGTTAAACTGATGTTCACCACCCTGTGGGGGTTCAGCTTTCTTTGTCTTCAGCTTGAACCCTTTCTTAATTATATTAATCTCATCTTTCCATCGGAATAGATTTTTAGGTATTGTTAAGCATATTTTGCACAGGTTGGAAGACTTAGCGAGCTGCCAGCTCTCCCTTGTTACTCTTTAGATTTGTAATTCCCCAAAGATAAAGGAGTATTAGGAACAGTCCCCAGTTTTCTCTCGAAAGTAATTTCTGATTTCCATATTAATCAAAAATAGCTTTACCTTCGTACTGCCCTAATCCTAGTAACAACACGGAAAGAAGATTACATTCTGTAGATGTCAGAAAAGCAATTAAAATTTGCACACAAGAACTGGGGGGAGGGGGGGCAGGGGAGGGGGAATATCACCTCTTTATTTTGTGAGCTGAACAGGGAAATACCCCGACCTCAAATTATTTGTTTCTTATTGGCGCCTTTCCTTTTGAAGTGTGTGATAGAAAAGTCTTTAATATTCAAAGATTAAAATACTGGCATTTCAGTAGAATGAGAGGGTTAGACGTGATGAGAAGAGACATTTTAAGGAGGGTGAGGATTGGCTGCGAAGAGCCTTGAATTTGCGGTTGCAGAGGTAAGTGACTATTAATAGCTCTGTCTGCAGAGATGGGTATATTCGTTGGTCTTGATGATGAGCTGAGAAAATGAACTTTGCAGTGGCAGAGCGAATGCGTGTTGGAAGGGTGAGACTGCGGCTGTCAACCTAGAGAACAAGGGGCCGCAGTAGTGAAGATGGCAGATGAGGCACGTGGCTACGTAGCTGGATGGCAAAGGCTGTGGTTTAGAGGTTTATGTCTTTCAAACAACAAGAATTGGGAAGTTTGAGGTATAGTCTGGAGAAGCTGAGGACAGCAAGCTGTGTGGAGCGGTTGACAGGCTGGGGGGAAGGGATGCCTGGACAGGCTGGAGAGGTGGGCCCGTGTGAACCTCATGGAGTTCAACCAGGCCAAGTGCAAGGGCCTGCACCTGGGTCATGGCAACCCCAGGCACAAATCCAGGCTGGGTGGAGAATGGCTTGAAAGCAGCCCTGAGGAGAAGGACTTGGGGGTGTTGGTGGGTGAGAAGCTCAACATGAGCCAGCAACGTGCGCTGGCAGCCCAGAAACCCCCCCGCAGCCTGGGCTGCATCCCCAGCAGCGTGGGCAGCAGGGCGAGGGGGGGATTCTGCCCCTCTGCTCCACTCGGGGGAGACCCCCCTGCAGTGCTGCCTCCAGCTCTGGGGCCTCAGCACAGGAGAGACACGGAGCTGCTGGAGCGGGGCCAGAGGAGGCCCCGGAGATGCTGGGAGGGCTGGAGCCCCTCTGCTGTGAGGACAGGCTGAGAGAGCTGGGGGGGTTCAGCCTGGAGAAGAGAAGGCTCCGCGGAGACCTTGGAGCCCCTTCCAGTCCCTCAAGGGGCTCCAGGAAAGCTGGGGAGGGACTCTGGATGAGGGAGGGGAGCCATGGGATGAGGGGGAAGGGTTTTCCACTGCAAGAGGGGAGATTGAGCTGAGATCTGAGGCAGAAATTCTTTGCTGTGAGGGCGGTGAGCCCCTGGCCCAGGTTGCCCAGAGAAGCTGTGGCTGCCCCATCCCTGGAGGGGTTCAAGGCCAGGTTGGCCGGGGCTTGGAGCAGCCTGGTCTAGTGGGAGGTATCCCTGTCCAGGGCAGGGGGTGGAATAGATGATCTTTAAAGGTCCCCTCCAAGTCTAACCACTCTAATTCTATGATTCTAAGTGAGATCTGTCCTAGGTGAGGAGGACAGATGGATCATGGTTATCTGCAGAGTAACTGGAAAAAAACGTGGTGGGAATGGCTGTTGTGGAGATGAGGTGGAGCTATGTTTGACTTTGTGACCTGATCATCTATCAGGTGTCAGCCGTTTGGGTATGTTCAGGGTATTCTCTGGACAAGTCATAGGCTGGGAAGGTAGGTGTGATTTGCACAGAGGTGGTATATACATTTGCACTTTTAGATTAGGTTGTACAAGATAAAGGTTTAGAACTTGAGAAAGCAATGACGGAGTCTGTGGAAGCCCTGGGGAAGCTCTAAGTTTGGAAGTGGCAAAGGAGTATAACTAAATACTGCTGTGGTATGGACTCTGTGTGTATGAGATATATCTTCTGTTGCCCTTGATCTTTGAGAAGAGCAGAGTTTCCTGTAGCTATTCTCATAAACATCTTTTATTCTCCAGTTTTTCAGGTTACTGGAGAGCACACACTGAACTTACCCTGTATCTCATGTAGTACGTGACATGGCAAAGCGCTGCAGGTATCATTTTATAATTACTGAACCCTTTGAATTGAACCCAATTTGCAGTTGGACTAGATGATCGTTGTAGGTCCCTTCCAGCTGAACTATTCTATTCTGTTCTGTTCTGTTATTTTAGTGAACGTACATAAGTAGTCTCCGGAATGTGTATCATCCTATACACAATAATTCTCTTCCTGATATGCTTCTGCTGTTAAATAGACCCTTTGTGGAAATTGGTTTCTTCCATCTGGCTAATAACCTTGGACCAGTCCAAGGCACCATTATCAAACCTTCGTTTTGGATCCCAGAGAGCTCTTGGCTGTGAAAGACACGTATTTATTTGAATAAATTTCTCCAGCAGCTTGCCGTGTGCCTGGTGGGTGCACTCAATACCTTCAGAACCTTTTCTTCCACTTTCCTCATGTACCACAACTGGCAATAACACATTCAGTGAAGAAAAAGCATCCAATTTTTTCCTGTCCTGTCCCAGCGGTGGTGTCCCGATGGCATTCCTGGAGCTTACTGCTCATTATGGGAGAGCAGTTTACAGAAGAACTGGTAAACACAATAATTTCATCTATTCTAAGCAGTTACATCTCTATGTACACTGCCCTGCAGCCTACACTGGCATTTTTCTTGCTGTAATCATGCGAAAGGCAGCTTATTCTGGAGGAAAACTGGCTTTCTAAATGATCTTCATAATTTAGAGTATTTGAAATAAAAATCTCCTTTTGCACCAAACATTCTGCTATAACGCTTTGCTTCCTAGTTTGAGGCATTAAAAGCATTTTTAATTGTGGCTGATAGCAGGTGGAGCCCTTTGGAAATCTATTTTAGATTGAAACTCCGAAGGTGTTACGCATTAGTTTATTTTTGATACGGAGAAAAATCTGCAAGAAGAGCTGATTGTCCTCATGCATTTTTTATTGTCCTTTGGCAGGAGGTTGCTTGGGGGAAAAGTTAAAACTCATTCAACCAGAGCTGTGACAGTGACAAACTGGCCTCGGGTCATTTCTTCTCCTTGACATTTATTTGCAAGGCAGCCAGTTGAGGAGCTTTAGATATCTTTACCGAGCTCCCTTGCCTTGAAACCACGTTGTAGGAAGACTTCAAATTTCACCGCTCTTGTGTGTCCGTCTTCAAGGTCTGATTTTTCTGGTTCGTTTTGTGTTGTTTCCCCATTCAAGTATGTTTGCTGTTGCTCAAGAGCGCGTGCGAAGTGCCCGGGTGCGCCTGTGAGATGCTCACGTCCTCTGCAGTCACTCCGAAGCCTCCCCAGCTCCTTTATAAATGGATTTAATGTGTGGGAACCACCTTGGAAGGTGGAGCATGTGATGGGCACACCAGCACTGTGGGAATTGACCAAGGCATAGAATCATAGGATCGTCTAGGTTGCGTGTGTCCGTCTTTCCCATTTGGGTGTTTTGCAGCACTGAAAATGAAATTTCAACTGGGCAGCAGTTCCCAGCACCCGACAGAGGCAGCCTGAAGCCAGACCACTTGAATTTTGCTGGATTTTGGAAACTGTGATTGGCATTTGGTTCTCAGGGCACCCAACGTGGGGCTCAATCCCACGACCCTGAGATTAAGAGTCTCATGCTCTACCGACTGAGCGTCCCGGCCAATGTACCCCAATAAATCTGTCGTAGTTTTGGCCGGATTGGCCAATCAGAATGACAGATGTGCCCCCCTGCCCCCCCAAACCAAAGAGAGGAGGGGAAGAGATAAGGAGATTTACAAGTTTAGAAAAAGAACTAAACTACTTCAATGAAAATATTAATAAATAATGAAATAATAAATAATAATAAAATAAAATAAATAAAAAAAGCGTACACAAAGTATATACAAAACTGTATCCAGCTCCCAGGATGATGATCGCGTCACCAGCAGGCACAGGGAAAGTCCCAGACTGGAGTCGGCGACAGACAGGAGAAGGATTCCGCATCTGGAGTCAGGAATGCTCGGATCGGGATCAAAAGCAGACGAACAGACAGGGTCCTCCTCAGACGTTGGCCGTTGAAGAAAGAGAGATGACCTTTTGATCCCTCAGCTTTTATACTGAGCGTGACGCAGATGGGATGGAATACCCTGCTGGTCAATTTTGGGTCACCTGCCCTGTCTGCCCCTCCCTACAGGTGGGACCCCTCGATGCTTTTCCGCTTCTGACCCTCTAACGGGACAAATAACGAAGTTAGCTGACCTTGGGTGTTATAGCAATAAGTATAAGCAAGAGCCTCTCTGCGTACCATTCCTTGGGATAATCAGGTCCTATCACGCTGAGAGTGAACAGTTTCTGAACAATATGCTGTTAATTTCAGAGCTTAGTCAGTTAGAAGAGGCCCAGCTAAAAAGTAAAATTACCAAACAGAAAATTGGTTCTGTTTTACCTCAAACCAGGACAGTCATGTTTTTGTTAAACCTTAATTCTGGACAAGTTTGGTACTGCAACACCTGCCTATTTTGCACACACGCGTGTTGATAAAATAGATGCTCATCTTTCCTTTCCCCAGAAGAACTTCAGATCATCTTCGCCCCAGGGCGTGCTGGATGTGCAGGTCCTTCCAATCAAATGTGAAGGCGTCGCAACAGTGATAAGAACTTGTCTCCAGAATAGCTGGAGCTTTGGCTGTTTAAAACCGAGTTGTAAAATGTTGGAAGTAGCCTAGCACTGCCAAAAATACATAAATACATGCAAGCATACACGTAAAATTGGCAGACAAATAGCTTTTTGCTCCTCTTAGTTTCCCTTACTGCGTTTCAAGGGAAAACATGAGCAGCAAGTTCAGGAAATCCAGAATTGAATGGGTTCTGCAGGATGGAGGAGCTGCTTGAAATGGATCCAGCTGTGGCTTTATTCAGCCCAGGTGGCAACTTTCTTCTGCCGGGGACCACGCTTCACACAGCTGGTTCTTGAGCACCGTTTCTATCATCCCAAGAAGGAAATCTGGAGTAATTCTGTTTTGTTTTTTTTTTTTTTAAAGTCTGTCTCTGTTTTTTAAGAGAAAAAATGTTAATCCTTATTTTCAATTCTCTTTATTCTTCAGATGGAAGATTTTTGATTACAGTTAACACCCCTGTTGTAAACCCTTTGCCCATATATGATGGAGCCATCTTGACATGACAAAAAAAATGCCAAGCTGTGGTGGAGCTAAAAAGAAATGTCAGTGGAGTGGGGGTAGAAGGACCGGTGGGAATTTCTTCAGCCCTTTCCCTCTGCCTTTGTCCCATGGAAGAACGGTGGAAAAGCTAAAGGAATCATTAGATCTTGGGGGGGCGGGATTTGAAATTCTTCCTAAGATGGGATTGCCAAGGCCTTGGGCTTCTTCAGCTTTTCTGTGGTTTATCTGCTAAAATTACTTGCTCATAATTTCTGTCCCCTGAGGGGTGGTGAACCCTACCGTGGGTTTCTCCTGCTGTGTAGCTGATACTCGTGAGAATCCAGTAGTTGGAAATGAGGGTGGCTCCTGAGGTCATGGATGGTCTTTTCACTCTCAGTTCCTTCCCAGACACCTAAGCAGGGATCTGCTCCACTCTCCAGGTACTCCCCAGGTAGGAAGCTCATGGGGGCAGATAGTTCCCACCATCTCTGAGAAGGCACCAGGCCATAAGCACCACGTTTGCTTGAGCTCACTTCAAATGTGAGGCAACCTTGAGGTGAACAGAACCAGTTCACAAGGCACAGGTGTGAATTCTGGGTTAAAATAATGGCAAATTCTGTCTTCTGTTGATGCGAAATTTTCTAAGTGTCCCATGCTGTAGCCAGTCTTAGGACTGGTGCTTCAAGGACTTGGGGAGTTCTTCTGTCTGCCTTTGCTTGACACAGAATCTCCCCTCTTTTCTTGCCTCTGTATTTTAAATTTGCCTCTGAATTTGTTCATTCAGTAAGGATGTAGGTTTTGGACTTTCACCAAATATGGTCAGGGGGCTGGAGCACCTCTGCCATGGAGAAAGGCTGAGAGAGTTGGGGGTGTTCAGCCTGGAGAACAGAAGGCTCCGGGGAGACCTTATTGCAGCCTTTCAGTATACAAAAGGAACTTCTAAGAAAGATGGAAAAAGACTTTTTACCGAGGCCTGTAGTGACAGGAGAAGGGACAAAAGCTTTTAAATGAAGGAGAGTGGGTTTAGATTGGACATAAGGAAGAAACGTTTTACACTGAGGGTGGTGAGACACTGGCCCAGGTTGCCCAGAGAGGTGGGAGATGCCCCATCCCTGGAAACATTCCAGGCCAGGTTGGACGGGGCTCTGAGCAACCTGGTCTAGTTGAAGATGTACCTGCTTATGGCAGGAAGTTAGACTAGATGGCGTTTAAAGGTCCCTTCCCACCCAAACCCTTCTGTGATTCTGTGGTTCTATGACTCTCTTTTGAAGCAGTGCTGGATTTGAGGTGGACACAAACCCTAAGTGCCCTCGTAGGGAGTGCCTGGATGGCCACAGCTCCCACTGGATACCGGTGGCAGGAAGGTGGATATTCGTTAACAGCCTGACCATGACGGGTTCACCACTTGGTTCTTGATATAAGGCCAGTTGTACCAGGCTAAGCCCAAGCAGGCTGATGGCTGGACAGAAAACCCAGTTATTGATATCAATGGTAAGGGTCCTCTTACCTTCAGCTATATTTCGGATCTCAGACCTTTGCTGAGTGTTTTAAAATCTCATTTTATTTTATTCTGGGATGAAAACTTAGATTTGACTCATTGCTGACATGAGGAGGCAGGGGATGGGTACTACATTTGGAGTTTCACCTAGAAAATGAAGCTATTATTCAGTTGTGGTTTTCCCTCCGATCGCTTGCTGCAAGGAGATGCTGCAAGATGATGACTCAATATAAATTAATTGTAATGCATTGATTTTCTACCTGTAAATCTACAGAAGTTCATTAGTATTGAACAGGACTGTAGGAGCACCAGGTGCCTGGTGGTTATTTGACCAAACTTTAGTCTGCTTGTGCCAGCAAGGACACCTGAGGTGTCACCACGCACCGAGAACAGCCTCTGCATGTGACCCACCTGATGTTGCCAAGTGACCTGGAATTGGCATTTGTTTGTGTTTAAAAGGAACAAAATCTCTTAAGAGTGTTTTGTAAGGATGCTTTGTCTCAAATCAGTCTGATAAAATCAGATTCCCATGGGAAGTCTGGTTGCTGATTTCTTTAGAGCATGGTGTGCATGGAAACCCTTCCTCGGAGACCTTCTTTGCCACCACACAAAACCACACCGGCAGGCCCACGGGTGGTGGGTCTTGGGTTTTGTTTCAGCTGATGCTGCTAAAACTTCATCGTTTCTGGTGAGTTTGAAGATAAATGAAGAAAATATCCCTTTGGGTTTGAAGGAAGTTTCTGCAAACTTGGACTTTTTCTATTGATTTGATTCATTTGGTAGCTAGGAGGCTGATTTCAGCTGTGCTGATGAAAAGAATGCTAATTCAAAATATCGTTCCTGTAAGCAGTCCCTTGAAAAATCTGCTGAAAAGCTAGCAACTGCTTTGTATAATGATGCTTAAAAATATATGGCAGGGGGAAATAATTTAGCATGAAGGTATTTTTAATGTGCAGTTTCCAACCATGTGAAAAAACAAATTGCATCCCTTATAAAAGGAAATCCTGGCTTGATGCATATTTATTTTTTTATAGGTGTATATTAAGTGATTGTCTCACATCTTTTAAAGTTGAAGCGAAATGAAATGATTACCCGGTTCTCGCAATATCCTATACGGACCATAGATCCCCCAGAGAGACCTCTTTTGGCCCCAGGCCTCCAGCCTGCTGGCCCCTTTGAGGCTCTGCTGCTGATCCCTCCAAAAATACATCAAGCAAGGAACGGGTCCAAACTGGAGAAAGTTCATCCCACACAACTGGACCCTCCTGCAGCTCATGTTAGTCCCGTTGGGGCAGTCTTGCTCTTTGAGGACTCTTGAAGCCTTCAGTTCTTCAGGGACTGAGCACCATTAACCCATTTCTCGGCTTCCTTGCACCCCGTCAAGGAGATATTTGGAACCCCTTCCCCTGGTGTCCATCACCTTTTGATGACTGTTGTACCTTGTCCTGTCCCACCACGCTATTACCCTCGCTGCCACATACCCCAACGACCTGACACCACATCTCAGCCCTGCTTCTCTGCTCCGTTATTGGCCCTGTAAGCCCTGCAAGCCCTTTTATCCTTCAATCTGGGCCCCCTGTATCCGCAAGCTCACCTCCCAGGGAGCCCCGCGGAAGCCAGGAGCCAGCCCAGTGCCTTTTTGCGGTGTGTGAGCCCATAAAGGGTTTAGAGAGATGAGGAAATATTTCAGTCGTGCCTTAGGATTTTGTATGACTGAGGCTTTAGAATAATTTAAATATATTCTCCGCATAGAGCTTTAAAAATAACCATACCCAATAAAATATATGCTGCTTATACTCGCCCTGCTTGGAAGTAGACCAGGACTTTGTGGATGACAGGAGGTCTCGGGTATGTTGAGATGAAGTGGGAGGCAGACATCCAGGCAGAGGAGGATTTCAGGAGATCTAAGGAGAAAGAAGCACCGTTGCCTGCTGAACCTTTGGTGAAGGACTATGTGCTGTGCCGGTGATGTTGATATTGAAAAACATGCCAGGGTAAATACATACTTGTTGCATTTCAGCTATTTTTTTTTTTTAAATTTAGAGACAACCTCAGCTGATCCTTCATTTCTCAACTTTTCCCATTAACGTACATAGATAGAAGACAAAGCAGAAACCTGCCGTGAGTTTTGGCGACTTCATCGTGTTGCCTTAAATAGCCCCTGTTGAAGGATATATGGAATTTAGAAGTTTACATGGAAAGCAATGTAGACGCGGTAATGCGTTTCTTAAATGCATCAACATTACACAAGCGCGTGCAGCTCTGGACTTCTCTGCAAGGAGAAGTCAACGCAGAGCAAGGGTGACCTTGTCCTTGCACAGTACCCTCCAGCATGGCTTCATCGTGATGCCCTTGGTGCTCCAGAGCAGAAGGATGGGTTTGCAGTGCTCCTCAGCTTGCAGAGTCAGCAGTGGTGGACCACAGTCCATCATCCAAATCCACGGTTCGGGATGGTCCTCATCATGATTGAGGTGTGGGTAGGGACGTGCGTGAAAGCAATTGTGTTTCGGGCATTTCGTAGGAAAGAGACCTTTCCCACATGAAGCAGTGTAGGAAAAAATCATAATTCTGCAGATACGTTGCTATTTTTCTAGTTTCAAGTGCCTCAAGTTATCTCTTATGAGGTATCTGTTGGCGTGATAAATTAATGGCAGTTTTCTGCTGCTGGCTTTTTTGATAACAATTTGTAATACCATCTGAGAGATTCCTCTGGACAGTTCTTTCCTCTCCTTATTTGTGCTCCTCATTTAAAACCCTCAGGTTCTGCCGGTAAAACTGAAGCGTGCTGCTATTTTGAGTCCCAAACCATAACTACTTGTCTTCCTTTTTTTAAACTAATTTATCTACTCAGCAGCTCACAGTACAGGAGGCGGCTGATGTGAACCATCTGATTTTTATTTTGCCCGACACAATGCCTTTCGCTCCTCTAACTTCTGAGGTTTTCTTTTTTTTTTTTTTTTTCCCTTCCCTTTTCCATCTCAGTCCATTACTATAATTTGCTGTTCCTGGAGGGAACTGGTGACTTCTTTTTTCATTTCCCAGACGTGCTGGTGGACATGTTATTTTTAAGCCAGCCTCACTACCTGCGGCACGATGACTCGTTACGGATTTGCGAAGTCTCCTACTTTTTTGCCGAGAAATCGTCTTCTGGATTTAATTCTTGAGAGGATAGTTAGGAGCGCAGCATAAAATCCCTAAATCCTTTAAGGATGTGAAAGTCACAAAATCTTCCCTAAACGCAACACAATCATCTGCCCTTCTAAAATTAGGGGGCATGGAGTGACCCAAGGACCTTGTCTTCATGTTGAGAGGGGACGATGGGGGGTTGGCTGCAGCAAGGCTTGGGGTTGTAGGGGAAAAGTCATGCCTTAGGTGGGGTGGTTTAGTGGGCGAACACAGCAATGTTCCTTATTACAGTTTTATACCTTTTCCAAAAAACCTAAGTCTGCAGGTTTAAATATTTCATGCGTTCTGGTATCTCTCCTTTGGTAGAGCTCTGTTCACTCCGCAGCGGGTGGTTGTAGGAAACCGAGAGGAAAACTGGCTGCATTGGGACATTGGGATGAACGTGTTGGCAAGTGCTGTCGGGACGCTTTTCTGATTTCCTCCCATCTACAGAGCAGTGTCCACAGTGCCTTGTGTTCCTGAGCCATCACAGAATGGTTTGGGTTGGAAGGGACCTTCAAAGACCATCTAGTCTAAGTCCAAAACACCTTCCACTAGACCAGGTTGCTCAAAGCTCCATCCAACCTGGCCTTGAACACTTCCAGGGATGGGGCAGCCACAGCTTCTCTGGGCAGCCTGTTCCATTACTAAGAGGGGACCTCGATCCCAAAGAACTGCATTTCAGCTTTACATCTGTAAAACCCCGCTTGGAAGTAGGAATGAGATACTTTTGTTAGCTTTGGTGTGCTGCATTCACGGTGCTTTATAAAACGTGAAAATACCATCTTTCTTCAGTGAGCTTTCAGTCTAACTCAAGACACACGTGCTAGAGGGCGAAATAAGTTACCCTAATTAAACCTGGACCCTGGGGAACTGCGTAGATCCTTTGGGATTTGGGCTCGAGTGTCAAAGAACTGCAAAAATGTGAACAATATGTGATGGTGTAGCTACAATACTTATTTGCTTAATTCTTGCTTGCAGTCTTTTTGGTTCGAGCTGCTGGGCTTGCGTGGATCATGAATACACATCTACCACCTCTGCAGCGCCCACACATAATATTATGCATTTTAGGAGAGTTTGTTGTGTATCTAATGTTATAAATATTTCAAGATGTGTTACTAAAATCCCTCCTGTTCTTCCACATGGATGGGTAGCACTGATTTCATGCCATAGCGCTTGGTGGTCTGCAGCCCACCTTCGGTCCTACGGCCGCCTGCCTGAATTGGAAAGTGCTGTTGGCACCTTCCTCCCCTGCATCTCCAGATCATAAATCACGTACGAAGCGTTTTGTGTTTTATCTTTCCTTGTACTATTAATCTCCTCTGTCAACCATCCACTCGAGCTTCCTCCAGTGCTTTGCTGGCAGCGGTGGAAGGGAGAAGCGTGAGAAGTGCCTGGCTCCTTTCCAAGCATGCAGGTACGAGAACTGCCAATCCTGTATTTAGATCCCAGAAAGCGAGCGCCGGGGGTTTTCCGTGAGCTTTTAATTTGTCATACAGCGTCTCCCAGCCTTGCTGGCCAAGGTCGCAGGTTTCGGGCATGATGCTGGAGGAGATCCTTCTGTCCTCCATGGCTCTACATCTGCCATCCACCTTAAGAGTCGCAGAGGTCCCCTGCTTATCCACATGAAATATTGCACCAGGGTAATATCACAGAATCACAGAATTGTAGGGGTTGGAAGGGACCTCTGGAGATCATCCAGTCCAACCCCCCCTGCCAGAGCAGGGTCACCCAGAGCAGCTGGCACAGGAACATGTCCAGGTGGGTTTGGAATGTCTCCAGAGCAGGAGACTCCACACCCTCGCTGGGCAGCCTGTGCCAGGGCTCTGCCACCCTCACAGTGAAGAAGTTTTTCCTCATGTTCAGATGGAATGCCCCGTGTTCCAGTTTGTGTCCATTGCCCCTTGTCCTGTCCCCGGGCACCACTGAGAAGAGTCTGGCCCCATCCTCTTGCCCCCCGCCCTTTAGCTCTTGCTGAGCATTGATGAGATCCCCTCTCGGTCTGCTCTTCTCCAGGCTGAACAGCCCCAGGGCTCTCAGCCTTTCCTCAGCACAGAGATGCTCCAGCCCCTCCGCATCTCCGCAGCCTCCGCTGGACTCTCTCCAGCAGTTCCCTGTCCTTCTGGAACTGGGGAGCCCAGAACTGGACCCAGTGCTCCAGCTGTGGCCTTCCCAGGGCAGGGCAGAGGGGGAGGATGACCTCCCTCCACCTGCTGTCCACGGTCTTCTTGATGCCCCCCAGGAGACCATTGGCCTTCTTGGCCACCAGGGCACATGGCTGGCTCATGGTCATCCTGTTGCCCACCAGGACTCCCAGGTCCCTCTCTGCAGAGCTGCTCTCCAGCAGGTCAGTCCCAACCTGTTCTAGTGCAGGGGGTTGTTCCTCCCCAGGTGTAGGACCTTACACCTACCCATGTTGAACTTCACTGGATTCCTCACCACCCAACTCTCCAGCCTGTCCGGGTCTGGCTGGATGGTGGCACAGCCTTCCGGTGTGTCACCCACTCCTCCCAGTTCTGTGTCACCAGCAAATATGCTGAGGGTGCACTCTGTGCCCTCACCCAGGTCGTTGATGAATATATTGAGCAAGACTGGACCCAGTACTGACCCCGGGGAACACCAGTAGCTAGTTGGAGCTAAAGCTCCAACCGGACTCTGAGCCGCTGCCATTCGTTCCGCAAGCCTTGGGAATTTTTTAAACAAGCCTGACTGCTTTCCCCTGTCAAAAACAAGCAAAAGAGGAGCTGCCACAAATTTATCACATCTGCTTGAGCAACCCGGAGAATGCACCTCGACCATAAAATGTAATCTACTTAATTAGCTGTAATTGCTTTGCTGAGTTGGACTATCATAGAAATCGTTGTTTTATGGCAAGCAAATGAAAATTGTACTGTGCTAATACATCCCTGGGCTGTCACCCCTCAGCTGTGGTTTTTCATACGTCTGTAGTTTCTTCTGGGCAGAAGTCTGTTTGTAAGGAATAAAATATTTACAAGATGTGGGGGAAAGATTTTTATTTGCTTTTTCATACTTTTTTTTTTCCTTCTAAAGCTTTCCAAAGAGATGCTCTACCAGAACAGCTGGTGCAAAAACGTAGCTCTAATTAAAACATTTCTTGAAATTAGTTTCTTTGTTTTTAGGAGAGGGATTATGGGGCAGGAACATGGTTTATATACACTTATTTAGGAAGTAACAGCATTGAAAAATTCAGTTTATGAACCAGAAGTAGTAAATGCTGGATAACCCCATGATTTCGGTGCTTTCGCTCTTCCTCCCTGGGTTTCGGTGAGTTGGGCAGGAGCTGCATCTGCTGGTGGCTTTCTCTAGGGTGGCCAGGGGACCTCGTCCTGGCTCGTGGCTGGAAGATGAATAATAAAGGCCTCGGGGTAAGGGGTCTTTGTGGGATCCCTGTATTTCTCCTCCCTTTCCAAGACAACCTTTGCACTTTCGAGCTGGTGAAATTAGATTTTATTATCACTAGAGCCCCTTTTTTTTTTTTTAAACACGGCTGTGGAGTTTTGCCAGTTCAAATATTATGTATTCTCAGCTTCCCTCAAGCACAATTTGAATCTAATCTCCTGGCCCAAATACATGCAAGAGACCCATTAAGCCTTTTAACACCCAAAACCTGGTTTTGTTAATATTCTGTGTGTGCTCCATCTGCTGCTGTGTTTGTCTAAAGCTAATGTATTTGAGAGCAATTCACTTCGCTGGTCTAAGTCCAAAATGGCCAAAATACCATATGGACATTTTTAAGTTAATTAGCATTTTAAAATCCAATATCTAAATTAAGGACGTTGTGATCCCCAAACCCGAATTTAACTCAAGCTTGGCTTATTCTTGCGACCCAAAATATTTTATCATTTTGAATTTTTATCTTTGCTAACCCTCGTGAATGAAAATCGCTGAATCCGTCCTTCAAAACTGGCCCTTTTGGGCAATAATTTGATTCTGTAACATCGTTGTGATCATCCTGGAATTGCCTATTACCACAATTAGCTGAAATAGGAAATCCGGTGTCCCCAGAGATCTTGTTTAAGGCTGTGAGTCAAGACTAGCTCCGATGAAACCAGGAGGATGCTCCCAATGTCAGAGGAGAATACGGAGTGGAAAAGCAGAGCTAGGAAGCAGGACAATGCTCGTGCTACAGGAGAGACTTAATTACTGGGCAGTTTTTGTTGGGTTAATCCTTGATCGTGCTCTGGGGCTGCCTGGCAGCGCTGGGGACCTTGGCTTTGGCAGCACACCTGGAATACCATCCTTAAGGTAGGTCCAACACTGGCAAATTAAATTCAAGCATCTCGAATAAGAAAAACTGAAAGTAAACGGTGGTCAGGCAAGGATCTTTCTGCTGTCACTTCTTGTCCAAGCGAACGCCTTGCTGTTCGTCCTGTAAAGCCACATTTTCTGAAAAACGCATTTCCGACACCTATTACTCAACGTTTAACTCCTCCAATAGACGCAGCGCTGGTCCCACCAGGTCTGTAGCATCAAACCCTCCTGTGCAGAAAAGGGCAATTTGTCCCAGAAACCATTCAAACTGCATCTCTATGACACTCGGAGTGATGAGGGATGAAGTGGGAGGATTGTCTTGTGCCAAATAGCCCGGACAGGGTCATCTTCTGCTCAGCTCGTGGTTTCTGGGTGGCTGGTGGCGAGCTAGCTTGTTCCTCGGTGTGTTGGCATCTCTGACCAAGAAGATGACCCCATGAAACTGGGACTTCCCTTCCTTCTTCCAGCCTTTTCAACCATTGCTTCACATTGCAAAGTGCTTCACATTGCGAAGTTGTGGGAATAGACCGATTTCTGACATGTCTGCAGGTATCTAGCACACGGGAAGCCCTTTCCCGATGATGCTGTCATTAAAACAGGGAATATTTTGACCCCAGGTGCTGTAAACACCACGCAGGGAGAAGAAAGGAATGATGATAGATATGAAACAGGAGAAAATTCCCAATTCCGAAGTCTAAAAAGGCATCAGAGGTGCACACTGAAGCTGGTTCCCTCTCTGAAGCTGGAAGCACGGAGGTCTTGCACGCGCCACACTGTCTGTCACGGAGCAGAAATTGCATCTGGAGCAAAACATCGAGGCTTGAAATTATTTTTTTTTTCCCCCTCCTGGCTTGGGAGCAGAGCTGAAAAGGCTGAATTGAAAATTAGCCAGATGAACAAGTGCATTTTGGAAATCACAAAGGGCTGTTTTCTGAGCAGTTACTGTAAATGCCCTGCCATAACCTATAACCTGGGGGCACGGAGAGCGCGGGCTTGCTCTCCTGCCTGCCTGCACTGACATTACAAACTCCTCCAGCAAGAGCCTACCAGAAATCCTCCCTTCAAGACCCATCTTGAGTTGCCATAGAAACTCTGCCAGAGCCGAAGGGGACCGGGAGCGCCCGCTTCTTGAAAGCGTGAGGCTCTCCTCGCCCTCCGCGAGATCGCAGGGAGACGGCAAATTCATGATTGAAAACCATTTGAGGTTCCGTAGCGTCACGTATGGAACTGGAGCGACTCGCTGGTGTTCGTGGGTTGGACTGGAGGTTGGGTTGCTGGAGGAGAAGGGATGTCTCTGGGGCCAGAAGGATGCTCTGGAGGATCTAAAGGAGGATTCGATGCTTAAAATTCACCATGGTGGAGCCGTCTCTGGGTCAGAGTTGCACCAGGAAACCTTCACTCAAAGGTGGAAAAACACTACCAGAAACATGATGTCCTCATCTCCCTTCTCTTCACGTACATCTTCCCTCATCTCAGTTCACTGCAGCTTTTTTTCCTTTCAACCTCTGCACTTCAGTGCAGATTTCAGTTCAGACAAAGAAATGCGTATTCAATATTGAGAATATATGTAATTATTCCATTAAAGATACACGAATCGAGCAAGACTCCAGCTCGCTTTCCCCGAACCACGTCGCGTCTATAAGCCAATGAGAGCAGAAGGCGACTTCTGCTGGTGAAGTAAGCAGATTTGACTCTGAGTACGTATGTGAAAGCAGAGTTTTTCAGGAAAAAAAAGGCTGCCCTGTCACTTTTCTGACCGTACCCTCCCTTTAGTTTGTCATTCTGGATCAGTTCAGCTGCCATCTCAGAAGCCCTACCGTGGCATCTCCTCACCTGCCGTGCCCCCATGCTGACCTTCCAAATGTTATAACAGCCTCGGAAAATGCTTTCTATAATATTCAAGAAAAGACAGAGGAAGAAACCTCTGGACAGGATGAAAAATGAGCTATCTATAGTCACTGTGAGCAGGAAGAGAAACAGTTACTCCATTTCCTTCTTTAAATTTAAGATATCAGCTGAGTTAAGGGCCTGATGGAGTTGTTGTGCTCCATCCTCATTACTCTGCAGAAAAGAAAAACATATTTGCCTTTTACACACCTGCAATTTGGCTTTATGCTTCTCACCTTGGCTTCTTAACCATGACACTTTTATTGGTAGCATCCTCTTCTACAGCAGAGCATCTGTTACTGATGGCATCCCAGGAGAGCAGTTCTGCAGGGAAGGGGCTTGGCACGACCTGGCCAATGGCAGGATTTCTCCCACCTTGCCTGTACCAGGTGGTTCATCTCTTTGTGGCTGACCTTTCCTGGGGAGGAAACAGGCATTGCATTTTAAATTGAACATATGCACGGCTTCTCAGAGGGAAAGTCAGCTTTGTCCATCACATCACTGCTGTGGGATCTCCGCGAGGTCAAGGGATGACCCTACCAAAGCTAGTCAGGTCTTGACAACGCACACTCATGCCTTGTGTTATTCCTCTGGTAGGTGATTCAGAAGAGGAAAGGTTGACAAACCTAGGAAGGCAATACCGATGTCAGCCACTGGTAGGTTCATGTCTTTCATGAAGCAGGTGAGGCCCTTTCTGAAGCCCAGCTGTAACTTCCACAACAGTTGTCCTTTGAACAAATTGCTGGTGTCCAAGGAATATCTCCCAGTGCTTGTGCTCAGCTTGGTAAAGAATAACCTTCTTGATTCAGCTTACTCCCAAAAGCTGTGGGCCGTTCCTTGGTACGTTTGCCTCTTGCTCTTCCCCGGTACCATCCTGTGCAAGGGGGTGCTCAATTCTGTGATGTTACGGTACAGCTCCTGCTGTTCTGGTGGCATGGTCTGTCCTTTGGCTTACATCCGGAGCCCGTCGTGGCTAAAGCACTGCAGGGGATATATCAACGTTTACTTCTGAAACTCACATTTCCTGCACTACCTGGTCTTCCGCACAAGAAACTAAATCGTGACAAGTTCTCCTGAGAGTGAGCTGCAGATGGACTTCTGTGCCTGAAAACGTTTCCTTTTTTTTTTTTTTTTTTTTGCGGTTATGTCAGCTTCTCTAATAAAAGATCTGTCCTCTCCCAGCAATCCTGACCTCATGAGTCTTTTCTACTTGGCTCTGGACAGGCATATTAGTGGTTACCCAGCACTGATGTGGGTGTCTGGCTTTGGCTGCAGACCGAGGGCAAGCTGGTTTTCACCATGACTGGCATTCCTTTGAGGAAGAATGAAACTCATTATTCTTCAGGGCTTATCTTAGGGAGAATAGGAGGAACACCACTTGGTCTGCTTCAAGTTTAGCAGTCTCCTGCTATTATAACTTATTTTAATCCTTCAAGTTAAATATTTCCCTGGGGAACGTTATCGGGTAAGGTGGAGCCACAGTTCGGTGTTTAAGCAAAACTGTAATGGCTTCTTTATCTAGGGCTGATGCTTCCTTTGGAGCAACAGTTAATTTTATTTTATCGTTAGAGGCTGTTCATATCTTGCTTTGGATTAGTCAAATCCCAGTTAAATTAGCGTGTCCAGAGAAGGGCTACAAAGCTGGTGAGGAGTCTGGAGGACAAACCTTATGAAGAACGACTGAAGGAGCTGGGGTTGTTTAGCCTGGAGAAGAGGAGGCTGAGGGGAGACCTTATCACCCTCTACAGCTCCCTGAAAGGAGGTTGTAGAGAGATGGGGGCTGACCTCTTCTCCCTGGTGACAAGTGATAGGACGAGAGGAAACGGGTTCAAGTTATGTCAGGGGAGGTTTAGATTGGATATTAGGAAACATTTTTTCACTGAAAGTGTTATTAAACATTGGAATAGGCTGCCCAGGGAGGTGGTGGATTCACCATCCCTGGAGGTGTTTAAAAAAAGGGTAGATGTGGTACTTAGGGACATGTTTAGAAGTGGCTTTTGTCAGGGTAGGTTAAAGGTTGGACTTGATGATCTTAAAGGTCCCTTCCAACCTCAGCAATTCTATTCTATGATTCTAAATACAGAATAAAGTAAATAATTGCAGGGAGCACGAATATTGTGTGACTTAAACAGTTTTCTAGGCCTCCTTTCCCACAGAGACTTGTCTCAACGCAGGAAAGGATATGACACGTGTGTCTTGCCCAGAAGTTATATTGATTGACAGGCTGTCAAGTTCTGTCACTAGGGTTTATTTATAGTATGTGCCTTAAATAATCAAACTATCTCCCTAATATTTTTGGACAGTTGCTCCTAGTTTTCAAGATGAGTTTTGCTCATACAAACGCGTCCTCACCCCAGACAGCTGCAGTAAGGCCTGGGAGGTTTCTTTTGGATGTAGGTGGGAAATAAAACTGAGATGGAACGGAAATAAATGGGAATCGTCTCTTTTGGCCAACAGCTTACAACTATATTGAACCTGAAAAAATGGACTGAAAGCAAGTTTTCTCTGAGCAAGAGAAAATGAAGGTAACATATGCCCAAAACAGCGCTTCTGTCATTTTCTTAATATCTTTTTGGTCTTGTTAAGTCTCCTGATTCCCTGCTATGATGAAGGCAGCAGCTTCAAGCTGACATATTGCATCATGCAACCACAGGGACCTATGGAAGAGCTCAGAGCTCCATGCAAATCCACTGCTCTTCCTGCCTAATTCCCAAGAAACTGGGATTCTCCAGCTCCACAGGGCAGGGAGGCACCAGCAGGCAAGACCCCATTGTGTCAACATTGTGACCCTGTGAAATGGAGACAAGGAGACCAAACTGTGTCCAGTTCTGCGCTCCCCAGTTCCAGAAGGACAGGGAACTGCTGGAGAGGGGACAACAAAGGGCTACGAAGATGGTCAGGGGACTGGAACTTCTTCTTAGGAAGAAAGGCTGGGGGATTTGAGTCTGGAAAAAAGACGGCTGAGGGGGGATTTTATCAACGCTTAGAAACACTTGAAGGGTGGATGTCAGGAGGATGGGGCCAGGCTCTTCTCAGTGGTGCCCAGTGACAGGACAAGGGGCAACGGGCACAAACCTGAGCATAGGAAGTTCCACCTAAACACGAGGAGGAACTTCTTTCCTGTGAGGGTGGCAGAGCCCTGGCACAGGCTGCCCAGAGAGGTGGTGGAGTCTCCGTCTCTGGAGACATTCCAAACCCGCCTGGACGCGTTCCTGTGCCACCTGCTCTGGATGACCCTGTTCTGGCACAGGGGGGTTGGACTGGGTGATCTCCAGAGGTCCCTTCCAACCCTGCCATTCTGTGATTCTGTGATTCTGTGGATCCAATGCCATCATGCCATCAACTGAAGGTTTTCTCTCCATCACCTTTCATGCCAAAGGCACCTCTGCCACTCCTGTGACTTTCAGTAGTGCTTTCTCATAATTCTGTACAATATAAAGGACATGGTCATAAAAAGAAAATATTTTTTGACAGATTCATGTAGGTTTTGTCAGGTTTTTTGGGGGGCTTGGGTTTATACTGAAGGTTGCAGAGGCATGGTTGTGTTATCTGGGATGCCTGTAGAGCTCCTGTCTGTGTAGTCTCCCAAGCATTGTGCTTATCATGTAAAATGTGGATGACCCATAAGAAAAACTCCTTCAAAGAGTGTGTGCTTTCACGCAAGTGGAATTCACCACCCTTTGGGTCAAGATGAGGGACATCCTGAGGAGGAAAAGAAGGAGTTACAAAAGTTTTCATACTAGAGGACCTTCACTCCTCCTTCCTCATCTTCTAGTCTGTAGATCCAGAGCTGCCTCCCCTCCTGGGGAGACTGCCTTCCCCTGTGTTATGTCTTCACAGTCCTGGAAATGTGGAGCTGGAGTGAAGCCAGAGGGACTCATGAGACTGAGTCTCCATTCTTCCCTTGCTTCACACAAAAATGGGACGTGAGCCGGCAATGTATGCTTGCTGCCCACAAAGCCAACCATGTCCTGGTGGAGGATACGATATCCAGGTTGAGGGAGGTGATTCTCCCCTTTACGCCCCTCTCGTGAGACCTCACCTGGAGTACTATGGGGTTCCCAATACAAGAAAGACATGGACCTGTTAGAGCTTGTCCAGAGGAGGCCAGGAAAATGGTCAGAGGGCTGGAGCATTTCTCCTATGGAAAAAGTCCGAGAGAGTTGGTGTTGTTCAGCCCGGAGAAGAGAAGGCTCTGAGGACACCTTATTGCAGCCTTTCAGTGTATAAAAGGGGCCTGTAAGAAAGATGGAGAGAGAGTTTTTACCAAGGCCTGTAGTGACAGGAGAAGGGACAATGGTTTTCAACTGCAGGAGGGTAGGTTTAGATTGGACATAGGGAGGGAATTTTTTACGATGGGGGTGGTGAGACACTGGAGCAGGTCACCCAGAGAAGCTGTGGATGTCCCATCACTGGAAGTGTTCAAGGCCATGTTGGACGGGGCTTTGAACGACTTGATGTAGTGGGGTCCCGGCTCATGTCAGGTTGGACTAGGTGATCTTTGAAGGTCCCTTCCAACCCAAACCATTCTGTGATTGCTGTGGATGCCTTGGGAAGAGAGATGGCACAAAGCACTTTGTGTTGATGGGAAGGACATACCCCGTTCTAGCTAGAGCCCTGCCACCCTCCCCACTGCTGCTCCTCTGCGGGCTGCAGGGGCTTGGCCATCTGTCTGCAGCTCATCACGGTGTCTCTGATAGCACAAGCGCACAAGGGCAGCCCTTGAACAGCAGATACAATAAATTACACTATTTAAATAAGGTCCTTTAATTTTCAGGGGATGAGGTGGCAGTGCTGACTTACAGTCTCAACAGCAGCGAGTGTGAGGTACGGTTTTCCAGCTCTGCGATAACATGTCCAGGAGTCTCGGCCTGAGTACATGGTCATCTCCTGCTGGTCTGCATGGACGTCAGTGTTTAAAAATGGGAAATGACAGTACCAGCAATGCTGTGGGTGCTTTTACAGTCCACACAAAGATTGGCTTTTCGTGGCCGTGAGTAACCAGCAAGAAATAAGTTGCTGCTTCTATAAAGGAAAGGACCTTTCGGGTGAGAAAAGAACCAACTGCGAAAGGTCTCCAGGAAAGGGAGCGGGTTGTCAAATGCTAGAGCAAATCTTTTTTTAAAACAGTTGCTGTGTCTGGTGAATACATGTTCATTTGACTGCTGTACTCTTGGGCTGATGAGGCTTGAAACAGTAATAAGGGGGTGGCACTTTTTCATGGGAATGAATGTATTTATTATCCTCAGAGAATTCAGAAATGCTGGATTCTCAACCATCCATTAACTTGCTCTTCAAAACGGTTCCACCCTTGCTTTCAGCTTTTCTTCTATTTTTACATCCATTTAGCATGAGTGGGCTGAAATAGTTTCATGGCAAGGTGGCGAATGAGTGATGGGATATCGGCGGTAACGTGGGATGGTCGGTGTAAAACGAAACCTGGCCCAGCCTCTGGGCTCCCTGCAGCATCGTGGTGCATTTGCAGATCTGGGTGCTCGTCCTTCCTAGTGCCCGAGGAGAGGTTTGAGTAGAGCTGAGATGGAAATGCGTGCAATCGCTGTGCTCGGCTCAACTGTTAAACGGTTCTGTGTGATCAGGGAAGAAGGAAAAGCTTATGCCATCCTTCCTGCTGTAGTAGCATTTGTGAGCTGGCAAAACAGGATTCACTCGGCTTCATATCATTCAAAATGCTCAGCATAAACCAAAATAGAAGTCAGTTTAGGATGGCTACATCTCTGTCCTCCTGAGTTGGAGACTGCTTCTAGACTTAAATTTGATTTGGAAAACTCTGTGAATTGGGGAACATACATTTTGAGCTATAAAAGGAGTTTCAGTACAATAGATTTGCCCTTTAAAATGCTGGTGGCCAATTTAAGCTGCGGGTACGTGAAATCTAATGGATGAGGTGTGTCTTGATGTTTTAGTACCGAGTTTGACCCGAGTTCTGACTGAAGGATGGCAGCATCTTAAAACGCACTGACAATCTAACGTACAGTCATTTGCTCATACCTGTAGCATCGAAGAGCCCTTAGTCTGGAAGTCACTTGTGACAAAGGGCTCCTGGCCGGTAAATCAAGTGCTTGGTCTTGGAAGCGTTGCTCTCTGTTGACCTTGGGACAGCCCTGTGCCCACCAAGGAAGCTGGACCCGTAGAACGAGCACCCTGATAGCCTTGGGTCATGGCTTGTGCAAGGGGATGAACAGGTTGGCCATGAACATCTAAAGTGATGGGGCAGAAAGACCTGTTGTGTATCAGGTGGGCGACTGTGTGGTATCAGGGCAACCACACACCTAATTTAGGTGGGATAAATCACAGAATCACAGAATGGTTTGGGTTGGAAGGGAGATCTAAAGATCACCTAGTTCCACCCCCCTGCCCTGGGCAGGGACACCTCCCACCAGACCAGGTTGCTCCAAGCCCCATCCACGCTGGCCTTGAACCCCTCCAGGGATGGGGCAGCCACAGCTTCTCTGGGCAACCTGGGCCAGGGGCTCACCACCCTCACAGCCAAGAATTTCTGCCCGAGATCTCAGCTCAATCTCCCCTCTTTCAGGGAGGGTCACCTCCCTACCTCCCGTGCACCAAGGGGGACAAGTACAGGTGAAGATACTTTGGTTTCGTACGGCTGGCCTGAAGAGGTGATCGTAAAGACAAAATCTTCCTGGACCTGTTCAGCTTTAAAGCTGCTGCTCAACAGAAACAAACTGACTTACGGTGTTTTAGGGGTTTAAAAAGGAAAATGAGTCAAATGATCCGTTGAATTTATCTGTCTTGGAACAATGAATGACACAATATGGACAGTTCCGTGTGGCTGCTCGGCTTTTTGGTACGTTGAGTGTTGGTAATTAATGAGCTCTTGAGATAGGGCAGCAAGTGTCTGAGCTGGAGTCCTTGGTGGCAGTGGTTCTATGGGTCGAAGTGTGGTTTTATAGTGCCTTGTCCTGCACTTAGATAAGGGACTTTACTATCTGTCCGTCTAAAAATCCTTGTGATACAGCCGCTATTAGGAGCGTATCGCTGCTCGAGACTAGGCTAGGAAAAAGAACAAAGGAGAACATTTTGTCTCGTAAATTCATTTAGGCTGCTTGTAGCAATTTAAGCCCTAATCAGATAATGGCCAACAGAAACTATTCTTGAACAATTAAATGGCACATTTTGGAAATCAGTGTTGTCAGTGACAATTCATTCACCCAATCACCGGTGGAAGGCTGAAACGTGGCCCAAACCACCCGGGCTCTTTAGCTGAAGAGAAGCAGATTCTTTTTTCAAGAGTTTTACGAGTGCCTGAGTCCTGCAGAGACCCAGCACTTGTGGATTTTCAGTGCTGCGTTGCCTGGTGTGTTATTTAGATGCTCCTGACAATTTTCCTTGCGATCTGAAGCTGGAAGCTCGCCCCTGCGTGGCGTGAAATTGCGGGTGGCTGGATTATGGGGTGGATGGTGCTGGCAGATGCCGAACCCTGGGTGCTGGGTTTGGGCTGCTCAAAACCAACGAGCACCTTTTGAGAAGGGCTTTGGTACGTGATAACCAGACCGGGTGAACATGACAGGTTCAGATCACCGAATTGATTCCTTTTCTAAGTATTCTCAAGGGCTCTGTCAGCTCCATTTTTTAGTGTCTGTGTGCCCCGGGTGTGCCGACAACAGGGAATGTCTCCATTTCAGCAGGGCTGGAGGGAAGAAATGAGTAGTAGAGCCCCAGGGAATGTCCCCTGAAGTACACAGTGGTTCCGGAGCACCCCACTGTCTCTTGGATGTGTCTTTTGTGACGTTCGTACACAAAAAAGAGCACAAATCCACAAACAGGAGGACAAGAGGGCATGAATGTTGTGATACATTGAGGTTTATAGTGTGCGCCTTCAGAAGGCTGTGTTAGATGGGTGTAAGATATATGCGCAGTGGGTGACACAATTAGAAATGTAGATGAAATTTGGGGGAAACATGGTCTAATCCCTGCTTGGTACCACGTGTTGGCGTCTCCCAAGCTCCAGGATTGGACCTAAAGCTTACAGAGGGAGGCTGACAGCCTGGTTAAGGTGCTGGTTAACCAAAGGAGGTTCTTCACTGTCAGAGAGCGTCATAATAATGCATCTGTAGTTCTGTCTATTTGTAAATTTACTCAGGTTTTTCAAATCTGGACTGGAGTGATGTGCTAGAGGGATGGGATGCCATCCAGAGGGGCCTGACAGGCTTGAGGAGTGGACCCGTGTGAACCTCATGAAGCTCAACAAGGCCAAGTGCAAGGTCCTGCACCTGTGTCGGGGCAGTCTCCAGTATCGATACAGACTGGGTGATAAAGGGTAAAGGAGAAGGACATGGGGATACTGGCAGATGAAAAATTGGACGTGAGCTGTCAATGTGCGCTGGCAGCCCAGAAACCCCCCCACAGCCTGGGCTGCATCCCCAGCAGCGTGGGCAGCAGGGCGAGGGGGGGGATTCTGCCCCTCTGCTCCGCTCGGGGGAGACCCCCCTGCAGTGCTGCCTCCAGCTCTGGGGCCTCAGCACAGGAGAGACACGGAGCTGTTGGAGCGGGGCCAGAGGAGGCCCCGGAGATGCTGGGAGGGCTGGAGCCCCTCTGCTGGGAGGACGGGCTGAGAGAGTTGTGGGGTTCAGCCTGGAGAAGAGAAGGCTCCGGGGAGACCTTGGAGCCCCTTCCAGTCCCTCAAGGGGCTCCAGGAAAGCTGGGGAGGGACTCTGGATGAGGGAGGGGAGCCATGGGATGAGGGGGAAGGGGTTTCCACTGCAAGAGGGGAGATTGAGCTGAGATCCGAGGCAGAAATTCTTGGCTGTGAGGGTGGTGAGCCCCTGGCCCAGGTTGCCCAGAGAAGCTGTGGCTGCCCCATCCCTGGAGGGGTTCAAGGCCAGGTTGGACGGGGCTTGGAGCAAGCTGGTCTGGTGGGAGGTGTCCCTGCCCAGGGCAGGGTGCTGGACTAGATGGCCCTTAAAAAGGTTCCTTCCAACCCAAACCATTCTGTGATTCCGTGGATGGAGGTTGCTCATTTATGGCAAGGATGGGCTGAAGCCGCCTTTAGAGGAAGCAGACAAATGGGGAGGACATCTGTAAATTGGGATGTCTTCTTTAAAACTTGCCACAGGTGCCTTTGCTGTGGAATTTTAATGTCACTTTGTCCCTCATGCATGGTCGTCTGGAGCCTGGCAGTGCTGACCTGCGGGATGTCACAAGGCTTCTGGTGGCTTGTGGGAAGGAGGAGCCGGAGCTGGGATGGAGATGAGCACCCTGACTTTCAAATGCCAAAGCGAATGAAAGATAATAATGAATCCAATCTTTGAATGAGCCCAAATAAACCCTTCCCCTCTATCGTTGCCCGTTGGATTCTTTAATCCTCCCCACCTTGCTGCCAGCCTTTCCGCCCAGGGCAGCCCTTTGCCTGCTGCCATCTCTGGTTTTTCTCTCCTGCCCTCTCATTTCTCCCCAGTAATTCAGTATTTTGTGCCGTACTGTCGTACCGAACAACCACAGCGGCCGCGTAGGAGCTCAATACCTGGGCACCAGGAATAAACTATCCCAGAAAGCTTTCCAGGATGGAAAGAGCTGTCTTAAATGCCCCATCCGGCTTTTTTCTTGTCTTGCGCAGAAGAGGTCTGCAGTGAGCTTGTGTGGATGGTTACACACGCATCTCTCTTGCATGTAGGCAGTAAAATAGATATAGCTGGAAATAGAAACTAACTGCTTTATTATGGGCGTTCTGGGTATATTCACGAAGGAGCCTGGGCTAAACAAATGCATTTGCGGGCTCTGTATGCCATTCTTTGAATTTATTTCATGAACTCCTTTACTAGTGCGTCTCCTCAAGGTGTGCGTGTTAAAAAGAGGGGGCGAGTAGCTGGGACTCGCGGGCTAAAAGCCGTTCATCAAAAGCAGCCTTGCGCCAAAGAGGAGAGGGGTGAGCAGAGCTGGAAGGAATGGTTTAGAAACATTTAGAAATACATGAAAAATTAAAGGCGGCTTTAAAATACCTACTTGAGGCAGCCCCGTGTGCTCTTCGCTTTGCGCAGCCAGTTATTGCCTTGTAATTTTTAAAGCAGTTGGGTTAGTGCTTCTCAGCGCTGGCGTGCGGTGTATTTTCCTTGGGGAGAACATGAAATGAACACCGGCTTTCCTCCTCCTATTGATTGTGGAGATGATATTAAATTAAAATAAAGCAAGAAAACAACTTTTGATTTCTTCTGTGAGGAACCTAATAAATTTTGTTCAATGCGTTTTCATCTCATTTTCTTTCCTGCTGCATCATTGCTGTAATAAGGCCCCAAGCCCCAGCAGAGACGGGGTCCCATCATGTGCAGATCTCTACAAGTAGAAAGTAAAGGATATTTTCTTTCTGTCCCTGATGTTTTCCTACCTCCAGCAGGAAACCCGTGAAGATTAGCAGCACTCAACATAAATGAACTTGCTGTTATTTTTGCAGATTCAAGTTGAAGAGGCAAGGCAGACGTGGCAGGAGAGGAGCAGGGTCTCCAGGAGGACCAGGGATTTACAGGAGGTCTCTTAGGGTATCCAGGGGGTAAATGAGAGCGGGATGCTGGATGCTTTGGTGCTGCCACCGCTTCTGAGCTCATCCCTGGTCCTTCACAGAATCACAGACTGGCAGGGGTTGGGAGGGACCTCTGGAGACCATCCAGTCCAACCCCCTGCCAGAGCAGGGTCACCCAGAGCAGGTGGCACAGGAACGCGTCCAGGTGGGTTTGGAATGTCTCCAGAGACGGAGACTCCCCCACCTCTCTGGGCAGCCTGTGCCAGGGCTCTGCCACCCTCACAGGAAAGAAGTTCCTCCTCGTGTTTAGGTGGAACTTCCTATGCTCAAGTTTGTGCCCGTTACCTCTTGTCCTGTCACTGGGCACCACTGAGAAGAGCCTGGCCCCATCCTCCTGACACCCACCCTTTCAGTATTTCTAAGTGTTGATGAGATCCCCCCTCAGTCGTCTTTTTTCCAGATTGAAGAGACCCAAGTCCTTCAGCCTTTCTTCATAAGAGAGATGTTCTGGTCCCCTCAGCATCTTCATAACTCCAAAGCCCTGGTATCCGTGCTTTGTCTTATACCCCAGGGGATGTGGGGATCATCATGGGGATTGCAGGTTTTGCTTTCCTCAAGAAGCTTGTTTGTGGTCATTTGGGGGATGAAGAAGAGCCAACAAACATAAATCCTAACAGCTCAAAACCCAATAAGGTATAAAAATGTCTCATGTATTTTTAAACCCAGTGGGTTTTGAGTGCTGGGAATTTTCAAGCGCATTTTCCCTGGCACAAATTGCCCCTGATTCTTCTACTTTCTTATCTTTTAGTATGGCCAAAAAAGGAGCAAACCACATTAATTTTCCTGCACCTTTCGCATCTCTGTTTCCCCTTAAAATAGAAAGGACAAGTTTTCTTGCTGGAGGTCAGCACTTATCAAAGTTTATGAGATCAAAGTGGAAGATAGAGTAGAGCAGGGCTGGCTGCATCTTTTCGTGTCCAAAGCTATTAAAGCTTCCTTGATAGAAACGGTATTTACCTGAAATGCAATTATTCTGAAAATGGCCATAACTTTCTTTCAGAACAACAAAAGATACCACAGTAAGCAAGATGCAGTCCTACCAAGCAGAAGTTAAACCCCAAAAAAAGAGAAAGACAACCTAAATATACTCTTGTCTCCATCTGCCTGAAATAACCTTTCAATAATTGGCTGGATGGAAAAGCTTACCCAAAGCCACAGTTTTCCTGTGGTCTGGAAGTGGTCTGATTTATTTCAGGCTTGTTTTTTTCTGTATAAACTTCATGTTGAAAATTTTGGTCCGAGTAAAAGTGAAGGATTTTTTATTTTTTTTTTTTTGCTGAATTTGATAGCGTGTGAGTGCTGCTGATATCTCAGAGGGCACAGATGAAACGTTTGCTGCCTGTAGTCACGCAGGACTGTTTGTCGTGGTTGTTGACTTAAGGACGATTAGTTAAGGACTATTATTAAGGGCTACTGCAGCCATTCATGGGATTCAGGACTTATTTGAGGGGATTAACCAGCAGCAAAGACCACAGAACTTCTTGGTGTGCCCCAAGAGGCTATCATCTAGATCCCATCCCTAGTTGGTGAGCAAGGGACTTCCCAAAACCATGGCAAGCACGCACAGCCATCAGCTACTAAACTGTGTGCCGAGGAGGTAAAACCCTCTGTAGAAACACAGTTGAGAGAATTCTAGGGGAAATACGCTTGGTGTGGTCAAGAAGTGAGCTGGAGTTGGTTTAACACCCCTAGCCAGATTGGTCAGGAGGCAAAGCGGGATCATCGAGGTTGAGTAGGCAGTGGGAGGACCCTGGAGCGATGAATGTCCTGGAAAAGAAATGGTTATCTTCTAATGAAGCAGAGAGTAGGCAGGGATATTTCTGATTTAAGATCTTCATCATTAATGTTCTGCTTGCAATCACTGGATCTGCAAATAACTTTCCGAGGAGCTTCTTGATTGCTAAAAGGCTGTATATATTCCTGAGTACGACGACAGCATAGTTTTATGTAGCCTAAAAAAAAATAATAAAAAAATCTGTTAAACTGCTGCTTATCCAACATTAACTACAGCAATTTTTAATTAACCTGATTTAGAAGCCAAATATATCACTGATGAAAATGAGAGGGTAGAACATACAGTCATTTATTCCGGTACAGTGGTCATGATTGTTGAATTAGAGTTATTCAAATGAACCTCAAAATTTTGCCGCAGTAGTCGGCTGTGTGCCGGGTGCCAGGTTTTAGAAATCTGCGCGTCGTTGAAGAGCAGTGAGCTTTGGGGCATGGGAGGGAGAGATCGCGATGTGTTTGTCTTGCTGCTCAGAAATGGGGGAGGAAAGACCCACGCTCGCTTTTATTTAATAAAGCAAAAAAAAAAGGATGGGGTGTGAATCGACTGCTAATTACTTCTTTCCAGCCTTTGTTGGCAACCAACAGACAGCATCAGTGGAGCTTGGCGTGGAAAGACTCTCCAAGGGTCATTTTGTCTGCCGTTGGGTTGGCTCTGCTCTGGGACGATGGCCAATGAGATGCACAGATAAACCGGGGCAGCGGCCGTGGCAGTGAAGCACAGCAAAGCCAAACTCTCCGCCAGCAAAGGAAGATTAACGTGTCCCGTTCGGTCTGTCGGAGGGATTTACGCAGGAGCACGTAAGAAGGGATGGAGTTAGTCGAGTGTTGCCGTTTTCAGTTGGGAAGACTTCCAAGAAATAGAGGTAGGGCAATAAACAAAAGCGAAATGGAGCAGACCGAGGTATGGACGTTGTCGTTTGTGGTCTTCATGGAGGACGAGAACTTCTGATGAAGTAAAAGAGTGTTGCTAGACATCTGCACTGTGTGGGGGTGCATGTAGGGACTTGGGTCTGCAGTGTACGGTGGTTTCCAAGCCTCCATGTAGCTGACTGCTTAGATGATTTCCCCTGAACTCCTTGTGACCGATCTGAGTGAAGATGATGAAAATTGAAGATGCTCTGCAACCTTTTCTAAAGTGCCCATTAAAATCTCATGTGGCTTCAAAGGGTACGAGCTGCCGTGCGTGTTCCTTCCAGGTGGCCTGGCAGGTAATCGGGTCCTTCCCAGGGATGGCAGTTGTGCAGCCATGAGTGAATATAAGGGCTGGCATGTTTTCATGCAACGTCTCTACCTTCCCTTTAGCAAGAAGCTCCGGTTAATGGACGTGCTGAGCACCGAGGATGCGGGCTGGGTGCTGAGCTCGTTAGAATGCAAAGTGATGATCAAGCTACGATGGCTGCAAGCAGCCAAGGAAAACCTTTCCGATAGAGCTGTGCTGGTGGTTTCTCCTAGCTGAATTCTGCATTCCGTGTGCGTATTTTCTCGGTAGTTTTCTTCAGAGCACATTAAACATTCCTGCATTCTGCATTCTGGTTATCGTCCTCGTTTTCTAGAGGAGGGAAGATGAAATATTGATGATGTCACGCGTAGGTCTGTAGAGCAGATTTATAGTTCTTCCTATACCCTCGCCAACTGAGACCACATCTGTGCTTTACCTCTCAACTGTGCCCACGGCCTCTTTGCTCACACAGGTTGTTTATTACTTCCCAGAGATGCTGTCCTCTTCTCTCTCCCCGTTGACAAAAGCGTAATCTCTCCTTTTTTTCTCGTTGCAGGTTATCCGACGGGCTATCCCACCGCTGCCCCAGCCTACAACCCAAACATGTATCCAACCAGCAGCCCCGGCTATGCCCCAGGTAAAAATCTGTGTGTGGAGGTGAGATGGGGTGTGTCGAAGCATGCTGCAGGATTTACCTTTCGCTGCTCAGTGTACAAAACCCAGCAGTTTCCGTGTGTTTGTCAGCAAATACTTTCCAGGGAAGAGCCTCGGTTAAGCTCTTCCCTTCCTAACTCTGCCATTAACTTCACGCCCTCCGTTGGGAATATTTGTCTGTGTTGCAAAGTACTTTTGAGACGTGAATCTTAATACTAATCCCAGGAATTTTACAGTCCTCATCGCTGTGATACCTGCGCATTGATGGCTTTTAATATTTTCTGAATAGCGCACGCTGTCTCCCCGAGATTGCCTTCCTGCTTGTCTTTCTCTCCTCATTCCATGTCATAGATCAGAAACCATGTCCTGGTTGATGTCTGGATCTCCCATGCCATGTCTTTACTGTCCCCCTCTTTTCTGTGGCACTGATGGACTCTGGGTCTGTCCTAGTGTCTTCTTCTGTCCAGCTCCTGCTTCCGTCCAACTCCTGCCCTTCACACCACCCTACAATGTCTCTTCCAAAGATGCTGCAAGCTCTTCTGGCCAAACTCAGGAGCTCCTCTGCCTTAGCCTTGGAGCGCTGGTTATCTTTGACAGCACCAGCCGCACTCTTCTCCGTAAAATCTTGTTTTCCCTTGGCTTTCCCAGTCTGGCCAGTTGTTTTCTACCTCTGCTGCAGCATGTCCATTGGGATGTATTTGTCATCTGCCTGTTCCAGCGTTCCATGAAAGCTCGGCCAGGCTCTCTCCTGTCTTCCCTTCTCCACTACTCCCCATCTGTCTCTGGGAAGCCTTACTTGGATGTACAAGGTCTTCATTTTTCAGGGACATCTTCATTTTCCACACCAGCCACGTGCTTTTTTGCATCCTCCTTTGCAGTTCCTCTGAACCATCCTGCCAGCCAGGCTGATGGGTGACACGTTCATCATCCTCCGAGAGCCCTGCTCTCTCTGCTGTCTCCAACCTTGACAAATTCTCCTCCATCCTTCCAGAGAGCTGGTACAAAAATGATTTTCCCAGTCTGCTGCTTTAACCGTGCCATCTCCCTCTTTGCCTCCCTCTTGCTCACCACAGCACAGACTAATGAGGTTCCGTGCTTAATGAAGAATATTAGAGTTGCTCTGCTAAATCCATCACTTGCTTTTTTATGCCTTCGAGCCCAAACTTGGAAACCTTTATAGAAGTCTCTTTCTTTTTGGAGTTGAAGACTTCTCTTAGGCCCCCACTCAGGAAATAATTTAACTGAAGTCAGACCTGCATTTAAGTGCTTTACTGAAACCAGCCCTTTGGAAAGACCAAGCGACCTTGCGTTTTTAAAGCGCGGTTAAGTTCTCTGCTTTCAGCAAAATTACCTGGGGGACAGGAGCCTCTTGGCATGACAAAGGGTGATAGAAACCTAAGGGCTAAGTACCAGTTTCAAAATGTAACTTTTATCCAGAGTGAATTAAAAGAAATGTAGTATGAGAAAAAGAAATCTCCTATTTAATAGCAATCTTGAGATCTTGTTGCCTCGAGAAGCTGTGGATGCCCCATCATTGGAAATGTTCAAGGCCAGGTTGGACGGGGCTTGGAGCAACCTGGTCTGGTGGGAGGTGTCCCTGCCCAGGGCAGGGGGTTAGAACTGGGAGGTCTTTACGGTCCCTTCCAACCCAAACCATTCTGTGATTAGAACATCATTTATTAGCTGTGGGGTTTTTAGGCTGTAGGGTGTTGTCAGAGCGTTTTCTTTAAGGGATACGGTCACATAGGTCAAACGCAAGAATCGGCAGTGTCGGAACTGTGATTGGAAAAGCATTTCTGAAATGAGGACTGAGCCTTTTTTCATGGGTTTTATGAAAAAGGCCTAAAAAAAAAATCTCTTGCTCACCCATTTCCAAGCACACATTGGAGATGAAAAATAATAATCTCGCCCTTCGTTTTGACTTCATGGCTTTTCAGTTGGCCGAGGTGTTTATTCTGAAGGCTTTGCCTCAAAAGAGCTGTGGGATTTTAAAACTTCTGCATAAAGCTGTCTTTTCAGCTCAGTCTTCAGTCGTCATCGGAGTGAAATAGATGCTTGCATAACGGACACAAAGCCGGGCTTTGTGGCAGTTTTGCTAAACTCTTTCTCCTCTAAATTGCCAAGTTTTCGGTCTCCCGGCTGTCGTAAAATCAGTGGATCCCCAGACTCGGGAGCTTTCCAGAGCTGACGAAGCAGGAATGAGAGTTTCCTTGCCAAAAAGTTTTGGTGCTGTCTTCTCCACATCACAGTTTAAATTCACTGTTATTTTGCAAGGTTATTAAATAAAGCCATTTACTGCAGATGACTCTGTAAGGGATCTGTTGTGTTGTGTTTGGTTTTATGTGCTTCTGGTAGGGTCTTTAGCTACGTTTCTTCCCACTGAAAATCTTAACGTGTAATATGAAACGAGTTTTGTTCCCTTAGATGTGTGCTGGCCACCCTCACATTCCCCTAAAGGATATAATGCTGAAAGAGTAAAGTGAAAAGAGCTCCATAGCATAAAAAAAAACAAAACACGAATTTATTAGTAGCTTGTCCTGCCAGAGGCTGGCAACGTCCTCCCTGCTGGGCCAGGGATGTAAATACAGCAGCGTTCCTGCATATTGGCCCGGACATCAGAAAATGTCCCTTGTCCCCAGCCATTGCTTGTGCCGCGTGCGGGCAGCAGCTCCACCACTGAGCGGGGAGGTGGCCAAGGGGACACCCAAGTGAGAGGGAGCCCCGAATCGCTGCAGGACGAGGAATTTATTTTTTTTTTTTGGGGGGGTGTGTGTCTGTATTACTTCTTGTACATCTCAGACACCATCATTGGGAGGCTGGGGTTCCTATTAGCCAACAAACCCCAGAAATGCTGCATTGCTATCCAAACAAAACACTTTTCTTCGCAAAATCTTGATGAAATCCACGCATTCCCCTGGAAAGATTTTATTTCAACTCAGTTTAATTTTCCAAATTAAGAAAAAAAAAACAAAAAACACTTGGAAGTTTTCAAGTATTTTAAACAGCTGCAGCAATTGCCACATTTAGGGAAGATTTCATTCCGTTTAAGTGTATAGACCTTAGGTCTCTAACCTTTCCAGCCCAGGTCCTTCTACATTGAGTGGAGAGAAAGACAGACCTCCCCAGAGAGACATTTAGCCCGTCTTTGGGGACAGACTCCCCATGGGTGTCTGTCTGTCCTACCAGGAGAGCTTGAGATGAACGCTGACTGGGATGTCCTTCATGCTCATGAGGACCAGGAACCCAAGGAGGATTTGTGGATGCTCTCTCAAGTAACTCTGATATAGTCAAGATACCCTCAGAGGAGACGACCTCTGGGATGATGTTCTGTGGGATTGCTTCCTTGGCCTAGGCTAGGATAGTGGGAATAGATCGACCCACCTGGTGTGTACAAGGGTAGGTCCTGGAGTGGGCTGGAGGACAAGTCTCCTTCTCTCAGACAAAGAAGTTGCTTGCAGTCACAACAAAGACAAGAAAGAAGTGGATGTCCCAACCCAGACAGCAAAGAAGCAGTGAAGAAGACCAGGAGAGAACAAGGAACCACAGGGATAACCCTGGAAATTGGGGTTCACGCAGAAAGGCAGCAGCAAGCTCTTGGGCACCCCTTCTTGAGCCCCATTGTTCCTCCAGTGGCATCTGCAGCCTGTGTCCTCCACCCAGCAGAAAGATCCTCCACCCACACTCGCCAGGGCCAGGTTGTCCATCCGCCCTGGTCTCTCCTTCCTGAGAACAGCCAGATTGGCCTTCAGAAGTTTCCTCGTGATTGTTCGGTATGGAATAATCCACCCCAAACCTTGTTAGTCAGCGGCTTTTATAAGCACAAAACCACGAAGACTTTGATTTCTCCCTACCTTTGTCCTGGTGGCTGTGGCTGTGGGTGTCCTCTCTTTCATTAAAGATGCTTAACCTCCCCCGTGCTTTGATTCTTGCCATATTTTATCACTACAATACTTGGCAGCAAGCAGTTCTGCAGATTAATTAAGGCTTGAGTTACTGACTTATTTATTTATTTTTTTTTAAAGTGGTGCAAATAATTGTCTGTTGCTTTAGATTTGCATGATGTGAAAGGGGAAACGAAAGCCCTGGTCAGTCGTCTTTGTGGCAGCTAGCCTTTTGTTCACTCCCCTGACGCTCCCTTCTGACGCGCAATCCTAATCTTTACCGACTTGCTTTCTCTAAAAAAAAAAAAAAATCCTCTGATCATTTTTGTCCCCCCTTGCCCCATCTTTTTGTTACGCGGCTTTAGTGCTCAAGCGAGAAAGCGTTCGCAGCCGTCTCGACAGTTAAATTTCATTTCTCTGTTTATGAGTCTTAAAAAATACTTTTAATAATTTCTGTCTTAGAAATCTCCTAACGTCCAGAAAGCTGGCAGGTCATTTTGCATTAAGAACAAAAATCTTCCGGCATGTAGCGCTCTAAATTAGCGAGGAAACAGTAAAGATTACAATTGGTGCTCCTCAACCCACCTCCTCTTGTGCAGAAGCCTCCATCCTCCTTATAAACAATCATGCAGCTCTTGAAATCAATGCAATTTAAAATCGCGGCAGGGTTGTTTGTTTTTTTTCCCCCCACTACTTGGAGATTTATCTCGTCGGAGGCATGGTTCAGAGCCCTCAGCTCGTTCATCTGCAGCCGGGAGGAAAGATGCTTTCGGAGCCTTTCTCAGAGCAGCGGCTGAGCAGCCGGGGACGCACAAGTGCCAGCGAGCGGAGACAAAAAGCCGGTGTGATGCTGTGAGTGAGGACAGCATCCATCAACAGCAGCTTTAGAGGTAGAGTAAAGGCTACAGAAGCAATCCTGGCTCTGACCTTTCTTAAATTTAGAGGGTTTTTTTTCAAGCTCCTTGCAACTCCCTGCCAGTTTTTATGGAATTACGGTCTTTAAGATCCCGATTCTGCCACCGGCAAGATGCCACATTAACAACTTCGTGAAGAACCCGCGGGCTCCACCGCTCAGGACCTCCCAGCATCGCACCCACTGTCAGTGGTCGCCTCTCTATGGAAAACAGACTGAAAGGAGAAAAACTCAGAATTTCTGAGAGACAGCTAATGCAAAACAAGCTCCGTAAAATATTCCGGCAGTTGGGTACACGCGGCAGAGCAGGCAGCACCCTCAACTGTGTTAAATGGAATTGAGTTAAAGTAATACTGTGGTTCAGTGGCTGATGTAAAACCAGTCGACTGTATCGGTACGGAGAGCGTTTACTCAAATTGAATCAGCTGCTGTCATACGGGAGGCTGGAAATAACCCCGCCGCGGAGAAGAACATGCTGCTGGGGTTCATGCCGTCCGTCAAACACACTTGGAATCAGAGGGGAACTGGCTTCATTTTTAAAATCTCCGATTGCGATACAGCAAACTAATTCTAAATGTATTTTTAAGGAATTTTAGATGTCGAGCCTTTCGTTGCCTCGCTGCAGAAAGAGATGCTGCGTGCTCCCAGCGGAATTTGCTGCTTCCAAACGCATCCCATCCACCGACAAGGTTCTTCTGTGTCAAACCTCCTGGGGTGGGGGGAGGATGGTACCTGCTGGCAGAAATCCTTCAGGATCCCTAAAAAAGCAATCGCCAGCCAAAGTTTCATCTGCTTGAATATCCGATTCTCCATATGTAGCTTAACCAGGCAAATGTGTCCCTTAGTACTGCTTGGAATAGAGGTTGAAAAGGGTGGGAAGAGCGTCCTTTGCTTCTGACTCGTGAATTTGTGGGATGTAATTGAAAGTGAGCTGTCAATCTTGAAAGCTGTTCTCTGCAAGCTTGGTCACCCTCTCTGGTCCACTCTGAAAGTGTTCCTCAGATGAGCTCTCTCTGGTTAGGTGCCTCTTGCCCCAGACCTCATGAGTTTTCCTTGGCTTCCATGCAAAATCTTAGCAAGACGTCAACCACCTAGCGAAGAAGACTGCCCTCTGCTCCTGCCCTTGGCGTGGTTCACCCCAAGTGACGTCAAGTGCATCGGTGGTGGTGAATTTTCAAAGGCTCATTTTCAAATACCTGCTACTTATGTACCATCCGCTTTCATCCTTGATGTCCTCCTCCAGACACTCACGCTACAGTCCCTGACGCCACGCTGGAAGTCAGCGATGCTTGTGCTCTTCTGTAGACCTCATGGTTCCCAAGACCCTGGGATCCATGTGGAAAATTAAATGATTTATTGTCCCAAACTTCATAATTGCCTCAATCAGAGAAGCGTAAGGAGACATGGATAGGAGCTTGGAGAAGTCTAGAGTCCCCTTGGTCAATGCAGGTGCAGCAGCAGTGAGGAAAGGAAAATGATAACTGGAGCCAGTCTTGACTTCTCCCTCTGTCAGCGTCAGGTATCTGGTGAATATTTGCTAATGTTTGAGCGCCAAAAAGATGACAAATTCTTCACCAGTTTATTTCAAACCAAGGCACAGATAACAGCCAGACGCTGCGTTGCTTGCAAAGCTCGGCCAAAGCAGCCCTGTCTCAAGCAAGGGAGCGAATTTCTTTCCATCCCAATTCATTGAAACAACACAAGTGGGATTTTCCTGTTGCCTTTTTCCGTATTTGTTAGGGGGACACAAGGCAGGCTACAAGATCACTGCCAGACACCGGCATTGCAAATTCTGATGCTTGCAATAAACCTGGTTATTTAGGACAGTGTTATTAAAAAAAAATCTCCTTTCAAGTATGTAAAAATGAGCGCCTGAAATCACTCTACCGCAGAGGGACGAGGCACGCCAATTTAAAAAAAAATAAATAAAAAAAATGTATGTCTTCATTAAGCCAGGTGCTTGTTCCCTCCCAGGCATTCTGTCTTCCTGAGATGGTTGTTTTGTTTTAACTTCCTTCATTAAAGCGTGCCTTTTTATTTTCCTGAAAGTAGGGCACGCACTTTTCGCATGGAGTCTGGCTTATGCTTTAACTGCGTTTATTAATAATGCAGGGGAGAATAATGCTCTGCATCCATTACTTCAGTGCCCTCGCAGAGCAGAGCGGAGATTTTCTAAAATCAGCCTCGGAAATTAGGGGTCTCGGTGGGGATGCCGTGGGATGAGGACGGAGGCTCCGATCCCCCATTCCTCCTTCTGGGTCCTCCCCAGAGGAAACGTGGCTCTGCAGAGGGAAAATGTAGGCATTGTTTTTCCCCGTATAAGTGCTCCGAACCATCCTCTATAGGCACCCACTGACTAATTAGGGACATCGGTGGGTCCCCTAAGGTGGGTATCTTGAGGTCCGATGGGGTGAATATCCTGTAGATAAGAGCCAGTGCTCCCACCGTGTGAGGCACGTGGGCACAAGGTGATGGGGCTGCCCGAAGAATTAAGCTTATTGCGAACTTCGTACGAGGCTCAAGGCCATATCCGTCACAAATAAGGTTGGCAGAGGGAAGCAAGAAATATATATACACTGTTATCATCTGCTTTGTCCTTTTGTTGTGATTCTGTACTCCAGTTAATTCATGGCATTTTCTTCAGGCCCATCTGGTTTTTATTTTTCTCTTTTCCACTTAAAATTTGTCCTGAATGTTACCACATTGGCTAGAGGTCTTCGCAGGTAGACAGACCGGACCCAACACTGCAGACACCTATGCTCGGTTCACGTTGCTTGCCCCGTTCCCACCACTAGATTTGCCAGGGATCCAAGAGATAACGAATAAAAGCTCTTTATTTTTCAATGAACAGCGTAGGCGAGAGGCTAAACCAAATCCAGAAGACACTGGTAGGAGATAGACCTTAAACGATACTAGATAGTCGCAGCAGGTTTGTAACCTCTGTGCATTGTAGCTCTTGCAAAGGACCAGGAGATATTCCTGTTCCTGGAAGCCTCCTTGGTTCACCTTTTGTGTAGTTTTAAGTGATGGATTCTCTGAGGATCCATGATTTAATGTAAAGAACATGCATAGCTATAAGTTGCAAGCTCCCAGCCATCTCAGATGCCAAATTACCTAGATTTTTTGGTAGGTTTAATGTGGAGAGGAGAAAACGCAGAGGAAGGATTCATATAACATCTAAATGAATTGTCTCATCAGTCTTGGAGATTAAAACCTTTGTGAAATCCAGAGGCAAAAATGAATCTGATTTTGAGAAAAAAAGCATAAGTGAAAGAGTGTTTCTGTCTCAGTGCTGGGAGTTAGCTCTCCAGTGTGATGTTCAGGAGCGCAGCGTACCGTGGAAAATAAAGCAAGGCAGTTTGGAAATCCTTAATAACTCGCAAACCTTTGGGAGGGGGCAACAGGCTCGGAGCAGAACGTTGATCAGTGCTTGAGAGGAGGAGAAATTGTGCTCCCAATCTCTCGCTTCCCACAAACCTCTTCGTTTTCCCTTGAAGAAAGTGAGAAAGGAGAATGTTTCCACTTCTCCAACAGTGGAACACCATCCAGCCGGATCTTGCACCCATAAACATCTCCGCACAGCTGAGGATTGCCATGCCGTCCAGTAAAGCGTCGCTGCCGGGTCTCCTCCGTGCTCCTGTATTTCTGTCCCATACCAGCAGAGTGATCTCATTGAGTTTTTAGTGGACCAACGGACCTGCAGCAATGCTTCTCCGCTCTCTCTGGGCAGTAACGTCCAACCATTAGGACCTTTGGGGTGGCTGGTGTGGGCTGTGGTCCCAGCGCCGGTTCCTCCTTGGCCTCCTCAATCACTCATCCCCAGCTTCCAGCTCTGGGGCACTCCAGATTTACAGCTGCATCTTCGGAGATGGTTAATGAAGAGTCTGGCAGACATGGAGGCGTTGGAGGGGTTTGAAACATCATTGCACTTGCCTTTGGGTTGCAGAAAGGTTTACAGACCCTGACCAAGTCATGGAGTCCCTTCTGTGGGGCTTAGCACTGAGCCCTGCCCCCCCAGGGGGTAGGAGCTTGCTTGGGAGAAGGAGTTGTGAAGTGCAGTTTTAAAGTATCTTCATGTGTGACTCCTTTGGGGCCAGCAGGGAGGATAAGGAACCCACCACCTTCTCCTGTGGGCCGTGGTGTCCCTCCCAAAGAGCTCCTCTTTCTGCCCCAGATGGCTTTGTCCGAGTTTGGATGGTTCTGCTATTAGAAGCAGTTCCCTGCCTAAAAAAATCACACCTCCTTTGTTCCTCTCTTGCCCAAAGGTCCTTTTTTTTTTCCTTCACAAGCCTCTTGAGTTTGCAGATCTGATGCAGAATCCCTTTATTGCATCTCTGGGGAAATCCTACCTGTCCCTAGTGCCACCAGTGTGGGGAGAAGGGGACAACGGGGACATGCCCTGACCCTCAACCTTCTAGAGATCTTGATGAATTCAGTAATTTGCTGTAGAGAGAGCGTGTCAACAGTCTACATTCTGCGTTCACCAAAAATAACTTTAAAAGAAACAGAAGTTGGTGATTTTCTTTGATTCCAGCAGCTGCATCATTTTACCTCCTTTACCCTCCACAACTTCACAGCAAGGTCTAATCACAAAGCGCCTTGTGGAGGATCGATCAACCCCCGCTTGGTTTTCTTTCCTTAGTAGCGGGGTGTGCAAAATACGTACGTGGAAAACCTGGAGCTTATTTCTTTTATAATGACGGCGAGAGCAACTTGTTAAGCTGGCGAGCAGCGAGCTGTAATAACTGGCTGAGGCTTTCAAAAAATACATGCACTCCGTTGGGAGGTGGTGGGACTTAAACCAAGGATGGTGGAGGCCACCATTTGAGACTAGTCCGGAACAAAAAGTTACAACAGATCTATAGTTTCAGGGGAGGAAAAAAAAAAAAAAAAACCAGAAAAAGACCTGATGAGTCTTTCCTGGAGGCACCAACTTTGGGAAGGAGCTTGGTTGCAGGCTTGTGTTGGTGATCTGCCTTCTCCGTAGATGTGCTCCAGAAAGCCTTTGGTGTAACGGCAGTACTTAGGTGAGCACTGGCAATGTGTTTGGATACAGGATAAAGGTGGAGCCAGTGGTTCATCACACAGAGGTGCATTGTGGCAGTTTGTATAAGACCATTTCCTCTTTCAGAAAATTTAAGACCCTCAAAATGACTGAATTCTGTTGGCCCCCTCTCAAATCCCCCAAGGTTTGGCTCTTGTGATTCTTCTGGATTATTTTACTTGGCTTCATAAATACTTTTCCGCAAACTGGGATACAGAGCCACCTGCCCAAAGCCACTGCTTCTGCTGACTGTCCTTTCCAGAGTTTCTATGGAACACCCAATGCTGTGATGGGATGGTCACAGCGACCAGTACCTTGTCCACTGGTGGTACCTGCCATGCAGGCATCTCAAAGGGGTTTACTGTGAATAAAAAGCCTTGCACACCAGGCTCAACTTGTTTCCCAACTGGGAAACACAAGGCCAAGGGCAGCCGTTACTGGTCCTGATGCACAGAGGTGACCAGTGGTATCTGGGGAGGGATGGTGACTCTGCTGGCCACATCCCCCAGATGTAGATCTTCATGCAGGTCGCTTAGCTCAGGAAACCAGTTGTTTGGGGTAGGTAACTGGTTTGCTGCCATGTGCTGTGCAAACCATCCCTCCATGGGGAGCAGGTGGGGGTGAGAGGAACCACGGCGTGAAATTCCTGTGGATAGCTGTCCTTAAAAGGTGGGAGGGAAAGGAGGAGAGCAGCAAAGTCGTTCAAAGGTGACATAAACGCGGGAGGTTGTATCTTCATTGCTCTGTGTGACACCTCTTCTCTGTCTCCACTCAAGCTACACTTCTGATGAAGCAAGCCTGGCCACAGACCTCCTCCTCCTGTGCCACGGAGGGCACCTTCCACCTCCCGGTGGACACCGGGACCGAGAACAGAACTTATCAGGCTTCTTCTGCAGCATTCAGTAAATAAACCTTTTCTTCTGGGGTTTTACTTGGTTGTTTTGTGCCCGTTTGCCTCCCCTCCCGTGGGTTTATTTGGGGATGGGGTTAGTGGGAATCAGCCTGTTTGCAAAGGATGGGATCGTCCATGTCCGTGCAGGTGTACACGTCCCCATGTGTACTTCCTTGGGTGCTGAGCCCTGACAGAGGTGAGGGTCCTGGCGTGCTCGCTGGCACCATGTAGCAGATCCACCACCTTCTGCTGTCGGAGCTGCCCGGTGGGAGCATTGCGCTGCTGCTGCAGTTCCCTTCTGGGATGAAATTTTGCAGAGCTCCTGGGTTTTCTCTTCTGAAAACCAGGTAGCATCCCTGCTCCTTGCTGTTCGCATGTGTTAAAGCCATGCAGGAGCATGAAGAGGAGAGCACCGACCCTTCTAGTGCTCCTTCAGAGGAGGAAGAGTCAAGTGGAGAAGGGTGAAGGCCTCTTAGCTGAGCGTTTAGTCCCCAGGAGCAGCCTGGGGTTGTTCGCAGGTGTCTCTCTGCAGTGGTGTTGCTCTGTGGTTGAGCAGAACGGTAAGCATAGAAAAACCCAAGGCAGATTATTTCCTATTCCCTTAAAAAGTGAGAGAATTCCAAAATAAAGCATGATTTTCAAGGAACCCGGGTGAAATTCCCACCTTTTAACTCAAACTGGCTGAGCAGAAGCAGGGGGAGGGGCTGCTGCTTACCCATCGCAGTCAAATGGGCTTTTCCAGGTGGAGCCTTGCCATCTTATCCCCAAAGGTGCCAAACTGTGCCTCCAGGAGGGGTGATAAGCTCCCTGATAAGGCCCCCGGTGCTTCCCCTGGTCAATGGGGTGTCCCCTGTCCCCTGTCTGGCTGCTCTCGCCCTCACGTTGCCTGCTAAAGGGGGGACATGGCCAGTATTGGGCATGCTGCAAGCATGAGGTGGGACCACTCCTGGGTTCAAAAGGCAAAATTAACCTTCCCAGCACCCCTGGGACCTGGAGAAACTCCAAGTGGTATTTGAAGAAAAAATATAAGAGATCTTAAAGTGACTCCCCAGGGGCCACGTTGTTTGCAAGGCATGGACCGCTGTGCCTGTGCACACACGTGGGGTGAAGCGTTCCTCACCGGCGGTCTGCTCCAGGCTCCCTTTTTGTGCTAAATTAAATCATTTACAGAATGAGATAAGAGGAAGAAATATTGAGGGTGGTTTGTTTTTTTTTTTTAAATGAAAACAATTATTAAAAATAAACCTTTTAAAAGCCTTAGGGAGACTTTATTTTTGAAAAGGGACATCCCTACCATTCTTTGGGGTAGGAACTGTACGCCTGACACGGTGCATGCGCTTTGCATCGCACCTAATTTCACGCCAGACCAGATTTGACCAAGTTGTGGCTGTTTGGAAAATCTCAGCTTGTAATTAGTAGAAACCTAGATATTATTCGGCAAAATTCCCTTGGAGTTCAACCCATGCCTGGATGTGATTTCTCCTCCCCGTTTCACCGCTGGGCTGCTGCAGGTGAGATTCCTCCCTCGAAATCGCAGAGGGCGGGAGCAGGTACTGTGGTAGGAAAGGGCCTGGGGGCAAAATTTGGCTGTGGCCACCCAGTGTGGGTGATAAAGGAGATTACAAATGCAGTCACTGGCCAGACCTGTGAAGGTTGGCTTCGCTTCCAGAGAACTGGCTTGGGCACATTTAATTTGGAAATTCAATTTAATAGATAAAGCCTTGAGGTTTGATTTGCAGAGATGCTTCAGGCTTATAGCTGCAGTTGGCTTTCGCCAGAGCCAGAGCTCTGCTGGGAGACCGCAGGCTCTGAAAAATCAGAAGCGTTTCAGGTTGGGAATCCCAAATTGGTTCTGTCCTTCGGCGCGATCTCATCGAGCCTGGGTTTTGTTCTTGGGAGAATGGCCTTCCCTGGGCATCCCGTGTCAGGAGATGGGTGAGAACTTTCTCATGAGCATCAGCAAGGTGTCAGAGCCAAGGAGAAGGCTGGGAGATGAGTCTGTCTGTTCCCAGGGTGAAGAGCGCCCACCAGAATGGTCTGGAGCTGCACACTGAACAGGGATAAATACGAATAAATATGCAATAGCTGCTCAGTGCCTCTCCACCTCTGCACCAGTAAGACAGACGAGGTGCCGAGGTCTCCAATGGGCTGTGAACCTGTAGTGAAAGACCATGGCAAGACGTGCATGAGCTTAAAGGCTGGGGAAGGGCTGCCCAGATGCCTTCAGCCTGGCCTTGCCTACGGTGTGGGGACACATGCCTTTGCCTTTTGGCGTTTTGTCCTTTAATGACGGGTTTTCAAAGCTTGGTTTTGCCTGAGGTTGGTTGTTTTGTTGTTTAGATGCTGCAGTTGAGATCTGGAGGGTCACAAACACAAAGCTTTGCGCACGGTAATGAGCAAGGTTATCGATTTTTATGGTCATTTCTGCCCCAGAGCCTCTTGTTTGCTTTTCTCTGGCTGGTGGAGGTGGTGGTGGCAGTGACAATGTGCCAGGGAGGACTTGGGCAGAGGCAAAGCAAGCCTGCCAGGCAGGTGGTGTCCACACCATGGCATCATCCCCTGTGATGTCCCCATGCTCACCACTCCAAAGCTGCTCCTCCAGCCCCCTGGGTGGAGGGGGAAAGTAGATGGACCATAAAGCCAGGAAAAAAGGCTGGAGGAGGAAGAGCCAAGCTGAAGGGCGGTAGCAGAAGCAGGACCAGACACCCAGAACCGGTCAGACTCAAGTGGGCCATGCAACCACGTAGGACCTCCCGGAGCTGCCGCAGCGTGAGCCCCGAGCTCTGCCCTGTGTCCTCCTTGGGGGATCTGCTGCTGCTCCTGGGATTGGGAGTGCGCCGAGTGCAGTTTCCGTAGACAAAGCTTGAATTTGCAAGTGCATTTTCATAGAATCACAGAATCATGGAATCACAGGATGGTTTGGGTTGGAAGGGACCTTCAGAGATCATCTAGTCCAACACCCCTGCCATGGGCAGGGACATCTTCCGCTAGACCAGGTTGCTTAAAGCCCTGTCCAAACTGACCTTGAACATTACTAATGGTAGGACATCCACAACTTTTATGGTCATCCTGTGCCAGTGTCTCACCATCCTCATCATAAATCATTTCCTCCTAATGTCCAATCTAAACCTACCTTCTTTCAGTTTAAAAACATTGCCTGGAGCCTTCTCCAGGCTGAAGAACCCCAACTCTCTCAGCCTTTCTTCATAGGAAGGATGTTCCAGACCTCTGATCATCTTTGTGGCCTCCTCTGGACTCACTCCAACAGGTCCATGACCTTCTTATGTTGGGGGCCCCAGAGCTGGACGCAGTACTCCAGGTGGGGTCTCATCAGAGCGGAGCAGAGGGGCGGAATCCCCTGTCTTGCCCTGCTGGCCACGCTGCTGGGGATGCAGCCCAGGATGCAGTTGGCTTTTTGGGCTGCAAGTGCAACATTGTCATCTCATGTCCAGTTTGTCACCCACCAGTATCCCCAGGTCCTTCTCTGCAGGGCTGTCTGTTCTCCATCCTGGAGACTGTCCCAACCCAGGTGTAGGACCTTGCACTTGGCCTTGTTGAACTTCATGAGTTTTCACCTGGGCCCACTCAAGTTTGCCCAGGCCCCTCTGGATGGCATCCCTTCCCACTAGTGTATCAACTCCACCACTCAGCTTGGTGTCATCTGCAAACCTGCTGACGGTGCACTCAATCCCATTGCCTGTATCATTGATGAAGATACCAAACAATATTGGTCCCAGTACCAAAGTTTGAGGGACACCACTCTCTACTGGTTTCCACTTGGACATTGAGCTGTTGACTGAAACTCCGAACGTGGCCATCCAGCCAATTCCTTATTCATCTAAGGAATCATGGTTGCCGTGAACCCTTCATGTGGAAACAAGAGGAGGTGGTGATACAAAACTCATCACAGAGGTTCCCCCCCCCAGTCCCCCCCCAGCCTTTGTGCTATTATAGAAAAATTTATCTGTGCAATTCAGGGCACTTCTGTGTTGCGGGATCAATAAGGTTGAGATTTCTAGAGTGGCACGAGGGATTTAATCAGCAATTTTAATAGAAGCTGGAGCTTAAAGGCTCGCTATTGCTTTTAAAATCCCAGCCTGCCGCTGAACTGCGAAGCAGCAGAAGCGCAGGCCATGCCAACCTCCTAATCCTAATAAGGTGTTAGATAGTCATAATTAGGCTTTAAAATTAGCTGTCAGACATGCTTTTCCGAGAGGAGCCTCCATCATCTTGTGTCATTAAAACTTGATTACATGTCGGTTTTACCCGCAAATTGTTCCATTTTTTTTCCCAATTTATAAACATGGAAGATGATATCTGCCTGGACTATTATGTTTAATACCCTTTTTAATATCGTAGCTGAATTGTCTGTGATTCAGCGGTCGGGAAACGGCAGCAAGTGTTAGCATTCAAGGCGGTGAAACCGCACAGCCTTGAGCTGGTCCACATCTCCAGACGCCCATCAGAAATGAAGCTTGATGCTGACAACTGGCAGCCTGCAAGGTCTTTGCCTGAAACGATGAGTTCAGAATAGAAAAAAAACATCCATAAGGTTGAAAACCAGGAGGTTCGTTGGTCTGTAGGTGACATTGTTGGGTTCCTGGAGGACCTCGTGATGGAGGAGTCTCCGCTTCTGCTGCTATGGTGAATACGGCCGTTTTGAACCTGCATTTCCTCTCGCTGCTTCCATCTCTCATTTAAATCTAGTTGCTGTTCTGCTAATGTGAGTCAGAAAAAGGGTCACAGCTATTCCGCTTTTTAATTAACACATTTTTTCCAATCTGCAGTAATCAGGAGGCGGTGAGATGCTGTTTGGGACTTCCTAGAAAGCTCCTTGTTATCTTCACGCTGTTTCAGTGCTGGGCGGATAATATGGGATATTAGCAGACTTGAAATCTTAGCCTTCATTAATTGCTGCCCTGAACACTGGTTGAGTAAATTAGTTCGTTATATTTGAGTGTTTAGACATCTTATCGCTGGGCTGAGCCTTGACTTCTCCTCTCCATCCTACACAGTCTTTGGGACCCGTTTGCTCTAAGGATGATTTCTCCCAGCCCTCCTGCAAGAGCTGGCTACCATTTCTCACCAGTAATCCCAGCCCACGTGCTTTTCCTTGCTCGTGCGAGCAGATTTTTTACCATTTCCATTTATTTTAACCATTCATAGAGCTGTGACCAGCACCTTGATGCCTCCATGGCACACTTGATGCAGTCCAAGGTGTGTCATGGCAGCAGCTCAGCTTTTAGTCTACCCTTAAAAAAACCCAAACCCTTAAAACACAACTTCAGGTATTCTTGAGGATTTTCCCCAATTCAGCTCTTAAGTAATAATGTTTCAGGGACAATTTCATAGAACCTTCCTTGGAAATGCCTCTAAAGGTTGAGAATTCAGGTGCCGTGTATCCTTGGTGCAGGGACATCCCATCCTCAGGGCAGGTGGCACCTTCTTTAGATGCTCTACTTGCCATGAGGTCTTACGGTACTTCACAGCTGGGTAATAATAATTGGATTTTGCAGCGTTATGGTGGACCTGCTTAAAGCCACCCCTTCGTTTTGGAGAGCAAAACTGGTGGAGGGTATGAGGGTCAACCCCATGTTCATCACAAGCCAACAGGTCGGAGGGTACCTTGAAAGGAAGCAGAAGAGCGGAGATCCTTACGGGATGTCCTCACTCCAGGGAAATCCTTTAAAAAACCAGACAAATATGATCAGACTTGCATTAGAGGATCTTGAGCTGCTACCACTGGGTCTTCCTGGAAGGCAAATATAATTTTATAAGCACCAGACAGCTCAGAACTTAATGCAAATAGCAGCAAAAACCCAAAGTGACACCCACAGCCATATCACGTCAGCTGATATCGCGTTATCCTTTAAGTTATTTTTTGTTAGGTGAGGTTTATTTTTTGGGACAAATTTCCATGTTTTGGAAAAGTATCCTTCATTTTGTTTTGTTCCCCATATACTCAGCATCTCCTAAACGCTGCAAGATAAGGTTTCTTTAGACCTTCGATAAAGTGTAAATCATCTGGGACTTGGATGCTCCAGCTAAACGGGCTATTGGGATGCTGGGGGGATGCTGGGGAAGACTGGGAGATGCTGAAGTCCATTTTCTTTTCCTTGCATCCTAACAGAAGACAAAAATTGCTGCAATCTGCTGTCTCAGGATCACAAAGCTGAAAATATTGCAAGGGATATTTCCCTGGCTGCCCAACCACTGCCCTCCCAAGCCTGCTTCTCCCACCTTGCTCGTAGCCTGCCGTGCATGTTTACGGAGCAGAGAAAATGGCTTTTCTCAATGGCAGTAAAGCAGATTTCCCGCTTTTGTCGCTAATGCAAATAGCCTGCAGCAAACGGGACAGGTATAAAGGTGCTTGAGCATCGTGTGGAGTTGCCTCTCCCACCTGCAAGGCGAGCTGATGGTCACCACCCTCCTTTGCAGGAGGTGAAACTGCTCGGCACTGTCCACCTTGATGACACACTTCAAGACATCCGTCATTTTCACCTCTTAATATGAAGGTTTGAACCATCGGTGTTGCTGCTTTTCTGGTCATTGCCTGGGGATATAGGCAGGGGACAGCAATACGGTGTCGTGAAATTAGATCCCCCAGCAATTAAATTCCGGTTTTGCTCATCACACCCTGAGCAAAAAAGGGTGAAAGGACAAAAATGTGGGGAGGAGAGAAGGAAAAACATTATTCTCTACAAGTAGATGTGTAGAGATGGGTAAGTAGGTGTGGGGATAGTGCTGTCTTAGGTGATTTAAGTGCTGGTTGAGTCCCATCAAGTCATGCTTTGACCATTGGGAATGTTCATCAGCTCTTTGGCCCGGTGTAGGCAGCGTGGAAAGAGCTGCTGCTGGGCTGGGTGGAGAATGCAGGCCCGGCCGATGTGATCAATTAGCCAGGGGCTGGATGCTGGACCTTCATGTCTTGGCTTGGTGGGCTTCCTGGGACGTCAGTAGATGCTGGTTCATCTTGGTACATCTCGTCCATGCTGAGTGATGCTCAGCGAGCAGCTGGCGCACCATGAACGGCAGCTTGGGTTGCTCGTGTGCTGGATGGACCAGCTCTGCAGCTCTAAACGCTCACCCTAACTTGGACTACTCTTGTCTTCACCAGGGTACACTGCGGGGACTCCCTACAAGGTCCCACCAACCCAGAGTAACAACGCACCTCCTCCCTACTCGCCGTCTCCAAATCCGTACCAAACTGCTATGTACCCCATCAGAAGTGCCTATCCACAGCAGAACCTGTACACCCAGGTAGGTACCTCGCCGGCCACCGCTGCAGCTCACTGCCTCGCTCAACGGCATGTAGATGCAGCTGAGGTTCCTTGGCCGTCAGGGGCTAAGCACCCATGTCCTGGTGGGATGGAGGTGCACATGGTGGGGCTTGGTGGGTCTCTGGGATGCTGGGGTCTCCTGCCTCCTCCATTGGATCCTCTGGATGAGATGTGGTCTTGCACACTTGTCGGTGTGCAGCGGAGTCAACGCAGTGGCATCTTGTACCTCGGCCAGGTTGGGAAATGGGTCCCTTCCTCCAAAATCACACACCTGACTGCTAGGGCTCACTGGCTCCAGGATGGTCCCTGCACCCACCTCTCCCCACCCTCCTCAGCTCTCAACGTTGCTCTTCCCCAGGGCCACAGATAAGTTTGGGGCACCACAAGGTCGACTTGCTGGTGGCTGTTGGCATCTCACTCAACTTGCATCACCCTCCTGCCACCTCACATGGGAAAGCTGCTGTGTCATCTTCACCAGTACAAGCTACTTCAGGCATGACCCAGATCCGTGTCCTCATGGAGGAGCTCCTCCCCGAGCACCTGGATGGATTTCAAGTACCATCTTCTCTGCTTCTGCATTGCCACCGCCTCCAGCTATTTGCTGCGGCCAAGATCCTCCACAGGGATGCAATTTAGGGCAGATGTCCTCTGAAAGTCACCTTGATGCCCCTTCCCAGTGAAGATCGCGAGCTCCTCAGACAAATCTAGCCCTACAGCTTCCCTAGCTTTCCCCCTCCTCTTTAATGTCAAATAACTTCTGCAGTTCCTACAACCTCATGGGGTGGTTTCTCCATGCCTTGCTGAGACTGGAGCATCTCCTCTTGCCAGTTTTGTCCACTGTCACCTCTCCTTCCATTAACTCAAACTGCTGGGGACCAAACCCATCCCTGCCTACTAGTTCCTCTCCGATCCCGGCTGCAGCGGGAGGTTGGCATCCACTACCAGTGCCTACCAGCAAGCCTGAGATGGAGCAGGGCTTGCAGATGCTGTTTCTCCATCTCTGCTTCCCAAGGACTGGCAAATAAGAGCTTCAACAGCGTGGAAGGGAATGACGTCGAGAAGGAGGTGCTTTGGTAGGTCCTTTCAGCACGTTGTGCTTGCAGCGCTCACCGCCTGGGATGTTCCTTCTCCACAGCTGATTTCTCAGTCACCTTTTCTTCATGAGCCTAATTTATCTTAGCATGTCCTTCTTCTTCCCCAAGGAAATGCCTTTCAGCATCTGCAATTTGTCCTATCAACCTTTGCAGCTCCTGAAAGAAAGAAGTAATTTAATAGTTCCCCTGCATCTCCTTCTCCCCTTAACCCATACCTTCAGAGGTTCTCTAATGGCTTGCACTAACACGCGATACAATCTCCCTTTGTTGTTTTAAATCCTCTAACCTTTCTGACCATCCCTGCTTTGCAGGTACTGGCGATGTCCCTTCCTGTCCTGGGAACAGCAGTTCCCTCCCTTGCGCTTCTCATGTTTCAGGCCCTTCATTATTTTGGATGTGGACCTTTTTCTGTTGGCTCCTTTCTTTTATTCCCAGCCATCCTTCCGCCCTTTTTTAAAAACCCCATGGGTCTCGGCAGCCTGGATTTCACAGCCCCTCTGTCTCCCATTGGAAACCCAAGAAGATGACATGCGTCCCGGACCCAGGCAACCGCCTTGGGATCAGCCGAAAGCCATGGCTTCTCCTTTTCTTCCATCTCTTGTTCATTTTCTGCTGACAGCTGAAGGTTTTTGCGTCCAGGCCCCATTTCATCCCACCAAATGAAGGTAGCACGGTTTGTCCTTGACAAGCTGACTCTCCGACCCATGACACTGATCCTCCTCCCAGTCCTGTTGCCTGTGTCCATCCCGGGGACCATCCCACATGTCCCCAGTTCAGCTTCATCCTTGCTTGTCCAGATCTTCAGGCACAGGAGTTTGCTCATGGGAAGGACCAGCCCTTTGGCAGCGCTTGAATCACAGAATCATAGAATCTTCATGGTTGGAAAGGACCTTTGAGATCATCGAGTCCAACCATACACACACCCAAAAACCCCAAACCCCTACAATCTCTACCACTAGAGCATGCCCTGAAGTGCCACATTTAGACGTTTCTTAAACACCTCTAGGGATGGTGACTCCACCACCTCCCTGGGCAGGCTGTTCCAGTGCCTGACCACTCTTTCAGTAAAGTAATTCTTCCTAATGTCTAATCTAAACCTCCCCTGCCGCAGCTTCAGACCATTTCCTCTGGTCCTGTCATTATTCACCTGGGAGAAGAGGCCAACACCCACCTCTCTCCAACCTCCTTTCAGGGACTTGTGGAGGGCAATGAGGTCTCCCCTCAGCCTCCTCTTCTCCAAACTGAACATGCCCAGCTCCCTCAGCCTCTCATATGACTTGGAGCCTCTCCTCATATGACTTGGAGCCTCTCCTCATATGACTTGGAATGATGTCCCATGGGCAGCTCTTTGTACCAGCAGCTACATGTGACACCTGCGTGTCTTAATATTGATTCTGCAACACATCTGGAGGAGCTGAGGGCTTGAAATCTCCAAGTGAAGGACTGTCACAGCAGAGCTGCTCCGGGCTCCTGATGCAGGCTGGGTTTGGGAACCTCCTGTGTCCCATCTGGTGTGGGGGGTAGGTGTGGGGCTGTGCAGGACCGTCCCCAAGAGCATCACTGCTCTCTCCGTAGCAGGATCTGCAGCCGCAGCTGCTCTAACTCCTTGCTGACAGCACGGTCTGTGTCACCGCGCTGACACCCCCTGCACGCAGAGCTGGTGATGGCCTCGAAATAAAATACCAGGCTTCAAGTCACTGCTTGGGCTTGTGCTTTCAATCGAATGACAAAGACAATGATGGGTTTTATTTTCTCTTTCTCAAACAGGGAGCTTATTATACCCAGCCAGTGTACGCGGCCCAGCCTCACGTTATCCATCACACCACCGTGGTTCAGCCCAACAGCATCCCATCGGCCATCTATCCGGCCCCGGTCGCTGCGCCCAGGACCAACGGTGTGGCCATGGGGATGGTCGCTGGGACCACCATGGCAATGTCAGCAGGTAAGAAGGAAAACCTTGCCGTGGTCTGAGCCCCAGTTTCATCTCTTGGCTGGGACGTATCCAAATCGCCTGAGCAGGAGATGTGTCCTGGATGAAAAGCCCTCTGTGCATCCCACGTCCTTGCAGCTTGCAGAATTGCCACGCACACAGCTAATTGCAGTTTCTCCTGCTGGTTTTGCTGGCTGCTTACCACCCTTTGCAGGCAAAAAAAAAGTCAATTAATTTGCTCCTGATACTGATCTAACTCAGTTTTTAAGGTAGCAGAGGAGACCTTTTGTTTGGCTCACTCTAAAGGGATACACTTACACCCTTAAATATATTCCTTAAATATATTATTTTCCTCTGCCTGTTCTGTAAGTAGAATCACAGAATCATAAAACTGCCTAGGTTGGAAGAGACCTTTTGGATCGTCGAGTCCAGCCATCTGTCCAGTCCAACACTGACAAAGCCACCACTACCCCATGTCCCTCAGCACCACGTCTGCCCGGCTTGTAAATCCCTCCGGGGATGGCGACTCCACCACTGCCCTGGGCAGCCTGGTCCAATGCTTGACAACCCTTTTGATGTAGAAATTTTTCCTAATACCTAATCTAAACCTCCCCTGGCGCAACTTGAGGCCGTTTCCTCTTGTCCTAAGTTATTCCTAAGTAGAGGAATACCCAAATTTGTTCTTCAACTACTCTTGTGTTTCTACCCTCAAATTCCTTTTCTAGGATACTTATGGTCTTACTGCATATATTGGGCCAAATGAACATTAACTTTGGTTTATGTATCCCAAATCCTCTGCATTTTTTGTGCGGGAAGGCTTCATGCTGCTATTAAACGAAAGCACATTAAGTAAGGATATGGGCGGGTTGTATTTTTTCCAAAGCCTCTATTTCTCTCATTAACAATTCTTAGGATCGTGGGTTGAATTATGCCAAGAAATGCATCTGCGTTAGCTGTGAAATAAGACTCTGTTATGGTTCGCAGTGCCTGTTACAAGCGGAGATATTACAGCCTGGGTATGACAAGAACCACTCAGTGAGAGATTTACTGTTGCTTATACTGAGAAGTGGAGAGATGTAATTAATGCACGTGGGATATCTTAAAATTTAGTTAGTAGCATTTGTAGGGAGATACCCAGAAATTCAGCGTACAGTTGCTCTGAGCGCCCAGTTGTGCTCAGAACAGAGTGGTTTGGGGCTGTATTCTCCCTCCCCACGTCTGCTGAAGGCACCGTGCAAATCCTCGCCTAAAATCCCTCTGCGTATCAGCTGCAGACGAAAAGAAAAGAAGCTGCACCGGGCAAGTCCCGCTGCTTCGTGGCCGGGAGAGGATCACTCCTTCTGCTGCATCCCAAGGCTCTCGGCGGGTTTAAATGAAGCAAAAGAGCTCCGCTGCCCTCGGGAGAGGAGCAGCAAAGCTCATCTTAATTTTCCCGGCGTGGTCTGGGTTTTTTTCTCATCTCCTTTTGCAACCCTCATCCCTTCCAGTTTGGTCCTTAAATGTTTCAGATCGCTGCAGTGATCTGCTGCTGCAATTTCGCCCGGTGCCTTCAGCAGGTGGAAGATGTCAGCAGGTTAGTGGCTGGTTCTGCTGCTGGTTCTGCTGCTCGTCTTTAGGGACAAGGAAAATGGGAAAAAGGTGAGTTGAGGGCAGAAAATAGCATGGAAAAGATGCTGGAGCTTCAGGTGGGTTTATTCCGTTCATGGAATCGCATGAGTCAAACGCCTTCGATCCAGGTCTCACGGGCAGAATAATATTTGGGAGAATTGAAGAAGACAAAAAAGGCAGCTGATGCTGTGCCTGCCCCTCGGATGCGGTCTGCAGCACCAAACCCTAGGGGTACCGCTCCCCTGAAGCTCTCCTCCTTGCTAAATATTTCTCCGTGCCGTTGCAGGAACCTTGTTGACCACCCCACAACACACCGCCATCGGAGCACATCCAGTTTCCGTGCCAACGTACAGGGCTCAAGGAACCCCCACCTACAGCTACGTACCTCCACACTGGTAAACCCACTGGCCAATTCATGTAAGTGCTGCCTTTGCGGGTCCTGCTCTTGCCCTTGTCAATTAGCCACCGAGCGCCGCCATCGCTTCTCTCCTTCCTCCAAAGCTGCTGAATCCCTTTGTCCGGGCGATGTTTTGACTCCGCGGGAGCCATTTGGCATGGCCTGCTGTCCTGGGGCTACGGAGGGCGTTAGCAGAGCGCGGCATCCCTTGACCTTACATCTTGCTTCTCAGTGCATGCAAGGCTTCACCGGTGACCTCAGTGGCTTCAAGTCACTCGGAGTGCAGTCGGACACTGGAGAGTAGAAGTTTTCATGCTTGAAGGTTTTGGATGCATCACACTCTTTCATAGAATCACAGGGAATGGTTCAGGTTGGAAGGGACCTTAAAGACCATCCAGTCCCACCCTCTGCCCTGGGCAGGGACACCTCCCACCAGCCCAGCTTGCTCCAAGCCCCGGCCAACCTGGCCTTGAACCCCTCCAGGGATGGGGCAGCCACAGCTTCTCTGGGCAACCTGGGCCAGGGGCTCACCCCCCTCACAGCAAAGAATTTCTGCCCGAGATCTCATCTAAACCTCCCCTCTTCCAGTTTAAAACCATTATCCCTTGTCCTGTGGTTCCACTCCCCGATCAAGAGTCCCTCCCCAGCTTTCATGTCACTTGAATATATTTTTTTTTTCCTGCTAAAACGTGCTGGGAGATCATACTGTTCATTAGCTCCGGGGTTGCGTGCAGATGCCTGCAACTGCCTGCAGGTTCGTGTCCTGCTCAGAATCCCAGAAATCCCAGCTGGTTGTTTAAACGCCCTCCGTGTCTTGCTGGAGCCCTTGGTCCATCATGCCCAATTAACGGGCAGCGCGGCTGATGGGAACACACGACGCTGCACGGGGAGGCAGCCGAGATCCCATCCAGCCCGGGGGGTTATCTGAAATCTCTCCTTGCTGCATACATGATGCTGGGCTAATCTTGCCCATGACAAATTGTTGTGCAATTAGTAGAGAGCATCCCATCTGCATATTTTTAATCCTGTCGGATTGGATATCACCGGCGAGCTGCTGTTTTCTCAGCTCTGTGCCCAAGAAATTGCACAGAATCACAGAATGCTTCGGGTTGGAAGGGACTCTGAAGATCATCCAGTTCCACCCCCCTGCCCTGGGCAGGGACACCTCCCACCAGACCAGGTTGCTCCAAGCCCCGTCCAACCTGGCCTTGAACCCCTCCAGGGATGGGGCAGCCACAGCTTCTCTGGGCAACCTGGGCCAGGGGCTCACCACCCTCACAGCCAAGAATTTCTGCCTGAGATCCAATCTAAATCTCCTCTCTTGCAGTTTGAGGTCGTTATCCCGTGTCCTATCATTACACTCCCAGATAAAGAGTCCCTCCCCATCCTTCCTGTAGGCCCCTTTAGGGACTGGAAGGCTGCTATAAGGTCTCCTTGGAGCCTTCTCTTCTCCAGGCTGAACCCCCCCAGCTCTCTCAGCCCGTCCTCACAGCAGAGGGGCTCCAGCCCTCCCAGCATCTCTGGGGCCTCCTCTGGCCCTGCTCCAAAAGGTCCATGTCCTTCTTGTGCTGAGGACTCCAGAGCTGGATGCAATGCTCCAGGTGGGGTCTCCCCCGAGCGGAGCAGAGGGGCAGAATCCCCCCCCTCGTCCTGCTGCCCACGCTGCTGGGGATGCAGCCCAGGCTGCGGGGGCGTTTCTGGGCTGCCAACGCTCATCGCCTGCTCGTGTTGAACTTCTCAATTGCCCATAGAGCAGTGTGAGGGATGGTTTAATCCCGTATACATCGACTATACGTGGCGCAGAGGAGAGAACAGCCCGGTCTGATCCTGCGCCGCTTGCTTCTAACACCTTATTTTTAATCTCTATGCTCTCTTCCAGATCCGGAGTCAAACATTGTATGCAACTACACAAGTCTTACATCGGTGCTGTGGCGGCTGTACTGCAGCACCTCGTCTGTTTGCAAGAACAAAAGAAAAAAAAAAAAAGTGCAAGGGTCACTTTATGCATTCTTTAGTGGTTTTTGTAAAAGCTGCTTTTTCTAATCTTCTGCCTCTTTTTTTTTTTTTTTTTTTCCTCTCCTCCTTCCTCCTCCCCAACCCACATAAATTGTGTAACACACATACTGACACTGAGCAATAGTAAAGTTCTCTCTTTGGTCCTATCATTTGAAAGCTCAGAATATTCACTTTTCCAGCATTGCCCAGCTGAGTGGTGCAAAGATCCCCCACTTCTTGTTCGTTTGGGTTCTTTTCGTTATTTTTTTCTGTTGTCGTTGTTGTTGACGAGAGCCTAGATTTTCTTTGGCTAGTAAGAGTGGTCGATGTTCAGGGTACTATGTGAAAAGCACAGCGCTGGTAGGCAGGCTTATTCCAATTTGGTTTGGGTATTTTTAGTTGGATAATATAAATTATTTAATCTTCCATAACATATTACAAGAAAATTGGTGTCTTCCAGATAGCTGTCGTGATAGATTATACATGCATTATCTGCAGTGGAATTCTGAACTCATCCCTTCTTTTGTAGGAGTAAGAGAATATAAATATAATTAGCGACGTAACACACTTGTCTTAGGAAGTAGGAGGACTGGTCACCATCGGGTCTTTGGTCTGCTTTTTCCAACTGGGCAAACGGACGTTGCGTGATGGGAAGAGAGCAGCGGAGAGACGCGTGCCCTGGTAGCATCTCGCACCTTTTGGGAAAACGATATGCTCCCCGTCAGCCACGTCCTGGGGCTGTGCGAGGGAGAAGGCAGCTCCTTCCTTGCATGCAACCGTTTGCAGGCAGAGATGTGCTGGGCGGCTGGTGAAGAAAGCAAGGAGATGTCCAAGGGTTGGTCTGAAGAGCTTCTCCAGGTCCAGGGGTTAGTCTGAAAAGCTTCTCCAGGTCCAAGGATTGGTCTGAAGAGCTTCTCCAGGTCCAAGAGTTGATCTGAAGAGCTTCTCCAGGTCCAGGGGTTGTTCTGAAGAGCTTCTCCAGAGTCTGGTGGTGTGGGGAAAGAGGGCGGCTGGTTGATGGAGAAGAGTCTCTGAGGCAGGACGAGGGGGAAGGACAGGTGGCTTCACCTTGCACCCACATCATCAGCAGGGCTGAGACCAAACCATGATGCCTGCATGGTGATTAAGGTGGCGCTCCGTTCTTTGGGTTACAGCGGGCTTGGAGGCTCAGGAGAAACGTTCATCCAGGCACAAATCCTGGAAATGTAGAGGAAGGCTGGAGAGGGGGATGATGTCCAGCTGCTCTGCTTGGTGAGCATGGAGAAGCAGGGGGAAGAGGAAGCAATAGCAATAAACATGTCACCTTCCTCGTGGAAGGCACCTGAGAAAAGACAAGAGCAAGGAAGGTGATCCACGGTTGACGTGGACCAGTCTGGGAGACAATGGGCATGCAGAGGCTGTGGGTTTTGGGGTTGTTTCGGGGGTTTTTGGGACGTTTTGAGGACGTGAAGCCAACCACAGCCAGTGACATCCCACCTCGGGGTGTCCAGGTAGAGCAATAAGTTGTCTCAAGGGCAGCAATGAGAGTGTTCATATTGACAGACAACGCTTGCGGCCAGTTTGAGTTATTTTAAAGTCCTTATCCCTAAATCCAGCATAGAAACAAGGTTTTTTTCTTCTTCTTTTTTTTTTTCCCTAAGAGAAAAAACATCGTTGGGTTTCGATTTTTCCCTCAAGCGTGCCAAAGGAGTTGCATTCACACAGAGATGTTTGCAACTCTCATGTCTCCTGGGCTCCGAGGTCATCACAGCGGGCCAAATCCAGAGCCTTTAAAGAGGTCAGGTTAGGAGACGTGTGGGTGGGAGTCCCTCCTGGTGCTGCTTGGTGTGGATTTCCAACCCATGTGTGGTGCTGAGTCAACGCCCAGATGTCTCTGCTTGTTGCCCTGCTTTGGTCATGCCTGGATCACCTCTCCAGATGGAGGTGAGGACAGTGAGGACCAACTCTGGAGGGTCACCTTGACCAGGACACCTTGACACCTCCTGTAGAGGTCAGACAGGAGGGTCTTTCAGAAGATCAAGGTGACAGGTTGTTGGCACCTGGGTGAGACCTTGCTCTTGGTGATGTCTCCCAGCTTGCCTTCTGCTGACATTGGGAGGAGCTACTGGAGCTCCTTCCCATGAGCATGGTCCAGATGGGGAGAAACAAGCTTAGGGTCCCAAGAGGACTTTTTCGACCGCTGATTGGTCCCAGGTTGTTTGTCAGGTCAGGTGTTGGCACCAACGCTTCTGTTTCAGGGTCGTTTTGTTGGTTCTGCTGGTTTTAAAGGACATCTAGCAAAGCTCTGGTTGACCTTCCTAACCTCATGGGGAACAAAGTGGGTGAAGACCGAACACCAGTGCTGTGGGGTGGGGAAGGTGGATTTCTCCCGTGTAGTACTTTGGCTTGCACTTTGAGTTCGTATAAAAGAAAAAGAGAAGAAAAAAAAGAAAAAGACGAAATAATCAGAGGGTTGCCCCATCGAACTTGGCAAAGCCAAGGGTTAGCATGTAAAGAGACGTTTGGAAATAACGATGCTACATCATCCCTCCCCTGTTTGTAGCAAGCTACAGTTAAGCCTGGGCCAAAAAAAAACCAAAATGCCCAATAAAGCACAGGATTTGAAGACCTCTCAAATATCCTTTTTTTGCTCTCACTGTTGACTTCACGTTACGTATCAGCATTAAAACAAATAGAATAGAGTAAGCTCTAATGTAAAGGCACTACGACTTGCAGGGTCCAGCAAGCTTCATTATCACAGCCCGGGCTCTGCAGAGGAGGACCTTTCCCAGCAGAGCTCCGCCAGCAGACACCGTCCTACCACTGGCCTAGGCACCCTTCACCCTTAACTGCATTAGGAACGATTGCTAAAATTTTGGCCCATGGCTAGGAAGGAGATGCTAGGCTTTCTCCGGAAAGGAAAGAAAACACTAAAGGTGGGGTAGAAAGCTCCAGGAGCTGAGCACGGAGGATCACCCAGTGTTATCGCTAATGAAACGTGACGTGGGGCGGTTTACTTTTAATTCCTTCGTTTGGATTAGTAGTAGATCCGATGTTCCTCATCCCGTTATGCCCAGGCAGAAGTACTCATTAACTCAACCAGGGTGTGAAGAGGTGAAATAGTCGCCGTCTGTTGGGTGAGAGGCTTTGATGAGCACATTTGGCCACTGGTGTTGGGTTTAGGCTTGGACCACTGCATGGCTCCAGGGCCACCACATGGCTCCAGGCTTGGGTAGCTCCTTCCCAAGGTAGCTTCATGGGGCCGTGGTGGTGGGGAGATACTCCCTGCCACCACGTAGCTCGATGCCCCCTGGCTCATGTCAGAGGTGACCTGCAGCCCTGTCCCCTTCCCCATGGAGGGACGTGGTTTTTCAGCTAGATAGAAGGATGGGGGGAAAGCTCCCATGATCCCAAGCCCTTTCCTTGGGCAAGTCGTGGCTTAAGTGAAGATTCTAGCGCGGTCGCAGCCCAGTGGGGGACTCCCTTGGTTGGGGGGCACACTGATGAGAGCCACCAGTTTCTCAAATATTTCATTCCAACAAAGCTTTGCCCACGTTAGTGAAGGAAAAGGGTTTCCCGCGGTGAAGGATCCCACGGGGCGTTAGCAGGGAAGAGCAGGAAGGGTTAAACCATCCTTAGCAGGGCGGCACCAGTGTCTCTGAGATTAAAATTCCAGCTAAAGAGGAAGGAAAATAACTCTCAAACCGCTGTTACGGCCATTAACTCGTCCCTGCTGTTACCTTTGCTTTAAAACATGAGATTTGAGGGGGGGGAGGGAAGGCATATTAATAGTGGTGGCGGCCCCCCAATCCACATGAGCCCCTTGGAGCCTGTCCCCATCACGCCTCCAAGCGGCTGAAGCCTCCGGGCGAGGATTTGCTCCGGTATTTTTAGGAATGATAATAACCCAGTCCAGCTTTTTGCAGTTTCAAGATGTAATTACCACAAAGTGTTATTTCAGGGGCGGGGGGGGGGGGCTTGTTTTAATGATGGATGTTTTCAGGGTATCAGGTTTTTCGCCCAGCCGTCCTGCTGAATCCGGTCCTTCCCGGAGAGACTCCCTCCTCTCTGCCATCCCCTCCCTCCCCTCCTGCATCCCGGCGGATGCAGCCCCGCAGGGGATATGGGATGATGTGGTACCCGGCCGGAGGGTGTGAGACCGGGAGAAAAACCACATTTGGGGGTTTATTTTTGATAGGAAAACCCAACCACCCGACAATAGCAATAAGAGCCGCTGGATTCCCATAAATCCAGGTTTTGGGGTTGGTTTTTTTTTTTTTTTTTTAATTGTCAATTTTTTCAGGCCCTCTGAGCATCTATCATCCCCAAAACGTGGTGACCCTCTGCCCATCTTCCCTTTGCTTTGCCATCAGCGCTGGGCTGTCGGCAGGATCAGGCTCTGGCTATTTTCTCTGCTGTGTGCTGGCATTCCCATAGGGAGAAAATGGAAAATAAAGCCTTGTTATGGAGCTTGGGAGGAAGGAGAGCTTGGAAAAGGTGTTTTTCTGGTGTGTTGCACCGTGGCACTTACAGATTCCTTAGTAACCGGGTAAAATAACCTGTTACAGGGATATTTGCAAAGCAGGAATAGCAAAAATATGTGGTTGAGCGGCAGCAATTCCCGGTTGGAAATGCTCACTTGTGCTGTTTGTAGGGAAAAAAAATCCTGTTGCAACGCGGCCACTTGCAGCAAGGCTGCATCTTCCTGCAAGGGCTGGGACTGAGGTGGTGGTGGAGGTGGGGGTGGGGGCTGGGTTTTTCCTGGGGCGAAGGGGGTTCAGGATGAGGGAGCGATCCGCAGGGTCAGCAGGCAGCGGGAAGCACAGGGAGGAAGGGAAAAGGAGACAGCAAGGGTGCAGGATCGCACCCAAACCCTCCCATCCCCATAGCACCCATCCCCACCGGGTTCCCCCCTGTCTTTCTCCATAATTAATTTTTTTAATTCATTTCGACGGCCAGGCCAGCTGGGTTTTTTCAAATATTATTGGACCTCTTAAGCAAAAATAAATACAAAAAAATAAGAAAAAAAAAATAAATTAAAACCCAAGAGTAACCATGTCTTCCAAGTCTTAAGTCTCCAAGGTGTGTAGGCAACATGGCCTTGAACTGATGCCCTGGAAAGCCCCACAGCCTCGGTTTGTCCATCTGAAGCGTAAATTTGGGTTTTTTCTCTGCCCCCTCCCCAGTTTGTTTTCTGTTCTGGTTTTGGTTCTGAAGATCAGGTCGTGATCTCCCTGACAGATTTCAGCCAAGAGTTTGTAACTGTATGATATTTACTGTAAGATGTAGAACATTCGATAACTATTAAAATGTTTCCAAAAAAAAAAAAAATAAATAAAAGAGCCCGAGAGGGTTTGGTGGTTGGTTTTTTGGCGCGGTGATGTGGTGGAGAAGTGAACGGGACCGGCCATAAACCCGTTTTTAGGTTGGTGGTGGAGCTTGAGGGTCTCCAACCCAACCTTGAGTGGGTTGTCCCATTGACCTCGACATGGCCAAACCAACGTGATCCTATACAAACAGCTCCGACGGGAAGCGGAGTGTGTGATCTTCATGGCGAGCAGAGCATCACCGCCATGGTCTTCTGGGATGACTGAGACTTTGGAGAGAGGAGATGTGGATGCAGGAAACCAGCTTTGGCCAGAGCAACCCATGCCCCAGTTGGGTTGTTGGTAAGGAGGAAGTTGTCCCATGATCCAGAGACCGTCATTAGCCTGTGATGTTGAGTGCTGGCACGTGGCGATGGAGGGAAATCAAGAGCTCATGATGTTCCTGGAGAGGCTTCAGTGCAACAGACCCAGAAGGTGAGCATGGAATGGCATCCTGACTGCATGACATCCTCTGTTGCATGATGCCTCTGATGGAGCTGTGCTCTGGTGTCGCAGCTCCTGGAGATGCTCTCCATCAGGCCACCACTGGACCTCAGGGATGGGGAATCCTTCTCACCAGTTGGTCAAGACGTTGGATTTGCTGTGCTGCTGGTGGACACCTTGGTGGCAGGAGCAGAAGCCAAGCTGCCACCTCTAGAGCTTCACGGCACTAAGTGGGACTGGCTTTCATGTGGTCCCCAATGTCCTTCATCCTGCCCATGGGGTCTTTGTGGGTGTCACCGCCCCCCCGAGGCAGCCCCCAGGCCAGATGCCAGCTGTGGAGGACAAGGGATGGGCCACATCTCTGGGTGAGGCTGGATTGGACCCTCTGCACCACCCAAGGTGGCAGGAGCCACTCAGTGTCACTCCCTGGGCTAAGTTCCACGGTGGCTGTCACTACCCAGGGACATCCCATGTTGGAGGGGACAACTCCTCCTGCTAAGGGCAGCCACCCAGGTTGTCCCCACACCCCCAGGTGTCCCCACCCGCTGCAGCTGGTCCAGGCCCCCCATAAGGACACTGAGCCCCTGCAGGATTCGGCCGCAGGCTAAGCAAGGTCAAGGTGTCCCCAAATGGTTGGGGACAGCCCGGGGTGATGGGAGCTGGAGGGGACACGGTGTCTGCGATGGCCCCTGCGGGTGCTGGGGGGCTGCAGTCGGCACTGACCATCGCTGTCACGTGCTGGGCGGGCTCAGCTGGGCAGAGGTGAAGGCAGGGCAGGCAGCTGCCGTGGCTCTGGGACCCTGGCAGGGGGTGACAACGCGTCCCCATGGGCTGGCAGGCTGTGACCGGTGGTGGGCACCCGTGGATGCAAAACGGGGCAGTAGGGGGTGCCTGGGAGGGCAGGGGGTGTACACCTGTGTGTGTGTGTGTGTGTGAGAGAGACTGCATTTGCATATGTGCATGTTCATACATGGATGTGTGCAGAGATGGGCTTGCATGTCATAGACTCATAGGGCTGGAAGGGACCTCTGGAGACCCTCCAGTCTAACCCCCTGCCAGAGCAGGGTCACCCAGAGCAGGTCGCACAGGAACGCGTCCAGGTGGGTTTGGAATGTCTCCAGAGACGGAGACTCCACCACCTCTCTGGGCAGCCTGTGCCAGGGCTCTGCCACCCTCACAGGAAAGAAGTTCCTCCTCATGTTTAGGTGGAACTTCCTATGCTCAAGTTTGTGCCCGTTACCCCTTGTCCTGTCCCCGGGCACCACTGAGAAGAGCCTGGCCCCATCCTCCTGACACCCACCCTTTCAGTATTTCTAAGTGTTGATGAGATCCCCCCTCAGTCGTCTTTTTTCCAGATTGAAGAGACCCAAGTCCCTCAGCCTTTCTTCATCAGAGAGCTGTTCCAGTCCCCTCAGCATCCTGGTAGCCCTTTGCTGTCCCCTCTCCAGCAGTTCCCTGTCCTTCTGGAACTGGGGAGCCCAGAACTGGACCCAGTGCTCCAGCTGTGGCCTCCCCAGGGCAGGGCAGAGCAGAGGGGGAGGATGACCTCCCTCCACCTGCTGGCCACGGTCTTGATGCCCCCCCGGAGACCATTGGCCTTCTTGGCCACCAGGACCCATTGCTGGCCCATGGTCATCCTGTTGCCCACCAGGACTCCCAGGTCTCTTTCCACCGAGCTGCTCCCCAGCAGGTCAGCCCTGACCTGTCCTGGTGCAGGGGGTTATTCACGTGTGTTTATACACGTGTTTGCGCACGGTCGCGCATGCAGCCGCGTGTGGACGGGTGCCGCGTGTGGACGGGTGCCATGTGCGTGTGTGTGCGCACGCTTACAGAGCTCCCTGTGCAGGCGGGGGTGTGTTTGCACCTGTGTAACTGCACACGCCTGTGTGTGCATGTACATACGTGCACGCCTGTGTGTGCAGGGGGGGGTTGCATGGGCACACGTTCATGCATGTGTTCGCGTGTGCAGCGGGGTGCGAACAGGTGTCGTGCGAGCACTTACAGAGCTCCACGTGCGCGCGTGCAGGACTGTGTACATGTGTGTGCTTGTACATATGAATGTACGTGTGCGGGGAGTGTGTGCATTTGCATTTATGCGTGTGTTATATGTATGTGAAGGGGTGCGTGTGTGGACACACTTCTAAAGCCCCGTATGCGCGCGCATGTGTGTCTGCACCCACGTGCAACTCTACGTGTGTGCGCATGCGCGCACGCGTGTATGTGCAGAGATGGGTCCCCGTGTGCATGTATGCAAATGCTCACGCGTGCGCATGTCTATGTGCTTGCGCGGCAGTGTGTCAACACGCACACACGTGCACACCTGTGTGTGTGCAGTGCACATGCCCGTGTGCGCACACTTACAGAGCTCCCCGGCGCACGTGTGGGTCTGCTTGCATGTAAGCGTCGCTGCAAACGTGTGTATGTGCACGTGTATGTGCACATGTGTGCGTGCGTGTGCATGTGCAGCAGTGCCTAAACAGGTGTCTATGCGTGTGCGCACACATACGTATGCACGCTTACAGAGCTCCACGTGCAAGCGGGGGGTGTGTTTGCGCGCGCGCGTGACTGCACACGTGTGTACACGTACGTACATGCGCACATGCCGAGGTGGGTTTGTATGCGCACGTGTTCATCCATGCGCGTTCGCGTGTGCAGCGGTGCGCGAACAGGTGTTGTGCGCATCTGTGTGCACGCTCGTCGAGCTCCGCGGGCGCAGGACTGCGTATGTACGTGTGCACGTACATACGTGTATACATGCCGAGGTGGGTTTGCACGTGCATTTATGCGCATTTGTCCATGCTTGTGTGTGTGTGTAGGTGTGCGGAGGGCTGCGTGTGTGCACGCACACGTGTATACACACTTATAGAGCGCCAGGTGCGTGTTCGCGTGTGCCTGCATACACATACATAGGTGCATGTGCACGTGTGTGCACGCGTGCAGAGGTGGGGGTGCGCGTGTTCAGCAGTGTGTGCGCATCTCTACACGCGTGCGCATACGTATTTCCATGCACGGGTACTCGTGGCTGCCAGCATGGCCTGTTGGGGGGGGTGTGTGGGGGTGTGTGAGGGCACGTGCACCCCTGCAGCTGCCCATGAGTCACCCAGCAGCCCCCTCCCGCCCGTGTCACCCCGTGCCAGGCCCTGCCACAAGCCCACAGCACCCCACGGGGTGTGATGCCCCCCCCCCCCCAACCCCATCTTGCCTCGCTGTCCCCCAGCTCATGCGTGGCTATAGCGGGGGCTGTCGGTGCGTGCACATATAAGTGCACACACACATATGCGTAGCCTTTTGTGCATATACGGACATGTGACTATACATGCAAATGTATGCAGATATGTTGTATACAGTTGGGCGGGCATTTGCATATGTGCCGTTAGCGTGCTCGAGGGGCGTGTATAGGTGTAGCTGTATGCAAGTGGGCAGGTACACAGGGGACGGGGGCACCCACTGCCGCAGGGCACCCCAGGGTGTCTGTGCAGGGGCCACCAGCTCCATGCCACCGCAGCCCCCCCCCCAGAGCAGCACCCAGCCCTGCAGCCCCAGCAGCACCCACTCCCCAACCCCCTAGAGCACCTTAAATGTGGTGGGTGGGAGGAAAAGTGGGAGGGAACAACTCGCCAAACCCCCTCGAGCTCAATTCTTGAAGGTGTGTTTTTTTTTTTTTTTTTTTTTTTTTTTAAGCACACCCCCCCCCCCGACTGCTGGAAGAGGTCTGGGGGTGATGGGCTGCTCTAGCCTTACAAATCACCAGGTGCCCTCAGTAGGTTTCAGAGTTAACACTCCACCCTCCAGCAGTCCCAGTTTTCCCCAGGAAGGACCCCCCCCAGAGGCTCCCCGCCACCCTCCCTCTGCACCCTCTCACCTCGGGGGGGCCATCAGTGCTTTTCAACCATCCCATGGCCGCATCCCGCTACCAGCGGGGAGGGGACCACAAAGGGGTTCACCCCCCATCTCGCTCCTCATCTCGGGAATCCGGGACACCCGAAACCTGTTGGGGGGGGGGGAGCATCACATCAACTTGTCCCCCCCATGGAGAGGGGGGACACGCCGGGGGTTGGGGTCACCACTTACCTGCCGACAGAGAGGATGGTGACCTCACCGGGGCGACCTGCGGGTTTGGGGACCTTGGTGGCACTGAGGGATGGCAGCACCTCGGGCCACTTCTTCTGGCTGCAGCGGGCGCACGGGGCCGGCCCCTGCACGGTGTGGAGGTGCTGCTGGTGCCGGCAGGCTGGGGGAAACTGAGGCAGGAGGTGCAGCCTGGGAACGAGGGGGGAGATAACATCAGCATGGGATTGGTCCCACCTTGGGGGGGGTCCTTGGTGCAGCCGTGGCAGGGGGGGTCTTACTTATTTGGGGGGGTGCAACCCGGTGGTGGCATCGCCTGTTGGCCCTGATGCTCCTTCAGCAGCTCCTCCAGCGCCGCGGCGTTTTCTATGGGTGGGGGGACACCGGGGGAGGGGGGGGGGGGGTGTGTGTGTCACAGGGGTCCAGTCTGTGTCACCCCCCACCCCAAGAGGCCCCCCCTGACCTTTCTTCTCAGTGATCAACCGCACCAGCACCCCGATGGTGTCCTCGTTGGGGTCCTCCAACTGGTAGATGGAGCTGGGACCTGGAGGCAGAAGTTGGGGGGGGGGATGACTCAGTGATGGGGGATAACACACCCCCCCCCCCCCCCCCCCCAAGGTGGGGCATGCCTGGGACAATGAGAACCAGAAGCCACGGGGATGGGCTGAGCGAGGCGAGCTGGATGTGGGATGGACGCGGGATCACCAGAAGGTGCCGGTGGCACAACGGAGGCTCACCAGTGCCCCCAGGCTGGGGGTCCTTGCTGGTGGTGCAGTGGTAGCCCTTCTTCTTCAGCAGGTTGCAGACCAGGATGCCCAACAATCCCATGGCGCAGAAGACCGGGACGATGGTCAGCACGGCCGCCTGCGCCGCCGCCGCTGCCTCCTCCTCTTCCTCACCCATCAGGGTCACCCGTGTCCCGTTGGTCCCCGCCGGCCGGCCCAGTGTTTTGGGGCTGCGGGTTCGTCGCCGGCCTGGGGGGGAGGCACTGGATCAGGCTCAGAAAGAGGTTTTGTTGGGATTAAATCCCATTTTCCCCAGTAGCCCCACTGCAGGGTTGGCCCCCAATGAAGCAGAAACCACTCGTGTCACGAGTGGAGACCATCTCAGATGCCACATCCCAGCAGGACGTCACCCCCGGTCTTGAGGGGGACACATCCTGCAGCATCCCCAGGGCGAATGCTGGCACAAGCTCTTTCATGACCCGCGATGGGTGACACCTCCAGCCCAAGCACCCACCTGGGCACCCCGGAGTGCTGCGGGGAGCGGTGGCACAGGGCAGGCACCGGCCCCGGGGCTCCCTCTCCCCTTCAGGGCTGTAAAACCTGCAGGGTGGGAGGGGAGGGTCAGGATAGGGCCCATGAGCGGCATCAGGGCTGGGGGTCTGCAGCATCCCCCCCGCCCCGAGGTGGGCTCACCCCGGCAGGCAGGCTCCGCAGTGGCTGTCGGTCACCGCCGTCCCGGGTGCCACCAGGATCCTGTTCCTGGCCCGGCAGTGGGTGTGAGTGGAGCAGGATACGTCCCCCGGAGAGAAGGTGCCGGGGGGACAAGCTCGGCATGTCCCCACCGGGCCCTGCGCCGAGCCACACGCCTGCACGGAGGGAAGGGGAAGTGAGTGATGGTCAGACCCTGCACTGGGTCCGGGGTGGATGTACTGTGGGTGGGCATGGCTTACCCCCGTGGCCTCCTCTCCGGGCGGGCATCCCGGCATCCCGTGCTCCCGGGGACCGCAGCTCCCGGCCCCTGCACCGGGTCCGCTCAGCACCTGCGGAAAAAGCAGAGAGCAAGCGACGTGATGGATGCAGAACTGTCACATGGACCATGGCCGATGGAAACCCATCGCCAGCAATGTGGTGGATGCAAAGCCATCGTCTCCATCAACGGCCTGGGTGAGGGGATAGAGTGCACCCTCAGCACATTTGCTGGTGACACAGAACTGGGAGGGGTGGGTGACACACCAGAAGGCCGTGCCACTGTCCAGCCAGACCTGGGCAGGTGGAGAGTTGGGTGGAGAGGAACCCGATGGAGCTCAACACGGGCAAGTGTAGGGTCCTGCCCCTGGGGAGGAACAACCCCCCGCACCAGGACAGGTTGGGGCTGACCTGCTGGAGAGCAGCTCTGCAGAGAGGGACCTGGGAGTCCTGGTGGGCAACAGGATGACCGTAAGCCAGCCATGTGCCCTGCTGGCCAAGAAGGCCAATGGTCTCCTGGGGGCATCAAGAAGACCGTGGCCAGCAGGTGGAGGGAGGTCATCCTCCCCCTCTGCCCTGCCCTGGGGAGGCCACAGCTGGAGCACTGGGTCCAGTTCTGGGCTCCCCAGTTCCAGAAGGACAGGGAACTGCTGGAGAGAGTCCAGTGGAGGCTGCGGAGATGCGGAGGGGCTGGAGCATCTCTGTGCTGAGGAAAGGCTGAGAGCCCTGGGGCTGTTCAGCTGGAGAAGAGCAGACCGAGAGGGGATCTCATCAATGCTCAGCAAGAGCTAAAGGGCGGGGGGCAAGAGGATGGGGCCAGACTCTTCTCAGTGGTGCCTGGGGACGGGACAACAAGGGGCAACGGGCACAAACCGGGACACAGGGCGTTCCATCTAAACATGAGGAAAAGCTTCTTCACTGTGAGGGTGGCAGAGCCCTGGCACAGGCTGCCCATAGAGGTGGTGGAGTCTCCTTCTCTGGAGACATTCCAAACCCACCTGGACGCGTTCCTGTGCCACCTGCTCTGGGTGACCCTGCTCTGGCAGGGCATTGGACTGGATGATCTCCAGAGGTCCCTTCCAACCCTGCCATGCTGTGATGGTACCTGGGGCCCATCCCAAGAGCATCTCCTGAACGTGGGACAATAGCGTGGCCCCGAGGGGTGCAGTGATGGAGAAGGCACGTTCCCTATCACCCCCTGCCCTGGAAGAAGCTTTAAGGAGGGAGAGAAAAGGAGGAGAAAGAACTTTTGGGGAAAAAAAAAACACCCTCGACCCAAAGCGAGCATCCCCTGGGGCTGCAAGTTTCCGGATGAGAAAGATTTTGGGGTGCCCAGTTGTGGCTCTGGGCTGGTGATGCTGGGATGGGCTGGAGCATTGGAGGAGCCGAAAGCAGAGACACAGAGGGATGGGACGGGAGGGACGATGCCGTACTCACCCCCAGGACGGTGACGAGCCACCAGCGCATCCCGCTCCTCTTCATCGCTGGGGGAGACCTGCCCGAGAGGGAGCACCGGGGTCACCATCCAGGGAAAATCCTGGCAGAGAAGCAATTTGGGGGCCCTATTCCCCCCAGTGGGATGCTCCAAGGCATCTGCCTAAATATCCCCGCAGCAGGCATCCTCCGCCATCCCCCCAAAAGTTTTCTCAGGGGTTTTATGGGATGCCCGGCATCACCCCCTTCCCTTGCAGATCCCAACTCCATCCCAAATCAGAGAGGGACCAACCCTGCAACGGAGTTGTGACCAACCGTGCAAGGAGCAGGGGAAGGAGCAGATGATGCTAAAAACCGCTAAATAAAGGTTTTTCCTGTTCCCGGAGGAAATCCTTAGGCATCTGCCACAAGGAAATGAAGTCACTAAAAAAAAAGAAATATATTTAAATTAAAAAAAAAAAAAAATCAAGCGAAACAAAAGGTGTTTCCCACAGGCTCATGCCCCCTCTTCGGGCTCAGCAATTAATTGTGAAAATTAAAATCAATGCTGACAGGACAGGGGAAGGGAGGAAAAAATAAATAACAACCCGGATCCAGCCTACGCCACCCACGGGGAAACTTCCCCGGTCGTCACGGTCCCCTGAGAGCCACGGCAGAGCTTCCTTACCGCTTTTGCCTGACGAGTTTCTCTTAATTAGTGGCCGGCATCAATGGCCTGATGTGCAGCTAATTACACTTGGGAGGGGGGATGCTGGGGGGCTGAGCCAGGTTACTACAGGACATGGGCCGGGACATGATGGCAGGGCCCAAAATGAGCATCCTCCGTGCTCCAGTTCCTCCCAGTAGCTCCCAGTTAGGGAGCACCCCATCAGGGTGCCAGCAGGAAGCCAACCAGACCTTCTCCCCTCCCGAGGAGCTGCACCCCCAAACCAAGAGCCACCAAGCCCCATCTTCACTAGCAGCGTCCGCGCCGAGCTGGGACCCCATGAATTTTTTTGGGGGGCGGGGGGGGCTGAGCCAGCTGCCACCATTGCCCTGGCCAGCCTGAGCCCCACCATGAGCCACCTCCCCGCTAAGCATCCTCCCATGGGGGGATAGCATCCCATGGGGACACCTCCCGAATCGCACCTGGAATGTGCCCCTCGGTCGTGGAGGGAGGGTGAAGCCAATGCAAACCCTCCACCCTGTAATAAAACTCGAGTTTAAGCCAAAAATGAAGCATTTTAGTCCTTTGGGATGGTGGTATTCAAACCTTTAATAGCAGCACCTTCGGGACACCCTGAGATGTTTGGGGTGCTGCTCTGCTGAGGAAGGAGCCGCGGTGGCCTTGGAAGGGGATGGGCAGGTCCCACCATGGCTGGGGGACCACGAGCCGTGGCCAGGGGATGCCACGGGTTGGCACAGCCCACGCATCCCATGTTGCCAGAACATCCCAGCTCCTCATTTCAAGACAAATGGATTTAAATCCCACCAGGAAGAGGACTGGCCTCAGCTACAGCAAGTTTGAGGCCAAACTTAATCCAAGGATTAAGGACTTCCCTTAGATGACCAAGGTCCGCCATGGGGACGTAGGAGGTACAAGGACCAGGGGGTGCCAGCTCCTGGTTGTCACTGGCACTTTGCCTGGTCATGGCCACCCCGGGACTCAGCACCCATTTTTGGGGGCAGCTCAGGGACGTCCCATGTGATGCAGCTGGTGACGGAGGGATGCCCTGGCACAGCGGAGAGAAGCCCTGAAGCTTCCGGGCAAAACTAAACGCAACATCGTGCCAACCAAAAACCAGAAGAAACCAAAATATAACCCCAAAACAGCGCCAGAGCCGGCTGCTTTTTTGAGGACATCCCAACCTCCACCAGCCCCATACCCCGACTTGGCCAGCGCGTCGATGCAAACGCACTGGGGAAGGTGACTTGATTTTGGTACACACCCCCCCCTCCAAATCCCATCGGATCACACAAGCCATTTATTCCCCCCCCTCCTTAACACAGCCCGTAACCCAAGGCTGTCGGCCAGGATTCCAGCGAGGGCTTCCTCTCCCTACGGGGGAAGAGGGTTTCAGCCGATGGCTCCTGCAGATAAATGGGGGAAAAAAAGGAGCAACTGTTCAGAAACACTTTGGGGAACAGTTCTTGGAGACGGCTTCGGACAAGGGGGGGGGGGATTGTCCGGCAGATGGAGCAAAATTCAGCATTATCGCATCCCCCCGGGCCCCTGCGGAGCTGGGGGGTCTGTTGTGGGAACAGCCGAACCGTCACAAAAATCCAATATTAAAGTCAAACGATCCCAAAGGCATCGCTGGGGTGCGAATCCCAGGCAGCGGCACGCTCCGGCCCTATTTTGGGGTGCAGCCCCTCACCGCAGCATCCCGGCTGGTGCAGGTTATTCGGCTGGGAGCCCTGTGATTTTTCCAGCTCCAGCAAAAATAATTAAAGAAAATAAAAATCAAAATCAGACCCCACCACAGTCCCTAGCTCTTTTTTCCAGGCAGCAGCCTCTGAGTTTTCCTTAACCTACTTCCCCCCCCCCCCCCCCCCCCTTTATTTTAACCTACATTCGCTCTGCAGCAGCCGGAGCCAACACCGTGGCGCGGGGGGGGGGGGGGGTGGTGGTCTGTCTCCAACTTCAGGCAGCACCAAGGCGAAGCTCCCCCCCGCCCCTCTTCGGAATAAGATCAAGGCAATAAACATCCCCCCCCTCCCCCCCCCTTTTTTTTTTTTTTTAAATTGCACCCCAAAAAGCATCACCCCTCCTTCGCACAGCCCGAAACTGCGGCGACCCCAAACCCAGAGGAAATAATCAATTAAGGAGAAGTGACCCGAGCCGCCCCCCCAGCTCGGAATGAGCCCCCCCGCCATGGACAGAAAGGGGTTTTTTCTCTTCCCCCCCCCTTACCTGCTCCCCTCGGGACCGCCCCGCCGAGCGCGCCTGCTCCTTATGAATGAACCCGCCGGCGCGCTTACTCCTGCACGCCCCGCCCCTTTCCCTGACGTCACGCCGTGAGCCCACGCCCCTCGCCACGCCCCCTCCCGCGTCAGCCCCCCTCCCCATCGCCCCCCCCCCCCCGGCCCCGCCGCAGACAGCGCCACCTGCCGGGCGCGGCGGGAGCCGCGAGGGGGGGAGTGTGTGTGTGGGAGGATTTGGGGTGGGTTTATCCCACCCGCGAAGGGGTTTTTTTGGGGCAAAACGGGTAAAAATAAGATCGCGGTGGGTTTTTACCCCCCGAAAATCGCCTCCTCCCCCCGAAGCGAAGGACGAGACTACGCCGGCTTCGTTCTGCGACGGGTGACCTTTAATGACAAGAGAGGCCTCAAAATCCCACACCCCCCCACACCCCCCCGCTTCCCAAAATATCCCAAAATATCCTCATTATCCCAATTACAGCATCCTCCCCACACACGCCCCCCCCGGGTGGGCAGACGGACGTGGGAAGGCAGCACCACGGGGCTGCGCGGGGAGGGGGACACCCCGGGTCACCCCTGCCACTGCGGTTGTCACCTCTCCCCTGGGGACAACAGGGTGCCCTGGGCTGTGAGCACCGGCCTTGCCTAGACTGGGGGGTGAAAGCAGGAAAATGGCGGGGGGGGGGGGGGCGGGAAACGGGCAAATTGGGGAGTTTGGTCCAGGAAAGCCTCATTTTTAGGGTCCCAACCGCCGTCACCCCAATTTAGGGGTGGGGGGACATCCCTGGTGTCTGGCAGGGGAATGCAGAGCAGGTGGTTGCTCCCATCCAGAGGATGCTCTGAAGTCGGTGGTGGCTTCATCCCGCTCCCCAAGCTGTGAAATCCCACGGGAATCACACAAATGAGGGGGGGAAAACCCCCAGTTTCCTCCCTCTCCCCCCCCCGTCAGCTTCCCCCCTCCACGAGCATCCCCGCGGGGTCCAGCTCCACCAGTGGGGTCCAGCTCTGCCTTGGGGCGATGAACCGGGAAGGTTTTCATCCCACAACTCCAGAGCAGAGATGTGATGATACACCTGAACCCCCCCCTCAACCTCCCCCCCCCAAATAAATAAGGATGTTTATATATATAATATATATATATTTAAAACAAACGAACAAACAAACAGAGCTATCTGGGTGCTGGCGATGGAGCGAGCAGGTTAGCGGGAGGCCCGGGGCGGGGGGGGACACCACGGGCGTATTGTCCCTGGGGTGGTCCCACGGCGTGGCCGGGGGTCCCGGGAGACGGGATGGGGGGGTGACAGCGCCGTGACCCCCCCCCGCCCCGAAGCAGGCACACACAAAACCGGAGAGCAAGGCAGGTTCCTGTACGGCATCCTCCGGCCGGTCCCCAGGGATGCTCGTTAACGCCTTCCTCCTTCGTTAGCGCCTTCCCAAGCGAATGCACCCCACCCTCCCACCCAATCTTCTCCACACCCCAAAAGCGGTGTCATTGTGTCCCCCCCCCTCCCAGTCTGGTGCAATGGCTGGGGGGATGGTGGGGGGACTGGGGCTCATCCCCCCCAACCCCGAGCACACAGAGAGCAGCCGGGTTGGAGATGAGAGGCGCTGGGGCTGGGGGTGGTGGGGACAGGGGTCGGGACCCCCCCCGTCTGCATAAAGGGGGGCCAGCACCCCCCTTCCTCGCCGGGATGGCCCTGGGGGGGGCCGCGGCCGTTCAGGCTCTCCAGAGGAGGAGGTGGTTGGTGCTGTCGTCCCGGCCCACCGTCTCGCTGCTGCTGGTCAGGCGGAAATCCTCGTAGCCGTCCCCCCCACTGATCACCAGCATCTTGGGTTTGGAGAGGGTGAGGGCGGGGGCACGGGGCCGCGAGGGGTCTCGTTTCTCTGCTTCGCTCGGCTTCTCGGCCCCTGCCAAGAGCAGAACCCCAATGTGCTGTAAGATGGCCCCCCATGGCTCCCCTGTTCCCCGTCAGCATCATCCCAGCATCGTTCCAGCAGCATCATGCCAGCATCGTTCCAGCGGCATCATCCAACCGGCATCATCCAACCAGCATCATCCCAGCAGAATCATCCCAGCAGCATCCCATCAGCATCACCCCAGCATCACTCCAGTATCTTCCCACCATCCTCCTACCAGCACCATCCCAGCATCCTCCCACCAGCACCATCCCAGGATCATCCTTCCACCAGCATCCTCCCAACATCCTCCCAGGATCATCCTTCCACCAGCATCCTCCCAGCATCCTTCCATGAGCACCATCCCACCAGGATCCCACCAGCACCATCCCAGCATCATCCTCCCATCAGCATCCTTCCAGCGCCCTCCCAGCAACATCCTTCCACCAGCATCCTCCCAGCACCATCCCAACATCATCCCAACATCCTCCCACCAGCATCATCTCACCAGCATCTTCCCACCAGCCTCATCCTACCAACATCCCACCAGCACTATCCCAGCATTCCTCCCACCAGCACCATCCCACCATCATCCTCTCACCAGCATCCTCCCAACACCCTCCCAGCATCATCCTCCCACCAGCATCCTCCCAGCATCACCCCAACATCATCCCAGGATCATCCTTCCACCAGCATCCTCCCAGCATCACCCCAACATCATCCCACCAGCATCCTCCTACCATCCTCCCACCATCATCCTTCCACCAGCATCCTCTCAACATCCTCCCACCAGCATCCTCCCACCAGCATCATCCTCCCAGCATCCCACCAGCACCATCTCTGCATCATCCTTCCATCAGCATCCTCCCAACACCCTCCCAGCATCATCCACCCAGCATCATCCTTCCAACCAGCATCCTCCCAGCATCATCCCAACATCATCCCACCAGCAGCATTCCACCAGCATCCCCCCAGCATCCTCCTCCCAGCATGATTCCAGCATCACCCTCACACCTGCACCCTCCCAGCATCACCCCAACATCATCCCACCAGCATCATCCCACCAGCATCATCCCAGTATCCTCCCACCGGCATCTTCCAAATGTCACCACTGCTTTCCCAGATGCCACATCTTGGCCCCCAAAATCTCCTCCCACCCCAAATTAGCCCCTCCCACCCAAATTACCACCTTCCCCCCAACATCGCCGCCTTCTCCCCATCCCACCCCAACCTCAGAGCTGGGCTGGGGGAGACTCAGCACGTAGCTTTCCGATGGTTTTTCCCCATGGGAATTAGGGTCTCCTGGGGAACTTTGGGGTCCCCCGAGTGATCCCCCCACCCCTGGGGGGGACGGGATGATTTAGCATCCAATTTCCTCTCCCCCCTCCCCCCTCCCAAGTTTTTCTCCCTGGATTTTAACAAGGGAAGGATGGAGCGGGGATACTGACGACCACATTTCAAAGCTATTCCCGGTTATCCGGCAGCAGGACAGCATTCCCAGCCGCATAAAAAACATCCAGCCCCCCATGGAGCGGGTCAGGATTGGGACTTTTCCCCCCCGCTATCATCCCACCTACCCGACTCCCTTGGCAATGGGAAGAGGAGGTCGAAGCCGTCGGGGAGCTCGATGGCGGTGAGGAAGCGGACGTGGCCGGTGTGACCCTGGGAGAGCCCCACCAAGGCCGGGGCCGCCTTGGCCGAGACGGCGAGGGTCAGCACCACGCCGGCGCTGGTCCCGATCCACAGCAGGTCCTTGCACACCAGGAGAGCCGTGATCCGCAGGCAGGCTGCCTTGTGCTGCCGGATAATGGCATCCGAACCTGTCGAGCATCCCGGCCGTCAGCGGCCCTGCTTGCCTGGCATGGGGCTGTCCACCCCGCCGATGCCACCCGTCTCCGTTCCCAGGGGTATCTGGCGGACGTGGGATGCAGGGAAGGGACCCCGCAACTCCCCTGGCTGGTAAAAAGCACCCTTGGGTGCTGCCAGATGGGGCTGCCTGATTTCCCGTTGGGATTATGCAGTTACCCAGGGGCTGCTCTATTCCCACACGGGATTATGAAGCCACCCAGGAGATTCCCTATTACCCTGTGGGATTATGCGGATGCTCAGGCATTTCCCTATTTCCACATGGGATTATGCAGCAATCCGGGGGATGCCCTATTCCCCGGTGAGATGATGCAGCTGTCATGGGGCTGCCCTATTTCCACATGGGATTATGCAGCTGCCCAGGCTCTGCTTGATTTCCGCCTGGAATTATGCAGCCACCCAGGGGGATGTCCTATTTCTGTGTGGGATTATGAAACCACCCAGGGGCTGTCCTATTACCCCATGGGATTATGCAGCTGCTCCAAGGGTCGTCCTATTTCGACGTGGATTTACGCACGTGCCCAAGGACTGCACTATTTCCATGTGGGATTACGCAGATGCCTATGGGCTGCTGCCCGTTTCCTGCATGGGATTATGCAGCCACCCAGGGGATGTCCTATTTCCACGTGGGATTATGCAGATGCCCAGGAGCTGCACCGTTCCTGTATGGGATTATGCCACCACCCAGGAGCTGCCCTATTTCCACGTGGGATTATGCAGATGCCCGGGGTTCGCCCTGTTTCCATGTGGGATTATGCAGACGCCCGGGGTTCGCCCTGTTTCCATGTGGGATTATGCAGACGCCCAGGGTCTGCCCTATCCCTGCGTGGGATTATGAAGCCATCCAGGGGATTCCCTGTTTCCCTGTTGGATTATGCTGATGCCCAAGGGATGCCCTGTTTCCGCAGGGGATTATCCGTCTATGCTATTTCCCAGCGGGATTATGCAGCTGCGTAACACCGAGGATGAACCCCATGAGCGCCACAAACTGGGTCTCCTTCCCTGAGTCTGGTGGGGATGTAGGAGATATTCAGTTTTCCAGTGCTGGATGCTGCGGGACATGGCATTTTCAAGGGCATGGGAGATGGGCATGGGAGACGGCGATGGGCACCCACCGGAGACCTGCCACCGGTGGGACTTACCGGCGAGCATCTTGTGTACCGGGGGGGTGATATCCGCTTCGGCCAACTGCTCGTAGCTGGTGGCGTGGTAAAGTCGGACCTGGGCACTGCTCTGCAGCGCGACCCACACGCCAGTCCCCGCGCTCACCATGCAGGTGACGCTGCGCCCACCGTCCTGTCCCACCTGGAGCGTGTGCTGCGGGTGACAGAGAGCCACAGCGATGCCACTGATGATGCCACCGATGCCCAACACCGTCCCCCCGTCCCCCCCGACCTCCTGCCATCGCCCGCCGTACCTCTTGCGCCAACGTGGTGGTGTTGAGGACGATGACCCGGTTTTGGCAGCCGCACCAGAGCTTCCCTGCCACTGCCACCATCTTGGTGATGGGGCTCCCCGGTGAGCCCAGGGACAGGGACTTGGAGTTTTGGGGGTCCCAGAAGCGGCCTGTGAGGGTGGTGGGAATGAGGTGGATAGTTAAAGCATCCCCCCAAAAAACCATCTTGACCCGGCCGATGGGATGTGGTGGCTGGAGATGCCCATCTCCAGGTCCCCCCTTAGAGGGGACATGAGCCAATGTCCCCAGAGGATGCCAGCAGTGGGCAGGGATGAGGAGGAGGATGCACATCTCCTCCTGGCTCTGATTTTGGGGTCTTCAGCATCGCTTGCGGGATGTCCCTTCCCTTCCCATGGAGGCAGGGAAGACGCTGGCACCCCAAGCATCCCTCCCCAGGGGGGCAGCCCAAGCACCCACCCAACAGCTGCCACTTTGGGGCTGCATTTAACTCCCCCAGCGCCCTTTGATGGCCCCTGATCTGGCCTCACCTGCCTCCCGTTGGTACGCAACAAGTTCCCCGTTGGCCAACGACACGAAAACCTGGTTATCCAGGTACCTGCGGGGAGAATAACCCTTGGACAACCGGTCGCAGAGCCCCACTGAGCCAGCCCAAACCACCTCACTGCGCACATCCCGGAGCCAAAAATCTTCCCTGCTTACAAGATGCACATGACTGCGGCAGCGTGTTGCATCTTCATGCTGTTCTTCCTGTTACGGATGTTGTCCGAGGACTGGTACACATGGATGCTGCAGGAGAAGGGCAAAGCTTGAGGCTCACCTGGCACGAGGATCCACCCCACGTGTGTGTCCCCCCATCCTGGGGACATACCAGCCATCCTCGGTGCCCAACCACATGGAGCTCTGATGGGCTTCAGGGTCAAGGCTGAGGAGGTCCTCAAGGCTGCCCCGGGTGAAGGAGCCGCGGCTGGAACGGCGCAGGGCTCGCCCGTCTGTGGGGCTCTCGCCGTGCCGGTTTTGGCCGTAGGTGCCAGTGATGGGCATGAAGCCAGGTTCTTGCTCTTCCTCCGAGCTCGTTGTCTCCGCTGTTGCCTCCTTGCAGCTCGGGATCTCTTCATCTGCAGAGGAGACAGGATCTGGATCAGAACAGGACTACCTGACACCCAACAAAGTGATGGGGAAGGCACCATGGGTCCCCTTGTGATGTCAAGCCTGAGGGCGGACGTAGGGATGCTTTGGTGGCCTCAAACCCACCAGGTTTTACCCAAAGCCACCAACCCTGTCCCAGCACTACTGGGCTGGACTGATGCCCCCCAACATCCCTTTTCCCGGTATTTCGTAGGCTCAAAAGCCTCCAGCTGAGGAATTCCTTGAGGAACGCAAGGTGGAGTGGCCGAAACAATGGAGCTGCCCATCAGTTTAGTAGGGCCTGTTGCGATGGGACAAGGAGTAATGGTTATAAACTAAAAGAGGGGAGATTCAGACTAGATCTAAGAAGACATTTTTTATGCTACGGGTGGTGAGACACTGGCCCAGGTTGTCCAGAGAGGTGGGAGATGCCCCATCCCTGGAAACATTCCAGGCCAGGTTGGATGGGGCTCTGAGCAACCTGGTCTAGTGGAAGATGTCCCTGCTCACTGCAGGGGAGGTTGGACTAGGTGTCCTTTAAAGGTCCGTTCCAACCCAAACCCTTCTATGATTCTATGATTTTGGGAAAATAAGTGTTTTTTTGCTGAGCAGGGACTCACTGCCGAAGCTGGAGGAGATGGTGGAGTGGCTGGCTTGGCTCTGCAGCGTCCCCGAGGGGCTGGGTGAAGACTCATCATCCGTGTCATCGCTATCGAAGGGCACCAGCTCCCTGTTGCCACCGTCGACCGGCTCTGAGAGCTCCAGCGATGAACCCGAGATGGAGATGTGCAGGCACGGCTGCGGCCCCGCATCCTCTGGCTGCGCCGGCATTGGCTCCGAGGAGGGGCTGCCCACCGGCTCGGCACGCTCCCTGCCGTGACGAGGGGAGGGGGGAAAGAAGCAGCTCCAGCATCGCCCCATGCCCGCCGGCTCCGCGGTGCCGGTGGGAATGTCCTACCTATACGCCCGCTTGAGACCGGGCACGGAGGCGATGCAGAGGATCCTGGCGGAGCAGACGGCGATGCACGCCTCCACCGTGGGCTCCTTACGGATGCTGAGCAAACAAACCTGCCCCACGTAACCATCGCTGTTGCAAACCCAAACCTCGTGGGAGCTTTCCGGGCTGCCGTGGCTGGGAGAAGCACAAGAAAACTGCAAAGGAACAAAAGATGGGATGAGTTGGGTCATTTGGGAATGATGCAGGAGCTCTCGACATCTGGTGGCAAGTCCATCAGGATGGAGAGGAACTGCCGCTCCCCTGGGATGCTTGAACCCAGCCACCAAGTACCTGCATCCCACTCCGCGTCTTCATGATGGGGATGGCCTTGAGGAACTCTGGGTCCAGGCAGTTTTTGCTGGAAGCTGGGAAAATCAAATTGGAGGATGAAGAAGTGATGGAGAAAAGGGGTCTACAAAAGCAGGGGTATGATGCCAAGCCCACCACTTTGCCCAACTCCCTGGTCCCTAGAGTTACCCAGCTTCTTCTTGGCGTCCTCGAAGGCTTGCTCAAAGCCAAGCCGGGCATCAGGGTTGGGGAACTCAAAGATGAAGGACTCGGTGCCATCAGCTTTGGTGGTGCTGAGCTCCACCTTGTTGGGGGGGAAGGCCATGCTGAAGGACAGGGATTGCTTCTCTGCCAGCTCACGGTGGATGGCGGCCATCAGGTCCTTGATCACGTCATCCAGGCTCTGGGGATGGGGACAATGCTTCAGCTCTCAGGGATGGGCCACCACCAGCCACATGCGTGATGATGCCCCTGTCCATCCCCAAGCATCCTTCAGAGGCTGCCCCAACCCCATTGTGGTGCTGGGGCTGGTGGCATCTGGGCCCTTAGAGGAGATTCATGGCCACCAGCCCTTCCACAGGCTCTCCTTCCCACCAAGGACATTCCCAGTTGGTTCCCTGGGGAAGGTGTCTGTCTGGGAGACAGCACCAGGGCCATCATGTGATGCTGACCCTGTGCGCCCCAAAGCATCCTTCAGAAGCTGCCACAACGCCCCTTGTGGCTTTAGGACTGGTGACATCTGGGTCCATTGAGGACACTCATGGCCACCAGCCCTTCCACAGTTTCTCCCTCCCGCTAAGGACATCCTGGTTGGTCCCATGAGGAATGTGTCCAGCCAGGGGACAGCACTGGGGCCATCATTCCCATACCTGGTGGGGGAAACTGAGGGTCTCCGACAGCTTGCTGACTTGCCCCAATGTGCTGAGGTCTTCATCCAGGCGGCAGATGCTTTTCTGGATGCTCTCCCGGTTGGTGGCTTGTGAGGCACCTGTGTGGGAACACGTGTATGGCGTTAACCTCTTCCTCCCCGTCGTCACGCAGGGAACCTTCTGCCCAGCACCCAGGGGTGAGGGATGGGGTTTGGGCTGGGATAGGACACTCCAGCAGGTGGTGACAGACCTTTGACGATGTCCACATCCTCCAGTGGCAGTTTCCAGAGCAGTTTGTACTTGCTAGCGGTGTCGATCACGCTGGCTGCCGTGTACCTGCCAGGTTGGGGGGGATGGCTGAGCTGCACCCATGTCCCCAGCACCCTAAAGCCAGCCCAGCCGGTGGGGACAGCCCTAATGCCGTGGGTTAATCATGGTGGGTGCCCTCCAGGTGGTACTCACAGGCTCATAGAGCTGCGGCGGAGGGAGCCCGACTTGCGCTTCAAGGTTGTGCACACCAGCAGGTCCGTGAAGAGGAAGAAGGAGCGGTCCTTCTTCCCACCCACCGCTTTCTGAGGAGTGGTGGGAGACACCAAGGGATTAATGTGCAGCCCCCCCCACCCTCCACTGCCAGTGCTGGGAATGGTCCCTGCCTCAGTTTCCCCACACACTGCCTTGGCACACGGAGGCTGCGGGGTGGGACGGGCCACACGCCATTGTCTGCATGGGGACCGGTCGTGTCCTCTTGATGGTGAAAGGGGACTTGGGTGCCGTGCAGGCAAAACCACAGGGTGCCACTCACGGGGAAGCACCAGGGCCATGGCAACACGAGACATGGGCTCACTGGGACCCCCACGGTCTCCACCTCCAGCCTCCCTATCCATCCCTGGCCTGGGGCTGCTGCGGGCTCTCCCTGCCTCCTGCCTGCTCCAAAACACATCTCATCTTCCCACACACACTTGGGGAATTTTATACTGTCCCCATTGATCTGTCATCCATCCATCCATCTTTCCAACCTTCCATCCCTCCCTTCATCCATCCTTTCATCCATCTTCCATCCATCCATCCATCCATGCTTCCATCCATCCATCCATCCATCCATCCATCCATTCTTCCATCCATCTGTCCATCCTTATAGAATCATAGAATATCTCAAGTTGGAAGGGACCCATAAGGATCATTGAGTCCAAGTCCCTGCTCCTTGCAGGACTACCTACCACAAAACCGTATGACTAAGAGCGTCATCTGACAGGCTTGGTGCCATGACCACTTCCCCGGGGAGCCTGTTTCAGTGACCAACCACCCTCACCTTTACATAATGTCCAATCTGAACTTCCCCTGATGCAGCTTCCATCCATCCATCCATCCATCCATCCATCCATCCATCCATCCATCCATCAGTACCCTCCCGTGGGCACACAGGCATCCCATGACCCGCAATCATAGCCTCCTACTGCCTCATCCGTTGCGTGGTCCCATGGCCCTAATGGTGACAAGGGACCACCCTGCTCTTACCACTTCCACGACCATCTCCTGTCGCAGGAACCTGCGGAGCGGGGCCTGGAGCTGTGGGGACAAGGAGAAAGGAATGGGAACTCTTGTGAGCTTTGTCCCTGCCCCTGCAGCCTGCCCCCCCGGCTCAGGACTGGCACTCCAGCCCCTTCCCAAACTCCCAGGAGCCCACCAAGGCCAAGTGATGATGGGGAAGACAGGACCCAGAGGAGACAATAAGTGGCCCAGACTGGGGTGACCCAGAAAGAGCAGAAATAGTTGCATTTTGGGGAGAAGAAAAGACTGACCCCCGTGTTAAGACCCTTGTACGTACATCCTCCATCCCTTCGATGTGGGACTCGATCTCCTGCACGATCCGGGCGTTCCTCTCCACCTCCTCTGCACTCTTCATGCCCTTGTTGATCCTCTCGGCCACTTGCTTGATGTTGCGCTGGGCGTCGATGAGGAAAGGGTGGTCGGGGTGGTCCTCTGGCGTGTGCTTCAGCAGGTCCTACCACGGGGACACAGTCGAGACGTCACCCTGGGCAAAGGCCAGGCATCGGCAATGCCATGACACCCCCAAGCAAAAGACCTACCAAGCTGGTCTGGCTGCTGGGGATGGAAAGCAGCCCCATGCAGGAAAGATTTTGCAAAGAAATGAAGCCTTGAGCTTTGGCCACCACCAGCCTGGTCTTTGCCACCTCTAAAGAGGCCACCAGCTCCTGAGAGCACATCGTCACCTTGCGTGGACGCCCGAAATTCATCACTGGCATGTTCAAGGTGAGGTTGGATGGGGCTTTGAGCAACCTGGTCCAGTGCAAGATGTCCCTGCCCGTGGCAGGGGGGTTGGACTAGATGATCTTTGGAGGTCCCTTCCAACCCAAACCATTCTGTGATTCTCTGAAAGCGCATCCCCACCAGCCTGAACACCAGGGATTGACCCTGGAATGGGGAAACTGAGGCACAGAGGGGTGGCAGTGCGACTGGTCCCAAAATGGCACTGCAATATCCAACCTCCCAGCAGAACGGTAGAGGGGAAGGGGACTGTACACCCATAGGGACATGCTGGGGAGGACAGCAGGGTGACAGTCCTCAGGGTGACCATCCCTAGGAGGGCAGAGCTGTGTGCCCACGGACACCAACTTTGTGTCAAGGGATGGGAAGAGGGGCCAGGAGAGGCGTGAGACCTCTAAAAGCTCCCATTATGTGGCGGTGAGGAGGAGCCATGGTCTCACCCGCTCCCAGCATGGCACAGACGCCCACCTGCCTGCACCCGTTGCCCACACCCACCTTCACCAGCAGCTCGTATCGGGGGATCCTCTGCACCGGCTTGATCATCAGGTCGGACAGAGCCTGCTTCTCCTTGTTCTCCCGCATGCTTTGCTGCAAAACACCAGTGGGGGACAAGGATGGGCCCGTTAGGTGGGACACAGCAGGGACCCGGTGTGCCACCGGCCCAGGAACCGGAGCAACACACGTTTGGGTCAGGAAGACTGCTTTTTACACCATCCAGAGCGACTCCAGTTCATCCCAACCTTCGCAATAAAACTAAGAAGAAGGTGGGGAGAAAAAAAAAACCCTGCCTGACCATAGATTACCAGTTTACGCCCATTAACCCCCATCCCACCTCACCAGCAGCCTTGCAGATGGTTCTGGACCTTGGCCAACATCTATGGGGAGAGGAACGAGGACCCACCTCCAGGAACTTCATGAATGCCGGCCGGGCTTCCTTGGCGATCCTGACGGCATCCTTGGCATTAAGGAAGTTGTCGATGTAGGCAGAGTAGATGTTCACCAGCACGTCCTTGGAGAACTGGGAAGGGAAAGGAGTGTGGGGGGGGCAGAAACAGGGATAGGTCCAGCATGGACATCCTGGGCAAGGCTGGAAGAGGCTGTCCCAAGGGTTAATCCTGGCTCTGGGTTGGCTCGGGGAGGGCTCGCCTGCCGCCCGCCCCCCTCGATTTTTCAGCCCTGACATTTCTGCTCCCCAGGCAGAAACGCGGAGCTGCAGACCCAGCCGGTCGCCGCAACACCCCGCCGTTACGCTAAGCAGACGGCAGGCCTGGAGATCGTCTCCTGTTCTCCATCTCAGGCGTGTTTGGCCCGTCCTTTAATCACTTCCCTGCCTCCTGCTCCAAAACTTCTCCTGCTGGGGCCATGCCCGAGAGCGGGCGCGCCTGGGTTCCCCAGGGAAAATCCACCCCCCCGAGGACCTACTGACTGCACGAGGAGGTCGCCCACTTTCTGCTTCTCGTGCCAATTCTGCACGCAGTCATGGATCTGCTCCAGGAACTGCTCGTGGTGCTCCAGCAGTTCGGGGATTTGGTCGAAGATCTCGTCCACCAGCGATGGGTCACACAACAGCGAGTTCTCTGGCTGCTTCAGTGGCTTCATGTAACCCTGCGGGGAAGCAAAGGCATCAGGATCCCCATAGATTTCGTTTCCCACCCCCCCCATTATGAATTTTCCAACCCCTGTAAATATGGAGATCGTTGGAATCCTGCAGCAGGAGGTTTCCCCAGTGAACGTTGGGTTGTGGGGCCCATCAGAGGGACCACACAGTGCTGGGTCCTAGCAGGGTTTGCACCCCAGCCCATCTCACCCATCCCACCCAGTGCATCCCCATGGCAGAGTGGGGAATGGGGCGGGTCTGCACACGGAACCCCCAAAGCACGATGTCCTCTGTCCCCCAGCCACGGCCTTGAGAGGCCCCAAACCTTCGCTGTTATGAGCCTTGGTCACCTCCATCTCCTACAAAGCCTGACCCATCCAGGAAATCACAGCAGCACGACCCTGGGATCCAAAAGCTGGTGGGTTCCCAATCGGATTTAGGGTGTTTGGGACCAGGATGGGCTGGAGTGAGCAGGATGGAGACACTGGGTCAAGGCCTGGACCACCTTGCCATCAGCATCTCTTGGGTAATGGCCAACAAGTGATGCTCAGGGTCAGTACGAAAAGTGGGACAAAGGCAGGTCCTCTGCAAGGCTGGGTGGGCAGCTCTGCTACAAAACCCCTTTCCTCCCTCCGTGGGGCAGAGCTGCAGAGGGGAGCAGTGTCCCCGGGAACAGGACAGCTGGATTTGCAAGGGATGCAGGATGAGGAAGGTCTTCTCAGGCATTGCCTCCTCCTCAGCCCAACCAGTATGGTGTGCTGGCGTCCTTCAGGATGTTGGGAGGACCACGGAGCTAAGCATTGAGGACAGGGCCCACCTCGAGGTGCTTTGGACATCTCCATCCAAGCTGGTGAGGGAGGAGTCATCCCCCAAGGATAAGGTTCCTCAAGCTGGTGGTGGGTATCTTGTGAAAACCCAATTTAGAAGGGCCAAATCCTTCCTGAGCCTCATGACTTGCCTCACCTGCCTTACTGTGGCCAACACCACCAACAGGAGCTGGGCTGGGCTGTGCATCCCACTCACTATGAAACTGGGGGAGCGAGGACCAGATGGGGAAGAAGAACACGGAGACAGCCCCTGCCTTGGCACACGAGGAGCACAGGCAGGGCTTGCTCATGCACCATCTGGCTTGGCTGGAAGATGATACTCCAGGGCAGTCCTTGTCCCTGGTAGCCACCGTGCTACATGCCACCAGGCCACATCACGGGTCCAAGCACCTTGTCCCAGCTAATACAGGGAGCTGGGGGCATTTGGAGCCCTGTGACCACCACCCCCCCCAGAAATCCAGGTTCCCCTGGTTGCACCGTGCCAGGATGTGTGCCATGGGCAAAAAGAGCTCAGGCATAAGCCCTGTGGCTCCCACCCATGTCCAACCAGTCCCTCCAGTGGGGAACCGGTGAGCCCCAGCAGGGCTGTCCTCTCTCCAACCAGCCTCCTGTCCCACCTCAGAGGAGTACACAGACCATGGGACAACCTCTGTCCGTGCCAAGACCAGCATGGATACCACCCGGCCCCAAACCCTGTACAGCTTTCCCCAAAATAAGTCCCAGAGCCAGGGTCCTCTCACCCCGCCAAGCCAACATCTGCACTAGCAACAGCCTTGAAATGTCCTTCCCTCCTGCAGCAACATCTGGCAGAGCACATCTGGGTCCACCATGGGGGCATCCTCACAGGGGATTTATGGGGAAAGCCGGGTGTTGGGATGATGAGCACCCCACGCCCTGGTGGACATGCCCAGCAGATGTCCTACAGGCACTGCTTTGTATCCAGCAGAGCAGAGCTCTGAATTTTAGGTGTTTCCACCTGCAGTGATGTGGTTGGACAACCCACACCTACGCCAGCGTGACCTAGTCTTTAGGGCGTTGACCACCATTAACCTTCTGAAACACCTTCATTAACATCTGAAATGTGGGGTGGACCCTCCGGCCAGGCTGCTCCAAGGGGGTTGGAACGAGTAAAAAAAAAGACCGAGAAAAACCCTTGGCCCATGGCCGCAGGTGATGACGCTGAGCAGAAAATGGGGGGACCTGTAAGGGGTCCCCTATCATGGGATGGCCACCAGCAACGGCCCAGGACGTGGGGTGCAACATGAGGAAGAGCGTTTGGAGGGGCAAGCACGGGAAGGGGCGTGGGGACATGACACCCACCAGGTGACAAACCGCCAGGAACATTACAGGCTTGATCTGGAGGACAGAGGTGACCCCCACCCCCCGTTCTTCATACTATTGTCATGCTGCTCCCACCTCCGGTCCTGCTGTCCCCAACACCCCCACTGCCACCCGTCCCCAATCCATCCCCACGCCGTATCAGTGCTGGCAGAGCACCCACGGCTGGGGGTCCGACGTGGGGTCCCGGGGACGGTGACAAGCAAGGGACGGTCACGCCGTGACACGGTTTGGGGTGCCACGTTCCCGCCCGTGCCGCGTTACCTGCATCAAGGTGCGCAAGGACTCCACGTAGGACTGCTCCGTGTCCAGCAGCGTCATGATGACGTGTTTCCTCATGTCCTGCCCGGGGTGGAAAGAAAGACGAGATGAATTTTGGGGTGACACGATGGAGGGGAGCTACGTGGCGGGGTGTCAATGCCGGCGCGGGGGCTCGGCAGGGAGGCTGAACACCGGCGGAGCCCGGCTGGCGTCCAGCTCCCCTCCGCTCCCTCTCCACCCCGATGGAGGAATCTGGGAGGATTAGGAAGTACATGACACCAAGCGCACAGAGACGCCTGGTTTCCTCCACGGCCGCGTCAGGAGCCCGCCCTGGCTCTCACAGCCCTACATGGGTCGGTCCCGGAGCCCTCCGTCTCTCCGGCGGCTCCGCTCGGAGCGGTCCCGTAGGAATTTGCCTCCTGCCCAGCACCCCGGGCACCCCAGCGCTGGGCTGTGGCCTTGCAGGAGGGGGATCAATGGGGTGGTGGGGGGCACGGGGAGATGGTGGTGCGGGATGGTCCGCCAGCCCTCGGGAAGCAGATGGGTCAGGGTCTTCCCAGTTGTGGGGCTCAGAGACTCCCCTTGTACACAGCATCTGGGGGAATGCCCCTGAAGCTCAGCCTGGGGGTGAGATGCTCCAGAGCCCAGGGCGTGAGACACACCAAAAGTTTTGGGTGCAGAGATGCTCCAAAGACCCTGGGTGTAGAGACACCCCGAAAGTTTTGGGTGCAGCGTTGCTTCAAAGACCTTGGGTGCAGAGATGCTCCGATGGCCCTGGCTGCAGAGACACACCAGAGGTTTTGGGGGTGAGATGATCCAACGGCCCTGGGTGCAGGAGACACCCCAAAAGTTTTGGGTGCAGAGATGCTCTGATGGCCCTGGCTGCAGAGACACCCCAAAAGTTTTGGGTTGCAGAGATGCTCCAAAGACCTGGGTTGCAGAGACATCCCAAAAGTTTTGGGTGCGAGATGCTCCAGAGCTCAGGGTGTGCGACACCCCAAAAGTTTTGCGTGCAGAGATGTTCTGAGGGCCCTGGGTGCAGACACCCCATAAGTTTTGCATGTGGAGGTGCTCCAAAGGCCCTGGGTGCAGAGATACCCGGAAAGTTTTGGGTACAGAGATGCTCCAGAGGCCCCAAAAGTTTTGTGTGTGGTTACACTCCAGAGGCTCTGGGTGTGAGACACCCCAAAAGTATTGGGTGCAGAGAAGCTTCAAGTCCCCTGCGTGCACAGATATCCCAAAAGTTTTGCATGTGTAGGCTCTCCAGAGACCCTGGTGTGAGGCACCCCAAAAGTTTTAGGTGCAGAGATGCTCCAAAGGCCCCAGGTGTGAGACACCCCAAAAGCCTGGGGTGCAGAGACCCCCTGTGAGCCCTGGGAAAGGAGATGCTCCAAGGTGCTGGGTATGGAGACACTGCAATGGTCCTGTTCATGGAGACCCTCCAAAGGCCCTGGATGCAGAGACACCCCAAGCTGTGGGTGTGAGACACCCCAAAGGCCCTGGATGCTCACACACCCCAAAGGCCATGGAGGTTTGTACATCCCCAAGGCCATGGGTGCAGAGATGCCCCAAAGGCCCTAGATGTGAAGATGCTCCAGTGGACATGGAGACACTCAAAGTGTCTCATTAATGCAGACACCCCAAAGGCCATGGGTGCAGGGACACCCCAAGTGCTGTAGGTACACAGATGTTCCAAAGTCCCCGTGGACAAGGACCTTCCAAAGGCCCTGCGTGCTTGGACACCCCAACAGCCCTGGGTGTACAGAGGTCCCCACGAGGCCACCACAGCACATTGGGACCAGGTTCCTCTGATCTGTTGCCACTACGGGGGCTGCCAGAGCTACCAAACCCCCATGTCCCCCATCTCCTCATGGGATGAGCCCATGTCCCCCAGCCACGCAGAGCTGTGTGTCCACCCACTGCTCCCAGCGAGGACACGGGTGCCATGAAGCCAGTCTGCAACTACAGGAGGAAGCTTTAACCCAACCATCCTCGCCACAGATGGAGGCCACCATCTCTCTGGTGGTTCCCAAGGAGCTATGAGGAGGGATCCTGGCCAGATCCTGCTCAGTGCTTGAGAACAGAGCCGTGCCTCAGTTTCCCCACTCACCCACCGAGCTGATAACAGTCTTTCCAGCCAAGCAAGTAGGAAACCGTCCAGAGCCAAATATTATGGTGACGGGTCAACCCCCCACCCAAAAGACGTTGATGCTGGGGTCCTCGGGGACGCCGGCTGAGATCTCCCCTCTTCGTTACAGCCTGAAGTTTATTAATACTCTCACTGCTGGATTAATTTGTTGTAATTATGGGCTGAAGGGCACTCACTGGAGGATGGGCTTTAGGGGTGCAGAGAACCTGATCCTCCAGCCCTGCCTCAGTTTCCCCAACCCTCGCACAGCCTGTAGTTCCCCATCTCAATATGATGCTCCCGGCATTTTCCGGAGCCATCCCAGTTCCCGAAGCCAAGGGCCAGATCGGTGAGCTGAACAGGCTCAGCACCGCATGCCGCACCAGCCGCTGGGGTTTTGCAGCGGTGGGGAGACGCAGGATGAGGCCCAGCCGTTGGCAAGGGGATATTTTTCCACCATTACAGCAGAGCGGTATTATCCCGGCAGGGGGAAATTCCCGCTGGGATGAGCAGGAGCTGGGGGTAACACACCATCCCAGCAGGGCGAAGCGGTACCCAGGCATGGGGAGGATGCGCCCCACAGCACCCCTTACCCCAGCAAAGCCTCTCCCCTGTGGGGCTGATGTTGCTTCAGTCTTCATCTGCTCTTCCTGGGGACCCCCCTGCGCCGCACCCCGGCCGCATCCTGCCTTCCCCGAGATGCTCAGCATCCCCGGGATCAGCCCCCACCGCAACGGGGATTGGGGCATTTCCCCACCAGCCCATGCCTCCGCGGTGTAAAACAGCATTGGAGGGGGGGGGTTGGGGGGGGGTGGTAGGGATGGCTCCCCCCATCATCCTCTCCGGGTGGGAGCTTTTCCCCCTCCCCGAAATCTGGAGAACCCCGGGGGCGGCGGCAGGCTGAGGATGAGGATGGAGGCGCCGTTGCCACGGCAATCGCGGTCCAGACCCCGCAGGTGCCGGGTTCTGCTGGGTGCACACGTGTCCAAACATGACGCATCCATGCACCCCACCCCCCCCACCACCCCACGTCCCTACCCCCCCATATATCCCCCCCCATCCCACCAGACATTCCCCCCTCTCCGTCTCCAGGACCCCCCCCCCTTCCTCCCTCCATCCCTTTTCGCATCACCTCGGTCCCACCGCGACTGCCGCAACCCTTCTCCGGTAGCTCCTCGGCCGCCCCGCCGAGCCCGGAGGCGGCGAAGGCCGCGTCGATGCCGTCCCCGATGTCTCGCATGTCCTCCAGCGCGATGGTGAACTGCGCCAGAGTCCTCACCATCTGCAGCATGCGGGTCCCGGGGTCGGTCCGTCCCACGCGGCCCAAGGAATAAAAAAAATTATATATATAGATATATATATATATACCCCCAGGTCTCCCCTTTAAAATAGCCGGAATGCTGCGCTGGGATGCAGCGAGGAAGGATATAAAATAGAGGAGCTATTTATATCGACAGGATTCTGTGTGTGTGTGAGTGTGTGTGTGTGTATATATATATATATATATATATATATATAAAAAAAAAAGAAAAGCCCTCCCGCAGAGCGGCTGCAGGCTGCGTGCAGCGGGCGTGCGCCTGCGTCCGTGGCGGCACGCGGGTCCCCGGCCCCGGGTGCTACCGAGGCACGGGCAGACGGGAGCAATCGGAGATGGAGGCAGAGCCGTGCCCACACAGACACGCGCGGATGCAGGCAGGGCCGGATCCTGCCAGAGGGATGCTGCCGGAGAGGCTTTACCTGAGGAGGATGCTGTAAGGGGTGGGGAGGGGGGTGTGATGCTTTCTTGGGGCATGTGATTTTTTTTTTGGGGGGGGGGGGGCTGTGTGTGCGCGCACACAGATGATGCAGGGTTGGGGTGCTGAGCATCCTTGGGGTCTCTGTCCCCATCAATAGCGGGGGGGGGTGGTCCTTGGGTACCACAACCTTGCCGACAGGGAAACTGAGGCACGGAGCAACCCTAACACCCCCCCCTCCCTCCCCCGCCCCCTCCACCCCATCATCACCTCAGCACCCACATCCCTGCTTGCCGGGTGATGCACCCTGCCCGGATCCGTTTGTAACACTCCCCTCCTGCTTCGTTAATTAAATCTAATTAGCCGCTCACCCCGTTTCCACAGCAACGGCGTGCTGCCGGGCTGCGTCCTCCCATTGCAGCCAGTAAATTTCCTCTTGGTAATGAGGATGATGAGCATCACACCCCAGGGAGGGTGCCGGGGGGGGGACGGGATGGGTGCACCCATCCCGTCCCCCCCCCCGGCACCCTCCCTGGGGTGTATGACAGAGAACAGCCAACTCAGTGCGTATAATGAGAGAGGACGTGCAGCAGCCTTAAATACACCCCCTCACCAGGATCAGGGAGGACGGACCCACAGCACCCGGCGTGAGCACGGTGGGTGCCTGCGCTGCACCCGGCACGGCTAATTGCATTAGGGGTAATGAGGCTCTTTGCAAGGCCAGCGGCTCCTGCCACTCCTTCTGCGGCGCCACGGTTGTCCCAGACCCATTCCTGTTGCAATCCCGGACCTGGCTGGGTTGCAATTCTGGGCCCGTTTGGGTTCCAATCCCTGATCCATCTGGGTTACAATCCTGGTCCCATCTGGCCTGCAGTCCTGGGTTCTTCTGGGATCTAATCCCAGCCCCATTTCTGTTGTAATCCCAGCCCCATCCGGGTTGCAATCCCAGACCCACACGGGCTGCAACCTTGGTCCCAGCTGAAATGCAATCCCAGACCCATCTGGGTGACAATCCCGGGCCGTTCGGGGTTCCAATCCAAGACCCATTTGGGCTGAGATTCCAAACTCATCTCAGTTGCAATCCCAGATCCATCTGGGTTGCAGTCCTGGGTCTGCCTGCATTGAAATCCTGGGCTCATTCGGGTTCCAATCCCTGATCCACCTGGGTTGTGATCCCAAACCCATTCCTGTTGCGACCCCAGATCCATAAAGGCTGCAACCCTGGGCCCAGCTGCATTGCAATCCCCGACCCATCTGGGATTGCAGCCGTCTGGGTTGCAATCCTGGATCCACCTGCATTGCAATCCCAGGCTCACTTGGATTGCGATCCCTGATCCATCTGCGTTGCGATCGCAAACCCATTCCTGTTGCAATTCCAGCCCCACCAGGGTTGCCATCCTGGGTCTGTCTGCATTGAAATCCTGGGGTCCCTTGGGTTGCAATCCCAGACCCACTTGGTTTGCAGTCCTGGGTTCGTCTGGGTTGCGATCCTGGGCTCGTTTGGGTTGCAATCCCGGATCCATCTGGGTTGCAATCCCAAACCCATTCCTGTTGTGACACTGGATCCACAATGGCTGCAACCCTGGGCCCAGCTGCATTGCAATCCCAGATCCAGCTGCATTGCAATCCCAGACCCACCTGAGCTGCAACCCGGGGTCCATCTGCATTGCAATCCTGGGCTCATTTGGGTTGCGATCCCTGATCCATCCGCATTGCAATCCTGGCTCCATCTGCATTGCAATCCCGGGTTCATTTGGGTTGCAATCCCTGATCCATCTGGGTTGCAATCCCAAACCCATTCCTGTTGCAATGCCAGCCCCATCAGGGTTGCAATCCTGGCTCCATCTGCATGGCAATCCCGGGTTCATTTGGGTTGCAATCCCCAATCCATCTGGGTTCCAATCCTGACCTCATTCGGGTTCCAATCCCCGATCCATCCGGGTTACGATCCCAAACCCATTCCCGTTGCAACCCCCAGCCACCAGGGCTGCAACCCTGGGCTCCACCTGCATCGCAATCCCCGATCCATCCGGGGGTCGCGATCCCAAACCTCTTGCAATCCCTGCCTCATTTAAATTGCAGCCCCAGCCCCAGCTGCCCTGCGACGCCGTGACGCCGCGACGCCGTGACGCCGCGACGGTGACCCGGCCGCTCCGCCTGCAGCAACGCCCTCCCCACGGCATCGCTTGTCCCCAGGGCGAGCAGGGGGATTCCCTCCATCCTTCCATCTGCAGAGGGTCCTTCCCACACCCCCCACTCCCCAAACACCTCCCGTGAGTCAATCCCTTCATTTAACCGTGCGAGGAGATTCTCCAGTGTCTACTATTAAGGTTGAGCTTTCTTGCTGACGGGTTTAAAAACCACTCTCAAACCCGCCCAACCCCTTCGGATGTTACCAGGGAGGAAGGACGGATGGAGAAGGGTTAAACCCATCGCTGCCCAGACCAGGGAAGGAGCCAGGCTGGATCCCGCTGTGCACGGAGGGGCCCAACGGAGGAGGTTATCTCGCTGTCACCCAGGAAAGAAAAAGCCGGTCCGATGCCGGTCGTCCCCGCCGGCCGCCGAGCCCGGACCCCCCTGCGCGCGGCCCGCAGCCCACAGGAAATTCCTGGGAGTGTTTGGCCACTCCAACAGCGCTGCCTATTTTTAGGGCCCGTCTAAAATATGAGCTGGTTATTTTTAGCAGCGCGGCTCTTTGTAAACACCTTTAGATTTCCTTTCGGACAATCTTTTTTTTTTTTTTTTTCTTTTTGGCGACCTGGGTGTTTCTTCCCCCCAGAAAACCCTATCGCCCCTGCCCCAGGAAAACATCCCCAGTCCCATGGGATGGAGCCAAGGGGTTCATCCCCCCCATCCCAAAGGCTCGTGCCAGCATGGCGTGGATGCTCCCAAAAACCCAAAGCTGGAGCGGATCCAGCACTGGGGATTTGGGGGGCAATTTGGCAGCACCCCAAATGCAGGACGGCGGGGGCTCAGAGAGGAGATTTCCCCTCAGTTTTTCCCTCTGGCATAGGAAATAGAACCCCTCAACTCCTCTCCTAGGGGATCTCTCCTAGGCTGCTCCGTTTTATTTTTTAATAAAAAATCCAGGTGCAAATCCATCATTTTGCTTTTCTCCGCCCAGGCGCAGCGATGCAGGAGGCGCCCGAGCATCCCCCCAGGGTTTTAAAACATCTTAAAGTATTTAAAAAACGACCTGGAAAATCTTGTCCGGCCTCCACCCTCGGCAAACAAATAGGCGTCGATGGTGGAAAGTCCTAAAAACTTCATTTTTTAAAGAAAAAACGGGGTTTTAGGGGAAAGGGAGAGCGGGGATGTATATCCATGAGGAATCCCAACCTCTGGCCCTTGAGCCCAGGCTGAGACTGTGCACACATCAGTGCATGTAATGATGCTGCTTGCAACCACTTCGAAGACTTTCCCCTTTCCTCCCCCCTCAAATTCCGCTGCTGGCGGGAACCAGGCTGCTGAAGGCCGGGACGCGCAAGTGGGTGTCACACATACTGTCACCACCCGGCTGGGATGCTACAATCACATCCCATGGGAGGGGGGAATCTCCGTATCCCTGGAGATGCCATTCACCCCAAAATTCCCTGCCCGGAGCCAGAACACGCAGTGTTTCTCCAAGGTCGGCAGAGTAATGAGTTGTGCCAGGGCTCAGCCATACCCTGGGTGAACTGTTAAGGGGATTTTGACCCTGAAACCTCACTTCACCGCCAAAAAAATCGGGTTTTAGGAAAAATCTGGAGTGTTTTGGATCGTTTTGGGAGCAGGATTTGCTGCTCGGGGCCTTCCCAGCTCATCCTTCCCGCAGCTGCCGAAGGAGGAGCCAGCCCTGCTAGCGTAATTACTCCCACCCCTGCAAAATGTGCCAAAATTTTAAGAATAAATAAATACAAGTTGTTTTTCCCTCGTTACGGCTTGTCCGCACTGCTGGAGGTGGGGTGGGGGTGGGGGATTCTCTACTGTCTTGTAGTAGGGTTGTGCTAGGAGCAGCCTGAATCTTGGCACCTCCTTGAGACCACCATTCCCAGTTTGGAAGAAACTGGGAGGAATTGGGATTTCTGCACCTTTTCTTTCTCTGGATGCTTCTTCCCAGGGCAGATCCCACTAGAGGGAGCTTGGACATAGTAGAAGCCACCAGCCCATGGAGGGGGACAGTCCCCTGTCCCAGGGAGCCTACAGTGCACGGGGGGCACCCAGCCTTAACAATTGAATGCACCCTTGGCTTTATTTCTACCAAAATCCCAGAAAAATAAGGCTTGGAAAAAAAACCTGGACCTGCTTCCATCCATCCCAACGTGATGAACAAACACTTCCGCAGCAAACGGCATCATCCCGGTACATAAAACTTGCTTGCGCAGACGGAAAAGCCTCTGACTGGCATCATCATCCAAAATAGGATGATGCTATTTCATCCCGTTCCGTATTTCCTCAATCGCTTGGTTTCTGGCAGGAAAATCGCTTGGAAAAAATCACATTATGTCCTCTCGGGATGTTTTTAAGCAGGAGGTTTGACGGGGTTTTGTAGGGTTTTCAAGGCCAACCCATCCAGCTTTCACCTTGGGATAAACGATGCTCAGCCACACAGCTCTGTGCCACATGGGCGGAGAGACGGCAGCCACCAGACAGGGGAAAACCTTGCTTTGCTGGGTACCAGCCCCTGCTATCCCTGGGTACCAGCCCTGGCATCCTTGGGTACCAATCACCTCCCTCCCTGGGCATCAGTGACTCCCATCCCTGAGTACCAGTCACCGCATCCCTGCGCATGTCACTCTATCCCTGGGTATCAGTCACCCCATCCCTGGTACCAGTCACCCCATCCCTGGTACCAGTCACCCCATCCCTGGGTACCGGTCAGCACCATCCCCGGGTACCAGTCAGCACCATGCCTGAGTACCAGTCACCTCTTTTCTGGGGCATGTCACCCCACCCCTGGGTACCAATCACCTCCATCCCTGATACCATCCACCTCCATCCCTGGTTATCCGTCACCTCTATTCCTGGGTGCCAGTCACCTCCATTCCTGGGTAACTACCCACTGCCATCCCCGAATACCAGTCGTCTCCACCCCTGGTACTAGCCATCTCCATCCCTGGGTACCAGTCAGCCCATCCCTGATACCAGCCACCACCATCCCTGGACACCAGTCAACCCATCACTAGGCACCAGTCATCGCTACCGCTGATACCAGCCACTGCCATACCTGGGCGCCAGCCACCTCCATCCCTAGGCACCAGCTACCTCCATCCCTAGGCACCAGCCACCTCCACCCCTTGTACCAGCCACCTCCATCCCTGGGCACCAGATGCCTCCATCCCTAGGCAACAGTCACCGCCATCCCCAAATACCAGTCACCTCCACCCCTGGTAGCAGCCACCTCCATCCCTGGGTACCAGTCAGCCCATCCCCGAATACCAGTCATTGCTACCACTGATACCAGCCACCACCATCCCTGGGCACCAGATGCTTCCATCCCTATTCAATCGTCATCGCCATCCCCGAATACCAGTCATCGCCACTGCTGATACCAGCCACCACCATGCCTGGGCACCAGTCACCACCGTCCTTAGGCACCAGTCATTGCCATCCCTGGGTACCAGTCATCTCCATCCCTTGTATCAGACACTGCTACCCATGGGTACCAGTCACCCATCCCTGGCTACCAGCCACCTTCATCCTTGGGTACCAGCCAGCTCCTTCCTGGAGCATGTCACCTCGTTGCTGGGTACCAGTCACTGCCATCCCTGGGTACCATTCCCAAGTACCAGTCACCTCCTTCCCAGGGTATGTCCCCCCATCCCTGGATACCAATCGCCGCCATCCCTGGTACCAGTCTCCTCATCCCTGAACACCAGTCATCCCATTCCTGGGTACCAGCTCCCCCAACCCCCACCCCCCATCCCTGGGGACCACCAAGGCCCTGTGTCCTGGGGAAATCACCCTCCACCTCCCAGGGGAACACCAGGACCTGTGCCGCAGAAGAGGGGCCGTGCCTGAGCCAGGCTGACGCCGTACAGCATCACGTCCGGGGCTGCATCCCCTCCCCGCCCAGCCGCTCGCTCTTCTCCCACGGGTAAGAAAAGTCCGAGACGCTTTCCGAAGCGTAACTTCTTGAAAGGAAATAAGAGCATAAATCAGCGGCTCTGATTCAGCTCCGCATCGGTTACTAATAATACTCCCGTGTTTATTCGCAGCCCTGGGGCTGGAGATGTTTGCTTTTCCCTCGGTCGTGGTTTTTCCCAGGCTCCCAGCTCGCAGAGGAGCTTTGATTTGTTCAGGGATGCTCCCATGAAGAAACCCGGCAGCACAACCGCCTCCGGGACAGGGAGGAAGAGGAGGAGGAGGAGGAGGAGGGTGGCTTCAGCCTCAAAAGGATGCACCGAGAATTCGGCTGTTTTCCCTTCTTTGACTTCTCGGCTGCGGTGATTCATCCCGAGAGGACAGGGCCTGGCTGTAATTCTGCTTTTTAATTGTGAGAAAAAGCCAGGAATAAAAAAAACCAAGGAGTTGGAGTAACTTTTTCAGGGCAGGGTGGAAGGATGCTGGGCATCCCGGTGCCGTCCCGGTGAGTGGCGGCACCGGGAGCGGTGCCAGTGGGATGGGGAGCAGGGAGACGGGGGGGAGGCTCATTTCCCGAAGCAACAAAAATTCATCCTCTAAATGTGTCACGGGGATTTTCCCAAGGGATTTTCACTTGAAATCAGGGTTTGCATCACTGGCATTGGGGTGTGAGGGGCTCTCCCCGCCCCCCCACCTCCCCAGAATATGAGGCACAGGGTCATGTTGGCACATCCTCAGGGCATCCTCCCCCTGCTGCTGAGAGCATCCCATGGGTGGCCCCCTCCCCATGCTCCTCTCCCACCCGATCCGTGACGCTCACCCCAATTTGCCCCCCCTCCCACTGCCATCCATCCCCCGGCGCATTTGCAGAGCCCTTGCAAAACTCGTGTCGCTGCGGTCCAGGGCACGGCGGGGGGCTTGCCGGCCCCCCGTTTGCAGCCAGCCTTTGCCGAGCCCTAGAGCAGCTTTCACCAAATATGGAAGGTTTTTTTTGCCTCCGGTTTTCGGCACGCAGGCCGCGGCCCAAGAGCGCAGCTTTCCAGATGCTGAGGTCAGCCCTGCTCTTCTTCCCCCCGCCTCCCCCCGCCCCGACTCCTTCTCCGCTGTCTCCCGGCGCGCTTGGCCCTGCACCCACTGGGAGAGGGGTAATGCCACCCCCCGACTCACCGGCATCCCTGGATCCCCCACCAGCATCCTTTGCCGCTGGCACAAGCCGCACCCCACATCCCAGAGCACCCCAAAGCAATAGTTACTGGGATTTTGGGGGGAAGAGGGAAACCAGGGAGGAGAAAGGTGCCTGATGCTGGCACCCCTTGGCATCGCCACTGGGTGCCAGCCTGGCATATGTGGGTAGGAGGTGCCCTGGGTGCCTGGTGGCATGGGGCGTGCATCCAGGTGAGGGGGGTGAAAGCAAACTTGGGGTACTCAGGAGGGTGCTGGCCTGGCACTCAGGGAGTGATGGGCACCAGAAGCCAATGGGCACCAGAAGCTGATGGGCACCCAGGAGCTGATGGGGACCAGGAGGCGACGGGGACCAGGAGATGACGGAGGCCAGAAGCCAACAGGCATCTGAGAGCCAAAGGGCACCCAGGAACTGATGGGCACCCTGGAGCCAATGGGCAGAAAGAGCTGATGGGCACCAGGAGACGATGGGTACCAGGAGCTGATGGGCACCCCAGAGACAAAAGGCATCCAGGAGGCACTGGGTACCCAGGAGCTGATGGGCACCCAGCAGCCATTGGGCATCAGAAGCTGATGGGCACCAGCAGCCTGGTCACGAGAAGCCAATAGGAAGGAGGAGTCAACGGGCATCAGGAGCTGATGGGCGCCCAGGAGCTGATGGACACTAGGAGCCAATGGGCACCTGAGAGCCAAAGGGCACCCGGGAGCCATTGGGCACCAGGAGCCGTTGGCCATCAGGAGCTGATGGGCATGCAGGAACCAGTGGGCAGCAGGAGGTATCCAGGAGCCAAAGGGCAACCAAGAGGTGACGGATGCTCAGAACCTTCTGGGTGCCCAGGAGCTACCCTGGACACCCACGAATCCACACACAACCTGGATCTGACAGACACCCAGGAGCTGATGGGCACCCAGGAACCAACAGGCACCCAGGAGTCCATGGGTACCCAGAAGCTAATGGGCACCCAGAGTGCATGGAAATGCAGGAGTTGATGGATTCCCAGGATCCAGCAGGTACCAGGAGTCCACAGACCCTCACGAATCCACAAGCAACCACAAGATGACAGGCACCCATGAGCTGATGGGCACCCAGGAGCTGATGGATGTTCAGGATCCAACAGGTGCCAGGAGTCCATGGGCACCCAGAAATCCACAAGCATCCAGGAGCTGATGGACACCCAGGAGCCAATGGACACCCAGGAGCTGATGGGCACCCAGGAGCTGATGGACATACAGGAGCGAGGAGCCCCAAACAGCCTGTGCCATGCCCCTGCCCCGGCCCTTCTTATGCCCCCCCCGTGCCTGGATCCATGCCCTTGGCAGCAGCATGGGTGCAACCACCAGGAGAAGACCCCCTTTGTGCCCATGCCAGCCTCCATCCCCAGCATCACCCATCCCCCACGGACACCCAGCCCCACAGCAGCCCACACTCAGCAGGTCCCCTCGCCCAGCACAGCAGCAGGGAGCCAGTGGGGGGGGATACCATGGACCTTGCCAGGAACGCCCACGTCTCACGTCACATCACGGCAAGGCGAGAGGTGACGCCTTCCCTGTCATGTCATTGTCACGGCGGCACCCCAGCAGGGGGGGGAAGGGGGGTAGTGCGAAAAAAGGGCATTTCGGCATCTACTGACCTGCGCCGGGTTCGGACGACCAAGGGACGAGTCCCCTCTCCGCTTACTGAGGCTCTGAGCCATCTACATCCCATCTCACTGGGGTTTTGGGCAACCAAAAAAATAAAAAAAGGACCAAAACTGATCCCCTACTGCTAGCGACGGCGTTTCTGCCGAGGGGTCAGGATGAAACCCTTCCAAAAAAAAAGCAAGAAGAAGGATGCCAAATCAGGGCAGGCCGACGAGTCTGCTGCTACTCCAGCTAAAAAAAGCAGGAAACCATATCCCGGGCTTGGAGATGCCAATCTTCCCATGCAAACAACTCCCTTCTTGTTTTTTTTGGAGAGTACCGGAGGGCTCGGGAACAGGCAGTCACAAATAGCAACTCCACCGCACGGCCAAGGAAACCTTCTCCAGCCCCAGGAACCACGTGGGGACACTGATGTCTCCACGTCAGGATGGTGGCTCCCCTGGAGGGGACCTGGTGGTGGCCATTCCCCCATCATGATGGTCACTCCTCTGGAGGGGAACTGGTGGTGGCCATCCCCATGTTGGGATGGTGGCTTGTCCAGAGGGGACCTGGTGGTGGCCATCCTCATGTTGGGATAGTGACTCCTCCAGGGGGGACCTGGTGGTGGTGATCCCCATGTCAGAATGGTGGTTCCTTCGGAGGGGAGCTGGTGGTGGCCACCGCTGCTTCGGGATGGTGGCTTCTCCAGAGGGGACCTGGTGGTGGTAGTTATCATGTTGGGATTATCGAGCCCCGGGAAGGGACCTGGTGGTGGCGGTCCCCATGTCAGGATGGTGGTTTCTCTGGAGTGGACCCAGTGATATCCATCCCCTCATCGTGATGGTCACTCCTTTGGATGGAAGCTGGTGGTGGCCATTGCCATGGCAGGATGGTAACTTCTCTGGAGGGGACCTGGTGGTGGCTGTCCCCATGTCATGATAGTTGCTTCTCCAGAGGAGACCTGGTGGTAGCCATCCCCCCATTGTGATGGTTACTCCTTTGGAGAGAAGCTGGTGGTAGCCATCCCCATGTTGGGCTCGTGGCTTCTCTGGAGAGGACCTGGTGGTGGCCATCCCCAACTCAGGATGGTGACTCCTCCAGAGGAAACCTGGTGGTGGACACTACCACAGATGCCCTCTACCCAGCACATCCATGCAGAGATGTCTTAATGGGGTTCATTGGTGTCTTGGATGCCACCGGTGGGGTGGAAGGTGCTGGTGGTCATGCCCTGATTCCCAAAAAGCGGCATGCCCAGGGGCTCCGGGACATCACAGGGCATGGGGGCCACACAAGCCCAACATGTTCCTGCCATCAACTTTTCTACACCTCAAACTAAAGGGATTCAACTTAAATTAATCTATATAAGGCACAGGGGGACATGCAGCTTGGGGACAACCCCCATCTGCAGTCAGGAATGGTGGTCATGGAGAACTGGTACCAGCGCAGACAGGAACTGGGCAGACTGAGAACAGGCCCCCGTTCCCCGGAAGCTGAGCAGCTCCGACGGGAGTTTGCACAAAGAGCGAGTTACTGGAATATTTTTACCCAGATGCTGATTTTCGTTCTCCCTCTCATTGGCCGGGCCACAGTTCCCAAAGACCCAAAAGCAAACACGCTATTTTTAGAGAAGAGTTCATTTACTGGAGCCATTCCCTTTGAAATTCCTCACCCATCCTCTCCATGGAAACCAAGGGAGCCCGGAGAAACAGCCCCACCGGGACCAACCATCAGAGCTTTAAAAAGAGCCACGTTGAGGGAGAGGGGGTGGAAGCGGCTGATTTTTCTTCTCTGGACACATCCTGGCCTGGAAACATGATGGTGAAAATCACAGTGTATTTGGTTTAGTGGGTTCTGTCTGTGCAAGATGGGCTTGATGCCTTCAGGAGGAGATGTTCTGGAAGATGGACCATGCCCGCACTGAAAATCATGCCCGCATGGCTGGTGGGGCGTGTTGTTTTGGATGGGTGGTGGGGATGGGTGGTGGAGTTAGGTGGAGGGCGATGGCTGGATGGGCTGATGGAGAAGGCTGGAGATGGGAGGAGATGGATGGGTAGAGAAGGATGGAGATGGGTGGATGGACATGGATGGATGGGGGGATGAAGACAGGTAGATAGAGATGTATATATGGATGGAGACGGATAAATGAATGGAGCTAGATGGATGGAGACGAATGGATGGATGGATGGATGGATGGATGGATGGATGGATGGATGGATGGATGGAGATGGGTGGCTGGAGATGTATGGACAGATGGATGAATAGATGGATGGATGGATGGATGGATGGATGGATGGATGGAGATGGGTGGCTGGTAGAGATGTATGGACAGATGGATGAATAGATGGATGGATAGATGGATGGATGGATGGATAGATGGATGGATGGATGGAAGGAAGGGAGGGAGGGAGGGAGTCTCTTTCCAGGGCAAAAGCCCTGCGAGAAGGGGAAGAAACTCTGTACAAACCAACACCCAGTGCTGCCCTACTGCATCTTCATGTGATGCCACCACCTTCTCCAACCTGAATTTAGGAGAAGTCCCTGCTGCAGCTCCAAAGCTGCGGGAACTGCCCCATCGGGACCTGCCTACACCGGATGGGTGATGGAGAAGAAAAAGAGCAAAGAAGTCACAGCAAGTGGAGACCTCAGCAGATCACCTCTCTGCTCCCTTCCATCACATAGGGCTCAGCATCCGCGGGAAATCTCCCTCTTTGGAAATATCCCTGGGAAAGGCTCTAAATCCCATAACCCTTGAGAGGATGGACTAAAGCCGCAGCTACAAGACCTGGGAAGCTTTGAGCCTCCATCCCAGCTGAGTTTGGCAGGAGGGTACCAATGATGCACGGGCACATCTCGGAGATGCCGACCTGCTGCTTCCCCTGCAAGAGCAGATCGGAGATCGAGGCCACCTCCTCCCAGCAGAAGCTTCGGAGGCGGGTGACTTTGCATGGAAAAAGCCCAGGCATGAAGCCCTGCGCACGCGTGCAGGCAGGGTGCAGGCAGGGTGCAGGCAAGCTGCCCAGAAATGCAGAGCAGTCCGTGCAATGCACCCAGGGTGATGGTGCATCGTCCCTGTGCATCGCTGGCTGTGTGCACCAGGAGCATGCAGAGCACCCCGGATCTCTCCCTGCACCCTTGCACGTGCATTCCAGCACCTGGGATCTCCCCATGCAGGGACACAGGGGTGCACAGTGGCACTCCTGATCTCCCTGTGCATCCCTGCGTGTCTGCAGACCAGCACCATTGATCTCCCCGTGCACCCCTGAACGTACACCCCGGCACCGGGGATCCCCCTGAGCACCCCTGTGTGTGCAGCCCAGCACCATGAACCTCCTTATGCCCCCTTGGACATGCACACCACCACCAGAATCTCCCTGTGCAACTCTGCGTGTGCACACCGGCATCAGAGATCTCCCTCTGGACCCATGGACGTCCATCCCAGCAGCAGCACCCTACCACCAGGGACCTCCCCGTGCATCACTGCATGGGTATCCCTGCAGCAGGGACCTCTCCGTGCACCAGGAACCTCTCCATACACCCTCTGCACATGCATCCCTGCGCCAGGGATCTCTGTGTACAGGGATGCACGTGGCACCGGGGACCTCTCCATGCACCCTTGCACGTCCACCCCTGCACCAGGACCTCTCCATACACCCCTGCATGTCCACCCCTGCCCCAGGGCCATCCCTGCACAGGGATGCACGTGCTCACCAGTACCAGGGATCTCCCTGTACAGGGATGCACATGGACAGGAGCACCAGGGATGTCCCTGTGCACCTCTGCTCATCCATCCCTGCACCAGCGACCTCTCCGTACACCCCTGCACGCCCATCCCTGCACCAGGGATGTCCCTGTGCGCCCCTGCGTGTGTGCCCCAGCAGCAGGGACGTCCCGGTGCAGGGATGCACATGCACACCAGTACCAGGGATTTCCTTGTACGGGGATACACATGGACAGGAGCGCTATGGATCTCCCTGTGCACCCCTGCACGTCCACGTCTGCACGAGGGACCTCCTCGTGCACCCCTGCACGGACACCCCAGCACCAGGGATGTCCCTGTGCACCCCTGCTCATCCATCCCTGCACCAGCGACCTCTCCGTACACCCCTGCACGCCCATCCCTGCACCGGGGATGTCCCTGTGTGCCCCTGCGTGTGTGCCCCAGCAGCAGGGACGTCCCAGTGCAGGGATGCACATGCACACCAGTACCAGGGATTTCCATGTACAGGGATACACATGGACAGGAGCGCTATGGATCTCCCGGTGTCCCTCTGCACGTGCACCCCTGCAACCAGGGACCTCCTTGTGCACCCCTGCGTGGACACCCCAGCACCAGGGATGTCCCTGTGCACCCCTGCCCCAGCAACCCTGCAAGCAGGGACCTTTCCGTGCACCACTGCACATCCATCCCTGCACCAGGGATGTCCCTGTGTGCCCCTGCGTGTGTGCCCCAGCAGCAGGGACATCCCTGTGCAGGGATGCATGTGCACACCAGGGATTTCCCTGTATAGGGATGCACAGGGACAGCAGCACCAGGGATCACCCTGTGCACCCCTGCACATCCACTCCTGCACCAGGGACTTCCCTGTGCACTCCTGCATGGACACCCCAGCACCAGGGATCTCAGCATGGACCCCTGCATGCGCACCCCTGCATCAGTGTCCTGCCGGAGCATCCCTGTATGGGCACCCCTGCATCAGTGTCCTCCTGGAGCATCCCTGTATGGGAACCCCTGCATGGGAACCCCTGCATCAGTGTCTTCCCAGGGCATCCCTGTATGGGCACCCCAGCACCAGGGGACCTCTCCACAGCACCAGGGGACCTCTCCACACACCTCTCCATGTGCACCCCCCGACCAGGAAACCTCCCCACACACCTCTCCATGTGCACCCCTGGACCAGGGAACCTCCCCATGCACCTGCGCAGGGCCTCGGGTCCCCCCGTGGCCTGGATGCGCAGCTCAACGCCGCAGCCCTCCCAGCCTCCCACCCTCGCTGCAGCCCCGGCGTCCTGCCAAGAGCCTGACCTTTGGGCCAGGCAGCCACGGGCCAAGGCCAGCCCCCGGCACCGAGCTCAGCCCAGCACTAACCCTCTCGCTCCAGGGCCGGATCCTACCCCACGGCCACCATCACAGGGCACCCCGCACCCATGGGGTGCTCCCCTGGGGCTTTCGGGCTCAAAGGATGCGCATGCCGGATGGTCCATCCCCTCTGTTGGGGTTTGCTGCCTAATTAATTAGAGGCTTTTAATTAAAGTGGGGGCAGGCACCGGGACCAAGGGACAAGGAGCAACGGGGGTGGCTCTGGGTGACACCAGACATGTCCTCTGCGTCACCCAAGGGTGTTCAAAACCCTGGCAGCCAGGAAGGGGCAAAAATGGGCAGAGTTAAGGGGATTTCGGCAGCAGGGAAGGGAAGGGGCAAAAATAGACGGAGTTAAGGGGATTCCAGCAGCAGGAAAGGGAAGAGTAAAAACTGGGCAGAGTTAAGGGGATTTGTTGATGCTTGGGTGTTGCTTGGCCCCGCGCTGGTGGTCCCAGCGTCAGTCCATGCTACTGATAGGGAGCACCACCTGTGGGTCCCCCCAGTGCCCGTGAACTTATCCTGGCTCCATCCCACCTCCAACCTCCCTCCGAAGGGCAGCGGCGCTCCCTGCGTGCCTCAGTTTCCCCCTACCCCAGCGTTTCGCTGAGCACGGCGGAGCCAGGGGCGCGAAAACTGGGCAAGCCATCAGCACAGGCACTGGGAGAGGAAAGCCAAGATTTACCCATCCCCATCCTCCCCCCGCATCTGCTTTAATTATAGATTTCCAGTAACGCGGAAAAATGAGAAAACTCCCAGCCGTGGCCCAAAACCTGGTTTCCATGGAGATTTACGGAAAGGGAACAGAGGGATAAATAGGTCCAAAGGTGCCAAACTTTGACCAGGGAATATTTGGCCAGTGCACGGATCCGGCACTCGAGCTGCCCCCAAAGCGAGTAAGAGCTATTGGAGGATGAGCCATGCCGGGGCGAGCTCAGAGAGAGGACGCTCGGGAGGGATGGGGGGGGTTTTACGCAAGCGTCCCTGGGAACTCAACCCCGATGTTTCCCTCCGGGGATCCCCCTTCATCCCCTGTGACTTTTTCGGGGTGCGTCCGCCCCGCTCGGGGAGCAGCAGGTGGGGAAGGCAGCGGCCGGGGCGCCGGGGGCCGCGTTCCCACGACTCCTCCGCTCCCGCGAGGTGCTATATTTAAATCAATATTTTCCTGTTTAATCTGACTGCTGCTAAGTCAACAAACAGAGCATGGCAGTGTGCATACCTAATTTTCCATCCCGTGCTGGATTCGGCCACAGGGAAAAGAAAGACGCAAGGGATTGCCAGCCTGGCATCCCCCTTATAGCTTCCCTGGGAAGCAAATGGACCCCCAGTCCCCCCCAAAAACACCCCAAATGCACCCCTGCTCAGTGCCGGGCTGCTGCACACGCATGTGCATGGGTGTGCACGCATGTGCTCGCCCATCCCAGTGGCTCATGGGATGCTGGAGGCAGAAAAACTTCTCTGTCTTGAGTTTTTTTGGGTTTTTTTTTTCTTGTTTTCTTGAAAGCATCCTTTCTTCCCGCGGCCCCCGTGCCGTGCGCCAGAGCGGGACGTGCTGCTAACGGCTCCTGGGGAATTAAAACCCTCGTGCCTGGCATCAGCCACAGGGCGAAGGAGCTCTTCTGCACCCAGGGCGGCGTGGCCGGCTCCAGCCCCATGGAGGATTGCTGGAAAGCACCCAGGACAAACAGTCCTGCCGCCAAGGGAGAACAGCACATTACCTCTCCCAGCCGGGACGCGCCGGGCGGCCAAACCCAGCATACGGCCGGCACAGCAGTGCTCACCTCCACCAAAGCCACCCCCAAACCACGGGGACTGGGAAAATATCTTGGGGGCAGGATGCTGCAGGGATGCTGGACCCCAGGAGAATATCTTGGGGGAATGATGCTGCAGGGATGCCGGACCCCAAGAGAACACATTCAGTGAATGACGTTGTACGGATGCCCGACCCCAAGAGAATATCTTGGGGGGGATGATGCTGCGGGGACGCTGGACCCCATTATTAATCCCTTCCCAGCATCGTCTGCTGGAGACGGACACCAGGGCAGACAGACCATCACTGTGACATGAGACTGATTCTCCAAGGACCCCAAATCCCCAAGCAGCAATGACCTCTTCCCCAAGCAGACGACTGACCTTGCGACGCCGGCCCTCTCCATTGAGTCAGGGAGAGGGAAATAAAAAAAATAAATTAAAAAATAAAGCTTATTTCTTCGCCGTCGGTCAGGGAGCACGTAAATCTCCACTCCCAGCCAGCCGTCCCGGTGCCAAGTTATATCCGGTCCTCGATGCTCTCGCCTATAATTAAAGCAACTCCCTTGCAGGGCTCAGTCCCCCTCCACCCCCCCAGCCAAAGCTGGTGCCATCTGAAATAAAACATCCCAGCTCCACTATATAATAAATCAAAAAGAGAAATAAAACCCCTGGTTTCAGTTATGTTATGGCTGCAGCACAAAGAAATTCAAAGGCAGGAGAGAGATTTGAAGATACAGCTGCGGCGTTGCCCTTAAAAGGGAAAATTCGCACCCTCTTTGCTGAGGCTGGCGGGTTCAAGCAAGGTGAGGAGCAGCATCCCCAGGGTCCGGCCCTGTGGGGTGGCCCAAGGTGATGCTCGGCCAAACTGGACTCCCAGTTGCCAGAACCCAGTGCTGGAGTTGGTAAAAATCCACCTGAAATGATCCCAAAGTGAGCAGGGTTTTGGGGTGTATCGGGGTGGGGGGGCAGCAGAGCATCCCCGATACTGGGGCCATCACGGGGTGGGCACCGTCCCTGGGGCACTGCAGGGAGCTGCCTGAATAAGAAATAAACGCTTTATAAATTATTAATACAAACCATATATTATATAAACTTAACATATTAATAATTTAGTAAGAGATATTTATAAAGAAATGCCTCGCCTTGGGGACCTGCCAATGTCCCCAAGGTGCCACCAACTGCAACCCTGGGAGGTTCCTCATTACCCCTCTTAATTATAACGCTTGATGCTTCAATAGCGCTTTTCACCCTGAGATCGGAGAGGACAAGCGCCTCGCTCAAAACTGGTACATTGGGCAAAAATCCTACAAAATTCACCCCAAATTATTTCCAAGGATGTTTTATGCAGGAGCAAAGAGCTCCCCATCCACTGCCACCAATGGCTGTTGTCTGGCAATGGGGACAACAGCCGGAGAAGGAGCTGGATGGGACGCAGAGCCCCCCCAAGGAGAATATCCTGGGGGAATAATGCTGCAGGGATGCTGGATCCTGTGAGAATATCTTGGAGTAACGTTGCTGTGGGGATGCTGGACCCCAAGAGAATATTGTCAGGGAATAACACTGTGGGGGTGCTGGACCTCAGGAGAATATCCTGGGGGAATGATGCTGCAGGGATGCTGGATCCCATGAGAACAGCTTAGTGCGAGGATGTTGCAGGGATGCTGGACCCCAAGAGAATATCTTGGGTGCAATAATGCTGTGGGGATGCTGGATCCCAGGAGAATATCCTGGGGGAATGATGCTGCAGGAATGCTGGATCCCATGAGAATATCTTAGCGCGAGGGTGTTGCAGGGATGCTGGACCCCAAGAGAATATCTTGGAGTAATGATGCTGTGGGGACGCCGGACCCCAAGAGAATATCTTCAGGGAATAATGCTGTGGGGCTGCCGGACCCCAGGAGAATATCTTGGGGGAATGATGATGCAGGGATCTGGATTTCGGGACCGTGCAAAGAAAAACAATCCTGTTCCACGCGGCTCTGCCCTGGCCAGCAAGGGTTACACCGCTGGGCTCAGCCCCGGGGACTTCACGCTTGGCTGCCGGCGGCTGTTGGAAGGGAACGGTCCAGCCCGTCCTTTTAAATCGGCATCGAAGCAGGGCGAGAGAGCCCTGCCAGCCCCGTTCCCGCGAGCTCTCAGCTCATCCCCCGCGGGAACGGGTATTTCTGGGCTTCGCCCGGAGCTATTAAAAGCCCTGTGGGTGCCGGCGCTGCTGTGCTGGAGGAGGAGGTGGCGCTTCCAAGCGCTTCCCGGCACAAACACCCGGAGCGATGGGAACCCAAGTTCGTCTTTAAACAACAGCCCAGGGGCCGGCAATGCCGAAAACCCACCCCAGGAAAGACCCCAAAGCACGCAGCTTTTCAGGGCGAGAAAACCACCTTTGCATCCCCCAAGCAGCATTAATTCTTCCGCAGACAGGACAAAACTTTACCCATCGATAAAACAGTTAGTGCATGCAGCAGAACATTTTTTCCCCTTTTTCCCACGCCACCGGCACGACAAAGCCCATGGTCCCGGGCAGAGGGATGGCGATTTTTGGGGGGGGGAAATGACAATTTGCTCAATAAGGGGTAAGACATGGGGAATCCCAAGCAAAAGGACCATTTAAGCCCTCCCCGCCAAGGAAAAGGCAATTTTTAGTTCAGCATCTCAGGGCCGGCAAAGAGCACACCCATTTACCGGGACCTTATACAGCACTGCCGGGAGATGCTATATATAAATATAGCATAAAAATATATATCTCTAAAACCACCTTCCACAAAAGTTTGGTGCTATTTAACCTGAAAACTGCTTCTTCCCACACAAAAATCGCTTTTTACTTTTTACACTTCTACATACAAACAAGAGCTCATCCCCCTGGGACAGCCGGAAAGGGCTGGGAAAGCTCTTGGCCATCCGGCAGTGCATCTGCAGATGGGAACTTGTCCCCAACGAGGGACACGCGATGGACCCCCAAAGCCACCAATGCTTTGGAGGGGTCATGCACCCTGTGAAATGAAGATGATTTTAGGATGGATGGGCACTTACCACCTGTGGCTTGGTCCTGGGTCCATGTTCGTCAGGTGGCCGTGGGCACCGGGGCAACCGGGGCGGTGGGGCAGCGGGCGGAGAGCGGGGTCCATCCCCTGGACCGGGGGAAGCGTCACCTGAGTTGAGGGACAGCATGTACCGCTTGGTGACATCCTCCAGCGAAGGAGGCTGGAGGGTCGGGAAGGATTTGCCGGGTGAGCGGCCAGCAGCGGGCGCGGGGAGGTGGCTGTGGTGGCCGGAGGGGACAAGCGGCTCGGGGACGGTGATGGGGACGAAGGTGGCGGGCTCGCTGGTGTGACGGATGTGCTTGGTGGCCGGGCGGCTCTTGGTGAGGACGGCAGGTGCTGGTGGTGGTTGGTTTTCTTGGTGAGCCGCACGGTTGGAGCGCTTCTTGGAGCTGCGCCGGGCTATGCGAGGGGACAACACATCAGCCAACTTGGGGTCAAAGCCATAACTGCGGCCGGTGCCTGGCGCTGCTGGTTGTGCCGAGAGGATGGGCTCGCTGCTGGACGGTGGGATGCTGGGCTCCAGCTCGCTGATGGCCTCACCAGGACCTTCAAAGGCGCCGGCCGGCAGCTCACCGCGGCGGCTGGGGTCACTCAACGACTTCTTCTTGATGGTCTTGCCGTTGCCCTTCTCATCGATGAGCTTAGCCATGGCTCCAGGCTGGCTAACGATGGTTTGGATGAGGCTGCTGTAGTCCCGCGGCCCGTCGCTGCCAAGCGACAGGTCGCTACCTGCACTGCCTGCGCTGCCTGCAATGGCGGCAGGTTGGGGGATGCCCGCCTTGGTGTTCAGCGAGCCCAGGAGGTTGCTGTCGACAGAGAAATTCTTCGCTTCCTCCGCCACTGCACATCTCCGGTGGGGCATTGGGTCGCTCAGGGAGCGGTAGGGTTCAGTGCCACCCTCGCTGCCACCCTCCATCCCATTGGCACACGCTGAGGGGAACTTACGTCGGCGCCGCAAGCTGCCAGGGGTGCTCGGTGTCTCGGATTTGCCAACTGGAAGGTCTTCAACCACCACTGCCGGGTGAGCGGGCAGTGGCATTTCAGTGTCACCGGCTGCCGACCCAGCATTGGGCAGCGTCCAGGCATCCACGGCTTCGTGCAAGTCTTGGAAGGGCATCCCCATGGGCTCCGGCTCTGTGACGATGCCCTCGTCTGTCACGCTTGACTCGTGACCCGACAGCTCCTCCACGGATTTCCTGCGAGTGAGGTTCTCCTCCAACTCCACTTCCTTCAAACACCGCGTGCTCTCCGCCCGTCCCTGAAGGGCCTCGTCCGTTGTCCCTGTCGGTGCCACCACCTCGGCGCCCTCCACACCTTCACTGTCCTTCTGCTCGGCCGTGAAGCCGTAGTCCTGCTGGGAACCCATCCTGCTGATCTTCTCAAAGACCTGCCTCGCCTCCTGGATGTACTGGTCCTGGATGACCATGGGGAGAGCATCCTCATCCCCCCGCTGTCCCCCATCCGAAGCCACCTGGTCCTGGCAGTCAGCAGTGGCCAGGAGGAGCTCGGAAGAGCTCTGCTTCATGGTGCTCTGTAGGAAAAGCCTCCGCATCCCCGATTTTTCGGAGCAGGTGAAGGACTTGGCTCGACGCAAAGTGGCCGTCAGGTCCTTGAGTGTTGGCCGCTCGCCCAGTGCCCAGCGGTTGGGGGGCTGAGCGGCACCGCGGCTGCCTGGGGAGGAGTTGGTGATGCTGGAATAGCCGTCGGAACCCGCGTCAAGGCCAATCCTCACCCCTTTCTTCTTCACCTTCAGCTCCGAGAGGTCTGATTTGAGGAAGCTGAGGAGCGTCAGGGTCTCGGTGGCGATGTCAGGGTTGGACAAGGACTTGCGGTGCTTGGCCCGCTCCCCTTCCAGCCCTGGCTGGTGCAGGCTCTCACTCTCAAAGTCCGATTTCACCTTGGCCGTGCCCTGCGGCAGCTTGGGACGGACGCGGACAGACGGCTGTCCCCACGCCAGGCCATCGCTCGTCCCGAAACTGGGTGATCGATAGATGCCGTAACCCGCCTGGAGAGTCCGTCCTTGGTTGGGCCAACAAACCCCAAACTGTTCCTCTTCCTTCAGCGTCTCCGTGCTGGAATAACGACTGCTGCTCCGCGACCCACTGGGGCTGCTGAAGGGCAGGATGTTCACTTTGGAGACACGGGCCACCACAGGCAAGGGATGACGGGGGACCACCCTCCCGCAGCCTTCGGCCTCGGCATCGCCGCCATCCGCTGGGCTCTCCCAACCACCGCTCTCCTTCTTCTTCTTCCGGGCGGCGCGGTGCCGGTGTGCACCGGTTTGCCCTTCGCCTTCGCTGCCCGATGAAGCGCGGGGGGAACGGGATGCGGCTGCTTCATCCTCCCCGTTGGAGCGGGGTGATGGGGAGGAGGAGGGTGGTTGCGGTCGAGTCGAGTTATGCCAGGAATGCGGGCCGGGCTCCGGCGGAGCTCCGCGGGGAGAACGGAGAGCCGGGTGCGGGACGCGGCTGCGGGGTGGAGGCGGCGGGGGAGCTCCCCGACCGCTCCCGGTCCCACTCCCGCTCCCAGCCCCGCTCCCGTTCCCCACCCCGCTCCCATTCCCGTTCCCATTCCCGCTTCCCCCCGTAGATTGCCGGCAGCTTTCCCCGAAGAGTTTCCGCATCGCCGGGACGCTGGGCCAACGCGGCGGCTCCGCGTTTAACCCCGGGCCCGGCGGCGACGACGGCGGCGGCGGTGGCGGCGGTGGAGCCGGGGACGGCGATTGAGCCCCGGCATGAACCGGGCCCGTTGGCTCCGGCTCGGTAAAACGAAGCGAAAGCTGCCGTACCGAAGGGGCCAGGCTGCCAAAAGCCCGGCCCGGTTGTTGCTCCGCGATCGACGCTGAAACTTTCCTACCCGGGAAGAAGAAGGAGGAGGAGGAGGAGGAGGAGGAGGAGGAGGAAGAGGAAGGCGGGGAGGAGGCGGGCAGGAGCCACCGACCCGCCGCTACCCCCCGACCGCTGCCCCCCTCCGCCATTGTCTGCCCCCCCCCGCCGCCTCCGCCGCCTCCGCCCGCCCCCCGGCCCCGCCGCCGCCGCGCCCCGGCCCCGGCCCCGCCGCAGGCACCGCCCGGCCCCGCTCCTCCTCCGGGCTGCCAGCGGGCTTCATCCCTCCCGCTTTGTTTTCTCTCTCTCCCCCCCTCTTTTTTTTTTTTTTTTTCCCTCTCTCGCTCGCTCTCTCTCTTTTTTTTTTTTTTTTTTTTTTTTGGCTTTTCCTCCTCCCTCACCCCCCTGCTTTTTTATTTGTTGCATTCAAATAAACTTTCCTCCCCGGAGGCGTGGTTTCTTCCCGCGGAGGGGGATGGTTGGAGGTTTTGCCCTTTTTTTTTTAATTTAATTTTTAATTTTTTTTTTTTTTCTGGGGGGGCGAAGGGGGCAGAGGAACGCGGCCGCAGAGCTGCCCTCCCGCTCCCAGGCCCAGCAGGAGCACCCCACATCCCCCCCCGCATCCCTCATCCCTTCCCCATCCTCCCCCCTCCCCATCCCTCATCCCCTCCTCATCCTTCCCACCCCCGCCTCCGATCCTTCATCCCCCCGCCCCGCATCCTTCATCCCCTCACCATCCTTCCCCCCTATCCTTCATCCCCCTCACATCCTTCATCCCCATCCCTCCCTCGAATTCTTCATTCCTCCCCCCACATCCTTCATCCCCTTCCCTCCATCTCCGCCTAGTTTTGGGGTTTTTTTTTTTGGAGGGGGGGGATAAGTGAGATAAAATTTGGGTGCCAGGGACAGATCCTTCCCCTTTCCTGCATTTTTCTCCGGCCCCTGCTTTGCAACTCATCTCGGGGAAGGCAGAACACCTTGTTACCAACTTGCAAAGAGCTCCGACAACGCACCGCCCCTCCAACAGACTTTCTCGTGGTTTTTTAGCATCGCTTGTCAGCGCCTGCTATTTGCAGCTCATAACCCCTTTTCCCTCAAGACAACGGATTTATCACTGGGGATGTGAAAAAGGAAGGCGGCTGGAGGGTTGATATTGATGGGTTGAGCTGGGGCCTTGGCAGCGTGGATGGCCACGTAAAGGACATTGCCGTCTCTGTCCCAGGGGCACAAAAAAAATCTGGTGGTGATTAAAAAAAAAAATCCAGCACCCTCCATAAATGCATTTTTTGGACCTAAAAAGTGCCTCCGGCAATGCTGTGAGATGCACCGCCCCAGCAGGTATTCCTTCTCCATATCTCCCTTCCCTCCCTCCACCCTCCTCCCTTGGTTCCCCCGGGGCTGGGTGTCTCCCAGCGGTAAGGACGATGTCCCCATGATGTCACCTGGTGTTCAGGATGGGATTTTGTAAAGAGCCACACATTTCATCACCTCTAGGTGCTGTAGGAGCTGGTCCCCAGGCTGCTGGTGTTGAGCGTCTCACAAGCGAAGGATTTGTTTTGAAGCACCCACCCCATCTCTAAGGCACCCCGTTGTGCCCATCACCCTGGCTTCTAGGCCTGGTGGTATCAAGGGAACTGCTGACAGGACCCCAAGGCTGGGCAGGACATGGTCAGACCCAAAGGGCAAAAATTAGTGAGCTCCATGTGCCTCCTACCCTTAAAACCACCCAAAATTCATGATTCCACCATCAGGGACCCCAGTGGGGTGTCCGGTGGCTGATAGATGTCACTACCTCAGCCCACGTTGTCCCTGCAGCCACCACCGGCCTTTTTGGGACCTGCTTATTTTTTTTCCCCTCAAAGCTGTATTGCGGTTAAATCTTGGCCGGCTTCCTCATCCCATGGGTGCTATCTGGGCACGGGGTGGTGTGACGGGGCAAGGCTCCTCCATGCCTCCCTGGAGGTGGGTGGGCACCCACAGACCCAGCTGAATCTCTCCAAATCTGAATATTTTGCGCCCTCTCCTGGGTCCGGATGGCGTGGCCTGCTGTGTCCCACCCTGTCAACCTTCCTTTTGTCTGAGAAGGGTTGGGGACACCAGGCTGTGATTGTCCCACTGGCCACCACTCTCCCCATCCACGGCATTTTGCCCTTCCATTGTGGGTCCCCAGAAATACATGGGAGGAGATTTCGGCATGGATGAGCTCCGGCAAAGGGAAACTCCAGGGCTGGTTCTGTTTCCTCCATCACTTTCTGTGCTCCAACCCAAAGCTGTTGGCACCATGCATGGTCCTCCCCATCAGGACACGGCCACCAGTCCTGCAAAACCAGATGGCTTGAGCTAACGCTGTCGCAGGAGCCCTCTCCATTCCAGCCCACCGTGATGCTGAGATCTTTGAGTATCATCCAAGATATATGAGGAGAGGCTGAGGGAGCTGGGCATGTTTAGCTTGGAGAAGAGGAGGCTGAGGGGAGACCTCATTGCCCTCCACAACTCCCTGAAAGGAGGTTGCAGAGAGGTGGCTGTTGGCCTCTTCTCCCAGGTGAATAATGACAGGACCAGAGGAAATGGTCTGAAGCTGCGGCAGGGGAGGTTTAGATTAGATATCAGGAAGAATTACTTTACCGAAAGAGTGGTCAGGCACTGGAACGGCCTGCCCAGGGAGGTGGTTGATTCACCATCCCTAGAGGTGTTTAAGTAACGCCTAGATTTGGCACTTCAGGGCATGTTCTAGTGACAGAGATTGTAAGGGGTTTTTTTTCGGGTGTGTGTATGGTTGGACTCGATGATCTCAAAGGTCCCTTCCAAGCATGAAGATTCTATGATTCTATGATTCTATGATTCTAAGAGCTGATGACCACCCTGGGCACCCTCCTCATCCTTGCGACAGCAAGAAGCCACATCGGGACCACCAGCCCTTGGGTGGCTGGGTACCCAAGGAAGATGCCGCTTGTTTGTGTTTGTGAGGAACCAGTTGGGATGATGTTGAGCGTGTGGTCAGGTTCAGGAGGGATGCTTATCTCCAGATATTTGAAGCAAATTAGTTAAATCAACTTAGAAGCGAGCAACTCTGTGGAAAGAGACCTGGGAGTCCTGGTGGACAACAGGATGATCCATGCGCCAGCAACGTGCCCTTGTGGCCACAAAAGCCAATGGCATCCTGAGGGGCATCAAGAAGAGTGTGGCCCCCAGGAGGAGGGAGGTCATCCTCCCCCTCTGCTCTGCCCTGCCCTGGGGAGGCCACAGCTGGAGCACTGGGTCCAGTTCTGGGCTCCCCAGTTCCAGAAGGACAGGGAACTGCTGGAGAGGGGACAGCAAAGGGCTACGGAGATGCTGAGGGGACTGGAACACCTCTCTGATGGAGAAAGGCTGAGGGATTTGGGTCTCTTCAGTCTGGAAAAAAGACGGCTGAGGGGGGATCTTATCAACACTTATAAATACTGAAAGGGGGGGTGTCAGGAGGATGGGGCCAGGCTCTTCTCAGTGGTGCCCGGGGACAGGACAAGGGGTAATGGGCACAAACTTGAGCATAGGAAGTTCCACCTAAACATGAGGAGGAACTTCTTTCCTGTGAGGGTGGCAGAGCCCTGGCACAGGCTGCCCAGAGAGGTGGTGGAGTCTCCGTCTCTGGAGACATTCCAAACCCGCCTGGACGCGTTCCTGTGCCACCTGCTCTGGGTGACCCTGCTCTGGCAGGGGGTTGGACTGGATGGTCTCCAGAGGTCCCTTCCAACCCCTGCCAGTCTGTGATTCTGTGATTCTGTGATACCACACGCAGACAATCTGTGAGAAATGCAGCAAAACAGTTATTCCTATATATATATGTGTATATATGTATGTATACTATATATGTATGTATGTATATATATGTATGTATACTATATATACATATGTACACTGTATAGATACGTATTAGTGTGTTCAGGGTGGAGAATATCTATGCCACGTAGCCTGCGCTGGGCTACAAACCTCCCCCTGCTCGGACGTGTTATATGCGCGTATGTGTAGCGGGTGTATACATGTCTACGTATCCACCTGAAAGAGGGGATGTTTATTCTGTACATCCTATATGTTAAAGAAGACTCGCAGAGCGATTAGTGGTACATCCACCCCGTGCCGTTGAAGCAAATCCCTCCTTGCTAGGAGGAAGCAACATCCAGCCAGAGGCTGCGGGGAGCAAAGCTCAAGCCCCAACCCAGCGCGGGGTCGGTGGCATGGCCAAGTCAATGGTGGGATGTGCGGTGACATGGCTGAGGACCTCGAGTAGCTCAGTGGCATCGGTTTCCTGACTCCTGGCATCGTGTCTTGGTGCAGCAGCTCTGATTTTGGTGGTTCCTAGGTAGGAGGTGACAGCAGGACATTGAGGATGCCAGGATGGGCCAGATATGGGGTGCTGGGCTAAGCAAGGAGCTGGACCCAGGTGATGCTGAAAGTCCTCAGGCAGGTGACACACTGTTGGCTTGTGTCTAACCCAGCCCATGGTCATCACTTGGAAATCCAGCATGGGTGTCCCAGTTGCCCTTATGTCCCCCTTGCCAGCTCCAGTCTGGCCAGGGGTGTTCTTCCACCATTTTGCAGCACCAGTGGCACCAGTGGGCCCAAGTCTCTTACTGGCCTGTTCCCATTCTGGGGACTGGAGGATAGAGATGTCCCAGTATTACCCCCTAAAATGTCCGTGATGCTGATCTCGAGCTGGAAAAACACATGGCCCCATGTGCCCCAGACAGGTACGAGCTAAGCCAAACCCTCCCCAGCACTCTTGTGGCCCCATCAGGGACACTTTAAATGAGAAGAGGGAGAAATTGCCCTCCAGCAGCTCATCCTGAGCCAGGGACCATGTCCTCCATGGTCCCACTGCATTCTCCGTGGTCCCACCAGTGGTTTTTATTGCATTGGTGGCTTGGGCACCAGGGAAACATGGTGCTAAACTGCTCAAACCAAGCAACTGAGCCAGAGAGAGGACACTGGATCTGTGCTGCGATGGGGTTAATACTGTGTTGCTGCAGGCTGGAGATGGGATGAAAGTACTGAAAGCTCAGGAGATGCTGTCCTCCTGTCCTCCAGCATGTCTCCATCTGAAGCCATCTCTGTTCTGTGGAGCTTAAAGCCAAAATTGCTCCATGTGTTGTCCTGGTGTCAGCAAGGTGGCCCTCATCCTCACCTAAGAGCCGTAGGTAACACAATTGTCATGCCGCCACTTGGAGCTCATCTTGTCAAGGAGGTAACGGGTGCTCTCACGAAACTTGCGTTTGGTGAAGTAAAAGAGAATGGGATCAAGGACACTGTTCATGCTGGCAAAGGGACGCGTGCACTTGTAGGCAATGGCAAACGCCTGCAGAGCCGGGCAGGGCAGGCTGGGTGAGGAACGGACAATCAGGTAGATGGTCTTGGTGAGGTGGAAGGGGAAGAAGCTGATGGAGAAGACGATGACCACGATGATGATCATACGTACAGCTTTGTCCTTCCTCTTGTGCACCGCCAAGCCGATCAGCTCATCCTTCTGGCACAGGATCCGGGCCATGTTGCAGTAGCAGCCGAGGATGGCCATGAAGGGCAGCAGGAAGCCGGTGACGGTGAGGGTGATGCCGTAGGGGAAGTAGGCAGCAGAGCGATCCGGTGGGCTCAGGTCGTAGCAGACAGTACGGTTCCTTTGGGTGCCGGTGGAAGCGAAGACAAAGGTGGGCAGGCACTGGGCGATGACGATGAACCACACCGCGGCACACACCAGCCATGTCAGCTTCTTCCCCTTCTTCTTGTGCCATGAGGCCAAGGGGTGGCAGATGCCCAGGTACCGCTGGATGCTGATGCAGGTGAGGAAGAAGATGCTGCCGTGTAGGTTGGTGTAGAACTGGAAGCGGATGAATTTGCAGGTGAAGTCCCCAAAAGGCCAATAATCCTTCTGGGTGTAGTTGTAGATGAGAAGCGGGAGGGAGCAGACGTAGAGCAGGTCAGCCATGGCCAGGTTCAGCATGTAGATCATGGACCGGCTGAGAGCCTTACGGGCCACCCAAATCTGCCCAATGACCACAGCGTTCAAGGGCAACCCCACCATGAACACCAAGGAATAGACCAGGGGCAGCAGGACCTGCTTGAACTCCTCATGGAAGGTGCACGAGTTCCTCCCAGCCCCTATGAGGGCTGTCAAGTTGGCCATGGTGGTGGTTCCCCCTGTCAATGTCCTCTCCGCTGGTGTGGCCCCTTTAGCAGCACCTGCGAATGACAAAGGGGATGGTTGGTGACTTGGCCACACGGTGTCACAGCCACCCTAGCAAGATGAACCTGGACCAATTGTGTGTGTCCCCATAGACCCATCCTTCTGGATTGGGGCAACCCTCAGTATCCACACAAGCTGGGGGATGAAGGGATTGAGAGCAGCCCTCCCAAGAAGGACTTGGGGGTACTGGTGGATGAGAAGGTCGACTTGAGCCGACGATGTGCACTGGCCACCCAGAAAGCCAACTACATCCCCAGCAGCGTGGGCAGCAGGGCGAGGGAGGGGATTCTGCCCCTCTGCTCCGCTCGGGGGAGACCCCCCTGCAGTGCTGCCTCCAGCTCTGGGGCCTCAGCACAGGAGAGACACGGAGCTGCTGGAGCCGGGCCAGAGGAGGCCCCGGAGATGCTGGGAGGGCTGGAGCCCCTCTGCTGGGAGGACGGGCTGAGAGAGTTGGGGGGGTTCAGCCTGGAGAAGAGAAGGCTCCGCGGAGACCTTGGAGCCCCTTCCAGCCCCTCAAGGGGCTCCAGGAAAGCTGGGGAGGGACTCTGGATGAGGGAGGGGAGCCATGGGACAAGGAGGAACGGTTTTAAACTAAAAAAGGGAGATTCAGACCAAATCTAAGGAAGAAATGTTTTACGCTGAGGGTGGTGAGACACTGTCCCAGGTTGCCCAGAGAGGTGGGAGATGGCCTATCCCTGGGAACATTCCAGGCCAGGTTGGACGGGGCTCTGAGCAACCTGGTCTATTCAAAGACGTCCCTGCTTATTGCAGAGGGGTTGGACTAGATGGCCTGTAAATATTACCCAGGCCAAACCATGTCACCAACCCAAACCATTCTGCGATTCCATGATTCCAAACCACGATGATGGATTTAGAGGTCTATCAGGAAGATGAAGGTAGAGAGAGCTGGACCGTATGGGGTGGTGACACACGGGACAGTGTGGTGGCCATGCTCACCACCACCATCTCAGCTGCGCTTTCCCTTGCGCTTGCACCCCACAGAAAGGTTAGCACAAGGCCAAACCACCCTCATCCGGGTGCTGGAGAGGAAATTGCAGCAGGCCGGGCCGTTAGCCACGGCATGGCTTCCTGCTCCTCTGCAGGGGGTGCCAAAACCCTTCGGCCAGTCACCCGAGCGGGCTGCGTCCTCTTGAGTTTCGGGAGATGCCACCTGCACGGAGGCCAGCACGACCCACAGAAGTTTCATAGTTACTTTAATCTGGGAATTGAGACTGGTGACACTCTGGTTCCGGAGGTTTTCGGTCTTTTGGGTCTAAGAGAGCCCATCCACGTGGCCTCTAGGCTGCTCTGAGCTGGAGAAGAGGCCACCTGCTTTTCTTAGAGGCTGAGACTGGTGCGAAAGACGTGGTCCTGCAGCACGGAGAGACACCCCCCCCCGACCCCAGCCACATCACTTGGTGGAATCCTTCACCGTGCCACCCATGGGTGCTACACGCTCCTGAGGGCTTGGGCAGAGCCGCTTCTCCTTCCTCCTCTCGCTTCTTCCATCGCCTGCAGACCTGTCTGCTGTCCCAGTTGGTGGCACTGGGGTGGCACTGGCTTCCCCTCACATGCCCTGGTGGCAGCCCTGACCCCTAGCAGGGACGAGCTTGCCAGGAAATGGGGTGGCTGGTGTCCCCACACAGGCTGGGAAGGGAAACTGAGGCAGGGAGGGGGAGTGGCTGAGCTCCAGCCAGGTGCATGGGGCAGAGGGGACCAGAGGGGGACAGACGAGTCCAGGGGCTGTCCCGTTAGCTCGTACCACCCTGGTGGCCCCATTTCGGGTCTTTGGGGATTTACCAGCCCCAGAGAACAGCCCGGCGATGGCGTCAAGCTTGGGGAGAGTGTTGGGGTGGGGACAACCTCATGTTTGGGGGTGCAGATCAGTTCCCCCCCTGCCCTCCCTGCTGCTGCAGAACACTCCTACCCCCTGGCACACCACTAAGCCCCTTTGGCACCCACTGAGCGCCTGTGCCACCCCACTGAGCCCTCCCTAGCACCCTGCTGAGCCCCCCCGACACCCCACTGAGCCCCCGCTCACCCCATTGTACCCACTGTCACCCAGCTCCAGGCAGTCCCAGCTCCCACCTCTGCCACCTCCAAGCCAATAAGTGCTCCATGGTTGTGAATTGCTCTATCCCCTGGGGACCCCCAAACCTTCCCCAGGACCCCAAGCCAGGGCAGCACCCATCCCAGCCCCCACCCTGGGCACCCACAGGAGCCTCTGCCATCCCACGGGTCCTCGCAGAAACACCGCCGTGACACTGGGGACATGGTGGCCAGCAAGAAGGGTGGGGGGGTCCTGGGGGACCTGGGACCGTGTCTTACCTGCTGGGGTGGTAGGGGGTGCCACAGAATGCTGGGACACACTGCTCTGCCCAGTGCCCGGACACATCTGTGGCCTCAGGGTGCTGCGCTCGCCCCATTGAGCAACGCTTCCCCTTTCCACCCAATGGCAGCACCCTGGGGAGATGGGGAACAGAAACCTGGGCGGCAGGGTGGGCACTGCGCTGCATGGCACGGCACCGTGGGCACTGCGTGGCACAGCAAAGGGAGGGTGGGCACTGCAGGACATGGCACCATGGGCACTGCTTGGCACTGCGGGGCAGGGTGGGCACTGCACCGTGCCGCATGGCATGGCACGGCACGGCACAGCACTGCCCGACAATGCATGGCACTGCATGGCGGAGTGGCACTGCACTGCATGGCACGGCACTGCATGGCACAGCAGGGCAGGGTGGGCACGGCAGGACATGGCACCAGCGTTACCGCTTGGCACTGCGTGGCAAGGTGGGCACTGTACTGCATGGCACGGCACTGCATGGCATGGTGAGCATTGCACCGTGCCACGTAGCAGAGCACTGCATGGGTCCGCATGGCAGGGTGGCACTGTACTGCATGGCATGGCACTGCATGACGCTGCAAAGGCAGGTTGGGCACTGCCGGACATGGCACCGTGGGTACCGCATGGCACCATGGGCACTGCACTGCATGGCACGGCACCGCATGGCACAGCAGGGCAGGGTGGGCACTGCAAGGCATGGCACCACGGGCACTGCTTGGCACTGTGGGGCAGGGTGGGCACCGCAGGGCACGGCAACAGGGGCACTGCGTGGCAGGGTGGGCGCTGTACTGCATGGCGCGGCGCTGCATGACACGGTGGGCATTTGCACCGTGCCACGTAGCAGAGCGCTGCACGGCGCTGCAGGGCAGGGTGGGCACTTCATGGCATGGCTCTGCGTGGCACAGCACCATGGGCACCGCACGGCACCGCATGGCACTGCACAGCACTGCGTGGCCGCACAGGTGCGGCATGGCACAGCACAGCCCGCGCCAGCACCTCCATCACACCCCGTACACACGTCCCCACCCCCTACGCACGCACCTGGGCCCCCTACACACACATATGCAGGTTCCCTACGCACACACGCGGACACACGTGCGCACACCCCTATGGACACGCCCCACATGTGTGCATGGGCACGCACCCCCATCACGCCCCCAAAAGAGATGTACCTGGACACCAAGGGACATCCAGAGCTGGCAAATGCCACCAGGGCCAGGGAAGCACCCCAGACCCAGCTCCGGGATACCATTATGCGGCCGGCTGTGGCAAATGCCATCAGCCCTTGAATTTTTGGTCTTATCCCCCATTTTAGGGTCTTTTTGCCCATTTTTGAGTCTTTCCCCCTATTTTTAGCTCTTTCCAAGTGTGGGCATCTGGGGCAGATGCTGGGGACAGGGAGGGCACCAGGTATGGTGGCACCAAGGGAAGGAAGATTGCTCCTTGTCCTTATCCTTGTCCTTGTCCCCTCTCACTGCAGCCATACAAGGGAAACTGAGGCACAGGCACTGGGTCTGAAGCAAATGAGTGTGGTTCACGCCCCATTTTAATTGATTTTCTCCCCAAAACACCCCTCGAAGGAGTGTTTGGAGGAGGGATGCTAAGGAACATGCCCAAGACTACATAAGCCATCGGTGGCAGAGGGTATTCATAGCCAGACCTGAGCCAAAAATACAATGAGGAGCTGAAAAACAACGGACCTCCCCCCCCCACCTCCCAAAAAATGGTAAATGAGTAAAAAACCCCCTTTGTAACAGGGAAACGGAGCACTGAATGCCAGTGCTGCCGGGCTGGGAGGGACAGGAAAGCTGGAGGAGAGAAGAAAAAATCTCTCCCGATCCCAGGAAAAACCCAGCTGTGGGATGAGCCGAGCACAACCTTTCTATTAGACACCAGAGAATCCCCACCCCAACTCTACCCACTGCCTGCAGCCACCTGTAACCCTGCAATCGCAGCCTGCCAGCGCCCACAAATCACCGCTGTTTCCAATTAACGAAACCACATCAAGACACGGCCTCATCCTGCTGCTGGGCCCGTTGGCACGTCCCCGGGTCGTGATCTGCCCTGGCGGATTAGCCCCAAAGTCCCTTTTTTCACCCCAAAAAAACCATCAGAGGAATCCCTGCCAGCCCTTGGAGTGATGGGTTGGGCACCCCCCGTGCTCGGCCTGCCCTAAAAACAGACATCCGTGGGATTACGGAGACCGGGTCTCTGCGCCCTGACGCCGCGGTGATGGGCACTGGGAGAATTCCTTCGCGAAATGAGACTTGCGGGGGGGGGAGGGGGGGGCGGCGGGAAGGGGACGCCCTGACACCCTGGTGATGGGCACCAGGTGAAATGAGACTTGCGGGAAGGGGTGGGGGGGAAAAAAAGGGGTGCCCGTGGTGTTGGGGTGCTCCGTAGGATGGTGTCACCCCCATCCCGTGGGTTTAAGGGGCCTGAGAAGGAGGAACTGGGTTAAGAAAGAGAAGTGGGACTGCTCTGCGGCCAGACGGGGAAGAGATTAAAAATAATCGCCAGCTCCGCTCGCCAGCGGCTGCAAGCTTCCTCCAACATGTGCCGGCACAGCTTTGCCCCCCTCCGACCACCTTTGCTTTCAAACCATCTCATGCAAGCCCTTCTCCGGCGAAACGAGCTTTAATTAACACCCTGATATTAATATGAAGGGGGTTTCTGCAGCCTTGCTACAGCGGGAAAGTATTTTGGCTGCTGCTGCCCTCGGATGGGGTATGGGGGACGGCTTCCTCCCTTGGAAACCCTCCTCCTTGGTTTGTCCCTGGGAGGAGACCATGGTGGGGACATCTTGGTGGCTTGATGGCAGGGCTGGGATGGCGGAGATGGAAGCGAAAGCTCCAGCTCAGCAGATTTCGAAGGGGATGAAGGGGGGATGCTCCCGCCCAGTGTGTCCCTTGGCCGAAGCCACAATGTCCCTGTCCCCAAACACCTCTTGGCTGGTCTCAAAACACCTTCAGGTGGCCATGGACGTGTCCCACCTGGCCCAGTGTGGTCGGGGAACAAGGCTTGGGTGTTTTCAGGGAAATCTCCATTTATCAACGCCTGAAAGTGTAACGGTGTGGCCATATTGGGCCAGAGAGGCCTTTTTAGGTGCTTAATGTAGACTCGTGGGGTCAGGGCGCAGGAACAGTCCCTGTGGCAATGGCGGGTGGCTCTGCCACCGATGTACTCTGTCCTCAGGTGACTCCCTTCACCTCCCCATGCTCTGGTGCCCCCGTCTCTAAAATAAATCAGCATCTCAGGGATGCTCTGAACAACCCGGGCAGCGTTTTTCTGCTGGAAATGGGAGATGCTGGGGGACAGGGGAGGTGCAATGAGTTGGCCCGGTCTCAGCCGACAGCGCCGAGGCTCTGGCTGGGCTTGTATAAACCCATTCGTCGAACCATAGAATCACAGAATGGTTTGGGTTGGAAAGGACCTTAAAGATCATCTCGTTCCAACCTCCCTGCCCTGGCCAGGGACACCTCCCACCGGACCAGGCTGCTCAGAGCCCCATCCAACCTGGCCTTGAGTATATATTCATATATACATATATATTCATATATACACACAAACATATAGGCACATATAAAGCCATGTTCACCCCCATGTACACACATATGCACAAAGGTATATATACAAGCATATACACCTCTCCGTATAAATACACCTCTATACATATATACCTCTATAGATAAATACACCTCCATGCATACATACCTCTCTCTCTGTATAACTCTATGCATAAATATACCTCCCTACATATATACACAAACATATATGGCTCTACACACATGTATACAGACACACACACGTACATTTCTCTATACAAATATATAGAACACACACACACACACACACATTTCTCTATACATATATATAGAAATACGTCTCCATTCACACACACATATATACAAACTTCTCCACCTATATACACAAACACGTGTCTCCAAGCACATGGACCTACACGCGTGTATATACATAACTCTGTCCATATACACACACATATATTTATGCCTCTATACACACATCTATGCACACATGCTCATACATACAAATATGTGTATACCTCTGTGTGTATATGTGTACAAATACATATAGATAGATATATCTGTGATTCTACGATCTCTGGATCTGACCCAATGCTCTCTGGATCCGGCTCCATCCTCTCCAGTTCTGCCTCGTCCTGCCCAGTCGATCTGATCTGCTTGGGTCCAGTCCTGCCTGGTTCAGTCTCATCCGCTTGGGTCTGATCCTGTCTCGCCTGGCCCCATCCTGACTGGTTCGGTCTGACCCACCGAGGTCCGATGCTGCATGGTTCAATCTGACCCATTCGCATCCCATCCTGCCCAGTTTGGTCCAATCCTGACTGGTTCGGTCTGACCTACTCAGGTCCCGTCTTTCCCAGTTTGGTCTGACCCTCGGGTCTCATCCTGAATTGGTTTTGTCTGACACAATCTGGCCCAATCCTGCCCTGTCTGGCCCCATCCTGCCCACTTTGGTCTGACCCTTTTGGGGTCTGATCCTGCCCCATTCACTCTGACTCTCTCGGGTCCGATCCTGCCCAGTTTGGCCCCATCCTGCCCAGAGTGGTCTGACCTGCTCAGGTCCGATTCTGCACAGTTCAATCCGACCCGCTCGGGTCCCATCCTGTCCAGTTTGGTCTGAGCCTGTCGGGTCTCATCGTGCTTGGTTCCGTCTTAACCCCTCGGGTCTGATCCTGCCCGGTTCGGAATAACCCCGTCAGATCCCATCCTGCCTGATCCCCTCAGGTCTGATCCTGCCCAGTTCGGTCTGACCCTCGGGTCTCATCCTGAACCGGTTTTGTCTGACACGTTCGGGCCCGATCCTGCCCGGTCTGGCCCAATCCTCCCCAGTCCGGTCTGACCCTTTTGGATCTCATCCTGCCCGGTTCGGTCAGATCCACCCAGGTACCATCTCACCCGGTTCGATCTGGCCCTCTCGGGTCCCATCCTGCCTGGTCCGACCCCATCCCGCCCGGTTCCCTCTGACCCTGTCGGGTCCCATCCCGCCCGGTTCCCTCTGACTCTCTCGGGTCCGATCCTGCCCGCTTCGGTCTGACCCTCTCGGGTCCCATCCTGCCGGGTCCGGACCCATCCCGCCCGGTTCCCTCTGACCCTCTCGGGTCTCATTCCGCCCCGGTTCGGTTGGTCCCGTCCCTCCCGTACGCGGCACTTACCGGCAGCGGGATACGCCGGGTCGGCAGCAGCGCTCAGTGCCCGGGGCCGCCCCGCTGCCGCCCGCCGCCGGCCCCGCTCCGCCCCGGGGCCGCCCCGCTCCTCCCCGCTCCTCCCCGCTCCGGCCCCGGCACCTGCGGAGGCTGGGGAAGGGTCACAGCTGGATTGGGGGCGGCGGGGGAGAGAAAAAAACATCTGGGCTGGGGGGCCGACAGCTGCCTGCAGGGGGCTACCATGCAAACATCTGGCTTGGCACCACAGGCAAACATCTGGAGTGAATGGCGAGGCGGGGGGGTGTGTGCTTCCATTAACTCCCAAAGTGGGATTTACAGAGTGGGATGCTCATGCACCGGTCAACAGCTGGATTTTCCTGGCCGGCCGGAAACTGGGACCCGCTGCAGGGAGCAGCTGGGTGTTGGGGACAGGGTCTCCCCGTGGCACCGGGTCTCAGCCGAAGGGGTCGGTGGCTTCTGTACTCATTAACCAAGCGCTCGAGCCTCCGCGCTTCCTGAGCAGGGCTATTAAAGAGCAATAAGGAAAGGAACCCCGGGGGAAAGTGTCGGGTATGAAAGGGCCGATGCATAAACAGCCCAGGGATGCCGGGACTACGCGGGATAGAGGGCTTGGCCCTTCCTTTCCCTGGAAGCCCAGTTTGCCCTCCAAAGTTATTCCCTTCCTTCCTTTTCTGGGGTTTGTGATGGGTCTTGGTGAAGGAGGAGGGGAAGGAGGCGTCAACTGGCATTGTTCGGATGACGGAGCACCATGCGGGGGGCTTGCTGGCGTCGCCTCGTTGAGCAATGCACCCCCAGAACTGGCACCCAAATACGAGAAGGGTTTTGGGCAGGCACTGGGCTGCAGGGTGCGGGATGGGGAGGTGGAAGGATGCCGCAGCCCGCCTGCATCCCGCTGGCGCCTGCACCACAGCGGACAACAACGGGCTTTCATCGATCCTGGCACGAGCCCGCGGCCAAGCCAGGCAACAGGGCCACGGGGGAGATGGGCTCTGGCGAGAGCAGCCGGGAATATTTGCAACCACAGCCAGGCTGGAGCCGTCACCCTCATCCCGGGGCTGCCCGGGCTTGTGGGGTTGGGTTGGCGATGGCTCGGTGCCCTGGTGAAATTCCCTGCTCCCTCAGCCGCCACGAGGAGACGGAAACTGGGGGGGGGGAAAAGTGTCTTTCCCCAGAATAAAGCAGAAAACACGCCTTGTGCAAACAAGCCCAGCAGCCTGCCGTGGGGAGCCCAGGGTTTTCCGCAAGCATCCTGGGAATGCAGCTGAGAACAGACACAACTCACTCCTCCGATGAGTCACTAGTGAGAGCCTCCAGCACTGCCTCCATCTTCGGGGCAAGCTCCGAGCTGGTGAAAACTGGTGTCCTCCTCCCTCCTGGTATGGGAGGTGTCCTTGCGGATCACCAAGGTGAATGCCTCATTGCCAGCTGTCCCAGTGTGGGGACACTGTAAATAGTGGAGGGAGTGTTAAAAAAAAAAAAAAAAAAAAAAAAAAAAAAAAAAGGAAAGAAAATAGTGGCTCCTGGCCGCCTGCCAGCCCCAACCGCCTCCACTGAGCCCGGCAGCCGGACCCATAGCCTCCAGCCCAGCTCTACGGCACCTGGAATAAAGGGGAACACCTGCCCCCCCCCCCCAAAAAAAAGACATTTTGGGGGTTGAGCAGGGATGGAAGAGGCAAATTTGGAGGCAGCAGCGAGGCTAAAAAAGAGATTTCAAGCATGGCATTGTTTTTACACCTCTTTTTATCCATGCAAAAGGCGGACGAAGCTCTTTGGGAAAAATAATTGGGGAAAGGGAATAGCCTGGGACTCTCTTGCCGTCTCACCGATTGAATTAATCCCTGGCCAAAAGGCCTGGCCCGGGGACTGGCTTTGGCCTCGCGAGACTCCTTGGCCGCCTGGTTTCTCTTCCTCTGGCTGGATGTTGCCAGTAATTGCGTTAGCGGCTGATTGCAGGAGACCTTTGCTGCTGCTGCCCAGGGTAATTGCACCTTCCCACCGGGCTCCGTGTTTCCAGTCGCCAGTGGGTCGCAGCAGGATGCCAGGAGGGAGACAGGATCACCCATGATGGAGGCCAAGGAAGCAGTGGGGACCTGGGGCCATGTTCCTCCAACCGATGCAAAACTCTTGTTGGAGGCGAAAAGCAGCATTTTTCAAATGCTGAAGCTTTGTGAAAGCCTCGGGGCAGGGATGTCCCCATGACCAGACGCTGGACGTCCCCATGGGGAGGGTCCTACAGGGCTTTCAGGTTCTCCCCCAACCCAGACATCCCAGGGGCACTGGCTGGGTCCCTCCTGCCTCGGGCTCCGCGACAGCTCACCAGACCAGAGATGTCTTGCATGAAAAATTTCTAAAAAAAATAGCTAAAAGCTATTTATAATGGAAATGAAGTTAATTTCTCATGTCCTCTTGACAACACCAGCCTGCCAGGGTGGTGGACCTGGTAGAGCTTGCTCATGAGGAGGTGACCCGTGATGGCAACTTTCTCTTTTTTAACCAGGTCAGAGGAGATGGTCACGCCAGGCTCACCTGCAGACATCTGCTACCCCAGCACCTGCCTTTGAGTCCACAAATTTTTGGCAAAGAAGGTGTTTGGTGAAGAAAGCCTCATCTCTTGAGGTCCACTGTGATGTCCCTCTCTGTCCTTTTGCTGCAAATCAATGTTCACCACAGTCAAATGAGTGCAGCTACCTGGCTACCCCAAGAGAAGATGACAAGTCTCATTGCTGGACCTCTGTTTTGAAGAAACTGTTCTAATCTTCAATCCCCATTTCTGCGATGGGTCCCAGGTCCACGTTTCTGGCCATCCAGCCCAAATTTCCTTCTGGAGGTGATGAGGACCCAGAAACAGCCTGCAAGCCCAATGCACCCATTCTGCCGGGAGGTCCATGGGAGTGCCGGGAAACCTTGGCTTTCATGGGAATTCAGACAAAAAAGCCTTGGCTTTGCTCCAAGTGGCAGCTGACCCGCCATTCCTATGCCTCAGCATTTCTGAAGAAGTGTACTTAGCTCATTTTCCTCTCCAACCTGCTTTCCTAGAGCCCTGCGGACGTCAGCAGAGGAGGAAGGGGTTGCTGAGCTTCTCCTCCTACCAGCACATAGATGATTAATGCCTTGATCTTTGCAGGCTTCCTTTCCTCTTGCTGGCACGTCCTGATGTGCCTCGGGGACTCAGGGTTTCTTCCGCTCATCACTTTTCTTTGCACAGGAATCCTCAGGAAGCAAAGCAGAGCACGAGGATCCAGGCGTGGGTGGTGTCTTAGGCTCCAGTTTCATCTGTGACTTCAGTAGAAGGAAAGTGAGGGGTGTTTGGGAGGTGGTCCCGGTGCAAGAGACCTCATCTGTCTGCTGGTGAAGCAGGTTGGGAAGGGAGATTTTGGGACTCACATCTATGGGTCTTTGCAGGCAGGAAATCCCAGGGCTTGGGGCATGCGGGGTCCTTGTAGCAGAGGTTTCCGACGTGGGTCTTCACACTTTGTGGCTACCTTTGAGAGGTCTTCAGCAGTCCCACTGCTAGGAGGCTCTGCAAAGAGGGAGGTCATTGGCTCTCACTGCCCCATCCTCGCGAATTGTACTTTCTACCTTTGAGGACAGAGCTGTGGTCTGGGGTGGGGACATCTCTGAACTTTGCATCCTCGAGTGGAAATCAAACGCCTCCAGGTCGGCCACAATCTCTCCTTCAGCTCTTTCTCCTCCTTCCCATGGCAGCAGATCACTCAGCCCTTTTGGGTTTTCACCCCTCTGTGCCTCTTCACATCCTAGGAGAGCCCCGAGCTCCTGAAGCTCAGCACAGTGATGGCCATCTCAGTCTTCTCACCGACACACCTCTTCATAAATACCCATCGTCCCCATCCCCCATGATGAGAGACCATGCTATGGAGCAGATATCAGGTGATAATAAAAAAGTGTCCAAAAGCAGTCTCAGCTCCCCATGGGGACCTGCAGGACCCGGCCCCACTGCCAGCTGTGTAGGGAGTGGTGGAGGAGCACGCCGTGTCCCTTTGGCTCACCACCTCCAGGCTCCTCCGCTTTCCAGACCGCATCCACAGGGAGCAATAAGGAGGTCAAAGCACACAAGACCTGCAGGTACCTTTGGTATTTCCCATCCAGGAAAGATTTAAAATAACTAACGCCGACTTGTTGCTGTTTCCTCAATAGCTTGTTTGCTTTGGCTCTTGGACCAGAGGCTGTTCTCCAGCTGGAGAGTTTTTTCTGGTAAACAATTGCCCCCAGTTACAACCAGGGATGAAGGGTAGAAATGTTGATGGAGATGCCTCCTTTTGGGGTGCCACCATCCCAGCAGGACCACACACCCAGGCACATTTGTAGTGCAAAAATACCTATTTCAAGGTTGAAAACCAGCATCTCGGGTATGATCAACCTGAGTGACTCCATGACCATGGTCCATCACTGTAAACCAGGGCCAAACACAAGTGTCCTGACTTGCCACCATGCGCACAGGAGCACAGATTGTCACCTGCCTGGTGGCCACCCAACACTTGGGTCTTATGGACGGGTTGAGGCAGCACAAGGGTGAGATGGGCAAATTTCTTTCATGCCTGGATGTGAGTCACCAAGAACCCAGCAATTTTGTGAACTGTCAATTTAACGCTTTGCATTAAAAGCTACCCCTTGGTACAACTTCTTGTTGCTTCCCCAGGAGCCCCACGCTCAGTTCTGCTGCTCCTGCAGCAAGCGAGAAGGGATTTTGCGTGTGATGAGTTCACTTGGGACTTCCAAGCCATGGCTCAAATCTCCCAGCTGGATGGATGTGCAATTTTTAGTCTGTGCTGATAGTTCGTGCCTTTCTGTAATGGGAACATGAAGTCTTTCGCTGCTTTTTCTGCTCCTCAACACCACTAAACGCAATGCCGTTGACTCAGGATGTCCTTCCCCTTGCCAAGGGCTGTGAGGATGTAGTGGGACCCTTGGGGACTCTTGAGCAAACAAAATAACCTCCATGCATGAGGCATCTCCCATAGGCACCAAAACCTTCCAGGAATTAAAATTCAGAGCATGGACCATTTGCATTCCAGGAGCATGCAGGGACCTGCTCAACTCTGGGGCTGGTTCTCCTTTGCCTGCAGGTGGGTCCATCACACCCAACTACCACAGAAAATATTTAATCCATGGTGTGCCATTCCTTCCATTGAAAAGGGGACTAAACCAGACATTTATTTTGGGATAAAAACATCTGTTTCATGTCCAGCATTGTCGGCGAAGTTTTCTGCATGAGGCAACTCACGTGTCCTTGCTTCTCCCTTTCGGTTCTGCTTCTCAGAAGATCATGCTGTGCCCTTGAAGAAGGCAAAAGGGGAAGCCATGTCCCAAGTGGGGTTTTTCTTTATTCCAAGAATTTGTCTCTTTCTTATAAAAACACGACTGTTTTTCTCTGGAAAAGAGCAGAATTACAGAAACAAGGTGAAATTTAGACCCAAGTTTTCTCTTCTGCCACTTATATAGGTGGGCACAAACCCCACCAGTGCTTGAGGTTTCTACTCAGCTAAACCAAAGGTGATGGTAACATTTTATAGGAAGATTTTGGAGATATCCTTGATATTAATACTCCTTGATTTATGGATAACAGGTTACTGTGCGCTGCTTGCTGGGAGATGGCTGCACCACAACTTACTGGAGGTTTTACAGGGAGCATCCCCGTATAGAGACCATTTCATCACCTCCCTCCTCAAATGGGGATGATTCCCATCTTTTTCTCCCCGCCTAATCCAACAAGAAACCCCTCGCATCCCCTTTTCTGCAAGCAGAGAAGTGCTTGAAGCTCCAGAAAACCCACTCAGGGCTTGCTATAGGGTTTGCTTTGGCTTATGGACAACATAACCCCCATAGCAGCAAGAATTAGGGGACTGGGGCCAACTCGGTGGCCCAGGATAAGGAGCGGGACAGGAATAGCTTCCCAGGATGGACTCATTTTTCGCAAGGATGTGGTCCTCATGCAGCAGTGCCGGGAGAAGCCTTACGCTTGGCAGCATCTTCTAAACAAACCTCGGAGCAGAGCCAGTGCCCAGACGTTTTGTACAAACACCCGGGTGAAACTATAACAAGGAAAACACAATCCCGGGGGGTCCCGGCCATCAACTGTCTGGGTTTGGGCAAACCTGGGTATGGTTGTTGCACCTTCTCTTTCAACGCAGTGGCTTGCAGCACCATGTTTGGAGTTTTGGGTGCTGCCGGGAGGGAGGATGGTATTTGGGTGCCCGTACGGCACAGGAGCGTGGCCAGGAGATGCTCATGGATGCTCAGGAGATGCTGATGTGGAGGTCAGATCCATCCTTGGGCGTTTTAAGACCATCCTGAGCAAGGAGGTCTGTGTTCATCACTGCTGGGAGAGAGAGGGTGGACCAGGGAGCTCCTGTGCTGCGATGACCCCAATCTGTGAATACCCAGCTTCCAGTTAACACCTAGAAAACTCTCCAGGACCCTCAAATGGAAGGTTGTACCCCATGTCTGCTATGGGTGAAGCCTCCCGGATCAGCAGGCAGGGCCCTCCTGCCCTCAACCCGCCTGTCCTGCACCACCTGGGACGCCCGAGACCTGCCCAAGCCAAAAATGTTCAAGCAGGTCCGTCCCGTTGGGGTTGTGTTGCAAAACCGAGGGAGCAGAGCAAAGTTCTGCACATCGGCGGGGAGGGAGGAGGGAAAGCTGGTGCCAAACGAGATGAGCTCGTTCCCCTCGCACTTGCGTGTGCCGGCAGGCAGCGCGGGCAGCGTGGGCAGCAACCTGCACAGGCAGCAGCGGGGGACTTAATTCACACCCCCGCTCCAGGGTGCTGTGATTGCCCGTTTTGCAGGGTATCAGCCTCTCTAATGTGTATATTTTTTTATCCTTTTTTTCTTGCAAATGAGGTTTGATTTTGATTTGGTTTTATTTTATTTTATTTTATTTTGGGGTTTTTCACTTCACTTCATTTAACTTTTTCCTTTCCCTTTTTCCTTTCCCTTTTTCCTTTCCCTTTTTCCTTTCCCTTTTTCCTTTCCCTTTTTCCTTTCCTTTCCTTTCCTTTCCTTTCCTTTCCTTTCCTTTCCTTTCCTTTCCTTTCCTTTCCTTTCCTTTCCTTTCCTTTCCTTTCCTTTCCTTTCCTTTCCTTTCCTTTCCTTTCCTTTCCTTCTCTCCTCTCCTCTCCTCTCCTCTCCTCTCCTCTCCTCTCCTCTCCTCTCCTCTCCTCTCCTCTCCTCTCCTCTCATCTTTTCTATCCTATCCTATTCCGTTCCTTTCCGTTCTATTCTATTCTATTCTATTCTATTCTATTCTATTCTATTCTATTCTATTCTATTCTATTCTATTCTATACGTGGACACGGCTGGACAGCTTAGAGCCAGCACCAGGCTCCGGGAAAGACAGACGTACATCATTTTAAACCCCTTTACTCAGGCTGGGAGCTGCCGGTGCCTGGGTTCCTCTCTTTCTATGCACGTCAAACCGAGAGCCCTGATCTCAGCAGGGTGGCGGTTGCTTTAACATAAACCGTAGGGATAAAGGCGCAGGCAGGCCTTTAGCATAAACAGAAAAAAACCTTGTGAAATAGGTTTAATTTAATATATCCAGTAATCCTAGGCATTCTCACTTCCTTCCTGTTATTATCTGACATGAAGCTCTATTCCTGGATACTCAGAAAAAATTATTCAAAGGAAAACTGAAGAATAACAAACATGGGATTAAAATAAAACCAGAAAAATAATGGGAACGACGGACAAGAAGCTGGTTGGGCTTCCAGGAAGGTTTGAGGAGAATCTCCCGCAAAGGGACGTGACTGTGCCACACTCTGAATCGCCGTTGGAGGGGGAGAGGAAGGTGCTATGTTGCCTTCAAGACCAACTGCAATTGCAGCAGCTGGTGGGCTTGGACCTGTTCGGTCCAAACTGGATCATCTCAGCAGGGTGGTTGGAGAAAGAGCCATCATGGGATCTTCTCTAAAATGCTTTGTGGTGGACTCCGTCCCTGAGACACATGGCCCTGAGCACTAAGTGTCAGTGGTCAATAGGACCTTGTCTTCCAGACGCCAAGGGGACAGGCTGCGACCAGGCAGCTGCAATTAAGCATGTCGTTAACTCTCTTTTTTCCGGGCACCCTGACATCTGGTTTTTAACACAGACATAAGAGGAAGCGCTGGTTTTCTCCACTGGGACAAAAACAGGTGCAAACAACTCTTGGCTAACAAAGACCTTTGGGCATGACACACCTTGCGGTCTCATCTCACCTTGGCACGCCTGAACGTGCCTCTCTGCTCAGTCCCAGTGTAAGAGCTGAGCTGCATTCCATGTGGTTGATCTCCTCCTGGGTGAATGTCCAAATGCCCCAATCTCCGGTATTTTAGAGGTACCACGTGACCCCATGGGTCAACACAGCAATGATCCATTTTGGCCATTCCTGGGTTGGTAGTTTCCAACCTCCAGAGACAGCACTTACCTCCGTAGTGTTCATGTGTGCACAAGGTTTTTATGTCTGCAAACAACGGGGACAGCTCAAGGGCTTGGCTCCCATCCTGCCGGCTCCTGGACCTGTTCCTCCATTGGCTCTTCTCCTTCTTCCTTGCTCCGCATTTCAGCAGACCGGCCCCACTCCTCCCTCCTCTGCATGCCCATCGCTTGCCAGGCATTAACACAGGAGAGCTCCCAGGTATCAGAGACATCACCAACTTGCTCTTCAGGGTGTTGGACCTGTGTCCTAACAGGCTGATTTCTTTGGGCATCTTCCAAGCAGATATCTCCAGTGGGTTGTGTTCCTCCCTTACGTCCCCAGAAAGTCTTTATAGGTATTACACAGGGCGTGGAGAGGACAACGATGTTCACGTAGGTCCTAGGACTGTGACATAGGTCCTAGGACTGTCACATTGTCATAGGACCGAGGAGTGAGGAAGACGTGTTCATACCAGCAGGCAACAAGAAACGGCTCACTGGTGTGGTGGGAATGTTGAACTGGTTGATTTCTCCTTCTCTTCTTCCTCCTCCTCCTGCTCCTCCTCAGGCAGTTAATATTGATTGGGCTTATGAATTAACTTCCCTCTCAGAGATTCGATAGAGCTGGAATTGGTACATTAAACAAACAGCAAGCCGTTTATGACTCACATGATGGCCCTGCGCCAAAGCAAGCACAAAAGCAGAGGCCTCAGCTGAGCTTTGGGAATTGTTCAGTGCTAAAATCCACATGGTCCTGGAGAAGACACTGGACGGGTATCGTCTCTAAATTCAGCTGGAGAAGATAAGAAACCTCTCTCCTCCCCACTTCTGGTGCCCAGGATCTCTGCTCTTCAAGTAGAGTGGAGTTGGCAGGACATGCCTGCTATGGAGGGATGCCACCGAGAAGAAAAACCTTGTCCCTGAGAGGCACATGGGTACCACAGGGACACAGACCCATCCCGGATTTGGGACACGCCACACGTCTCGCCTGCTCTGGCAGCCCTGTGCTGCAGACTCCCAGAGGTCTCTATTTTCAAGTAAAATGAGTAAAAGTTGATTGTTCTTTTGGGTTGGAACGATTCAGGAAGTTTTAAATAGTAAAACTGTCCTTTTCTGTAGTTATTTCCCTCTTTATTCCCGCTCTCGGCCGCTGGGCAGTTTGTATACAGTTATTAAAATCTGCTTTGACATCTCTCGCAGAGTATTTCCTTTTGGCGAGCTTCTGACACGTTTGTTTCCATCCAAATTCCCATACAAGGACAATGGGGAACCAAACCGCTTCCATCCCTCATAGCCTGCCCAGAGCCCTCCTGAGTGTCACGGCTGGAGATCAGACAAGGTGAGATCACCCAATGGTCCTGGATGAGATGGGTCCTTTGCTGTGATGGTGCCAAACAAGTACCAAGGAGGGGAATTGTTTGCAAGACAAAGACCTAAAGAAAATGGAAAATCCCTAGCAGAAATGAGACCTCCACCACCTTGGGCCATGGTGTCTTTTTGCACGGAGCCACTCTCATTTCTGCTGGAGTTGGTGTTGTGGGAGGGGAGAAACTGAGCCAAAGCCTCCGTGAAACATTTAATGGCCCAAACCAGTAAGGAAACATCTCTTCTTGACCCCCCCCAACCTCTCAACTGTTATGATCCTAAGCACATGACCAATGCTCACTAGCCAAGTCTTTAAGAGACCTGCACCATGTCCATCCTGCACCATCCATCCTGTCTACTCCCTCTTCCTTGTGATCAGTTCTGGCCGCTTAGGAGAGAAGAAACGAGTGTTGGGGGCTTGAGGACATGAATTTGCTTTAAATGCCCTACCTACCCTCCCCTGGGGCCTTCCTCCCATCCCAGCCATGGTCCCAGGACCTCCATTTCAGCTCAGCCCAGAGCCATCAGTCCCTGCCCCAGCGATGCCGTACATGTCTCCAACCCCACCATGGCCCAGCCCTGCCTGGCCATGGATTGATGTTCTGGCTTGGCCTCAGACCTGTCTCATCACCACGAACTTGCCTCGTGCTGGAAGCTTCCCCTGACTGTTCCCTCTCCAGGTCTGTCCTACTCACCTCTCTTGGGGGTGATGGGTTTGGTCCTGGCCAGAAAGTCCCCTGCCCTGACAGCCCAGGGGTGCCCTGTGGTTCCCTGTGGTTCCCTGTCCTTTAGGAAGCCCTGAAAAAGGGAAAAGTGATACAAAACTGGGAGGAGTCGCTGATACACCCGATGGATGTGCTGCCCTCCAGAGGGACCTGGCCAAGCTGGAGAAAGGGGCAGAGAGGAACCTCATGGAGTTCAGTCAATGGAAATGGAAATCCCTGCCCCTGGGGAGGACTAACCCCACATACCAGCACAGACTGGGTGCTGAGCAGCTGGAAAGAAGTTCTGCGGAGCAGGACTTGGGTGTCCTAGTGGGCTTCTGGGTCTCCCTAGCATGAGAAGGACATGAACATATTGGATTGAGTCCAGTGAAGGGCCATGAAGATGAAGAAGGGACCAGAGCATCTTTTGTTTGAGGAAAGGCTGAGAGACCTTGGACTGTTCAGTCTGGAGATGAGAAGACTTGGGGGGATCTTATCAAATACCTGATGGGGTGGGAATAAAGAAAATGGAGCCAAGGTCTTCTGAGTGGTGCCCAGTGACAAGACAGGAGGTAATGGGCACAAACTGAAACACAAGAAAACATATTTAAACATAAGAAAATGATTTTGCTACTGTGAGGACGATCAAGCACTGTCCCAAGTTGCCAGTTGAGGTTGTGGAGTCTCCATCCTTGGAGATGCTCAAAACCCGTCTTGACATGGCCTTGGGGAGCCCCCTACCAGCGACCCTGCTTGAGCATGTGGTTGGACTAGATGGTCTCCAGAGGTCCCTGCCAGCCTCAGCCATTCTGTGGAAGGGAAGGGAGGAGAGGACACCAGTGGGAAATGAATCCTGTCCACTTGTGTGGGAAGGTGGGGGTGCCTCCTGTGCCTGGGAGTCCTTGAAGCCATGGCTTGGTGTAACGAGGACGTGCCTGTCCCAGACTGCTGACTCCTTTGCAAGGTGGAAGGGCCGCTAATGCCAGCCCTTTCCAACTCTTCCAAGCTTTCTCCCACCCAACATGGTGCACATTGAGAGTGCAGGCAGGGCTGCCTTGTCCCATGCAGTGGCCTTGCAAGGACACCGTGAGCTCGTCATCCTCCTCCTCCCTACCCAGTAAATCCCAGACAACCTCCAGATGTGCTGCGGACCACGAGCACCATGTGTTTGTCATTAGATCAGAGATAAAAGTTCTGGCTGAAGTGTATGAACTTCTGTCCTCTGAAGCAAGTGCTCCTGCACGATAGCAAAGTCCAGATGTTAGCACAGCTGGCAGAGATGTCAGCACTCTCGTGAGGCAAGGGAGGGGGCTGCTTCTGCAGAAACATCTGGGCATGGTGGCTACTGGACCTGCTCTGCTTGGAAATGGCCCCCTTTCCAACTGGTTTGGAGAGGCAGCACAGGCAGCTGGAGATGAACAACACTGGGAAGCACCTACCTCCCTCCTGACGGAGAGGCTGGGTACCTACACTGGGTGGATATCCAGCCTAGATGCCTAATTTGGGTTTGATGAGTCTAGATGTGTTTTAAAAGGTGCATGTTTGAGTCTTGAGGCTGCTTCTACAGACCATGGAGAGAACCAGCTACCTCCACAGGACAATTCACCATGCATCCCTGGAGGTGGCATCAGCTGTCCTTTGGAAGTGTCTTCCTCTCTGGCACCAGAGACTCCTCTCACGCTCCCGTGGTTGACATTTACCTGCTGAAATCAGGCCAGATGACCCCCTCTCCCTCCCTGGAGAGGGATCCATACTTACCAAGCGCTCTGCCAAGCCAGGTTCACTATCTCAGTCACCTTAAAGATATTCTCCAGGCTGTGCAAAACACCAACCTTGAGGCTTTTGAGGGAATTAAGTCCAAATTCCTATAACCACTGCTGTGGAGAATGTTTCTCAGAACTTCTTGCACTCATAGAAAGTAAGATGAGGATGTGGATGGAGTTGGAGCTGGAAGCATGGGTGAGGTACACAGATCCGTACACAGCACAGAAATGCCTCTCATGCCTGCTTTGTTTTAGATATCTTCGCCCCAGGCTATGGCACCTCTGTGGCTGCTGCCATTGATAGCAATTATCCTTCTTGGCTGGACCAAGGTAACCTTCGAGTTTGGAGGTTGGTGGCTTAAGTGAAAGGCTGAGCACAAAGAGACAAGGTCATATCTGGTTTTGGGAAAAAGTGAGTGAAATACTGGGCTGGTGAGAAACTATTTGGTTAAGTGAAGGTTGGAGAAGGATTTGTGCCATGAAGAGGCACCTACTTTCTGTCCCACAAGGGCATCTGACACCTCACTGACAGCATGGACGTGGGGTGAAGAAGGGAGCGGGGCAGGTAAGGTTGGTCTGGGTTGGAGAGTCAAAGGGCTGCAGCTCAATGCTTTCCTGGGAGATGTTCACAGGAGCTGTGGTGGTTGTCAGCCATGTGGCTCCGGGTGCATAGTGCCACAGCTGCTTGATCAGTGGTGCTTTGGTGGGCCCTAGGGAAGTTTTGGGGCATGCAGAGGCCCACCAGTCACCTGGTTCCCAAAGAGCATTGCTGACCAAGGTTTGGAGGGGGTCTCAGGCGACCAAAAATGCCCTCAAATCACTAAGTCTCCAGCAATGACAGCAAAATGGGGTTGGTCTCTTCTCCCAAGGAACAGGCAATAGGACAAGAAGAAACAGCCTCAAGTTGCGCCAGGGGAGGTTTAGATTGGATATTCGGAAAATTTTTTACACTGAAAGGATTATTAAGCATTGGAACAGGCTGCCCAGGGAAGTGGTTGAGGCACCATCCCTGGAGGGATTTAAAGGACAGGTAGACATAGTGCTTAGAGATATGGTTTAGTGGTGGTTTTCATCAAGAGTTAGGTTGATGGTTGGACTTGATGTTCTGAGAGGTCCCTTTCAACCTAGGCACTTACAGAATCATAGAATCATAGAATGGTTAGAGTTGGAAGGGACCTTAAAGATCATCCAGTTCCACCACCCTGCCCTGGGCAGGGACACCTCCCACCAGACCAGCTTGCTCCAAGCCCCGGCCAACCTGGCCTTGAACTCCTCCAGGGATGGGGCAGCCACAGCTTCTCTGGGCAACCTGGGCCAGGGGCTCACCACCCTCACAGCCAAGAATTTCTGCCTCAGATCTCAGCTCAATCTCCCCTCTTGCAGTGGAAAACCCTTCCCCCTCGTCCCATGGCTCTCCTCCCTCATCCAGAGTCCCTCCCCAGCTTTCCTGGAGCCCCTTGAGGGACTGGAAGGGGCTCCAAGGTCTTCCTGGAGCCTTCTTTTCTCCAGGCTGAACCCCCCCCCACTCTCTCAGCCTGTCCTCCCAGCAGAGGGGCTCCAGCCCTCTGATCACCTTTGTGGCCTCCTCTGGACCTATTCCAACAGGTCCATGTCCTTCTTAGGACATGATTCTATGACTCTGTGATTCTAAAAACGGACACTGTGCCTCTTGGCCTCAGCAATCAGGGGCAGAGCGGGTCCCATGTGCGGTGGGATGTCTGAGCCGGGACTTCTGCTCCAGCTCTTCACCCTCGCTGATGCAGTGAGGTCGGCTTTCTGAGGGCCTTGAGAAGCTCTAATCAGCCTCTCCCTTAGTCCAAACAGTCCCATTCCCACCAGTCGCTGGCTCCAGCCTGTGCTTCCCCTCTGGGGCTACTTGGCTCAGGGCCATCGGGGGCATCTTGCACCTTTCACCCACCGCGGAGAACAGGAGAGAGCCAGTGAGCCTTGCATCGCTCCAGGCATGGGCTCTGGAGGTCCCTCTCCTCCAGCAATACCTCCTGACGCCCTTCTCCCATCCTTCCCAGTGCATTCCAGCTGAGGCAAACGGGCTCCCAGTACAATGTAAAGAGAAAAAGCAAAAACAGAGGAAAAATGTGTGCAACCACGTATTTACTGCCCCAAATCTCCCCTTTATGCCACCACACTCTCCCAGCCTGCAAAACCGGCTGGCAGGGAACGGGTGCGCTCCCAGTTTATAAATGCTCCCAGTTTATAAGCATGGGGAGAGTGTCTGGGGGGAGATAAGGTCTGGCACAGACAAAGGGAGCTGGGCTGAGATAACGTGCGGGAGAACAGCCATTGGCAAAGCCCCGCCGGGCTGCAAAGCATGGAAATATTTCAGCTCTGTGAAGCCGCATCCAGGGCCAAGCGACCCTGGGCTGTGCCCAGAGATAGGAGAGGGACACACGCTGCCAGCCTTGGGGGCACGGCCGCATCCTGCCCCTCCGGGAGCAGGTCCAAAATCTTGTAGGTTCAAACTAGATTGCTTTGCGTTGCTGCCCTTTTACATGCCTGGGGTTAAAAATCACCGCTCTAAATAACTATATTTGAGCAGTCGCCAGCACCTTGTTCCAGGCAGAGCTCAGGAGCTGGTGGGAATTGGGATCAAGCGGTGGAAAGAGGTCAGAAAGGGTAAAAATGGCCCTTCAGCAGGGCTGGCTGGTTTTCCAAGCAGGTCGGCAGCACATGTGGGACCTGCCATGCCCTGCGTGGTGACACTGACCACCCAGCCATGGGGACTGTAGCTCTCATAGGGGTCCTACGAATTTTGCATTGCAGGAGGGAAGGGGTCTCCTCTGGAGGGAGCCCCAAGGCTATCCCAGCAGCACAGCTGGCCAGAAATTCATCCATGGACCACAAATAGCTCCCCTGGCCTCATCTAGACAGAGATGCAAGTGGTCACTGTGCCATACAGTGATGCAGAAGGTGTCCATGACCTGCTGGGACATATTTTTCCATGTCCCTACAATGCTTTTGAGCTGGCTGCAAAATCTCTCCCTGCGTTTAAACATGCACATGTGGGCAAGAGAGACCGATACAGCTCTGCCCTTCCCCCCGTGAGATCCAGGCTTTGGCCTTTTCTCCAGTTCTCCGTGGCACTGTGGTTGGATGCAATGTCAAGCTCAGGGTTGTTTCCCTTGGGAAATCACCCCGGCGCTGGGTGTTTCCCTTCCCTTGGCCTTCCCTTTGATGCTTGGAGGTCAGCTGCCCCAGGTCCTTCGGCTTGGTCCAACCTGCAAATATTCCTCTCCTCCCTCCCTCCCCATCTCTTTTGATCCCAACGTTGCTTTATGCATCCTGATCGATGCGTGCTGGGCGGGTTTGAGCATCCCTGAGGATTTTCCTGGTTCCCTTTCCCTTCGGCTCAGGAAGAATCCTGCTTAGTTTATTCATTCACCCGACTCTGAAGCTTGTTTTCAAAGGACTTAATGCCACAAAGGGCATCGGCGAGCGATTTCTGAATATTTGGGGACAAGGCTTGGGATTATGCAGAGCTCTTTGCTGCCTACCCCTGAATTACAGTGACCTCCCACGATCGGCGACGGCGGGAGCACTGGGGAAATACCAGTGCCTTAGAAATAGTGCACACAAGCATGCAAACAACACATGCAAAGCCAAGTATTTGTCCTTTCGCACTCCCCCAAAGAAGGTTTTTCCTGCGGAAAGTGGAGCTATCCCGGCCCCAAACTGGGATGGAGGGGAAAACGCGGAGGGGAAGAGAGGTTGGAGGGCAGCAGGTTGGCCGGGAAATAATAACAGGGGCAAAAACCCCAGCACCAGCGTTTTAGCCAGATCCTGAACAGTGAACTCAACTCCTGTTCGTGATGTTTCCTAGGACACCAAGTTTTCTTCCTTGCCAGTTTTAATGGATTACTTTAACCAAGCGTTAACGTGCGTGGCTGACATCTGCCACATCTCTCACTGCAGCCAGCAGCAATTTAGTTGGGACATTTCAGTGCGTTTGTGCTTGGGACACCATACCAGAGAAGAGCAAGAAATGGTGATGAAATATGGATCAGAAATCCCCGCTGTGCCCACCAAAGAGCTTGGAAAGAAGGAGAGCCGATGCTTTACCAGCATCTCTAACAACAGGTCTGCTGGCTTTGGAGGGCTTGTTCCAGTTGGTGGACTGGGAAGTGCTGGTTCCTGAGGTTTCAGCTTTCTGGCCCCTGTGAGGACAAGGAACGGCTAGAAAACACTGGAAAAAGTCTGGGATGAGAAGATAAATAGAGAGAACCCAATAATAGAACATGTATTAAAAGCTCTTGTGTTGTTGAAGGCAGCTGTATTTGATTTTGGAAGGGCCTGGTGGTGTCTTTTCTAAGAAAATGGGTGCTCCTCACCACACTGGAGTGTGTTTCTGTGCCATGAATTACTTCTGAGCCCATTGGTTCATTTGATAACACCTGGAGGAAGGTGGAAAGCTCAGAGATGCTGATGTTCCCACCTGCATGTGGGAGAGGAAGGAGACAGACCCTGAATCATCTCTCGATAGGGGACAAGAAACCCCTATTAGACCTCAGCGAATCCACTTGTGGTAAAGCTTCCAGCTTCTCCAGCTCCACAGGGAGCACATGAACTGGGCATTACTGTAAGGCACGTGGCTACCTGTCCCCTCGTCCCCCCGCCAGCACAGTCAAACAGAGATCCCACAGTCCTTGTCCTCCTTCTCCTGGTTGCCCATGGTCCTGACTGTAAGATGTTGGATCAGGGGCCCAGGATCTCATCCTGAATCTGCCACTCTATGACCTCAGGCATGTCACTTCAGCCCCTTTCCACCTCTGCATCTCTGATGACCTCGCTTGAGGAGCAAAGCCTGGTGAGATGTGACCCGCCAGGTCAGCCTGCCCTGGGCTTTGTGTCCCAGTGGTCCCTGTGGCTTCCCAGACAGCACAGCCCAGGCTGCCTGGTCCACAGCCACCTCGCAGCTGCCACGAGATCAGAAACCGTTCCCTCTCCATCCTCCTTCCCTCTGTGCCCTGGGGAATTTCCATTTTTGCTTTCTCTCTGGATTACATTCAAAACCTCAGGCCACACGGAACAGCAGCAAAGAGCCAAGCTGGTGGCAGGGAATGGTATTTGGGGGGAAAGGTGATGTCCCCATCCTCTGTTCTCCGTGAAGTTGGAAAGCAGAGTGGTGAGGAAAGGGGTTGAAGACCCCCAAGACATCCACATGTGATTTTTATCTCTTGACGTATGCAAGGAGTTATATGCCATTCTCCCTGGAAAAAGGGTGCTGGTTGCCTATCAGGGGCATCTGCAGTTTCCCATAACATTTTTACACCAAGAAGAGGGCCTTTGGTGCAGCTGCAGAGACAGTGCTTTTACACTCCTGTGTAAATTTGCAGATTTCAAGCTTTCAAGCTTTTTTGAGATGGAAAAAAGGGCTATAACTTGGCTTAAGGGTGCGGATACACCGTCAAGTCAAGTCATTTCGTAGGTCCTGCACCACTAGAAGTTGAGGATGTTTCTCCTTAGCTTTTCCTCTTCTTCTGTAGCAGCCATACACGAGTTCCTGGTGCTGCCACCGAGCTCTGAGCAGCCAAGCTGTGACGGACAGAGTCAGGGCAAGGTCTTTGTTGTGCTGTGACAGTCTGACCGGCGACTCTCCAGGGCTCAGGCTGGGAAGTTAAAACGTCTTGGCCCATGGCCAGCTCCTCTGGGCAAAGCCAGAACAAATACTCCTCTTAGACTAATTAGACTGAGGCTACGTGTCGGGAATGTCACTGCCCGTCCAGAGTCTGCTGGCTGGAGCAGAGGTCCAGAGAGGTTGTCCCTGGAGGAGCATGGTCAGAGGGCACCGCCATCCCTAAGCAGGGTGACCACACAGTCTCTACTGGGCAAAAACCCAAGCCCCAGACTAGAAATGTCCATGGAAATGAGCTCCTGTCTGAAGCACCCTGTGTTTCCCGCCAGCTCTGGTTGTCCCAGAACCTTGCGTGTGTCAGGGAGGGTCCCCCAGGATGACCAGTTGCTCCAGGCTCTCACTATCTCCACCAGCCTTGCCCTGGGAAATTGTTGCTGGTGGTGAGATCCTCCAGACCTTGGCCTAGACCATGATATATCTGAAAAAGGCATTTTCTGCAACAACATTTTCTTTGAAGGCAATATAATTTCCTCTCTCTTATTGAGACAATCCCAAGTAGAGCTGGTCCACTGGATGTGTCTGCTGCAAGATGCTCTGGGCTTTTCCTTGTAGAGGTCCACGATAGTTCAACCTCTGTAAAAGCCTTTAAAGCTCTCAGGTCCTGAAATCCCTCCTGATCTAGCCCCAACCGTGTGCTCCATCCTTGGAGAGGACAGCTGTATGGTCAGAGTTGACCATGCTTGGGCATTATCTTGATGGGTTTGAGTTGGCACAGGCTAAACCCCTGCCTGGCCATGGTTAGCAAGTCATATGGATTTAGCAGAAGAGCTCCAGTGACTGTAAAGTATTTGCAGTGAAAAAAAAAGTTACTACTGCAATGTTTAAGTGCAAAAAGGGAAATTACAGTGAAATGAGGAAGCTCCTCAGAATTAAGCGGCTGAACACAAGGATGAAATGTTTGCAGGCAGAGTGGAAGTGGACAGAGGATGCAAATGCAAAGCACTGTTTCAAAAAGGCCATAAAAACCTTCCCCAGGACAGCCAGAGCTAAACAGCACAATGAAAAATGTCCTTCGAAGAAAGAAAATCTCCTGCAGAGGGTCCATGCCATGTCCAAAGGGGGAGACATGGAAGAGGTCACAAACGTGGCAAACTAAATGCAAAAACCTGCTTGAGTGTGCATGGAAAATTTTAGGGAATGACTCGCTAAAAGGTGGAAAATGAGTTACCAGGAACCAAAGCCCACAGTGAAGAGCTGCAGAGCTTCATGGTGTTGAATAAAATACGTTGCGCTGAATTGCGTGGTGGTGAAGTGATGCCAGCATCTCCCATGAGCCGTCCCTGTCCTGCTGTCCCGCAGGAAGATGGGATGGAGCTGTAAGGAGCACCAAGGGGGTATGAAGATCTCCCCTAGTACTTATTCAGCTCCTCATGGTTGTAAAACACCCCTCCAAGACCCAGATTGCCATCACCAAGAGATGGAGCATGGGGATGACAGCCACTGTGGCTCATCCTCCCATCCCCCACCTGGTGTCCTGTCTGGAAGAGGCAGGGCGATGTGTGGAGGTTATAAAAGTGGGAAAGTTTCTGAGACAGGGAAGTTTTCCGGAGATTATTGAGCACAAACTAACCCCACCTCCGCCTCACAAAAATCCTGCAGCCACAAAAGCAGGGCGTGATTCAGAGCAGGTATCACATTGCTCATTCCTTACCCCTGTCCCCTTCCCAGTGGCCTCTGCCAGCGACGGGGCACTGGGGCTTATGTAAATATATATGTAAAAAAAATGCACAACACGTTTAAAAAAGAAATATATATATATATTTATCTAGAACACATGTTTCACAACATGTTTAGAAAGTGTCACTGCTGTTACCAGGATGCCTTCAGGTACCCGTAGGAAATCCCCCGGTGGGTAGGACACGTCCGGATGACAGCCTGAGAAATACAAAAGAGGCCCTTTTTGGTGGTATTAAACCATGTCGTTAAACCTGGGGTCAGTTTGCATCGTGCAGGGTAAACATTTGCTCTTACTGGAAAAGGATCGCTTTATCTTTCCCTGCTTTTGTGAATGCTTTATCTGAGGGGTAATGAAGCAACGAAGTCTTTCTCTTGCTCTTTTCCTACTAAATCGGGTTTCTTACAGTCTTCTAACTGTATTCCTCCTCCCACACAGGGTCGACGTCAAGCATGCGTCCACCAGTTTCACAATAATCCCATTAACTCGCAACCGGACAAAACCCACAAAGCTGGCCCGAGCGGCGAGGCTGGGGCAGGAGGCATTTTTCGACTGGGTGGTTGAACCAAAATTTGGGAGGAAAACACGATCCCGGTCAAAGGGAGGTCAAAGCGAATAGCTTCTGTTGGGTTTTTTTTAACCCTTGCCTATTTTCGTTTGTTTGCTTAAAAAAGGATGAGCCTTTTTTTTTTGGTTGAAAAAGTGTCTTTTTGAAGTGAAAAGTCAGGTGCTTTGTATCAGAAAAGAGGGAAGGGGAATACTTCCATGCCTCCCAAGAAAACCACTCCATTTTGGAAGAAAAGAATAAAAAATCTCCAAAAATTATGGTGTGTTCTGGGAGTTGAGTTACTCCCCCCACAATATCTTCATTCTCAACTAATGTTGGTCTCTGAGCAGCAGAACAACTCTTAGGGGAAATCTTTCTCTCCGTCAAACCCTGGTTCTCTGTGGTGCTCACCTGGCATGACTCAGCCTCCTTGGACATTGTTGGCTGGATCCATGCCCCTGGGCTGCGACTGTCCAGATTAATCATTGCACCGTCGCTGGCATGGTTTGGATCTGGACTCCTCCGAAGCAGCACTTTTTTGAGGTGCCGACCCGTGAGTTGGATGTGGCCACCTGCATCAGGGTGGTGAGGGAGTAACACTATGGGATGTGTAGCCAGAAGATGGGTCCTGGCTTGTCTCATGGACCAGCACAGCCATAGCCAGGAGGAGCTGTGTTTGCTTATCCTTGCACCGTTGCTTATCCTGGGGCCACGGTTCATGCAGCATCTCGAGTGTCTCAAGAAGGTATGTGGGCTCCTGGTGTGACCATCTCTTCTTCGTGGGTTCGCATGGCATTAGGTAGCAGGGTTGCGTGCAGGTCATGGCCAACATCTTTCCCAGGACAAGAATCCAAGGTCCAAACCAAGAATCTGATGGGCCAAAGCAGGGAGGAGGAGAGCCCCAAAACACCACACACACTCATCAACCAGATTGCTGAAGGAGTGAACCCAAAGGGGTGAAGCTCTCTTCCTCCATCTACGGGCAACCAGGAGGAAGAACAGCTGCTACAAATTAATATTTGCATCACGTTTCAACCCAGCTGCCTTCTGGCGACGCTTGAGGAATTACCTTAACTCGGGAGTCATTTCCTAATTGGGACTAAAAATGGAAATATTTTGGAGATGAGGGGAGGATTTCAATGCGACAAGGCGTTGTTGTAAAATGCTGCTCTTTCTCCAGGCTTCGTGCTGTGGAGAGGAGAGCCTCGCATCACCAACCAGATGCTGAAACGCGGAGATGGGTTGCAACATCTGGGAAGTATTGCCTGGGAAGGGATGATGAATTTCTAGGAAATGATCCCAGAAAGTCTGGATGAGGCTCAGGCCAGTGGGGTATTAATCACCAGCTGGAACTCCGGCCGCAGGACATGGGCACTCGCTGCTGCCCACAGCCCTGGCTGGAGGCATCATCCATATGGATGCTGCTTGATCCAAGCCCACAATCCCAAAAATTTCACCCCCTTCATCACTGTCGTTGCTCCCCACCCCAGAGCATCACCCCAGGAGCCGACCACAGGAGGGTCCTTGAGCCCAGACCACCCAGCCAGGAGCCCACAGCTCATTTGCCTAATGAAGAGCAGATGGGGAGGCATCAGCAGGGAGGCTGCTCCAGGGCTTTTGATACTTCCTTGGCAAACCCCCATGGTTTCTCCGATGCCTTCGCGCAGCCGCAGCGTGCTGGTTGGGGTTCGCAGCTGGCATCGGCGTGCAGATGGGTTTGGGAAAGCTGACGTTAGTGACGGTGCGGTGACAGCAATGCCCACCCACCCGCTGCCCCCATTGGGTTATTTTTAAGTCTCAGCTCTGCGAGCTGATCCTGGGAGGATGCTGGAGGGGTAAGACATTGGAGTATCAGCATTTTGCTGAGCTCACAGCCCCAGCAGTGTTGAAGAGGCTTTTGGGGGAAATTTGTGTAATTTAACAACCCCAGGCTTTCTTGATACCCAGTGGAGAGAAAAAGGCATTTCTGGGTCACGCACCCATGGACCCCCTTGAGATGCAGCTCTGGGGTGCATTGAGTCATGTCCAGGATGCTCTGATTTTGGAGCTAGCCCTGTTCTGAGCAGGGGGTTGGACCTAAGACTTTCATGGGCCCTTTCCTAGATTCTGTCTGATCCTATCCTGATGGACCCCAGGCAGCTACCTGGATGGAGGTGCCACCAATGCAGGTGGCTCTGCCAGAGTAGGTCCCCTGGTTTCCCTTAGGGCTAGTGAAGAGACAGCCTATCTCCTGTGCCTTCCACTGATGTTTGGAGGTCCGCTCAAGTGGGATACATTCCCCTGGGGACCTGGACCGTGGGAAATGCATCCTCCCCTTGTGATCATGGGTCCTGCAACAAGGGATGAGGGCACACAGCAGGCTCTGGGGTGTCCAACAGCTCCCCGAAAGCCGCAGCAATGTCCCTCTCTCCTAGTGCAGAAGCTGAGATCGGTGAATCCTTTGCCCACGGAGGACTTGAAGCTCTGCTAACCGAATGTGGCCACCCCCCGAGCACCTTCCCCTCCTTGCAACATTTCTACTTGGCCCTGCAAATTGCAGCGTGCAGAGACAGGATCACACCGAAGAGCCAGCAGCCCCCCAGGAGTTACGACCCTGCTTTGCAATCCCATCCCAAGGTGCTCAGGCCTGTTTGCTCATTTGGGACTAGATGGACTCATTCAACAGGCCATGAGGAACAGACACCGTGACGGGGCATTGCACCCACACCCTATTTGCAGATAGGCTGCTCTGGCACCCACGTGGCATCTCATCCTGCTGCCAGGCTGAAAAATGTGCTCAGTCACGAAGCAGGAGCAGGAGAAGAACTGCATCCGGCTGGGGGCGGTGGAGCTGTTCACCTAACAAAAGTCTTGAGAGAAGCATCGCATCCTCTTGCATCCTAGCAGAGGAGGTTTGCAGGCACCTGCCAGGGCTTGGCTTGCATCCCACATCCTGGTGCTGGGCTCACAGATTCACGAATGGCATGGCAGGAGTGCTCAGGGGACCAGGATGACTGGTCCAGCAGTCCAGCCATGGATGAGGTTGTGTGGAGAGGTTCACAGCTCACGTGAATGGCTGATCAGGGACATCCTTCCAAAATAAACCCATTTCCAAATGCAGAGATGGTGGTAAATCCCCATCGTGAAAGACACATACCAAGGTCCTTCCCAATGTGGGTCTCAAATGGCCTCCATCTCCATCCGTGCACTTGGGCTTGCACTTGGGCTCCTTTCCCAATGGTGGCCAGTCAGTTTCCAACCTGTTTGTCCCCGTTTTGATGAGAAAAGGATGGAAGGATGTTAAATGAGCATCGAGCCTTTACAGGCAGGGATGGAGCTGGAGCGGTGGTTGGGTGGCTGGATGAAAGGCAGATGGTGACCAAGCTCTTTCCTTGCCCTCAAAACCACAGGTCACGGGAGGAGAGGCTGATTCCCTGGCTGTCTCACAGACGGTGGTTCGGCTTATGCGAAGGGAACTTCACAGTGAATAGAAAACATCTCCATCCCCTGGAAAGTCCCATGGATGAAAAACAGGACCCTACCTTGAGTGGCTGTAGGTGGCTGGGTGGAAATCCCGGCATGGGGACAGGGACCCACCGCTGGCACCCTGATGCTCCCGTCCCTTGGTGTGGTCCCAGGGTGTTCCTAGGGCATTGTTAGCGCTCCCGTGGGGGACACCATTTTCCCCCGGGGGTGGACGTGGGGACCCCTTGCTCCTTGCTGCCACATCCCCTTAGCACCAGCAGAGGACTCTGCTGCAGCAGGGTTCAGCTTATTCAGCTAAAGGGTTCCCCTGTTGGAAATCAGTTTTTGCACTACGGGGACTGCAGTCTCCCACGCATCTTCCACCATCTTCCAAGGTCTCTCACTGGTCATCCCACCAGCTGGGATGTCACCTGGAACCCACCTCACATCCCTTTCTTTGCAAGTTCAAGGGTGGGAGCTTGGTGGTTCGAGGGCATCTCAGGGATCCCCCAGGATTTGGGGGTGGGGGCTGGAAATGGGCTCATGACATGATGCCTTTTCATGGCAGGTGGTGAAAACAGAGGAGCAGGACCTGGAGTGGGATCTCCCGCTCTACCACCAGCAGCATCAAATGCGGCTGCATGTGGCTGCAAAACCCACACAGTCAGGATGGGTTTTTTTTGGGGGGGGGGCTGCTTCATCTCATCCTTTGCTACAAAGGTGGGAGCCTCCAGTGCCAAGCTGAGACCTTGCAGCTCATCTCATGGGTGATGAGCCACAGCCAGGCAGCTTTCAGCTCACTGGGAGGATTTGAAGAGCTGCCGTTCTTGCATAAATTAGGAGGTTTTGGGGTACAGAGGGCTGTTTCGCACACTTTCCCGTGCCTCTGGGAGGGCAGGCCCAAGGGCTCAAACCCTTCTCCTCTCCTGGAGCACGGGAAGGAGGATTTGTGGGCATAAATACGCGTGTATGCGTGCGTAGGCACGTGTACACGTGTGCATTTGCAGTGTGACAGTCCAGCTGCTCCCCAAAACATGCGCCGAGATGTTGGCGTTTGGCCAGCGCTTAAAATTGCAGGTATCTGGGGAGAAATCTAAAAAAAAAAAAAGAAAAAGGATATTTTAAACTTTCAGGCTTTCCTGAGCATTTATTTGCCAAGGAGTCTGCAAATATTGGTATTAAACCCGTGAAAGCCTTAAAATAAACTCCTCGCAGAGTTGGGTGATTGGCGTGTTATTTCAAACACCCACTGGTTTGGTTTCTTCCAAAGAAAATGCTGCCTTAGCCCATCCATTTTGGGGAATTTCTGCCATAATAGGATTATTTTGCAGGACTTGGGAATCTCCTCCCTTTGTTTGAACGCAGCACCAGTCTCCTGGATGGCTTTGGGGCACCATCTGTCACCTTTCCTTGCTCATCATTGATGGCGTGAGGGACACCTTCCCAAGCCACCTCAGCCTGTAGTGTGGGTGAAGTAGGTGTGGATTCTCTGATGTCTAATATAGAGGTTGAGCTGTTGGATGAGGGCTCCTTGGCTCTTTCTCTTGCACGTGGCGAGCTGTTCTCTATGAAACTCATAGGAGCTCAATGGCGCAGAGACTTTGTCCCCGTATTGAGTTGGCCAATTAGATCAGAAATGACTTGGAGGGGCAGACGGTCTTGTTCCTTAGAAAATCAAGCCCCAAGGAGGAAAACCAGAAGGAAAATGAAGCCAGGACTCACTACTTGAAAAAGAAGTGGACGTACCAAGTGGCTTACAGTAACAACATGACCTGTCTCTGCCAGATTAAGGGTCTGCTTCCTAGAAAGACATGACTGGGAAGAAAAGGCTCTGTACTTGGGTGCTGGGAAGGTCTAGGAGAAGTCTGCATCCCTCCAGCCCATGTGGCAGATTTGTTTGCTTGGCAGGAAACCCTGAGTGCTCTTAACTTTCTCTTCCTGAGAGACATTTAGAAAAAGTGGTTTTGGGGTTGGGTTTTTTTTTTTGTTTTTGTTTCTCTGAAGTAAGCGCGTGATCTCTGTGTTCCCCATCAATGGGTATCAGTCTTGCTTAATTCTCATTCTTGGGTTTGAGTGACTCACACGAGCTACGGAGAAGTCCCTGCAGGAAAAGCTTGGGTGCGATGCTGTAAAACCCACAAGCTAAAGCTATTCACGTGTGAGCCCTTCATCCCCATGACATTCACACCGGGGTGGGACTCCAAAATCTGCGCTGAAAAATCAAGAGGGGGTTTTCAGAGAGTGTATTTTGGGCTGATAATTCAGCAATTTTGGGGCTTGCAGCTATTTCTTTGGCGTTATCCTTTTGAGTCTTCATGTGTTGGCAACTGCAAGGGCTAGAAAGTTTTTTTAAAAGAGAAACCAAAGCGGAGCTTTCCCCCGTGGTGCAGGAGACCATGAAATGCTTCTCCGTCCCGCACTGCAGGGCAGTGGGCATTTACCAAATGCATCTTGAAGACATTGCTGGCAGATGAGGTGCGGCAAAAAGGCACAAAACTAATTTGAAGGCTGGAGAAATCAGCCTTGGGACGAGAGCGAAAGAACTGGAGCTGCTCAGATTATTGCCAGGCAGATTTCAAAGTAACTTGATCACAGTTTGTAATAAATCCATCAACTGAGATGAGTGTGCCCTGAAAGACTCGTTATATTGGCAGAGAAAGGCACAGAAAAAGCCAGGCGGGGAAGCAAGCAGCAGATAAATTGCAACGGAAACCAAAATAGGTACTTTTTCATGGGGACTGTGGTTACATTCGTGAAACCTCCTCCTGGTATCTGTAGAGGAAGGTGAGAAGCCTTTGAGAACAAGAGGTTTCACACCAACACGTGGAGTGAAACCTCCTGGTATAGTGGCTCCAGGAATTGCTGGGTGAAGCAGAAAAAAACATGCTCTATGGGATGGGAGATTAATTAGAGATTCATTAACCAGATACTTAATCTAGCAACTTCTTCTGGTCTTCAACAGGAGTGGCCTAGGAGAAGCTATCCACCAAGTCCATGGAGATAACAACCAAAAAGACTGGTGATGGAATTCATCGTGTGGCTAGAGGTTTTTTGGCCCCTGTAAAGCCCTGCTGGGACCATACAGCTCTCTCTGCCCCTGGGTTTTTCCAGAATGGGTGGTAGCAACCCCCTGCAAGAGACACATTAGGTGGAGATTCACAGAGGAGGTTTTGCTTGGCAGATGGACTCCAGGAGCTGTGGTCTCTCGTGGGGCATTTTCTACCCTACCTGAATTTTTGCCAGACCTTGAAGGGGTAAATCAGAGGTCACAGGTCAGCCTGTTGCAGTTACGGGGCAGTGCTGTAAGGGTCTGCAGGGCAATGCCCAGGGACACACTGCAAGGAGCTGCACCACCCCACCGGGGACAGGTTGGAGGCAGGACTGAAGACCTGCTCGGTGGCTTTTGGGGTCCAGAGGTTTGCTCTGACCAGCTATAAGGAACCATCCGGGGGTGTACTAGGATGCTCCAACCTATCTCTGCAGCAAATTCTGATACCATTGACTTGCTCCTCGGGGTCTTCCTGTCTCTAAGAAGCAAAGATGCGGGATTAGCACTGGCACTACTGGGATTTATGGAAAAGGGGAGACAGGAACAAGATAAAGTGAAACCCTCCACAATGAGCTGCAGCCCTCTCCACCTCAGCTCCATCCCACCTTGCCCAAGGATGAGAAGACCTGCCTCTTGGGGCGACCAGCTCTTCCATAGACTCCTGCAGCAGTTTAGATGCTGGAGGTATCTACTGTGGAGCCCGTGTGTGGACAGCTGTATCTGGAGCTTGAAATATGTCTATGACTGGTTCAACAACCCAGTTTCTATCCCCAGTATCCCCTCTTTGTACACATCAGAGGAGATGGCAGAAGAGTGCTCGTAGTAGAAATAAATTTATTTACTATAAGAAATCTCAGGTGTCTGCATGTTACAAAAATAAAAATGTACAGTCATTGTCACAAACCCCACTTTTTTTTTTTAGTATAAGTTAGTGCTTTTACAAACAAACAAACAAAAAAGTATCTATATATAAATTTCCAGTTGGTACCTCTCCAACCGCTCTCAGTCTGAACAGTGTCACTAGCTTGTGCAGGATCAGGATCACGGAGGGACCCCTTCGATGGGACTGGCAGTGTTGTCCAAGGCGGTGGTTTGAAGCCAGCTGATGCCAGCTCAGAGAAAGGTGGGATCACCAAGCAGGACCGCAGGAGTGAACTTTGAGCACGCTTTTGTTGAATTATTCAGAGCACGTAACTTGGTGTTCACGCTGCTTTTTGGCAAGTGTGGAAGACTAGGCAAGACCTGGCCTGGAGTAACATTTGTACCAGTTCAGTGCTTCGGTTGAATTAATTTCTTCTAATTATTTGTCTCGCCCCGGTGATCGTGCCATGACCCTCCCCATAAAGCCAAGTTTCCTTCCCAGGCACAAGGAGAAAAAGGTGCTGCCACGATGCAACTCCTATCTTAACCCAACCTTATCCTAAAAGTTCACTCAAGGATGAGATGAACCACCCTACAAATGTCCTATTTTTCTTTGCTGATGGTGCTCAGAGCTGAGACAGTCCCCTCCTCTGCCTCCTGTGGCTATGACATTGTTGGTTGGTACAAGAGCCCGCCATGGGACCATGGCTCCACTGAGCCGGGACCACAAGAACCTCCCAGTTGACCCCGAATGGTCCCAGTTGTCCTTGGCTGAACTCGGTTGACTACATCGCGGCCTGTCTTTATCTCCACCAAGCCACTTCATAGGAAGGAGGGATGGGAGGAACTAAGAAGTCGTCTGAGGAATTGCTCTAAACCAGGATCAAAAGTGTTTATCTAATCCTAAAATAGAGCCAGGGCTGCTTTTATAAAATATGACTCGTCCAGTGCTGCAGCACAAGCAATTTTCATTTTTGGGGTGAGGAATCAGCATCCTCGTGGCAAGACTGGGCAAGGAAACGATGGGCCTGGGCTCTCGGCTGTTTAACCCAGCAATTACATAGAGAAAGACCAAGTGGACCTTCTGGTGGAGTGTTCTGTGGGCATTTTCTCCAGTTTACTTTGAACTCTCCTGGTTGATGTGGGATGCAAGGCCAAAACCAGACAGGACCGGGGCAAAGCTTAGCACCACGTTTACTGGTATGGCTCCCTAACCCCAGGATTTAGTGCAGCCAAATTTCACAGGGAAGGTCCGCACTGTCAGTAAGGGTTACGCTGACTGGCTTCAGTGGAGCACTGGGATTATTGGGATTATGAGGAGACCAGACAGCAGCATCTGGGCAGCATTTTGGGTCACAGCAAGCTGCTAAAGGTCACAGAGGGCTGTCACCTCTAAGCAGCAATGAGGATGTGGCAGCTCTAAGCCAAGGGGATGAGGAACAGTCTTCGCTTCTTTGCTGGAAACATGAGTCACTAGTAAGGGGGTTAAAAACAAGACATAGAGAGCTAACCCTGAATTTTAATAAGCTGGGGATCATTATTAAAATCAACAGCTGAGGGAAAGCTATGGGCTCCTAAAAGCTTTTCAGGAGTGAACGTTGCTGTTGGGAAGCACTAATAGGTCTTTTGGAAGATGTTGACTCCACTGCAGAAACCTACAGGGGACCTGCTTGATGGTACCACTAAACTCCAGTGGGATGGTACCAGCATACTCCAGTGGGATGGAGGGTCCACCAGCACCCTTTTTAGTGGGAAGCCAGCCCTTGGACAGGAGCTGGGACTCCCCTCCCATCTCTGCCAGCGGAGACCAGGGCTTGAAGCTGGGAGAGCATTTCTTCAGGGATGCAAAGCTGTGGGAGACTCTTTCCCGCTGCGGGTGATATTTGTGCTTGACATTTTCATCGACTTGTTTATCAGAGCCACAGCTGACACTCCTCATCGACCGAAAGCCTTTCCTCCCTTGCCAAGGCCCAGAGAAACCCTCACTAACTCTGTGCCAGGGAATCTGGAGGAAGGCAGATGGGTTTCTTCAGGGGGGACCTTTTGCACACAACGTTTCTGCTTTAGAAAATGATAGAAGACATTCAGGGCACAATTGTTTTTTTTAACAGATTTGGCCACCATGATAGAGGTCACCCAGCCTCCTGGTGGAGAGATGCCATTCAGCATCGAACAGAGAGGCAGGCTTGGATGAAGAGGCAGAGATACGGGCTTTGTGTGTACAACCACAGCAGCATCTTCCTGAAGAAATATGTTTGAAAGCAACAAGCAGAGGAGTGCATTTAACACGGACCATGCTGAAGTGGGGGCAAGCCAAGGCACTGCAAACACCAAAATCCTCAGACCCTGAAGCATCCTGACCTCCCTTCACACCTGGGATAAACCCTTCCATCGCGGAGACGGTGCTGGCCATGCCAGAGCAGAGCTAGGATTTCACATCCTTGGATAACGTGCTTGTGTCGTTACTGGTTCCCAGGTGACTGTTGGGCACGATTCCCAGTGCCACTTCATTTTGAGGCTTCCCTGGCATTTTGTTGCCTGCAAACTTCATAAATCGTTGTCCTGCTAAGAAATACAAAATGGGATCCAAGCAGCTGTTGGTGCTAGCTAGGGGACGGGTCACCTTGTAGGCTAAATTGATGGCATTGAGGGTCTGACAGTTGAAGTCCCAGCTCCGGAAGGAGTAGTACAAAGTACGAGTGACATGGAAAGGAAGAAAACAAACAATGAAGACCACCAAGACGATGATTATCATCTTGACTGACTTCTTTTTGGATCGGGACAGCCGGGAGATCCCCCGTGTTGGCTGCAGCAGCCTCCGGGCCATTAGGCAGTAGCAGATGATGATGATGAGGAAAGGGATGCAGAAGAGCAGCACCAGCATCACTGAACTGTAAATGACAAACTCGCCAAAGAGGTCCTTGCTGGATGTGTCGTGGCAGGTGATGGTGTCACGCTTCATGCTGGTGGTGACGAAGAACAGCACGGGTGACTGGCACACGACAGTCACCACCCACACGATGACTGACACCCTTCGGGCGTAGCGAACGTGTCCCCACTGCAGCGACTTCAGCGGGAAGCAGATGCCCAGGAATCGATGGATGCTGATGCAGAGGAGGAACAGGATGCTGCAGTAGAGGTTGGTGTAAAACAAGAAGCGAACTATCTTACACAAGCCCACGCTGAAGGGCCAGTTGTCCCCCATGGCATAATAATACACCAGGAGGGGCAGTGAGACCACGTAGAGCGTGTCAGACACGGCCAGGTTGAACATGTACGTGGTGGAGGCGTTCCAGGTCTTGATCCTGAAGATGAAGGCGTAGAGGGCCAACAGGTTGAGAAAGAGCCCCACCACGCACACAATGCCGTAGGAGACGGGCAGTAGGACGTACTTGAAGTCCTCATCAAATATGCACTTGTAGGCATTGTCTCCTGTGCCGTCTGGGTTCAAGGAACTATTGATGACTCTGGTCCAGGCTGGAGGAGTCGTTAGGTTTGCCATCGCCCTGGGGGGAAAGCAAAGAGGCTGTAAGGACATGGAGATGAGGAGTCCCTGGAAGAGGTGGGTTAGATGAGAAAACCCCAGTGCCGCAGTGCTACGACACGTTGTGGGGTCTATGCTGTCATCACTACCATATTTGCACCCTTCCCTTCTCCTCCCGTCAAGGTTGCCATCAACGCTTATCTGTGTCTATCCAAAAGCCACCTGCAAGCATGGCGTGCTGTCTGGCAGGCAGTGCCATCTCAGTACGGGTGACAATGACTCGAAAGGTGTCAGTGCGGGCCTCCTGCCAGCACATGGCATCTCCAACGCTTCATTGCGTTGGGCATTAACACAAGTGAGGTAGTACCTAGCATGGAGGGCTTACGGTCGAGCAGATAAGGGGAGTTTTATTTATCCTCATTTTGCACCTGGAGCCCACAGGAGGAACCAAGCTGCTCTAAAGTAACCAACAAACCCCAGGTCCCAAATCTAGGAGTCCAGCTCAGGCTTCCTGCAGCCCAGCTCAATGCCCCAGTCCACCCTTCCCACCATGTTCATGCAGAAATTTGGTCTCCTGTGCTACAGAACAGCAAAGATGCTCCACTCTGTGCTTAACCATCCATGAGAAGCGACTCAGCCAAGCACCATGAAAGGTGGGTCCTACCAAACCCCAGGCAGAATAGGCAAGAAAAGGGAACTGTGCCCTTCCGCAAGCAATCCCCGTCACTGGCAAGGCTCTGATTTCAGAGGTCCTCAGCTCCTTCTTGCAGAGCAAACATCACCACAACATCAGGAGGCCCCTTTGATTACCCCAAGGTAACCAAACTTTGCCAAAGAGAGCATGCTCTCCACCACAGGGGCTCTGACAGGGTTTGGTGCTGCTGCTGGGGTTTTAATGCCAAGGGTTTTTCTTGGGTTGGGCTGATGGTGGCCACCTCGCTCGTCCTGCTTCCTGGCCTTGAGACCTGCTCCTCCAGTATCACCACCACCAGAAAGTTTGCCCGTGCTTGTGCAAAGCCGGTTTTTGCATGGGAATGACCAGCTGAGACGAGAAAAATGGACTCGAAAGAGTCTCCGCAGACACGCCGAGTCTGGCACTCTCTGTATCAGGAGAGACAAGGGCCCTTTTGTGCATCGGGGACAGCCCACGACCCAGCTGACACATGATCGCTCAGCAAGCCCATCAGCCAGGAATCAAATAAAAATGCATTGGCCTCCCTTCCCGTAAAACAAGCCAGTTTGATCTCAGGGGATGGAACATGCTGAGCCCAGTGCTGCTGCTCCCTGTCACGGGGAGCCCGCGGAAACGGGGCTACAGGGAGATGAATCCAGCACAGGAGCTCAGAGACCAGGAGCAACTGCAGGAGAAAAGGTTTGGGTAAAGGTGCCCTTTGAATGAGGATGTGGGATGTGCCCTGACCCAAATCTCATCATGATATTGGGTGGAAAAGTGCAATACCAGCCTTCTTGGCTAAATGGTTCAGCGCTAACCTGGTGCCACCATGCTGTGGGACGGCATGGATGTGCCCTTTCTTGCAAACGAGCACCGTTCTGACCCACAGCTCTCCTGCCCCTACCTCCAATCCAGCTTCTGCAGGGAAGGAGGCAATGAAAGTCTCCTAGAAGCTGCCAACCTGGATGATCTCTCACCAAAGTGAAGGCCTATGGCATTAAAAAGCACCTTGACAACTCACAGTCAATGGAGAAGGGGTGAAGTGATGCCTCCAGCCCACCACATGGGGATAATTCCAGCCCTTGCTCCAGGGACTGGATCAAACAACCTGACCAGATGTGGCATGGACACGATCCCCACTGATGTTCCCCTCATGTTCCCCCCATTTCACTGCTTTTGCTCTCAGAGCAGACCACAAGCAGTGCTGGCCAAGGCTCACGCTTCCCAAGGGCGTGGGCAGAAACCACACGCACGCTCACACCCTGACTAATCTGCAACATCTGCAAAAACCCAAATATAATTTTGGGAACTGCTCTGCGATGAACATGAGGAACCAGGACCCATCTCACTCTGTCCCTACCCCGGGGTTTTGCTTTTCCTGCAGCCAGTTCAGCTTTGGTCCCATCACCCTTCATCCTGCTTCCCTCAAGCCCTTGGCAATAAGGTTTGTCCCTGCGGAAGGAGAGGGTTGACAGTGCTTGGGCAGATGGTAAAATACTTTCCAGCTGTGCTTCTCCTCAACTTCTGCCTTCTGTCTGAGCTTTGCAGATCTGTGGTCAATGAGACAGAGGTTGCCCGCAGACCTGGCAGCTGATTAAACGGGTCGGACAGGCCACCATGACCAAGAAAAGCCACACAAGGTGCCCTAAAAGGAATAGGGAACGGTTACAGAGCTCCAGAGACTTCAGCCTTGCACGTGGTTTCTCCATGCCTCTACGTCTGCATCCCCTCTGTCCCCTGCGCGCAATCCATCACCCAGCTCTGGAGCACCAATGGGGGCAGGATCACCCCATCTTTCAGCCCACCTTCCCATAGGCTCCTGCAACCCCAGCTAGAAAACCTAACAAGGCATTTCAAACCCATCCATAAGTCAGGGTGGGGAATCTCCTCCAGCGTGCGGGGCAGCACGGGCTGCCCCAGGCCATTCCGCAACCACGGATGTGCCAAGTCGCACATCTCCAGGACAAGGAGCAAACAGGGCTGGTTGGCTTGAACAGGGTAATCACAGAGACAAAACCCTGCTCACAAGGCAGCCTTGTCCTTGTCATCGTGCTCTCCCTCCTTTTCCTTCTGGAAATGCAAAAGCCTTTCTTTTTTTCCGTACTTTGGCCCAGAATCCCTAGGACAAAACTTGCTGTGTCTGTCAGGGCCGTGGCCGCAGTCCACCCCCTCGCCCCTGGATGCGTTGCATCCGCAGGGAGCCAGACGGAGATGACACGGCCAGCCAAGGCGTGCGAAGGCACAAAAGCTGGCAGCTGCCCTTTCCTCTGCCTACGGGCCAAATGGCACGAATGCCAGCTCTCACAGTGACGCATCGAGCCCCCGGCGGGGACAACTGGGAGGGAGAAAGCAACAGCGATCCCTGAGGATACCGAACAGGATAAATACTTCTATGACTACCAAAAGCAAGCCCACCACGATGCTTTGGTGAGGACCACCTGCATCTGCTTCAATGGCTCTCCTGGCCCTTCCCAGGGTCACAGCAGGAGGTTTTTTTCATAGAATCACAGAACGGTTTGGGTTGGAAGGGACCTTAAAGATCATCTAGTTCCAACCCCCTGCCCTGGGCAGGGACACCTCCCACTAGACCAGGTTGCTCCAAGCCCCGTCCAGCCTGGCCTTGAACCCCTCCAGGGATGGGGCAGCCACAACTTCCCTGGGCAACCTGGGCCAGGGGCTCACCACCCTCACAGCCAAGAATTTCTTCCTGAGATCCAATCTAAATCTCCCCTCTTTCAGTTTGAGGCCGTTACCCCATGTCCTATCATTACACTCCCTCATCCAGAGTCCCTCCCCATCCTTCCTGTAGGCCCCTTTAGGGACTGGAAGGGGCTCTAAGGTCTCCCCGGAGCCTTCTCTTCTCCAGGCTGAACACCCCCAACTCTCTCAGCCTGTCTTCACAGAAGAGGGGCTCCAGCCCTTGGATCATCTTCGTGGCCCTCCAATGGACCTGTTCCAACAGGTCCACATCCTTCTTGTGCTGAGGACTCCAGAGCTGGATGCAGTGCTCCAGGTGGGGTCTCACCAGAGCAGCGTAGAGGGGCAGAATCACCTCCCCCAACCTGCTGCCCACGCTTCTTTTGATGCAGCCCGGGCTGCAGTTGGCTTTCTGGGCTGCAAGTGCACATCGCCGGCTCATGTTGAGCTTCTCGTCCACCGTTTTCCTGGTGTTGAACACAGGTGACCATGCACAGCTTTTTAGGTGCCCTCCAGCCACTGGTACACAGCAAGGGCATTTCTCCAACCAGCCTCCTGCATACTAGACCACTTGTTGGGTCTGGATGAACCTGGTTGCAACGGCTGGACCACCTTTCTCTTTGCAGTGTGGCCTTGGACCTGTTTATCCCATGGGACATGGGATTTTTTTCCCCAGAAAACAGGTACCATCAGCTGTAGTGGATGAAGGCAGCACAGGAGAGGAGCCCTGTGAGGAGAGGAGGCCAGGCAGATCAGTGTTGCAATCCTGGCAGCCACGTGCCCTCCAAAATATATACCCACAGGCATGTGCATGTGATGTCAGCATCCCAAAATGCTCCCGTAACGGTATCTACCACAGCTGGGCCGGGGATATTGAGATGAGTCAACGTGGGGAAGGAGGGGGCTGTCATCGGAGAAGGTCACGGGCAGCTGAAGGACGTGCAGCACCCAGGGACGGTGGGTCGGGTGCTGAATCACCAAGTAAAGGGCTTTAATCCTGTTTTCTGACCCACTTTTCAGCATTCCTGGTGCCATCCCAGCGCTCACCATCCATCCCGCCGTGTTTCGCGCTTGGGAACCTGCCAGCAGAAGCCAAGTCACGCAAGCAAACAAAGCGCGACCAAATCGCGGCTGCGATGAATGCGTTTCCCGGGGTGGGGGGTGGGGGGCCTTGATGAGATTTAATTGACCTTCCCAAATAATTAATGTGGGTTAATTTACTGGCAGGACCTCACAGACGCAGCCCTTCGTTCTGCTGGTGTGAAGCCCTGGGAAATCAAACCCAGGCGGCGCAGATGCACCGACTGCGACCGCAGCTCCCGTCGTTTTACGCCAGAGGTCGAAACCACGATCCATTTACTGCATCTTCCCCACCGCCTCCTTTGCAAGAGACACAAGGAGAGCGTGGGTGTTTTCCCTGCCCTAATTTATAGGCATTTAGCGGACTCATCAAAATCCTCGCTCCGGCTCAGGAACTACTCGAGACGCTGGGAAGCGAACGACCTGGCATCGTTTTTCTCCCCGTTGGGACCGTGGTTGAAACCCGTTGCCACCAAAAGCAAACAGGCGGCGCATTCGGATGCTCCCAAGCCTGTTTGGTTGGGAGACGTGAGATGGGACCGGGCTGAAATTCGAGCCCGGTCAACCTCCCTGGTTTTCATCTGCCCTTTTCATTTGGCTCCTTTCTGCTGCCGTGACCTTCAGCGCCTTTCTCCTCCGGGCTGGCTCCGGCCACCAGTGTGGGCTGAGGACATCCCCAGCTGTCCTGGTCCCACCCTCCGTATCGCTCCCCGGCGCTTCTCTCCAGAGATCCCAAGGCAAGACACCTCCAAGATACTCAAAAGCAAGGTTTAAACCGCTTAAGTGGCTTCATCCACCTCCCTGCCCGGAGCCCCAGGCAATGCCCCCTCTTTTATTCCCCACGGATCTGACCTACCCCTTACCCCATCCATAGCCAGAAACTCTCATTCCTCCCAAAAATGAGCTTGCAAAGAATCCATGTTGCTACTTTTTTTTTCCCCAAAAATGCACATTAGAGGGCATTGGTGGCTCCACTCCGGCTGGCAAAAACAAAGCTGCTCCACCAAAGCGTCCCCGTGCCTCAGTTTCCCCTCGTCCCCACCCCCAGGCTGAGAAGTAGCAGAGTTAAATTTGTTTTCTCCCTGAAAAGTATTTTTGGGGGGAGTTCCGGTTTCCTAGAGGGCTTTTCAGCCACTTGACCCGAGCTAAAAAGGGGAGTATGAGTTTGGATAAAATATATAATGACTTACAAATGACTTTTTCTGGGAATTTCTGGATTTCCCCAAGAAACTCCCTGAATTCCTCCCTGAATCAGTCTCCCTTTGAGCCTCCGCTTCCCAGGCGCTACCAAAACCTCCCGCTTTCGTCCACACCATGGGAAGTCAATCCGGATTAACCAAAGCTGTGGCTTTAGGGTGAATTAGATAAAAGCACTAAACCCATCGGTGCCGGCAATCCTGTGTAATTAAAGCCGCCTTCGTTCCGTTGAACCGGACTGAGTTCCCAGCACGGCAGGTCTCCGGGGATGGATCCTGCTGGAAACAAATATCACCCTGGCCAATATTTAATCCCTTCATTGCCAGATCTAACATTTCCCTTCCACCTACTGCAAAAGTGATGCTCCCTGTGTATTTTCCCCCTGCATCCCAACATCACCTCCCCTCCGGGAGACCTTGCAGCATCCCGGAGGTGTTGAGGGCAGATGACATCCTCTTTGAGCCTCTAAACCCTGAGTTTTATTTATTGCAGGGGGAAAATGGGGCGCTCACATCCTTTAGGCTTCCTGGGGATACAGTGTAGCCTGGTGCTGTTTTTTACACCAGGAATTTGACGTTGGTTCTGCCCTCCAAGATTTTGTGGTGCTCACCGGAGGACACGATGGTCGGAGCGGGAGAAGAGTGTGGGATCGGTTTCTGTCTGATCGCCTGCTTTTGGGAACTCCGTTTTACCCTACAAGCCCCGTATCTGGGAAAAAAAATGATGTTTCCACAGAGCCCAAAGAGCTTCCTGCCCAAATCAAGGGAATCAGCCACCACCGCCACAACAACCCCCGGCAAAACCAAACGCACGCTGCCCTTCCGGGAGATAACCAGCATCCGAGAGCAGGGATAACACAATTATCGGGCTCCACCATGACACCGGCAGTTACAGCAAAGGCAAAGCTGCACCAAAACCCACGCAGGGTGGACTTTGGGGAATAATTTGCATCCCGTGGGAGCAAAAGGCTCTTTGCTTCATGGACCGGTTCCCGTTAAGGCTCTAATGGGTGATGATCAGCGTTGAGGAGGGACGACGGCGTGGCCGGCAGCACGCTCCGCTGCCAGCGAACTATTCATGGCTTTGGCTTTATGTCAATAACCGGAGATAAAAATCACATCGGGCAGAGACGGGGTAAAGCCACTCGGTGCCAGGATAAGTCAAAAATACTTCTCGGGGTTTTATAATCCACTAAGCCCCGGGATGCGGCTGAGCTCCAGGACTCAGCAGTATTTTAGGGGTCTCCTCCTTGACTCCGAAGCTCCTTAGCCCATCGGCCACCGAGGACGAAGGCCAAAGTTCCCTTTGGTTGGGTATAAATGAGGAAGAGGAATTTGGGGCACATGCACCGGCAGCCCCCCGGGAGCGGGGTTTGCTGCTCCCCCTCCTCCCACACAGGAAGGCAGAGCGGGTTGCCAAATGGGTTTTGCAATAAGCCGATAAGAAAAGTGGAGCAGAAAGAGAAATAAGACATTTCGCCCTTGAAGTTGCTCCCACAGAGATGCTACCCCACGCCCAGCTCCGGGGAGGAAGGGGGTTTGGGGGTTAGGAGGAGTCCAAGGGTTTGAAAGCAGAGTCTCACCGATCCCAGTGCAAATTAAAACATCCCAAAATAAATGACACAGGGACTGCAGCATGCAAAGAGGTGGAAAAACACAAGCTGGAGTAAACCAAGGAGGCAGCTCCACGGCTTTTACCAGAGGTGTGTACAGGAAACCCCTGATAAACAGCCAGCGAATTCCCCCCGGGAAGGAAGAAACCGAGCGGCAAAAGAGATTATTGGGAATTAATGCACAAACAATCAAGTAATTCAGGCAAAGAGGAGCAAAGGGAGCCCAGGCGGCTTCCTCGAGTGCCCGGCTTCCACCGTTCATGCCAGCACCAGCCCATGCCAGCAGCTCGCTGCCCGCCACTGCCCTGCCCACCCTGTCTTTGGGTCAGTTTGGGGGTTTTGGGGCAGTTTTAGTCACAGTACGTGGGGTGTGAGCTGCCCCCATAGCCAGGAGGAGAATCGGGGGTCAGCTCTGCCCTTGCAGCGGCCCGCTCCCTGCGTTGGGTGCATGGGGACCCTGTGTCACCCATGTCACCCGCCCAGCAGCAAGTGCCACCCCACCCGTGTGCGTGTGTGTGTGCACGCGCGCACGGAGGGGTCCATGCGTGTCCCCCCCACCCATGCTTGTGTGTGTGTGCGCGCACAGGGGTCAGTGAGTGTCCCCCCCACCCATGTGCATGTGTGCACAGGGGTCTGTGTGTCCCCTCCCAACCAAGTGCGTGTCCCCCCCACCCGTGTGCAGTGTTTGTGTGTGCCCAGGGGTCCGTGCGTGCCCCCCCACCATGTGCGTGTGTCTGTGCGTGTCCCCCCCACCCGTGTGTGCGCCCAGGGGTCCTTGCGTGTCCCCCCCACCCATGTGCCCACCCGCACCCCGGGGGTCACACACACACACCCCTCCCCGTCCCACACTGTCGCACACCCTCCTGCGTGGGCAGGACACGCACCCCCCCCCCCAACCCCCCCCTCCCGCACCCCCCGGCTGGATGCGGCCCCGCTCACCGGGCGATGCCGAGCCGGGTGGCTCCGTGCCGACGGCCCCGCTCGGTTCAGGCGGGCGGCGGAGGCAGCTCCATGCCCGAGGTTCGGTCCTTCCCCGCCCCCGGGCCCGGGCCCGCCGCGTGTGAGCCGGGCTGCGGGACGGGGGCCGGCCGCGGGGCCGCACCGCCCTCCCCGAGGCTGGGAGCGGGGCAGGAGCGGGGCAGGACCGGGACCGCACCGCCCTCCCCGGGGTTGGGACCGGAGCTGGGACCGCCTCCCCGCCCCGAGGGAGAGGGAATCGGGACAAGACTCCCCCCCGCCTCCGGGGATGGGATCAGGGCTGGGACCGGGGCCAGACACCCATCTCCCGGGGCTGGGGCCGGCGCTGGGACCGGGACAGGAGAGCGACGGCTCCCCCGCTTTCCACCCGCCGGGGGTGGGAGCATGGATAGAACCGGGATGGGACCGGGATTAGGGCTAGGACAGGACCCTCCCCCCGCTCCGGAGATGGGACCACAGATGCGACTGAGGTTAGGGCATGAGTCCCCCCCTCCGGGGATGGGACCGGGGTTAGGGCCAGGACGGGAGCTCCCCCCTCCGGGGATGGGACCACGGATGGGATCAGGGCTGGGCCTGGGGCTGATGCTCGGACAGGAGCTGCCCCTCCAAGGGTGGGAACATGGGAGGGATTGGGGGAGGAGCACCCCCCCCTTCGGGGATGGGATCACGGCTGGCACCAGGACAGAAGCCCGACTGCTTCCCCCTTTCCCTGCGGGGATGGGAGCATGGATAGAACCGGGGATGGGACCGGGGTTAGGGCCAGGACAGGAGTCCCCCCTCCAGGGATGGGACCATGGATGGAATCAGGAATGGAACTGGGGACCGGACTTTCCCCTTCGGGCACTGGGACTGGGACTAGAGACTGTCCGCTCTCCCCTTTCCCCCAGGAGATGGAACCGGAGCTGGAATCAGGACTGATGCTCAGACAGGAGCCCTCCCTCCAAGGATGGGCACATGGGTGGGAGGGGGCAGGAGCCCCCCCTCAGGGGATGGGACCACGGTTGGGATCAGGGCTAGGACCAGGGCTGGATCCCACCTGCCCAGGGCTGTGGCCAGTCCCCCCCTCTGCATCCGACCTCCCCCCATCCGCAGCGGCCCTAGGGTGCCCAGAGAGCTGCCTCCCCCTGGGAGTGCCCTGGTGACCCACCCCTGCATCCCAGGGTGCCCCGGTACAGGACCCTGCCTGGGGCAGGGCCCATAGTCCCGTACCTGGGGCATGGAGCAGGGCCCATAGTCCTGTACCTGGGGCATGGAGCAGACACCCAGGGCTAAGGGGGTCTCAGGATGAGCTCTGGAGGGGAAAAAATGCCTCTGAACCAGCTGGATGCGCCCTGTTTGGGTCTTCGGCCACAGCCACCATGATGTGGGACCCTGTCCCACTGTGGGTGACACCAAACTCTGCCCCATCCTACCCCAGGGTGGTTACCAATGCATCTCAGGTGGCGCCCCGCAGCACATCTCTCACTGCAAGCCAGCTTCATTTCCAAGGGAAGCAGAGGGATCGGGGACATAACATGGTAAAGGGACTTTGAAGCCAGTTTTGGCTCTAATTTTAGCTCTCAGGACCAGTTCCCATCCATCAGTCAGTGATCTGTCAAGTCAAAACCAGCTGCATCGCCATGAACTCTCTGGGGTGGGGGAATTTATTTTTGACAAGAGTAATTTTGGGGGTCTGATTCGTTGCAACTCCACTCTTATTTTCCAGGGAACCACGTGCCAGCAAAATGCTTCTTCCTTGGGGATACAGGTAAACCCTTGGCAAAGTGGGTGCTGCACCTCTTGCATCTCAATGCTGGGACTTTTCATCCAGGGAAAAGGTTGCTGAAGCCAGGAGGACATAGCAGAAAGTTTGCTTGAGGTGTTCTTCCTTGCCATGTCTTCTCCTGTGAGCTCCTGGGGCCTGAGTTCAACCACAAATAGGTGTCCATCTCCTGCAGAGGGTAGCAGACCTGTTAAAATTCCTCTACTGGGATGTAAAACATCTAGAGAACCCTAAGGGCAAACTGGACCATACCATGAAAGAGAAGTCCCTCATGAGTTTGGGTATGAGCCGGGGGGTTGTATCTGCCACATGCCCCAGACATGCTATGGAGGTGCTCTGGGGTTTGTCCTGGCACAACGCAGCCTCCCAAGGAGCTTCTCCTGCACTTTTGGAGGACCACCACTGGCTTTGTAGCCTGCCCTAAATTTCTAGGAAATACATTAGGTTTGGGTGCTGTGGGTGTGAGCTGCGGCGTTGTATCCCCCGTATCCCCCCACACCCTACAGAGATGCTCTGGGGTCTGGCCCCACTGAGTCCTGGCACAACACGGCCTCCTAAGAAGCTATGGATGACCACCACCGCCTTTGTAGCCTGCTGGATGTTTCATGCCCAAATGAAGCAGTGACCAGGTTCAACCCTACCTCCCCAGTGGGTCTTGCTCACCTGGACTGAAAACCCTTCAAATCTGGGGAGGGCTGGAGGATTTCTCGGGCAGGATGAGGCTGGAGAACAAGCCCCATTGAATCACGCACAGGTGGCCCAGTTGTTTTCCACCGCCGTGAGTGCAGAGCGAGCCCCAACTCTCCTCCGTGTATTCCCAATCTGTGTCCGTGGGCGTAAGCCAGATTCTGCAGCTGGATCTGATTTCACGTGGGGGCTCCTTGGATGCCCTGGATATGTCTGGGGGCAACCATAAAGACCCTGAGGGAGGAGGAGATGGGCAGCGATGCCATCTATTATTCAAAAGCAGAAAGTGGCAGCCGGCTAAGGAGGCATTAGCCAGTGCGAGGCGGATATGAACGTCTGGCACGGAAACAGTGCAGCAGAGATCTTGCTGACGGACCTCCATGCCAGAAAACAACAAAAAAAAATTGCCTGTTTCCTTCTTCTGATGTAATTTGTTTGAGGAGGGAAAACAATACATCACGTCGTAGCTATTTGGGGCTGATAAGGGGGGAAGGACAAGCTCGTTGCTTGCACAGAGGGCGGGAGATGCCTGGGCAGTGCTGTTGAGTGAGGCTCAGAGCGGTGAAGCTGCTGAGCAGTGCCCTGCCGGGATGTCACTGTGGTGCTGAGTTAAACCCATCTCTCTGGGATTTGGAAACAGTTCTTGGGTAAGGGTTGGCTTAACCGGACCATAGCACCCTGGATTCATCCTCCAAATCCTTCCCCCTGGCTCCCTCCGAAGGAGGGATGATGTCCAGAAATGATGGATGGAGATGTGGATGGCGTCCTGAGATTTGCCATATGTCCTTACATGAGCTTTGGTCTGCGGGGTGATCGCTGCTGCTCAGCAGCCCTTGCCTGGTGCCGTCTCCCCCAGCCTGATCCTCAGGGGTCTGAACACCAGCAGCTCTTCCACCAGAAGATAAAGCCAAACATCTCAAGACAAGAGGCAGGCGGCTTCTTCATGTCAAGGGGTGATTAATTATGGCCACAAACAGCTGAGAGGTCTGGTCGGCGGCCCATTGCTGGATGCTTCCACAAGCAAGAGGAGATGTTTTTCTAAAAGCTTGTTCAGAGCAGGGAAGTGGTCCCCTGGAGACTTCCTCTTCCCATCAGTCATTTTCCAAGCCTGGCTGAAGTCTAAGCAGCTTCTAGCAAGCAAGGGCGTCTCAGCTTCACTGCCCACTACAAGGAAAAGCTTTTCCTTCCCCTTCTTTTGCATTTTCTCCCCTTTCTCCACTCATTTGGGTGCGAGGGAGATGGGAGGAGATTAATGTCCACCCTAACCCGCCTTACTCATTCCCATTCTTCATGCAGGTGATGGTCACCCATTGCCTAGGGGACCCAAAACAAGAGCCTCCCTTCCAAAATCTCCATTTTCCAGCTCCAAAGTGGCTCAAATGAACCAAAGAAAGAGGCAGATGTTTTAAATCCAGTCAAGAAGCGAATGACTTGTGCAGCTGCAGCGCAGGGACGGAGGCGAGCGGTGATACCCATTCGAGCCAAGCTGGAAAGCAGCCCCGCGCTTCCCTTCACGGCTTCATTTTTCAACTGTTTTGGCAGCGATGCAGGTTTCTAAGACGCTTTCAAAACATTTCCATGTTGTCTAGCTGAGAGGAATGTGATACAGGAACAGGAGGACCGGGAAGGTCAGAGTGCCCACAGCAGAGCCCTGCACCCATGGGAACAGCTTAAACCTGCGGCGCGGGCAGGGGGGCACTCGTAGAAGTGTTTGAGACAAATTGGGATACATCAGATCTCTTTTTCTTGATTTTTTTTTAAAGCCTTAGTGGAAGCAAGGATGAAAGTTTGCAGTCATGGAATCACAGAATGGCATGGGTTGGAAGGGACCTTAAAGACCACCCAGTTCCAACCCCCTGCCCTGGGCAGGGACACCTCCCACCAGACCAGGTTGCTCCAAGCCCCGGCCAACCTGGCCTTGAACCCCTCCAGGGATGGGGCAGCCACAGCTTCTCTGGGCAACCTAGGCCAGGGGCTCACCACCCTCACAGCCAACAATTTCTTCTTAACATCTCATCTACATCTCCCCCCCTTCCAGTTTAGAACTATTCCCCCTCGTCCTATGGTTCCCCTCCCTCATCCAGAGTCCCTCCCCAGCTTTTCTGGAGCCCCTTGAGGGACTGTCAGGGGCTCCAAGGTCTCCCCGGAGCCTTCCCTTCTCCAGGCTGAACCCCCCAACTCTCTCAGACCGTCCTCCCAGCAGAGGGGCTCCAGCCCTCCCAGCATCTCCGGGGCCTCCTCTGGCCCCGCTCCAACAGCTCCGTGTCTCTCCTGTGCTGAGGCCCCAGAGCTGGAGGCAGCACTGCAGGGGGGTCTCCCCCGAGCTGAGCAGAGGGGCAGAATCCCCCCCCCTCGCCCTGCTGCCCACGCTGCTGGGGATGCAGCCCAGGCTGCGGGGGGGTTTCTGGGCTGCCAGCGCACACTGATGGCTCATGTTGAGCTTCTCATCCACCAACACCCCCAAGTCCTTCTCCTCAGGGTTGCTCTCAAGCCATTCACCGCCCAGCCTGGGTTTGTGCCTCAGGTTGCCCTGACCTAGATGTAGGACCTTTCACTTGGCCTGGTTGAACTTCATGAGCTTCACACAGGCCCACCCCTCCAGCCTGTCCAGGTGCTTCTGGATGGCATGCCTTCCCTCCAGCGTGTCGATGGCTCCACACAGCTTGGTGTCACTGGCAAACTTGCTGAGGGTGCACTCAATCCCATGTGTTGAGTTAAGCCTGCAGACCTGCCTTGTGTTGGTTGGTGGGAGAGGTAAAGGTCATGAACACTCATCTAAATCTGTTTAAGTGTAAACTCATTTCCTGATCCAGCCTGGCCATGGGCATTTAGTCACTTCTCGTGGTCTCTTGGCTGGTAAGATGTTCAGCCACCTAACTGGGAGGTAGATTTGTGCCCTGTGTGCAGGAGGGACATCCTGTGCAAGTAGGAGGGACATCCCATGGCAGCAGATCTGATTTTGCAGCTTCCCACAGTGGCTGCACTTTCCCTCCTGGATGCTCTAATTTAGAATCACCATCAACTTTTAAGGGTATATAAGAGGCAGCAAAACTCATCCAGCTGGAGGATGAAGAATCTGTTCATGGTGGTGAACACCAATGGGGTGTGCAGGGGATAAGGTCAAGTGGGGTTGGTACCCACTCGGTGCTTTGGAGGCACGGGTGGACCTTCCCAGCAGCCAACCGAGCTCCAAAGCAGGGTTGATTGGAGAAAGAGGTGTTGGAGATGGGACTTCGGGATGGAAAACCACCATGAGCCAGTCCCTTTGTCCATCCATCATACGCACACATTCCTGTAGGAATCTCCTCCTGCCATTGCTGAGGCTGATGGTGTCTGGGGGAGCAGCACCCAAGAGCTACAACCATGGTGGTGAGAGGGTGGGTGGGTGCTGAGCACAGAAAGACACCCACCGCCCTTTTGCCATTCAACCCTGCAACAAGAACTGACAAGTGAGTGCAGACAGGGCACGGGGGACCTTTGCTGTCTGGGGCCAGTATGGCTTGGGGAAGGGAGAACTTGGAGGAGACCTGATGCACATGATGCTTGCTGGAGAAAGCAGCTGGAAGCAGCAAGACTTGATCTTCTCCACATTGCTTCGGTGCAGAGAGGGCTTCGCTCTGCAGCCTTAGCCCTCTGGGCGTCTATTTTTTATTCTCCCGCAGCAGTTGGGGGTTTTTTTTAGCCCAGCTTTCGTTTCCTCCCCACCAAGCACATGTGACCTTTCTCCTGGAAGGAGAAAGTGCTCATTCCTCTCCCAGTGACTGCGGGGCTTCAGAGCAGGAGGGCGATGGAGGTGCCAGGCTTCGAGCCGCTCGCTTTTCCTCCAAGCTCCTACACAACTCATCTTTTTTTGGAGGGGTTTACAAACTCCAAGCGCATCCCCCTCCCTCAGGAGGATGCTCGCAGAGAGCGATTCGGGTGCTGCCATGACCTCCCAGGTGGCAGGGGCCAGTTGCCAGGCCCCGAAGCACAAGGGTCCCGTTGTGGCCGAGAGCGCTGCTTCTATAAAGACCTTAAGCAAACACAACACACCGGGCAGGCGTGTTAAAATTAACCCATCGGCTTGGGCTACGTGTGCTGCGGGCGGCACGGGCTGGTTCCCAGCAGGCGTGTGGCAGCGGTGGACGTGGTTCTGCACCACAGCCAGTGGATGGGAGGGAGGGGGGGGAGTCACAACGATGCCTTCCATCCTCAGCTCTGCTGCTGCTGACCCCACCGATGGCTTTCTGAGAAGCGGGGATGCTATTTTCTACCAAATCTCACGATGCTCTTTGCCACTTCCTCTTCTGCATCTTCCTCTGAGTCCGCCCAGAAAATAGTAAATAAGACTGAGTTGTTTTTTTTTTTAAAAATGAGCATGGTCTTATTCAAGAGCTGAGTTTTGGGGGTTTTGAGTGAGTTGCAACAACAGGAGGTGCTGGAAGAGGTGGCCAGGGGGAGACATGTTGCCCTGGGCATGGCTGGTGCTCCTGGAAGTGTTTGTACAGTAATCCTGGCATCCAAGAGAGCAGGGAAGCGCATGTCCTGAAACCAAGTCTTCCTAAAAACAGCAGCGGCAACCCATCCGCGTCATGGTCCAAGCCTAAAATAGTGCTTGGGGAGAGGCTGCCCTGAAAAAGGCTCATTTCTCTATTTGCAGAGCTGGTGAAGAACCAGCTCTGTGGGTCTAACTGCGCATGGACCCCTTTGTAGCAGCGTGGTGGGACACAGTGGGCATGGGCAACTGGATCGTGTGATCCAGTTGCCCCCAAAAGTTATGGGATCACTGCTCGACTGACCCACCAGTGGCTCAGCGTGAAGGTGGAAGCCCAGCCTGGCACTACGGTGTATTTTGCTCTGGCTCCTCCAGCCAGAGGTTGGTTTAAGGGATGGGGCGGCAGGACGTCCATAGCATTACGTGTCTCCCATTTTTTTTCTATTCCTCACGTAGGATCCAGCAGACAAGAGCCACAGAGATGCTCAGGAGTAAGTTCCTGTTGGTGGCAGGGGAAAAGCCATGTTACAGTAGTTTTCTTCCATCGTTCTTGCTTTCAGCTCGCAGGAGCGAGACCACAAGACCAGCACAGCGTTCCACCCTGGAATCCCTTTGTTTCCAAAAAAATGCTTGTTCTCAGTATGGGGCTTTTGAATTCACTTCCTTCCCCTCCTGCTCCAAAATAACCTTTGTGTCCTCAGGGAGATTTGCACTGAGAGGACCCAGGGTACGGCGCTGGGAGGGAGCAGATGGACACATGGACCCCAGAAAGCCACCACTCCCTGTGGACGCCATGCGGTGGGGGATGCTCCATATTGAGCTCAGCCCAGAAAACAATATATTTGCTCAGGTCCAGGCTTCCCAGGCAGGGCTGGGATAAGCCATGCCAGGATGAGTCCAGCCCGTGCATGGCCCCTTGGGGGTGTCCATCTAAATCAACATTTCAAATGGGGGAAAAAACCACACCGAGTCCCTCTATAGACCCCAAACCGAACGCATCCCTATTTGATGAGTGGATGAAGATGGGGAGTGCAGCATTACACCTTCACAATGCTCCAGCCACCCTCCTCAGGGACCCATCCTGCTTCCTGCCCTTTGGAAGACAGTTGGTGGCATCCTCCTGCACCCAACTCGTCCCTTAGCAGCTTCCCCATGGGTCCAAACCCCGTTTGAAGCAGATCGACATTAGCTCTACTTCAATTCTCAATAAAAAAGCCCTTGCAGAGGTTGGATGCAATTCAGCTACTCCATTTTAAGCCCCCTCCTACCATCAAGATTAATTTTCTTGCATTTTTCCGTATTTTCTCATTTAAAACACCAATTAAACCCAAACTGGGCTCACAAAGCCCAGAGCTCTGCGACCCACACCTTTTTCCTTGGCCATGGCTGGAGTGGGGTCAGAGCAATTGAAGAGATGGGAAATGTCCACATGGATTTCTCCAGGGGAAACGCGGGCTGATGGTTGGGTGCTCCATCACAGATGTGTATTCTTTTTAACCTCCAACCGGGCGAGATGGGAGGCACCTGCTTTCCTGTGTCCACCCCATGATAACCCCCCCCCCCCCCCAGGAGGGAGACCAGCCCAAAGGCTCACTCCCAACTGGTGTCCTTGTCAGGAGGCCAATATTGTTATCTAGGGCCTGGCTGGTGTTTTTTATTTGGATCTTTGCCACCGCAGCTAAAATAACTCTCCCACCCCTCCCAGCATTTAAAGGTCACGTTCCAGGGATTAATCCGGAGTCTCTCAGGCCAGCTCCTTGGCTTGGCATCGCTGATGGGACCAACACGCATCGCAGTGCCGGGTGTGCGCTCCCAGTGTTGGACATTCCCTGGCCGGGAGTGCCACCAGCACCAGGTTCAATGTCCTCGGTGAGCTGAGGGTGATCAGCATGACTTAGCTAAGCCGAAGCCAATTCCTCCAGCTTAAATGGTTATTTCCTTGTAAATCTGCTTCTAGCCCTCGGCCGACCAGTCCGGGGAAGTCCAGATTTGCAAAACAAGCTTTATAGGGAACAGTGTTTATTTGACCGACTCGTACAGTCGGTCCTGTGCTTGGTTTTTGCCCAGACAAGTCCTGGAATCACAGGAACAGATTTCCAACCTAAATACAAGCGGAGAGCAATTGAGTGCTTAATGAAGTGGGTATCAGTCAGGACATCTCTAAATGAAATGTGCCTAAGGAGCAGAGGACGTGTAGGTGAGGAGAGAGGGAAGGGGGAGAGAAGTGGTGATGCCGTTATCCCCAAGGAAGGAGAGAGACGGTTGATAGTCTGTGATGCAGAAGATGGGGGAAGAAGGATAGAGGGACCTGTAACGTATCCTCTGCAAAGAGACACAATCTTTTATAACAGCAGCATTTTTTCAGCTGGATGGACCAAACCCGTGGCATCCAAATTTGCAAGAAGCAGCCTGGGACACACCTTAACAAGAAGGGCTCCTTCCCCGCGTCCCCTGCAGCTGCTCCTGGTGCCAATGGGGCTTTCCCAGGAGAGGTGATGATGGTGGTGCTCCTTGGGATTGCTGCCTTTGTTCTCTTCCCGTGGTGAGGTCCAAGGAGACCTGCTTGGGTAAGTATTGATTATCACAGCAACACCACCGACATCGCCACCACTGATATTTCAGGTTGAGGACAAGTGAAAATTGTTCCACCATGTACAGGTTGTGCAACCTCCATCCTTGGAGGTTTTCAAGAACCAACTAAATAAAGTCCTGCACATCCTGGTCTGACCCCAGAACTGTCTCTGCCATGACCAGGAGGTTGGACTGAAGACCTCCGAGGTCCCTTCCAGTCTGAGTTATCATGTCGTCTTCTGATCAGGGGATCCCAGCAGAATGGGGTCAGGCTAACACATGCCAGTGGTGGAGCAACACCACTGCCTGTCTGCCGTGACTCCCCTGCACTGAGCCCTAAGTCTCCGTCCCAAACTGGGTGAGTGCCAGGGAGTTTTGCTGAGACCAGTAGATAACCAGGTCCAGTTTTTTTAGCTGCCACCTGAATTTCACCCTGCAACCTCTCACAAAAGCCAGTAGCTAGGGCTTGGGTTGATCTCTGTTAGAAAGGCATCTCGTCTTGCATTAGAGACATCCATGGGGAGACACCACTGCTTCTTGACAAGATGGTCCTTTCATTTAACGCTGCTTCTTCCCCATAGTTTCTGCCCTATGTATTAACATTTTGTGCCTTATTTAATACCGGCATGTGTCTGGCTTAGACATCTAGTGACCAAAGTGCCCTTCGACACACAGTATAGGGCCTCATGATGTGCAAGCCAGGTCTTGATCTTCCTTTTAGCAATTCGGGCAGGTCTTTTTGGGAAGGAGAAGCTGAGCTGTCCTCTTCTGGGCTGTAAAGTGAAGGGGTAGAGGGCGATCACCAGCAGGTAGTTCCCAGCCTGTTTCAAGTCTCGAGGAAAGCCCTGGGTTTGCAGTGAGAGATGGACCCTGCAGAAGGTATCCATGGAAAATAGATGATGGCTTTGCTCCCTTTCAAGATGGGACACCATCGGGGTGTAGCCTGGACAGGAACTGGGGTGCAGTGCACGGTTCAAACATTAGCAGGGCTCGACCATGAACGCACCATCACCCTCAAGCTGGTAGCTGTCATTAAAACCAAACCGCAGACTCATGTAGAAAAACAGACCTTCTCATCGTCACTGGGATTTACCTCTTACTAGTTAGAAAACACCATGAGGAAGATCCTTCCCTTAGCTAAGCATTTGCAGGTGTTTCCTGGTGTTTCCAGGCGTGGGGACTGGCCAGGTTCTCCTTTTCAATGCGTCATTCATGGGATGGCCATGGCAAAACATTGAGATGTGCTTGGAGCCACAGCAAGGACCCTCGGGGCTCTGTGATTTTCAAAATAAATAGACTATCTGATAAGAAAACCCCAGGAACAGATATTTTCAGCAGCAGATATTTGCAAGGGAAGTGGATGGAGATTTATCTCCAGATAGGTAGCCACCAGGGAGAGGGATTGCCTCTGCCCTGTCCCTCCAGTTTCCATAGGAGTGAGTCACTCACCTTCCTGTGGCAGAAGGAAACCCTCCCACTCTCATGGAGCCCTGCAGATTGTCTCTCCGCTGACCTTTCCTTTGTAACGAGGCAGCTATTTTGGGATACAATGCCCTGTTTCTTCCCCATGCCCCCCGGGGCCAACAGCGTGGGCTGGGGAATCCCCAGCACAGCGGTGATCCTCCATACCACTCTGGCTCCATGCTCCGTGTCCCACCATGCCTATGGGGTGATGGCAACACCTTGGACCAGTGGGAAAAGCTGATGGGCAACTCTGGGAAAGGCTCATTGCTCGTTCTAACCAGCTCAACAGAGCCCTGGAGCACAGGGCAACCTCTGTGTGTCCCACAAAGACTGGGGTGAAGGATCTGCGGTCATCTTCCGTGGGCCATGAGGAGGTAGGACATGGTAATCTCACACCGACATGGTAATCTCACACCGACATGGTTTTAGGGCATCTGGGGGAACTGCCAGGCTGATGGGTGTCCTCTGCTCCGAAATTCAGCTCCCAAAGTAATCTTAAAACCTAGGTGGGCAGTGTGACAGGGGTGAAAGGGCAGGAGTGTGGGATCGGCCTCTCCAGCAATTAGGAAATGAGCTCTGCACCAAGCTTTGACCTCCTCCAAGATGCCCGTGAGGTCTGTAATAGAGGGAGAGCAGCACCATGAGTGGAAGGATTGCTCAGGAGGAAGGTGTCTCTGCTCTGGGACTCAGGGCTGGGGCAGCCAGCAATATCCTCGGTCCTGTCGTCATGTCTGTGTGTGCTCGTTGGCCACACTGGTTGCTCACCAGCAGGGAAAGCCCGTGCCTCAGTTTCCCCATCTGTCAAGGGTGAGTATGGAGCAAGTATTACACCTCCACACCTCCTTAAGAGCCTAAACCAAAACCATGCCAGTGGACTGAAGCAGAACGATTCAATTGTGTTAGCTAATTATATTTCCACACTATTTTCCCATTGTTTATAACAACCAGGGAATCATTTTGCATGTTATCACATTTTGCTGTCTCACTTTCAGCTACGGGTGTTCCTCCCCACTTTTGAGGACCAACCTAAGAAATGGGGTGACAGCAGCAGGACCGAGGCACTGGTCAGGTCCGGGTACCACCATCACTACTCCTGTGAGCCCCAGGAGATGATCCACGTGGAGGATGGAGCTGCTGGTGACCACATGTCCCTGTCCCACTCCACCAAGAGCTGGTGAGGCCCCAAGAGATGATGCCCCCTGGAGCAGATGGAGGGGTTTCCCAGTGGAGGTGGGTGCAGGTCTCCAAAAGACCCCTGAGGGATATGTCAAATGAGAAATTTTTTGGCTTCAGAGCCTGTTGACTATAGAGAAAGTCAGCTTTATGCCAGGTGGACGAAATGAGACATCACTTGGCTTTTGGTGGAGAAAACAAAAAGCCCAGTGTATGCTGGGGAGCCATGGCATGGATGGAGCAGGAGGTCCCTTGGTGCTCTGGATGGGGGCATGCCTGTGTCCTGCATCTCTGCTCCCCTGTTAGCAGGTCCTGGATGGCTTTCTGCCTCACTGTTGGGAACTTATTGCCAGCAGAACTTGGCCATGGGATCCCAAGCTTCAGCACAGCATAGGACTCCCAGAGTAACTGAGGCTGGAGGGTCGTCTGGGGTGTCCGCTCCAAGTCTGACCTTCTGGACCTCTGCTCCAAGTCTGACCTTCTGGAACTCTGCTCCAAGTCTGCTGCAAGTCTGACCTTCAACAAGGTCAGGCTGTGTCAAGGACAGGCTTGACTGTCTCCAAGGATGGAGATTTTCCTGCTCTCTGGGCTGTCTTCCAACATTTGACTACTCCTATGGGATTTTTTTCTAGTATCTAATGGAAGTTTTCTGTTTTGAAAGTTGTGACGTTGCTTCTTGTCCCATCACTGGGCACCTCCATCTCCATCTCCTCCGCACCATCCCAGCAGGGAGCTGCAGGCAGCAATAAAATCTCCCTTAGCCTCTTCCTCTCCCACTGCACACCCATCTCCCAGCCTCTCCTTCCATGTCCCGAGCTCCAGCTTGGTGTCCCCTCGGGGCCCATCTGTCACCCTCTGCCTGCTACTGGGGAGAACCAAACTGGGTCCCACCATGTCTCACCAGCGCCAAAGAGAGAGCAGGAATCACTACCCTGGTCCTGCTGGCTGCAATCTTGCAAATACCACCCAGGGAATGATTGATCTTGGTTGCTGCAAAAGCACACTTCTGATTTGGGGGCAACTTGTGGCCATTAGCTGCTTCCAGCTGGCCACTCCAGTCTGGCCGATGGGAGAAGACTAGTGTGTCCAGAGGCAGGACTCTGCACTTGTCTTTGTTGAACCTCTTCAGGTCCCTCCAATGGCTCTGCCTCTGGCAAGTCAACCATGGTCCTCAAGCTCGTGTTGCTCCCAAACTCGCTGAGCATTCTCCATCCCATCATGCAGGCGGTTACGAGAGTGATGGAGGTTCTTAAAAGAGCACTTGAGTGTGCCCTGGTCCTCCAGCCCTCCCTGGAGCATGCACGAGAGGGTATCAGAAGTTCAGCTGCAGTGGGACATTGTGTCTGTCAGATTGACTCCCACAGCCAGAAATTGGGTTAACTCTTCACATCCCATCTCCTCGTGGCTGTCTGATTCACTTCCTGAAGAGTTCCTGGCATTTCATCATCGAGCAAGAGAGGGGAAAAGTCATTGGGAGTTTACACTTGGGTTTAAGAAGAGTTTCGTGCTCCTCATGTATGTGTGCCGAGCTCTTGTGGGGACAGCTCAGCACTGCTCGGCACTTGGGGCTGCCTCACCGCTGCCAGCTCCTTATCTAGAGGGTCCTCTTCATGGGATGGTGGCCATGAATCCTGTCCCAACAGCATGGAAACAATCCCTCCCTCCTGCTGCCTCATGTGCTGGACATTCTCTGCCCACACCTGTCTCAAGCACCACCCAATTGCCCTTTTGGTTGAGGTGACATCTTGTCCTGCTTTGGTTCAGTGCCCGTGAACATGCTGAAGGATGCTCCTTGGTTGGAAATGGCTCTTCTCTGACACAAGCATGGATTCACCTGCAGACCCTCCTCAGCGTTGGGATTTAGGGCTGGGGTGAAGGTTAGGGTTGGGGTTAGGTGATGCTCCCCGTCCCCTGCTTTTCCAGCATTTCATGGAGATCCCACATAGATGCATTACTTGAGTAGGGGATGGCCACTGCCCCTCACACCCCCACTGCTTTTGGAGTTGCCCTGTCCTGATTCCCCCAGCCTTGACCATCCTTATGAACACAAACAGGGGGCTTCCTTCAAATCCATCTCTTGTGGGCATCATCTCAAGAGATGGCAGCATCTGCATGGCCAGATTTAGTCCTGCTCTTAGAGGACAGCATCTAAGTCATGTCCTGTGCCACCCACTGACACCCTCATTTGGGGTCCCCACGCATGGGCTGTAGCCAGGTGTCTCCAACAGCTCAGTGACGAACGAGTGGACCTTTGGGGAGGAATGGGACAAGAGGAGGCCATGGAGGGCTGAACAAAAACAGGGGCAAGACAAAGGACCACATTTAGGGTTCAGTGAGATCAGAAGCAGGTTGGTCCAAGGGACTGCCCAGCCCCGGGCAATGCCTTTTGCAACTGGAAAAGGGATGCTCAGGAGAGGAAAAATGCTCCCACGTCCTGGCAAGGGCAACCTTCACCCCCCGGCAGCGTTTCTTTCCCAGCCTCATCTGGTGAATTCATCTCACCCGGGGCACGGGGACTATCCAAAGTTCATCTCGGCTTGTGCAACCATGGAGGCCACTCGTGTCCTACAACCACTAATAGATATCCCAGATGCTATCCCAGATGCAGGAGCTGGAGGCGTTAATGGCATGGGGCTGCTCAGGGCGTTCCCGCGTTGCCGAGCTCCCCGTCGTGTCCCAGCCTGAGTTGGGACCTGCCACGATCAGCAACTGAGCGGGGCAAAGCGGATGAGTCAGACATTCTCCACAACGGTGCCACCCCTGCACGGCGTTTTTTTGGGGAGTCCGGGCATGTAGAAAAGCAAACTCCAAAGCAGCAAAATGCATCCGCGAAGGCAGCAGGAGCAAGCAAGGGTGGAAAAACCTCATCTTGCATGTTTTAGATGCACCCGTGCCATGGACACACCTGTGACATCTTGGGCTTCATGGCCTAATTTTGCCTGTGCAAATACCGGCCAGATCCAGCCCTTCTTCAGAGTTTTAAGCTGGGGACTGACAGATGCACGTCTTCTCTCTCCACGCTGATGGGACGGGATAAGGCTTAGCTAAGCTCATGTTTCTGCCTCTAAATGCTGGGAACCTTCCGGATGTACGATCCCCATTTGTGAACAGGCGAAGTAAACGGATTAAATACTTCACGGAGCTAAAACCACCAAAATAAATTCTTGTTTCATTTCCCCTATGACTCAGAGATGAAAACTCAACTCTCCGCGGCAGCTATTGTGTAAGAGTGGGCTTGGTAAGTGGATTTTACTGTTTGCCTCTGTAACTTATCAACCGTTCCCGGAGAAGAAAAACCTTTCGCAGAGCATAAGCAACACACTTGATGCAGCAAAAGCAATTTGCTGGGGAAAGCGGCAGGTCTTTCCGGCGTGGAAAGGCTGGTTTTACGCAGGTGATGTATAAACCCAGCAGCCCTTCAGCCAGCACACCTGAGCCCGGGTTTATTTAGTGCTGCCGGGAAGCTGTTGATAATCCGCTCAGGTTGAACGAACTCAGCTTTGGGAGAGAAAGGGGAGGCTGTTCTGCCTTTTGTACCGATGAGAAATCAGCACTGCAATTAGTATTTGTACGGGTTTTATTGCTGCTTTCTGATGCTCAGGCTAAAAGCAGCAAGACAACCGTGTTCACAGAAAACCCAAACCGCTCAAGATATCCGTATTTTTACATTCAGAAGTTAAACTAGGGGATTACTTATTGTTGAAACGCTTTGATTAGATCTCATAATTACAGCCACAATCTCTTTTCTCAGTGCATGCTCTGCTCCAGGAGAATAAAAATCTCTGAGGCCATTTGGTTTATTTTCTTTTCCATGTATTGGGGTTTTCATCTCTCTGCGTGTCTCAAAGCCTCACCCTCCAAATATGACTGTTTCACTGGCAAAACCAAGCGGCAGAAGAGAAAAGCAGGCAGGAGTGGGGCTGATCTCTGCGCTTTTGCTCATTTATAGCAGGAATAAACCCCTTTTGCTCTCAGGCTGGTGCTTTGCTGTCACTTTGCTTTAGCGAGCACGATGCTTGGCCATGGAGCATCACCTCCATGAAACAGGCGCAGCTCGTTGCAGAGAAGAGTTTCAGAGGAATTAAATCAGAGCAGCTAGAGACACATCAGCACATTGCTCCCACCGTTCCTCCTTCGCAGGGGAAGTTTCAGTTCCTTTCTTGCGTGCCAAGGCCCAGCTCTAAGCCCACATCTCCCCCGTACGCTCTTGAAGGACCACGCCAGGCCCTTCCACGAAATGGGGAAAAAAGTGCTGAGCCTGGCCCATTCTACACTTTCAGCTTCAAACCTAGTTTCACCTCCTTCCTAGCCTTGGCAGAGGATGGGTAACTCCAAGATCTCCACCCATCCATGGATGGGCACTTCCAAGGCTGCTGCTCATCCATCTCCTGATGCCTCCCTCTCCTGTCTCCTTCCAGGTGCTCTCTTTGGAGCAGGGTCCAGCCAACAACCACAAAGGTCACAGTTCCCCATGGGTTTTTTTTTGGAGCTTCATCTCTGTTTTCTTTCCGTGACTGGCACCCAGGGACAGGCCCTTCCTTGAAGGAATTGACAGTGATGGGTTCCCTCCCTGTAAGGATGCCCTTGGTTCCATCAGCCTCTTGTCCAAGTCAGCAAAAACTCAGCGTGGCTTCTTTTGTGTGCCACTGGATGTAATATTTGGTGTTGGGGTCTCACCCACTTTCTGGGAGATTGAAATAGAGGAAAAAGGATCAGAAAGTGATGTTTCCAAGAAATGAGAGAGGAAGGGATGTGAATGTTGCTGAGTTACACTACAGAAGTGCTGTGGTCAGAAGCGGTAGGAAAATTTATAAAGAAGAAATGACCCTGGTCCAGCCATCGCTTCAGTGGTTGAGATGGATGAAGCATAAGAAAAAGTAGGATTAGGCTTGTGGCCGCAATGTCGGGAGGAGACTTGCCAGAGTCATTTGTTTGGAGAAGGTGCTGGAAAAAAGGTCCTTGCAGGATCTGAGGCTGCCTTGAGGCACACAATTCCCCTTGGCTGAACAAACGCTGTTCTCCTGGGCTTCAAAGGTGGGAATGTCTGGGGCTGGAAGGGGCTTATCTCCTAGCGGGACACTGCTTCTTCCTCCCTTCAGTTTTCTCTGGCTGTAGGAAGAGAAGCAGAGAGGTGAAACAGAGATATTAAGGCTGGTCAGGGTGAATGGAGATATCTACATGCAAAAGCACCACGAGAAACATCAGTGCCAGGGTGGTGGGGATGGCCAGTGTTGATAACCAAGGCTGCAATGGGACATGACCAAGTGAAGAACGCTGGAAATGGGCCATCTCCATCCAGCCCAGGCAGCCGCAGAGTGATAGGGTCCCTGTGTAGCCAAGCCCTTGGTGCAGAGTAGTGCTCTGATAATGGGACGGTGCAGCGAGGTGCCACCAGCATCTCCACCCACCCCACCCCCCTCCGACTCTGTGGGTCAACCAGCTCTACCCACACCACTCCCGATCAACACCTGTCTGCTCTAAAAACCATCCACTGCTGGAGGTGCCATGTCCTTCCCCAACATCCACCATGGACACAGAAAGCAACCCAACATGCCCTTTCCTTCTGCAGCTGGTAAATAAAGAGAAGGGCTTCCCACCTGAAAAGCCCCAGCCACACAGCAGCCTTGAGCCCTGTTGAGCTCCTGGCCCCCAAAACTGCTCTTGGACACCCGAATAACCATCAGGTGGTTATTCACCCTCTCTCCAAGAAGGATCAGGGCAATGGAGCTGGTGAGGGGTCTGGGACACAAGTCTTGTGAGGAGCGGCTGAGGGAGCTGGGGGTGTTCAGCCTGGAGAAAAGGAGGCTGAGGGGAGACCTTCTCGCTCTCTGCAACTCCCTGAAAGGAGGGGGTAGCCAGGGGGGGTCGGTCTCTTCTCCCAAGGAACACGTGATAAGACAAGAGGAAACGACCTCAAGTTGCACCAGGGGACGTGTAGGATGGATATTAGGAAAAATTTCTTCCCTGAAAGGATTGTCAAGCATTGGAAGAGGCTTCCCAGGGCAGTGGTGGAGTCGCCATCCCTGGAGGGATTTAAAATCCAGGCAGACGTGGTGCTGAGGGACATGGAGTAGTGGTGGTTTTGTCAGTGTTGGGTTGATGGTTGGACTCGATGATCTGAAAGGTCCCTTCCAACCTAGGCAATTCTATGATTCTGTGATTCTATGACTTTTCCTCAGCTGCCCTGGAGAGATCCAGGAAACCCTTCCAATGTGCTCAACCCTCCCCATCCACTGCCCTTCATGTGATACCATCTACCCACAATAAAAATACCCCTGGTGCGAGCAGGCAGGGATGCGCCCAGCTGGGAACAGATAATGTTGCCATCACAGAAATGTGCCCCGGCGAGTTTCAAGTTACACATTAACAAGAAATGAGGGAGCGCAGAGGTGACGCACGAATGGGCAGGGGAATTTACAGCAGGAATGCACGCGTTGCTCAGCTCACACAGAAGGGACAGCGGAGGGGACAGCCCTGACCCAACATGCTCCTGCACAAGCCAGGGCTGGCAGCAGCAGGTCTTTGTGAGCTGGAGACACTCAGAGTGTGCCCAGGGCAGTAAGGTAAACCCTGCTTTTTGGGATCAGATCCATGTCCATCAGGCCAGAGTCAATTTAGGGTAGGAGTCTCTCGGTCTGACAGCAGCTTGTACTTCCATGGAGGGCGTGGGAAACTCCCCAAATGTGGAGAAGTTCTCATAAAGCTGAGAAGATGCTCTTCCAGCTCTGACCTTACACCTTAACATGGGCACTGGTTGCTAAAGCTATAAAAGCCAGCTGGAGATGTGCCACCCGTGAGCAGCCGCTCCATTTTTGGAGCCTGCTGGGGCCCTCAGCTCAGCCTTATCTCAGAGCAGGATCTCATGGGCACCCTCTGAGCAGCTTCAGGGGGCCAGTTTCACCATTGCTGAGCACGCCTGCAAGTCTGCCTTACTACATTGCAACCACCCTCATCCCTTCCTATCTTTTCTCATAACAAAGCCGGGCAATTGGGAGCAATCCACACCTCCTTGACTTGCGAACACACCACCTGGATACAGCCAGGGACATGAGCTTGGCTCTGGGCTCTACCACCGGGAAGGGGTCTTCCATGTGTCCATCAGACTTCTCTCCGTGACCATTGTGCATACAACCATCCTTCTCCCCAGATCACCCTCTGTTAAAAGAACATCTTGAAGGATGTTCCGGCACAGACATGGTAACCTCTACAGAATAGAGATGGAGTACTGCCTCCTCCACCATTAGAAGGTGTATTTTGTGCTATGGACCACGTGGTGAAGCAGCACGGAGGAGGTCTGTGCTGCTGAGCACAGAGGACTCAAAGGGAATATTTTAATTCAGAGTAACAAGATGTTTTGCGGTGACTGCCCTGGTTGTCCCACCTACTGCACGTTGGTTTGCTCTGGAAACACAGCCCCAGAGCACGCAACCTTTGTTCTTCCCAGATGAAACCAAACTGGGACCAATCTGCTCTGGGAGAGCCCTGAACACACAGCAACATCTCTTGGGGATTCGTCGGTCTGACCCAGTGAGTGTCCCCTCAACTTTGTCCTCCTGCATTTACCAAGGAAGCATGGAAGGCTCTTGCAATGTGGAAAGTGTCCACAACACCCCAGGGTCCTTCTGGTGATTTATAAAGGGCCAAGTGGCATCATCACCATCATATTTGCTGTCATACACCTCAATGCTTTGCAACCTCAGAGTTCCTCCCTTGTCGTTACAACCTGTCTCCTGCCTTGACGTCCTTTCTCTTCTTCCCTAGTCTAAGCCTCTTCTTGCTGTCTCCTCTTGTCTTTTGTCCCGTCAGAGCTTTTATCTTTTCTTTCATCCCTTTTCTCTTACTGTCCCACCTTTCCTGACTGCCATAATTTCCAGATGGTTATGTCAACCCTTTCAAGGTCACCTTTAGGAAGGTGAAGGCCACCTTATTGAAGAAAAATTGAAGAACTCAGGAGCAGCTCCATCAGGGGTATCCCAACCTTGAGGACCCTGAACAGGTCTTCAGGTGATCTTGCTGCTCACAGGGATGTCCATATCCATGTCTATGTCCATGTCTGTGTCATGTGGAAGAGCTTGGAGGAAAGAGGCTGCTGGAGGCTTGCTGATGCCCCCCATCCCTGGACCTTGTAGATGACTCTCAGGATGAAGGCAGGTCACAGCAACACCTCAGATACCATCCCAGCTCCACAGAAATGATGGTGACACCTCCTGGTTGAACACAGATGCAGGTTCCTGGAGTTACATCCAGTGATGGTGAATGTGCAGGGTTGGCTCTTGGCAGGAGGCCCTGCACCCATCTCTGTGTGCCCACAAGCCAGGGGCAACATGATCCCACAACGTGATCCCATGAAGCCGTGCCTGTTGTCTAAATACTCCCAAACCTCGGGAGCGTTGTTGGACGGCTCTTGGAGACTCTTCTTGTGTTTCCTCTACTCCAGTAGTATTGGTGACCTCCCACCTCCTGTTCCTGATGTGCTGCTGGTGTAGAAGAGCTCCGCATCAGAAAAGCAACCGATGGGTTTTTGATGTGTCCCACCCCTACACCAGACCACAGCAGCCCCATAGATTCACTCCCACCCAAGGGCTGCAACCCATCACTGGACATGACCCTCATCTCTTCTCTTCACCTCCCCCCATCTGCTCCCAGCTCGCAGGATGGGAGATAACAACGGTGTAAGGAGGAGGCTGCACTAGGACTTACCTGATTTACACCAGCAGAGAGGTCACATCCATCTGAAAGCACCAAGAATTTTCTCCTGGATAGACTTGGAAGCTGTTACGGTCCCACACCGGGATGGGAAAGAGGGCTAAGACTGAGTCCTGCTCCAGATGGGCATGGCCTCCTGCCTCCTGATGTTCATGTCTGGTCACGAGCAACCAGAAAAAGAGCAGGAAAGCTGCCAGTTCTTGGAGGGAAACAAACCCCATAAACCCGCCAAGCGTCCCCGCTCGGAGATATTTACTCTTTCGACATGTTCTCATGGAAATTAATCCCAGTCTCACCCCTCCAGGTATGGTAAACATTATGAGCGAGGAATGGGGAGAGGCCAGGACAGCAGAGCACGGGGAACAAAGCTGCTTGGGTGTACCCATTTCGTCTTCACCGAAATGTGGTGGAACAGGACCAAGCAGGACATAGCAGGGCCGTACGGGCTCTTTTCCAGCTCGGCCGGACCTCTATTCCCCCGCGGCCATCTCAGCTGCAGGACGAGACGTTCCGCCCCAGTTTAACCTGGAGGAGGCTGATTCATCCCCTGGGCTCCTGAAGAGCCACTTCAAGGTTTCCTCAACTCGCACCAGGTTACAACAAGCTCCAAAGAGGGATTTTTTTTCTTCTGCTGGGGAATGCCAAAGCATGCAAAAAGCCAGAAATTATACGGATGGGGAAAAAGAAGATTCGCCGAGCTTAAAGCACGTTCTGTGAATCTTATTTTTCCCCATCTGTATAATTTCTTGGGATTTTTTCATGCTTTGTGAATCTTATTTTTCCCAATCCATGTATTTTATTTTTTTTTACTGCCAAAAAAGCTTGAGTGTTCTCAGTTGCTTAGGTGTCACCTTTCGCCTTGCGGCGGCTGTAGGACATGTGCACCAGTCCCATTCGCATCCGCATGGCACCCCCACGTGGGGAAAGCCTGGAGGCTCCATTGCCAGCCTGACGTTTTCCATCTGATGGACGCGTGGAGCTTCCTGGGGGAAAGTATGAAGAGGTGGAAACAAAGATTAAATAATTAATTAGGGGAAATCCGGGGGAAACAGCGGCTGTGTTGGGAAAGTGCTGGCGGGGCAGAGCAAGGTGAGTACCAGCATCATTGCTTGAGCACATGGGTTGCTTTGAGCAACCAAGGTGGGACCAGGACTCACCATCCCTGATCTTTCACCACATCCCAGGAAGCGGAGGGATGCAAGGAGCCCTCACAACAGACGCTGGGAAACCCCCAACCTGAGATGAACACATGGTATGACGTCTCCATGGCCTCCCCGAAACCTGTCCCCATCTTAACGCAGCAGTAGCAAGGGCTGGAGGAGAAAGGAGGAGCTGGAAACACCTGGAGGCACAACATCTGGAGGCTGGAAACATCTGGTGCGGTGCCATTGAGGTCTTTGAAGCCCTGGGAGAAACACTCAGAACAAAACCGCGGCCGTCAGATAATCCCAAGCTCAATTTCTGGCTTTACCTGCTCCCGGGAGAGATCACCTCCCATGCGGGCAAAAACACAGGCAGGGAAGGGACCAGCGGTGCCGCCACCCCCCAGGAGATCACTGTTTATTATTAAGGATAATTTTCTTCTTTTAGTCCTTTTTTTTTTTTTTTTAATAGACTTTCATTCATTTTTTTCATTTTTTCATTCTTTTTTTCTTATCTATTTGATCTATTTGTCTATCTGTTGATGTGTCTGTCTGTCTGTCTGTCTGTATCTATCTATAAGGGGCATCGAGTCTGACTCCCTGCCCCTCACAGGACTACTATCTATTCCTAGGTATTCCTATTTAATACAAAAAGCTGATTTCCCTGGAGGAAGCGGTTCCCGTATCGTCTCGGCAGGATCGGGGGGAACCTCGCAGACCGGCGGCTGCTGCGTCGGCATTCCCCTCCTGCCGCCGTTTCTCTTGGCAAGCAAATCCTTCTGCCAGGAAAACTCCTGCCAGTTCAGCAGGCCAAATCTGCTTCATCAGCAGCTGCTCGGATTTGCTGGTGGAAATGTTTCTTCTCCGAGGCTTTCGCAGCCGGAGCTGCCTCATCCATTAATCACCCTGCCCATAGTGTGGGTTAAAACACCCTGGGTTTTGCTCTGAAGCGCATCCTTCCAGCCAAGAGTCCTTAAATGCAAAGCGTTGTCCTCGGCCGCGAGTTTTTTGGACTTAAAAAGGCTTAAACTCCTTCAGGGATTAAATTCAGACGTGAAGAATAAAGAGGCACATGGGGAAGCGGCCGCTCGGGAGCCCCAATCCAAAGCGATGGCTTCTACAACGAGGGAGCGGCGTGAGGATGGGAATCAAGTGAACCTCCATTTCTTGGGATCCATCTCCAAATTTTGCTTTTATGGCCAGATTCTTCTTTTTTTTTAGATGATATTTTCAACTGTGGGTTGTCGCCATCAGGCGGTGTTTGGCTCTTGGGGTTTCCAACCTTTATGTCTCATCTTTGTTGGGGTTCCCTGAGTATTATGTATCTCTTTGGGACCCTGTACCCTCTGTCATATGAAATGAAATGAAATGAAGTAAAATAAAATAAAATAAAATAAAATAAAATAAAATAAAATAAAACAAAACAAAACTAAATAAAATGAAATGAAATGAAAAGAAAAAATAATGAAACAAAATGAAAAAATAATAAAACAAAACAATTAAATTTAATTTAAAAAAAATTCGTTTATTCTGCCTGGCTTAGTGATGCCACGTTGAGCTCCTGCCTTTCTCAGGTAATTCGGTGCTGCTCTCCTCCAAAATCTCATCCCCCTCCTCGCTCCAGTGTGGACCCCAGGGAAGCAAATCCCCGTTCCCACCAGCATATCCAATGGGAAACCCGAGTATTAATGCCCTGAACATCCTCACAAGGACTCGGACCCTCCTGGATGGGTTGTAGGGAGGGAATGAACCTTTGCAAACAGCCAGATTGACAAAAAACATTCCAGAAGACTAAGACACGGAAGATTAAAATCAACAAGGCTGATAAAAATTATTTTCTTAACCACTCGGGGCACGGCTGTGTTTTATTTATCTCCCTCCATGGGATGTGCCCGCCAGAAAACCCCACGTGACTCCTGAGGCTGTTTCAACATTGTCCCCTTGGCGAGCTGACATGGAGCAAGGCCAGGCTTGGGGTAAAGATCTTGGGGAGCACCCACAGCTTGGTCTCCTGGGGGTTTCCCGCCATTGCATTGCATCCCCCCACTATTATAGAATCATAGAAGGGTTTGGGTTGGAAAGGACCTTTAAAGGCCATCTAGTCCAGCCCCCCTGCCATAAGCAGGGACATTTTCAACTAGACCAGGTTGTTCAGAGCCCCGTCCAACCTGGCCTGGGATGTCTCCAGGGATGAGGCGTCTTCCACCTCTCTGGGCAACAGAGGTGTTGCCAGAGCCAGCCCAGGCGCTGGACCTTGCACCACGGCTGGGGACCTAAAACAGGTTGGGGATGGGATTCATCACTCTTGAGATGAAGGACTGTCATGGATATAAGGACATGACGTGACATGATGTGACAGACAATGGAGCCACTATAAGAAAGGCATCAAGGTGCTGGAGCGCATCCAAAGACCAACAAAGCTGGTGAAGGGTCTAGAGAACAAGTCCTATGAGGAGTGGCTGAGAGAGCTGGGGGTGTTCAGCCTGGAGAAGAGAAGGCTCCACGGAGACCTTAGAGCCCCTTCCAGTCTCTCAAGGGGCTCCAGGAAACCAGGAAAGCTGGGGAGGGACTCTGGATGAGGGAAGGGAGCCATGGGACGAGGGGGAAGGGTTTTAAACTGGAATGGGGGAGATGTAGATGAGATGTTAAGAAGAAATTCTTGGCTGTGAGGGTGGTGAGCCCCTGGCCCAGGTTGCCCAGAGAAGCTGTGGCTGCCCCATCCCTGGAGGGGTTCAAGGCCAGGTTGGATGGGGCTTGGAGCAACCTGGTCTGGTGGGAGGTGTCCCTGCCCAGGGCAGGGGGTTGGAACTGGATGATCTTTAAGGTCCCTTCCAACTCTAACCATTCTATGATTCTATGACTCTATGGTTTAGTGGTGGACTTGGCAGTGTAAGGTTGGACTCGATGATCTTAAGGGTCTTTTTCAACATAAATGATTCTATGGTTCTATAAGCAGGAGGGTTGCATGGCCAAGAGACGTGGGGATGGAGAAGCACACACCCTCTCCTTGGCTTATACAGAAGACAGGTCCCCAAATGGAGCATAGGTCCCCAAACCCCTTGTTCCATCATTCCTTAGGTCTTTCCCAACTCCCTGCCACTGACACACACAACACCTTTTTGCCCACCATGTAGGATCGCATCATGGATCACACTTTATTGGTGGATTTTGGGAGCCACTTTCTTCATGAAAGCAAACAAGGCGTGCTCAGAGATGTTCAGGAAAAGCTGCCTGTGCAGGCATGACCTGGCAGCACGGGCAGATCCCTGAGGGAAGGCAGATCCTTTGGGATCTCACTTCTGCAACAGGATTTGATGGGAAAGCCGCCAGCCAGCTCAGCTGGAGCCACTCCATCACCGCCCAGGACAACCCGTGAACTGGAAAAGCTCTTCCCCGTTAGCACAGATGCTCGTACCCCAGGACTTGCTTATCTCAATGAGGATCATGATTTATTTTTCCTATTTTTGAGCCAAACCAGCTATATCTTACTTCTACCAGCACATAATTTGGGTCGTTTCCCTGCTTATTCCCTTGCTGTGCTGTGCATTGCTCAGGGAATTAGGGATGCGTGACTGCTCCGAGGAATGCCGGGGGAGTATTTGCTCATGCCCATTGCTGGGAGGTTTTTATCTCAATACCCAATTCATAAATTTCCTTGTTCTTGCCAATATGCAGCCAGTTCCTGGTGCATCCAGCTCCCAGTTTCCCAGTGATGGAGATGAACTGGGTCCCAGTTAGTGAGGGAGCAGCACTAAGCAGGGGACTGGGAACCGGTTCCAGGCTGCTGGGCCAGGGTCAGTCCCAGATGGAGGAGGAATTGCTCCTGTCGCCTCTGGAATACCTCTAGCTCGTTAGCTGGCAGAGCAGATTAACTCATGAGGAGCCAGATAGCTGCAGTGGGTGCCACCAGCTGATCGGAATCTTCCATTTCCCCATGGAAAACCTTTTGAAGAGACCTGAGCATGCAAAACAATGTCTGAATGTCATGGTGCTCACCACAGAGTCATGGAATCGTAGCATGTGCTGGGTTGGAAGGGCCCCTTAAAGGCCATCTAGTCCCACCGCCCTGCAGTGAGCAGGGACATCAACTAGATCAGGTTGCTCAGAGCCTCATCAAGCCTGGCCTTGAATGTCTCCAGGGATGGGGCCTCCCCCACCTCTCTGGGCAACCTGGGCCAGTGTCTCACCACCCTCAGTGTAAAGAACTTCTTCCCAACGTCTGATCTAAACCTGCCCTGCTCTAGTTTAAACCATTGTCCCTCGTCCTATCGCTACGTGCCCTCGCAAACAGCCCCTCCCCAGCTTTCTTGTAGGCCCCCTTCAGGGACTGGAAGGCCGCTATAAGGTCTCCCCGGAGCCTTCTCTTCTCCAGGCTGAACAACCCCAACTCTTTCAGCCTGTCTTCATAGGAGGGGTGCTCCAGCCCTTTGATCATCCTCATGGCCCTCCTCTGGACCCGCTCCAACAGCTCCATGTCCTTCTTGTGCTGATGGCTCCAGAGCTGGACACAGTACTCCAGGTGGGGTGTCATGAGAGTAGAGTAGAGGGGGAGAATCACCTCTCTGGATCTGCTGGCCACGGTTCTTTTGATGCATGCCAAGAACATCCTGAGTTGCACTTTGAGCATCCCCAACCGAAGGAGAAGCAAAACCCACCTGAAATGGTCCCATTTGGCGGCTGCAACCCACCGCCAGCGCTTTCCTGGAGCTGTAAATCTCTGCTGAAAGCTTGGCCCAGCTCCTTGGAAATGTCAGGTTTCCTTCAAAATGTTTCCTGTGCTTCTTGTTCTGAGAAAAAATAAGACAATTGACTATTCTGACTATTCAGAAAACTATAAAAGTCCTTTGGCTGCATCTCTCTCTTAAATGATGCTGCATGTCCCTCTTCATTGATGCTGTATCTCCCTTTTCAATGATTATTTAACTAATCCAGCCCACCCCCTGCCATTAATAACTCTATTTCTGTAGCAGTGGACGCATTTATTTTATTGCTTAGTTTTTTAATTGTGAGTACGCTTGCTGCTTGTGGAGACCCTGGAGAACGAAGCCCTTAATAAACCTCCTGCGCTGACTGTTCTGCGTATCTTAGTGAATATTAGGGGCTGAACCCCTTTGAGCTACACGGCCTTAACTACCTCCTATCAACACAAAGCAAATAAATTCCACCAAAATCAAAATCTAGCTCAGATTTAGACCCAGCACATCGATGCAATGGCTTCTGAATATGCCCTGCATGACTATTAACCCAAATAATTGCTCCAACCTCTAGAAACCCATCAGTGGGTCCATCTTTTTGGAGGGAATAGAAACACTGAGCTCCCGTTAGCTGGGTGCAAACCTTCATGCGATGCCCCAAAAAGGCAGCAGAAACTCCCTTTTGCTCTTATGGGTCCGTTGGCGGTTGAGCTGCTGCAACCCAGAGTTTTATTTTCTGGCAGCAAGGAAGGCTGGAACACGTGTGAACAACATCTGGTGCAGCTGTATCAGCAGGTGGATGCAGCAGATGGAGGTTGATTGGGATGCGGGCCACCAAGCCAGCCTGGTAGAGGATTAGTTATTGTATCTCCAACATCTGGTCAGGAACTTTCTTGGCATATATAACTTAAGGAAGAAAAAAACCCCACGTTAGCATCAGTTGTGATGTTCAGGTTCAGCTGGGCTTGCCTGTATTCATCGGGGTTTGCAGGATACCTGGCTGCCTTCAACTCCAGCTCATGTTTTCGGCAAGATGCAAAGATATGGACCTGTGTGATCAAGAAGAAGAAATCAAGGGGTAAAGGCTCAGAATATGCAGTTTGAACTCAATTTATGCTGTGAAAACAAGTATTTTTTATAAAACATACTTCACTTAGACACTTACATTATATACGTTTGGATCATCATCTTTATTTCATGCTCTGGCACTGGTGAGGCCCCACCTCGAGTGCTGTGTCCAGTTTTGGGCCCCTCACCACACAAAAAGCCATTGAGGTGCTGGAGCGTGTCCAGAGAAGGGCACCGGAGCTGGTGAGGGGTCTGGAGCACAAGTCTTGTGAGGAGCGGCTGAGGGAGCTGGGGGTGTTCAGCCTGAAGAAAAGGAGGCTGAGGGGAGACCTTCTCGCTCTCTACAACCCCCTTAAAGGAGGGGGTAGCCAGGGGGGGTCGGGCTCTTCTCCCAAGGAACAGGCGATGGGACAAGAGGAAATGGCCTCAAGTTGCACCAGGGGAGGTTTAGGATGGATATTAGGAAAAATTTCTTCCCTAAAAAGGTTGTCAAGCATTGGAAGAGGCTGCCCAGGGCAGTGGTGGAGTCGTCATCCCTGGAGGGATTTAAAAGCCGGACAGACGTGGTGCTGAGGGACAAGGGTCAGTCGTGGCTTTGTCAGCGTTAGGTTGATGGTTGGACTCGATGATCTGAAAGGTCCCTTCCCACCTGGACAATTCCATGATTCTATGATTCCAAAGCACCACCTAATTTTTCTTAGCCCGTCAAAATGCTTTTTTCCAATCCATTTTTCCACTTTCCGGCTTGAAGGAACCAGCCTCTGCATTTCCCCCGAAGCGCATCCCATTGCATTTGCTCATCCTGGCCAAACCGCGTGGAGGAACTGCAATAGATATATGAAATAATGATTGCACTCCATGCTCCTGTCTTCCCAAAGCACTTTCTCCTCTACTCTTGGGTATGTAGGAGTCGCATTAGATGCATTTAAACTTGCTACTGGGCACGGGGCATGGTCTTGCACCAACACCTTCGGGGTCTGCAGGTCGTGCAGCTCAAACAGAGAGACGCAACATATTTTCACAGCATCCATTGATGCACCACCTCTCACTAATCATTTAGAGAAGGTTTCCCAGGGAGAACGGGTTAGACTAATTAGCAGCACTAAATAAACTAATAGCTGGAGGAGAAAGGAGAATTCAAGTTGCATTTTAGTTTGGTTTTTTTTTTTTTTTTTAAAAAAAAGTGTTAAAAGATGGTTAAAGCATCTTTAAAGGCGAGGGGTCATTTTCTGGGAGCTGGAGTAAAGCAGTTCATCAATAATAAAGGAGCCGGCGCTGGAGCAGCAGCAACGCTGGAGCACTTGGGAAAATGCAATTATGAGAATTGCCTTACACTCTGCAAACTGCCCTGGTAATTTGCTTAAAGGAAACATCCAAATGCATTTTAATATTTCAAAGATTTCATTGCAGCAGATCTAATAAGCTAAGCCAAGCAACCTAAGTACTAGGGGGAAAAAAATAAATAAAATTTAAAAAAAAAGCATCTCTGATCAGGCTTTTTTTTTAATTCGCGCCTAGCCAAACACGACATTGCGTGTCGGGGAACATCACTGCTGCCTCCTGGGCTCCCCTGCATCCCACCCGTGTCTGCAGCGCTCAAGCGTTCAGCTTCATTTTATTCTCCTTTGATTAAAAGCAACCTCCTGCAAAAGGCTGTTTGGGTGCTCTGCTCCCGGCGCGGTGCCCTTGGGATGCACCGCGGACCTGGGTGTCACCGTCAAGGGACTGCTCCAGCCGTTGTCCCCAGGCTTTGAGGGTGACAGTCCCTTATATACTTCAACCCCAGCCCAAGTCTGGCTCTCGCTGCCCCACTTTGCTCGGGAAAAGTGCTGGAGGGAAGGTGATGGCTGCTTTTCCTGCGGTGCACCGCGTCTGCACGGTGCCGGGGTGCAGCTCCTGGGTGGCACGGGCTGTGTCCTGCACCCCAAACTGTGTGGACGGAGCCTGCGGCGGACTTGTGCCTTGGAGGCTGGGCCAACGCGCAGCATGCTGGTGGTGGCCCTGAGCAACAGCCCTGTGGGGTCCCTGCGCACCCCTTGTGCACCTCTCTATGCACCCCACTGCACCCCCATATGCACACCCCCATGCACACCCCGCACCCCTCTATGCATCCCTCTTGTACTCCCACAAGCACACCCCCGTGCACACCCCGCACCCCCATATGCACACCCCTGTACCCCCAATGCACAGCCCTGTGCACCCCTCTCTATCCCCCAAATGCACACCCCCGTGCACACCCTGCACCTCCCTGTACCCCTAAATGCACACCCCTGTGAACCCCCCTGCACCCCCACATACACAGCCCTGTGCTCACCCCGCACCCCACTGCGCACCCCCAATGCACGCCCCCATGCACGTTCTGCACCCTTCTATGCACCCCCCCGTGCACCCTCCTGTATCCCCCAATGCACACCCCTCTATGCACCCCACTGTACCCCCAAATGCACACCCCCGTGCACTCCCCTGTACCCCCAAATGCACCCGTGTACACACCCTGCCCCCCCATATGCACACCCCCGTGCACATCCTGCACCCCTCTAGTCACTCCCCTGTACCCCTCTACATCCCCCCGTACCTCCAAATGCACACCCTGCACCCTTATATGTATCCCCCTGGACCCCCAAATGCAGCCCCCGTGCACCCCCTTGTACCCCCAAGTGCACACCCCCGTGAACCCCCCTGCACCCTTCTATGCACCCCCTGTGCACACACTGAACCCCCGGCACTCCTGTATGCACCCCCTCTACCCCCAAATGCACACCTCTGTGCACCCCCTGCACCCCCAAATGCACACCGCTGTGAACCCCCCTGCACCCCTCTATGCACCCCCCCTGCACACCCTGAACCCCCCTGTACCCCCATAGGCACCCCCCTCTGTACCCCCATAGGCACACCCTCGTGCACACCCTACACCCCCCTCCTGCACACCCCTGCAGGCCCTGTGCACCCCCCCGCACCCCACTTTTGCACACTCTTTGCGCATCCCTGCACCCCCCCGTGCAAACCCCTGCACACCCCCCGTGCACCTCCTTTGCACCCCCACCTGCCCCCCCCCACCTTGTGCACAGCCCGTCCGCATCCCTGCACCCCGTGCACCCCCTGTGCCCCCCCCCCCCCCCCGCGATGTGCACCCACGGCACCCTCTGTGCCCCCCCCCCACCTTCCTGTACACCCACGGCACCTCCTGTGCTCCCCCCGTGCACACTCTATGCCCCCCCTGCACCCTCCCTTGTGCACCCCCATGGCACACCTCTGCAGCCCCCCCGTGCATCGGCCCGTGCACCGCCCTGTGCCCCCTCGGCACCCCTCCTGCGCCCCCCCCACCTGCACCCCCCCGTGCATCCCCTGTGCACACCCCTGCAGCCCCCCCGCGCTCCCTGTGCACCCCTTCTGCCCCCCCGCCTCACCGTGCACTCCCTGCACCCCCCCGTACGCCCCTGTGCACCCCCCCATGCACCCCCTGTGCACAACCTTCCCACCCCACCCTTGTACCTCCCCGTGCAGCCGACCTGTGCACACCCTTGCGCCCCCCCGAACCCCCTTTGCGCACCCCCCGTGCACTCCCCTCCTGCGCCCCCCCGCGCCCCCCCGCGCCCCTACGCACCCCCTCTGCACAACCTTTCCACCTCCCCGTGTACTCCGCCGTGCTCCCCCCTTGTGCACCCCCTGTGCACAACTTTGCTACCCCTCCACGCACCCCACCTGTGTACACCCTTGCACCCCCCCCACCCCCCCCGTGCACCCCCAGTGTGCACAGCCTTGCCACCCCTCCGCGTACCTCCCCGTGCACTCCCCTTGTGCATACCCTTGCACCCCCCGTGTACCCCCCCGGACACCCCCTGCGTTCCCTATGCACCCCCTCTCCCCCCCACCCCCTGCGTACCTTCCTCTACCCCCCCCGCCCCCCCCTTCCCACCCCCCCGCCCCCCCCTTCCCACCCCCCCGCCCCGCGCACGGCGCCCCCCAGCGGCCGCGGGCGCTGCGTGAGGGAGGGCGTGGCCGCGCCGCCGCTCTGTCCGCGCCGCCGCCGCCGCTCTATGGTGGCCGCTCTGGCTGGCCGGGAGGCCTCGCCCCTTGGCGGGACGCGCGTCGCCTCAGCGGGGCGCTCCCGAGCCGCGGTCCGCTGACGCCTTTTTTTTTTTTTTTTATATATATATTTTTTTCCTCCTTTTCCCGTTTTTTTTTTTTTTTTTTTCTTTCTCCTTTCCCCTCCTCCTTCATCCCCGTCCCCGCCTCCCCTCCGCCTGCCTCCTTTCCCTCCCCGCTCCCCAGGGCCGGGACTCGGGGACGCTGCTCGGCGCCCGCCCGCCGCTGCCCGTGAGGAAGAGGCGGCCTCCCCCCCCGTCCCTTCCCCAACCCCCCCTTCCCCTCATCCACCCCCGCTCCTCCCGCCGACCGGGACTCGCCCCGAACCGGGAGGCAGACGGTCGCTGCCCGCTCCTCCTCCTCCTCCTCCTCCTCCTCCTCCTGCAGCGGGGGCCGCAGCCTGCTGCCGGGGGGGAGGGAATTGATGTGGAGACCCAGCGCAGCACCATGCAGCCCCCGCCGAGGAAGGTGAGGAGCCCCCCCCCCCCCCTCCGCCGGTGGGGCTGTGTGTGTGTGTGGGGGGCTGACTGGAATGGGGCAGGGTGGTGGGGCCTGGGGGGTGAGTTATGGAGGGGGGCTGGATGCGTGGGGGGGGAGGGGGGGGCAGCAGGTTGGCTGTGGGGTGGTGGAGCCTGGAGGCAGGTTTAGGAGAGGGAGAGCAAGTGTGAGGAGGGAATGGCGGGGGAGGGGGGGAGAACTGGGGGCGGTGGGGTCCTAAGGGTGGTCCCAGCAAGGTGGGTGAGGGGGGAGCGTCTGGGGTGTGGGGGGGTGTTGGAAACTGGACCTGGGGGGCCAGAGGTGGTGGTGGGGTGGGATGGGTCAGGTGTGGAGGTGAGGTCTGGAGGTAGAAGAGGGCATGGGGAAGGTGCTGGTGGGGAAAGAGGTGTGGGGGGCGGCAGTGGTTGGGCAGTGGATGTTTTGGGTGGCCATGGCTGGGCCACCCCCATGCCCACCGGAGGTTCTCCCGATGAAGGAGAGCGATGGCTATGAAGGGCTGAAAGGGGGTCAGTGACTGCAGACAGCTTGGCTGCACGGGGGTGTTGAGACCGTACCGGTTGTGGGGTGTATTTTGGCGGCTCAGCTGGCTTCGGGCACCATGGTGGGTTGATGCCAATGGCTATGGGTTGGTTGTCTTGGAGCAGAAGGTCATGTCTGGAGTTGAGGGAAGGATGCAGGCTATCCTGGCACGTATCAGGAGTGCCGGCAAAGAGGGGCAGCCAAAAATGTGCAACATATGTGTGATGGGAACAATCTGCAAATGCAGCGGGGAGGCTTTTTTGTGTCCATGTGGTCCATGGGAATATGGGGTGCTTTGCATTAGGGGGGAGAGCTGGTGTGTGAAGAGGCGCAAGAAGGAATGGAGATTTGGTAAAAAAGGCTGTTCCTAGTGTGTCTGTGTTCAGGTCCTTATCTGGGAGGCTTGATCTGTAGTGGGGTCTTGAGCTACATGTAAGTACCAATACATGGAGATTTATTGGTTAGTTATTTTGAGGGTTGTGTGCTATGGTCGGTGTGTGGGGAGAAAGGGGGAGCCAGAGACGGCGAAGCGGGGCCAGGGATGGAGGGGCAGCTCCTTTACAGGCACTGTGGAAGGGAGTTTTGTGGTTTTGAGCTGTGTACGCATTCTGTATTCTTTGCGATGCTGCCCGATTAGGTGGTTTGGGCTGTAATCATTTACAGCCTGATTGTCGTAGCTCTCCGCAGATGCTTGAGATTTCATACGCGATGTTGAGATTTCTCAGCGAGGAGAGGAGATTGCAGGGGTTTGCTGTGTGTGAACTGTATAATAGTGACTGGGAGAGGTTGGGAGGGGAGGAAGGCTGAGAGGGAGCGTAAACAGAAATCCCTTGTCATCCCCCCAGCTCCCCAGTAGCCCTGGCAGGCAGCTGCAGTGAAGATCTCTCCTTGGCTCGTTCCTGCCTCTCGACCTCTTGTTTTGCGTCTGGACTCTGCTTTTGTTAAATAGTTCTTATTTCTATTTTAGTTTGCATTTGGTGGCTTATTTATATTACGTGTTTGTCATTCTTTGCCTATATTGTTTCATTTGAGATTATTTCCATTACATTGGGTCATCTTGTGTGGGTTTATTTATTTTGAGTAGGGTTTTTTTTTTCATGTACAAATAAAAATGCTGAAAGTTCATATTAAAAATAGACACTTTTTCTGCTTAGAGTCAGGGGCATACATGTGATTTTTATTTTTTTTATCATGTGAAAAACTTGTCTTTATATAATGTTGTGATTAAAGGATGCTTGTTGCTGGGGGATTGTTTTCAGTGTTAAAATTGAGGAGGCTTTTCCTGGCTGATGAGATCTAGATTTTTTTTTTTGCCTGGCTAGTGAGGAAGAGGGAGATCTGTGTCGTCTTCCTCTCTGAATTTTTCATCTCTCTTCCCCCATTACAGTAACTGTTTGGCATTTCTGTCCTCATGAATGCATAATGTCTTCAGATATGCTGGTGATCATTTTTTAGGCCGATACATGGATTCCCTGTGATCACTAGAGGGCTTAAATGCCGAGACCTCTTGTTTTATAAAAACAAGAACAAAACGACCCCAAGGTTTCCTTCCAAAATCAAATCATTCCTGATACCTGTGCCAATGGTGCTGCTACCTGCCAGTTATCAGGTAGATTCCCTAAGAATTCAAATTTTACCTTTGTGATCACAAGGTTCAAGGGAAAACAGCACCAATGCTAAAAATGTAAGGCCAACCTTCTGAAGCCTTTTTATAGAGGGCTCTTTTGATCTGATGCACAATAAAAAACAATTTCATGTTTAAACTATCTTTAAGTAACAGCAATTGTAGGACAGTTTAATGAATTTCAGAATTGTGTGACTTGCACTGAAGTGCTAAATGTATACACTCTAAGTTAATTTTGTGGTCTGCTTTTTCTTTTTTGGTAGGCAAAACTCCTGTTGCACGCAAGTTACCCTCCCAGGTTTTGGAATAAAATTGCACTTCTGTTAATGATTGGGGATAAGTGTGGGATTCTTGTCGTGTGCAGTATAAGCCAGCTTGGGGTGACAGCGCTTACTGAAATCAGCCTCTATGAATGTTGTGTAGGGTTAAACTGCCCTCTTAGCTGTGTGTTCGAATTTTCCACTGAAATGTGCAATTTCAAAATAGATTAAAGACATGAATTGTTGTTTTTTTTCTTGTTGAAATTTGACTTAAACTCTACAGAAAATATATGTGGTCTGTGGTTTTATTTTCTAGGTGAAAGTTACACAAGAGCTAAAAAACATTCAGGTTGAGCAGATGACAAAACTTCAGGCCAAGCATCAGGCAGAATGTGAGCTACTTGAAGATATCAGGTAAGGTTACAGAAAATGCTACCAAAATTCCTTTAAGATCCAGTTTTTGGAAGAACATTTGAGTTACAAAACTTCAGGAACTGACGATGGAATTTCCTCTTTGGATTTCCTGCTTTTAGGCTGTTAAAGTTTTGACACAGCTGGAAATTATAACTGGAGCTAACACAATGCAAACCATTTTTTCTTCTCTTCAATGGGGGAAATGTTAAAAAAAAGTCACAAACAACATACAAAAAGCAGTGGTCTTTTCAGCAATAGTTCTCTATATAATAGACTGAGACTTTGATTTACCGGTTATAAGAGGCTGCTAAAATTATTAAAATATTTTAAAACCACTGATGATTTATGTCTCGTAGAGATAGCTTTGAACAGCACTTTTAAATAGATTGTATTTTTAACCAGAAACTTGTAAGAGGGTATTTGCGTTTGTAATTTAAAACTCTGCACAGGTTAAGATCAATAGGGAAAATCTACATGACATCAATTGTGGGGGTTTTATTATTCATTTTACCTAATGTGATTGCTCCTCTTGAAGTTAAAAGTTTGCTTTTAACAAAACACGGTGGTAGTGGATACCTGGCATTCTACGGAGGATTAATCATTCCATTTGGAGAAGATCAATTTCTAGGATGGTTCTTCTGTAGAATATTCAGCAGTGAGCTCACTGCTGTCCTGCTCTTTTTGGCAGTGTATAGTCCACCCGTTAATTATTTAAATGAGATTTCTTGCTTTATATTTGTATATAAAATGCAAATGTGGCAACTTTGACAGATTACATACTGTTCGTCTCACTCTCGCAGTGTCCTCTCTTCATAAATCAGGATGTCGAGGCTTGAGCCTTCTCTCCTCTGTTTTTCTTCTGTGGGTATTGAAACGCTTTTTTGTATGGGAAAGATCACGGCATTCATTTCCTTAGAATAAAATTAGTGGCTCTGCAGTGTTTAACTAGCAAATGCTGAGTAATAAGTAAAGACTGATCCAAGGAATCTTTTCCCCCTAGATAGAAGCTTATTTTTAGAACATCTAGACCAGGTACTGCTGCTCTAGCCCAGGTTTTGTTAGCATTTCCTATTTTTGAGGAGTTTATAATTACTTCCGTCTGTATTCTGCTGAAAGATGTCATAACCGTTATTAGCCTGTGGATACAAAAGCAGGAAAACATGTGAAAATGTCGGCTTAAAATATTTTTCTTCAATGTAATTTAATTTCTACAGTTAATTTAATTTGTAAATTTTAACGTTACGGATTAAGAGACTGCGTTAATATATTTAATTCACTAACACGGTCACTATACGTACATAGTCTCTATTCAGCGTTCTTGTTGCAAGCAATCTGCGTTTGCAGAATCACTGCATGGATTTACAGATTAAACGTTCTTTAAACGTGGAATGATGCGATAGGATATGACAGCTCCATCGTGTCAACGATTTGTTCAAATATCAGATAAGAGAGAACAAGAGAATTTTTGCTTATAAACCTTTGCTGGAAAAAAAAAAAAGAAATAAAATCTTGGGTTGTGGTGGAGAGGCCTTTTAATTGCGTTTAGCTGGGAAGGAGCTGGGTAGTTTTGATAGCGCGCTGGTCAGTGTGTGACGCTCGTGTGAGAAGTTGGGTGTCAACCTCGTCATCCCATTACTTGTGTGTTTATGACTGTATTCAGGATATGCAGCCACCGTGATTCCGGAGCGTTCCAGAAAGCAACGCTCGCTGGAACCACACACAGGATCTTTTTGTCTCTGGAATGAAGAATTATTTTTATAGAAAGCACCCTGCTGTTATCCAAAAGTATTAAATTTTAACTGAATGCCGTTTGTTTATCAAGACTTGAGTTCAGGTCCTTTCGTAGTACTGTTGGAGCTTTCAGGCACTGCAAGGGTACAACTTTGTGCCGTTGTTTTATGTTCTTGTTATGCTCTTGTTTAATGCTCTGAATTCTACCAACTTAACTGCTACAGTGGCAACAAGAAACTCTGAATATATGATTTGCAAGTTAGTGATTAAGAATGCATATTTTAAAATGTTAAATTATTACAAATAATTCCAGTATTTGTTAGCATATAAATGCAAGCATTCAAATCACATATGCAATACGTAAACCCCATAGTATTTGTGTAGGATTTAAAACTCTTAATTACATTTTTTTATATCATTTCAGTTCAGTTTTCTATAAAACTAAAAAGAAGCGATGCAAGGAAAAGATCAGAAAGTTCTCTGATGAGTTCTAGCAGAATGCATCTATTGTCTGGTATACTAGCAGATGATTTTTGGCAGCCCACCAGATCATAAGCATACTTGTCATTCCAATAGCTTTGATATCGTTATGTAAAACTGAGCGCTGCTTTAAATGTTTGTAGTTTGAAGGCTTAGACTATGTCATTTGGAGAGGACGAAGACCGAACTACTGCTTATTCCAAACGGGATTCTTCTTGGTTGGGGATGAGGCGTATAGGTCTATCTACCTTTTTCCCAGCCCCTCTGCAGATACTTCATCTCCTTGAGGGCTGTACATAAGCAAACCTACCGTGTTTAATTAAATCTAATGTCCTCTTTTTGAGTGATAATACAACGTTTTGTGTGCAAACAACAGATTCGGGTCCTGGAGGCCGGGAAGAAAAGGCAACATGTTTTCCTTCTGGAAAGCGTACCTAAGATTTGACAAATCTATGTGCCGATAGTCGAGTGGAAAGCTTTCCTGGGAGTTGGATGACTTTTGACACAACGTAAAATTTGAATATCTATTTTAAAAAAACCTCAAATATCCATTGCAGTCTTACAAGCCGTGTTGTGTTTCTCTTCTCTGTGGGAGCTTAGTAGCAGTAAAGCTGAAGAATCTTTTCATGACTTGACAATACTATAATAAAAAATGTGTTTTGAAATGTGTTAGCAAATAGGTTTAAAAATACATTTCTGTGTTTATAATCTCTGTTTGGCTCTTCGTGTTACATTTCTTCATACTTGGTGACTGGGGAATTTGTGGAACAAGTGATTCAGGATGCTTTTAGGATCGTTGGCTCATTTTTAGGCATGACATGTTTATCTTCTGTAGCTCACTGAAGCTACCATATCCTTTCATGTGGTAGATCTATGCTGGCATTACTATACAAAGATTGTCTTTCTACCACGGTGATGGAGAAGGAGGTTTTTCCCCCTGAAAGGTAAATGGAGACTTTGTTGCTGCGAACCTGAAATCCTTCAGGGTTTCTTTATAGCTAGAAGTACTCCTTTACTCTATCCACACCTGGCTGCTTTTAGGCAGCAAATTCTTTTTTTTTTTTTTTTTTTTTCAGGGGCCAACTGGGTTATGAATGGCTGAATTTATCAGAGGTGTTGGCAATTTCCATGTATTTGGTTTTAAAGATTGCCTTATTTGATGGGTGGTAGGAAATAAGTCACATGTAGTGATCTAAATTGCCCTTAGTTTGCCAGGACGTAGGCATACTTTCCTTTTGTGTGTGCGCACGTGTCTCCAAAGTTGTAAAGAACTCTGTATGATCCGTGTTTTAATTCAGCTCGGTATTTTTGTAATGTACTTGTACGCTATAGACTTTTTAAACTTGTTGGGTGATAGTTGCTTTACCTTGAACCTTATCACAAGGCTTGCTTTTCAGAAGAACTTTGTATGCCTTTACAGTTTTTGATAATGTATTCTAAAATGTCGTCTTAAAAGTTTCTTCGCTTTCATGTTTTGCCAGCAAGAATGAGGTTGTGGTTGCATGGCTGTTTTACTCTGTTCTACAGCCTGGACTGCTGCTGAAGGGCCAGCTCCGCTTGCCAACTATTTCTGCTGTCTCCCTCTAGCAGCACAAGGATGGGCGAGCCATGTGGGTTAGGGAACTTACCCTGAAATCAAACCTTCCCTTACCCTTCTCCCAAAAAGGGATAATTTTCGGATAAATCTATTCGGTGATCCAAGGCTGCATGGCTTCACAAGTGCCACTGTAGCATAAGAGGTAGGAGGACTAAGAAAGGAGAGAAAAAGCAAGACTCTGCGGTAGCAGCCCAGGTTCACGTGGGATTAAAGTCGCTGTGTAACCACAGCCTGATGCTCCTGTGGAAGGCACAGCTGCCGCTTCGTGAATCACAGAGCTGGAAAGGCCACCTTATTTAAATCCTAGCTAATTTTCTGCTGTCTGGATGCGTTGATCCTACATTGCTGCATCATTTTAAGTCGGTTGACTGTACAGCGTGGTGTAAATAGACATAAAGATTGCATGATTTCTGGCCGAGAGGGAATAGCAATACAGTCCTTTCATTTGCTGGGTCCTGGATTTAGTTTTTCATCGCTTCCAACTAAATTCATAGTGTAAAAGGAATTGCCAAAATCATAGGCTCAAAATCTTCGATATGGATACAAATATACATAGAGATATCTCTGTTTCTTTCCTTCTTCTGTCCTTGTTGTTTCTCCCTCCTTGCTTTTTCGTATTTAAAATATCTTCTCATTGTTCAGTCTAGCATATATGGCAGTGTAATGTATCCTATAAATTCATTCAACTTTTTTTTGGTAAAGCCACATTGTCCTCTGACTCTATCTCTGTGTCATCCGCCCTTCTCCTGCTGCTGCCTTGCCTTTGTGTGCTATTTTCTGTCTTCCATCCTCTCATCCAAAGCTCTGCCCTCTGAAGGTTGTTCCCTCCTTCCAGTTTGTCAGCTTATTTTTTGCTTTTCCTCCTAGATACTTCATCTCTCCCCTACTCCTTTCTTAATGCAATTCCGACCGTATGAATTTTAATTAGTTCTTGGGCATCACCTCTGTTTCTGAGATGCTTTTGTATTTAATGTTCAGCAGTACCGCTTACGCGTGCTGGGTTTGTTAAGCCTCTGTGTTTATTTGCTAAGTGGGGGAGATCTTCTTGTGGGTCTTCCTCAACAATCTGAGCCCTTTCTGGTCTCAGATGCTGTTGTCCTGTCAGTGGGGCTCTTACTTGCATCTTCTCCGCAGAGAAGTAGCAGGTTGGATGTGGAATATATGGGTGAGGGAAGAAGGAACTTAGTGGGGGATACGGGTTTATGTGCTCGGTGTGAGGGCAGAGTGGTTCTTCGTCTCCAACTTGGTGTCTCATTCCTGTCATAACAAGCCTGAGTGAACACTACAGCTATTTAAAAAAAGAAAAAGAAAGTAAAAGTATGAATGAATATGTATCTGTAGCTAGCTAGTTGCTGCTAGTTTTAACATGTCATTTTATGTTTTGAATTATGCTTCACTTAATAAACTTGCGTGTAACCTTTTGCTATGAATATACTTTGTACTCTCCGGTGGAATTTGACTGTGCTTCTGTAATCTGGCTGATTATGTTGGTGGGTTCGTGACAAGGTTTACAGCAACTTTGGCTGTGAGTCAAGCTACTGAAGTAGAAACTAACTGCAGTTCCCATTTTAAATACAGCAAATCTAATGTAGCAGCTACAAGGCAGATCACTTAACAGATAACTGTGTTAGGGAGAAGTCTTGTCGCAGTACGAATAGTGCTGGAGAAGGATAAGTAACTGGAAAAGAAAACTGTAAAAGAATACGTATTTGTATATGTATATAGCCATATATATTAGGATGCCATAAGGGATTCTGAAAAATGATGAGAAAGGTTTACTTTTCCTGTCCGGAGGCAAAATGGTAGTGAGGAGTTTACCGTTCTTCCTGTTCTTTCCGGTCTTCCAGCTGCAGGGAATGCAATTTGTTTGGATGTTCTTGAACCCTGTATTGGGCTCCAGAGCATGTTTGCCTCTGGCTAATGGGTATCTGATGAGGCCTTTTTTTAAAAATTCCCGTTCAGAACTTGCACTCTGCAGTCACTGGGAGGTTTTCATAAGGAGGTAATCTTTTTTCTTTTATTTCTTAGAAATCTGTCCTTCGTTGCCACCTTTCCTTTTTCCTCCAAGGTCATTCCCTCCCTTCAGCAGCCGTGATGCTCGCCTCGGTGTTTGCGGCTTTGTTTAAGTAGGAGCAGAGTGATTTTTCTGTGCTTACAGGTTCTGAATTCCGCAACCTGACAAAGCAGAAAACAGCAGAAGTATTAGAAAAACTCATGGAAACTGCATGCACAATATTGTTTTACTCTGGGTTTGACTCGCACTTGAAACGCCTTTCCTTGTGCGACTAGTAGATCTAGAGGCTTATTTTTTTGCTTTAAAGCTTGCAATTTTCTTAGGAGTTGGTGACATTTCTTTCGTCTTGGGTTGATCTTTCTCACCGCTAGTGAGTACTATGAGTTCATTTTTATTTTTTTTTCAAGCTCTGTTAATTCTTTGCTGTAACACTAAATATGCAGAAGTTTTGAGAAAAGTTGGTGGTGTTGCTTCTGAATAATATTGCGTATAAAGATGCCACAGAATCTGTGGTCTGGGCACATTACCTATAATTAGGCAGTCCTTTAATGAGATGCTTGCATTCTTGACGGAATTAAAATCTAGCGATGTTTTGACTGGAACTGTTTGAGGGAAGCTTGGAATGTACTTTAAAAAAAAATGTTGCCTACTGGGTGTGGAAGTCCAAGTTTTGAGCAAAAAAAAAAAAAGTTTCAGTATAAACATAGCCACAGTGTAATGATTCAGGCCTATCTTGGCGCAGTGAAATTGAGAAATGGACCACACTCCTTCATTATTTTTTTTAAATTCCTGACATAAAAAGTAATGGATCTCCAGTTTCAATATTTCTAAGTAGCTTTACATTTTTTGGTTAACTGATGAAGGTTTGTTTTTGATGATTCTTTGGCTTTTTTTTTTTTTTGTAGCAGAAGTAATAGTGTAAAACAAAACCCAACAGTCCATTTCTCACATCAGAGAGAAAATGAATTTTTTTTTTCACCACTTTAGCTTTAAGGTTTGCATTTGAATGAGCTGCTGTTTATTAAAGCAATTCCAGCACATGGTCTGGAAGTCTGATTTTTTTTTTGGGCTTGTGTTTCCTTAGAAGCTTTCAGGAGAATTCAGGCTTGTTACGTTAGCTGGTGAGCGCTGCGCCTTTAGTATACGTTTGTCTTGGAAGGGAATAAAAAGATAATTCTGGTACTGAGTACAACACCCGCATTCTTTGCCAAAGGTTGTATTTTCAGTTTTGACTCAGTGCCCCCTTTTTAAGAATGAATTCTTTAGCTTGCAGAAAGTTGTGGGGTTGGTTGTTGTTTTTTTTCCCTGAATTTTATCCGAGTATGGCCTTTCCTTGGAGCTATCATTTTTCACCACAGCGTTTCTTGGCAGAGCTCTAGAAAACCAGCAGTTGCGATGCAGCTCTGTAAAAGTTGCCTTTGTTACAGATTTTTATGGTGACAATCGCAAGGCGTAGCTGACAATCGACCAGGCTAGGTATGTATATTAGAATATATTGTACAGGATAATTCTAAAGGAACAAAAAGCTTTTCCATTGATCCACGTGATCAAACCCAAGCCTGTTTCTGTAAGGAAAGCTCTTCTCTTTGAGGCTCTGTGTATTTCTAATCCCAACTCTCAATACAAACCCCTGTATGTAAGGGGAATTGAAGACGTTCAGGACATACCACAAATGTCACGATAAGCTGTATTGGAAAGAGGAAGAGCATTCTTATCATTCCAGACACAATTAGTGTAGCCTGGCTTAATTTCCTATGGTGTTCTGTTGTATTTGTTTCATCATGTTTGGTGGGAGAAGGTTTATTTTGCAGGTTTTGCATCCTTTGCCAATAGTGCTTTCAGCATTTTTTGCAGACAGTGCTTTCGGCCTTTTAGCATAACCCACACCAGGACTTTTGTAAACCATACCTGCTGTGGCTTTGGGACGTTGAGGCTGTTACAGAGGATGCTCCACCCTTTTCATCTGGCTTCGTGGCCGAAGATGCTGTTTATTCTTCCCTTCCCCCTCCGTGCCAGCCTTGTCTTTACTTTGGGAGTTATTTTAGACATTCACGGGTGAACACAGAGAATGTGCATGAGCTGGTGAAGCTGCTTGCGTGATAGTCCAGTTCATGGTCCATTTTATTATCTGACTTGCGGGCACAGATTCTCGTCTCTTGCCTCTGTGAGAAGGGTGTGGTGAATACCAGGAGATGGTATGACACCGCCAGAACTGGCTTCACTGCAGTGTTTTTGACCGTGTGTCAGAACTGGCTCGGAACAAGTTCAATTTTTGTCATGCTGAAAATAGCCGTTAGCGTGTTGGGAACACTAATTCTTGGCAGCGCCGATGTTTGTGCCACAGGACTGGAGTCAATCTGAAAGTAAAACCTTGTTCGTGGTCCCTAATGCAAACAGTGTTGCAGGTTGGTATTTCTAAAAATAATAATAAAAAATATACCACTTTTCATAGGAGCTGATACGGCTCTGAGAATCTGATAGTTGTTGTATCTGAGGTGGTTTTTGTATCTGAGGTGGTTTTTGTCATTTTACTAAAAGTTATAATTGGAGCCTGTGTGTATTTTGTGTCTCTCAAAGGCTGGTTTAGCTTCATATAAAGGATCCTGAAGAACCTTTTAAGAAATGTACAGAATTTACGTTATCAAGCTGTTCAGCCAGCCTCCTGATGCTGCATTGTGTGAATTTCCTTTTAATATTTTGAGTTTCTGCATTTGGGTCAAGTCCAGCTTTGGAATCAATAGAGAATGGCTGGTCTCGTCTCCCGTCAGAAGACCTTGAAAACCTTGTGCCTTTTCAGTGCTAGCGAGTGGGAAGCTTGTCCTCGCAAATGAGGGAAACGGTATTATCAGCTCATACCTCGTGTAAATACCCTTCATAGGGGAGGCAGAGATAAAAAGAGAGATTTTTTTTTTTTTTTCAATTATTTTATTTTTTTTTCCCCAGATAGGGGCCAATGTAGCGTGATTATCTCACTGTAGAGAACTTGGTACTGTGTTACTTTGCTTCCCATCCCCAGCTGGTCATTGAGATCAGCTTCTCCCGCTCCTCCTGGACTTTTAACTTAGCCGTTACCTTTTATTATGGTTGGTGATTTTTAGCTTTCTTATGAACATGCATCAGCTTATTTTTTTGGTCTTAATACAGTCAATGAGCTGGTTCAATCTTCTTAGTCGCTTACTGCGGTATGAAAGCACACAAAAAAGGTCTTCTGCATGCATATTTTTAAAAACAGGCTATAAAAAAGGGGCAAAACCTATTCAAACCGAAGTTATTGCAGTCAAGTATTTGCAGTAAACAAATCTGATTTATAGTAGCTCAAAGTAGTGCTTTTCTGTTTGTTTTTTATAGTGGGTTTTAAAATTTTAATAACGTTTTTCCAAAATGCATAGTAGGAATACATTAAGTTACAGGCTTTTTATTGCATTAATGTTTGTAAGTGTTCTGTTTTGTTTCCTTCTGAAATAAACACTGTATTTCCAATTAATATTTGAGGAAAGAGAGTAGAAGTAACTAAAAAAACCCATCTATTGGAATCTATGTTTTTTTCCTGTGCGCTATTGTAAGCTTATACATTCTATTATTAGATTTTTAAATTGTTCTTAATGTCTGGAGATGTTCCTTGTAACAGTCTTTCGAGTTATTTTAAGTATTCCTTTCTTTGTGCCTGTGAGGATCTCCAGTGGCTCCAAGAAGGTTGTTCACACACATCTCTATCCTCCTGCGCTTTCTGCAGCGAGCATCCTTTTAATGAGAGAGACAAAACGCGTTGGTGTCTAATTTTATGGGAAGAGCTCAGCCATGCAGAAGACTTTTGAAGATTTATAGTGGTAAAGCCACTAAGTATAGTTATTTCTAAGCTTGTGTGCCAGCTGCGAGCCAGTGTTAGTGAAGAAAATTTTGGCACTTGCATGTTTAAATACATACAATACTGAGCATAAATAAGTTATTTTTTTGGCTCCGCGATACTCTGTATGCATATTTGGAGGGGAGACAAATAGAGAGGAGGCAAAAAAAACCGAACAAGCCACAGTTTTTCCTGAGGATACGATACTCTAAGATGATCTCAGATCAAAAGTGCTTTTAAAGATGTCTGAATAGAAGAATAAATTAATTTGTATATTTTGTGAGACATTCCTGGCAATATTTGGAAAAGCTGGAAATATGAGAAATTACTTAAAATTATTTTCTAAGGGTATAAAAGGCGGAAGTGCTTTGGCTTTAATTCGGAGTTTGAGAATGACAGAGATGAGGGCCTGAATTTTGTTAAAAATGAAATAAAATTGACCCAAACATTTTTCAGGCTTTCAGCAGTGTAGTAAAATAGTTGTTACGTCTTGACTGAATTGTGAATTTCGATCTGGAAACACGACCATATGTTAGGCTGCTGCATTTGTGTTAAAGTTTGATCTAAAAATCAGTGTCTGTCCGTCCTCAAACCAGGCACAGACAGAGGAGGGAGGCTAGAATGACTTGTGAATTTAAAAAAAAAAAAAAAAATCAGAAAAGCAATAGTGTCTCGATTTCTAGCAGCCGCTTTTCATGCTGTTGGTGTCTCCCCAGTCTGGTGTCAGCCTGTCTTACTGGAAATATACTTTGCTCGTTTTCGGCTGTGTTGCTGCTAGTGAAAAAGGGCGTAGGTGGCAGCGGCTTTACGTGTTATTTTAATGTGCTTGTTGTTTATGACGTTTCCTTTCATGTTGATTGATTTTGTGTGATTGTTTCTAATAATCTCTGTGGGATCTAAGCTGACTAAATAAGAGGACAAGTAAATATAGCTGCATAGTAACACCTGATTAGAAGTAGGTCTTGCTTTTGAATGTCTTCTTTATCTTCTCATTCTTCCCCCGTTCTTCTCAATGCTGTGAGTCCACGAAGTTGTGTGAGAGGCGGCACACAGGTAAAATGTTCACATTTTCTATACGAGAACTGCTACAGTATTTAAGTTTGTATAGTTGGGGGAAACCAAGCCATTTCTGGGGATGCTAGCTTCACTTCCAAGATTCAGTTCCACCTGAATTACAAGACGGTGAAGAAACAAATTGGGAGTACCATCCCAAGGTTTTTTTTAATGAGTCGCAACAATTTGCATTTCAATAAATTTATTTCACCAGCTCCTGTGGTAATTGGTGTAGGGTGATACCTTACGTTAATTCATTGTACCAGCAATACCAGAACACACGGGTGCTTTTAAAAGTAGATTTGCTTCCAAGGTATCTCCCCTGGGGTATGTAACCAGTAAGAGTTTCAAACTCTGCCACACCTTCCTTGTGTGCTGCAACTATTGCCTTGGCAAAACCATCTGTTTTCTGCTTAGGTGAGGAAATGCAATTCATGCAGCAGTTGGGCTTGCTGTGTCCCTTTGGTGTTACACCACCTTCTGCTTGCATGTAGCACTGCTTTACACTTCGGTGTGTGGGGAGTGACCGTTGTAGTTTGTCCTTCCTGACGCTGGATTAGAGGATATAGTTTGGTGACTGGAATGATCTCTACCCCCAGCCGAGTTCTGCAGTGAAAGTTGATGAGGTGACTTGTGCTTCTTCGAATCATAGAATTGTCTAGGTTGGAAGGGACCTTTCAGATCATCGAGTCCAACCATCAACCTAACGCTGACAAAGCCACCACTAACCCTTGTCCCTCAGCACCACGTCTGCCCGGCTTTTAAATCCCTCCAGGGATGGCGACTCCACCACTGCCCTGGGCAGCCTCTTCCAATGCGTGATAACCCTTTCTGTGAAGAAGTTTTTCCTAATATCCATCCTAAACCTCCCCTGGGGCAACTTGAGGCTGTTTCCTCTTGTCCCGTGGCCTGTTCCTTGGGAGAAGAGACCGACCTCCCCTGGCTACCCCTTCCTTTCAGGGAGTTGTAGAGAGCAAGAAGGTCTCCCGTCAGCCTCCTTTTCTTCAGGCTGAACACCCCCAGCTCCCTCAGCTGCTCCTCACAAGACTTGTGCTCCAGACCCCTCACCAGCTCCGGTGCCCTTCTCTGGACACGCTCCAGCACCTCAGTGGCTTTTTGTGTGGTGAGGGGCCCAAAACTGAACGCAGCACTTGATGTGTGTAAGCAGGGAAGCAGATCTGCTGGGAAGCAGATCTGGTTGGCTTTGCTCTCTAAATTGATGAAATGGAAGCTAACTGCTGTCAGCAAGTTCATAGATTCATAGAACAGCTCAGGTTGGAAGGGACCTCGAAAGACCATCTGGTCCAACCTTATGTGGAAAAGGAAGCACAGGTGAGATTACCTAGCACTCTGTCTGATCACACCTTGAAAACCTCCAGCGGTGGGGACTCTGACACGTCCCTGGGGAGGTTATTCCGGTTGTTGATTGTCCTCCATGTGAAAAATGGAAAACATCTGTGAAAGGCCAGGCTGGATGGGGCTTTGAGCAACCTGGTGGGTGGTGTCCCTGCCCATGGCAGGAGGGTTGGAACTAAATGATCTTTAAGGCCTCTTCCAACCAAAACCATTCTGTGATTCTATGAAATTTCTCTTATATGGAGATGAAACCTCTCCCAGTGCTACTTGTACCATCGCCCCTTGTCTTCTCTGTGTGGCTCCTTGTGAAGAGAAGTTGTGTGACCATCCTAGACAAAAGGAATCAGAGGTGGGACCTTTAGGTTTAGGCTCAGTGGTAACTGAGTAGTATTCATGTGTTTTCTAGTAGAGAACTACAAAACTACTTCTTTGTTCCTCGCCTCCCTTCACTGTTCCTGGAGATGGCAGGAATCTTGAATGGGACTGTGTGTCTGGAGCAGTAGCGGTGTTGAAATAGCGTATCTATATGTTGAAATAGCGTATCTATATGGCAAGGGAACGTGGGTTGTAAAAGCTGAACGTTTTGCATTTCAATACCTCATAATAACAGAGAATTTAATTCTGTTTACTGAAACTATCCTTAGGTGGTTTATAAACCTTTTGATACTAGATGATGTTTTTTCTCTTTCTCCATATAAAAGCAGCCAATAAATCTACTGGAGTTAATCTCTTTGAAACTTTGGTAATCCAGACAGGGAAGAAAATGCCTGCAGTGTGGTTTTTTTGGTTGGTTATTTTTGGGGAGGGCAGGAGTGAGTTATCTTTTTTCAGGTATGCCTAAGTAGGATAACAGAAAGGTGTGTGAATTTGTGAGCAAAACGATTCAGGGCTTGTGATTTGATTACCTCTCTAGATCTTTGAGCATTCTCATCTTCTCTTTGCACTTAAAAGAGCACTCAGATCTCTGTATAGCAAACACGCTAATATTTTTTTGGGTACTTGTATAATTAATATCATCGTGTCTGTTAGCAGGAGCTGTAGCTATTCCTCGTATTCCACATTTTCCACCAAATAGTAGAAAAGAGATGAAAGAAAAGTAATCTCTGCGGTTTCTTTGAGCGGTTGCAGTAAGACTAGTTTGTATTTGCTTCTTAGCTTTTTTCTGTGTGTTTCAAATAGAAGCGAAGAGCTCAAAAGTGTAATGACTTCGAATCGCTACCTCTGTATATAGTGACAGACTCCAGGAGTGCGCTAGTTCTCTTTGGGCATCTGATTTTTTTTTTGTTCCCCTGTGCTTGCCGTATAAAAGGTGCAGAAACACTTGATACGACGCGGTGACCAATGTTCAGGCTTTCAGGGTAGCATCTGCCTAAAAACTTCTCATCTGTCAAAACATACGCAGAGCTTAAATGATGTGCATTATGTTCCAATTGGTTAAAAAAACAACCAACCCAACAAACCAAAACCCTCCCCAAATCAATCAAACTTTAAAAACGTTAATCTGTAATTGTATTAATCTATGTGAAAGCAGATTTTGGTTAGTTACTATGAGCTAATCAGTTGTGTAGAAAACAAAGAAGGCCATATACTTGAGTTTTGCTAAGCCTTTGAAGCTTAGGCTTTTCTGCTGAGGAGGTGAACATAATCTTTGTTATTACATGAGTCTTTTGTTTGTAAATCTGCAGAAGTTTGATGACAGTATCCAAAGACTGGTTAAAGTTGATGTTCCAGTCTGCCTATTGCTGGGGACAAGCGTCTATCTCTAACGCCAGGGGAATGAAATCCTTTATGTTTCTATTGCTTCCATAGCAGCTAGTGGGCATTAGGTACTCAAGAAATAGTATAAAAATCTACATAAAGAGTTTGAGCCTCTTCTAGTGTGTTGCTGAAGCCGGATAAAAATATTCTTTAACTCTTTCTTCTGCATGTACTTCCTGTTTGTGCTCCCTTTTCTTTTGGTAAGAGGTGGCTGTCTTTGCTTTCATCTTTCCAAATGTGCAAGTAGGAGCGAAGGTATGTTTCTTTTACTTGAAATCAAGGATGGGGTGATGTTGTTATTCCTGATTTCCCGGGGAGACTTGGACTTCTGACCAGTGGCGTTCTGTGTCCCGCAGCCAAGGTTCACCGTTGCTGCGGAGCTCTGCTGTGCCAGAGGAATGTGACTGTCGAGAGTGGTCTTTGTTCTGGAGTTTGGGGTAGTCTTTTAAACACCCCGGGCCTAGATTGTGGAGCTCTTTGAGCTTTGATCTTCCCTGAAAAGTTCATTTTACTTAGCAGGGGTGCTTTGATGTTCTCTGCTTGCTGGAGCCGATTACTGCCAAGTCCTTCCCGTGGAGGTGTGCTGCAATGCTGCTGGCCAGTTAATAACCCAGACCAACACTTTTCAGCCGAAGAGATGTTACTGTGAATCCAGACACATCCAAACACTTTTCTACTCTCAAGTGAGAAAATGGATCTCCCTGCCGGAGAAGTTTTATCCGTTGAAATTTTTTTTTACACTTTTTCTTTCTAAATTTAGCAGGTTGGTTCAATATTATGCAAGACAAGGGCTGAGCCCTGTTTTGTTGACATAGCTAGCTAGATGTTTGAAACTCATTTTGCTTTATCTGCACCTAGCTGTGCTGGTGAACTGTATTAGCAACTGTGTTCTGGTTTTACTGTAGCTTTTCATTCAGGAAAAACAGTCTTAACTATATGATACTCCTGTTTCCCAAAAGTGCTGTTTTCATAAATGAATTTCCAATGTAGTTGTATTAAAAACTGATTCTTAATTCTCAGTTAAGCACCTGAGCTGCATTTGCCCTTAGGGAAGATTATCTGCTGTTGGGCTTCCTGTTCCGAGGTGTCTGTAGCAGCTGATGCTACTGCAGGTGGTAATCAAGACCAAGGAAAGCCAGTGGCCAGAAGAAAATGCTTCTCGGACTTTTCCAGGTGTCTTTTCCAGGAGGCTGGTTGGCAGTAGACTTGAGTTTTTGCTTTTTGGAAGAAGGATGGGGTGGGACCCTGGCTTCTCTTCCCCTGGGCAGGGAACGATCAAAGCAGAAATGACTGGTTGTACTCAAGAACCTTCCCAGGTGAAATGGATAGAGGTAAGGAATGCCACCATTCCAGAAAAGGAGATGAGCTGAACTGGGAAAGAAACAGTTCAAGCATAGGCAGCGCCCTGCCAGGCCTGGTGGCAAGTGGCATTAGTAAGAAGATACTAGGTTTTGTGGGTTTTTTTGTGTGTGGTGGTTGTTTTTTTTTTTTTTCCCCTACTGAGCAGAAATTTAGCAGCCTCCACTCCTTTTCTCATTATTTCAACAAAAACACCAAATTCAGAAAGCATAATTCTGTTTCAGTGTCCCTCACGTTGCTTCCTCTGAGTCCCATCTGGCCCAGGGATAACGTACATGAGCTGAAGAGCGGGGAACTGAGCGACCTTTCCACGGCTTATTCAGAACAGGCATTCATGGTGGTAGGGAGAGTTGTTTTTCCATAGTATGTGGACCACAACCTGTAATAGCAATATAGCATGGAATTATTCTGTCAGGAAAATGAGAAGGTGGTGGGAAGAAGCGGGCGTTTCGGAGTTCTTGGTAACTGATGGATCCGATTCCTGCAGGCAAGATATGGGCAGGTTTAAATATCCTTTGAAGGAAAACTGTGAACAGTATTGTTTACAGAAAGCTATATGGTGGGCAGGAATGTGCTTTCTTGTTGTGACATCTGTGTACAGAGTAGAGTAGCATACCCAGCTGTGGTAGGTGGGTTCACCTGGCTTGTGGGGTGACAACCATCCTTAAACATCTTAAACCCACTTTCTTTGGCAAAGTTCTGAGACTTCGCTGCAGCGGCTGAGGTGTGGGCACATTCCACGCCGACTGTTGTACGTGCGGTGGTGGCTGGGAGAGATGCGCAACACATAGCGGCTGTTTCTTAAACAGCAGCAGCTTTTTGTGAAGGTGCAAAGGGGTTAGCACACAGAGCGGTATGATTGGGGGGTAAATAGCGCCTGAATATTGCTTTCACGCAGAGACACCTCGTGGAACGGTATTTTAGTGGTGAATGTGCTGAGGGTCCGCACACTGTGCGAGAAGTAGGGATAAGTGGTTTTCGGTTTTCGGTTCAGAATTGTTTTCTCTCTGTGAAACTTCCTAAGGAATACTCTGAGATATACCTACAGATATATTTTAGAAATTAGACAACCTATTTTCAGGGAACTATTACATTTTATTGACTTAAAAAAATAACAGTACCTGTACCATATTCATGTAAGACGAGGCAGTTGTGCTTTATGAGGAAAAAGACCATGGCAATTATTATTACTTGTCAAATGCATTAAAATACAGAATTTGACTTCTGTTAATGATAATGAAACCTTGTGAAGGGCATCATTTAAAAATGAAGTGCCTGTATTCAAAATTTAGGCAAAGAAAGGAAAAAAAGTCTTTGTGATAAACTTGGGTGGCACTGTCAAAATTCCAAAAATGTGACAGGCGAGTAAGGTAAAAACTCTAAGGTGGTTGTTGCCTACTGCAAAACATTTTGCAGATCCAGGATGAAATAAGCTGCTTGAATGATGAAATGTGTCTTGGCTTCTTCAGAGAGCTGTTAAGCAAATGGGGATCAAAGAAACTCCTCATATTCCTGTTTTCTAAAACCTCCTGGTAGATGGAATTATGCTAGTGTGTGTGTTGGTTTTTTTCCTAAATAGGAAATACCTTGAACATGATGAATCAGGTTTGGGTAAGCTTTAGAAAAGTACCTTTGTCTAAATTATGTGTCTCCCTAATGTTTGCTTAGTTTCCCGTTTTAAAACAAAAACTCATCATTTTAAATACACTTAAGCTTTAAAACCAATCTTCATATTTGTCGTAAATGCTAATGCTATAAAGATGGCATGCTTTTATTTTGAAAAGCGTGAATGAAATGCTCACGCTCACCAGCAGCTTTCTGGTTCTTCTTTTTGTTGTCTTTTTTATTCTGCTAAAGGGAAAACTCCATTGTTTTAGCATTGTTTTGTGTCTGGATGTCATGTTTCTCTGCTCGCATGCTGGACTGCTAATACTTTTCTGAGACAAATTGCTGAAAACACTGGCTACGTTCGAGGTTACAAGAATTCTCTATATATAGTGACAGAATTGATTTTTTTTTTTTGGCTCTGTTGCTAGTGGCAACTCATCCTAATCCCAAACTGTACAGTAATGTGATTTATGGTGAGTACATTGCTCGCTGTTTAATGTTGTCTGGAAATTTTTTCTTTGTGCATTGCTAGAGGGTCATTGTTCAGGCACGGGGTAAAGATATTTCATGGTTTTTACGAAAGAGTCGTTTGTCGTAGGTTGTGGGGATTAGAACATTTTAAATGATGAATAAAATCTCAGCTCAAAAGCATACTTAAAACTGAAACTTGGGAGAAAATTGCTTTGTCATTTTTGATAGGTTTATGAAGAAGCAGCTTCTGATTAATCAGAAGCTTGTGCTGATAAAAATCACAGATATCTCCTGTTTAAACTCCAGTTTGCTTGTGGGTTTGCACACTGAGTATTTTGCATCTGTGTTAATAATTTTTGCTTAAATCAGGGAACTTGTACTGAGCACGTTCCACATACTGCATGAAAAAGCTTGTGTTATAAATGTTGCCAAGATGTATGTTATGTGCGTTATAAAGAACATCTAAACTTGCACCCACCGGCCTGTGCCAGTTGTGATTGACCTCTGAATGTCCTGGTAAAAATGGTGATTTTCTAACACGTTGTACGGGGAAGCTGTAGATTTTAAGTACATCAGTTAAACTATTGTGAGTAAGCAATTTAGTCTATAAAATATAAATGTGCTTTTTAGGGAGGGATGTTTTTTTAAACATCAGGAAATCAGTCACGTGTGGGAACTTCTAAAGTCAAGAAATTCAAAGTTTGACTGTCTGGATTTTGTGTTTCAAAGCAAGATCTCATTTATCTGCTCTCTGCGGGCATGGAAGGCAAATTAGTTTTTTACCCCTTGGAATGGAGGGGGGTTAGAAGAACAGTAGTGCCTGCATTGGCACACAGGTTTAAGAATGATCAACTGTTGTACTTTTGGCAATGCAGTGACTGAAAGGTAATAACAGAGCTGAGAGTCTTGAATTGTGTGATGGTGGGGTGGCAGTACCCAGCTGCCAGCAGCCCAGGGTCAGCTGCAGGGTTTCTATCTGCAAAAGATGGAGAAAACCAAGTAACTTCCATTATTTACTAAGATCTGTTTTGTAGTAAGAAGACTGAGAGAAATTTAGGCTTGTGAGCTTGCTGCCACTCGTTTCTTAGGTAGGAGGTTAAACTTTCTCTGGTTTAGTTACCTCTGTGTCCAAATTACCATAGACTTGTTACAGTTGGAAGGGACCTTGAAGATCGTAGAATCATAGAATCACAGAATGGTTTGGGTTGGAGGGGACCTTAAATAAAGATCATCCAGTTCCAACCCCCTGCCCTGGGCAGGGACACCTCCCACCAGCCCAGGTTGCTCCAAGCCCCGTCCAACCTGGCCTTGAACCCCTCCAGGGATGGGACAGCCACAGCTTCTCTGGGCAACCTGGGCCAGGGGCTCACCGCCCTCGCAGCCAAGAATTTCTTCCTAATATCTCATCTACATCTCCCCTCTTTCAGGGTAAAACCCTTCCCCCTCGTCCCATGGCTCCCCTCCCTCATCCAGAGTCCCTCCCCAGCTTTCCTGGAGCCCCTTGAGGGACTGGAAGGGGCTCCAAGGTCTCCGTGGAGCCTTCTCTTCTCCAGGCTGAACCCCCCCAACTCTCTCAGCCCATCCTCCCAGCAGAGGGGCTCCAGCCCTCCCAGCATCTCCAGGGCCTCCTCTGGCCCCGCTCCAACAGCTCCGTGTCTCTCCTGTGCTGAGGCCCCAGAGCTGGAGGCAGCACTGCAGGGGGGTCTCCCCCGAGCGGAGCAGAGGGGCAGAATCCCCCCCCTCGCCCTGCTGCCCACGCTGCTGGGGATGCAGCCCAGGCTGTGGGGGGGTTTCTGGGCTGCCAGCGCACATTGACGGCTCATATTGAGCTTCTCATCAATTATAGTAATCTTCTCCTGTGTCCAGAAGAACGATGCTGAGGAAGACCTGTAGCTGTGTTTAGAAACAGCTATGCTGGATGTCAAGGATGGGGCTTTCTAGCTCTGCCCCATTTCTAGCTCTGCCTCTCTCCTAGGTTTTTCCCCATTCCGCTGGGATCAATGCATAAAAGATCTTTTTTCCATTTCAGAGAGTTGCTTGAGGGGAGGGCAAGAGGATGATCTAGATACTCATTTTCACACACAATTTTCAGTAAAACATTGCAGATGAACGCCAGCAGAAAAGGCAGAAAACTGCTTATGACACAAAGATACCACACATAACTTTGATTCCTTGATTTAGGAGGTTCTTTCTTATATAGTTTGCTGTCTGCTGATTTAAGTCATAAGCAGATTTTCTGCAAATTGGTTGAAATGTTTTCTGCTTTAATACCTCTGTTTACATTCAAGAGAATTTTCCTCTAGTGCAGTTTATCTTAGTTGAGAATAAGTGGATATTTAAAGAGTAAACATTCCAAAGGACAAATCATAGCAAAGCGGCCCGAGATGATTAGTTTTAGTGGCAGGAAAAGCGTATTTCTGATTGCAGCATCGGGACGCTAAATTGGACACAGTTGATGAGTTCCTGTAAATCTTCTGCATAGCAGAATAGGAGTAGAAAGATGTAGCAAGATTCCTCAGGCTGCTAAAATGTTCCATAGTAGCTGAATCAACAAGGGATTGCTCTGTATTCGGCTATAAAAGGGATGGGGCGGATATCGTAGCTTTTATTTGCTTGAGGAAAACTACTGTTTGAAAACAGTAATATGTGTTACAGTAAGGAATTTATAGAGGAGAGAAGAGCTTCAATAACGTTACAGGATGTTGGGGTTGTCAATTAATACCGTTCTGCAGGAACTTAGGGAGCTGTATTCAGAAGAGATGTCTATTTTAAGATTAAGACTAAAGGGGAGATAGTACAAAGAGTATGTATGTTAAAATCAAGCTTCAAAAAATTTTTTCTTTTTATACTGAACAAGTACACTGAGGTAAGCAGAAGCCGACGAGCTGCAAGAACACTGCCCTACAAGGTGAATAGCTGGATTTCTTGACTCGGCAAGCAAAGAGTTTCTCGATGTTACAAATATTTGTGCTTTAAGAGTTGTGAAGATATCCTTCACGCGTCTGCTGAGATCGGGCAGACCTCTGGTTGATTCACAAGCAGGAAATGTCACTGGCTTCTCGTGGTGGGTCATAGAGCTTCATTGTGGGCAAAAGTTGAGGCTGTGGGTGACCTCGCGAAGGGTGGTTTTGAGTTTGTTCTTCTGGCTCGTGTGCTTTCACAGCTGACGGGAACTTGGCCTACCCAGCAATGATCGTATTAGTATGCTCTTGTTAAACATTTTGGCCGGGAGGCCGCATTCACACTGCGTTGAGATGCTTGTGGTATAGTAACTGCAAATTGTCTATACTTGCCGTGGGAGGAAGGCTGGTATTCCTAACTTGCTGTTAGGAATCCCGTCCAGAGAAGTGGCAGCTTGGGCTTCTGTGACCACAAATTGACTTCAGGACCCAGAGACGGGCTGTCATGAGAGCAGAATTCAGCTTGGTGGTGGGCAGAATCTCCTGGGAAGCAGCCAGGAAGGGGAAATATGCCTGGATTGATGGTTTCAGCTTAGTTTTCCGAAGGAAGGGTTCCAGAGAGCAAAGCACCTCCTTGTGTGGGAAGATGAGGAATTTCAGCAGAAGCCCCACAAGGAGCTAAAGGACAGCATACAACATGTGAAGGCGGTGGGCAGTAAAGAGTATTAAAGCTTTGCTTGGCTGCTAAAGGACAGTATCAGTTGCATCTACAGCTGGTCAGGGACATGAAGAACTTAAATAAAAGTCTAAATAAAAGTCCAACTAAAAGGGGTGCTACGGGAATGCTAGCGTCAAGACATTTTCAGAGGCAACAGGGGACACAGCCTAGCGATGGCTTTTGAGGAAAAGATTGCAGGACTCAACATTTTTATTGTTTTCCCTCCGTTCTTGCAGGTGAAATCTTTACCTAGACTTATGTGCTTAACATCTGGTTTGCAAAGACGAGCCAAGATGATGCTCTGATACGAACGTTGATGACCATCTTTCTGCAAGACCTGGGGGGAAAACGTTGCACATCTGTGTCTGTGCAGAGGGGCACGAGTGATGATCTTGTGCTAACACAGGAGGCAGCAAGTTTAGTTGGAGATGAGACAAATAAAGGTAACCCAAAATCTAAGCAGCAAAATTGTGTTTGAACAGTGCTACTAAATGCTCAACACAGTACAGTAGCTTATTCTAGAGTTTATTTAATAGGTGGTACAAAGTCTTCAGCAGGAAAGGCAATAGTAGTAGTGCTGATATTATCCAAACCTGACATGGAATAGGAAGGGTGTGCACTGAGGGATCCAGACTTTTGCTCCTTGATAAAAATGGTGGTTAATTGTTTATTCTTTATCAGGTCTTCATAAGGTATATCTGGAAGGTAACAGAGTGCATATGAAATAGTCACCCTTCTAGGAACAGATCTTTTTCATTCAGATGATAAAATCATTGAGCAAAAACGAGTTTGTTATTTTTAAAACCCAACATAAAGGCTATTATTTGCTGTAACGTAGCGTCTGGTGGAAGGAAGCTAAAGTATGCTGTGGCAGTGGAGAGCATGGTCTTAAATGAAATAGAAGTGAGTTTCTGCTTGCTTACAACATCTTCATTTCTCCAGTTGCCTTTGTGCAGCGCGAGGAAAGGCGTGAGGTCTAGTCTGAAGAGAGGCAACCTTGGCTTGTGAAATACAGGGATGTTTAAATTGAATCCAACTAGCCAAAAAATGACTGGAGACAGTGTCCTCCCTGGTTGAGGTATCTTTGGTTGCCAATGGCTTTCAGGTAGCCTGACACTAGAAAGAGTTGCAATAAAGGAGTTACTTCTTTTACACATTCTGATTAAGGTGAAACTTTACCTTTCCTCTCGCTGCTGAAAGAGGAACTTTATGCCTTATTTTGCCTGAAGAGCCTTTGAACTGCTTCTTTGTGGGGATCTCTGTACCTCTGCCCTTTTGCGGGTGGATTCGGGGAGGAAATGTCCCATTAGGCTGCTTGGATATGAAAAATTTTCCGCTAACTAGTAGAGAATACTATTTTCTGTATTTTCCCAAGGCGGTTGAGCCCAGCTGTCTAGATGGATGCAGATGTATAAGGTTTTCATGGCGTATTTATAGCTGTCTGTCAATGCAGGAGTTAAATTTGTCCTAGATGATTTACAGATTTAAAAAAAATAAATACTGTATTTGTGATGCTGGAACAATAGCAACAGTGAGTGGACGTGTTGGCACAAACAGTTTGAAAAACCAGACTGTTTGTTGTGCTAAAAGCTTTGCTGTAGAGTTGAGTTTGCATGCTTTGTCCTAGGTGAATTTTTTGATGCGTAACTAAAATATCATTAGTGGGGCCCAATGCTCAACGTAGGCATGGTGGGCAAGGAGAATTTGTGCCAGGAAACATGCTGTGGCTAGAAAAGATTAAAATAAACTGTACACGGTCACTAAGTCTACTTTCTCAAACTTTTGTATGTAGGAGTGTTGACTATATTTCCTTTTTTTGATGTTTGTTACTGGATTGGTCTCCTGTGATTTTCATATACATGTAAATAAAAGGAACACCCTAAAAGTGAAAAAAAAAAACCAAAACGTCGCAAAAAGCAACCAGTGCTGTATGGATTTTCAAGTTAGGATCCTTTATTTGAAAAGCAGATGACCTGATGACTTTGCAGCTGTACAGCTGTTTGGGCCGGGAAATACCCTGTTGAGGAGAGGGAAGAGGGCTGTGCTGCCATTTTCACCGGTAGCACAAAGCCTTATCCAAAAATTAACGCTGGTATAATTTCAGTTGTTTAAGAGTCCAGAATTCACTCTGTAAGGCCACTTAACCTGCTTCCGCTGGACTGGTTTGGGGTTTCTATTTTGCAGTAGATGTAACTTGGAAAGTGGAACAGCAGTGAACTTGTTCCAGCTTACCTTTAGCGAGGGAAAGAAGGGCCATTATCTTCCAATACTGTTTCTTTTTTCCCTGCTAATGCGGCGTCTGAACTTTATATAAACCTGGAGAAGCTTAGAAAGCTTTACCATTGTCTGGCAGATACTTGTGTCGAATCACAAAGCTGATGGAGATTTTTTTCTTTTTTTTTTTTTTTTTTTTTTTTAGATGCTATAGGCAGCGAAATGGTTCTGTTACTGTGTTCCAGGCGAGGCCACTGCATCGCCTTAAGATGAAAGAATTTCTGTGTTCAGAGGAGTTTTGCTTGGAAAAGGGAAAGCCAGTCTTTTGTGTAATTACGTGAACTCCCCAACCTACAAAACTCTCTGAATTTGGAGCTGTGGGTACTTTGTGATGAAAATTGCTTCGGATCGTTCTGCCTGTGTTGTATGTAGTGTTTTAAAGCGCCTCTTTGAAGTGGTGCGTTGCTCGCTGTCTTCTTTGAAGAACCCCATGTTCGCTTACCTGCTGGAGAGGAGCTAACGGGACCCCTTCTTCTTAAAAGTACATTTCTAATTTTAATAACCTGGGTTGTTGCGCCCTGGCTGCTGCTACGGTTTCTGAAGCCTGTATATAGATAACTTTAGAGATCAGTGCTTTTCTGTGAAATAATTTACCCTTCAGACCCTCAGAATTTTATGCATGTCATTTAAAATGCTTTGGTAGTGGTAATTTCTGTTTAGTCTGAACAGAAAAACACGAAGAGGAGGCTATTACGTGCAGCGTTTGAGAGTCTCGTCGTGCTGAATAATTGCTGTCGATTAATTATTGCTCCAGGTGTGTCATCTCGGTCTCTGCTGGACATGGAAAGGGAATATTAATGCAGTCTGTCCCTGCACATATGGGTGTTCCTCAAGTACCTAATTAGGCATGCAGCTGCTAGTGTGCTGTGTTATCTCAGCATTTATTGCCAACCACTGGCCTAAACTGAGCTACGGGGATGATTTATGTTAGCTGAAGTGCTTTTGAATTCAGTTGTGCCTTTGTCAGTGACACACCTGTCCTTAAATTAAAAGAAACAGATAAAAGCACTTGTTCAATTCCATGATTTTGACTCATTACGGTGCATTTTTCATGTTACTGGGGAAAGTGGGATGAGGCATCCAGATGAAGCAGTGAATTAAGCCTCCAAACAAGAACATCAGCATTCCTGAAGAAATCCTGTTTTCCTACAAGTAGGGGAAACTATAGGTGCCTGTACGTGAGTGCAGGTGGGAAACAAACAGGAGGAATTAAAGATGTGTGTGCCGTTGCCGAGCTGTGAGCTTATTGGGACTGCAGAGGTGTGGTAAGATTGTTCACTCTCTGTCCTCTTTGAAAGGTCATGGCAATCAGGAGAGGTTCCTGACGACTGCGAAAAAAGTAAATGCCATACCTGTCTTCAAAGACGGCTGGAAGGAGGATCTGGAGAAAAGCAGACTGGTCAGATTTACCTTTACCTGGGAGATTACGGAGCAAAACCTCCTAGAAGCTACTTCCAAGGCTTCTTTTCCAAGAAGCCATTCCTTGAAGGGGCAAGAAGGTGATTGGGAGCAGCCAGCGTGGACTTATCGTGGGCAAATTGTGCCTGATTGCCTTCTGGGCGAGCTGGCAGTGTGGGCAAGGTGACAGCAGGGTACGTTGTATGTGTTGACTTTAGTGAGGCCTTTAACACAGTGTCCTGTAGTACCTTTATAGTCACATTGGGGACATATGGACTGATAAGAGGGTGGAAAGTTGGCTGGACTTCCCAACTGTACGTGGTGGAGAGCTGTGCAAAGTCCAGCTGGCAGCTGGGTACCCCTCAGAGGTCAATACTGGATCCATACCGTTTAAAGACTTTAATAACAACCTGGATGATGGGATGGAGCGTGCTCTCAGCGAACTGATGAAAGGCACCAAACTGGGGGAGAACGGTTGATATTTTGGCTGGAGGCAGGGCCGTGTTTCAGAGAGACCTTGGCAGATGGGTGACTTGGGCTGGCAGAAACCTGGTGAAGGTCAACAAAGGCAAACGCCAAGTCCTGCCCCTGGGACACGCTGGCCTTGAGCAAGAGGCCAGGCTGCGTGGGAGTTTCAATGCCGTTTTGTAGATAAATATTTCAAGCGTGTGTAGTTCACCATCGGGGTTCCTCCCCTGGTGCTCGTGTATTAGGATCTATTTCCCTTGCTGAGAATAAATACATCTCATCACTGGAAAAGGCATTCTGGAGCTGCTTGGCAGTTACGGGAGTGGGGAATTGGTATTTAACGCTGTATTTTAACTTGCCGCGTGCAGGTTTTTGTTTGGTTTTGTTTCAAAGGTAGATTGCGATATTTTAGGGGGGCTAAGACTGTGTTCGTGCACGTACTCGCTGTTAGACAGGTGGCTTTTAGATTGTTCAGTAGCGATTTTTGTCTCCAAATGGGACACAAAAAGTGAGCAAAGCCAGCTATGTAATCCTATCTTGATACATAATATTGGCTTTTGAGTATTCTGCAGTTGCCTCCCCTCTTTTTCTTAGTTTTTTTTTTTTTTTTTTTTAAATGAGAGCTGTCTGCTTTAATGGAAAGTTTTGGAGTGAATGTAGGCTCATCTTAAAGAAGAAAACCAGTATAGTAGTAGTTTATACACCATTGCACACTGAGTGCGTGTGCTACCCGGTGTACACTATAAGTAGAAGTGTCAAAGGCATTTTCTGCTGGCGTACATACTAGATGTTATGAATTATTCTTGATCTACTTCTTGGGAAGCTGGAAATTTTGGGGTATTTCATAAGTCACTGATTCACCTCCTGGAGCGTTGGTGGATTGAGTCCAGTTTAAAATCAGTTGCAACGTGCTCTACAAATCCTAAGTAGATTTACTCCCAAAAATTTTTGATGGGGTGAATTCATTTTTAAACTGAATTTCGGGATTCCCTAAATACCCCATAAAATTGAAACAGTGGAAAATCTTTTATTCCTCCACCTTTTCCCCCCCCATTCCTTTTCTCGCTGTATTGGGGCTTTACAGATCTGCTCTGGTCATCTGCGTCTGCATCGCTTCATGTGGGTTTCACTTTTTCGATTTGGGGAGACCCGCAGTTGGTAAAGCAAAGAGAAAATGATACTGTCTTTATTGTTTTGATTCTGTGAGGGATACAGTAGCCTGTATTAAAGGACTGAAAATAGATTCTGGAGAGTTACCATCACTCTCCAGTGTGTGCATGTGTAATTTTTTTTTCCCCCTCTCATTTCCTTGTCTTTCAGATGAACGGCACTGGAAGTGTCAATTCTGTTGCTTCGTGTTCTGCTGATCTGGGAAATCCAGGCTCCGTAGAGCTGAGCACGTTTATTTTCTCATTTGCTGCTGCTCCTTGTTTTTGTTAGTGTAACAGTTGGGGACTCTCTTAGGTCAAGGTCAATTAAAACAGGTGCATTTCTTTACTCTAACATTTTTGGATCTTTCAGGTACGATACTCATTTGTACGTTTTCTGGTGCTTTTGCATAGTTGTATAAATTGTAAGGAATTTTTTTTTTTCATTAAAATTTCCAAACAATTTATCTGAATGTCCATAGCCAAAAAGTTGTATTAACACAATTGTACCAGTTTGCCACTTAATACATCTGTTTTTTGACCATTATCATGATCTTGCACAGGGATTCGTTCCAAATGCGATTCAAGCCCCTGCTTGGCTCATTGAATTTCTCAGCCTTTAAATGGAAATACATTCACCTATGCAAATTTAGTCCTTTCTTTTATTCAAGAGACCTGTACCTGAAGTGTCTGTTTACATTTTTGCATAGCTATCTAGATGTCGTTAAATTAGCTTTTTAATGCAGAGAGTAATTTGCTTTCTGATTTTCAAGGTGTCACTGTGTTCAAGTGTTTTCACTGTGCAAGCTGTGGCTTTCATCCTTAGATTTATATGACTTGACAAGTATAACATTTTTTTTATATAACACTAATGTATATTTTAATGTTAAGACATCATGGAAACGGGAGCTTTAGACATTTCCAGCCCAAGTGGACATCCACGTACCAGGTTGAGCCCGTCTGTTTCTCCTACTTTTCTATAGGAAAACTTGTTGAAGTATCATTCTTCACTCGCCCGACTCCTCAGTTCACATTGTTACGCTTATTGACAATGAAAAGTTCAAAATATACCCGAATATGTCATAGCATCTATTATCTTAAATTGATATGAGTAATTTAAATTCCCTAGCACTTGCTGGAATTCTTGTTTGTGAATTTGCACCAGTAAAAGTAGCATTGACAAAGCGGGGATGACAAGAAGCGTAGTTTACTTTTCTCTCCTCCCTTACGGTTCCACTGTTTCACAGAGCCCAAGGGAAAATTAGATCACGTAATCTAATTTCTTTAATACGGCAGATCATTAGGGTTCATCCAGATATTTTTCATCACGTGAATGCAGACCAAAGAATTTCTTTCCTCAGGAAACAAAGCGACCAGCTCAGCCTCGTGCTGCGCCTCGGAGCGTGTTACCCCGGGTCAGAAGGAGAAGATGTAGGTGGGCAAAGTCCTGCTACGCACCAGAAAGATCTCCACTCTCCTCCTCTTCAGATATTCTTACTAATTTTTAGTCTGAAGGAGAATTCTTTTCCGACCCCACATTTAGTCCTTATTGTCCTAATGACACCTAATCCTTTAGGAGTGACTCTTCTCCAACCCCGCTGCTCTGTTTTCCGGCAGACTTGGCCAATAGCTGACATGTCAAAGGAAGACAACCCATCTCTGAGGAGCTTCTCTAGCTGTTTGTGCTTGGGAAAGAACATTCCTTCGTAATCCCTCCAGGATTAGGTTCATTCTAGTCCTACGGAGCCGTCGGGCACAGAAGGGGCTGTAGGCAGCAGTGTGAGGAAATGCTGTGGGTGGCTGGCGTTGCCTCTTGCTGTTAAATCATGGATGTTGAAACCATTGGAATAACTTTCCCGAGTGTGACTTTTCCTTCGGCCTTGCAGCAGTTGTTCCCTAGTTGTACCCTTTTGAAGACTCTGGACGTGTAATAAAATAGTATTTCTTTTAAATGGCAGCTTCTTGTCCTGATGGTGAGCGTACATTATTACTTTTTAAATTATTTTTCTTTTTTTGGAGACTAAGTCAGGATTTTCCTACAATGTGAGGACTGTGGCAAGTATCACACTTACATGAAAAATGGTCTTAGCTTGATTATATACACCAAATATTGCTGAATTTCTTTGTATCTATTCTCACCCTCTTTTTAAACTGTCAAAGACTAAATGCTTTTGAACGATTTTTAGCAGGGCAAAGGGAATAAACATATCGCATGAATTAACGTTTGCAGGGTAGAGATGATATTTAGGAGTTACAGTCCAGAAACAAAAACTGAAATGCTTTTTTTGGCGTGCAATTCTGGTGTCTCTTGCACTTAGTTAATGGTTAATTTGAGAAAAAGATGTAACAGGAGATATTAATACATCCTAGTTTAAAGAAACTCTGAATAATTTCCTGCTTTTTTTGCAGACCCACGAACTCATTTCTTAAAAACTTTTCAGTAACAGTTAGAGAATGTTTTATTACCTTATGAAACTGTTTCCTTGTATGAATGAACTTCTAATTCTATCTTGAATGACATTAAGGTCAAGCTTTGCACATAAAATCAAGATACACAAGTGAAAAGTTTCCAGATTTTTCCCCCGTTAAGAAACTACGATGCATTTATTAGTCAGAATTATTTTTTTTTTTCTGGCTCAAAATAATTTTCTCCTGGGAAATTTGTCAACTTAGGTCTCGTATTTCGTCATGTTTTGTAATATATTTGTGGTTGTCATAAAAGGATTCCTGTATAAACTGTCCCGAGGTCGCAACCAGCTTTGTGTTTGCCTAATCCAGGGAAATGCAGTCCCAAAGCGGGAGGGAACACCAGCTTCGAGGATCGTGGCCGGCTGATCGTGCCGCTCTTGCAGCGCTTCCCATTTTCTTCGTTCACCAAAAAATAGATCAAACACAAATTTAAGTATTGTTTAAATTGAATTATGTGCCGGCTTGCCAACTTTTTTTTTTTTTTTTAAAAAACCCTGTTTAAAATACAGAACAAAATCTAAACCTACTCTAAAATGTTTCTAATTTATGGAGCTGCTACTGTACAATACATTTTCTTCATGCTGGAGCTTGCAGTCGTTCCAAGTCCAAGATTTCTGTTGGTTTTGCGAGTAAATTTGATTTGCATGGTATTTTGTAATTCTACGCTAGGGCCAGTTGAAGGCTTTTGTTTTTCTTCTCTAGTGTAAACCTTTCAACGTGGAAGGTTTTTAGGGGATATCTGAGGCTCCCAGCTTGTCACAATTACTGTTATGCAATTGGTTGAAGTGGAATTTGTTTTGTATGGGGGGGGGAAACACATGGTGAAATATCCATCTCCATATCCAGGTTTTGTATAAACTGAGTATCCTTAACATTTAGCTCTGATTATATGTTTTCAAATAAGATTAGCCGAGAATTGGAAAATAACTGCCTTTGCCTAAACTCTTCCCAGATCTACGTTTCAAAGACAGCTGCTTGTTTTCTTTTACCTTTTCAATATTGATAACGCATTTCCATTATTCCTAGTAGTTATTTCTGCAGTTATTTATACTTTTAAAAGAAAAGTGAGGTCTTTCAGAAGGATATTGTGGTTTTTAGATGTTGGCTAACCTGATGGGGTTATTGGACTTTAGAATAGGAGAACCTAAAAGAAATAGTTTTGTAATATTAGATATTGAATATTCAAGATTTGGAATATTGAAATGCCTTGAATGCTTTACAAAGTAGACTTATTTACAAGTGTCTCAGACGACTTTCCCTGTTCGTATAGAGGTGTCCCGTGCAGCCCTTTGTACCCACCTGAGCTCCACGAGGGGGGATTTGGGAAGATGGGATGTAATGATTGGAGTTGGAATATGGCCAGCCCGTCGGGGCGGTCATTAATCCGGAAAGAATTTTAAGCAATCGCGATGCGTTTTGACTTTTGTTTTGGATCGTGTTGGGGAGACCGAGCCCGTTTAACGCCCTCTCAGCATGTGGATGCTCTTCGGGGGTGAAATGGAGTAGACAGGAGTAGAAAGAGCCTGTTCAGAGCTCCTTTTCTGTGTGTTTATTGAGTTAACCTTATTATAGGATGTTCCTGAGGATTTTTTTAGGAACGTGTCACCATAATTATTGTGTAACTAATTTAAATGTAATTAGATTTTTCTTTTGCTGGTGGTGCAGCCTTAAGCTTAGTAGTTTATAGGATAACTTGAAGAAAATGACTCTGCTTTGGCTGTTGAAGGGATAAAGAGCTATTGAAGAAAGAGCCTTGACACTTCTAGGTCTTTCAACCTTCTTCCTCTTCCGATGTTGAAACCCTAAGTTTTAAAATACATTGAGATGGTACATCTTGAGCCCCCGCATGAGAGTACAGCGCTGATGTTAATGCGGAATGACGCGCTGTGATTTGCGCCATTTGAGTTAAGTGGGTCTAATGTGATACAGCTCCGTTAATGGGAAAATCAGGATATTGCTGTGGGACAGCCTGGGTTTAAAGAGAGGCGTTTAGTCTTGGGACGGCAACTCAGTCTGACGTGTTCAGTTGCTGCTGAGGAAACATGATTTTCCTTTTTCTTCAAAAAAAAAAAAAAAAAAATAGTAAGTTAGTTTGTCTAGGTGCCTAAAGGCAAATTCTCTTCTGTGCTCCCAAATTCTTCCCTAGGCTCTACCAGTGGAAAGCTGGTGAGCTTTTAACGAAGTAAACGGTATTTACACTGGTAGTCCTGGGAACTGAATTTGTCCAATAAAACTTGGAAATTTGAACACCACCTATGTGAAGGCCACATGCGCCAGTTGCTAGGCTACTGATACACAGTTGTCAAACAATTTCGCTTTTTTTCTTGCTCATTTAACTATAAAGACTGTCTGGCAGAAAATCCTTTTAAGTAAATTATTGAATTTATAGTGTTTTGCTGTATGTATTAATGGATTTTTTTTTTTTTTTTTTTCCCCCTCTTTCAGAGCGTTCAGTCAGAAAAGAGCTGCAATTGAGAAAGAATATGCACAGGTAGGTTCTGGAATAATTTTAATGTCTATGGAATTGTTCTTTTAAGGTAATTTATGCATGAGCAGATTTTCCGCAGTGTATGTTTTTTCATTTAGCCTTTCCTTACGTTGCTTATGATGAAAGTACCTGTTGAAATTCTGCATCGGGCAGTTCGGCCTCTGCAGGACTTAAGCTCATTCTGTGTTTTCATGGACGTTCGGACTTGAGGAAGTTCTTGGGTACAGAAAGCATTTTTAACATTTGTTTCAAATTGTTATGAAGTCAATCAACTCTGTAAGGTTTTCTCAGAAGTTAGTGTGAAACTTGAGTAAAATCAGGTCAATTAGAGGGAGAGGAAATGCGTTCTGGCATACTCAGTCCAAAATAAATTTACATTCACATTCTTCAGTGAGAGCAGCTTCCCATTCATCTGAAATAAAAGCAGCCAGATTTGGCTTCATGCTTGTGATAGGGAGTGGAATGAATTTTGATTTGTTTTTGAGAAAGGAAGGAGGATTGATTTTTTTTTTTTTTAATTTTTTTATTTTTCCCTTGTTCCAAAATTAGAAAGCATTTACTAAGGGGTGGCTGCCTGCTTAATTTACAGTAAAGGCTCTTGGAGCTGAAGTCCAAGTGCAACAGATTAAAAATACATTAATTTATTTTAAAATAGATTCAAGGTAAGGAAAGAAAGGGAGAGCTTGTGGAGCTCAATATACAATAAATAACAACTGGAGATGTGTCTGATGTTACAGTAGTTGATGTTGGGGCAGTGACAGAAGTGAAAAGTGAACACAGAAGCTGTCGCTGGGATGTTTCCAAGCGTAGTTTGGAGGTGGTTGTGTGTGGTGGATGTGGAAGCATCCTTTTAGTCATCACCCGTGTCACTGCATCACCCACAACGACCGTTTGCTGGGGGCCAGACTGTGCTGTCAGTTTATGAAAGAGGATTTCTGTATGCTTCGAAACGGCAATGTACGTGTTTTCTAGTCCTAGGTTTTCTGTGTGTGCTCTCAGCCTAAAACTTAGCTGAAAACAGGAAATGAAATGAAATTTGTACTGAATTTAACCCAAACTCTTGCAATGGTGCTAGAAGGGTCGGCAGTTACCGGTGCTCCGATTCTTTCATTGTACATGAATTTACATTAGCATACATTGATTACATCGGCAGTGGAGCTTGATTTGATTAAATATAGCAATTTTTCAATGACAGAATCGATGTATGTCTAATGAAACTTTGATTAAAGGTATGCATTCTTTATTGATTTTTGTAATGATATGGTAGAGAATTTAAGATCAATTCTTAATATGGTTATCCATTCTACGCTGGGAATGTGTTTTATATGCAGAGGCACTTGCAGCAGTTGCTGCATTTAGGGAACAGTCTTGATAAGTTGGAAAAATAATTACATGTGCAGATTCGGGAGCCTCGGTCTTAACAACTGAGGCTTTCAGATACTTGGATTTAGAAAAAACCCCAACTTTCCAGCAATACAGCTGCATCGTTTGGGATTCATTGAATGGCTGCTTACATGAATGAAGTCTTGTGGGATCGCTTCCTCGGTTTGCTGATAAGTGCACAGTTCAAGAACAATGTTGGATGTTTCTTCTCGGGCCTGTAAAAGGATTTCTGGTTTTGAACTGGTAATAAAATTTCCCATAAAGCCTTTTTGGTGAGAGAAATTGTAATGAAAATAAATGCGAAGTCATATTCATCCACAGCGGGAGATTCTTTTAAAACCAGTTATAAAGGGAATTGGAAATTCTCAGTAGTTAGTTTCTGAAGCGAGATTTCTAAATCTTTTCCCCGATTCCGTCCAAATGCCTTTTGTCACTTTAGGGAAGTTGGAATATTCTAGCTTATGACTTTTTTGGCAAGACAAAAATAAAAGTGGAAGGGTGGACAGTGAAAATAAGTTTCCCAGAACTCAATGCTTTGTTGGTTTAAAAAACGTGTATGGTGATGCTCTGCACTTGGGTGCCAGGCTTCTGTGCACAGAGTGCTTTTGTTTGGAGAAGGAGAACCTGGGAAATGCTCGTGAAACACCATGGGCTGGTGTTTATAATTTATCTCTAATTATGTGTGATGTATTACGGGATCTGGATGTCAATTGCCCCATGTCTAACTTTATCAAGGGAGTTGTTTTACGGAGTCTTTTCACCGTATTGTACCTGTTGGCATTGGAGTTTTTTCGAGTGGTTTTCCCCCTGTCCCCCTCCCCCCGCTTATTGTCTGCCTCCAGTGGGTTCTTTACTGGTTTTTCTAGGCTGTGCCGTGGTATAAATGGGAGACGTATCCGGCATATCAGCCCTAGGACTGCAATTCTGCAGTCTGCAGTTCTGCAGTCCTTCCCTCATCTGTTGTGAATACGCACTCAGCTATTTCACTTGTATTTTCCGTGCTGCATTATTTAATATACGCTTAAAGGCTTACCTTAATATTCAGAATTGAGAGTATAGAAAGGCTCTCATTTCCCATTGACGGTCTTCCTAGTAATAGCATTTAAATTGCAATTTTGTATTATTATATTAGCTATTCTCTTTGATTAATACGCTAGCTGAAATCGGTGGTTAAGAATACTCTCTTGTTGGGTGGAAGTAGAACTTGGTAAAAGTGTGTTTTTGCTGCTACGTAATAAAAAACTGTTTTACCTGGCATGTTAAATAGGTAAAATGGTATTTTGTTGGGGTCATAATTACATCCCTGCTGTACTTTTTAATATTATTTAACACTTTTAACTCAAGGGCGGTCTTTCACAGCCCGCGTCGCCTGCTGGGAACACACAGATGACCTTCCTCGTCGTGTTTTGTCATGCTTGGGTTTTGCTCCATATTTAGCTGTCATTGTTTTGCAGTAAAACGTGACTCTGGGCAATCAACATGCAAGTAACCTCCGAGAGCTCGAGCTGTGAAATGTGCCACTTGTTTCAGGGCATGCTAATTAGTTGTTAACTGTAATACCTTGACTGATGGCATTGATAATGTAGTAAAAAGGTAGGAAAGTCTGTTCTGTAAGCGACACGAGAGCTTTAAATATGAACTGAGGTGCAAGTAGGAGTTTCTGTTCAGATTTTTAAAAAAAAGGCACTAATTGGTGTGATGATTTTTTTTTTTCCCTGTTTTTTCTGGAGGTCAAATTAACATTGAGGAGATGCTCAGTGCAGATAGGTATCTTACCTGGCATTGGGAAAGAGTGGACAGGTCGCTCGGTGTTGATTGCTCCGTCACTATGGGAAACTTGAGACCTTTAAAACACTTTAAAGTGTGGAGAAACTAAAAGGGTAGTATGGTTTCTGTCCACCCATTCCTGTTGGCAGCTCTGAGTGAACTGGAAATGCATCCTTTGGTGGTGTTTATATCAATTATATTAATGGTATGAGCTTCAACAAGGCCAAGTGCCAGGTCCTGCACTTGGGCCACAACAACCCCATGCAGCACTACATGCTTGGGGCAGTGTGGCTGGAGAGCTGCCTGGCAGAAAAGGACCTGGGGGTTCTGATTGACAAGCGGCTGAACATGAACCAGCAGTGTGCCCAGGTGGCCAAGAGGGCCAATGCCATCCTGGCTTGCATTAGAAATAGCGTGACCAGCAGAAGGAGGGAGGTGATTGTCCCCCTTTACTCAGCACTGGTGAGGCCACACCTTGAGTATTGTGTCCAGTTCTGGGCACCTCAATACGAGAGAGACATCGAGGTGCTGGAGCGAGTGCAGAGGAGGGCAACGAAGCTGGTGAAGGGCCTGGAGAATAGATCTTATGAGGAGCGATGGAAGGAGCTGGGACTGTTTAGTTTGAGGAAGAGGAGGCTGAGGGGAGACCTCATCACTCTCTACAACTACTTGAAAGGACATTGTAGAGAGTTTGGTGCTGGTCTCTTCTCACAGGTCATTAGTGATAGAACAAGAGGGAATGGGTTCAAGCTGCAGCAGGGTAGGTTTAAGCTGGACATTAGGAAAAAATTCTTCCCAGAAAGAGTGGTCAGACACTGGAATAGGCTGCCCAGGGAGGTGGTGGAGTCACCATCCCTGGATGTGTTTAAGACTCGTTTAGATGTGGTGTTAGGGGATATGGTGTAAGGGAGAACTTTGTAGACTGGAGTTGATGGTTGGACTCGATGATCCCAAGGGTCTTTTCCAACCTGAAAGATTCTATGATTCTATAAGGACAATAATCAGGAGAGGAGCCTGAAAATAAGATGAAATGAATGCCAAAGCTGAAAACTTATTTTCTAGAAAATTGCAATATTCCAATAGCAATTTTTTTGTGTGTGTATATACATTATATATAAAGCACATATATAATAAATAAATATAATGTATAATTTATATGTCTAAATAATATTTATGGGCTGCAGTGCCTAAATCGTTGCATGATTTTTTATTTTATTTTATTTTTTCCTTACTGTGTTGCTTTTCCATTGTTCAAAATCAGAAGATAGAAGCTGTTTCTTTTACCATCTTCTGACAAGGATGCTAGGCTGCTTTACCTTTTAACAATTTTTCGATGGATTAAAATTCTAAGGGTGAAAATCAGAGATTTCCCCCCATGTCTTACTCATTTGTGCTGTGGCTAATGGTTTGGTTTTTTTTCTTTGCTGCTCTTTACCATGTAGTCTAACGCTTTGCGAATGTTACCTGATTTATCCTTTTACTGTGAAGCCTGGAAAGGTGATAGTATTTCCCTAATGAGGAATTAGAGAAATTGAGTGAATTTTAGCCAAAATAATATGGGTCGCTTTGACAGAATGGGAGCTAGGCCCCTGTTCTTTTGAATATTTGTTTGGTTTTTTTTTAAAAAAATTTTAAACAGAAGCCTTTGGCAATTAGTGCAATTTTTGCTTCAGCAATATCATTCCAATAATTTTTCTTCCTTTGCCTTGTAAAATGTTTTGAGGTTTTATAGAGGAGGAGCCCTGTGCGAGTATTTATTTGTAAAGCCCCTTTGCTGGCGCGTTAGGAAGAGGTACAGCGGGCTTTAGTGTGGATCACAGACAAGTTTCTTGCAAATCAAATTGCTCCCCTTGTAGTAAAAGTAGAATCTTTCAAGAAAGCAAAGTAAGGTGCTAGGTTAAGTAATTCTCTTTGGAAAATATATTGCTTTGTCGCAATGTTGCGGTATCGACTGTAAGAGCAGGAGGACGGACGACCCTATGCAGGAAGAGCAGCGTCCGTGCGGCTCGAGAGCTCATTTCAGCATCGAACGCGAGTCGCCCGCCTTGATTCAGAAATCCCACGTGGCAAAAGAACTGCAGCTTGGCAAACACAACCTTATGCCAGGTTTGGAATTTAAAAAAAAACGCAAAACAATAAAAAAATTCAGGGTGAAACGAAGTCTTCCCTCTGACTCAGCAGCAAGCTAACCCCTGGGGTGTCGGGGAAAGAAACTCGAGGTACCTGCCTTGAAAATCCAACAAGCCACTTACTATTAGTTCATTCCCTGTCGTCTGGACAGAATGGGGTGGGTTTTTTTTTTTTCAGCCCAAAGGATACAGAAGGTTACTGTGGCCTTAGGGAGAGCAGGAAGAGATTGTAGACTTTAAGGGTGGGTCCTTGACGTGGGGACAAACAAGAAGCAGCCGCAGGTTGGCTGGTCAGTGGCCTGTTTTGTTCACCGGTGAACTTAAAACTATTTCTTTCTTCCTTTGAGGATGATATTAGATTTACTGCTGCGGTACATCTCCCTCTGGAGTATTTCTGCGATATTTTAGTCGTTTGTCTCGTGTTTGCTTTATGGCTGAAAATGATGACTTCTGTAATCAAGCAGTAATTTAAAAAATACCTGTGAAATTAGCGTTTTTTGAGGGGGTGGGGAAGATGTATTTTTAAGATTTAGGCATACTTTATCTTCTGGGGAATGAAGAGCTTTGACTTCTGTAGTCCAGAGCTTGTGAGGAGGGGTTCAGTTGGTAATTAGCACAAGTACAGAAACTGTTTTTTTTTTTTTCTCAGGCTTATCTTTTGAAGAAACTTGGCTGCCATTCCCCGGTTTCTCTGCAGAGAAACTTCCGCTTGTAGTAAATGAGTAGACTACGTAGAAATTTCCGTCCTGGGCAGTGAGATGAATGGTGGCTATATCTGGATGTACTTGATAGCAGTTAATTTGAAAGACAGCAAATTGCTTTGAAATCCATCTATGTATTTATTGTATTTTCAAACTTTCTGTAGGAAACATTAAGAAAAATTCAGAGTGAAATCTTTTTCCATAAATGAGCTTCCTGCATGTCTGCAGGTGTTAGCTTTGTCCTTGCTGTCTATTTTAATAGACAGACAAAAAATTCTTTAAAAAAAAGCCCCTTAACTTCTGAATTTTCTCCATATAATTCTTTTCTTGAGATTTTCAGTATCTTTACTGTACTGTTTTAGATCTCTTTAGAAAGCCACATCCAGCTTGGCTCACGCTGGCTGTGTGACGTCAATCCTGGAGGCTTGAGATGGTCCATCTACATTACAAATATGTCAGGAGGGTTGAGGTAGTTTCATTCTGTTTTATCAATAATATTGCACAGCATTTTAATAATATTTCAGTGATTTTTTTTTTTAACCGAATATGAAACCTGCCAGCACCGGGGAGTGTTCTCCTCCCAAGCCAGAGCTGTGGCCTCACCATCGGAGCCTGAAGGGAGACATTCTGCATGGTGTTTATTCAGCTTCAGCTCTTTGCCATAGTGTCTGTGGGAATATGGAACCTCTTTGACTTAGGAGAGTTCAGCACAGGAGAGACACGGAGCTGTTGGAGTGGGGCCAGAGGAGGCCCCAGAGATGCTGGGAGGGCTGGAGCCCCTCTGCTGGGAGGACAGGCTGAGAGAGTTGGGGTCGTTCAGCCTGGAGAAGGGAAGGCTCCGGGGAGACCTTGGAGCTCCTTCCAGTCCCTCAGAGGGCTCCAGGAAAGCTGGGGAGGGACTCTGGATGAGGGAGGGGAGCCATGGGACGAGGGGGAAGGGTTTTATACTGCAAGAGAGGAGATTTAGATGAGATATTGGGAAGAAATTCTTGGCTGTGAGGGCGGTGAGCCCCTGGCCCAGGTTGCCCAGAGAAGCTGTGGCTGCCCCATCCCTGGAGGGGTTCAAGGCCAGGTTGGACGGGGCTTGGAGCGACCTGGTCTGGTGGGAGGTGTCCCTGCCCAGGGCAGGGGCTTGGAACTGGATGATCTTTCAGGTCCCTTCCAGCCCAAACCATTCTGTGATTCTTTACCTGTATAAAGGTAGCAGCTACTGAAATCTTAGAATCCAAGGTCTGAATTGAATTTTCCACCTTTCCCTTTGTAGGAATTTCTATGGGAAAAGTCAGTCATCCACATGCGACTATTTTTGGATGTTACTCTCTTAAGCCTTGTTGGCACAACTACTTGGGGGTGGGGGAAAAGCTGTATCCAAGAAACCTCCGGATCCAAATGCAAAAATGCCAGAGCCATTCAGGCCTATTCCTGCACTGAGTGATATTCCCTCGTGTGTACTTAGGGGCTGTGAGGCTCCTCTGTTTCTCCCGCTTTGGAATCTTGCTCTGGTTGTTCCCATCTGTCATAGAAAATCATGTCAGGCAGGTTTGCTTGTAAACATACTGTGTTATTTTCTGTAGGCTTCTTCCTGCCTTGTGAATAAAAATATGAAAAACTGAGCAGGTTTCTGGGAGGGGAAAAAAAAAAAGTGGAAAGAATATGCTCTTTTATTAACCCTAGAAACTAGGGAGGATGTACAGCTGTCACAAGTAGCTGGTGCTTTATGGGAAATGGTGTCTTTGGTTGACATCCACGTCACCACTGGCATTGAACTGTAGGACAACCTATGGGAGTTCTCGTTCTCCACCTCCCAGCTCCAGCGGTCCTGCCTGTGGGCATCTCTTACTCCTAGAATCACAGAATCGTCAAGGTTGGAAGGGACCTTTCGGATCATCAAGTCATCAACCCAACACTGCCAAACCCACCACTACCCCATGTCCCTCAGCACCACATCTGCCTGGCTTTTAAATCCCTCCAGGGATTGCGATTCCACCACTGCCCTGGGCAGCCTGGTCCAGTGCTCAATAACCTCAATAAACCCTGTCTAAATGTTTGCTTGTTGTTAGTTTTGCTCATTTTTCTTGTTTTGGAGTAATTAATTTCTTTTAAAGAGCTAGAGGGAATTGTTGCATATCTTTGAGACCTCCTCTGCTTACACAACTTAGGTTAAAATCCCCACCTTCCAGCCCAAGAATTCAATGATCTTTTGTCTAAATGAAAGTGTCTTTATAGTCTGTTTATAGTTTCCTTGCTGTATGCTTTCATTTTCTGTTCAAAAAATAACCTTATAATGCAAGAACCTTCTCATTTTTTTACTTTCTGGAGGTGTCCTGCAATTAGTAATAGCTCCCAAAACCTTTTCTGGAAAACAGTTTCTTTCAACTATCCTCTTGGCAAAATAAGTTTTCTTTATTCTATGTCATAGAATCATAGAATCATAGTGTTGGAAGGGACCTCTGGAGACCATCCAGTCCAACCCCCTGCCAGAGCAGGGTCACCCGGAACAGGTGGCACAGGAACGCGTCCAGGCGGGTTTGGAATGTCTCCAGAGATGGAGACTCCCCCACCTCTCTGGGCAGCCTGTGCCAGGGCTCTGCCACCCTCACAGGAAAGAAGTTCCTCCTCATGTTGAGATGGAACTTCCTATGCTCAAGTTTGTGCCCATTACCTCTTGTCCTGTCACTGGGCACCACTGAGAAGAGCCTGGCCCCATCCTCCTGACACCCCCCCTTTCAGTATTTATAAGTGTTAATGAGATCCCCCTCAGCCATCTTTTTTCCAGACTGAAAGACCCAAGTCCCTCAGCCTTTCTTCATCAGAGAGGTGTTCCAGTCCCCTCAGCATCTTGGTAGCTCTCTGCTGCACCCTCAATGTCATCCTTTAGTTTATGATATTTCTTCTGGATAATCCATGGTGATCTCTAAAAGAACTTTGGATTCCTTCAGTTAAGGTGCAAAACCAAGAGGAAAACCTGTTTTCCAACCTGGATTATGAGAAATATATATTTATTCTTGAGCAATCAGTCTAAGCGTCTTTACTCCTTGCCGTTTTTCCTGAAAAATCTCATAATTGGTGTGGAATGTGCGTATGCACACGATTTCAGATACACCTGGAGCCCGGAATGTTTTGTTGGTTAAATCTCAGCTCGACAGATGTCGCGTTTTTCAGGAGCGGATCCGTACCGCTTCCTGGGCACTGCCCGATGTGGACATCATACATATTGATGACCAGGTTGGGTCCGTTAAGCCACGATGCTGCATAATACAGCAAGAGAACTTACTGGTTCCAGAAAGAAAACACCTGCTTGGTGCTACCTTTGTACTATATTTTCCTACAGTCGGACACCATTCAAAGCACCAGGATATCAATAAGAGGTTGAAGAAAATGAAGTGTAAGACTTAGTAGCTATTCAGGCCATTCTTTCCAACAAAGCATGGAGAATCAGTGGCCGTGAATGCTACAAAGACGTGATCTGCTCCATTTCATAAATGGTTAAGAACACTATTGTGAATTTTAGAATAACTTGTAGAGACAAGTTTGACAAATCAGGTGTTATAATGGGATTATTGATACTATTCTGCACTTGTCACAGTTCAGCCTCTTAGTGCACATTTCCCTTTTTGCCGCGGAACAAGAAGCTCTTTAGAATTCTCTATATTAAATGTCCGTTTAACATTTAATATAATATACTTGGCGTGGAACAAAGACTACGGGTCTGTGTGTGACATTCCAAACAATATTATCGGTGACCTTCTCTTTTTATGTAGATTTTGCATTCAATCGTTTGTGTACTTTTTCTTCTCCAAGAAACACATGTCAGCACTTAAAGCGGGGAGGGGGAAAAAGTCAGGTATCTGCTTTAGGTCTTGTCTCGCTGACTGTTGTGTTAGAGACAAATTAAAATGCCTTATACTGAAATAGTTGTCCATTTTAAAAAGAATTTTAAAAGGCAGCCTTTTAAAAATGCTAAGCTATCTGCTACAGCTTTTATGGAATTCTTTAGGTTAAAATAATATTTCTCTAAGAACAGAGGTGGACTGTCAGCTTCTATTTTCAGTGAAAACATCTAGTTCTTTATAAAGGCGTTGCTAAGCTTAGAATTACGCTATTTCTACAAAGAAAGCCCTTCATAAAGAAACTACATTTTTTACTGAACTGATGCAAGCGCATTTCTCTTAGCCTGCTTTTAGCTGTTATTTTTCTTTCCAATTACTGCGCTCATAAGCATCCACTGCCTGGAATTTTGAAACCTGTAAGTGCTCTACTTTCAGATGAAAAACTTTGTTCTTAAAAACTGTTCATTTTTACTTGGTCTTTCAGTTTTCCTGAACCAGGCAGTGTATCTTTCAGCCTGCGGAGTTATCTGTGAGCTGCTTCTGTGGCACCACTGGTTTCTCTACTGGAGGCGGAGTGTGTTTGGGTGGGTTTTTTATTTCTAACTGCATCAGCATTTCAGCTTTTTTCTAACACATTCAATCCGAACGGTCATCCTTCCCAATATCTGCTTTTCTCTTTCCTGTGTTTTAAGAGGGCAGGCTAGTCCCATGTCGGTGCTTTAAAAATAAACCAAGTGGAAACTTTGGGCCTCCAAAGTAGTAGCAATACCAGCGCTGAGTCACAAGCCCGCACTGGTCTTTTCCACCTCTATTTGTGTTCCTTTTTCATGCATGTCTTTTCACGTATCTTGTCCTGGGCATACAAGAGGAAGGCTCTGCTTTATTTCCTAGCTTTCCATACCAGTATGCCTTATACACATCACATAGAATCATGGAATGAATGGTTTGGGTTGGAAGGGACCTTAAAGATCATCCAGTTCCAACCCCCTGCCCTGGGCAGGGACACCTCCCACTAGACCAGGTTGCTCCAAGCCCCGTCCAACCTGGCCTTGAACCCCTCCAGGGATGGGGCAGCCACAGCTTCTCTGGGCAACCTGGGCCAGGGGCTCACCACCCTCACAGCTGAGAATTTTGTCTTTATATCTAGTCTGAATCTCTCCTCTTTTCACTGTAAAACCCTTCCCCCTTGTCCCATGGCTCACCTCCCTCATCCAGAGTCCCTCCCCAGCTTTCCTGGAGCCCCTTGAGGGACTGGAAGGGGCTCCAAGGTCTCCGCGGAGCCTTCTCTTCTCCAGGCTGAACCTCCCCAACTCTCTCAGCCCGTCCTCCCAGCAGAGGGGCTCCAGCCCTCCCAGCATCTCCGGGGCCTCCTCTGGCCCCGCTCCAACAGCTCCGTGTCTCTCCTGTGCTGAGGCCCCAGAGCTGGAGGCAGCACTGCAGGGGGGTCTCCCCCGAGCGGAGCAGTGGGGCAGAATCCCCCCCCTCGCCCTGCTGCCCACGCTGCTGGGGATGCAGCCCAGGCTGTGGGGGGGTTTCTGGGCTGCCAGCGCATGGTGCCGGCTCATGTTGAGCTTCTCGTCCAGCAATACCTCCAAGTCCTTCTCCTCAGGGCTGCTCTCCATCCGTTTTCCTCCCAGCCTGATTTGTGCCTGGGATTGCCGTGACCCAGGTGCAGGACCGTGCACTTGGCCTGCTTGAACTTGTGTGAACCTGATATTCACACAGGCTTACCTCTCCAGCCTGTCCAGGTGCCTCTGGATGGCATCCCTTCCCTCCACCATGTTGATCACGCGACATGGCTTGGTGTCATCGGCAAACTTGCTGATATATTAATCTCGGAGTTATTTATGTCTAGCTTTATGTCTCCTCCTTAATACAAATACTTTGTACCTGTTCCTTTTAAACTTTAGAAACAACTTGAGAGTGGGGAGCGGGATACACTTACGCAATATTTCAGAACCTGAAAAACTACCACTAAGGTGAGGCATGTAGTCTACACTAAAAGAGCCCACTTCCTATTCATATTTTTGGTATATTTTTTGGGGAAAAAAAAAAAAAGAAAAAGATTATTCCAACCGTATTTTAATGGCCATTTGTTTCATCCTAGTTCTCTTGACCTTCCTTACCTTGAACAAAAACCAGTTGTAACATCCAAGGGGATGGATGGCAGGAGAAACACTCCAGTGTGTCTGGGGTGCAGCAGGAGAGGAGATGGCTGAAGTGGGGAAAGACAAGGGTCAGTGAACCAGAAAATGTGTTGGAACAAGGTGTCTGGGCCAGGTACGTAGTGAGTGCACTCTTGAGGAAAAACTGGGATGGAGAGGAGGTGGCGGTGGAAGGTTATAGGTTCATAGGTCAGGAATGAAGGTGTCCCTACTGCAGTAAGTTGTCCCTTTTTCAGTCACAGTTACGACTGCCTCTTCCTTTACTGGGACCGTTGGCTGAGTAACTGAGCTCTGTTTCTCCTCTTAATTTTAGAATCAGGATAATTTTGTGTGGAAGAGATTCCTGGAGGTTATCTGGTCCAACTTCTGGTCAAAGCTTGGCTAACTTTAAAGTTCAGTGATGTTACTTCAGTCCTCATGTCTTTACGTTTGGAAAACCTTGAGGCATGGAGATTCCCAAACCTCTGTGGGATTTTTCTAGCATTCAACAGCCCTGGTGAAAAACGTGTCTTCATTCTCACGGTTGTTTGATCGCCCAGGTCCTACCCGAGCCACTTCGTTGGCCGTTTGCCCTCCACCTTTTTCACAGTCCCCTGGTAATGGCTGTGCCCTTCCTTTCCCCGCTTTGTTCTCTTCCTGCCCTTGTTCTCGGCTTTCGGGCTGGGATCATTTCCATGGGGGTGGGAAATGCATCCTGGTTTGCAAACCGCGGCTGGTGATATCTGTGCAGAGATCTCCCAGTTGTCAATAAGCTTATAAATGCTCTCATTGGGGGTTGGGATTATTTATCCCCAAAGCTTTAAGGTAAAAAGGCAAATATTTGGTGGATGAGCATCACTTGTCATCCCTTCCTCATATTTTCTACCACAGTGTAGGCAAGTCAAAAGCCATTTGGCTTTTAGGTTGTTTTTTGGCTTCTACTTGCATTTACACGCTTTCTCAGCCCCGCATTTGTTCTGGATCCATCAATTAAAAAAAAAAAATAAAATCTTTTGTATTTTAACATAACACTGCTTCTTTACCTAACGAGCACGTTCTCTGTTACAATCAAAAGGCCATAATTTAGGCAAAACAAGCAGTCGCTGAAGTGCCTGAGAATGGTACTCTGGAGAGTGTAATTAAAATGAAAATGTTTGTTTTAAAAAAATAATCCATGCAGAAATAAAGGTATGTAGAGCTTCCTTCTTTGTTTTCTCCTGAAGTTCAGCTCGTTAATTCGGCTGATTAATTCTTCTGCAATTCAACTAGTTCAGCGGGTTTATAAATGTTAGGTAGACAAGGGTAATTTATAAGAGTTGTTATTCCTTTCTTCTATGGGAGTTAAAGAAATGTTTGACTGCACCTTCTGCACAGTAACTAGTGTTTTTGGACCGTGTCTGTGTGACTCTATGTATTTTAAATAGGGATATTTCTGAGAAATTACTGTTTTTGTATTTCTCAGTTCATGTTACCTTAATTTTCCCGAGGATAATGTCTCCATTACTTAAAAAAAAAAAAAAAAAAAAAAAAAAAAAAAAAAAAAAGCTGATTTAACTCACCGTGCAACTAGTTAAAATACATAAATTTGTATGTTTGAACATGCTTCTACAGGAACCGCCTCTCATCTTTTCTGTTCTAGAACAGTCCCTGACCCCAGAGATCCACATTTTACGCTTGACACTTAGCAGTTTGTGAGATGGATGTAAGGTAAACTGGGCAGACCTTCTTGGCTACTAAAATTGTTTGTCTTAGACCGAGGATTACTTTAAAGGGTACAGTAGATGTGTTCTTCACTATTTTTAAAAACTATACTCCCTTCTTCCCCTTTGCAGCCTTGGAAGTTACGCTTTCAGACCTGGACAAACTAGAACGTGTTGACAGCTAAAAAAAAACACAGAGAGAGAATGTTTAAGTCAAATCTACCATAAATGATTATTCAGAATAAGCCCCTACATACACAGTAGTTGACTTGTTCAGCTTCGTACAGATAAAAGGCCTTTTATCAGCCCGTCCTGCCCGCTCTCCCCAGCCAGAGGAGGGAGAAAGGAAACGTTAAGGTTACTCAGGCCAGCGCAGGAGAGGAATCCAAATGGCAGCTGCAAAGCAATAAAAGATGTGCAGCTAATCTGGCAAATACGTATAGAGAATCACAGAATGGTTTGGGTCGGAAGAGACCTTAAAGATCATCTAGTTCCACCCCCCTGCCCTGGGCAGGGACACCTCCCACTAGACCAGGTTGCTCAAAGCCCCGTCCAACCTGGCCTTGAACCCCTCCAGGGATGGGGCAGCCACAGCTTCTCTGGGCAACCTGGGCCAGTGCCTCACCATCCTCACAGTAAAGAATTTCTTCCTAATATCCAATCTAAATCTCCCCTCCTTCAGTTTGAAGCCGTTACCCCGTCTCCTGTCATTACACTCCCTGATCCAGAGTCCCTCCCCATCCTTCCTGTAGGCCCCCTTTAGGGACTGGAAGGCCACTAGAAGGTCTTCCCGGAGTCTTCTCTTCCCCAGGCTGAACATAGGCACTCGCTTCCCTATGATCTAGGCAAGTGAGTGCAGGCTGCTGTTTGTATGGCTTTGGGAAATATATAATATAAATATACTTACAAATATAAAAGTAAATGGCTGGGATGTTTCTCGCGCATGTTATGGAGGTGAGACTTATTCTTCACGTTCACGCCAGAGCTACAACTGTGCATTCCTCTCATTGCCTTGCCTGCTTTATCATAAAGACATGCTATATTGATAAACGGTAGATAAGAAACGTTTACATCTTATTCTTTGCCAGTAATACCTAAGCTTTCCTTTAAAAATAAGTTGGTTTGCCCATATTTAAAAGAACTGCTGCAAAACATGAATAAAAAGTAGGTATCACGTCATCTTTTAGATCTTAGGGGATTATTTCTGATTATTTCCAAATGACTGTTCTTCAAACATTAATTATTACATATTTTCAGGTCTGGGTGGCCAGCAGGGAAACTCGGCCCAGCTGGGTCATTCTCTTACACATTGTTTTACAAGATATAAATAACAGTATCTTAAAAGTTTGGTGGTCGGATTTTTTGTCAGTGCAGTGCCAAAGACCTCAGTTTAGAACTGTTGGGCTTTTTTTGTAAATATAATTAAAATAGTGTTTTGGGGTTGTTTTTTCTTTAATAAAATCCAACACTGATGAGGGAGCATGCTAAGCAGCCGGATTCTAGAAAAAATACGTGGCTTGGTATACAATCGTATAGGTGATGTTCTCCAGTTGTTTGCTGTTTTGTCGCCATCACTGAAATAATAATAATAAACCAAAAACGCTTAAAGCGTTGGCTAAAGCATTCAGTGAAATTTCAACGTAAGCCAACACTTGTTTGCTACTTAAGTGAAAGGTTTTTAACCAAATTATGGATTTTGGGGCCAACAAATCTGACAGAACTTATTTACCTCAGCTGCAAAAAAATTGGGATCGCCGTAAGCACGTGCTTGAAGTACGATATTGAGTTGAAGCCAAAATGGGGAAGAAATTTGTGTTATGCCGTCCGTTCTAATTACATAAAATTCATGTAAGCAAACGAATCGCCTAATTACAAGTGTGAAATAATGAAAACATACTGTGGTTCAGTCTCTTGCAGTTTCAATAAAAATGGCGTGGTGGTTATTTTCTGAATCTCTGAAACTATTGCGACTTAGCTTCGTTTAGTTGTGTTCATTAGTTTGTATCCCATTAGGTGCAGCAGTGTACTTGAGAAACTGGATAATCGTTTTTCAGTATATTCCATGACAAACAAAACTAGTCTGTGCAATAAGCTGTATATTGGGAGGTTTCCGTGTATATTAAATTATCTCTGTATTTCTGTTATGTTGAGCAAACATTTTAAGGTACAGATTGACTGGGAGGTTAGTGATATCGTCATCATCATCACCAAACAGGGATGTCATGCATGAAGTGGAAAACGAGTGTAAGTATAGTGCAGGAACAAACCCTTAACGTTGATTTGCATTTTAATTTCTCTGTGTAAACCGTTCCTTTCAGTCACCAAAACTGTTTTGATGATTGCATACACTTATTCCTCCTTTCCATTTTTTATTTTTTTAACGTTATTCTCTATTTTCTGCTTGACAGATAGTCTTACTGCTGTTCATTTCACTAGCAATATCCTGGATACATGCCGTTTAAAGGGTAGTTTGTCATATTTTCAACAAGAATAAAAGCATATTTCATACTGCTTGCGAACAGAAACTAATTGAGTAGGAGGAAGCCTGCAGACTTCTGAAAAAAAAAAAAAAAAATCTCAGCACTGGTTTTCTTAGCTCTGATTGTGTAAAAATGTGGCTCAAAGCTTTTTTTACCTTCAAAAACCATAAAGAGGTAATTTTTTTAAAAAAAAACAACAACAAACCCAAACAAACTAGGAAGGGGTGGTTACATTTTTTTGAGATGTGAAATTTGTGAGCTACCAGGTTTCCTGGATTTCTTTCTGGTCAGGATGCCAAGTACATCTGTGTTTGCTTTTTGATTGTCTATCCAAATAGGCTAGCGAGAAATTTGCATTTTTCCTATCAAATTATTTTTCTTCTGTTTATAGTAGCGTCTTGAAAGACGTTTTCTGTCTGGTCTTGGTTTTCTGTTTTTGTTTTTCCTGGTCATTTCTGTTCACTTAAGGTAGAGCGAGGCATCTGTATGAATGCCCTCCAGTAAATGTGGTTGGGAGTGGGATTTGACAGTAGGATTACTTTTTCGGTGTGTTCATAAAGGTGTCTCCTGGCTAAGAAGAAACATACACTATCTCCCTTTTTAAAAAGAACTTTCAAATATGCAGCTACAATCAGGTGTAATGATGGTACAATTTTTTACTTAACTTTATTTATAAGAATATCTGATTAAAATTGAGGAGGAAAAGCAAAATTTGGGGTTGATGTGCGTGTTTTTAGGCCTTTGGCTTTGAGAACGTGCTGTAAATATGCACGTGCTGCTGGTAGATGGATAGAAAAACATAAAGAAGAAAGCTGAACAAATTCATCCAGGTTGTAGAGGGCTATGACAGAACATGGATGAAGCCAGAGTGGTGTATATTCCTGTAGAACTAAGCTAAATCTTCCATAGAGAGGGTCATATGTCGTAGAATCCTAGAATGGTTTGGGTTGGGAGGGATGTTAAAGATCATCCAGTTCCAACCCCCTGCCCTGGGCAGGGACACCTCCCACCCGACCAGGTCGCTCCAAGCCCCGTCCAACCTGGCCTTGAACCCCTCCAGGGATGGGGCAGCCACAGCTTCTCTGGGCAATATGTAAAAAGAATGACTAAACAGCAGTTTTTTTGAAAGATCATTGTTCACCTCTGCTCTTACATCTCAAGTCTGAGAAGTGAAGATACCCTACAACAAATCCTGCCATGTTCTCCTACAGTTTTCTTTGCCACCAAGCTCACCACCACGACCGACTTGTCAGTTGTTCCTCCCAGTCGGGAACAAAAAGTTTTGTCCCAAATGATGGCAAAGGGAAGGTTCTCAAAGGGACATGAGGATCAAAGATTGAAAGTTCCTTTAAACACGACTTTCCATTTTGGTCCATCGTGTTGTGTGCTTTTGTTTAAAAGACATGGCATCAGCATGAAGATCTCTGTTCATCAGCTAGGTGATGCTTGCTCCCTCTTAAAAAGGGTTGTGTAGCGATAGAAAGAGCTGAAATCTATCAAAATGTTTATTTCTGATAGATCTTGTATCTCCTCCATTTAAAAGCAAAATGCCCCTCATAACAACCTTGCCAGCAACAAAAAAGGCTCAGAAAAGTTGAATCTAGGTGCAGACAGGTTCTGGAAAGTCTCATGCAGAAGGCTTTTGGATGAAGACACCACCACGAGTTTTTAGAAATATCTTTAAGAAATACCAAGACATTGCAAAACATACAGCCTGTCACCTTTTTTCACAGAGGTGTGCCTCTTGCCCCGGGGTTATTCAGGGAATCTGTTGCCGTGTGAGATCTGCCCTCTTCCCTTTTTTAAGTTACAAAACCAAAGTGGTGTTTCTTGATGGGAACCAGAAGGTCTCATCCGGGACATTAGTGTGATGGCTCAACCAGCTTTCCTTGGGAAGAGGGATTTAGGGATCACTTTACAGCCTTACCTAGTAAGAGTTGCACCAAACAGGCGGAATCCTGCTTTGCAAAAACTGGGTTTTACTAATGTTGATGGCTCACTCCTATAAAGGTAGATTTTTACATAGAAAAGGAACAAAAAATATACGGCATCTTGATTATCTGCAGTAAAAATACATCTCCTTTTCCTCTAACTAGGAAAGAAACTAAGATTCTTAACGTCAAAGATGATTTAATTTCTTTTGTAGCAATAATTACATAGCAAATAAAAGTAAGAATTGTGGTTTTGGGGGATTATTTTTGCTTGTTTTCTTAACAGTAGGGCTTTTTTAATGATGGTAGCCGTGGGCTATCTCCTCTCCCATCCCCTTCTTTCACTCTAAACATCATCAGGAGTTGTTTGTTACATGGCCACTTTATAGGAGTTATTTCTGGGAATATAAAAGTACATTTCTGGTGTTTTATAGGTTGCTGTTAGGACTGAGATTGGACCAGATGATCTCCAAAGGTCCCTTCCAACCTCAACCATTCTGTCATTCTCTGATTTTATTTCTAAGCGATTAAAATATTAGGAATTAGTGGGAGATGTCCCTGCCCATGGCAGGGGGCTTGGAACTAGCTGATCTTTAAGGTCCCTTCCAACCCGAGCCATTCTGTGATTCTATGAATTTAATAGTCAAAGAAATGAGTTGTGTAATATTCTTTCAATAACTCTTTCAAGTAGCTGAACATATTTTAAGGTTTGAATCAAGGTTCTGCCTCATACGGTTTGTGCAGATGTGTCTATACTGGCTATTTGGGTACATACGTAGCTTCAAGAAATGAGGAAATATGTTTTTCATGTTTTGAAACTTACTTTGTAGAATTAGGAAGCTGACAAGCTGCGATTGCACAGAACATGCCCAGAAGTTTGGTGAGACTCTGGCCCAGGTTGCCCAGAGAGGTGGGCGATGCCCCATCCCTGGAAACATTCCAGGCCAGATTGGATGGGGTTCTGAGCAACCTGGTCTAGTTGAAGATGCTCCTGCCCATGGCAGGGGGTTGGACTAGATGGGCTTTAAAGGTCCCTTCCCACCCAAACCATTTCATGATTCTATGTTTCTAAGTCGGCATGGACTGTAAGCTTTGTTGTTCTATTAAAGAGTAGATTTAAATACATCTAGTGAAGGCTTGGGGAGTTCAGCTGCCCTTTTAGCTTTCCTGGAAATTCTTGAAAATAATACAAAATAGAAGTATTAAATGGAATTGGATAGATCCTACCTGTTTAACTTCCTGTACAACAATGAAATGTGTTTTCCCGTAGCTTGCAGAGCTTTAAAAATTTGGTCCCCTTCTTTTATTTTATTTTTTTTTTTAATAAATGAATTCTGCTGGTACTGTGCTATCTCTAGATAAGCATTTTTGCCCTGCATCAGCAGTGCAAGACTTCTTTCACAACGAAGGTATTTTTGCAGGTGTAAAAATTAGGGGGGGAGAAGGGAGGGCAAAGGTCTTTAAATGATTTTCTGAAGGCAAAACTTACAGCTGCTGGCGTATCTGAGGTCTTCATTAACACTGCAGAATTCATTTCTGCCATTAACACCCTTATTTTTGACATGGTCTTTATACATTGCGTCACCTGGCGCTCGTGCAGTGCACTTCAGCGAGGTCTTCAATCGCAGAGGAGCGTCGCCCGATTCGGTTCTTGCAGCAAGCTCCAGAGAGAAATAAAAAGGTTTGATTGCAAGAAGAAATCATGGTGCTTAACTAGCTCTTCTGATACGTGCAGACTGCTTTGTAAAACCTAGAGTAAAGATGAGCATTTCGGTTCCTTCTCTTCCAGCCTTTTGTTTCTCTTGAGATGTTTTTTTTTTCTATGACTGATGGTGGCGGCAAAACTGACAAAGCAAAGCCCTCTTTGATTGCCCATTTGAACATCTGTGAAGGACGGGACAATAATGGCATCAGCCAGCATGATAGAGAAAGCATAAATTTTATGAGCATATTTTTTTCTACATTTCAGTAAAAAAACAAATTATATCTTCTTGTTCTTCTCTCTAACACTCCAAGTGGTGAAAAACGTTTGGATCAGTTGCTGTTATCCTTCTATGCTTGAGCTTCTTTCTGTTTAGGCTGTCTCCATTAGTGCCTCTCCTCCAGGTCATGCTTGAAAATACATCTATTCTGCACTTGTTCTGATGGATTTGGCTGCCTGCATTTTCAGAAATCTTCCCCATGTGATCTGCGTTGTCCACTGAATCTTCATAGCTCTCAGTTTTTTGGGGGTTGTCACTGATGATCGCTGGAACCGAGCTATGTGAAAACAAGCACATAATTCCATGGGGTGAAGCGAGTCATTGGGTCTACTGGGGCTGATGTCTGGGGACCGCATCAGGATGCGTAGTATGGCAAGACCTTCCCAACTCACCGTTTCCATCAGTGTCCTCTGCGTGTGAGCCACATCGTATGTTCCTGGTATGAGGGACAATCTATGTGTCATGGCTGTTGGACAGGTTGTGTGTGAAGGAGGCCACACTAAACAGGGCTGGGGAATCCTGTAGGTGTTTACGCTGTGGTCAAGATGTTTCAGCATCCAGGAAAGCTGATGAAATCAAAATAGCAGAAGCAAAATGTGTTGATCATCTAATCAGTAGCAGCATTGCCTAAGTACAAGGCAGTATTTCTGCCTCCTGTCAAGTTCTTCTTCTCAATGCTTTACTATAGATGTTCCAGCTCACAGCCCTCCTCAACTAGTATTATTGCATGACGTTGAAAATTTGCCACCTGCCGGTTTTGGCAGCTGTATGCTGCCTGTCTCTGCTCTACGTGACGTGCACATCGTGCCTGTTTCCCCTAGCACTGATTCACCAACCTTCCAAAGCAACTTAACGTGAAATCCCTGATATCCTTCATGTATCCTTCCTTCTGGAGCGGCACGGATGTCCTTCAGTTTCTTCCAAAAGATGGAAGACGTTAGGACAAGTCTTGAAGAAAACCTCTATGAGATAACATGGAGAACCTCATGGCCACGTCAGTCAAGCTGGCAGGGAGGCAGTGGGCTTTGGGCTTGTTTACTTTAGATTTCTGCCTGTGTTACCAGTCTTACCATAATTTTATTTTAAGGTGTCTAGGATGTATGTCATGGTCCATGTGACAGTTTTTGGTTAGTCTTGACATCCAGCCAATGTAAGATATTTTAGTTTGCCATTTTTCCCCCTTGAAATTTGAAGTGGATTTCTTTCTTTCTTGTGATTTTACTTCTGCATTAAATGAGGTTTGTTTGGCAGGAACTAGTGAGGTTACAGCACCTTCTGTTGTTGATGCCGCCTGGCTAATGTATGCCTTGAACCTTACTTCTGCTAGTTTCATCTGGTGTTTTCAATGTTTAGAGAATGAAAAAACAGTTAATTTCTATCGATTGACACCATGTTGGTTATGATTCCATAAATCGACATCATAGTCCTGTCCCTTCAGTTGCCTGGTTTCCTAGGAGAGTCCAAGCTCTCCGAGTCATTCCCGATGTGGCCGATGATAATGCATTTTTGCCATCCTCATTCTTTTCTTCCTCTTCTCTGTATCTTGGAGGTGGGGAGAGGGAAAGCTCACAGCAGCACCCAGACTTCTGAGACGGTGCTCCATCTATTCCTGCAGTGTTAGCAATAATCTGTGTTATGTGCTTCCTTCCCATCTTAAGTCCTATCACTGTTGCTTTTTTTAATTTGGGTTGGGGTTTGGGTTTTTTTTTTGACTAGTAATAGAATCATAGAATGTGTTGGGTTGGAAGGGACCTTTAAAGGCCATCTAGTCCAACCCCCCTGCAGTGAGCAGGGACATCTTCAACTAGACCAGGTTGCTCAGAGCCTCATCAAGCCTGGCCTTGAATGTCTCCAGGGATGGGGCCTCCACCACCTCTCTGGGCAACCTGGGCCAGTGTCTCACCACCCTCAGTGTAAAGAACTTCTCCCTAATGTCTGATCTAAACCGGCCCTTCTCTGGTTTAAAGCCATTGCCCCTCGTCCTGTCGCTCCATGCCCTCGCAAACAGCCCCTCCCCAGCTTTCTTGTAGGCCCCCTTCAGGGACTGGAATGCCGCTATAAGGTCTTCCCGGAGCCTTCTGTTCTTCAGGCTGAACAACCCCAAGTCTCTCAGCCTGTCTTCATAGGAGAGGTGCTCCAGCCCTTTGATCATCCTCGTGGCCCTCCTCTGGCCCCGCTCCAACAGCTCCGTGTCCTTCTTGTGCTGAGGGCTCCAGAGCTGGACAGGGTACTCCAGGTGGGGTCTCATGAGAGCAGAGCAGAGCGGGAGAATCACCTATCTTGATGTTTTTCGATAACCCTTGATGTTTTTCATGAACCTATCTGTTATGACACCAAGATCTTGACCCTGCATGGAAATGGTCTGCCTAGCAAACTGGGTTTTTCCTTGTTTGCATCTCTTTACATTTATTTGTATTGAATTTCATTTCCATTTTGTTACACCGTGACTCAATCTCATGAAAATCCTTTTCCAGTTCTTGATACCAAGCCGTTAACTTTACTGCTCTGAATAACTGTTGTCAGCAGATGTTAGCTCTTTGCTCCTCACCTTCCGCAGGCCATTTATAACCCTGTGTAACAGCCGAGTCCCAGTGCAAAGTCCTAGCCGACGCTGGAGCTTTACACCATCCCTCTGCTTTGGATTTGTAACCATATTTATCTGTTTTACAGCGACCTTCAGGCTTTTGCTGTGACTGCTTAGTTTCTTTAAAAGTCATTAAAAGGTGAGAAATCAGAGAGAGAAGGGTTGTTGCTGTGCGTTAGTCAATTGGCCTCTTGAATCTACAAAAAAAACCCTAAAAAAATCCATAATTACTCGCTTTGCAATTTGTATGGCTTATCAAGGGTGGGTTTTTTCTCCCCTGTGTGTCTGAGGCATTAAGAAGAAATTAGGCGAAGAGCTTCGGAAGGTAGAAATGTTGAAAACAACCTTCTGAAATATTTTTCAGTTCCTAATATTTATGCTCTTTTTGGTAAGCCACAGAGCTGAAGCGAAGCTTAACTTCCAAATTAAGATATTAAATGTATCTAAATTTGAGTCACAGCCTGTAGTTAAAAATAAAATACGTACTCTCCGGTTTACAAAACTTTTCACTAAATGGTGATGGTATTTTCTTCACTAAAATCATTTCGACTAAGCGAGCTGTAAAATTCCATCAACTCCAAGCCTCACGGGGTTGTATGTAACAGGAATAAACAGAGATCTGTTCTTTCAACCAATTTCTAGTGTCGTGAGTGACAGAGTTTCTCCCTGATTATTCTTACAGTTTATCTGCGTTCAGGACCGTGAAATACTTGATGATTCATGGCAGGATTAGGACATGCTGAGGAAGCATCGCTGGAATTTAGCCTTGGTGGGAGCACGAGTGTAGCCTGGCTGGTTGATGGTATCAGCGTGTGTGTTCAGCACTGCGGGGTGTTAATTCCATTGCGTGGATTTATTCCATGATTTTCTCATATTTTAAGATTTTTCTGATATTGTCTGCAGGTTTAAGTATGTTTAAAAAGAAAAGTATCTTGCAGTGAAGACAGGAGGACATCTGAGGTTGTTCCTACTGTGCATGCGTGTCCCACCCTGCCCGTGTATTCTCTTCTTTCTTTATTTGGAGTCAGGATGGAAAATACAGTGCCAGCTCTGCCGAAGGTATCATCCGTATCGGTTCTCTTTTATTTTGCTCAGGCTTCTGATGTTGAAATTCACTTCGCCGTACCGGTTATGGGGGGAAAACCATCAGCTGTCCTCAGGAACTTGCGTGGCTGCTGCAGTGAGAAGCGTCTGGAGTGAGGTTTTTCTGTAGGTGGTTACGTGGGCTGGGTTAGAGGTGTCGTGGGCTCGTGTTGTCAGACAGGCCAGAAATCAGTTTGTTGAGGCTAAGATATGATTTCAAGTCTTTAAAACCACGACCGGAGGCTACTGGTAGGATCGAGATATTTTTCTACCATTTAAAAAAGAGTAAACTCAACCTCAAAGTAAAACAAACTAATGCATTTTTCAGCCAGCCACCTTTATCCCTTTATTATCCAAGAAATGTTTATAAACCCCATTGGTGTGTATCTCTTTACTGGATGTCTTTAATCAGCCCTCGCTGAGCGCAGGAGATGTAGTTTAAATCAAAGATCCTGGTTTGTTTTTTTTTTTTTTTACCCCTTCTTTCTGCTATCAGGCTGCAAGACGGGACTCGATAACTTCGGCGTTACTGAGGTGCTCTGGGAAAACTGCCTCTGCCGAAGAAAACAGGGGTTCGTTGGTTTGCCAAATGGTGAACTAAAATAAATACCATTTGTACAGCAGTAATGTACATAATACTCCATTGATTTTGGGGCTTTTTCTATCTTTTTCCCAGTGTTTTACCTCTCTGAGGTTTTTTTGCAACAAACTGCACCGCCAGCTGTCTCTACACTCAAAATCATACTGCCACCGGCTCCGTAAACACAGTAGAAAACCAATTTTTTATTAAATTCCTTTTGCTGCATAAACGGTCAGTGGAGCTGGTAACCAAGTTACTAAAGAATCGAAAGCAGAGTAGCTTTTAATTAAATATCATTTGGCGGGGTGCCCAGAAATGTCACTGTTGTGGGAGTGGAGAATGAAAACCAAAATGAAGAACTGCCGCTGCCGCCTTTCCCGGTGTCTGGAAGATGTATTTGCTTGGACGTGGAGATACACTGCCAAATATTAATACTAGTAAAAACGCAAATACACGGAGCAGCTACCGTGTCAAGATGACCCTGTGTATGTGTTTTTTCATAATCTCGGTACCGGCTGCGATCAAGTTTCACAGAAGGCCGTATTAGCAAAAGAACGGGATACAAAAATAAACGAAGAAAAACCATGCATGGTTTTAGGATATTGTTTAAAGGTGAGAAGCATTTTAATCCCATTAATTACCCCTCATTTACATCAGTATCACAGGATACCAGAACATTTTTTTAATCGTCCTTACTTGCATGTGGACTCATTAAATCGTTCATGTGCTGCTGCTAAGGTTGTTTTCTGTACGGATGTATTTAGGTGGTGGTGGTTGTTTTAATCTTGGTTTTTATGCTTCTTGATTTACCTGAAAGCTTTTCCATAGTTGATCCAGGTTTTGGTCATCCCTGGCTTTTCTTCCCCACGCGTTGAATATCTCAGTGGGTGAGCAAATGGTTCCGGTGGATCCTCTTTTGCTGTATTCAAGTGTACGGTATTGGGATTTCAGTCCCATCTCAAGTACATCTTCCCTGCTTTTAACCCGCACTATATTTGCTTTTAGTTCCCAAATCTGCCCTTTTGTCTTTCTTTCTCAAACAGATTGGATTCTAATTTGGAAAACAGTGAGACACCGTCTTTTTTGGTGAACATTTTTTTCATTTTTCACGTGTGTGTTGATTCATTTTTGCCTCTCTTATTGCCAGAATGTCTTTCTCAGTTGTCGAAGTACTAATATTCCGTATATAGGAACTGAAATGACTTGAACAATAACTTTCTTTCTATATTCTTGGAAATACTTGATAGAGATCTCTGTGCTTTTCTTCTGCGCACGAGTGTTTTTCTGTCCTTTACTGTATTGTGGTTAAGCTTCTTGTTTGTGAAGCTCTAAAGCGTCATGCCCTCGTGTATTAGCTTGTCTCTATTTTTAGATCGCTCCTCTCAATTTCTTGACTATTTTTGCCTTCAGTGACACTATTCTGTGCCCCTAAAACACTCCCTAATTTCTGCATCTGCCACATCCTCTGATTGCCAGGCTTATTGGTGGTTTTATTTATGTTGTAAGTGCTTCCAGGTAGGAAATCTGTTTCCTTCTGTGTTTGTACAGCGCTATGTAAATTTGCAACAATATATGAATGTTTTCTAATGACCCACCCCTGTAGAAGTTAATGAAGTCACATCAGAGCTGAGTTTGACGTCTTGTGTTCGGAAACACACCGTTTATATAAAGGAGGCAAAATGGAAAACGTGATAAAGGAAGGTTTGAGTGGAGAGATGAGACCAGACTGCAAATTTGAAGCTCGCCCTAGGCTAAATAAAAGTTGTTTTTTTAAAATCTATTCTCTAGCAATGCTGATTTCAATATGAATGAAGTTCACTTTGGTTCTGATTCTCTTTTCACATCTTTTAAAACCAGATTTTGTTGGCTTTTCTTAGCAGAAATTTGTTCTTGATGCATTTGCTTAAAACAAGACTTTAGAAAGCCCATCTGCGTTCTCCAGGCTCTCTATACAGTGCTCTCTTCTTTTTGCCTTCAAGCATTCATGTGAAGAAGAAACTTGGGATTTTAGGCACACATTGGCCAGTGTGTAAAATACAGTACCGAATGAAGTTAGTTTTATTTCTCTAAGTGATCTATTTAATTTCCCTGCTTTATCTCACTTTTAAAGCTTTATTCACATCTTTGTGTCTGGGATTAATTTGACTTGGCACACTGCAATGTCTCTGTCTCCCAGGAGCAGCTGATTATTTACAATGAATTTCTTTTTCCTCTTCTCCCCATGGCTTGTAGCGAAGATTTTTCTCGACGCGACTCCCAGTAATACTCAAAGAGCAAAAATATTTGAAGAATGAATGGCTGAGCTACCTGCAACGAGGGGAAACTCAAACATGACTCATTTTGTAATGAGTCCAAAACTGGTATTTACCAGGACACCTTTGGTTTGCAGCAGAAACCTTTTGAATAATGAATGGTGGCACTATCTATATAGCTGTACAGAAAATACCGGGCTAAAGGCCTACAGCGAAACAAGGAGTTGACAAACATATGTTAATTATATGCTAAATTAATCATATGGGTTTTGTATGCCAAAAAAGGGGGAAAAAACATGTTTTCTTTCCTCTCAGGTGTGTGGATAATGATGATGTGAATAAGAAAAAGGGGCTATTGGGATCTAATTTTCAAAAGAGATTTTGTTATAATTAATTATTCACACTATCTTTTCTACTTTTATAAAAAAGTGTACTCTTACCTGTTAATTTGGGGGGAAAGCGTGAAATTGTTGGGAGTGTAAGAGCCTGTGTGTCATAGGGCTGGGCCTGGGGGGCATCAAGAAGAGCGTGGCCAGCAGGTGGAGGGAGGTCATCCTCCCCCTCTGCTCTGCCCTGCCCTGGGGAGGCCACAGCTGGAGCACTGGGTCCAGTTCTGGGCTCCCCCGTTCCAGAAGGACAGGGAACTGCTGGAGAGGGGACAGCAAAGGGCTACCAGGGTGATGAGGGGACTGGAACAGCTCTCTGATGAAGAAAGGCTGAGGGATTTGGGTCTCTTTGGTCTGGAAAAAAGACGACTGAGGGGGGACCTTATCAACCCTTATAAATACTGAAAGGGTGGGTGTCAGGAGGATGGGGCCAGGCTCTTCTCAGTGGTGCCCAGTGACAGGACAAGGGGTAACGGGCACAAACTTGACCATAGGAAGTTCCACCTAAACATGAGGAGGAACTTCTTTCCTGTGAGGGTGGCAGAGCCCTGGCACAGGCTGCCCAGAGAGGTGGGGGAGTCTCCGTCTCTGGAGACATTCCAAACCCGCCTGGACGCGTTCCTGTGCCACCTGCTCTGGGTGACCCTGCTCTGGCAGGGGGTAGGACTAGATGATCTCCAGACGTCCCTTCCAATCCTGTCATTCTGTGTGACAATATCTGGCGCGGGGGGCTGTCCCGTGCCGTATCCTGCACCAGTCCCTGGCTGTAGCTCAACCAGTGTCTCTTCAACCAAATAGATTTGTTGAGTAATTGCAAAGGAGGAGAGAGGGGAGCATCTTTGTGTGGGTCCCGTTGTGGATGGATGCCTGGTGTCGTGCCACTGTGATGGGGGAAGAAGCTCCTGAGAGGGAGAGCATATGCAGCACTGTGTGTGATGTGATTTCTGGTCATGGTTGAGGGAATTTTGGGTGGAAAAAAGGTGATGGCGACAAGACCATGGGTTGGACTCTGTTACAGCAGCCTGGATTTGTTCCCCCTTCAGTAAACAGTGTTGTCTCTGTGAACCTATTTTTATATTCTAAATGCTTTTTGTCCCTCTGTTGACCTATTTTCTGTATACCTAAAAAAAAGACCAATAATATAAATTAATATAGAAAATCTACTAAATGAAAGATAGAGTAGAACTTTTAGTAAAATCCAGTTATGTATGGTCATATAATTACAGCTGGTAGCGCCATTCTCATATGTAAAAAACTTTCTAATAGGCAGAAATAATCCTCAAAGCCATACGAATGCTGCCGTGGCCTGCAGGCATGCTTTAATTAACATAGGAAACGTGTCTATTTTTTTAGCCGTGCTTGTGCTTACCTTTTTTTAACACTCGTTGAAATTTCTGGTTATTTTCATGAGCAAGTATATAGTTCAGTCTCAGAATAATCCCTGTCCTCTGAAGATTCAGTGAATTGCATATGGCAGTGGACGAGAATTGATAATTCTGGAGGGAGTTTGCAGTAAATCAGGGTATGTTCCTACGGCCGTCGAAGGCTTCCTCTCGCACAGAATTACCTCCAGAGCCCAAGTTAGCGCTGGCATTACTGAAGCTAAGAGCGACCAAAAAAGTGTCAAGAACGAAGATCTACGATAAGCACAGATGGAAAGATCCAGGAAAGAACACAAAGGAGCTGGGGGGTGGAATTTTGTCTCTGGTGCAAGAAGAAATGAATGATGCAGAGCTGTGGAACAGCATAAAAAATGAGATTATAGGAATGGCTGATCAAGTTTTGTGTTACCAGGCCAAGACAAAGAAGCAGAGGTGGGTAAAGAATGAGGAGCTGCTGAGCTGGAAAGTGTTCAAAGTTGCCAGGGAGGGGAAGAAAAAAAGAAATTCAAGAGACTGAGCGGGTAGTTGGTGTTGAAAATGGAAATGGTAGGGGAGGTAGGGGAGGAACGCCTGGGTAGGGGAGGAACGTTCAGAAGAGTGTGTGGAGAGAAACCTGAAAAGAGTTGTAGCAAGAGAAGAGGACTCTGAAATGGAACATTCAAATGGAAGATGTCAGTGCTGAAAGACAAGTAATAATTGAGAACAAGCAAGAGCACAAAAAAAAATAGTTGAAAGATATTTGGAAGGTCTACAGAGCACCCGGAAGCCAATAGGTAGGCTGGTACTGGAGGAGCTTCCTACAAGAAAGAGGGGGAGAGAACAGTGGAGTTAATGGAAATGCAAAACACTTGTTAGCTTGGGAAAAAGGAAGAATGTAAATTCTAAGGCGTGTCAAAATAACAGCGGAGTAATTATAGACAGGCAGGAGACACGATAAAGGCAGTTTCCATATGATGGACTGATGAGCGAGAGTCTTCACTCTACGCTTTTGTAAGTTCTGTTGAATGACGAAAAGTAGCAATAACGTCGGTGAAGTAAGGAGGATTTTCTTAATCACTTTAAAGCAGTGACAGAAACTGCCAAGAAATTCTTTTGACTTTGAAGATATTGTGAAGTTTGTCAGTTGTCAGGATCTGAATCATAGAATCATAGAATGGTTTGGGTTGGAAGGGACCTTAAAGACCACCCAGTCCCACCCCCTGCCTTGGGCAGGGACACCTCCCACCAGACCAGGGTGCTCCAAGCCCCGTCCAGCCTGGCCTTGAACCCCTCCAGGGATGGGGCAGCCACAGCTTCTCTGGGCAACCTGGGCCAAGGGCTCACCACCCTCACAGCCGAGAATTTCTGCCTGAGGTCTAACCAAAATCTCCTCTCTTTCAGTTTAAAACCCTTCCCCCTCGTCCCATGGCTCCCCTCCCTCATCCAGAGTCCCTCCCCAGCTTTCCTGGAGCCCCTTGAGGGACTGGAAGGGGCTCCACGGTCTCCGTGGAGCCTTCTCTTCTCCAGGCTGAACCCCCCCAACTCTCTCAGCCTGTCCTTGTAGCATGGAGAAGAGGTAGTGATCAGAACTGCAAACAAACTTCCAGGTACTGGGAAATACTTTGGAAGCCCCGCTCAAGGATTAGGTGATGTTGAGGTGGAGCAAAATGAAGTATAAAAAACTAAGTTCTGAAAAGCTACAGTTTTAAAAGTAAAAAAATACGCGCATATAGGAGGCAGTTTTTATCTTTCCTGTTTCACATTACAGGGCTGGAATAGGGTGAAAAACTGTGTTGCTTTCCTTAGAATCACAGAATCGTGTAGGTTGGAAGGGACCTTTCAGATCATTGAGTCCAACCATCAACCCAACGCTGACAAAGCCACCACTACCCCGTGTCCCTCAACACCACGTCTGCCTGGCTTTAAAATCTCTCCAGGGATGGTGACTCCGCCACTGCCCTGGGCAGCCTCTTCCAATGCTTGACAACCCTTTCAGGGAAGAAATTTTTCCTAATATCCATCCTAAACCTCCCCTGGTGCAACTTAAGGCCATTTCCTCTTGTCCTAAAGCAGAGGAGGTATTTATTGGTCTTTAAATCACCAAATGCTGATTATCCTTAACACTGCTCCTCTAAGTTACACCCAGCAAACTGTGAGGCTCGCTGTAACTCTGATTGCTGTGGTTTTTTTTTTGGGAAGGTTAACCAGATGGGTATTTCTTATTTAGTCTCCTGATAGCAGCTGTAGAAACCTGGTTCCTTTGGAATAGGAAGAGTAAAGAATAATAGTGAACCGAAGAAAAAAAATAATGATTATTGAATCAAGTATCACAACTTGTGGTGGTTGTCCAGTTCAAATTAAATCGTTTATTGGAGTAAATTCCAGTGGGATGCAGCTGCTTGGCCCTGGTAGATAGGGAATCTCCCTCCCATTAACGCAACCGCTCCTGGACCCATTTGCGGCTGGAAGGTTCAACTGCGGAGCCGAATCCCCAACCTGTGTAAAAAATTAATGCTAAGGGTGCAGGTTGTTTATCTGTTCCAACTTCTGGCCCGCTGAGACTGCTCTGGATCTGTTTAATACCTGGCGCTTTGTGGGAAGGGACAGTTATGCCCTTATAATTAGTCACGCCTAACTTATAATTACTAAAGTTGCAGGCTGCTGGTTAGTTGCATCACATTCGTTTACCTACGGTCTTTTTGTGTCCTGCTGAATCCTGTAAAATACCATAGAAGCAGAAGGATGGCCGAATTACTCAGATGGCTACTTAAGTGCAAAACTGATATTTGGGGGAGGTGAAAAGCATTTTATGTAGAAATTGGTGGTTTAAGCCGTGGGTTTTGAAGAGCTGTTTGAAATACAAGGCCTGTTCTAGTCCTTTTTACGAATTAGTTTTATGTCCCTTCAAACTAGTCTATATTGTGGTACCAGGTGCTGTATGATAGTAAAACAGGTTTCAAGTAATAATTGTTGAAGGACTGAAGTGAAGCAAACGCATTAACTTCGATTTCCCATTTGGCTTTTAATTACGCTGTGATCGAGGTGTGGAATTAGGAAAAAAAAAATAAATCCTTCAGTAATGTGAAATCTGGACAAAATCCAGGCTCCCGGATAAGTAGATGCTCCGCTGCCCAGCCCTTAAAACCTTCTGCTTGTTCTAGCGAAGCATCGCGCGGCCCCGCTGTTCACATTTCAGTGATGTATTACTACCCAAAGAGAGTTACCACCTTGAAACCGCTTTGTCCCGCAGTAGAATATGAGGGAAAAATGTCGAATAGCTGCATATGAAGACTCCCTTTCCTGGGCTCTGAACTCCGTGGCTGACCCCTGCTATCCGCGCTCCGGAATGGAAATCACGTTATGATCATTTCAAGCATTTTTGCAGCGCGAGAGAGCAGAAGACCCGGCCCGGTTGCGCGTATGTGTTGCTATCTCCCGTTCCCATTCCCTCCCTTCTTTCTCTCGGTTTGTTTTCCACATGACTGGGAAACAATTGCTTCTTCCACATGGAGCCCTTCTCCCATTCCTGGGAAAATAGCAGGGAATAGGGAACATTTGCATAATCGTCTTTAGTGCTATTGTGGGCGGGCTTTGGATGCCGGCACGGAGTTGCAGACCGGCCACCTGTCCAGAACAAATGAACTTAGCTTTTGTATACCGTTATCTGGTTTTCCACAGTGTTATTTTTGCGTAATGAATAACTCGAATAAAATATTATAAACCCCTTCCCCTTCCCCCCCCCCCCCCATCATTCACTAAATGCTTGCGTTGCGTTTAAATCCCCCCTTTCAGGGCCGAGGGGGAAGAGAATTTCCTCTTTCTGCCTTAGCACAACTATATTTTCAGGCCGCCTTTGACATAGTTTTATAACTGCCTTTGTGAAATTATCCTCATGAATATTAATTAGGGGTGTGGGAAGACAAAAAACCAAACCAACCCCAAACCTCAAAATGATTTGCATTCATCCTTGTATAAATGATAAATTAAGTAGTGTCTAATGTTTTCTAATGGTCCATTTCACCTACGTAAAACAATTAATTAAACAATTGGGTTCTTAGGGAGGGGAGAAGAGGAGAGTAGGAAAAGGGTGCTGAGGACACTACTCCTCGCCAGCGCTTCATCACGAGAATTAAGCTTCTCTGTACACGTTTATTTGACTTCTGCATGTGTGAATGTTGTTTCTTGATCTTTTGTACCCCTAGGATTAAAGACGCGGTAACAAATTAACTTTAATTTCCACTGTCAAGGGGAGAACCATGAAATGTGCTATTTCGTGTAGCTTTCGTGCTTTTGATAGCCAAGGTGTAGGAAGGACAAACTCTTCTGGTGCCACGTTTTATTGCACATCAACCTTTGTACTGAAAGCATCTCGGTATCCAAAGGCTGAGTTTCGATTGCTGCGTTACGATAAAGGAAAACAAACCCTTCCGTACTGTTGGGGTTTTTTTTGGCCAAAAATGGCATGTTAACCAACCCTGACAGTTAAGATTTCCATATTTTTAACTTCCATAGTTGTATCTTTTACTGCTGGGCTCTTTTGTCCATCTTGAAAATCAGTTGGCCAAAGTTTGGCCAAGTAATCGTTAGCAGGTTAAGAATAGAGTAACATGGTGTTTTTTTATTTCCCTGCCTTTTGTTCTTCCCAGGAGCAATTAAAGGCAAGAGATACGTCGTGCCAATAGAACATTACTATTTTAACGCCCTTTTTGAACCCTTAGTCAGCGCTTTGCAGTATCCGTGGCGTTTGTGATTGCTCTTTGGTGGCAGTGGAGGAGTGCCCAGAGATTTCTGTCAATCATCAACTCCTCTTGCAATTGCGTTCTGGGGACGAGACGTGCACCACGTATATTTTACTGCCTTGTTTTGATTCTTTCTTGTTCCCGATACACGTTTACCCCCGTTTGAGTGGGTATTGAGCTGCCGCCGCTCTTGTATTTCCCTTAGTTAGCGATGATTTGGTGACACTTCTAATGAACGTTGCGCCTTGCTATTTACAGATTGCTTCTACGTTGTAATATCAGCTGTGCAGGTATCTGAATTATTCTGGACTTTGATACGAAAACTGCATGGAAAGACTGACTCATCTGTCCCGGATTCCATGTTTCTTTTTCCAAGAGGGAGAACGCTAAAATCAATCAATTGCATTTTGCTGTAATGAAAAATAATTTCATTACGGTGAAAGACGGTAGGCAGGAAAGAATAAATATTTAACAGCTGTAAATTAAGACGACAAGAAGCTTCAAGGCAAGACAGATTACTTCAGCGGTTAACATTTTCACATATCTTTTGATTTGGTGTGTGTGGATGATTTATTTATGTATTTTAGCAAATTAGGAATGCTGTTACTTCCAGCAGTAAAAAAAGAGATGTTTTGTTTGATTTGCAAGCCGTGCTATAGTTTGTAAACCCTGAGTCATTAAATATGTGTTTCCTCTGCCTGAAATGTGTTGTTTAAAAACCAGCAAAGTAGTGAATTGGAAAATTTGTGCGTGTTGATGAATTGAATATATTTTTCTTATCTTGTGCTGGTTTTTCCTGCTTTGCCTATTTCTTCCATAATAACTGGAAATAGAGTTTGCTCTTTATGCTCTCGTCCTCTGACTGAAGACCTGAAAGTTCCCTAATTCTTCGTTTAAAATTCTGATTACAGCCGTGGTTCAGGGCAGTTTTTATAGGAGCGGTTCTCCGTATATGACTTAATTTGGAGGATTTAAAATCTGTGCGTTCGCTGTAATCCGATTCCTTTCTCCGTTACTTATTGATGAGGTTTCCTAGGTTTTCCAGTTGTCAGCTCGCCGATGGAGCTTGGAGATTTAGGACGTTACGTGGGTATGGGAATCTTGCTCTTTGTTTTCTTATTAGGAGCCTGACCTCTGGTACCTCATTTCAACATTCGAGCGGACTCTGGTGAATAATGGGCTGTGGTGAAAGTGCATCCAGCTGGAATTGCGTCTTGGGATGGGGGGTAGGGAGGACTGGAATCTTTGGATGCCATCATGAAGCAATTAGACAAGCTACTTAATAATTTATAGCTTGCTGTCTTAAGAGCTGTAAGCATTTTGACTGAAGAGGTTTTTGTTTAACCTTTCAGTGCTTTCTCTGAAGCCTGTATTTAGGTTAGAAATGATTTGCCTTTGAAGAACAGTGGAGAATACAGAACCAGATGACTTTGTCATCTATTAATTAATGCTTTGTGTTGCTACCTAAATGTTAGCGTTTGCTCAGATCTCTCAGAGCTACGGTGGATCGCGAATACATAAAAACCTTTGTGAAGCAGAAAATGAACATAACGGTGGTTTGTTTTTTTTTTTTTTTTGCAAATCTTGACAGTTACATTTGTTGAATCCCTTTCAGTTGAATTTGCTTGTAACTTGGGGGCTTTTTTCCTATTCTGTAACCTTCAATATTATATTAAACTGGGGAAAAAAATGTAGTGCTGGGGAAAGGAGGCAAGCAATTGCTTATCTGCTAGGTCGTAACTGTAGTATACTTGGTGTTTATTTGAGTGATTGTTCTTCGAAATGACATGGATACCCTATAGCACAATAATTTCTAGTAGTTTAACAAAAAATACTGAGATTCCTGACCTTTGCTACATCAAAGAAAGAAAAGTGCACCGGGGTTTTCGGGTGCAGGAGGATGAAGTGCTGTCAGACTGAGTGCTCTGAAGATGCGCAAAGGCAAAGGGGAGCAGAAATTCAGCCCCGAGCTCCTTGTACAAGACACTGTCTGTAAACGCTCTGTTTTCGTAAGTAAAAGAGGTTTTCTGTAAGCTTTTTCCATTTCCGTAAATGTGAGAAAATTAAAAAGTTATGAACAATTTCTAATGATCGTCTCGCCAGCGTTTGTCTAGAGAAGAAGTATTTATAAAATGTTTTGCTGACGTTCTTGGATGGGACTTTTCCATCTCCAGTCGATGGGCAGCTGCTCGGTGCAAAGAGTTGTGCTGTTCCTCTGACACTGGCACTGTACAGACAGGAGGAGACATTCAGATGACCACATTCGATAGCTGTTTCTTTGGCTTCTTCCACTTGTAGCAAAGACATTCTTCAAGACGCAGAACCTGTGTTTTCTTTCATATTGCTTTGAATTCAATTCCGAACAGCCACGCGCTTTGCAGAATTACAGCGTGGATTCACTTTTCCTTATTTCATTCTGTCTGTTCCCTTTTTGCAGTCAAACTCATCTCTTTTTTCCGAGGACTCTCCACTTCGCGGGGAGCTGGTCTTCATCGCATGGTGTCTCTTGTAACATCAGTGTTAAATTTTGTTGGGTTTTTCCTAAAAGCTTTCAACCTTCACATTTTAATTCTACCAGAGTTCCCTCCTCCCCTCTTTAAGAGTGCTTAATAGTGCTCTTTGGAGAATATTATTTCTACTTTAAGGATTGGAGTATTTCCCTTTGAGTTGGGGTGTTTTTTTCTGAAGGCACTGAAATGCAAATATTCACGGAAGAATAAGGGTCCAGTTCTGGCGTCTCCAGTTCCAGAAGGACAGGGAACTGCTGGAGAGAGTCCAGCGGAGGCTCCGGAGATGCGGAGGGGCTGGAGCATCTCTGTGCTGAGGACAGGCTGAGAGCCCTGGGGCTGTTCAGCCTGGAGAAGAGCAGACCGAGAGGGGATCTCATCAATGCTCAGCAAGAGCTAAAGGGCGGGGGGCAAGAGGATGGGGCCAGACTCTTCTCAGTGGTGCCTGGGGACAGGACAAGGGGCAACGGGCACAAACTGGAACATGGGAAATTCCATCTCAACATGAGGAATTAATTCTTTATTGTGAGGGTGGCAGAGCCCTGGCACAGGCTGCCCAGAGAGGTGGTGGAGTCTCCATCTCTGGAGACATTCCAAACGCGCCTGGACGCGTTCCTGTGCCACCTGCTGTGGGTGACCCTGCTCTGGCAGGGGGTTGGACTGGATGGTCTCTGAAGGTCCCTTCCAACCCTTGCCATTCTGTGATTCTGTGAATACTACCTTTGATGTATTGATAGTCATAGAATAACTTTGCAGGATGTAATCCTGATGTTCATCATTGTACGTACAGATAACTTAAAAGTGAACTCCAGGTTCTCATGATCATGCTGCTGTGCCATAACCTGGTTTGGTGCATCAGCCAACCTTGACAAAAAGGTTGCCCAGAGAATCTGTGTCTGCCCCATCCCTGGAGGGGTTCAAGGCCAGGTTGGACGGGGCTTGGAGCAACCTGGTCTCGTGGGAGGTGTCCCTGCCCAGGGCAGGGGGTTGGGACTGGATGATCTTGGAGGTCCCTTCCAACCCAAACCATTGTGTGATTCTATGAAGCTCGGGTTGCTCTTGGTGTGCTCTTGTCTGGCTCTTGTCTTGTGCGTTTGCCCTCAAGCAATGACTTTTTTAACACATCTGTGGGATTGAGAATAATGTTTGACACTGCTGAATGAATCCAGTCGTGGGTTTGTCACTGGTAAGGCCATACACACAGTTACTGCTGTTTATTTGATGCATAATAGTCTTAATTTTATGGCTGTTTCATCATGATTACATCCTGAAAGTCTTCTGGAAGATTTTCTGCTGCAGATTTTTTTTTTATCCATGTAACTTTTTAGATACAAGGGTAAAAATAGTACCTACTAATCTCTGCAAGGTGAAAGTTGCGGCTAGGTCCGAAAAAAATAATGCTAAATACTTATTGAACCTTTACTTTGAGTACGTAATAGCTGACCATACTGCAACATGAAATAGTGCAATTTCAGGTAATCTCAAATAATTTTAAGGCACTGATGTGCCGGGATCAGTGTTGTGATGACTAATCTCGTCTCATTCTCTCCTGTGCTCAATTCATTTGTATTAGATTAATTTTGGTGTGTAACTTTTGTCTTAAAAATTTGAGGAGTTGTTACTATATTGGGGTTTTTTTTGAGATTTTTGGTCTCTAGTTTTCCGCCCTGACGTGACAGGGTGCTGACCCGTTCAGAGGGTACCGGTGCTCCTAGACACCCCAGTAGAAGCATTTGCAGCATGATGTATTTATCTTGTTTAAATCGCTGATCTGAAAACATAATTGAAACTTCCATTTATCATTGAAGTGAAACCTTATGATAAACTGGATGGGCAAAAAACCCAAAACGTCTCCAATACTAGTGTGAACATCTGAAATATGAATCTGTTTCCAAGTAACTCCTTTCAGTCCTGTACTCAGCTACTTTCACATTAAAATTTAGTATGTTTGCTACCAGTATAGACTTTTAAATCTTTTGTTTGTGGTAATTTCAGGCTTCTCTGATTTATTTTATCATTGTATGAATAAACTCGGAGCTCAAGAGCTTGTCTTGTAACCATTAGTAAATATACAAACAAAAAGATTAACTTTGCTTATTTAAGAATAAACTTACTCTGAACCCAAAGATGTTTGACCCAAATAATCTTGGTAGGATTTTATTGCCAAGGTTCAGTCTTGCCTTTTTTTCCTTTTTTTCCTTTTTTTTTTTTTTTTTTTTTTTTTGACCTGACCTGGAAGCAAGCCCCAGGGCATTTACCGCATCTATATTTTGAAAATGGTATAAGGACGTTGCACGTGTCTGGTGAAGAATTAGCACCCAGCCCATTCAGAAAGCAGAAAATAAATTCCAACACAATAATCTTGAAAGATGACAGAGATTTTCAGGGGTTTTTTTTTTCCCCGCTTAGCCCGCTTCAAAATGACCTGAAGCGAAGAACTCTGAGCCCTCTCTATGGTTTGATTTTCAGTACGAGAAAGCTTAATACAAACTCCACGAGGTCTGTTAAGGTCTGACACAAGCTAAGAAAAGCCAGAAAATGCCCAGTTAAGAGGAAAGGGACCATATGCTTTCCAGTCCTGAGCTGCCAAACTCAACTCCTTCCCCATTGTGTTAGTCTGTTAGAGACCAGATGGTCGGCTTCCCCCGGCGCCGGGCATTTTCTTGCTTTTCTCAGTTGTTCCATTTGTCTGATAATACCAAATCCATGAATTTCACATCTGAAAAAATAACTATGTGTGTGTGTGTGTGTGTGTATATATATATGTATCAAAGTTCCTGTGGGCGGATCTGTACTTTGCAAACGTTGAGAGTGAATACATTTATGTTGTAAATACCCGAAGACAAGCTTTCCTTCTGTTCTGGTGGCTTTTCACCAGTTGTTTTGGTTTTTTTCTGTGCAGAGATTAGCTTGATCATTTATTTTTTTCTGAATTGTTCCTGTTAAATTCTGTCTTAAATGAGCAGGAAGGAAATTTTTTGGTTTTTGTTTTTTTTAATATGAATGAAGTCAAACTGAGTTGGACTTGGATGCTCTTGGCAGCTCTTAGAACAGTTGGCTCGCCTAATAACTTCAGAGAAAAAAATATTTTCTAATAGCCTGTTTTTCCCCTTAGTGAGTGCTTTGGCACCTGTATCCTGGGCTGCGGAGGGCTTTTTTGCTACAGATGTTTGAACATGAACATGACCTTTAACACCTGTGCAGTAGTTGCAGCCGCCTGCTCTTCTGTCCTGGTGGAAAGAGAGATTTCTTTTTTAAAAAAGATAGCCTAGATTTAAGGTATCAAGATCCATTGAGATACCAAATTTACCCTTGGTAAGCTTAAAATGCTCATAAGGACAGTTTAAGGTTACTCAAACCTTACTTATAATTTTGTGTAGTCTGAATATCCGTGTTCAAAGATGTGTCTCTGCTACTGTTTGATTTAAAAAAAGACAAAATAAAACCCAGTAAACCCCCTGAAATAGATACTGGTGCATTTTAAGACCAGGTTAAGGAATGTGGATGTCATCTCAGAAGTTACTTGCGTGACATGGAGCGGGCTTGGAGCAACCTGGTCTGGTGGGAAGTGTCCCTGCCCAGAGCAGGGGGCTGGAACTGGATGGCCTTTAAGGTCCCTTCCAACCCAAACCATTCTATGATTCTGTGTATGAGGGCAAGTGTTCTAGGAAAGCGCTTTTCACTAAGTAATACTACTCTTAAATTATATACTACTTCCACTGAGAGTTAATTTGGAGTTTTAGGAAGGCGGGAAATATTATATGGTGAGGGCTTTCCGTAAGGGGAATGCAAAGACTACAAAACCTGAAAAACACTGCTGCTTTTTAGAAACCGATTGTGAGCTTTGGAGCCGCTGTGCTCGGGGAATGCTGGTATCGGTGCTTGCCTTTAGACCTTGTTTAATTATTTGCAGTGGTGTCGGCATGGGATGTTCACCTGGGATCTTCTGACAGCAAACTCTTTGCGGCTTCGCAGGTATTACAGGCATTGCTTACTTGTACTGGTCTACAGAAAAAAAAAATCTCCAAAGATTTTTACTAAGGAGGGTATATGATTTTCATGGACTTACAGTGGGTTTGTTCTAATTTCTTCTTTCAAAAAAAAACCAAACCCAAACCAATTCTGCCAGTCTCTTTGCAGGGATAGAACAGGAGACACTGCAACATACTGTGCAAGCTGTGCATTCAGGCCTTTGCACAGTTGAACGTACGAAAGTGTCTTTAGGGCAGACAAAGGAAATAATTACCTAAAGCTGCAGATAGCCAAGATTGCAGATAGCCAGCAGTGTGCCCAGGTGGCCAAGAAGGCCAACAGCATCCTGGCCTGTGTCAGGAACAGTGTGGCCAGCAGGACTGGGGCAGTGATGTTCCCCCTGTACTGGGCACTGGTGAGGCCCCACCTCGAGTGCTGTGTCCAGTTTTGGGCCCCTCACCACAAAAAAAGCCATTGAGGTGCTGGAGCGTGTCCAGAGAAGGGCACCGGAGGTGGTGAGGGGTCTGGAGCACAAGTCTTGTGAGGAGCGTCTGAGGGAGCTGGGGGTGTTCAGCCTGGAGAAAAGGAGGCTGAGGGGAGACCTTCTCGCTCTCTGCAACCCCCTGAGAGGAGGGGGTAGCCAGGGGGGGTCGGTCTCTTCTCCCAAGGAACAGGCGATGGGACAAGAGGAAATGGCCTCAAGTTGCACCAGGGGAGATTTAGGATGGATATTAGGAAAAATTATTCACCGAAAGGGTTGTCAAGCATTGGAAGAGGCTGCCCAGGGCAGTGGTGGAGTCGCCATCCCTGGAGGGATTTAAAAGCCGGGCAGACGTGGTGCTGAGGGACATGGGTTAGTGGTGGCTTTGTCAGTGTTGGGTTGGTGGTTGAACTCGATGATCTGAAAGGTCCATTCCAACCTGGATGATTCTATGATTCTGTCGCCATCAGCATGAGAGAAGCAGCAAGCTTGGGTTTCTAAGGTTGCCTTTTATATTCATCCTAGGAGTGTAAAATTCAATTTTGCATCTACTATTGGGAAATCTTGGCTCAACTCTGTCATCTTGGGGTACAAACGTTTACAATTTCAGGCAAACAGTTAATTTCTTATCACTGGAAGTGGAACACTGTGTGGGCACCTGGCATTTCATGCACTGCAACGTCAAGTAGGTGATGTAGTAATCATCTGATCGTGACTCAGACATTAACTGGAGTAGTAGACCATGGATTGAAGATTTTTGAGAATGTCATTTTTCATGTCAGCTCAGCTGAAAGATCGAAGAAACTTCTGTTGGTGTTGAAAAGTAGAAATTGCAAAAATTTGAGCTGTCCCACGTCATCAGTGGTACGTTGCTCTGAGTGATGCATATTAAAGACTGAAATTTGGAGTTACGGGGAGGAAACAATACTTGTATTTCATTCTTGTTGGGAATATCTTCCAAAATCCCTCGCCTGTGGAAGTGGAAGATGAGATTTTTTTTCATTCTTAAAGGCCCATGAATCCGGTTATCAGCTCACATCAGCTTGCAGATCAGCTGGTGTGAGCAGACCAGTCAGAGACTGGAAGAAACTGTCCTTGGCCACATTTCTTCTGAAACTGTGTTTCTTGAGCTGCGTAGTTTTTTCTGTGTTTCCCTGCAGGACACAATCCCATTAGTTTGTATGTCCTTAGATGAATGCAGATTCTCCCAAAAAAACCACTTTGATGGAATTCCCCTGACCCAGAATGTATTTTATTCTTCCTTTTCTCCCCCACAACTCATGATCTCCACTGAAATTACTGAGAAATAGTTCATCAGTCCCTTTTTGTGGGTCAGTTTTCAAACTTCACTAAGCAGGAGAAGAAGGGAGCTTTGGTGTCTTCTCCCCTCAAATGTTGGGAATGGTGTTAGGTACAACTGGACCCATACTTACCCCCTCTGATTAATCCAGCTTTTTCACTTAGGAACTCTAGATCTTTGTTTTTCATGATTGGGTCACGGTGCCAAAAACTTACTTGCGGATGTAAGCACGTCCACTCTTCTTTCTGATTTCCAGAGAACAATTGGGTTGTTTGTTCAGCTGAAAGAGTTCTCCAGCCAAGGTGAGTCATCTCCGTTGGTTTTTAAAAATGTGCAGATCTTTGTCTCTTTGTCTTCTACACTGAAAATTCATAATGGTACTTTTTGGTACATACTGATTTGCTCAAAACAAACCAAAACTCTCAGTCAAGAGTTTAAATTCACTGGCTGAAGCAGCCTGTTATAGTCTTTACGCTACAATTAATTCTTTTACTGATCTGTCCATAACCAGACGAGCAGGGGTAAACCTTTCCTCCTCCTTGGCTGTTTTATTAGTTGGGAGAAAATAAGCTGGGGGGGTGGAGGAAGGGAAGATGGGACTGAGCAAGACTTGGAAACGATGGCCGTTTGACTGCTGAACTGGATAGGTTTGGCCTTGTGCCTCCTCACATCATCACATTTTATCGTTTAAATTCTGTGTTAGTATTTAATGTCTATATTTCATCACAAACATTGTAATATGGTCTTACTGGGATCGTCCTTTTCCAATGAGAACATGTGAAATACTCCCCAAACCCAAAAGAGCTCTGGCATCAAGGACACTGTTACAGAGAATACAAGTTTCTTGGAGAAAATGGCATTTATCAGTTAGACCGTTTGTGATGGCTGCGGGGCAGGGTGAGGTAACGGTGCTGTGGTGGGATGGGGGTACCAGGAACACTCGCAATGCCTGAATTTTGAGGGATTTTTTTAGGATTTCAGGATTCTGCCCCTCTGCTCTGGGGAGACCCCCCTGCAGTGCTGCCTCCAGCTCTGGGGCCTCAGCACAGGAGAGACACGGAGCTGTTGGAGCGGGGCCAGAGGAGGCCCCGGAGATGCTGGGAGGGCAGGAGCCCCTCTGCTGGGAGGACGGGCTGAGAGAGTTGGGGGGTTCAGCCTGGAGAAGAGAAGGCTCCGTGGAGACCTTGGAGCCCCTTCCAGTCCCTCAGAGGGCTCCAGGAAAGCTGGGGAGGGACTCTGGATGAGGGAGGGGAGCCATGGGACGAGGGGGAAGGGTTTTAAACTGAAAGAGGGGAGATTGAGCTGAGATCTGAGGCAGAAATTCTTGGCTGTGAGGGTGGTGAGCCCCTGGCCCAGGTTGCCCAGAGAAGCTGTGGCTGCCCCATCCCTGGAGGGGTTCAAGGCCAGGTTGGCCGGGGCTTGGAGCAGCCTGGGCTGGTGGGAGGTGTCCCTGCCCAGGGCAGGGGGTGGGACTGGATGATCTTTAAGGTCCCTTCCAACCCAAACCATTTTATGATTCCATGTAGAATTAGGTGAAACATTGTCAGTGCGAGTAAGTGTTTTCTGAGATATTCGAGGAAAAGGTCCTTTGCTTAATTAACCCAGACTACGCGAGTTAATAAATATATAGCTATAGAAACAGACCTGCTGTGCACTATCTGTATTACTATTACTATTATCATCATCATCATCATCATCTTGTATTAGAGGGTGTAAGATTTCAGCAGTGCTAAATGTAGAGTTTCAGGGTTTAATGCTTGAAAGGAATGCTTGAAACAGAATGGGCAAGAAATATTAATGAAAAAACCCCACAAATCCACCAAGAAAACTGTGAAGTGTGAATAATGATAATGATTTCCAGAGCAAAATTTACCCATGTAAACTTTGCCAGACGTACCAAATACCAAAATATTCCAAATAGCAAAACATCCCAAATCCATTAAAAATATGGCATTGTGTTTTCAGGCAGATTTTTGTGTTTTCCCCCACAATATGATGCACACACTTAAACTACTGCCAAAAACGGAGTTATAAAATTTGAATATAAAAGATTACCTAATTGCAAGTTCCGTATTCTGAAGATATAACACGCTCCGAAGCTGAATACCAAATGCAAAATTAATTTTGACACTGTAGTGTGATAAACTTTTGTAGTAGTATCATTTTGGTTGTTCTAAACCAATCGATAAATATTCTGTGAAGCCCAACAAATGTAATAGTTATCTGCCAGCTGGTTTCGGATGGGGGGCGGGGGGGGGGAAGCAAGCTTTGTGCTACATAAAACACGGAGCTGTGTCCATGCTTTGTAATCCTGTGAACCTTTAATTAAGAAGTTCCCACAGAATAGAGAAGGCCGACCTGCTCGGTTGTGAAGACACTGTCAATGAATAACACCCAGCGACTTCAGAAACGGCTGGTGACAGCACTGCAGAGAAATAAAACAAACTCGGGAACGGTTTTTATGGAGCGGAAGAAAGGGAATGGAGGATATATTCCTCTGCAGATGGAGAACGGAAAGAAGTCATATTTTGCAGTCTGCTCCTAGTGCAATAAAACACAGACTCTTTCAAGAAATGCTTGTTAGGGATGAGCGTTCAGATTCACCAATTAACAGCTCTAAGAACTTGGAAGAGCTGCCAGAACTCAGGTTTGCAGTCCCTCACCTTCTGAGATTCCTTACAATATATCCGGGACATTAAACGGTCGTGTTTCCACTTGTTAGGCTTTTTCAAAATATTCAATATTCAAACATTGAATTCTTGCGAATGGCATTATTAAAAAAAAAAACCCCGCAGGCGTATTTACGGTTTATTTATAAATGGAAATGCAAAGTCACACAACAAGGATGAGAGAACCGTAATTTGACAGTCCCGGGCCTGCGGGGCTGACTCGGTGAATTCCGAAATACCATTTTCAGTATCAGTCTGTCTCTGAAACGGGATAGAGAAGTCGCTCACCGGCCTTTGTTTCAGTCCGATATTCCTATATGTTGTCTTTTTAGCTCCTCGAATATTTTGCGGCTTTTTGAACTAGTTCAAAGTAACTTTAAAGCAGACAAATATATTAAGGTTCTGAAGAGTGCCGGTTGGTGTGGGCACGGGATACTTTAGCAAAGTGGTTACCTTAAACTAGACTAATTTGAGTTAGGCTAAGAGATGCAAGTCAGTATTCCTGCATCCCACCGAATAACTAACTCCAATTGACCTATTCCTCTGCGTTTTTAATTTCTTAATTTTCCAAAGCGTCCGAAATGCAGCTGTACCCCCTGCCCTGGAGGGACAGTTGATCTGTCATGAGCGTTGCTCACCTGGGGGCGAAAATAGCTCTCGCATGGAGGTGGAACCTGTTGGGCAGATTTGTCTGCAGTTTTGGAGAAAATACGTCAACCTTTCAGATTTAAGAGGTGAATTGTGTCGCGCTCCGAGCCAGTTTGGGGGCTGAGATGCCATTGCTGCTATTGATAAAGCCAGAGAACTCCCCTTGGCATCGTTACGCTCCTGTGTTTCTAGAAATACCTGTATATGCTCTTCACCGAGGCTGTCTGTGCTTTTTATACTTGTTGATCTTGATAAATAATCCGCTTTGTCTTTATCGCAATATACATTTTGGCAGCTTGCTGTGACACTGTACTAAATGTTTTCTAGCCCACTGTTAATATTAACTTATATCAATGGCAGCTACCGAATTAGAAGTGTTTGCAAGAACAATTCTTAATTTATTTTGGCTTACATTGAAAGATACTGTCATGCTTAACATGTGTCTACCATGCTTTTATATGTTAATATCGGTGGGTTTTTTTTTTAATAACTATATCAGATAACTTGCCTATTGCTGTACATTTACTGTCTTAAATTTGTAGCTGCTGATTTCTTTGGTGGGTTTCAGCTGTATTTGATAATATAAATATTTAGTTTTAACAGATACTATCACCCTCTCTGTCTCCTGTCCCCAGTCTCTTAAACTATTATTCTTAATCATTTGCTCTTTTCTTTAAATAAACTGAAGATTAAGGGGTTTAATTTGGGTAAGGTTTTTACGCTGCTTAGTTCGTAATTCTGCATTTTATTTATAGTCTCAAACAGTGACTGCTCTTATTAGAATATTTTCATCTTTCTGTGATACTTCGCTTGCAGGCTTTGAAAGCTGCTTCTAATTGGAACTTCCCATTTATTTAATTCTTTCCCGAAACTCTGTATTTCACCGCCTCAACATTCAGCTACGTGTGTTTTACAGCCTTGTGATCAAGTGGAAGTAAAATTGGCCTGTGGAATTTTCCTTACATGAACTTCCTCGATTAACATACTACTTTTAAAGTCATATGTGTTTTTTCGAATTTTCTTAAAATCCCCTTTCCTACAGTGTCTGTAAATCTCTAGTTTTGAAGAGTCTTGGTTTTGTTGTTGCTTAATCTGTCTTTGTGGATGACTGATGTAGTATGCAATTTTATCATCATATTTTCAGATCATTTCCAGCCAGCATTTTCAATTTACACTTTATTTACAGAGCTTTCTACGCTTTAATGTAATTATGTAAGAAAATATATGCATTGTGTAATATTATATTCTACTATGGCTTACTTGCTCTGGTTTTAGTGTCCCGTCCAGTGTCCCGTCCAGTGTCCCAGTGGTTTTATTCTTGTACAGTTCTCTTCTTTTGCTTAATATATTCTGCGCATCTGCATGAATTGGGCAGCCTTTCGTCTCCCAGAAAATCGCTACAGAATTGACTCAACCATGAAGTCGCTTCAAAAAACGCATTTGAACGTACAGTGTGAGAAAGAGCGTATCCTGTTTTCAGTCACTTCTCTGCCATTGAGCACTGAGCGCTATTTTGACAGCAAAAGTTTTGATTTTCAGGTTCTTTTACAAACCAGGCTTAGAGCCAGTGTCAGCTGCAACATTGCTTGACCAGTCTCTTCCAAAAAAAGGTTTGATTAGATTATAAATACTTTTTTTTTCTTTTTTTTCCCCCCTCTTTTTTTTGTGGGGGATAGAAAAAGCATTTCCCTTTTTAGAAGGAAAAAAAATAGCAAGTGTTGATCATGACAGGCCAAAGTTATCGAGGTCAGGACAGCTGTGTTGAATGGGTTATCAAATTTGGGAGGCTAAAAAGCTGTATTAACCTTTTTGCTACTTTCTTTGACAAATATCTTGAGTCAGAAACTGGTTCCAGTGGTGGTGTGGAAAGCGTTCACACAGGGCTCTTCACATCTAACAGATGATGCTGTTAGAGCTGTTTTGCTGGAAGGATGATAAAGGTTTTTCTCTTTCAAATTCTTCCGTCAGGCAAGTGAACTCGTTAACGCCGATTTTTAATCCCTACTTCAGTCTTTGCCTACGAGATCCTGTCCTGATTCTTCTGTGTTACAGAGGCGTACATCTCACGTTATTCTCCAGCCAAAAATGCTGTAGAAGTTGAAATTGTTGCCATACGCCATCAGCCACCCTTAAAATCTGAATTAAAGGAAATTTGGAATTTAAAACTACACTATATCCTCACGTTACAAAACTGGGAAGTGCCAGGTTATGGTCTTACGCAGCAAAACAGAACTTGAGGAGATAATTATGGGGAAGGTGAGAATTTGAGAAGCTGAAGGTTGGGTTTTTTTGTTCCTAATTGGTGCTTTGCTTTTTTCCTACAGCACCAGATCATGATCCTTGTCTGCCTTTCTCCCCACCAGCACGGTGCTTCCACTTCGGTGCGGGGAAACACAGAATCGTCTAGGTTGGAGGGACCTTTCAGATCATCGAGTCCAACCGTCAACCCAACTCTGCTAAAACCACCACTACCCCATGTCCCTCAGCACCACGTCTGCCCGGCTTTTAAATCCCTCCAGCAATGGCGACTCCACCACTGCCCTGGGCAGCCTGGTCCAATGCTTGACAACCCTTTTGGTGAAGAAATTTTTCCTCATATCCATCCTAAACCTTCCCTGGGGCAACTTGAGGCCGTTTCCTCTTGTCCCATGGCCTGTTCCTTGGGAGAAGAGCCTGACCCCCCCTGGCTACCCCCTCCTTTCAGGGGGTTGCAGAGAGCGAGAAGGTCTCCCCTCAGCCTCCTTTTCTCCAGGCTGAACACCCCCAGCTCCCTCAGCCGCTCCTCACCAGACTTGTGCTCCAGACCCCTCACCACCTCCGGTGCCCTTCTCTGGACACGTTCCAGCACCTCAATGGCTTTTTGTGTGGTGAGGGGCCCAAAACTGGACACAGCACTCAAGGTGGGGCCTCACCAGTGCCCAGTACAAGGGCGGTGGTCACTGCCCCAGTCCTGCTGGCCACACTGTTCCTGATGCAGGCCAGGATGCTGTTGGCCTTCTTGGCCACCTGGGCACACTGCTGGCTCCTGTTCAGCCACTGTCGACCAACACCCCCAGGTCCTTTTCCCCCGGGCAGCTCTCCAGCCACTCTGCCCCCAGCCTGTAGCGTCCATGGGGTTGGTGTGACCCAAGAGCAGGACCCGGCACTTGGCCTTGTTAACCTCTGTGTGGTAGAGGTTTGAGGCCATCCTACCCTCCAGCAGATGAACACTCCCACCCAACTTGGTGTCATCTTCAGACTTACTGAGGGTGCCCTTGTTAAAGCAATCAGTATTTCAAGAGTCAATAGAGACAGTTTTGTACCTGTTGCATGTGACATTTCTCAGCAGTTCAAACAGAAAGTTGTGCAGAGAAGAAAAAAACCCTCTACCTGACAGCAGCGCTAGTTCCAACCCCACAGCAAGTGCCTTCAAAGCCGTATTAAACAGGTGCTTTTGGCTTGTATCCCTTAAAACAGCAGAAAGTGAAGTGAGGAAGTGATAGAGATCTCTCCCATCTCCTCCTTCACAGGCAGCGCTCGCTCAGATAAGGTTTGTGCAAACGGCTTCTTTGAGACAGAGGAAGGATGTGGCATTTGTTTCGCAGAGAGCAGGGGAGACTGGTGGGTCCAGTAAGTGTAAAAGCAGTTCCTCTTCTGAGTGAATGATACAACAGCATTTGAATTTCACTTTTACACCTGATATTTGGATTATATTTTGCGTAGGTGAAGGTGCTGTGTCCTGGGAAACTGTACTTTGAATTAATGCTAGCAATCAGAGCTCTGAGTGGGGACAATCAGATGTTTAGCCACAGAATCCTAGAATGGTTTGGGTTGGAAGGGACCTTAAAGCCAGTTCCACTCCCCTGCCCTGGGCAGGGACACCTCCCACCAGACCAGCTTGCTCCAAGCCCCGGCCAACCTGGCCTTGAACCCCTCCAGGGATGGGACAGCCACAGCTTCTCTGGGCAACCTGGGCCAGGGGCTCACCACCCTCACAGCCAAGAATTTCTGCCTCAGATCTCATCTAAATCTCTCATTCAGTTTGAAGCCATTACCCCTCATCCTATCGCTACATGCCCTTGTAAAAAGTGCCTCCCCAGCTTTCCTGGAGCCCCTCTAGGGACTGGAGGGGGGCTCTAAGGTCTCCCTGGAACCTGCGCTTCTCTACTGGGAGGTGTCCCTGCCCAGGGAAGGGGGCTGGAATGGGATGATCTTTAAAGGCCCTTCCCACCCAAAGCATTCTGTGATTCTATGACTCAATGTCAGTTTGCTTGCCATATTGTACCTCCTCATAGGTTGTGGAGCTGAAAATTGCTGTGTCTGCAAGATGAGAGTCCCTTAACTTGGTGCTGGCTCTCAGTACCAGTCAGGCAGCCCCGCAGTGCAATCAGTAGAGAAAACATTTTGAAATACTCACTGGAACGTGCAATAAGACTGTTTGGCATCAACCTAGAAATTTTTTAGGAGTAATTTAGCAAAAGGCCTTGAATGACCTGGAGTATTTCTGAATGTCAGCGTATCTCTCATTTAGCAATTTAAAGTCTATACTTTAGAAAGTGAAAATAATTTATACACATGACTGCTTGGCTTGGTCGTAACTCGTTTTATTCTCGTTTGTAACTTGCGCAGAGTTGGAAGGATCTGCAGTTTAGTTACAGACATGGTACCACGTCATGAAGATGACAATTATATTTTTGAGTGCCTAAAATCTGGAAGCCAAAGGCAGGAGCACTTGGAGACAAAGCAAACAATTTAAAGCTTTCCAAACCATGGTTTTACCAGTTAAAATTTATTGACCTAATCTGTCAGGATGCTCTTAATAACGGAGATACACAGATAAGGCAACTTCCAACATGTATTTTTTGCCAAGAGAAGTAGAACACTGTGGGTAAATTGGCTCGTATTAATCCCTAGGCAATATATCCATCTTGGCCTGGTGAAAGATCAGGAATATAATAGGTTTGAGGATATTTTAGTGAATAAATCTGAATTGGCTCTAGCTCCTGTCAGCTTGACTGCAGGGGATTTAGCCTCAGATAATTTCCCGTCTTAAGGCTGTGAGTGTTGTCTTGGAAAACTTTGAAATCTTTTAAAAAAAAGGGGCACCTTTAGTGCCTGTTTTTTTTTAAAAGGACTGCTGAGGGAGGAAGAGTTAAGTTCAGGTTGGTTTAAATTCCTGGAAAAGCATTGCAGCAACAAACAGAAGTGTTAAGAAAAACCACTTAACACCATTTTGCTATAAATTTTTGATTTCTTTCTTTGCTGTTAGAGGGTAATAGGTCTGTAAATAGAGAGGGTGCTTGGTGTCTCGACTTCAGGGAGGTTATCGATTCTTTCATGTGGCCGTCTAAAATGCGTGCTAGGGAAATGTGGGCTGCATAAAATGACAAAACCGTGCTGAAAAACATTGGGAAAATCATGACGATATCAACTAATTCTTTGTTAAAATCGATGAGGTTTCTTAGGGCCTGTCCTTAATCCGGGAATAGTCAACGTTATCATTAAGAGCCTGGAGGAGGGAGTAGGATGTGGACTTATTGAATTTACTGATATTATCATAGAATGGCCTAGGTTGGAAGGGACCTTTCAGATCATTGAGTCCAACCATCAACCAACCGTATTGACTCGAGATGGGCGGCAGGTGATTCTGCCAACAGGACTGAAGTTCAAAATCTCCTGGAAAAATCAGTGGACTGTCTTCCAAGTGTCGGCTCCTACATTTCAAGGAAGATTTAGACCATCTGGAGGGAGACCAGAGGAGAGCAGTGAAAAAATCATTGAGAATGAGAAAGAAAATAAACAGGTTACGAATTCAGACTGAAAAATTCAGGTTTGAATGAAGAGGAACATGTTTACTCTAAAGCCTTAAGGCAGCCTTGAAACGCTAAAAGCGTTGGAATTTTTTGATTTATCCGCTGTATAGCATACTGGAAATTGTAGTACGTGATATTAAGCACATTAGAGTAAAAATAGTTAGGGATTGGGATAAGACTTCATGAACTTTCCTGGATGGTCTTCCCTGGTGTAGGACCGTCCCTCCTTGGACCTGGGGACCGTCATGTGGATCGGCCTTTTGCCTTTCCTTTCTGTAGGATCTCAGATACTCCTTCTACCAGTGAATAAACAATTCTTGGCAGTTTGTTTTATTTTTTCAAATCTCTTTTATGGATTGAATATAGAAAATAATGCTAAACTCCTGGAGCAAGATGTTTTGGAAAGAATTAAGAGGCTTCCAGTGATATAACGGTTTTAACTCTTGACTTTAACTTGACAAAAGAACAAACCCCACAAAGATTTGACGTTTCCTTTGCTAAGCCTGATTGCTGTAAATTAATTTTTCAGCTTTCCCCTTTGTTTTCCTTTGCCGCCTTGTCATGCTTCAAATATCAAAAAATGCGAAATGGAGCAGCTCGGAAAGAGATTGCGAATGACAGAACGAAACTCCTTATTTTCTGGAACTGGAAGCATCAAATGATAGGAAGGAGAAGCAGCGTGATTGGAGATGGAGCTTTCCATTAGATAACCAGCCTTTTGTAATGTTTCTGGGGAGTTTTACGATTGATGCTGCCAGGCACGCGGAAACCTCTTTTATTGATCGTTTAACCGTATTAAAGGCAATTTAGATAAACAGTCCCGCCATAGTTCTGATCTGTGCCTTTTGGAAAGTATTAGGGTGCTCTGTAGAAGTCCGTGTGCTGCCTGTTATGTGGTTTGTTTTCATTTTTATTTGTGCTGCAGCAGCGCTTTAGTCACGGTCTCGTTGCCGAAGGGCCCTGGGGAAGCTCCGAGCAAAAATAATTGTGTCTGACAGTGTTTTTGTCATCAGCTTATAATGTAAATTGGACCGAGTCATATCCTGCGTGGAATCCCTGAATTGAGTCCGTGCAGAACGACGTTCGTTCTTATTAAATCGTTAAAGGTTTTATTGAATCTAGCTCTAGTAAATAAAATACCACTTTAAATAATGGCTGTGAACGCTTAATAACTATCTGGGAATTTAATATTGAGACTAAATTGTTCTTCTGTATTCTCCGTGTTCCTCCTCACCACGCAGACTGCATTGCGTTTTCCGTTCCCACACCTTCCCTTCTCCCTGTCCAAATGTTTTGAAGAGATTGGCGACAGCGTTAAATATGTTTCAAGTTACTCCTCAAGCTTGTGAAAAAAAAAAAACCCCAGCTGTATGATTGATAAAGCTGTCTACTAAATTTTTGGCACTAAGTACCTCGCTGTTTCAGTGAGTCAGACTCATTGAGCTAAAGACATGTAAAATCGCAGTGATTTAAGGAAATAATCAGGGATCGGGGAAGCACGAGCATCTGAAATGTCTTTTTTGGGATGCATCTTCTTTTTTTTCATTTTGGTAGTAGAAGCATTCTTCAAAATGCAGAAATTTGTCGTAGCTCAGCTGTGTGGGGTTTTTTTTTCCCTTCTCTTTTTGGAGGATTCTCTGTGTATGGTGGTTTCTCTTCATTCCCAGCCAGTCTTACTCTCTGACAACTGAAAATGGGATTTTAGAACTGTCTGATCTCAGTCAAACTGCTGTTTTTACAATGACAAGGAAGTCTTAGTGTAAGTCTCCATCCTATTTTTGAAGAACCAGCAGTACTGAAATAAAATAGAATTTTCCATCTTACACGCAAGTCAATAATAATAATGGTCCAACATTGCTGAACTCTTTTGTTTTTTTCATTTAAAAATAAAACAAAGCACAGCCCTCTCGCGCATGAGCAATGGATGGGCCTGATAATAAGAATTTATCCATAATAAAACTATTACTTTTTCTTGGTGCTATGGGAGAGCCTGAAGTTGCAGGTGTTGAACTTCTGAAGTTGGGAATAACCTCGCTCCTCCCCGAGAAGTCGAGTAAAGAGAGAGATGCTCGAAACCTCTCCCTCCTGGAGGGTTTGCCTGCCAGAAGAGTGCTCAGCGAACAAAATAATGCCACTTAGCGAACAAAATGATGTCAGAAAGCTGCTGCGGCGGCACGTAACACATAGGAGTGATCTCAAGGGTCGGTCAAGCAAATTGCCGTGCCCGCATCCATGGCAGGGGGGTGGGGGGGAAGCGTTATTTTTTGTTACCCGTCAGTGATCAGCGCTTGGAAAAGTTACTCTTCAAACTAGAAAAATGGTGTATTAACATCATGTAGTAGCTAATGGATATTAAACATACGGGACATCATCTTCCCATCTCGGACTTGGTTTCGGGTAGGAACTCTCCCCATTTCTCCTGCTTTAATTCTCCTTTCCATCTTCTCCCTCGCTGGCTGTTTCAGGGTCCCGGCTCTGCTGGGAATGGCCTGGTCGGAGAAGGCTTTGCCATCGGAGACTTGTCGGAGCAGCCGCTCTCCCTGTGCCCTCCTTGTCCACCAGCCCGAGGTCTTACCTCCTGGCCGGGCTTCTCCTCCCACCCATTGCCTTTTTTCCCCTCTCGCAGGGATTATTTGGGCCGTTTGCTTAGAGCCTGTGCTGGAGCTCCTCGGATTGCTGAATATTAGGGATTACTCAGAAGACAATATTTCTGTCATTCTTGTCAATTCATGGTTCCTCTTTTTCTGAGACAATAATAGCAGAGCGTAGATTTATTTGTAGAAATGAAAGCTATAAAGGGTTGGTTGATGGATTTTGGTCTGATAAAGAGAAGTGATCAAAATGATGCAAGATACTGAAACCACCTAAATGAAGAGCAGCACTAAATTTGTCCTGTTGATAGATATTTTCCAAAGCTCGGTGTTACACCAGCTGGCGTCTACCATGCTTTCTGCAATCAATAATAGATTTTAGGGGACCTGGCTGTCATCAGCACCTCTCAAGGATTGCAGATAAAGATCTTAGGACTGCTTTGAAAAGCATCGTTAATGTGTCTTTTTAAAAGCCGCATACTTTTCTATCAATGATCTTTTAATTCGGAACATCTTTCTCCTTCCTTTTCTGTTGGTAATTACTTACTTTCCGTTATAGCAATTTGTTATTATTTTTTTCTTCCCCCAATATCTGTCTCAACCGGCCTTATCAGAAAACACCAGTAATAAACTTGAGGTAAAGTCGGGCGATCAACTCAAATAGGAGCCATAGCGCTGGGAAACACGAATTTGAGCATACGTGAAGCTCTGCTGCTTTTTTTGATGCTCTTCCCCTTCAGCAGAATTTCATTTCTAGGTGTTGATTCCTTGGATGATCGATTGACACAATTTTATGTCCCATCCATCCATCTGCTGGGCAGATTTGCAACCAGTTGAGGTTCCCATGAATGTGTAATATTAATGTGTGCGTAGCATAGCGATACAACGTGCGTTTTGATGGGGAGGAGGAAGGGAAAACCAAGACATGGAGGAAGGATATATGTCTTTTTCAAATGAGTTAAAATTGGTTTTATGTGACAGCCAGTCTGTTTATACTATTTTATATGTGTCCTGTTAATAACACACACAAGCAGAATCGCCCAAGTGCGTTTCTTTCGGCAAAGGGTGAGCGGAGGTTGCACAGTGCTTGCAGGGCATTTCAGACATTTTTTGACCTTTCATGTCAATAATTATAGATTAAAAATAGCGTACTTTGAAATAAATCGATTGTAATTACCATTCAAAAATAATTAACTGAACTTTTTTTTCAAATTCAGTGATACACACCTTGGAATGAAGTGGAAAAATGAAATCAAAAAACCTTCTTGTTTCGCAGCCATCAGAGAATATTACTGTTGTTTTGGTGAACTACGGCTTTACGTATTTATGCTAAAAATTGTTTTAGTGTTTCTTCAGACACAAAGGTTTGGAAGGAAGCTCCCTGCCTGTGGGACACAGAGCTGACGAGCCACACGGTGCCTGGGGATGCAGATGCACCCACCTCGCAATATCACTTCCCCAGAATGGGATTTTTAAGTCATAGACTCACAGAATGGTTTGGGTTGGAAGGGACCTTAAAGATCTCCCAGTTCCAACCCCCTGCCCTGGGCAGGGACACCTCCCACGAGACCAGGTTGCTCCAAGCCCCGTCCAACCTGGCCTTGAACCCCTCCAGGGATGGGGCAGCCACAGCTTCTCTGGGCAATGTGGTACAGTGCCTCACCACCCTCACAGCAAAGAATTTCTGCCTCAGATCTCAGCTCAATCTCCCCTCTTGCAGTGGAAAACCCTTCCCCCTCGTCCCATGGCTCTCCTCCCTCATCCAGAGTCCCTCCCCAGCTCTCCTGGAGCCCCTTGAGGGACTGGAAGGGGCTCTAAGGTCTCCCTGGAGCCTTCTCTTCTCCAGGCTGAACCCCCCCAGCTCTCTCAGCCCGTCCTCCCAGCAGAGGGGCTCCAGCCCTCCCAGCATCTCCGGGGCCTCCTCTGGTCCCGCTCCAACAGCTCCGTGTCTCTCCTGTGCTGAGGCCCCAGAGCTGGAGGCAGCACTGCAGGGGGGTCTCCCCCGAGCGGAGCAGAGGGGCAGAATCCCCCCCCTCGCCCTGCTGCCCACGCTGCTGGGGATGCAGCCCAGGCTGTGGGGGGGTTTCTGGGCTGCCAGCGCACATTGACGGCTCATGTTGAGCTGCTCAAGTCATGATACTCCGACTATCTGTAGTCCAGTGAAACTGAGAGGGAGGAGAACTTTTATGGATTTCACTCAACCTTGGATGGGGATTTACGTCGTGATTTTTGATAGCACCTTTACTCAGTGAAGCTCTATCCCATTCTTTAAAGTTAATGTTTAAAGAAACATTAAGGAAATGTGTCCTTACACAATACTGAAATCAGGAGCGCCCTCTGCGCGGTCTTCCTTTCCTGCCTCTCTACAAATTTATTCTTGCGTTGAAATATCTTTCTCTCAAGCCGGTTAAACGTGATCGATGTGCACCTTCAAGGAAGAAAGAAGCACGTTCCTGGGCTGTGGGCGATGCCAAAGGTTAAACAACCAGTTGATTTCCCTGCTTGATCCCAACAGTGGTTGTCTTTGTTTCCGTCCAGCGAAACAAGAAGCGTTATTGAGACCAGAACAAGGAAGTTCTCATACAAAAAGGTTACGTTCAGCATAAAGTTTAAGAAAGCAAACCTACTGTACTGGTCTAATTAAAACCCGCGGGTTCGCCTACGGCAGTTTTGTATGAAAAGCCAAGGTGTGGTTTATCGGTTTTTATGAACAAACACTAAATAATCAGACACCTTCACTCTGCAGCTGGAGCCCTTTCCAGCCTTTCACTGATTTTGGTGGCGAGCTTGGTCGCTTTGGAAATAAACGGTTACTCACCAGTTGTAGAGTTGATTTGCTGACATCAGCAATAGGGTTTCTGTGTGCAAAATGGCTTTATTTTATCCCTCTTGTGACTTTTCTGCGTCTTTAATTTTGGCATAGCTTGTCCTCAGCTGTCAGTGGGCTTTTTTTTTTTGGTGGTTAATTTTGTGTTTGTGAACGTTTGTTGCGTCTTGGGGCAGATCTCGTAGGTGGGGTCTGATGCGGAAGGGATGGAAACTTGAAAATAACACCAGGTGGGGGGTACCTAATAAAGCTCCGTATCTCATCACAAATTGCTCTGCCAGAGTTAGAGGAGATGTTATTTTTCCTTTTATCTGGGTTTTTTAACAGCTACCTAATACAATTTGTGCATTTTTTTTTTTAATGGAAGAAATTGCGATGGAAATTCACGAATTTATAGTTAAAGGCATAACTTTACCTGTGGAAAGTATTGCTGACTGTACACATGAACGTGTCAGAATGAAATATTGATGTGGCATTTGAAAATGATCCTTAACTGAGCAAAAAGAGCACTAGAAATCAGGGAAGGTAACCGGGGAAGATGTGGAAGCTCAGAATGGGAAATAGCAGCACAGTGGGATGTGTGTTCATGAGTTACACGTTAAGAAATTGGCTTCACGAGGGCTATTAGTGTAAACCTGTCTGTAAGCATCGTTCACACCGAAAACTGGTACCCACCTCAGCAGAGGGGCTTGGGAGTTGGACTCTTAAGGTGAAATAGATATATTTAATATGAGGGAGCGTAAGTTTTCCGCTAATGATATATTAGGAACAATTAATATTTTTCGATGTGAAAGTGTCAGTCGGATTGTGAGCTCGGTAGTAAATTTGAGCATCGAATGGGCTGGTAAGACAAGAACGGAACCCGGGTCTGCTTTTTGAGGTTCTTCTGATATTTTTCTCTAAGAGCACTCAAAGGCTGTCCCAGCAGGCAACAGCTTCTGGAATATAGTCTGGAAAATGTAAATAAATGGTACTGTGCCATGTTTCTCGTTTGGTGGGTTGTATGCGAAGGTGTCTCACTCCAGGCTTTTCCCCGGGATCCGCTCTTCTGGAAAGCAACTGTGGCGTTGATTTTTCTTAACTCGAAAGGAAATTTCAACCCAGGTCTCCCACTTGTTTGCTAAATAGACTTTTATACAAAAAGAGAGTGCTCCTCCGGTGATGGCTCTCTTGAAGAAGCAGGAACGCTGCTCGGTGTTCATAAACCCATTATCCGACTCCGCGAGCTGGATAATATCCATCCTCTTTTCCATTTGCTGGTACTCAGTTTGTAAGCGATACATGAAATGAGATTAGGAGCCGAAGGAGGGAGCGCTGCGGCGGCGACTCCCCTCCCTCCCATTGTTTACGAATTCCACATTGCTGCTCTCTGAGCCTGAGTATGAAAATGCTGTTATTGATTTTTCTCAGACCGCGCAAAGTGAAATGCAGAGACTAAAGAGGGTCATTAACGTTAATAATTAAAAATGAACTGCATTTTTCAACCTCCAGTGTATCATAATCCTCTGAGGAAGGGCTTGATCCTGGGATCGGGCTTCTCCAGTTGACTGATAACGGTGCAGACATGACTGATCAGAGTTGAGCACGTCAGTTTGGGCACATAAATGACCGGATATTTTGTCGCTTCTCAGAACCCCGTGGCCTCATTGGGTTAAATCAAGATCTTCATTCTCCGAACTGTGACAAATTGAGGCATTTTGCAACATTCCTTCCTCTGATTCTGCCACACGCTGCCCAGACGTCTTCTGTGTTACTGGTTTTACTGGCCGTAGTCACATGCAGAAGGATTTTTCGGTGTAAATCTCAGTAGATTCAGAGTCCCTCTGAATTAAAACGTTAACATGAAACTCATTGATTTTTCTCAAGAGAAACTAAAGTCAAAAATACAAAAAAGGGTAAAAATAAGTCTTGCATTGTAGTATGCTAATACTGTACATCGATTACTTCTTTATATGTCAGCTTATCATTTGTCTGATATAGCAGCAAAAATGTTGTTTTAGATACCTCTTATTTTTAACTTTTTTGGTTTTATTCCTTGTTTTAACAGAGCATTCAGAAGCTGGCTAGCCAATACTTGAAGAAGGACTGGCTTGGAATGAAAGCTGATGAACGAAGTGATTATAGGTAATTTAACAGTTGGATATCTCGAAATGGCTGTGTTTATTTTCAATTGGTGTAATTATTTTACTCAACAACGAAACGCTGCTCTTCTGTAGTTAAAGTTGTTTTTTTTTTCTTTGTGGTAGAGCATTGCCAGTTAAAAACGAAGCTTTGTTTTCCCCTGAAATTCCGAGATTGGTCTTAAGTAGACGTTTATTACTTGAATAATTTAGGAAGACGGGAAAAACAAAATGGCAAGACCGGACAACAACTGTAATTGCGCACTTTGTTTGGGTATTAATGCTTGTATCTGAATATATATTTTAGTAAATAGCTTTACGGTTAGAGTAATAAGCGTGTGGATTTCTTCGTAGGAAAAGACAGCAACACATTTCTTTTTAGGAGGCCGCCCCTCAGGAAGATCCCATCTGACAGCAAGGAGGAGGCAAAGCAAGACACAGTTGTTTACAAAACTTAATGTCATTAACATGAAAGGTGGATCATAACATCAAAACAGGAACGAGTTAGTTGCTGAAAGCCTCCCGCCTATGAGTAATACCTCCTAAATATTTTGAAAAAGTTTGAAGATACTTTATTTTGATGCGTTCTTTGTATTCTGACAAACGTTATTTCAAACAGGAAGAAGCTGCTGATAGGTTTGTGTTTTGGACTTTCAGTAACTTCACACCACTTGTGTCTCTAAGAAGAAATAATCTGGATTATTAGTCATAAGAGTATCTAAAATGCTCCCATACCACACAGACAGACCCCTCCTACCTGCAGTTTGCTCCCCACTCAGCAAGTCTTTCTTCTGCCTTCGGTGCCATCAGATACACCCACAGTGCCAAGAGGTCTTCTCCAAACACCTGCCACCCCCTCCCTCCCTATCACTGACTCCTTGGGCTCCAGCAGTTTTCCTTTCTGCCAGCTGCAGGGCACATATTCTCGCCTTCTTCCCCCGCTCTCCTGCTCCACCTTCTCCTTCTGATGCAGGCACTTCTAAGCTTTTCTGGTGAATTACTGGGACCCTGAAAAGCTCATTACACAGCTATGGTTGTTGCTTTTAGCCTCTTACAGGTGATGTCTTTGGCCCCTCACTCAAGGAAAGACACTGAGATTCTGGAGCGAGTCCAGAGAAGGTCAATGAAGCTGGTGAGGGGTCTAGAGAAGGCCAACAGCATCCTGGCCTATATCAGCAGTAGCATGGCCAGCAGGACTGGGGCAGTGATGGTCCCCTTGTACTGGGCACTGGTGAGGCCCCACCTCGAGTGCTGTGTCCAGTTTTGGGGCCCTCACCACACAAAAAGCCATTGAGGTGCTGGAGCATGTCCAGAGAAGGGCACCGGAGCTGGTGAGGGGTCTGGAGCACAAGTCTGGTGAGGAGCGTCTGAGGGAGCTGGGGGTGTTCAGCCTGGAGAAAAGGAGGCTGAGGGGAGACCTTCTCGCTCTCTGCAACCCCCTGAAAGGAGGGGGTAGCCAGGGGGGGTCGGTCTCTTCTCCCAAGGAACAGGCCATGGGACAAGAGGAAAAGGCCTCAAGTTACACCAGGGGAGATTTAGGATGGATATTAGGAAAAATTTCTTCCCTGAAAGGGTTGTCAAGCATCGGAAGAGGCTGCCCAGGGCAGTGGTGGAGTCGCCATCCCTGGAGGGATTTAAAAGCCGGGCAGACGTGGTGCTGAGGGACATGGGGTAGTGGTGGCTTTGTCAGCGTTAGGCTGATGGTTGGTCTCGATGATCTGAAAGGTCCCTTCCAACCTGGACAATTCTAAGATTCTCTGAAGGAATGACGGGTAGCTGAGGCAACATTGATGAGCCATCTGTAACTATTTGCTTGATTGCAAAACGCCCAAAATCACAAAATCCATGATCTTATAAAAAATTTGTCAGCATCTGCTCTGGCTTTGGCTGCTGGGTTCTGTAGGGTCTGTTCCATTGGAGCAACCATTTTAACCGGAAAAGTTTGCCAAAAAATTGAATCCCAAAACAGGGACAGGAGGGAAAAATTTTACTTTTGGTAGAACTGCGGTTAAATTTTTTCTTAGATGTGCAGGTATTTGCTAGATCAGCATGAAGTATAGTGCTTTATCGTTATTTTTTAAAGCAATCCTTTGAAGAATTATGCTACCCATATTTTCAGTATAATGCCTTGTCTCCCTTCCTTCCTATGCTCAGACTTTCTGTGTTTCACTGTTTTAGGAGCATGTACTCAGTTTGGAAATCGCTTTTGGAAGGCACAATGCAGGTGGCCCAATCCCGACTCAATATCTGCGAGAACTATAAAAACTTAATTTCTGAACCAGCCAGGACTGTACGGTGCTTTAAGGAACAGCAGCTGAAGAAGGTATTTGTGCTTTTACAAGTTCTTGAAACTTTTGTTGGTTTTATTTAGAAACAAAAGTTGTTGTTAGAAATCTTTTAGTATAGTATTTCTAAAATATGTATGTGCTTTTCAGTCTCCCTAAGCGTGTTGTTACAGAAGCGAAGAGCCAGCTTGTTGAAGATCCGAGCTGTGTTATCTGACATTAAAATTGCTTGGAAATGAGCCTTTCAAAATGTGATACCCGCTTGGTCAAAACTATTGCTGCAAATCTCCCGTCACGCTGTGGCAATTGCGTAATTGAATTGGTTTTGCCGTGACAGTTGCAAGTGGGTTTTGGTAGAAATAGGTTCTGATTTTAGAGAAAAGGCCTATCTTAAACATGAAAGAATGACTTGTGCCATCTTCAAGATGTGGAATGCAGGTTTTTCAGCCACCTCCTCTAAAGGTATCACATGTAAGTATTCCAAAAGTTGCTACAATTGATCGGTTAATCCTTGCGAAGTAAATAGCTTAGTTCAAGGAAAAAAAGTAAGCTTGACTTTAAGTTAATTGGTTATTACATTTTAAAGCCATTTATGTCTTGAGAGCTCTCTACCGTACCTCTTGATACACGGTGCGTTTCAAATAAACTACGATCTCCCATCTCTTTTCATAAGGCGGTAAGGAATATTTTAAAAGTAGTCATGTGTATTTGCGTAAAGCTAGGTGCTCTTCATTTTTAATTATTTTCTGTTTGTGTTCGGCGGATTTTGCTGCAGTGAGGAGAAAGCCTCCCGTTTTTATTAAACAATGAGCATAGTTTATAAGAGGTTTACAAAAAGCATACATTTTTGGAAGTTTTCGAGAATGATTTTTTGGAAATGCTCGCTGTGTGGCTTAGACAAAGCTTAACATAAGGAGGGAAGTAGAAATATTGGTGGAATGGACTTTGCAAGTGTCTCAGCTATTAGTTGGCACTTGTAAATATTCCCTCCCTACGTTATCACTGAGCATTTACTAGTGTTGCCGCTGGCTTTAATTTGAGGTAGGCTGAACCATCCACTCAAGGTAAAAGACAAAAAAACCCAATGCAGAAATTTCGGGTTCGTTTGCTAAAAGGTGACAACAGCTAGTTGTAACTTCCCTAGTTAAATACTCTAACGCAGTATTTTGTAAAACACGTGGCTACAAACTTTTAAACAGATGTTAGCGTAACATGAGCTCTCCCTTTCTGAACAAGCTGTTATACAGCTCTCAGAAGCACGTGGAGTATCTGTTTTTTCTGGAGGAAAAATTAACTTTATTAACGTTGTTTTATTGTCCTGGGGAATTTTATTTTTCTGTGAAGCTTTCCAAACAATGCTGTAGCAATTTTATAGTATCTTTACTGGGTAAATAACCTCCAGTTTTGTTCTTCTGCAAATGCTGATAGTTCGGTGTTTATGAGTCAGCTGTAGAAGTGAGGACCACTTCTTTAAATTTATATAAATGATAGAAGTTCCATTTTTCCCGCACTTTTGAGTTAGCAGAACAAGTTATTGCAATTATCAGGGCAGTACTGCGGGTTCCAAGTAGTCTAACAGCGATACGCTTTTTCCACAACGTGGAATAACCATCCACTTGGTATTAATTTCTCTCCACAACGAATCTCGTGGTTCGTGCAGTGCAGTCTCTCACCCTTGCCCTTGGATTTCCAAACCGATAAATGATAAATTACACTGACCTCCATTCAGGCAAAAGCTTATCGAAATTGAAATTCAGAGTCAGTAAAATACTGGTAACGTTGCACTTGGAATGCCCATCTAACATCGAGTTTCTATCAGAAGCAGCGTCTCCTACCAAGACTGCAGTAGGTATTGAGTTGCTCCTGATGAGATGTCATCTTTATTTTCCAGATGTTTCTGTAAACCTTTACTTCCTCGGCTGGGTAGCATATAGAAACTCCTTTTTTTATGAGCTGTTTTAATACTAAACTTGAACAATTTCAGAAAACCTCACCATAATTTGCTGAAAAATATTGTTAAGTTGCACAGTGACTCTGGAGGAGGGGTAATAAATGTGTCTCCTGTAGACCACACCTGACCTATTAAGAAAACTGATCCCCTGCCCTCCCTCGGCGGCTCTTGGCCACAGACGAGGAGGTTTGGGGGCAGCAGGCCACCCCCTGCCGTTATCTTTCCCTGGAGACCTTGGAAGCTTATCCCAGAAATGATGTGTGGTTTCATATGTTGGCCTTGAAGGAGAAGGCAGGGACCTGCCGTGGACGTTCATGAGGGATCTGCAGGAAAGACGATGTGGCCACCACTGCAGTTGTTTGCGCGGATCCGTATGGGAAGACTGAAAGGCAAATAGAATAAAGTCATAGAATCACAGAATGGTTTGGGTTGGAAGGGACCTTAAATCACTCTGCTCGGAGCCAACGCAACAAGAAACCGTCTCCCTCAGCTCTCTCAAACAGCTTTTTACATACAACCAGTGTCTACCCAACCCAAAACCCCTAAAAGGCATCCAGTCCCCTGATAATTCCGTGTTCTTCAGAGGTGCAAAAGCAGGATTATTTTACGCTTTTAAAATGATCGCGTTAACAACTGGGGTTATTTGATATTTTAATTTTTTGATGCCGGCAGGAGACTTCAGGGATCAAAATACCGATTGATGTAGCAAAATCCCAGTCCTTTTGAAACGATTTTAGGTCTCTGTCAGCTGTCCAATATATACAGATTTTTCTACCTTTCATTTTTCTCTCATACACGGAGAAGTCTTTAAAAAACTCAATCCTGCCCTTCACCGCTCCCCAAACCACCTACTACGAAGCTTACCTTATGGAGCCCATTGCTTTATTGGTCTGCCCACATCAAATACTGGGCTTAGTGTGAACTTATATGGATTTTTAGGTACTTTATAGCCAGAAAGAAATTTGACATTTTTAGTGAGAGCAATTGTGTGGTGAGAAGATGAGCAATTTCTATTGACTGAAAGCTGGGGAGGGACTCTGGATCAGGGAGGGGAGCCATAGGATGAGGTTTTAAACTGCAAGAGGGGAGATTGAGCTGAGATCTGAGGCAGAAATTCTTGGCTGTGAGGGTGGTGAGCCCCTGGCCCAGGTTGCCCAGAGAAGCTGTGGCTGCCCCATCCCTGGAGGGGTTCAAGGCCAGGTTGGACGGGGCTTGGAGCAAGTTGGTCTGGTGGGAGGTGTCCCTGCCCAGGGCAAGGGAGTGGCACTGGCTAGTCTTTAAGGTCCCTTCCAACCTGAACCATTCTATGATTCTATGAAGCACAAGTTTCTTTTTTCTACAGGTGACTGAATATTATTTTCAATGATTGTCAAATACTGTGAAATTAATGTTAGGTTGTTGGATTACATCGCCTTGTTAGTCTTGCAGTTCTTTTAAAGGAGGTTGCACGCATTAATTGTTAGTGTAATGAAAAAGCTTAGGTGTTTAGGAAGGGTGTTCAGTATGAGGACAACATGTGGCACCTTGAATGGGAGAAGTCGGGTGTGTGACAACGATGTGACAAGAGCTGGGACCTTGGGTCTGGTCTTTGAAGGACAGAAAGGCAAATTGATTTCTTTAAGCTCGAGTTTCCTTAAGTTTCCTCAGCTTCCTCTGCCTTTAAGTATTGCCTGGAGCCTTCATTGACATCTAGTCCGTAATATCCGTAATTAAATATAAATGCTTTGAACTATAGCTCTTACATGTGCTAGTTCAGGTAAAAGAAAACCTTTACAAATCTCTTTTAAAGATAGTATAATTCTAGACATTGATAACTCACATTTGTTTTGTTAAGTGGATCTTTCTGCTTAATATAGATCCCTTCCCAGAATTTTTTTTTTTTTTTTGAAGCCGATAGGATGTTTGGAGAATTGCTGAACATTTTAGTCGCTGCTGGGGGTTAACCATGGTCACAGCTCAGCCCCACGCAGCCGCTTGCACCCCCACCCCCCCCCAGCCCCGGCGGGATGGGGGAGAGAATCTGAGGGTAAAAGCGCAAAAATTTGTGGGTTCAGATAAAGACAGTTTATTTTTTGGCATTAAAATATATGTCGTAACACTGATTGGGTCATATTAATGAAAAGGTTATTTTCACTCCTTGTCTAGCTCGCTATGCATTTTAAGCCTCTAAGCTTTCTTTGCGAACGACACCGGTTTCTGAGATAACCCACTTTGTTGGAAAGCTCTTGAAGTTTTAAGAAAAATGAGCTCTTAAAATAACGTTTGTCAAATTGTTCTTGTTGCTGTTGCGCCGTATTTTACGTGGTAGCTTTTGTCTTAACGTTTTCAATTTTAGGGAAGAAAAGATTAGTCATTTTTTCTATCACCTCCAGTAGATTGCCTTTGGATTTTTCCCAATTGTGTTTCAATTATTTCAACTACGTACCTCATCCAAAGCTTTCAGAAGTTTTATGTTTGATTTGCAAGTTATCATTGAATTTGAGTAGTTGAACAGCAGCGGAAAGAAAGAAAGAAATACGGGTTTATGTTCTGATCAGCTTTGAAAGAAAGGCATGAATAATTGACCAGGAGTCACTTGGAGACGACGTCGTTCCATCTAAAATGTGATGAAAAGTAATAAAACAATGACGAGAGTATTATTTGGATGCAAAAAAAAAAACAACCCCAACATTAATGCTTTGTTTCCGGAATGCTTTTTTTTTTTTTCAGTGCGTGGACCAGTTGACACGGATCCAAGCTGAATTACAAGAGACAGTAAAAGATTTAGCTAAAGGCAAAAAGAAATATTTTGAGACTGAACAGATGGCTCAAGCGGTGCGGGAGAAAGCTGATATTGAGGCCAAGTATGTTTTCATAATAGCGTATGTATAAATAATTGCGTGTGTATAAAGCAGATTTGAACTTGTATTAGTTTTTACACTTGATATTATTTTAGGAGAAAGATAATTGCTTTCAACGAGCCTGTGCCAGTTGTTTTTCTTTTTGCTTACATACGTTTTTGTAACCATTTCAAGCATGTTTTTACCCTGCTAGTCAAGTATAACTCATTGCGGCGGGTTCCTTTAGGAAGGAAGTTAAACTGACTGCTTTAATTTGACCTTTTCAAAGGACAGCGTGTGAGCTGGCGCTTTTTTTGATATGAAAAGCTGCTTATTTCCTTTTCTCTCCGTGGATCTCAGGTTTGGTATCAGTCCATTTGGAGGGGGGGAGGGGATGGGACGCTCTTTTCCATTTTTAAAGATAAATTTTTGAGGCTTTCAGTTTTTATGCTCCTTGATGTCCTGAAGAGGTTGATTTCCTTCCTTTCAGGAAAGCCAGTAGCTCACATGTTTTCAGTTTGGACTTTGGCCTGTCTTAGGGGAGTTTGCCTTACCCTTTTTTGCAAGTTTCTTTCTTTTTTTTTTAATTTATTTATTTTGTGAAATGCCTCGGGGTTATTCTCAGGGAACGAAAAGAAATTACGGTTTCATTACAGAATTTTTCTTTCTTTTACTTTATGGGGGCTGGATGATGAAAGGAAGAACTTTAAAATTACCTATAATACCCACAGAAAGTAAAAAAACCCAAACAAGCAAACAAAAAAAAAACAACCGAAAACATGAGCTTGGGAATTTTGGGCCAGATTCATACTGCAGTATTGTCCAGATTAAAATAGCTGTTTACTTGATTTTGTTTTCTTATTTACTTTTTAAACCACCGTCTTTCAAATAGCCAATAAAGTACTTCTCTAATTTCTCTTTCATTAACGTCGAATGTGAAAATCACACCAGTCCTGCTTTTAAAAATACGTATGCGTACATGAGTACTCTTCCAGCTTGCTGGAACATAATTATTAATCATTTTGCACTAATATTCCTTCAGATGACCGGCTGTTCAAATTTACAGCACTTTGTGTCTGGAGGGCTGACTCAAAATGCATCAAACACCAAAATAACTTGAGTCACAGCCACCACTCAATTTCCCTTTCATGATGTTTTTAAATTTTGTTCAAAAACCAGGGTAAAAATATACAAAAGATTTCAGAACGCGCAGTGAAGATGTTATTGATGTAACTCATCATACTTTGTAGTATTTTCCTTGATCCTTAAGCTTTATTTCAAACTATACAAATAAAAATTTAGACATAACGAGTTAGTCAGATTGAAATTTTGCAGAAGTGAAGTGCAGGGGCCTGTTCATCCTGTGCTTTTGTAGAAAGGGTGGAAGATGTTAATCTCCTCTTCTACTTTTTGTTTCAGGTCCAAACTTAGTCTTTTTCAGTCAAGAATAAGCTTGCAGAAGGCAAGTGTAAAGGTGAGTATAAAACCCCCTTAATTTATAGTTGTGCTTTGTAGCTGATTTCATGAGGCATACGACCAAAGTTGGCTGGAATCTAAAGATGACTGACATTTTGGAAGATAAATCGTTAGACCAAGTGATAAGAGCAGACTCTTTTCATCAGTCGGAGCACAGAATTATATTTACAAGGAAATTTTTTCTAGTGGGAGTTATAACCGTTTTTTGAAGACCACATGTGAAATTACAACGGCATGAGAAAAAAAGACATTAGAAATGCCCGTACCATTAACAAAACTGTAGTCAAAACTTTGAGGGATTAATAAATTATATTAATACATACTTAGGCTTGTTAATTTACTATTAATACATGTTTGGTCATATAACTTCTCATTAATGCGTATCTTTTAACTTCCGTTTCTTGTTGTAGTTAAAAGCACGACGATCCGAGTGTAACTCCAAAGCTATCCATGCACGGAATGATTATCTTCTCACTTTAGCAGCTGCTAACGCGCACCAAGATCGCTATTATCAAACGGACTTAGTAAACATTATGAAGGTAAGGAAGCTGATTTATGTATGGGAGTTGGGAAGTGTGAAAATCTGGAATGCAAAATGGGCAAAGTACAAAATCTCGGGTTTTGCGACGGCAACGTTGACCTTCCCAATATGCTGCAGTAGAGGAGAGTGCAGTTCAGTAGACAGGTCCTGCGGTCGTGCGGAGGATCTGTGGTACCAATTATCAAGCCCCAAAGCGAAGCAATCACTTTTATTTTTAATTCACTTTTTTTTTTGAACTATTGGGATAAAGGAATCAAGTTTGTAAAACTAAAACCTGCATTTTCCTGTTGGAGTTGACCTTAAGTAGCTGGAGATGTTTTAGTTCTTCAGTAGTGTATCTCCTAATCCTTTTTTTTTTTTTTTAATCCGATTAGCTGATCAGAACATTTCTCTTATGGTATGATTAATGAAAATGTTATCGTTAAATATCTTGATTTCAAGCTATGAATTTTGGAGGATGGCAAATCAGCCTCGTTGTACTCGCGCGTGGCAGCTTTCCAAGCCAAGAGGAGGTACTTGAACTCATAGGAAATGACATACTTAAAAAGTTCAAATATGATGGCTCACAGTTGCTTTTTTTTAATATCATCCTAGAATTACTTGAACGTACACTATTCCTGTAACTTAGGTAGTTGCAGATAAAATGTAAAATCTGTGAAATCGGCTATTTAAAGCTAATTCATGCTTTATATAGATGCGTTTCATGTATTGACATTTTCAAAGTTTATTTAAGTGTGCTATCTACAAACTATTTCCAGGTGATGCAGTCAGGCTTGGCAACTTCGAAGTTTGCAATTTGCTTCTAAAATTGCTTTGTTGAAGAACTATCCCTGTGTTATAACAAATTGCTGTATGATCATCAGGCTTTTGTGTACTGGGGGGAGAAAAAATATTGATCTGAAAAGCAGGTAACCCAAGTAGAAAATGTGAGCACCAGACGAGGCCTTTGAGGGAGACTTATGTGTAATTCCGTTGTATCTTGACTAAGTTAACCACTCCTCCAGCAGTATGTGCATGCGTCTTGGAGTAAATCACAGCATGTGTTACACATTCATTGCTGTGCCTCATACCTGCCTTCCTGGAAGGCTAAATCAGATCTGGGTATCTCGGAGGCGATGAAGAGCTCATAGTCCTTGAGGCAGGAACCCTGGCTTTGCTCTTGGCGTATGTGTGGTAAAACGTGAATATTTGTGCTGACTAAATATTTAGTATGTGGAAATGGTTCTAGAGTAAATATTTCCTTGTAATACTAAAGGTAAAATTATTAGTTGATGCTTACACAAAATAATTCCTTACTTCCATGCATGGTTGGCTGTCAGCAGTTAATGCTCTTACTTGGAAGTAATGCCAGAAGTGAATTTAATATGTTCACAGTAAAACAAACAAAACAGTCGTTTGAAATAATAAAAGAATGAATAGATAGCCCAGGTAAAATTATGACTGGTTCTCGGGAGGGTTATGGCTGCTCATTGTATTGTAACCCCTGCAAAGGACAGGCTGGATGGGTGGGCCGAGGCCAGTGGTGTGAGGTTCAACAAGGCCAAGTGCCGGCTCCTGCTCTTGGGTCACACCAACCCCATGAACAGGCTGGGGGCAGAGTGGCTGGAGAGCTGCCTGGCGGCAAAGGACATGGAGGTGTTGGTCGACAGCTGACTGAATATGAGCCAGCAGTGTGCCCAGGTGGCCAAGAAGGCCAACAGCATCCTGGCCTGTGTCGGGAACAGTGTGGCCAGCAGGACTGGGGCAGGGACTGTCCCCCTGTACTGGGCACTGGTGAGGCCCCACCTCGAGTGCTGTGTCCAGTTCTGGGCCCCTCACCACACAAAAAGCCATTGAGGTGCTGGAGCATGTCCAGAGAAGGGCACCGGAGGTGGTGAGGGGTCTGGAGCACAAGTCTGGTGAGGAGCGGCTGAGGGAGCTGGGGGTGTTCAGCCTGGAGAAAAGGAGGCTGAGGGGAGACCTTCTCGCTCTCTACAACTCCCTGAAAGGAGGGGGTAGCCAGGGGGGGTCGGTCTCTTCTCCCAAGGAACAGGCGATGGGACAAGAGGAAATGGCCTCAAGCTGCACCAGGGGAGGTTTAGGATGGATATTAGGAAAAATTTTTACAATGAAAAGGTTGTCAAGCATTGGAAGAGGCTGCCCAGGGCAGTGGTGGAGTCGCCATCCCTGGAGGGATTTAAAAGCCGGGCAGACGTGGTGCTGAGGGACATGGGTCAGTGGTGGCTTTGTCAGTGTTGGTGGTTGGACTCGATGATGTGAAAGGTCCCTTCCAACCTAGACGATTCTATGATTCTATTCTCTGATTCTATGTAAAACTGTAAACAACAGTGTGTAACATGGTGCTAAACCCAGCCTTGGTGCCAAAAGAAAGCACCAACTGTGTCCCAGCATTTGGAAAGGGCTTCAGGAAGGGGCTCCATGAATTATCGATGAAGAAAATCCCACTTCCCTACCAGGCAGGCCGATAAAATCAGTGCAGTGATGAGTGGAGTCGGTTCACACGCGGATAGATCCGATATGGTGGGAACAATCAACGGGATTTTTTTTGAAGAGAGAACGTGTCCTGCAAAAAGAGATCTTGAAGGAGTCAGTCAGGCTGGGGATAAGAGTGATTCATCTGATTTAATGTCTTGGATTTGCCAGGAGCTCTCAACAAACTTCCCACTCAGTCTCTGCTTACGTAAACGAACAACACTAGTACAGGTGGGGCGGTGAGGGTTTTCGCGTAGATTAATAACTGATGAAGAGATAGAGGAGATGTGGGAATGAAGTAGATACTTGGGGTTTCTAAGGGAAGGAGATTTGCTGGCAGGGTCCTGGTTTCTCCCTTACCTGACTCCTTCTGGAATGCATGTGGGAACTGTGCTGTTTAACCTACTGAGAAAACCATGCTTTTATTTAACATAAACAATATGGAGAAGGAACTGAAGAGAGAGGGGATGATTTGAAGGTGAAGAATCATTCAGTATAAACAAATGTAAAGCTTGTGACCAAGAGGTGTGGTGAGATCTCGACCATTTGGGTTGACCAGGCAAGAAAATAGCACATAAAATTCATGTTAAAAAGAGACAAGCAGTCAGCTGAGGAGAAAATTGCTGCCTAGAGAGTGAAGAATAGCCATTATGATTTATGAAAGAGGTACTAGAACTGGAAAATGGAGTGAAGGATAAAGAAATGGAGACTTTGCCTATTAAATGTTTGTAATCCTTCCTCTAGGTAACGTAAGTAGGGAAGGAGGTGTTAAAACCCTTCCTTGGTAGCACAGTTCCTGTTTTCATAGGCTGGGTGGCCGTGTCACCCGATACATGTTACATGCTACAGTTGTAGTGTCTAAACTAAACATCTTCATTCGTCTGTTGAGATTAACATTCTAAAAATGCATCTTTTATCTTAATATTAGTAAATCCTTAGGTATTCCTGTAGCGATGGGCACCTTGCTATCTCTATTTCTTCATTTAGCTGCGATTGGGCTGATAGACCACCTTCTGCGTGAGCTCTGCAGGGCTGTCCACGTTTCTAAATCATAGAGTCACAGAATGGTTTAGGTGGGAAGGGACCTTAAAGATCATCTAGTTCCAACCCCCTGCCCTGGGCAGGGACACTTCCCACTAGACCAGGCTGCTCCAAGCCCCGTCCAACCTGGCCTTGAACCCCTCCAGGGATGGGACAGCCACAGCTTCTCTGGGCAACCTGGGCCAGGGGCTCACCACCCTCACAGTAAAGAATTTCTTCCTAATATCCAATCTAAATCTCCCCTCCTTCAGTTTGAAACCGTTACCCCGTGTCCTATCATAGCACTCCCTGATCCAGAGTCCCTCCCCATCCTTCCTGTAGGCCCCCTTGAGGGACTGGAAGGGGCTCTAAGGTCTCCCCGGAGTCTTCTCTTCTCCAGGCTGAACACCCCCAACTCTCTCAGCCTCAAATCACATCAAGTTTCTCCTTAAACTGTTGAGATTTTATCTGTCTTGCAGCACCTTTGGAGTTACTGCCTTCTTGCAGGTAGTCAGCTTCTTTTCTAGGTTTTGATTTTAATTGGGTTATTGTATCCAGAGTGAGGATCGTAGTGGGTGGCGAGAGAGGAGTTGGCCTCTGGCTCATTGGAAGCTGGGTTTGGCTTGGCTGGACCCAGCCAGTCTCTGGCCATGAAATGCCAAATGCTGCTGGCTTTGGGTTTGGGTCGTAGTGTAGCACTCTCTGAACCCATCCCTTTGGACCATCTGCGTGGGCAGACAGCGCCCGCTTTCCTAGAAAACTTGAAATTTTATTCTTAACTTTGATGTTAACTTGTATACATTGATAAATAGTGGATTAAAATAAATAAGCTGATTTGGCTGGCTGTCGCTATCAGTTTTCTTCTCTTACTAAGTTACCTTTGATTTTAATTTGCCAAAACCTTGGTCTTATTTAGAGAAATTTGATCCAAAGTTGGCAATTTGTGCGATTTTTCTTAAGGGCTTCCACACATGTTGAACCAAGTTGCAATTTTATAATTATGCCTTCAATTTTATACTACCCTACCCTGCTGTCAAGAACTCTTGTTACCCGCATCCCTTGGCTCCTACTTAGTGAAGAGGGCAAAACGCTGAAGTTTATTGTAGGATGTGTACATCAAAGGTTGGGCCTTGCATCCTGTGCAAGAGGAACCAAACGCAGACGGGTAATGTTAATTCATACCTTGGCTTGCTGACAGCCTAGACAACAGCGTCTTCATCAGTGCTTTATAAGCAATAAAATCCAATAAAAGTTCATGGTATTGTTAAGAGAAAGGAGGGGTGGCGATACTTTTGCAGTAAAAACAGGGTTGGTTTATGCTGGCACAAGGTATTTGCGAAACTGTTGTCGGGAAAGTGTAACGTGTGTTGGGCTGGAGACGCTTTGGGTTACTCTGTGATCAGAAGAAGCCAGCTTTGGTTTTGTTCATTGTTCACTTTCTTCACTCATAAATACGTGTCGTGGCCTTATTCAGTTTTCTGCAACAGGCGTCGAGACGACATTGTCAGTGGCAGGATGCCTGGTGATATACAACTTCTGATTTCAGTATCGTACTTTATTTTGCAGTATTTTTATGCAGGGAATGAAAAATAGCATCATAGAATGGTTTGGGTTGGAAGGGACCTTAAAGATCATCTAGTTCCAGCCCCCTGCCCTGGGCAGGGACACCTCCCACCAGACCAGGTTGCTCCAAGCCCTGTCCAACCTGGCCTTGAACCCCTCCAGGGATGGGGCAGCCACAGCTTCTCTGGGCAACCTGGGCCAGGGGCTCACCACCCTCACAGCCAAGAATTTCTGCCCGAGATCTCAGCTCAATCTCCCCTCTTGCAGTGGAAAACCCTTCCCCCTCGTCCCATGGCTCCCCTCCCTGATCCAGAGTCCCTCCCCAGCTTTCCTGGAGCCCCTTGAGGGACTGGAAGGGGCTCCAAGGTCTCCCCTTTTACACCTGGATATAACAAAGTTATGCCGCAGACCTGAGCTCTGCATTTCAATCTCCGTAATGAAATTTTAAAAACAAACAAACAAACAAAAAAGCGTAGACTAAAGCATGGTAAGACTAAAGCATTTTATTCTTTGCCAGTTTCCTGACGAGCTGCTTAGGAGGAGTTGCCATCACCCGATTGCTGAGGTTCAGTCTGCAAACCCTTTTAAGCGTGAGTTGTCTGCCTGGTGCTTGGGCTTCTGCGGAAGTTTAAACTGAGGTCAAAAGGAAGTAAATTCAGGGCTGTTTTGATACCTGTCTTTTTTGAAACTTTATTGTTAGTGCATTCCTTTTTTTACTGTAAGTTCCTTTTCGTGAACCGCCTCAGAATATCACTTTATAAAGCGACTTACAATGAGGAAATGTTGATCTGTAAAAAGGAAGGGAGGCATCATGCACATTTTAAATAATTCTTGGGTTATTTTTAGTAGAAAGAGAGAACTAAAACTTGAATTGATTTCAAAGTGTTCACTTTTAGAGATGACAGGAGCTCAGCAGTTTATTCCATTACAGCCCGTGGCAGGTGGGTGCCCGTCTGGGGACGCGAGTTGTGGAGCTCAGGACTCTCATTCCAGCTTCACACAGACCAAGTTCTTGGACACAATGTAAAATACTTTAATAACGTATTTTATTTTGTGTCTCTGGTACGTTTTTAAAAGCTGTTGCTCTCGAGTGTTTCGCATTTAATGCTTGTATTTCAAAGTCCAAATCTTTAAAGAAAATGTGCCTTAAGATATCAAAATTATTTTGTAGAGCTTGGTCATCGGTGGAGCTTCATGGTTGATGCCAAATATACAGCCACCTTTGTAGCTAAACGCTCTTTAACGATCCTGAATGATATTGTTGGGTATAATAAAAAATAATAAAAAAACCAAAAAACAAACAAAAAGGAACGCCACTAAACAATTGGCAGTCGAGCGTGATCTTCATTGCGGAACTGTTTACAGAGAGTGACGCATTTTTTATGAGCAATGACAAATTCTCCATAGGGTCACAAACAGAACAGCAGCAGCAAGTATTTCTAAGTAAAGCGCTCTGATTTTTATTTTTTTTTTAATAATTTATTTCATATCGTACCTAGTGCTGTCTTTGGTGTTTGCGGACAGCGTTGGAGGAGTATTGTCGAAAGCTAGTGTGCTTCGCTCGTTTTTTGTCTTTGTGGTTTCAGTACGGGTTTTTTATATCATTGTCAGTATCAGTCATCTTTTCTGTGTCTTCTGTACTTTCCAGTTTGTTTGACATGAGGAAGTGCCGTTGTATAACTGCGCTCTTGTTCTTGATCACAGTTCGTGTGGCGATACAGCAGGTTTAAATAGAATTTCACGTTAGGCAATTTCCCTGGAACAGATCTTTCTTTATGCGTGGGGGATGATACCGAGACATATTGCAGCTTTGGTTTTTTGTTAATTTGAGAGCTCAGTTTTTCAAATGACATTGCAAGGGAGCACCAAGAGTGAGTATCCTGGAGCACACCGTGAAGGACCCACTGAGAAAACTGAGTTTGCTCTGCCTAAGAAAAGGGAGACATTAACAGTCTTAATGATCAAGTACCTAGCAGGGAGCGTATGGAGAAGAGCGAGTCAGGCTTGCTTTTTTGAAGGTGTTGATGGAGAAGAGTGAGCCAGGCTTGCTTTTTTTGAAGGTGTTGACACAGTGAGAGGAGGACAAATTGAAACCCAGGAAATTCTGATTTAAATACAGGGAAAAAGGTCTGCCATGAAGGTGGTCAAACAGCAACAGGGGCTCAGGGAGCAATGCCATACCTTGGAGACTTTTGAAGCTTGACCGGACACGGCCTTGAGCAACCTGATCTGTCTGGCCCTGCTTTGGGCAGAGGTTGGACCGATATCTCCCTTTCAACATAAATTGTTCTCTCATTTTGTGAAATAACATTTTCTGTTAAAAAGATGGTGCTCGGGAACCCGTAACTGCCAGTTTCTAAGTTTTTTTTCTGCCATTAACTGGAATAACTCCAGGAGCCATCAGTGCTAGAATATTCATGTTTTGATGAACGCTGTTTTGTCTTTATTAACATTGTCGGGAGGTTTTGTGAAGCTGAGTTGACATCTGTGTTTTCAGCATCGTCACCCACCACTTCTACTCAGCACTTTTTTACGATCACAGAATCACAGAATCTTCAGAGTTGGAAGGGACCTCTAGAGGTCATCTATCCAACTCCCCTGCTAGAGCAGCATTGCCTAGAGCACATTACTCACGACTGCATCCAGGCGGGTCTTGAAAATCTCCAGAGAAGGAGACTCCACAATCTCCCTGCGCAGCCTGTTCCAGTGCTCTCTCACCCTCACTGTAAAGAAGTTTTTCCGTGTATTTGAACGGAACTTCCTATGTTCCAGCTTGTGCCCATTACCCCTCGTCCTGTTACTGGGAAGCATTGAAAAGAGTCTGGCTCCATCCTCCTTAAACCCACCCTTTAGATACTTGTATGCCATAATAAGGTCTCCCCTCAGCCTTCTCTTCTCCAGGCTAAAGAGTCCCAGCTCTCCCAGCCTTTCCTCATAAGGGAGATGCTCCAGTCCCTCAATCATCTTAGCTGCCCTTCGCTGGACTCTATCCAGTAGTTCCCTGTCTCTCTTGAACTGGGGAGCCCAAAACTGGACGCAGTATTCCAGTTGTGGCCTCACCAGTGCAGAGTAGAGGGGGAGAATGACCTCCTTCGACCTACTGGCCACAGTCTTCCCTATGCAGCCCAGGATTCCATTGGCCTTTTTGTCTACAAGGGCACATTGTTGGCTCATGGATAATTTACTGTCTACCAGGACCCCCAGATCCTTCTCCTCAGAACTACTTCCCAGCAGGTCCACCCGTAACCTATACTGGTGCTTAGCATTCCTCCTCCCTGAAAACCATTTAAAAATCATTTAAACCAAATGTAAATACCGACTCCAGACATTACTTGCACAAATGAGATTCAGCTGAAGCTCGCGATGTTTATAAAAATGACCCAAGATTGAAGACTTAAGGGTTTTTTTTCAGTTAATAATGTGATTTATGCCCAGAAATTACTAGGATGAGTATGGCAAACGGTTCTTTCATCTGGTGACTCTATTTGACTTGAAAAGTAAGTGGACACATTAGCTGAAGGTCTTAAATTGTCTCAGGAATGTTATCCCAGCAGAGGCTGGCCAGTGTGTGTCCTGTATAAATAAAAGGTTAACATTTGCATGAGTGCATATTTCTGTAGACTCCAGAACAAGCAGAACCAATCTTATCACTCTAAGGAATCATTTTACGTACACGTTATTGTTTTAGGCTTTTTAGAATGATTTAGAAGCACCCAGGGAGTTACTTTTCTGAAACGGAGATTCTGTCCTAAATGAAAAAATAGCATTAAGATAAAATAATTCTGAAGTCACTAGAGGTTTCCATTTTCTTCTATAAATCTCTTTTATTAATTCACTCCTAGCTATTCTTTTAAGATCCTGCAATACTCCCTTTAAAATGTAGAGGGAATTTACGTAAGTGAAAGAACTATTGTTTCGCTTCCCGTTCTTGTCAGCTGCAAGCCACAAAGATTTTGTAATTACAATTAAGCCAGCCGTAGATTGCGTTATCTACAGTATCAGATGGGCACAGGAACTTTCCTTTACAGACGGGCGGTGAGTGTGCGTTGCTTTATCAGGTTCGTCCCCGTGAATGGAGGATGAGTGAAGGCAGGCCATTGCCCAACACATGATCCCCGTGTTCCAGAAGATGCTCATTGTGGGCTTCACAATAGCCGGTACCGGTTTTCCCCTCCGAGGACATCGGTCTGTGCTTACATGCACATAAAACCTTAAATTAATTCCTTTAATAAGGCCCTGTTTATAGTGTGATTATGCATCCACGTAAATTGTTGAATAATTAATACAAAATGGTGTTCTCTTGTTTAGGCTTGTTGTTAAATGCTCATATATCATATTTCCCTGTTGATACCCAAGTGCTGCTTTGGAGAATTTATCTCCTTCATAGGCTAGGGCAGTGATGGTCCCCTTGTACTGGGCACTGGTGAGGCCCCACCTCGAGTGCTGTGTCCAGTTTTGGGCCCCTCACCACAAAAAAAGCCACTGAGGTGCTGGAGCGTGTCCAGAGAAGGGCACCGGAGCTGGTGAGGGGTCTGGAGCACAAGTCTGGTGAGGAGCAGCTGGGGGTGTTCAGCCTGGAGAAAAGGAGGCTGAGGGGAGACCTTCTCGCTCTCTGCAACCCCCTGAAAGGAGGGGGTAGCCAGGGGGGGTCGGTCTCTTCTCCCAAGGAACAGGCGATGGGACAAGAGGAAACAGCCTCAAGTTGTGCTGGGGGAGATTTAGGATGGATATTAGGAGAAATTTCTTCCCCGAAAGGGTTGTTAAGCATTGGAAGAGGCTGCCCAGGGCAGTGGTGGAGTCGCCATCCCTGGAGGTGTTTAAAAGCCGGGCAGACGTGGTGCTGAGGGACATGGGTTAGTGGTGGTTTCTGTCAGCGTTAGGCTGATGGTTGGACTCAATGGTCTGAAAGGTCCCCTCTGACCTAGACGATTCTGTGATTCTATTGAATATGTGCTAACTACGGTTTTGATCATTTATATTCCAGCTGACTGTCAGTAAACATTTACAGGGAAGTGAAAAGCAGCTTCCTACTGGAAAGATGACCACTTCTGGTGGTAATTTTGGCAAAATCACAAGCAAGGGAAGTTTAGCTGGCCCAAACAGTAAGCGGTACCCTCACTGCTAGCTATGGTAGCATCTAATATTTTAAATTTCAGATCCACTGCTCGCACCCTGACAGATCACGTTACCCTTCCCACAGCCGTTCCAGGCTAACTCGAGACAAAAGAGTGTGTCTGAATCACAAACTGAGCCATGGTCACATTTGCCTGATGACAGTCAGCTCCCTCTCACCTCGTGGTTTAACCGCAAAGCAATTCCTTGTTTCAGGATTTTGCTCCAAAAAAGGCCGTTTATTTCCAAGGGGACTAAGTATTTATTCCTCCGCGGGCAGGGAGTGTATAGCGTAAAGACAGAGCACAGCAAAGCCTGATATATAAAGCAGGGCAGCTTACTTAATTATCTTAAAGCAATAATCATTTTTCATGGGATAATAAAACCATTTCTTGATAATGCTTCTGACTTGTCAGCGAGTTTTCCTTTGGCATTTTGACAGAAACAACTTGAGAAAAGGGTTGATTGCGAAAAAATGTAGTGTGATTTTACAGATGCTCGTGAAAGGTATTTCCTGTAGAGGAGGTTACGTAGAAAACGTCCTGGATGTATTTATACAAGGAAGTTAACAGGAGGCTGGTATCGTCGGTGCAGTGAGTGGGAGCGACTGAAAGAGAAATAATCGATGATGAAGGTTGAATGCGATGCAGTAAAACAAGGAAAATGACTGGAAAGCCAAAAAAAAAAAGTCAAAATCACGGCTAGGAAGAGGGCAGAGGGAAAGCAGTCTAAGGGTTAAGGTAGGGGAGGAGGTACTTAACCGGTGTCCGGGCCGTCTAGTGGAGAAATCTAGTTTAAGGAGTTAACAGAGAACTTTCAAAGTGGGGGGGGGTTGTGGTTTGGTGTTTTTTTTTTTTTTTAGCTTTTAATAATTTTCATGTAGAAACTGTTTAGGATTTGGATGGGGCTTCAAGATTTTTCTGTCAGCTGTCATCAACCTACCCATTTTGAACAGGAAATGAAACTTTGCCATCTTGTTTCAAAGCTGTGCTGTAATACAGTCGGAACGGTTCCCTAAATCCTTGGCTCTGCCAGAAAGCACCCTCAGTGCCTCCCGGTCGCTCTGTAGCCAGCCCGGAGAAATAACCCAACTCAGGAAGCACCTGGCGTCCTCCGGTTGGGAGCAGGTGGGGCTACATTGAAAAGTTTTAACGAGAAACACGCGACATTCTGATTTTAGAAGCCACGGAGGCAGACATCCCAAACAGATCATCTGGGGGGTTTTGTTTGGTTGGGGGACTTTGTTTTTAGCAACTCCGGATTCACTTGAAGAATGGAAGACGCAAGGGAAGAGATTCATTTTCCTTTATCTATTTATATATTGATATAACCACCCCATGTTTCAGCGAGTTGCCTGGAATTTACACATATTGACATTGAAACCACGTGAAGAGCTCGCGTACCGTTTCCAAAATGGAATGCATGCATACAGGTTTTGTCCTGTTAAATGACATATTAAGCTATAAACGTTATTGAAACTGTGGACTAAGAATATTTATAAGTTGAACGGCAGTCCGTAGGCCTTCTTTAGGCGAGAAACGGGTCTTGTGCCCCCAGAGTGGTTATTTAGGACTGGAGTGATAATGGAGTTATAGAATCGTAGAATCATCTAGGTTGCAAGGGACCTTTCAGGAACCATCAACCCAACACTGCTAAAGCCACCACTACCCCATGTCCCTCAGCACCACGTCTGCCCGGCTTTTAAATCCCTCCGGGGATGGTGATTCCACCACTGTCCTGGGCAGCCTCTTCCAATGCTTGACAGCCCTTTCGGTGGAGAAATTTTTACTAATATCTGGTAATATCCTCTATCAGAGTTGGTACTGAAAGGTTCAGATGCTCCGTTGGATGATTCAAAGCAAAATCCAACGGTTTGGTAAAATCCAAAAATCCAGGTGAATAACCGCTGCTTCATCAAAAATGAAATATCTAGTTGTCTTAGTAGATACTTCACTTTTGATTAAACTTAACCAATACGGGTTGCAAATTAAAAGCGATCATCTGGACGCATTGGAGCCAGTGGCAAAGATGAGCTGGTTTTAATCCTCTCCCAAAGCCTCTAGGAATGGGAGAGTAATTTAAGAAAGTGTTTGAAGCGCGGTCTTGCTGTAGATTTCGTTGTCTTCAAGGAACGTGGGAGGTGGCTTAGAAGAAGGCAAAACATGTTATAGTGACCATCAAGAAGGCAAAACTTGTTATAATGGTCATCTTCTGGTGGAGACTGTGAGGACTGATGTGGTGTCTCATACGTTCAACGGCAGGAGAAAACACTTCTGAGTGACTAAACTTGTAAAAGAGGTAGAAGAATTCTAAGAAGGAGATAAGACCCAAAATAGCACAAGCCCAGTAAGCGTAAGGTGGAAAATGTCGCACTGAAATTGAAGCGTAATTAAATCCTAAAAGAAGTTATTGGAAAAGTGGCTTCTAATCTATTATTTTTTGCGCATCTCAGTGTCACCCCAGAGGGAAGCAAACCTGGTAAGAGTTTTTACAGAACTGAGACGGTTTCCATAGGGTACGGCTGCCAAGTTGTGAGTTGCTTTTTATTTTTTCAGCTTCAAAAGCTTTGCTTCTCTCTTCCAACCTAAGTCCATTCGGTGCTGGTGGAGGTGTTTGCTGGGATGGATTGATGGAGGTGAGGAGCTGGTCATCAGTTGTCGTAGCCTATGTGGGCAGTGGCTGTTGGAGCTGTACTTTTGGCACATTCTTTAGAAAGCTGTCTTGCCTTGGGATCCCTTCCTGCAGTGGAATTCTGGGATGGTGCTGGTGAGCCTTTACTGGTGCTGGGGTTCACAGCGCACCTCAAAAGGCAACACGCAACGTTGACTTTCAGCTCCTTTTGAGGGGTCAGTGACTAGCTCAGGGCTCCACCAGCAACGAATGGGGTGTGCAACTGGTATGGAGAGGGAGAACTCCTCCGGAGCTGAGAAGCTCAACATGAGCTGGCAACGTGTGCTGGCAGCCCAGAAACCCCCCCACAGCCTGGGCTGCATCCCCAGCAGCGTGGGCAGCAGGGCGAGGAGGGGGATTCTGCCCCTCTGCTCCACTCGGGGGAGACCCCCCTGCAGTGCTGCCTCCAGCTCTGGGGCCTCAGCACAGGAGAGACACGGAGCTGTTGGAGCGGGGCCAGAGGAGGCCCCGGAGATGCTGGGAGGGCTGGAGCCCCTCTGCTGGGAGGACGGGCTGAGAGAGCTGGGGGGGTTCAGCCTGGAGAAGAGAAGGCTCCACGGAGACCTTGGAGCCCCTTCCAGCCCCTCAAGGGGCTCCAGGAAAGCTGGGGAGGGACTCTGGATGAGGGAGGGGAGCCATGGGACGAGGGGGAATGGCTTCACACTGCAAGAGGGGAGATGGAGCTGAGATCTTGGGAAGAAATTCTTGGCTGTGAGGGTGGTGAGCCCCTGGCCCAGGTTGCCCAGAGAAGCTGTGGCTGCCCCATCCCTGGAGGGGTGCAAGGCCAGGTTGGACGGGGCTTGGAGCAACCTGGTCTGGTGGGAGGTGTCCCTGCCCAGGGCAGGGAGCTGGAACTGGGTGGTCTTTAAGGTCCCTTCCAACCCAAACCATTGTGTGATTCCCTGTGAGTGGCTCAGCAGGGAAGTGAACAGAGCTGATCTGTGTGCCATTGGAATTAGGCCACAGAAGGACATTAGGAGGCAAGAAATTCCTATTTAGCATTTAGAAATTGATGGGAAGATAATTGATTGGAAATCTGTCCGAAAAGCTCAGTCAAGGGAGGAGGAGGAGGGGGAATCCTGCAATATGATTTGTCTACCTGCTAGTTTTCATACAGGAAAAAAAGAATAAATCCCGTCTGTTCCAGTTGTTATCTCTGCTAAAAAGGCTTTATAGCTGGGATAAACCCCCGTGTCATGGAAGGGAAGCAAATATTCCCTACCAGCAGGTTCATCAGTTCCCTAGTTCATTAGATCCCTAATGCTCGATGATGGACGAACTGGAACAGCGTAGTCCAGCTGAACAAGGATATTTTGTAATGTTTTACAAATTATTGAAGCACTAGAGTAACTACTCATAGGATTTGAACGCTAATTAAAAGAAATAAGGTCTCTCTGGTATGCCCGGCGTTGCTCGTTGTTAATGGGAAGAACCTGTTGTAGTGCAACTGGTTCGTCACAACCCCGTCTGCTGGTCTGCAGAACCCCTCGGTGGCAGCATCGTCGGGACACACCGAGCAGCACCCTGCAATTAGTACCTTTAAAAAATCTTAATGGAATTCAAAAACTTCAGAAAAGTTTAAATACTGAGGTTCAAGGGCGCTAATCTCATGTAACTCCAAGTTACGGCAGCTGAAAATGACCTAAAGGTACTGGAACAAAATTGTTCTGAACGAATCGTGACAATATCCTGATTTTGGGGTGCCTAAATTTATTTGGTGAAGGTACTTTAGACTGAAGGATAAAACCAGGTACGTGGAGAGAGGTAGAAATCAAGTTTCTAGTTCAAGCTGAAGAATATTAGAAATAAAATTTTTCAACGCTCCTATCAATCAGATTGCTCAGTGGTTTATATTAGACCTTAGATATAATAATTTAATTTAATAGATGAGAACTCAGTTTAATAAAAGAGAAATTAAAAAAGATATGGAGTCCTAAGAAAAAGGTGGATAGAAGGAAGACGGCCAATCCGAGTGAGAAGATCTTTTTTTCTCAGTAAAATCTTCACAAATATTTATGACTGTGTATACCCAAATAATCTTAACGAGTTTTAATAGCTGAGCCCCTTCTGCTTCGCTCTTCTCAACGGGCATTGATTGTATTGGATTATTATAGTGTATTTTTATGGTATCCATATGTGATTTCAGGGATGCAATTTTAAATTACATTTAAATGAAATTTAAACTAAATCTAAATTCTGTGTATCGACATTCACATTTAGCACAGACCCTGCCGTCTAGCTGGGTCCAGCAGCCCCATTTCAAATGTGAAAGGGGATATCTGAAATAATGTTCATCAAATTAACCTTGGTGAAAGTCTCGATTTATTTAGTAGCAAAGGCTAGGTATTAAAGATAACCTTGTATCAAAGAAATCCCAAGCCTACCAGATTCTTGGAGCATCTCTTCCCATGTGATTTAAACGTTGCTTGCGCTTTACTGTGTATTGTCATTAGGACATCTGAGCAGTATTATTGGGAAATTAAGTGGGAAATTAAGTAGTTTTTAAAAAAGGTTTGATTATTAATCATAGAGCGTGCAGCACTGCTGAAATACGTTTGAAGAGAAGCTCACGTTAATGCAGTTAACATCTTTGTCGGTGACACGGATGTGGGATTGAGTGCACCCTCAGCAAGCTTGCCGACGACACCAAGCTGTGTGGGGCGGTCAGCATGCTGGAGGGAAGGGATGCCATCCTGGACAGGCTGGAGAGGTGGGCCTGTGCGAACCTCATGAAGTTCAACCAGGCCAAGTGCAAGATCTTGCACCTGGGTCACAGCAATCCCAAGCACAAATCCACGATGGGCAGAGAATGGCTTGAAAGCAGCCCTGAGGAGAAGGACTTGGGGGTGCTGGTGGAAGAGAAGCTCAACATGAGCCATCAACGTGCGCTGGCAGCCCAGAAACCCCCCCGCAGCCTGGGCTGCATCCCCAGCAGTGTGGGCAGCAGGGTGAGGGGGGGGATTCTGCCCCTCTGCTCCGCTCGGGGGAGACCCCCCTGCAGTGCTGCCTCCAGCTCTGGGGCCTCAGCACAAGAAGGACATGGACCTGTTGGAACGGGTCCAGCGGAGGGCCACGAAGATGATCAGAGGGCTGGAGCCCCTCTGCTGGGAGGACGGGCTGAGAGAGTTGGGGGGGTTCAGCCTGGAGAAGAGAAGGCTCCACGGAGACCTTGGAGCCCCTTCCAGCCCCTCAAGGGGCTCCAGGAAAGCTGGGGAGGGACTCTGGATGAGGGAGGGGAGCCATGGGATGAGGGGGAAGGGTTTTCCACTGCAAGAGGGGAGATTGAGCTGAGATCTTGGGCAGAAATTCTTGGCTGTGAGGGTGGTGAGCCCCTGGCCCAGGTTGCCCAGAGAAGCTGTGGCTGCCCCATCCCTGGAGGGGTTCAAGGCCAGGTTGGACGGGGCTTGGAGCAACCTGGTCTGGTGGGAGGTGTCCCTGCCTAGGGCAGGGGGGTGGGATTGGATGATCTTTAAGGTCCCTTCCAACCCAAACTATTCTGTGATTCTATAGTTATGCTCCTCAGAGATGTTATGAGAATAAATGTATAGATTTAAATATAAATATATAAATAAATATATAAATATATAAATAAACATAAATATGTTTCCAGTCAGGCCATGCTGAAGAAGTGATTTAATTCAAAGATAATGCAACACCACTGGATCCCATTTTATTCACTTTTCTGCTTATTTTTATTACCCATCACTGTTGTGTATCCAAGAGTAAAAGCTTATAAAATACTGTCAGCTTCTGGAGAAAATGGTGCAACCAATGAACCCGTCAATTCTTATTTAGGAGTGCGGTTTGTAATGGTTTTTTTTGTGCCCGGCTTCGTGTTGGAGGGGGGGAGTCTGTTTAAAAGGGACAAACCTTTCACAGTGTTTTTAATTACAGACTTCAGCCTAAAATTCTCTCTCTCCTCACCCACCGATGCTTTTAAGGAGTGCGCGCATCAATTGTGAGTGTGATTCCCCTGGGAATAAATGAGAATGGACTACTAAAAGTAATAAAGCGTAATTGGCACGTGGAATTCCCGAGCGATATTTGGGAAACAGGGATTAACCTTCTGTGCTGCGACGCAGCTGCTGTACCTTTGGCATCCCCCTGTCGTGTTTTTTCCTTTATTGCTCACGATAATTTCTTTCATTGTTCTCCAATTCTATAATTATGACGGTAATAGCAGTACTGTGACTCTGAGCCGTTTTCCTTTTAAGAACATGTTGCTCATTTGTGTGGATTACAAAAAATTCCTAAAAATAGTTTCACTTGGTTTGGTCCTTAAATTTTAGTATGACTGGTAAAAAGTGCTTAGTAATCCTTTAATAGAGTGTCTTTTCAGGAACCGGGGGTTTGCTGTGTGAAATATGCTCTGCCCTTTTCATCTTGGTTAATTAATGGACATTTTAATATAAAATTTAAAAAGCGTATTTGAATTTGAATTCAAAAAATGTCTTCCTTATCCTGAAATGTTGTCTTGTGGATTGGACGGTGGGACGTTACATTTGTAGGACCGCGTCAAACTGCCGGTTATGTCTCTTTGGCGTGATAAGAATCTGAAACGCTCAGTAATAGATAAAATGAAATTTTGAATATTGCAATGTCGCCATCACCTACACCTATTCTGAGGGCGTCTTTTGAAAAGCCTGTTCCCTAATAGTGACAGGGAACTTTAAACCCATGGCAGAAAAAAAACCCCCAAACATATGGAAGCGATAAATCCAAATAGCAAATGGGAGCAACAGCCTGCGCTGGAGCAGAAAAGTTTTTGTTCGACAGATTTAATTGGGGATGTAGATGAAAAGCACACGGGACGAAAAAATTAACTGCTGTAAAAACGATAATACAGAGATTGAATATACTGAACAACAACTGAAAACAGCAGCAGCAAAATAGATGGTTAAAAAAATGGAGGGATGCAAAAGAGAAAATAAAAGGTCACGAGGAATGCGTATGATCAGTATCTGATTTCTTGTTTTACACTTTTTTATGCATTTTATCCGCCAAGGAGGTATTTTAAACTATTAAGAAACATGGGATTTGGCGTGAAATGCATTTTCACACTCACATTTGAGTCACTTTAAGGTTTCTGTTCTTTAGTCTATACTTTTGTAGAACATAGAACGTTTTGAGACTTAGAATCATAGAATGTGTTGGGTTGGAAGGGACCTTTAAAGGCCATCCAGTCCAACCCCCCTGCATTAAGCAGGGACATCTTCAACTAGACCAGGTTGCTCAGAGTCTCATCAAGCCCGGCCTTGAATGTCTCCTGGGATGGGGCCTCCACCACCTCTCTGGGCAACCTGTTCCGGTGTCTCACCACCCTCAGTGTAAAGAACTTCTTCCTAATGTCTGATCTAAACCTGCCCTGCTCTACTTTAAAGCCACTGCCCCTCGTCCTGTCACTCCATGCCCTCGCAAACAGCCCCTCCCCAGCTTTCTTGTAGGCCCCCTTCAGGGACTGGAAGGGGCTCTAAGGTCTCCCCGGAGCCTTCTCTTCTCCAGGCTGAACACCCCCAGCTCTCTCAGCCTGTCCTCACAGCAGAGGGGCTCCAGCCCTTTGATCATCTTTGTGGCCTCCAACAGGTCCATGTCCTGCTTGTGCTGAGGGCTCCAGAGCTGGACGTGGTATTCCAGGACACTTATCCAGAAGAGCCAGTGTGTCTGAGTCAGGCTGTTTCATTTTCAGTAGGAAGGCTTCTGCGGGGACTTGCTGGTCAATCCACACCTGTGACACCGTGGATCTCTGCAGTAAGGAAAAATTTCAAGAGCTTTCTTGGAGATGAGTCTGTGTTTGTGTGCGATTAACTCCTGTAGGAGCTGAGAATCGTCGTGGTTCTAACCCATGCTCGGGCAAAGTACATTTCCTGAACCCACCTTCTAAATTATGTAAAATATATATTTATTTTCTTTTTAAACTGAGCAACAAAATAATTCATTGTTGGGTACGTTTTCCTACTGAAGAAAAAATAAAGAATCCAGCTGCAACTGTCAGACATAGCACACGCTCCACTGCCGTTTGGCGATCGTGGTGATGGTGATGACGATGATGATGTGGTCAGCATAAGAATCCCGGAATAGCAGAAATCAATGGCAAAAGGCTGAACGAATTAAATATCCATTTTTGTGCATGAAGGAAGCCAAATGTTGTTGGCAGGAACAGTCTAGGTGCGGAGGTGACGTGGCAGTGACAGTCTGCCACGAAGCTGCCTTCTGAGTGTTGGATTCGAGCCAGAGCTGGTTTTTTTTTCCCCAAGAACGAGGAAGTACAAAAGCGAAGCTGATGGCGCCAGGGCAATTTAGTGAAAATGTGTCATGTCCGAAGAAGGATCGATCCCCTTGGGATTTATTCCAGTGCCACGAAAGAAAAAGCAAAATAGGTCCAAGAAGTCTTCGGAGATGATATTTAAAAACTTTAGCAAAAGTATGTGTATTTCTAGACTATAAAGAATCTGTTCTTATCTTCCATGGGTTTTTTTTAAGCTTTATACAGTAGAATTTTTGAAGGTCTGATTTTTCCATTGTTAGGGCAATCTTGCATCAGGGTATTCCCACTGATTTAAGTGGAATTATTCTTGAACTCTGAAGTGTTCGTTTAATGCTGTCTTCATTGGGTGACTCTCATGCCCTTGTGGGGGCCAAGAATTATTTATATTATTGATAGAAAAAATTTGCAAAAGAGACTTCCTTCGGTGCCTGTGGCCACCTACCCGTGGTCACCTGGGACAACTACAGGGCGCTGCCATGAGATCGGTGGGGGCAGATCTAGAAGGGCTACTTAATATCATCATTAATTTTGCTTATAATTGTTTTAAAGGGACATTGTGGATTCGGGCAGGGTGACGGGCATCTGCTGGCGGTCATTTCATGTTTTTTCTGGGCTCAGAATAGACTTCAGTGTACCGGCCACAAAGGTTTTGTCATTAAAAACAATGACCCTGCCTAAATTGTAAAGGAACAAAATGATGTGCAGAACAATCATCAAGTGACTAATGAAACCAAACAAAGAACTTGCAAACAAGCCCGAAACTATTGACACTAGAAAATACAAAGCTCTGGGGTAAGGGAAAGTGCAAAGTGTGTTTATGGGCGCTGAGCCGAAAGGCAGGCAAACAGAAGTCAGGGCACTTCTTGTCTTCTACTCTTTATTATCCTCATGTTGGCCATGATGAAAGCTCCTTCTCTACGCTGGGGGAAAAGATGAGGAAACTAAAATCGCTTCTCCAACCTTTGTTGATTTAACTCGACACTCTATACGTTTTTGCAGCCTTTTTCATCATATTCTCTTCCGACCTTTTGGTCTGCTTTTTTTATTTCCACTTGTTCCCAGATTTATTTATTTTTTTCATTTCTCCGCTCCTGAGCGGTATGGATATGTCCCTGCAATATCTCTCGCTTCCTCGTTCACAGCTGGCTGCTTAAGAATGTACTTCTGAAGAACATGCAGTCATGCAGGATGTTGATAGCAGAAAAAGAAAATAAAAAGGAACAGGAGAAGCTAATTAGTCTGACAGACAGCGACAGTAGAGTGAGACAGTCGTAAAAAGTCCTTAAAATTATTTTCTATCCTTCTATCCTATTTCTATCCTTCTGCAAGAAGGAGCAGAAGCCAGAGAGGTGGCAGACGGTCTTTCTGTAGGGTCTCTGGAGTTATTGGGCCAGAACCTTCTTCGTTTCAAGGAGACATGAACAGATTGGTGGCTGGGGAGGTAGAAGAGTTTGCTATAAGTGCAGTAAGGACTAGAAGAGTAAAAATGTCTGGGGGTTACTACCCTTTTTGTTTGTTTTGGCTGATACTTTGTGTTTGACAATGCTTGGTGTTCAAAGAAACTAAGTGCTGCAGGAGTTGAGGGCAACCGAGGTGCCCAGGACACTTGTCTGTCCACCTGTACTTCACAGTTGGTACCTACTGAAATGCTTCCAGAGTAGAGCTGAAGACGCCAGGTTACAGAGGAAGCCATCAAAAGCAGTTTTAATATGGGCTGAGGAGTTGGGGGAGTGCAGCCCGGAGAAGAGAAGGCTCCGGGGAGACCTTTGAGCCCCTTCCAGTCCCTCAAGGGTCTCCAGGAAAGCTGGGGAGGGACTCTGGATCAGGGATGGGAGCCATGGGACGAGGGGGAATGGCTTTAAACAAAAAGAGGAGAGATTCAGACTTGATCTAATGAAGAAATGTTTTACCCTGAGGGTGGTGAAACAATGGCCCAGGTTGCCCAGAGAGGTGGGAGATGCCCCATCCCTGGAGGTGTTCAAGGCCAGGTTCGACAGGGCTTTGAGCAACCTGGTCTGGTGGGAGGTGTCCCTGCCCAGGGCAGGGAGTTGGACTAGATCACCTTTAAAGGTCCCTTCCCACCCAAACTATGATTCCATCATTGAGAAATTCAAGTAAAAGTAGAGTGGTTTTGCTGCAGTATTTAATTTTTACAAAGTGTTGAAGGGACCAGCATGAGCAGAGCACCAATAATCTGCAAAGAAATGCACACCTTGGGTAAGGAACCAATGCTGGTGGAACCCTAGTGTTATTTCGAAAGCTCTTCCCTCTTTCCCTCCCGGGGAGCTGCATGACAACAGTCATCTACGAAAACGCAGGAATTTCAGTCCCATCCTCCTTTTTTACACTTGCTGCTTTGGAGTGCTCCCAGCTGTCGTAGCTCTGCGTTTTGAGTAGCACCCACCTGCCCCAAATTAACTGGAGTCTTTCCTCGCTCTGTCCAGGTGTGTCGCCTTTAGGATAGTTGTGTTTCCCTTCTGTAGAACCCCACTGAATTCCAGATGTTCTCAGGCAGTGTTCTAGTTCTCTAGCTAGTGTTACTTCACTGAGAGTAAGTTGGACCCTGACCTCACTATGAAGGAGGTTTGTCACTACAGAAGCTTTGGCTGTGCAGGTTTCTCCTGGGATATGGAGAATTTTTTGGCCTTAGCTTAGTACTGTTTTGCATGGGATGCAAACTGTGGGGCTGTGCTGCTGTCGTCTAACTTGAATTCTGAATTTCCAGAGCTAATCTTGGATGATCATAGAGTCACAGAATGGTTTGGGTTGGAAGGGACCTTAAAGATCATCCAGTTCCACCCCCCTGCCCTGGGCAGGGACACCTCCCACCAGCCCAGGTTGCCCCAAGCCCCGTCCAACCTGGCCTTGAACCCCTGCAGGGATGGGGCAGCCACAGCTTCTCTGGGCAACCTGGGCCAGGGGCTCACCGCCCTCACAGCCAAGAATTTCTGCCTCAGATCTCAGCTCAATCTCCCCTTTTGCAGTGGAAAACCCTTCCCCCTCGTCCCATGGCTCCCCTCCCTCATCCAGAGTCCCTCCCCAGCTTTCCTGTAGGCCCCCTTTAGGGACTGGAAGGGGCTCTAAGGTCTCCCCGGAGCCTTCTCTGCTGCAGGCTGAACCCCCCCAGCTCTCTCAGCCTGTCCTCCCAGCAGAAGGGCTCCAGCCCTCCCAGCATCTCCGGGGCCTCCTCTGGTCCCGCTCCAACAGCTCCGTGTCTCTCCTGTCCTTTCTCCTTGAAGGCTGAGAAAATCCAGTACTAACTTTTTGATCCAGCAGAGAGGGTAGGGTTTTGTTCTCAGCTTTTCTCTGCGGCTTTCTCTTCTTTCACGTACGGTTTAGCGGAAAAAGAGGATTTTTATCAAACGCTGAGCCGGTACAGGCAGCAGGCTTCCCGTCATTTTTAAGTCAGGCGTCACACTTCAACCTCGTGATGGGTGCAGACGCTGTGCAATTGTTCCTCCAGGATTGCGACGACTGAGAACTGCAGGAACTCACACTAGTTTTATGTCAGCAGATAGAGGGTTGCTGCAGGTGAGTGGTTCAGGGACACTTCTCTCGCTTTGATCTTGGGTTTGTGTGTAATTTAGATCTAGAAGTCGCGTTTTGTTGACAAATACTCAGAGACTTGATTTACTTTTATGTTCGTTGCCTTGATGGAGGAGAAGGGTATTTCAGCAGTGACAAATACTGCGGTGATGGAAGAATTTAAAAAGACTTAAAGAAAAGCGGGTCCTCTTCTGTGTTAGGAGAAATTGGTGCCTAGAATAAATTATTATGAGGAATCAGCATTTTTAAGGGAAAATCACCGTGGAATGTAACCGTTAATTGAAAAGGATGGGTTTTCCTGACCTTCCTTCCTTTCTTCTCCCAACGTCCTTGGGAAATGCGTGTCACTGATCCAAATACTGCTGAGTTGGGCAAAGCCAGCTGATTCAAGTTGTTGACTTTATTACTTCTGAGTTTTAGGCGAGTTTTTAAAACACTCTGTCCTTCACTGTCAAATAATCTGAGATCCATTGCCACACTTGGGATAAAATAGATCCGAACTACTTTTGTTTTAACCTCTCGGAGACCCAGAAGGATGCTTAAGCTAATAGTAAAAACTCCTGTTAACAATTTAGCTATTATTGTAACTTTCCTTTCGATGTTCCTTTTTATATTCGGAGGTATTTGCATATAAAAATTAAAACGCTTGGGGTCTCATTTGCCAAAATCATTCAACTGAAAATTCCCAGACTGCATCATCCGTGAGATCGCACTGTTTATTTAATGGATTATAGGCATAAGTTTTAAACACAAGCACTCAAAAAGCTTCCCTCAGCATGCGTTGCTAGGTAATTCATATTGTTATTTTTTAATGTTAAGTAAGACAAAGTTTAGAGTAGTGTTACAGAAAATACGGGGTGAAAAATAGAGTCCCTGGTCTTAATGGGTTACAGGTTGTTTTCGGAACAGACCAGATGAGGGATAGATAAAACAGGGTTTCTAATGGAAATGAGAATAAGGTGGTGTAAGAATTAGGTTTTAATTTTTAATAGGCCACCAAAAATAAAGAGAAGGCGCCTGCGATACGGATCTCCCTTTTTATTTGAGGGGTTGGCTTTGATTACTACGCAGGAAAGTATGTCGCATTCCCGTGATGCAACCCCATTGACTTCATAGAATCATAGAATCGTTAGGGCTGGAAGGGACCTTAAAGATCATCTAGTTCCAACCCCCTGCTTCGTGGAAAACTATCACTCCGCAAACACAATGATTTTTGTTCACTTCATTTAAAACTTTCCCTTATCTTTTCATTTTCCGCCTGTCGTGCGGGTGGGGCAGGGTCAGGTCTAATTTTGATCTGTTCCCTCCACCCATGTAAGGAAATTCTTGGCCTTCAACATCAGCTCTATTGTTTCCGGCAAAGTGGTGGCAGCTTACGAAGCGTTTGTCAAGGTTTTTAATGCTGGGCGTAGGCAAAATTAACACAGGTAGAGTGTTGAGTTGCATCAACTCAAGAAAAGGTGGACGTTTACAAATGAAAACGTCATTTGATCCGCGATGGTTGTCTTATTGAAAGAGTGGGGTTCCAGGGAGGGTTAGGGCGTTCAAAAATATCTAAACATATAAGTGCTAGTGTTTAAAAATATGAAATTATTTCTAGGCAGTGGTGATTCAGATGAGATTAGTGTAAGTTAGTTGATGAAAACCCACATGGTGTTGTAAGTGTGGTTTTAATTGCGGGTTTTTAACTTAGTACTGTAGGGTCCAGGTTTTGGTACCCGGTGGATTCAGATCCCTAAATGGGAGGTTTAATTCAAACACTTGAGTTTAAACTGTAAAAATATCACGCAGAGCTTCAGCACAGCTTAGCAGTTTCTGTGCAAGACAGACGTGAGTAGAATAACAGGAATATTTCACAAATAAATGAGAGAAAATGGAAGACCCGCCTTGGTGCCTTTCCACGATTCTGGTCTTGCGTTACGCACGGGTCAAATAATTTCCTTGTTTTTTCTTTGGGATCTGAGAAGGAGTGAGTCTTTTAAAATAAAAAAAATGCAAGTAGTTTAGCCTGTTCTCTGTCTTCTCCAAGAAATTGAAGTGGTAATTTTTAGATAAGTGGGACTATACCTGTAAATGCTCTAGTGAAGAGACCTCAAAGTTGCATGAAGGAAAGCGATACGTTCAGCACTGTCTTTTCTACTTCGTGTGTTATCAGCAGAGATTAAGAACGATGGCCCAAAGGCACTAACAATATCTGAAGTAGTTTTATTTGTGTCTTTGCCTTTGAGGAAATCTCAATGAATGAATAAAGCTGGTGCATATGAGAGTAGAGTAGAGTAGAGTAGAGTAGAGTAGAGTAGAGTAGAGTAGAGGAACGGAACAGAACAGAATAGAATAAAATAAAATAGAATAGAATAGGAGTTAGTTCCTAAAATGTTAAATATAATCCCTTGAATTAAAAAAGGAAAACCTTCTCAAAATGATGATCAAAATTGGGAGTGAAATTTTGTTCCTCGGAAAACTATGTTATGTCATACTTGAAACTTTATGTTGAAATCAGAAAAATGTGCTCGCCACCCCCACCATGTCATTTTATTGATTTGAATTAACGTATAGGGGTTTTTATAAAAATACACTTTAATTTGGTTGTGTATCCGTTGCCTTAGTTAACAGATTCAATTTTTGTCAGGCCTAATTTCAGCCATTATCTGCTAAAGCTTGGGCTCAGGTGGAGAAATAGTTTTTTACCTTTAGTATGACAATTTCACTCTAAAGAAATTATTTCTTAAAAAACATTGGCTTTTTTCCTATCCTTGGAAATGGTAATTCCGCGATACTTAACTTCATATTATCATAGTTTTAATGTCGGGTTTGTTAAAAAAAAAACAAAACTTAAATCTTGATTTTCTTTTGAGGCTGGAAAAAAGACAGGTTTTTCAGTCTAATGGTAATACAGTAAGTGATTTAGTAATCTTCTGAGATTCAGAACGAGAACAAAAGCCATTGTAGTGAAATAACGTCTGTTGGGGTTTTTTGATTTTATTTTTTGGGCTTTTTTTTTTTCAGTTTCCTCTTCCAAGTTGAGCGATCAGAAATTTTGAAAAGACTTTTTCTTTCAAACCTAAATTGGAGTGTTCGGTGGTTCGGGTCAGAGTGTTTGTCAGGAAATGAGATTCAGATTCGGTATTACAAAATCCCACATGAATATTAATCTATTATTGTATAGTTCAGCAAACTCACATCTTTTGTTTTAGTATTAACATATCCAGCTTGATAGAATAATTGTCATTTTATAGAATGAATAGCTACATTATCATTGAAAGCAATTTGTACCCAACCAACTCTCTCGTCCTGTAACTGATGGGATGGAATTGTTGCTTTTTCTGTGCAACGCTGAGTTTTTTAGCGGGTGCTGGAGCTGTGGGTTTTCCTTGGCTGAGAAATGTGCCCGTGTCGCATCGCGCCGCCTTTAATAACGGCGATTCCGGCAGCTCTCGGCGATATTTAAGAACTTTATATTGAAACTGCTTTTAATTAATGAAAGGAAAAAGGCAGTTTTCACACGCTGACAGATTTGTACGCTTCCTTACGTTTTGCCATGCTTTGCTTTGGTGTTCTTTCCTATGTATCTTATCTATCGCACTGGGAGGGTACTTTGACATCGCAGCACGACGCTTCAGAGCTGTGGTCATTGCAAGAGGAGCGAGGGAAAAATGAAATTGAAGATTATATATCTTTTTATATTCTTAGAACTATAGAATACAGCTGTAGAGAGAAAAGTTTCATTCCTAGGGCTCGGTAGATAAGAGTTGCAGAGAATAAAAACATGTTGAGTTGAGATGGGTTTCATCTCACCCAGCTTTCTGTGACCGAGGTAGACATCTAAGCTAATTGTCTGGGTGCTATTAATGGGCAGTGAAGAGGAAGAGGCACTTTGCATGCTGCGTTTCATCTGACCTGTTTTAGCCATCTATCTTAGAGGGAGATGAATCGCACCCCAGCAGTCCCAGCTTCTCTCCATTGACTCAAAAAAGGACCTAGAGTGACAAATTCCGGCGCAGAAGTCTGAAGTTAAACGACGTGAATCCCTCCTGCTGGGTTGAACACCAAGCGAACATACGGGCTTGATACGAAGGCAGGGGGATTGAACTGAAATACTGCTTTCTAGCACACTGGAATTAAAAATATCAGAGCTGCTTTGCAGACTGAGCATTTATAATTGCTTTGTCAAGTAGAGAGTTTGCTCTCTACAACTCCCTGAAAGGAGGGGGTAGCCAGGGGGGGTCGGGCTCTTCTCCCAAGGAACAGGCCCTGGGACAAGAGAAAACAGCCTCAAGTTGCCCCAGGGGAGGTTTAGGATGGATATTAGGAGAAATTTCTTCCCTGAAAGGGTTGTCAAGCATTGGAAGAGGCTGCCCAGGGCAGTGGTGGAGTCGCCATCCCTGGAGGGATTTAAAAGCCGGGCAGACATTGATTCTGTTGGGGCAGAAACCATTTCTTAAGGCTTGTGCGATTTCACCTTTCCCCCCTCCCTGACTTTTCAAAATGATTGAAATAATCAAATGCAGTTTTATATGGCAACGCGCCCTTGAATCAGTTGAGATCTGAAATACACTGTTTCAATGAATCTACTATTTCAATGATTACCTGTGAAACCTGGTATACACTATTTAAATGCGTATTTGTGAAATTTAAATGAAATCGTCAGTCACTTGCAAAGTCAGACAGGTATAATACAGAACGTGCATTAAACCTACGTGTGACCTAGGCCATGAGATGTGGGTTTATGGCTCTGGTTGCAACAGGGCTTTTGAGTAGGAGCTTTGATGTCGTACGGACATTTTTGTTACGTATTTGGCAATTCTGTGCACCGAAGAGGTGTGTTGTGCTTACGCAGAATGGCTGGTATTGATTAGCAGGTTTTAATTAGCAAATAGCTGTGTATCTGAAGCATACAGATGTTGAGTGTCTTGGTAATGTCATTTGGAGTGTGGTCCAGTGGCTCAAGGAGTGCTCTGCCTGCTCCAAGCCCCGTATCCTTGAGGTGACCAGGTCGCTTCCTTGGCATAAAAGCCATTTCCCTGAGCGTATTCCCTTATCCCGGCCTGACCTCACTGTTCCGCTGTGGCCGCGTTACACAACTGGATGAAAATCATTTATTATAACGCGACATTGTTACGGTGCTCTGTGGTGCCACCTAATGGAAATAAAGCACGGCCATTCCTCCTTGTCAACAGTGAAGGATGTCCTCTTGTCACCATCCAGTCTGATTTTTATAGGTGAATATGTGTTAAAAGAAATTATGCGGGCATCTTACAAACCTAGACGTGAATATTAATAAATCCTATTCCAAAGTACGTATCGCTTTTCTTAATTTCTTTCTGAATTTCCTCTAATTCTTTCCCTCATACAGGCTCTTGACGGCAATGTATATGATCACCTGAAGGATTATTTAATGGCATTCAGCAGGACTGAGCTAGAGACATGCCAAGCTGTACAAAACACCTTCCAGTTTTTACTGGAGACTTCCAGCAGGGTAAGTTTTAACTGAATGAACCATTGTAACCGAATCCTTACAGCACATAGAGGTTCCCAGGCTTAAGATTGGCTTCCAAAAGAATGACAGAACGGAATGGTTATTATTTTTGGTTCCTCATGAGTGGTATTGGGTTAAAAGAAACTAGGCGGTTTTCTTGGGGAGAATTTTTCCTGTTGCCACCCAGATTGCATTCTCATGAGCGCGTTTACACGGTACCAGATCTTCAGAGAACAGCAATCAAGAGACGTTCCGTTATGTTCATTCTGCATGTTTGGGAAGAGAAATCGCAGCTGAGTTCTGCGCTGGGTAATCTGGAACCGCGTTAGTCATCCGTCCCAGTAACGCCCTGTGAAACTCTTTGGATCGTTTCTTAATAATTGACTGTCAACTTAAAAACCAAAGTATTGCGGCGTTTTCTCCCTGGAATGGAGAATGGCAAACACAGAAAACAGATTTGAGTCTTGTCATAGACGTGGTTTGTTTGCTCTGTCGAGCAGCCAGAATCAGGAATACGCGATCGCTTCCGGGGTAATTTTGATACTTAAATAATTCATCTGCTGGGCTAAAAAATAATAATAATTGCCGTTGAGCTCAAACGAGCTGCTCTGGGGCTGTCATAATATTCCTTTATAAGCATACCTTAGCCACCCGCACAGAAGCAGAACTCATTTATGCTGGGACTTAATGTAGAAACAACATATTTAACACATTCCTTATTCACCTGCGAGGGTGCTAACTCACACCTTACTAGATACAAAGTGAGTGGATTAAAAATCGGCTTCACGCTAGCCCGTCTTTGAATTTCCTTGGCAGCAGCGGGAAAGATAATGAAAATAGCATTTTTTATCTTCTGTTGGAAAAGGACTTTCACTAATTTACCTTGGCCTGTTATCATTCAGGTCGGTTGCATCCAGTGCTCAGCAGCACCGGTTTTCTTGCAGTTCAAGAATGCAGAGCAGAAAAATTTGTATTATGTGACTACTGAAAACGTGCGTCTTGCTCTGAAATACTAAACACATCAATCGGTGGCTCATTCCACAGACGCAGGCTTTGCGCAGCCTTTCTTTGGAATTTTAAGTTAACTTACTTCCTGTAAGTCCACGTTGCAGGAATTGGCTCAGACAGGGGAGGTGAATCCGGAGTCGAAACTGGGTATCAAAAGCTGTGCGTGTGTTTCAGAAGCAGCTCAGGTGTTAAACGTGTAACAGATTTGTTAGCAATTTAGTAATTTGGAATAAAACCCAGCTTGCCATCAAAGCAAAGATTTTAAATATTTATTGTGGGGTTTTTTTTTATGCTTCACCTGTTCTTTGTTAGTTTTAAGATCAGAAGCTTGCCAAGCTACGCTTAGAAAAGGCGCTTCAGATCATTGGTAGAAACGCTTTAGTTTTTCCAGCTGAGCTGTATTGCTGTTTACAGGATGGAATTAAATTATAGTTGTGTTAGAATGAGACAAGTTGCTTGAGCGCGGGAGAGCCGGAGGGGGCTGCTCCAGGTGGGCAGGGCTGTGTTGTATCCGGCTGCCTAGGGGATAGTTGGTCACCTAATGCTAATGCAGATGGAGGGAAACATCTCCAAAACAAGTTTTTCTGTATAAAATGAAGGTTTTTCACAATTTGTCATAGCATCGTTTGTTGGAGCTTTGGAGGTTTTATTACTGTGAGGTTGGGATGACTCATGGCGTTCCTCTGGCACAAAAGTGGTCATAGAATCACAGAGTGGTTTGGGTTGGAAGGGACCTTAAAGATCTCCCAGTTCCAACCCCCCTGCCCTGGGCAGGGACATCTCCAACCAGCCCAGGTTGCTCCAAGCCCCGTCCAGCCTGGCCTTGAACCCCTCCAGGGATGGGGCAGCCACAGCTTCTCTGGGCAACCTGGGCCAGGGGCTCACCACCCTCACAGCCAAGAATTTCTGCCTCAGATCTCAGCTCAATCTCCCCTCTTTCAGTGGAAAACCCTTCCCCCTCGTCCCATGGCTCCCCTCCCTCATCCAGAGTCCCTCCCCAGCTTTCCTGGAGCCCCTTGAGGGACTTTCAGTTTGAAGCCATCACCCCTTGCCCTATCACTACATGATCTGTGGGCTGGAGCCCCTCTGCTGGGAGGACGGGCTGAGAGAGTTGGGGGGTTCAGCCTGGAGAAGAGAAGGCTCCGCGGAGACCTTGGAGCCCCTTCCAGTCCCTCAAGGGGCTCCAGGAAAGCTGGGGAGGGACTCTGGATGAGGGAGGGGAGCCATGGGACGAGGGGGAAGGGTTTTCCACTGCAAGAGGGGAGATTGAGCTGAGATCTGAGGCAGAAATTCTTGGCTGTGAGGGTGGTGAGCCCCTGGCCCAGGTTGCCCAGAGAAGCTGTGGCTGCCCCATCCCTGGAGGGGTTCAAGGCCAGGTTGGACGGGGCTTGGAGCAACCTGGTCTGGTGGGAGGTGTCCCTGCCCAGGGCAGGGTGGTGGAACTGGATGATCTTTAATGTCCCTTCCAACCCAAACCATTCTGTGATTCTATGAAATATTACCCTCTGACGCTGAACATATGAAAAATGCAATTTAACTTCCTTTTCAATTGAACAGTCTTATTCAAGACTTGTACTTGCACTTCTCTTTTGGAGAAAATATGATTTTTTTTGGAACATTTTCTGAAATTCCATTTGCTCTTTTGAATAACATTTCTGTGATGTTTCTGGTAAGGACCTTCACCGTCCTAGGGCAAATAAGTTCATTTGTGCCCATTTCTGACTATGCCTTCATTCTGCATATGCTATGTATTTAATGCTTGATTTCAGGTCTATTTTAACATGTCTATTGACATTGACTTCATAAAGAAACTGCCTGGGAACATTGACTTGATTTCTGAATTGCAGGAAATCCAGTCGGAAAAGTTGCTGCTTAATCCTGAAAATACTGTGTTGCTTTGGAGTCTTTTGATTTTCATTTTAACAATTGTCAAATACATTGTGCAAAAAGTGGGCTATTAATTTGCTGGACTTGCAAACTCTCCCAAGTCTCACGTTATAACAGTTGTTTTCATTTATAACTAAATATTGTTGTTTCAAGGGAAAATTTCTCAGGACATCTAAGTTTAAGTGTTTAACAGAAGGAATTTCGATGCCACGGTCGGTGCGGGGCATCGTCTGAAGCTTCAGGCGAGTCCTCCTTCCATATTTTCCAAATTTCTATTTCTGGGAATAAATACAGCTTCCCCGTATGCCTTCTCGCTCTGTTTTCTACACGTTTGAATGTGTTTACGTTCAACTGCTCGAATTGGCACAGTAATTATGTGCTTTACTGTTTTAAATGAGTGCATTATTGGCCCTGGAGGACTATTTACTTTCTAAAACTGAAGATTAATTTTTTACAGTTCGGTACTTGGGTAACACAAGCATCAACATTTTGATACATGAGAGAACACGTTGTATTTACCGTTGTAGGTTCAGTGTAATCAGAGTTCTCGCTCCCATACAGCGTTGCTGCTCTTTCTGGATAAATACCGTCTTCATTGTACATTTCTGTACATTGAAACCCTCCTTTTGGCAGTAGATTTTTATCATTTCATGCTGCTATTTACGCGTTTTCATCAATGGAAGAAGCAGCGAATGCGCCGCAGAGTTCTTCGAGCAGTGATACTGTTTCTTCGTATCGCGGTCACTGAGTTTTTCTTTGTCAATACGTGTAAATTGTGACATAAGGGATTTGTTTAGGGAGATGTGTCCTGCTATGTGAAATGTACCATTAAACAAATTTAGGAGCTGAAGTAGTTTTGCTTTAGCAAAATGGAAGCTGTGAGAGTTGTCTCTGAAAGCAATTTAATAGGAAGAGGTTAATTGTGCAACTGATTTTCTACGCGTTATCCCAAATAGTCTTTCCAGCTCCTGTGACTAATAATTTGTGTAAAAAGATGACATTTCAGCTTAAGAAAGAGCTGTGCGCAAGAAATTATCCACAAGGGGAGAGAAAAATGTTTATGGTAGTGACACCGCATACTGTATATGGATAATTGGCTCCCCCCCCCGCCCCCATTTTGCCCTTGTGGGATTTTTCCTCGGTTAAAGCCAGATATTTTTGGGCTCTTTGGCGTGTCCTACCAGTTGCTTCTGAAGAACTGTGGGTTTTACTGCCTGGCATCAGGTCCTGAATTTCGTTCCATTGCATTCGAGGTTCTGTCTCTGAAATAGTGGACTAATTTTACTGTCGCATGTTTTTAGGTTTACAAAATAACAGGCCGTTTGTTATTTTCCTCAGGTGGTGCGGGATTACAATCTCCAGCTGTTTCTACAGGAGAACTCCGTCTTTCACAAACCGCAGCCTTTCCAGTTCCAACCGAGTGACAGTGACACTGTAAGAACCCCGCTGAATTCCTTCATTTCTTTGTTCTCCCTCTATTTTTAAGAATGTTGTTATAAATGGTAAGAGAAGAGCTCTCCCTGGTATCCTGGGCTAGTTTAACCTCGTGCTATATTTTTGGAAAAAGAAAGGGAAAGTGGCCTGATTCCACCAGCTCTGCCAGCGGTAGGTGGGTGATGGAAACAAAAGCGTGAAACGAGCTCAACGTCATCCACAGAAGAGCACAATCTTTTTTGTTATTGCCAGATTGTGACTAGCAGTCCCGTGTTTCTCTGCTTTCAGGGCAATTCTTGCTACTTTTTTTTAGCTTCTTATAGTGCTGGTGAGATTTCTCATAACTTTCCCTAATAGCGGGCGACAACACGCGTGATGCTGTGCCAAATTAAGTGTCCGTGTACCTCTAAACTACTCAATGAATATTTAGACATACATAGAAGAAGTTATTGATTTAGAAAGAACACATTGCATTCCAAAATAATCTCAGAAATTGTTTGCTTGGTGCCCATGTTGCTTCTGAAGCAATCGTTAATGACATTAAAATTGAGTAAATCATAGTATTGGAAGAGGCTGCCCAGGGCAGTGGTGGAGTCGCCGTGCCCGGAGGGATTTACAAGCCGGGCAGACGTGGTGCTGAGGGACATGGGGTAGTGGTGGGCTTGTCAGTGTTGGGTTGATGGTTGGACTCGATGATCTGAAAGGTCCCTTCCAGCCTGGACAGTTCTATGGTTCTATGATAGTATGTAAATACATTTCCAAACAACACTTTAATGAAATCGGGTTGTTGATGTCCCATTGACGCTACTAATGTTATTTTAAGAAATAACAATTTAAGTCTAGATGTTTAAAAAAGTTAACCTTGTGCAGCTTTTTATTACTTGAATGCATTCATAAACTGACTTGGACAGGTACGTCTTGATCTCCGGTTCAGGTGATTAAATTCAGGAACCCTGTTAATAGATATTTAGACATTAGGAAGAAGTTCTTTACACTGAGGGTGGTGAGACACTGGCCCAGGTTTCCCAGAGAGGTGGTGGAGGCCCCATCCCTGGAGACATTCAAGGCCAGGCTTGATGAGGCTCTGAGCAACCTGGTCTAGTTGAAGATGTCCCTGCTAACTGCAGGGGGGTGGGACTAGATGGCCTTTAAAGGTCCCTTCCAACCCAACACGTTCTATGATGATTCTATGATATTTAAGGTGATTTTTCCAGAAATTCTGACACTTATAACACGCTTTCCCTTGTCTTTCCTTTTTAACAAACTGTGAGTTTGCTTTTTCTTCCAGCTCCTTTGTAGAGAGTGACTTACTTCCATAAAGTTTGAGGTTGTTAATAGAGCGAGCGGAATCTTTCTAACTTTTGCCCTGCTTTTCTAACCTTCGCTGCTGTGTGTTTTCCTCCCTGCGCCATCTCTGCATCCAGAGTTTTAACGCCGTTCAGCTGGTGGATATTGAGCCCTCCCCTGTCAGTGCCATGAGAATGACTATAGCAGAGGTATATGGGAGTATTTACCATCAGCCTTTGTGTCGTTATTGCTGTGCGTGTGGCTCGGGATGGCGAATTTACACTCTTAAGGTGGCAACAGAATGCATAATATAGATATAAAATAAGGAAGAAAAAAAAAAAAAAGCAGCGCTTTTTCCACAATGAGATTTAAGTTAAAGGAGGAGAAAGCAATTTAACTGTGTTATTTGGGGGGGAGCAGCTTCACGCTTCTCTTTTTGCGCTTGTAATTGATATTCTAATCTTTTGGGGGCAGGAATTAAAATTTCACAGCTCCAGATAGCGCTGTGTATAATCGGTTACTTCCCTAACGTGAATGGGGAAGCTTGTACAACAACTGGAGGCTCTTAGCATGCGCTGATGAAATGCGGTCCCATTACTAATTTAATTTTGTGCTCTTTCCAGAGGGCTATCCCCACCTAAAACAGAACTGTGATTCACTCCTCTTTAAACTCTTCAAGGGGGAAAATGACACGAGGCTTTGACGCGGCGCTCGCCTGGGCCGAGACGTGCTGCGCGGGCGCTGCTGAATTTTGGGAGCTTTTTAAAGGCGATGAAGGGGTGCTTTGCGTCTTGAGTTGTCTCGGTACCTCCCATGCGGTGACTTCTTCACTCGGCTAACCCGCTTGGGCTGTGGAGTTACCGCTTTTCTTCAGCGCACCGCATTTTTTGAGCTTCTGCCTGCTTATTCTGTAACCGGCATTCACAAAAATAAATAAATTATCAAGCTTCTTTATGATCCCTATAATTATTCTCAGCCAACAGCATCCTACCTGGGCAATTACAGGTTACGCATTCACCATTTTTAATCGCTAAATACAAGAAAATGAGGGGTTTTGGTCCAGGCTTTTGAATTTGTCCAAAATTGTATGTTTTCTAACGAAAAGAAAGAATAATTGAAATTGAAATATTGAAAAATAATTACCAAGCATTCTTTTGCCACGTATTCTCTTTGTAGTTGATCTGCCGAGGTTACCGGTTGGCTTTTCGTTTTTGTGGGTTATGCATGATAATTTTCACACCGAAGACTTAACACTGAAAGAAATACAAATAGCATGATTAAAACATCTAATCAAATGTTTTAATATCAACCTTTTCCAAGAACAAATTATGGCCTCTCTTCAGACTAAATACTGGATCCACCGTGGCTGGGGTCAAAGTTTGGAGCGTTTAAATATTACCGGAATGAAACTGTGAATATTGTAGGGAAGAAGAATGTTATAGACAATAGGAACGTGGAGCTTGGCTGTAGGAAAAGCTCTGAATACTTTTATAAATTCTAGTTTTACGTGCTACGTCCCAAAATTTTGCTGTTGCCAAAGAATGGATTCCCATGCAGTCCTTGAGTCAGGGACAAACCCCACACCTCCATTGATTTCCAAAATACTCTTTAACGTGCACAGTCGGAGCCTCCAAAAGAGACCTTTCCTAAGAAAGATGGGTATGAAATGGTTTTCCATGGATTTTCAGTATTTTTATTTCCCCAGCATTATCCTGAAATGTAGACTCTTGAGTGTCCACAGAGAGAAGCCCACGACAAAATATTTTCCACCGATCAGCTATTTTCCATTATCTAAAACATTGTTTCGAGCTTAACTTTATATATTTGTTCATGTTACTAAATTATTTAGATTATTTCAGTGTTTCAGTTAATTTCGACAGACGTGATTATTTTTTTTTTAAAAAAGGGAAGTTTCTGAATTTTTATTTAAAACAACGTAGTTTGCCCTAAGGAAAGGGAAGTAAGTAAGTAAGAAACCATTGATCCATTCCCAGGCAGCTTTAATCCTTTCAATAAATGGCTTCGCAAAACGGCTCGAGCCTTTACGAAGAGCCAAATGGAAAAAATCAAGAGGGTCTTTTGAAATACCGTTGGCCTCACGAGAAAAACCAGTCGGCACACGCTGACCTGACACGGGGGCTGCTGCTCTATTCAATGGAGTGACGCTCTCATCATCCAACACCCTCCCGCCAGGCGCCGGATATTTAGTATAAAATCCGCAGAAATCCATTGCGTTGAAAACAGGCTTCGTGGTTGAGCCCTCGCCATAAGAACAGGGCGAAACAGAAAGGAAATGACAGGAAATTACCCAGCTTTTCTCTCTTTCCTGTTTGGAAAAGATTCTTTTTTTTTCCTTGAACCGGCCGTTATCACGTGAGAAAATGAGCCAAACGACAAAAAAGCATGTCGCGAGCGCGGGACAAGAACGGCAGCAAACAGCTGACACGAAACTTTGAAGGTCTTTTTCCTGTTTTTTCTAATCTACGTGTCACCTGTGACTATAATTTCCCCTGGACATTACTGATGCTGGCGTTTTCTTGGAGCACGCAAGTAAAAAACATAGCGGAATCTTACTTGTACGACAGCTTATCGACATGAAAAAAAAAAAATAAATCCATTTTTCTCACTGTCATTTGCAAAACAAAAAAAAAAACCCAACATCTCAGTAAGATCAGTGGAAAGTTTTGTAGTTTCACCCCTCGTTACTTGGATGTACAAGATTTTTAGGGACAGATGGTGGGAATAAGGATGAATTTCACGTCGCTGTCATACGCAGAAGAATATCTTGAATTTCGGAGCAGCTTATATTAAGCTGTATGATGTAAGTTATACAAGCAATATTTACAAAAGGACATCATTCTTGCTCACGGCATGTTTTTTCAGCTCTCCGAGTGCTTGGGGATTTGAAAATAAATAGAAATTAGAAATTACTCCTGAATTTATTTAAATATTTAAAACATATTTAACATTTATTTAGTATTAAATATGCTTAAATATTTTAAAATACCTTTGTTTTCTAAATGGTCTTATATTCTATTTTTATAATTATTGATTATAAATATTTCATGTTCGACATTAAATATTTAAATCCGGAAAAGTTCGTGAAATACAAACTGCTAGTAAAAAATAATCTCTCGCGTAAATAAGCCCAAACGGACAAATTCAGAGAACTCATGACGTTTTCTGTATTTAGAGTAGTCTGTGCTTTTAATACCAGAAAAGGGTAAGCTGACTGTCTTTTAACTATTACTTTTTGAAGCTAAATATATATTAAAAAATTAGAATTAAATGTTATCAGAATATAAAGCATATGGAAGTACTGCTGAGGAGAAATACAGTCGTTCAGGTAAAGAAAAGTCCAGTAGATGCCAGTGGGAGCCTGGCGAAGCTGTAAATTCCCTTTATATGTATATATATTATTCCCATACATATAGGGAATATATATATACACACACATACTAATACATATATATATAGATATGTATTGGAGAGTTGGGCAGAGAGGGACCTTATGAAATTCAATAAGGGCAAGTGTAGGGTGCTGCCCCTGGGGAGGAATAACCCCCTGCACCAGGACAGGTTGGGGCTGACCTGCTGGAGAGCAGCTCTGCAGAGAGGGACCTGGGAGTCCTGGTGGGCAACAGGATGACCATGAGCCAGCAATGGGGCCTCGTGGCCAAGAAGGCCAATGGCATCCTGGGGTGCATCAAGAAGAGTGTGGCCAGCAGGTGGAGGGAGGTCATCCTCCCCTCTGCTCTGCCCTGGGGAGGCCACAGCTGGAGCACTGGGTCCAGTTCTGGGCTCCCCAGTTCCAGAAGGACAGGGAACTGCTGGAGAGGGGACAGCAAAGGGCTACGGAGATGCTGAGGGGACTGGAACGCCTCTCTGATGGAGAAAGGCTGAGGGATTTGGGTCTCTTTGGTCTGGAAAAAAGATGACTGAGGAGGGATCTTATCAACGCTTAGAAATACTGAAAGGGTGGGTGTCAGGAGGATGGGGCCAGGCTCTTCTCAGTGGTGCCCAGTGACAGGACAAGGGGTAACGGGCACAAACTTGACCATAGGAAGTTGCACCTAAACATGAGGAGGAACTTCTTTCCTGTGAGGGTGGCAGAGCCCTGGCACAGGCTGCCCAGAGAGGTGGTGGAGTCTCCGTCTCTGGAGACATTCCAAACCCGCCTGGACGCGTTCCTGTGCCACCTGCTCTGGGTGACCCTGCTCTGGCAGGGGGTTGGACTGGAGGGTCTCCAGAGGTCCCTTCCAGCCCCTGCCAGTCTGTGATTCTGTGATATATATACACAAGTTATATAGGGAATATATATACTGAATATTCCCTATATATATTCCCTATATAACTTGTATATATATATCTCTGTATGTATTAGTATGTGTGTGTATATATATATATTCCCTATATAACTTGTGTGTGCGTATATATATATATAGGGAATATATAGGGAATATTCTCTATATAACTTGACACGTCTTGTGCATGGCTGACACGACGAAAACCCATTTTCCTTAATTCCCCCCACCCCAGTGGTGGTTAAAATAAAGTCTGAGCTAAACCACTCAGATTTGAGGTTGATGTTAAAAGGGTCGTTTGAAGAACAGGGGAAGCACCCTGGAGTTACTGGCTCTTATCTTGGGTGGAATTTTAACATCCTTTCTGGTCTGCTTGAAGTATAATGAGCTGAAATTGGCTCACTGTCCAATTGATTTTATTTGAATTTAGAGAGCGCGCTGTTAGTATTCTTTCTCATACAGTCAGAAAACACCGTTTAAGCAAAACTCCGGATAATTTCTAGCAGCGAGACCAGAGAGCAGGAGTAATACTTGAAAGAAGCGGCCGCTTAAGAAATAGATCTTTGTTTATATCGCATTGAAATTATCTATGAAATCAATTTCTTGGTGTCAAAGTTGGTTTAGAAGGTTGGGGGTTTTTTTGCCTTCGGTTACCTAATGAGAGCAATTTTTCTGTATTTCTAGTTATAATAGAACACAGCGTAGATTTTTGGGAAAGTTGGATGTGGAGGCGGCTGCTGTGATAGCTGAGGCAAATAAGAATAATTATGAGGGGGAGAATGGAAGCACGCTAACGAAAATATACTGCGCTCTACTTGCAAAATTAATTTCAGTGAGAAGATTAAAAACTTTTTAAAACAAATAAGATGAAAATTTAAAAAAGAGAGAAAGATTTGTGGCTTTTAATCTCTGCTATATAACAAAAGGGCTTAACACAATAACATCAGGCACTAGGAACAGCAAAGCTCTATTAATCACTGCCGTCTAACAAAAAATAGGACTGTTAAGATTCTAGTCTTTGGAAAAAAAAAACGCCCCAAACCAAAATCCTTTTCCCAGAGATGGGAAAAAGGGACGTCTACAGTAACCCTGGCCTCAGGTGTTCGGCGTCAGCTGCTCCAACAATCTGTGTGCACAGTATGTTTAGCAGGAGGTTTCTAGCTAATGGGCAGTGGTCCCCCAAAATCATTAATGAACCAGAACTAAAAATAAACAACCCCCTAAAAACCCACTGGAGGAATCATTTCATACAGATGGCGGTACGAGGGTTCCTTTCCCGGGTACTTTTAGTAAGGCGAGTTTTGGTTACGCCAGAAGCCAGACAACAGCTTGAAGTAGTATTTGTGGTATTCAGTAGTATTTGTTGGGATTTCATATTTTGCTATAGAAAAAATTTCTTTAGGAAAAACCACGAGATCGTGGTAGGACTGTTTTTCAGCCCAGATGATGTCAAAAAGTCCCAGGATCCCTTTTTCTCTGTTCACATACCCCTGAACCACCTTTCTTGTGATGAGTTTAAATGTAATTATTGTCTTTGTTCCCTGCCTGATAGGATGGATGTTCCTTATCCTCCTGCAGCCCCCAGCACTCACCACTGTGAGATGTTAATTTATTAGATTAAAAAGCAGAATGTAGTCCTATAAAGCAGCAATAATAGGTTGGTTTGGTTTAGCTTTATCATGACATATGTACAGAGGTTGATGTAAGCTATTAATAGTGGACGTCGGTCCTTTTCTATTCTTCTGAGTGGAAGAAAATCCACCCCTGTATGGGGGTGTCCTGTTTGTAACATTGACAATTCACCGAAATGCAAGTCAGTCCTAGCTCACTCCTGCCTAAACTAAAATTAAATTAGTTGTACAATAACAGACTAAAACAAGCACCAAACTCGACTCACGCTTTTCTTACGGCTGCTGCGTGAAGCTATGAGTTGTGTGAAAAATGTCATGCGTATCCCTTGCTCCTCCCTGGAAGTGTTGGTCATAAGGTTGAACTTGCTTTTCAACATTGGCATGGGAAGCTTTTATTTTCACCTCTTCAAAAGAAATTACAATTTTTAGGTGTGTTTTGTGTTGGTGATTTGCATGCAGTAAATGTTTCCTCTGTTTTTCCATTGTCGAAGCGAACTTTTTTAGGCTTCAGCTACAAAAATAAGGAACTTGAAGGCTCAAGAGCCAACTTTTTTTGCTCTTAAAACTGTACGTGTGCCATCTGCGTGCAGATGTAACTGCGTAAATAAGAGAACGAACGCTTGGCCCTATCATAAGGCAACTTCTGCACCTGCAATAACATTTCAGACAAAAATGGAGGAGCGACGTGTCTACAGAATAGATGCGTTTGTTAATTTAAGAAACAGCATCGCTAGTCTCTAAGCTCTTCAGCTGGTTGGAGCCATCTAGTGCTTTTCCTTGGTTTACTGATTGAATTTTTAGCACTAAACGCCACTTTCGCTGTAACCCAAACCCTGAGAGAGCAGCAGAACGTCCATCTAAGTTTAGCTCAGGTTTTTGGGCTCTCCCTTCATTCCTTGGCCATGGCGAGTGGTTTTGGTTTCCCTCTTTTTTGGAAGAGGTTAAATTGAGTCATTGGTCGTTTTGCCACCACCGAGCTCCAGTCCTGAAAACACTTAAGCAAGAACTTAATTTAGTAAATCAGTTTAGGACCAGACACTTCAGTCCCTCCACCTTCTTCCCTACACTTTGGATTTTTATGTCTATAGCAGATAAATCTCTTATTTTAGCTCCTTTCTTTCTATTTTTAGGTCCTTTCAGCCTGTTTAAATGGCACTTGGTTTTTCATTTCTTACTTGCTATAGCCCTCTAGCCTATCTTTACCTGAGGATAGGGACTTCTCAGGTCATCCTTGGTGTCCTCCAGAAGCACGTACTCTTCCACACCAGCCAACCTGCTGCTGCTCCTCTGCTTCTAAGATCCTTCACAGTCTTCTGAAGTGCTGGCAGCTTGGTCTGTTAGAGGTCAGGTGAAGTCCCTCCCGGCCATACAGGCTCCATTTATTCAAGAAACATTCCAGATCCTGATGGGTTTGAAAACTTTCTCCTGCTCTGTCTTCTTGGCCAAGCATTTCCACCTCTCTCTCTGGTCTTGTCCATCTTAGGAGCCCTTGTTTTCAGCTTCTTCCCCAGGAGACTAAATTTTTCCTCTAGATCTCGTCTCCTGCTTTTGCCTGTTCTCCTGCTATCCGCACAGACCACAGCTCCAGGTTTTTCCGCAACTCTTTTTATTACCCCATTTTTATGTTGTTTATTTTTAGACCTTTAAGCAAGGGTGAGGTTTGCTTGCGTACAATACTGCTTTATGAATAACTAATATAACCGCTCCAATCCAATAACAATTCATTTCTTTGATTCATTTCTTTGTATGCCCTTAGGAGCAGCCACAAAGTTTGCATTCATTTTTCTGGTCAAGTGCTTTTGATAAATAGATTAAAAACCGAAAATACGCTTGGGATAACGCAGAAGGTTATCAAGCGAGCGAAAAGAAGTCTGTATTTCTTAACGAGAATGAGATGCTGAGTTAGGAGCAAGACCAGTGGGAACGGTGAAAATTCATTCTGAGATGTTTTACGGGGGAGAGGCAATGTCAAAGGATTCTGCTCAGATTTGCAGCTGGTAAGACTCAGCTGGAAGCTGTGGAAGAAGCTGTACAAAAATGCTTACTCCAATAAGCTGGGGACAAACCTGAGGTCAAATGTTATCTTAAGGATTGGATGTGCCTAAATACATCCGGGTGTTTGTTCTCTTTACGTTTTGCAGTGACCTAGTGGAGCAGCTTAACGTAGGTAATTAAAGAGGTCAAACAGTAATGACGAAACATGATCGTGTAAAGCCACCTCAATAAAATCAGGCAAAAAAACCATAATATTTAATCTGAGGGGGTGGGAGAAGAGAGCTGGACCCACCTGTTCTTTGCTTGGTGGGCAGCTTTGCCTTCCTACCTGTTCATGCCAGAGCTAACCACGTGCTTAGAACTTACCTCCTCTTCTGGGCCGCTCCACGTCTTGTCCAACAATTCCTTTTGCTTTGAGAATACCGTTAGATTTAGATGAGATCTCAGGCCGAAATTCTTGGCTGTGAGGGTGGTGAGCCCCTGGCCCAGGTTGCCCAGAGAAGCTGTGGCTGCCCCATCCCTGGAGGGGTTCAAGGCCAGGTTGGACGGGGCTTGGAGCAACCTGGTCTGGTGGGAGGTGTCCCTGCCCAGGGCAGGGGGGTGGAACTGGATGATCTTTAAGGTCCCTTCCAACCCAAACCACTCTGTGATTCTGTGATTAATATGGGCTTTGTGGCTCTGTCCCACTCCGGCGGATGAACTTCATGGAGATGTTTCTGGCTTGGAGCTAAAATATCTTGACATGGTTTACTGGATTGTAAGAACCTCTTGGGTGGTTTTTGGTCACTGGGAGCAACACAAGGATGCCACCTCCTCTCCACCCCTCTTTTGATATGCCTAAAGGCATTCTGAAGGGACAAATTGAAGCACCGCAAGCTTCTTGGTTGAGTTACAGCGTCTTGGAATAGAGACAGAAAGTGGCCCAGAAGCCGCCTGAAGTGTTAGATGTATTTCAGAGCCCTGTGGTGGGAGCGTGTGCGTGTGTAGGGGTTGTCTTCCTTTCCCTCGCTTGCCTCCGCTGGTGGAAATCATCTCCTTCACAACCCCTTGAATCTGCTCCCCCCAGCTCTCCTGTAATAAGAGGATGAATAAGAATAAAGGCCAGATTCAATTTTGATGAAAAGGAGCTTAGCTGAACAAAATAACAAGCTGAACCAATTTTGGCTTCATTTTCAATTAAATCCTCTGATCGGATGTTAGCATAAGTTAGTATTATTGCCTCTCCCATGAGGGCAATGTAATCTAAAAGCATTAAAACCTGGCTTTCATTATCACATTGGTTTGCTTCCCCGTATCTCTTGATTTTACCAAGTTTATACCAAGTGCTGGTGTTAACATTGTCTTCCGTCCTTGACACAAATTGGACCACTTTGCCTGCTAAAATACCTGATAACTCTCCGTCTTCTGCTGCATCAGGCTTCTCGCCCTGCCTGAAAAGAATTCCTTGTCTTTGTGCTCTCTTACCTTCCTCCTGCTGGCTAACCTTGAATTTCTCCTTTCGAAACAACTTGTGGATACTTGTGGGATCTTCTCTAGTTTCAAACCGCACCTGATGGAGAAAAATCCTGTCTTTTGAACCACAGAGGAGAGAGTGAGAGAGAGAAAATCATGGAAAAGTCATTTCTTTCACACTTTCTGAGTTGGTTTTGAGCAGCCCGAAGTGTGCTCTCTCTCCTTGAGTGATAATTGACTCGCTCTTCTTGAGTGATAATTTATTAGGGGATTTTTTTCAGGTTGTGCAAGATTCTATCAGCCTGAAGAGGACTTGTGATAAAGAGGGATGCAGGGTGGCTCTGGACTGCACCGTCTCAGTAGTGAGATGTGCACGAGTCAGCAGGTCATCCAGGCAGAGGAGTTGTTCTTGAGGGTCCCCTTTGGAGTATTGATTAACTTTGATTGGGAGAACCACAAATCTGTTCTGTTGTGCCAGGAGCACACCCCGGGAAGGTGGGGTGAAGAGAATGTCTTCTCACAGCTAATTTTACTGATGGGAAGAGTATGAGATTGTCTCAAAAAAAAAAAAATCATAGAATCCCAGACTGGTTGAGGTTGGAAGGGACCTTCGGAGGTCATCCGGTCTGGAGCTGGTTGCCCAGGATCTTGCCCAGACGAATATGGAATATATGCAAGGATGGAGACTCCACAACCTCCCTGGGCAACCTGTGCCAGTGCGTGGTCACCCTCACAGGGAAAAAGTGTTTCCTGGTGTTCAGAATGAACTTCCTGTGCCTCTGCTTCTGTCACTGGGCACCATCCTCTTTGCACCTTCCCTTCACACCGTTATATGGATTGATGAGATCCCTCTGAGCCTTTTCTTCTTCAGGCTGAACAGTCCCAGCTCCCTCGACCTCTCTTCACAGGAGAGATGCTCCAACCTCTTCATCATCTTTGTGGTCCTTTGCTGGACTCTCTCCAACTTAATTGTCGTTAAGTTACTTACCCTTACGCAGTGCAGGTGCAGTAAATGTGCACAGAATGCCCACAAATATAGAAGGACTATCAGGAAACCTACCTTAGTGGCAAAGATTGAGACTGATCTACATCCTGAACACTGAGACGTCTACGTAAATGCACGGCGTAGTTGCCGTGCCACTAATAGAAATTACAGAAAGATTGGGAGTGACTGCATTCATTAAATGCTGGGAAGTCTCTCTTCAGAGTTTCAGATGGGTTCTGTTCAATCTGGGGACAATAGAGAACTACTTCATCTTGCTTTAGTTGGCAATTTTAGTTGGAATTTTTCTTTTTTTGTTACGGACACAAGAAAAGCGGGCATAAGATGAAACAATATAAAAAAATTTGGTTTGAAATTTGAGTCGCTGTTTTGCAGATAATTTTTTTTTTTGACAGAAACGGCCGTGCTGTTCTAAAATATTTGATGACGCTATGATTTGATCACAAATTACAAAGAATGAGCCCAAATGGCCAGTTGGACCACACTTAACCTTTCATCGTTGAAACGATGAATCTTTCACGTAATGCATGGTTATTTTAGAAATTAGGTGGCTTCCTTGGCTAGTTATTCTTCATCTCTTTGATACCCAGTATGGGTGAAATTGAGTTTCAGTTGTATTCATCGTGAATGTCTTTCATTGCAGTAGAGCTGTGGCCGGTATTCAGTGTCACGCTGTTTTTTCCGAGGCAATTGAGTTGGGAATTCTTGTGAGCTTTGATTTGCTTTCGTAGTTGGGATCCCACAACATGGTGCCATCACAAAGTTCGTATGGGAGAGAGTTGGTTTTGGTTGAATCCTCCTTGTTTCATATGAAGCAAGATCCCAGGCTGATAAGTGTAATGTAAAGTTATCCTATAACTAAATATCATCATATCTGCAGAGGTAGCCCTGGGTCTGTGTCATGACTCATCCTCTTGTTTTCTGTTCCAGAGTCGACAACTGGAATCGGAAACTGGAACGACTGAAGAGCACAGCCTCAACAAGGAGGCTCGGAAATGGGCTACCCGGGTAGCCCGGGAGCACAAAAACATCATCCACAGTCAGCGGGTAGGTTAGGAAAACATTTGTTTACGGATTTTATTTGTTGCAGCTCCCCACTGCACAAAAGAGGAGCTGCTGCGAGCACGAAGGAATTATTTTTGTCCTGCTATCTCTCCGGGCAACCTGCCATTTTCATCTAAGCCTTTCTTGATATGACACACTCCAACTGCCAGGTTAGCAGCTCCTCTAACTTTTTGGTTCATCGATACATTTTATTCCCATATAAATCTGAAGTTACAGCAAATAACTTACAGACCTACCTCTGTTCTACACGCCATCCTTCTGTTAGAAATGAAGTTTCGGGGATTCTCTTACGTCCGCTGTCTGATGTATATATTGCCTGTAGAAAAAAAAGTTTGGCTATCAAAAAGTTTTTTCAAGTCTAGGAAAATCCATGAGTAATGTGCGCTTAAATCTAATGTGAAGACACAAAATCAAGTGCGTATTGATAAATTTATTTCTACATATGTAGCTCAACATAGAAGGCCCTAGAGCTTTATGTGGACGTCCTGACTGGGGCTTCAGGTAGCTGTATTTTGGAATGTGGCTGAGACTGGCTGGGAATGAGAATAAAGTCAGCCAGTAGAAATGCATCCCTTGGGGCACCGAATTCCTTAAACACCTACGGCAAGGCTGTCATGCTCTTGTTTGGAGAGAGCGTCGGGAGCCACGCTAAGTTCTTGTGCTAAATTCTGCCTAAAAACCTCTGCTTCACATGCTCGGGTCAAGCCTAACTTGCACAGACTACATTAAATTCAGTTAAAGAGGATGTGTCTACACCACAATATCTGTAATATTGTATAATTCAATGAGTTGCAGCCCGGGAAGTGGGGGACCTGCCTTCTAGTTCCACTTTAGAGATTTGAGCCATTCCTCAAACTACGCAGAGGGAAGGCACAAAGCAAGACGACCAAAATAGGTGTTCACCATCGTACCTGTCTTCTGCTGAGCCTGGGTCACTCTGCAGCAAAAAACCAGAAGTTGCAGCACCAGGAAGAGGGTATGAATAGAGTCTGTAACCAAAATATGACAGGAAAACTCTCTTCAGAGGAAGGAGGGAGCATCCTCCATTCTGGTCCTAGTACCTGATGCTCCTTCTGCTCTTTCTCCAAAGACTACGTAACGCAAAATACAGAAATACTCAGCCAGGCACATATTTGCAGATAACTGGTGACAGTTTGTGCGATCGCATGCTGTTGTTATTTTTCTGGGTCTGTACGGTCAACACACATGTGAGGGAAGCCAAGAAACTCCAATGTGTTTTCTGTGATTCAGCAAATTCTCCTCTGGATACAACGTTCCTGTACCATTAGCAACTTCTCTCTCCATGTTGAAGATGCTCTTTTCCCTCCTGACATCAATGGGGAGCAACATACCCATTTTAAATAGGGAAATACCAACCTGTAGATGAGTTGATTCAGACCACAATATCATGTTTTCATGAAGATCTTGAAATATTCCCCCAAGTGGCATTTCCATGTGAAATACTGTGCTTTTAAATGGCGTTTTGCCTTGGTCATCATCTGTTTTCCTGGAATCGGGCTATTGTTGGTCAACCCAGCATCTAATCAACCAAAAATTTCCCGGACTTGTCATAAATATTTATCATGTAAATGGCTCACTGGGAGTTACTACATCTGTGGCGTGTTTTCTGATTTCTGACAGACACTTGAGGAGCTCGAATGCCACGGGCCTGTGATGTCTGAGCAAACCCGAGCAGAACTAGAGCAGAAAATAGATGAAGCCAGAGAGAGCATTCGCAAGGCTGAGGTAAGAAGGAAATTATTTTTAGGTAACAGCTATTTTCGTTTTGTTTGTGGAAATGAAAGCTTTTACCATCAAAAATCAGGGAATTTTGAGATGTCTTTTTTTTTTTTTCCTTGATTTCGTACTTCTCACATCACTGAATCAACTTAATGAAAGACTCGAGATTAGAAGAATAATATTAAAAAACACTCCTGATGAGGAGTGATTAAACTTGCTGCGTTTTCCGCTATTGTGCAGAGGTCAAGAATCTCTACATTTAGGGGCTTTGTCTTAAATAGAGAAAGAACAATCTCACGTTTACTAGTGCCCTTCTGCTTGAAGGAATTAATACCCCAAAATTATGATAATATCTCCATCTTCATGCTTTTTGGCTTCTAGAAGGAACTCCCACACGCTGATGTGCCTTCTGTTCTAGCGTTTTTTTGATATACGCGTTAATTTGTAATGTTGATGGGAAAGTATTTGAAATAACCTTTCTATCTCGTTCTGCTTTCACTCTGAGGTACTTCTGAAAAGGTTACAGAGGTTTGTGAGACCTGTTCTGGGTTAAGAAAGACTCAGGAAAAGATAAATTCGTGGTTGACTGCCAGCGCTGGGTGGGTAAAAGTTAACTGTTTTCCTGGCCAGTGATTCAAAAAAACCTATTGCAAGCAACAGGAACCGATCTATTCGTTTTCGGCTGAGTGGGTCGCTTAATTAAAACTGGAGAGCAAACGTAATTGTTTCAGTTAAGTGCTTCTCATACCGCCAGATATTCGGAGGACCTGATGTAATTAGGAATGTGATTTACAGTTCAAGAGGTTAGAAAATAGAGAGTAAAAATATTCCTCCTCCTGCTGTGATAAATGTTAGGCTCTCGTTTTAAAACAAATCCAGAATATGCTCTCGTAACAGAAAGTGTTTTAAAATGCAGTAGCCTTTTATTTTGAGTAAACTATTTCAAACAGACTGTACTCCAAAGTACTTCGGTGTATAGATAGTTAATGATTTAATATGCAAGGACAAGAGAGCATGAGAATGAAAGATGAAAGTGGCAGCAGAAAGGAATAAAATTAGGATAAGAAGTTGCAGAGGAGAAGGTTCTCGCACAAAAATATCATAAAAGGTACAGATGAAATTGGTCTGGAACTTTAGTGTTTGCAAGTCTTAAGAATGCATAATTAAGAGAACCCAATCAATCAGCGGAAACTGAGCGAAGAGGTGACACGATTCCTTGGGGGAGGTGGCGGAGAGAAAAATCGACGGGGGTATTTTTTATTTGTTAAATTCTGGCAAGTGAGAACTTGGAAAGGGCGAGCTGCAAGAGTAATGGCCAAGAAGGATCTCTGCAGTAGAAATCGGGGCCTGGTCCTGTAGGAGTGATACAGAGAGCACAGAGGAAGGGATAACACACCAGTTGTTGTCCAGGCGGGGATAACACGCCAGTTATTGTCCAGGCAAATACAGCAAAGAAGATGTTTAAGAGCGCACGAGGACTTTGGCCCAGCAGAAGTTTGGCTTTTCAGAGAGAATTAGCTAAAAGAGCTTCAGACAAAATTGCAAGTTGGGCCACAGCCGCAGAATATAACTGAGGGTAGGGGGGAAAGTGCCAAGAAGTGGAAGGTTTTTACATATATACATATATATATATATAAAAAAATAAAAAAAAAAAGATACGTGAGAGCTGAAATGAACCCTGTAGTGTGCTGTAGAAGGCAGCAGGCTTTTCCAAAAGCAGAGGGAGGGATAAAGCTCCATTGGGAAACACACTGGGCAAGAAGTGCCTGGCCAGAAAGGTGATGGATAAACGCAATAAATGGGGGGGAGGTGGGGGGGTGGGCAGGGAATAGCATGCAGTTCTCTGATCTAATGAGGAGCAAATGCAGAGTCATAGATGTGCATCCTTATAAACACCAAATGGTGCTCCAAAGAGTTAAAGAGCATGAATATTTTTCTCCAAGATGTATTTGGTAGAAAGCATTTAATATAGACAAATAATGTATTTCCCTGGTTTTCCACTGATAGCCGGTGTGTCGTAGTTAAAATGTCCCTTACCTTTATAATATTATAATATTAGAATATACACGTGTTCTGGTTTAAAGCAGAAGACGGTGAAAATGCCAAGTAATTGAGTCTCGCAAGACTCGGTGCCTGGGTGATTTTCCGTTTATCTTGGTACAACTTTTCTACCCTGTATTTCAAGGCCAGGAAGTTGTCTCTGAATTTTTGAATGGTAGGTGTGTAAATCACTTTGTGTTTCTGACTTTTATATATTCCCACATGAGTTATTTATAATATAGAATTTTTTTCTAAGAGAAGCTAGAAAGTGCATTTAATAAGCTTGTTTACTTTTACTTAGGGGTCGCCTTTCCTTTTAGCTTCAACCCTTATTAGTCCCCACCCCTCTAAGCGGCACTATTAAGTAGTTTCAGGACCGTTCATTAGACAAGAGATTTTTGCACACGTATGATCCATGGAAGAATAAACTATTTAGGCTGTAGGGAGCCAGAGAGCTGCCCGTTCCCTGTCCCGCTGCGCTGCCTTTGGCTCGAGGAGCTGCGGCTGGTAAGTGAAGCAAAGCAAAGAGACCCCGGGATTAGCTCCGTGCTTCAAAAAAGTCCTTCTCAGGATAGTGAGTGGGGAAGGAGGGTGTCTGGAGAGTTGGCAGGAGTCAATGGGCAATTTCACATTTGCGGCTGTTGCTGAATGCACGGTGGTTTACAGTTCCCTGACACCATACATGGTTGTACCCTGTGTGAACAGCCCAAAGTAATTTGCCCTTTAACGCTAGTTAGTTCATTATCACGTCGTCACGTTAAATCACAGAATCACAGAATGGTTTGGGTTGGAAGGGACCTTAAAGATGACCCAGTTCCAACCCCCCTGCCCTGGGCAGGGACACCTCCCACCAGCCCAGCTTGCTCCAAGCCCCGTCCAGCCTGGCCTTGAACCCCTCCAGGGATGGGGCATCCTTACCAGCTGCAAAACTTTGTGGATACTGCGGTGATTGTAACTGGACAAGTAATATGTTCTGGTGCCATGTGTAGAAGCGTTTGATGGTAACGTGTAGATTTTGTTTTGTTAAACAAAAAACCCCAAACTGCTTTATTGGGAAGGTTTCGATGCAACTTCGCTTGCAACTCCAACAAGTATTGGTTAATCTACTGTTTTCTCTTGCCACGATGGTCAAGACTTAGACATGGAAAGCTCCTGTTTATTCTGAATAAAGCAGCTAGAGGACAGCGCATCGAGAAGATGACAAGGCTTGCAGGGCATGAATTTCGTAACCTTGAGATAATTTCCTCAAGTCGATGGTTGTATTAACCCGCGATGCCTGTATTGTGGAGTTACTGTTTCTAAGAGACCTTGGGTGTGTACTGCTAGCGCTTTGGAGACATGGATGTTTTGCTGAATGTTATTTGTAGGTCCCATCCATGTGCATGTGTACGTGCACACGCTTCCTCTCTTCTTGTGGTGTGTTAGATAGCGGGTACTGTCATTCCTCATTCCAGAGACATCCTCCCTTCTTCCTTTTGTTTTTGCGTTTTTCTCTTGAAATGCATTTTATTTTTATTTCCTTTCTGGAGTAGCGTGCCTGTTGTTCTTTCCTGTTTTGACTTCTTGACCTGCTCAAAGGAAAAAGATGCTTTTTCCTTTGCAAATCTACCCTCTTCCTCTTCTTTCTTCATCATTTCTGAAGGGGAAGATAATTTCAGAAGCACGTTGGGATTAAATTTTGCCTTTCTTCTGGCAAAGCTATTTTGCCAGAAGACTTCCACTTGCGTGTTTCTCCCCAGGGATTTCACATTCTTGACACATTGCACCAGTGCCAGCCTGCTTAACTATCGGAAGACAAAGCGATGTCTATGTGCCATCTAATACAACATGAGCTGAGTCAGAACCTTTCAGAGATGATGCATATTGGTAAGGGGGTTTCTCCAGGGTGTTCTGTGCATAGATGTATTCATCTCATTGCCCTCTTCCTTGGAGACCCTGGATCCTTTGAAATCTAACAGCTGAGAGAAACCGAGGAACTCTACCGTATGTATAAGGCTGAGAGAGTTGGGGGGTTCAGCCTGGAGAAGAGAAGGCTCCGGGGAGACCTTGGAGCCCCTTCCAGTCCCTCAAGGGGCTCCAGGAAAGCTGGGGAGGGACTTTGGATGAGGGAGGGGAGCCATGGGACGAGGGGGAAGGGGTTTCCACTGCAAAAGGGGAGATTGAGCTGAGATCTGAGGCAGAAATTCTTTGCTGTGAGGGTGGTGAGCCCCTGGCCCAGGTTGCCCAGAGAAGCTGTGGCTGCCCCATCCCTGGAGGGGTTCAAGGCCAGGTTGGCCGGGGCTTGGAGCAACCTGGCCTGGTGGGATTGGGGGGTTGGAACTGGATGATCTTTAAGGTCCCTTCTAACCCAAACCATTCTGTGATTCTATAATTTATGTGTTTTCTGACAAGCACGATGGATGTGGAATAGGTGCAATTTGAAGCTACAGCAAAGAACTACAGTAAAAGTGTGCGTACAACCAAGACACACTGAAAAAAATCTACTTTTTTGTCTTCTGCAAGATGCAGTGCCTGAACCGAAAACCTGAGATTGGCACATTCACAGCTCAGTGGGTTCTTTTTAATCTTTTTCTCCCTGGGATAAGAGATATTTTTCCATGTGATTTTTCAGGGAGCGGAGACCTTGATTAAAGTTTGGGGAAAATATGGCTTACACCAGAGTGCTTCTGTACAATTGATACGCAGCAGGTGATGGACAGTGGCTGTAATCGATAACTAGAACCCATATTTTCTTCTGAAAAATGGAAAGTTTCTGCCTTTTTAAAGGTTTTTTGTTTCTTTTGCTTGCTTGTTCTTAAAGGAAATGTTAGAATAGGTCTGATAATATCTCAGATAATACCTCAGGGCACTAAAATTGACTGTGGTTAAGGCTACACCGCGGAGTTTAGATCCAGAGGAGCTCCATCCATCCTTGTCAAACCAGCATTTAACTACTGCTGGGCGAGGGTTGGATTTTGATAAAGGCAAACACTGAGAGCAGACGGTGCTCAGTTAAATTGAAGGTGACGTGATTCAGGCAGTGTCTGTAAAGGAGGTCAACACCCTCCAAATTCAGTAATTTGAGAAAATAAATTATTCTTGTAGCTCTTTGGCACTTAACCAGCCAGCTTGGGTAACTGAAATAGAACTTGGGTGTTTTAAGCTTTCGTTTTTTGTGACAACGGTAAGGAAGGTTGCTGGGGGTTTCACGGCTGTTAGTTCAGGCAGTTGGATAGATCTGATTTGCCTTAAAATAGCTTTGCGTTTCTCCACTGCCTCTGCCCCTTCCTCTTTATGCTCTTCAAGACAAAAATTTACCGTCTCCACTCATCGGTGGTGCGGAAATAAGGGAAAAGAAAAGTTGCAGCTATTTCATTGGTTTCTACGACCTTTCTTTCAGCCTGCATCCTGGACCCTGAGGCTGGGTTACTGGAATTCTTCTTCCTTTCATCTTGTTTTGTCTCTATCAAACTAAACACTCCAATACTTTGGTAGCCTGGAGTGGGTTTCACTAGCCAGTATAGCTGGTCCCAGGACTGACATCGTTCTCGATGATGATGATGATGATGATGATGATGATGATGGGAGATTTCCCATCTGTGCTCAGGTCTGTGCTCAAGGAAGTTCTCCGGGCCTCCACAGCGATTAATCCTATTTCCACTTAATTATAAGGGGATGCGTTTTGTCTCATCGTTAGGATATCTACAACTCTCAGGGGAGTATTTGTGCCAGATAAGATTTGATTAAGACTCATTATGGTGCTGTTTACTTCCTTTGATTAGTTCAGAAGCTTGGGTCCATCTTTAATTGTAAATGGAGGGCTCTTTTCTCCCTCCCCTTCTATTTGGCTATGAATATTTATTACTGTGATAACAGTTGTATTTGCTGGCTGGGCTCCTGTTCTATCTTAGGATCTAATCTATTAATCGTATGCAGCATGTGGTCCTCCTGCAACTCAAGGAGACGTAGCTGCGCTTCAGCCTGGTGTTAGTGGCGTGTTGAACCTTTCAGCTGCAGGAGCGGTGTCATTCTCTGCTCATAAGAAATGTGAGAAAAGCTTCATTCCGTATGCTTCACTAAAAGAAATGAAAGAGAATAAGGCTACCAACCCCCACCCCCCACCCCCCCCAAAAAAAAAAAAAAAAAAAAAAAGAGTTGAATTTGTAAAATGTCACTTGCTGCCACCTACGGCTTCGCTCGGGAAACATATGCTTGGGAGAGCTGTGCTCCGTGAACAGGTTGCCTTCTCGGTCGGAGATTCCGGCCAGGCAGATTGGAGAACTAGCCTGGAAAAATGCCGCCGACATCCACAAAATTCTGAGCTCTTTTGGTGAAAAGCAGAATGAGAATGTCGCTGTTGAGAACGTCATCATCAGAGCCCCGAAGCTGTATTAGGGCATTGTAAAGATGGACAAGCTGTAGTATTTTATCTGCTGTATCCGAACATTTAATCATTCTGACCGCGGTGTTGCAAAAAGTATACGACCGTATTTGAGAATCTTTATCTTGAATTAATACTTTCTGATAATTTAATATATAATTTCTGAGAAATTGGGAGGGTGTGCAGAAGATCCTGCTTCTGATCTAATTGAAGATGTCCCTGCTCACTGCAGGGGGTCAGACTGGATGACCTTTAAGGGTCGCTTCCAACCCAACACATTCTATGATTCTATGATTCATTCTAAATATTTCGCAGCATCTTTTTTTTGACAAACCTGCCTGTTTTGGCATGAGCAATGAGAAGGGAAGTCTTTAGAAGGCTGGGTAATATGCATTCACGATGATAATAAAGGATATTTTTTCATTTGTGGACATTTAACAGAGGAAGGTATTTCGTGGGATGAAGGAGCAGGAACAGACAGGAATGTTTTGAAGCTAATGATGAAATACAGTCATAAAGATTCCTGGAAGGATATAGTCAACTGAAGCTCTGTCTCTTGTAGATCCCTATGTACTGTAAAGGCTAGGTATCCCTATCCTATAAATATCCCTATTTATGGAAACAAATGGATAAGTCATTTTGAAAACATCCTACAAATAATAATCTTCATGACTTTAAACGTTGCTGAGATGAAGAATAACTGCTGCAGGGCCTCAGGTGGCAGACTGTCTCTCTGATCTTTTTGGTAAAGGGGTCAGGAATGAGTCTGGGCTACAAGAATATTAATGTTGCGTGTTTTGTAGCTTTTCTTTTTGTCCTTTTTTTTAATTCAGTTCTTTTGGAAGGTGGATCATACTGAAAACCCAACTCAGTTCCTTAAACCTGTGGTTTGAATGCGGTGGCATTTCGTAGAGTCGTTCAGGTTGGGGGCTTTGGGGGTGTCTCTAGTCCAGTCTCTGCCTAAATCACACTGAATCTTTTGATTATGAAACGTATCCGACATCTTTCACTACATTAAGAACCAATATTCATCACCAGGACTGCAGAGAAATGTGTTAGTAAAGGTTTGCGTACATACATTTTATGAACATTCCATTTTCTACTTACGGAATTTGGATCATTTCCATTCAGTCCCATTACCAGTAGCCTGGGAACAACTTCGTAAACCCTATAAAATGCTTCGTTACTGCTCTCATCTCCTCGCCATCTCCTTCCCCACCAACTGCTTTCTCTGTTTAGGAATCTCTAATATGCTCGAGCTTGGAAAAAATCCAGTTGGGCTGGAGCTACGCAGGTGGGCTCTTCTCCATTAATAGCTTCACCTCTGTTTTCTTACCCTTGGCATTCGCTCTTGAGACGCGTTATCTGTGTCAGTGTTTCATTTCCTGTTTGCTTCACCCTTAACAGCCGCCTTTGATTTAACTCCACGCAGAATATTTAGCATATAAATTAACTACCTCTGCTGTAATAGCTGTAGAAACTTCCCGCCCATCCTCCCACTTGGAAAAAAAAAACAACCAAACAAACACTCAGTGTTGTGTGAAAAATGTCATTTATTACCCGGTTCCCTAGCTGGTGCGGAAAAAGGATTGGGTTTGGGGTTGTTTTGGTCCCGGCCAGGTGGATTCCCAAGGGCTGGTGGCTCCGGTTTGCTGCAGTCATTGTTCTCTTGCAAACGGTGGCTGAGCTTCGCCTGGAGCCAGGTAGTGATTGGTTTTTGGCTGTAGAGAAGACAAATGAAACACAGGCTAGAGCAGAAAGAACAGCTTCCTTACCTGTTCTTTATACATCTCTGGCATCGTATGGTCTTGATTCACAGTACTGCAGGTGAACGCCATCCAGTTAGAATTGCGGATAGGCTCCTCTTCCCAGGCTGAGCTCACGTTGGTGCCTCAGGGACCAAAATGTGGCCAGCAGGGACAGGGAGGGGATTCTGCCCCCTCTGCTCCATGCTGGGGAGACCCCACCTGGAGTACCACGTCCAGCTCTGGAGCCCCCAACATCAGAAGGACATGGAGCTGTTGGAGCGGGGCCAGAGGAGGCCCCGGAGATGCTGGGAGGGCTGGAGCCCCTCTGCTGGGAGGACGGGCTGAGAGAGTTGGGGGGGTTCAGCCTGGAGAAGAGAAGGCTCCAGGGAGACCTTGGAGCCCCTTCCAGTCCCTCAAGGGGCTCCAGGAAAGCTGGGGAGGGACGCTGGATGAGGGAGGGGAGCCATGGGACGAGGGGGAAGGGTTTTCCACTGCAAGAGGGGAGATTGAGCTGAGATCTGAGGCAGAAATTCTTGGCTGTGAGGGTGGTGAGCCCCTGGCCCAGGTTGCCCAGAGAAGCTGTGGCTGCCCCATCCCTGGAGGGGTTCAAGGCCAGGTTGGCCGGGGCTTGGAGCAACCTGGTCTGGTGGGAGGTGTCCTTGCCCAGGGCAGGGGGGTGGGACTGGCTGATCTTTGAGTTCCCTTCCAACCCAAACCACTCTGTGATATGATTCTATGATAAAATTTTAAGTGAGTCATATTGGATAGGATTTTTTTTTTGCTTTGGGTGGTTTTGGCATAGCTCTTTCCACCCCACACATCAGCAAGGCGGTGAAAGTTGAGCTTTGTGGATTATTTGCTGGTGCAGCCCTACTTTAACAGCACTGGACTGTGATTTAAAGCTGAGTTGCAGGGGAGGGCTTACATTGGGTTTTCAGAATTTTGTAGTGTTCCAATACTTGTTTTTACTGTATTCATAGTTAATTCCACCCGTCACTGTGCAAATAATTCTGGTGGCCCAAAATTTTAATGATACATTACTTTTCATTAAGAGAATTATTTCATTTTAATGCTTTTATTTTCATTTTTAAAAGCCTAGAATTAAAACCAAAATGTTTCTGAATGAGGAAATAAAGATAGATAGTGTCTTTCCAGAACGTTTAGCCAAAACCTTTCCGTGTTGCTTTCTCCTTGGCTAAAACCAGTTGCCAAATGAGACCGTCCAACCCGCTTAATGGTTTTGTTCCTAGAACAATATTGCAGTGGAATAAAATATTTCTCACAAAAGATCATTTGGGTCTACTTGTAAGCCTATTTTAATCTGATTTTAATGTCTGCACATGCTCGTATGTTTGACCTTTGTCTAAAATCAATAGTTTTGATTTTTTTTTTTTAAGAGAAAAATTACAGGGTTCAGGCGGCTTTAGTACAAATCAAAAAGTACGGGAGATGTTCCAGCAGGGAGAGGAATCCTCTCCCCTGGGCAGGGCTGTCGTGGGCTTGTTCTGCGCCCTGAAAAATCACGGAAAATAAAGCAACTCTGCCTTCAAGCGACTCCATTCCAAACAATCATAAACCAAAATGTCGAAGGGGCTGCATTAGATCAGCTTTGCTGGATTTCCCTGTTTGTTTTTTTTTTACCCCAACACTTTTATAAACGATTTTTGAAGACTTGGAACCGAGGTGTTTGTGGGGTGGAGAAGAAAAGCCCTTTTCTTTCTGGGAACAGAAATGAGCCATATAAGATATTCTCGCTGGGTTTAATTTCCACGCCTTCCAAAGCAGTTGTTTATCTTCATCTTGTGCAAGCTGTAGGTTTAAAGCCTTCGCTTAATTAAGACTGGAACAGTAAATAAACAAAACCGTGCCTCCTTCCGTGTAGAGCAACGATAGGTATGTGAGAAATAGATAACAATATTTATATTTTTAACGACTTTGGAGGTTTTTTTGCCTTTCATCTTCTTCTAACCCACCATCAGCTAAGGGAAAAGAACGGCTCAGAGAAGCAGGAACCACCCAGAACACTGTTTGTAAACTTTGTGGGTGGCTGACGGTTTTTCAATCAGTGTAAAGATAACCCAGTCCGTAGCTCTTAAATAGGAATTGGTAAATAGTAACTGTAAATAGCACATTCACTATTAAATGGGAAAATATTTGTCCTACAGTGAGACGTAAGAACAATGAAATTTGGGCAGCACCCAGATCTCGGAGCGAGTGCTGGATTCCAGCATTCCTGTGCTTTCGAAACTCAGCTGCTTTCCTGGAGGTACTTCATGTTGCTGGGAATAAAAGTGGGTACTTGATTTTAAATATTTTCAGTTCCATGAGCTTCTGTCAGTTGGGAAGTACGACACATGTGTCTGCTGGAATCCTTTTTGTTCATGGGGAAAATCAATGTTCAAAGCCTGGTTTAGCTTTTAATTTGAAATATATGATTTTTTTGAGCCGGCGATGCGCACTGGCAGCCCAGAAACCAACCGCATCTTGGGCTGCAGCAAAAGAAGTATGGCCAGCAGGTCGAAGGAGGTGATTCTGCCCCTCTGCTCCGCTCGGGGGAGACCCCACCTGGAGTACTTCCTCCAGCTCTGGGGCCTCAGCACAGGAGAGACACGGAGCTGTTGGAGCGGGGCCAGAGGAGGCCCCGGAGATGCTGGGAGGGCTGGAGCCCCTCTGCTGGGAGGACGGGCTGAGAGAGTTGGGGGGGTTCAGCCTGGAGAAGAGAAGGCTCCAGGGAGACCTTGGAGCCCCTTCCAGTCCCTCAAGGGGCTCCAGGAAAGCTGGGGAGGGACTCTGGATGAGGGAGGGGAGCCATGGGATGAGGGGGAAGGGTTTTCCACTGCAAGAGGGAAGATTGAGCTGACATCTGAGGCAGAAATTCTTGGCTGTGAGGGTGGTGAGCCCCTGGCCCAGGTTGCCCAGAGAAGGTGTGGCTGCCCCCTCCCTGGAGGGGTTCAAGGCCAGGTTGGACGGAGCTTGGAGCAAGCTGGGCTGGTGGGAGGTGTCCCTGCCCAGGGCAGGGGGTTGGAACTGGATGGTCTTTAAGGTCCCTTCCAACCCAAACCATTCTGTGACTCTATGATTCTATGATATTAAGGGCTTTGAGAGCTAGGGCATTGTTTCGTAAGGATTTTGTAGTCTTGTGTGGTTTTGCAGCGTAGTGCAGAGCTGTGATTTGTCAGAAAGCGCACCCTGTCTCTTTTTATTTCAACACATCCCTTTCTGGCTGCCTCCCCACATCTGGAAGGGGAAGACAAGACTGAGCAGTTGCACCTTTTGTGCAAGGTGGGACCCTCCGTGATGTAGTTGGGACTCCAGCTTGCAGGAATCTCACCTTCCAGAGATCCTGCCTTGTGCCCGGCTGCAGGAACAAAAGCCACACATGAAGCTGCTTGCGTGACGTGGTGCTGGTGGAAACACCAGTATTTCCTCTGGGTGATCCCTTGGTTTCCCTCTCAACATTTTATTCCGGTGTAACGAAAGCATCAAACCCCAGCTAATTTAGTCGTAGTGATACTTGAATGTATTTTTAAATATGTAGCTGTTCCTGTGTGAGAAGCAGAATAAAGTTATACAGCTGTCTAGGATTTTTAGGTTTTTTCATATAGGGAGGAAGCTGTTAACTCTGGTCTACCAGTATAATTATTTTGGTAAATATATATATATGCTTGTAAATAACATTATACATCTTTCGAGTGCAGGCCTGTAAGTGCTTTTATGGCTTGTCTGCAGTGGAATGAAACTCAAAACATTTGTGGTTTTGGAACGAACATTTGTTGAATATTAAGAGCCCGATGTGTAAATAGAGGGGTGTAACGCGCTTGGATTTGCTGGGTACCGCGGATTAAAAACTCTTCTCTGACCCTCAGCAAGTACAGTCAAGGATCTTGGAGCAGCATGTTTATTTTAGCTAACAAGTTTGTACAAACAACAGACGGAGTTCTAATATGAACTACCCCTGTTTAGAGCCTGCCTCCGCTAATGGGTAGGGCTGTTGGATGACTCGAGCTAATTGGAAATGGCATAACGAGGTATAACGGCAAAGCAACCAGGCTGATCATTTCCTGGGCAGCTTTTGTCGAAGGCGCACGGAAAGCCCTCGTAACGCAATTTCAAAATGGAAAGGCAGATTAGGGGATAGCTACTTTATTCCGTAAATGTTTATATAGACGTGGAGGCACTTCAGCTCCGTGACGTGACAAAATGAGGAGTTTCTCATTAACAAGCTAAAGCAAGTGACTCGCGTTGACCTCCATTAAGTCAATTTATCGCACTTTCAAAAGAAAACCCAAGAAAAGGACGGCGCTGGGTGCTGCAGAGCCACTCATCTCCCCTTCTTTCAACGCAGATGTGGTTAGAAAGTGGTTTTATTCAAAATCTTGAATGCTTCGTAACAGGAGAGAGGTGTGTTCAGGAACTGGCATCCCTGGATTCAGCTTTTTTGGTGCAACCCTTCTGTGTTATCATCTTTGGTTTAAAAGTGTGTTCTCTGTTTTGCCTGGTAGAGTGAGGAATCCACTTCTCGATTGGATAAGTGCTCCCAAAAGAAATTTTTCCAAAGAAAAGGTTAATGATTAATTAAAATTATTATTGTTTCCATGCTCTTACAGCTTTAAAATATACAAACTAATATAAGTAGGGGCAAAACGAAAAAAAACGAAGTGAGAGGTAGTGCCTTTTTAAGACCAATAAAGGGATAAAATGTCTATTCCATTCAGCTTTGGAACTCAAAACTCTGACACCCCCCAACCCTTCTGATTTCTGACCTTCCCATAGGTATTGCTTCTGTAAATATTTACAAATTTCAGGTTGGGGCTTGGGCCATAAAAACTTAGAAGGTTTTCGGAAGATGCTTGGTGCCACAATTGAACCGAAAGGATCTGCCCCGCAAATGTAGTTGCTGGTGCGTGGATCCAGCTTTGGACTCTCTATTCTTTTAAAATCAATATTTTCTGAATCTTGACTGAAGTAACGCAAGGCGCATTAATATACTTTGCTTCTTTCCTCATTTCCTCGGCCGTATGAACAGTATTTACAGTGCACGTTAATCATTCACCTGAAGACCGCTTGCACGGAGAAGTGGAAATTTCACTTGGCGAAGTGGCTTTGGCTTTTCCCGTGGGAAATGCTTTCCAAGCTTGTCCGATCCTTCATTCTCCGCACCTAATGATGTGGGAGAGCGTGTGCGTGCAGCTGTACCCCTGTGAAGATACATTTCACATCATAAATTTGACTCTAATGACTTACCTTTCTAAAAAAATCACATTTCTTCTAAACGGAATTGAAAATAATCCCTCTCAAAAGCAATTTAATTGTTTGAAACAGGTTTAAAGTCACCTTCGCAAGTAGTTTTAAAATGAAAATGGATCCATGTTTTGGGTGTTCAGCTGAATGGACATTATAGTCATTTATTTTGGGCAACCTGGTCCAGTGGGAGGTGTCCCTGCCAATGGCAGGGGTTGGAACCGGATGATCTTTAAGGTCCCTTCCAACCCAAACCACTCTATGATTCTATGATAATAGCAATCCAAAAAAACCCACAAAAAATACCGGTATCATTTCAGCACACGTAATTTTATATATTATAACGAGGATATTGTGAGAGATAAAAATCTATGTGGCACCAATTGGCATTTTAATTCACTGTACATCTATTCTTCCATACTCTTACTGTGCTTCAGCCACTGCAGAAAAAGAATTTCCCTCTAATTTTTGCTCAGACCCTTCTATTTTTGCTGGTTTTGCTTGGTTTCCCAGCGCTGCTGCTAACTCGATCTATGGATGCGGGCAGTGATGCTGAACTAAGGCGCTTCTGATGCCCGTGGAAGGGTGAGAAAGGAGGTGAAACTTTGCTCCTTGCACAGTAACTTGCTCCGAAAGAACAATTCTGTGAAAGGAAACGCCGGAAGAACTCCAGGGCGGTTCAGTGGGTTCCTGGTGTTGGCTCCATCAGTGACTCACTGAAGGACCTTTGGTAAATTCTGCGAGTTTTGTTCCTCTGGGCAAGTGGAACAGGATGGTGACGACAGGGCTGGACTGGACATAAATATTCTCCATTTTATTCCTAAATTTGTCCCCCGCTTCTTGAGGCGATCTTTGAAATTCTGCTTTTCCCTTCTTGAATTTCTGCTTTTCTTCCCTTGAAATTCTGCTTTTCTTTTCTTGAAATTCTGAATTGCGCTTTTCTCAAAATTCTGCATTTCTTCACGCTACTCTTTCCATTCCTCCTGCTTCAGTCGTTAAATAATTTGGATCAGGGTGATGGTTTGCCGTGAATTTGTTAAAGCCTTGGCTCCGTCAGCCAGAAAGCATGCCAGGATGCTGAAGTGAACCCAGCTGTCAGAAAACCTAAATTTTCCTTCTGTTCTAAAGACAAAAATCAGGAAACTGTTTGTTGAAGTGTATTATTTGTTTAATTTGGGAATTATTAAGATATTCTGTTTCCATAACAAATACGCTGCCTGTGATCTCTGGCAAGCGCTGATGGAAAACAGGCTCATTTGGGGGTTGGTGGTTTGTGTGTGTGTGTGTATCGCATCGGATTTATTTGTGTATCACGTCGGATTTATTTGCGTGTCACATCCAGTTTAGTCACCACCTGAAGGGGATCCAGGGTCTGCAGCCCAGGAATATGCCTAGTTTTAAAAATACTGTGAAGCGCTGGGTTTTGTCTGGGTTTTTACACTTTGAAAATAATCTAAACTGACCAACCACTAGAACATAAAGAAAAGAGCCACCAGCTAGTAATGGCTGGAGAGCTGCCTGGCGGAAAAGGACCTGGGGGTGTTGGTCAACAGCCGACTGAATATGAGCCAGCAGTGTGCCCAGGTGGCCAAGAAGGCCAACAGCATCCTGGCCTGTATCACCACTAGTGTGGCCAGCAGGACTGGGGCAGTGATGGTCCCCCTGTACTGGGCACTGGTGAGGCCCCACCTCGAGTGCTGTGTCCAGTTTTGGGCCCCTCACCACACAAAAAGCCATTGAGGTGCTGGAGCGTGTCCAGAGAAGGGCACCGGAGCTGGTGAGGGGTCTGGAGCACAAGTCTTGTGAGGAGCGGCTGAGGGAGCTGGGGGTGTTCAGCCTGGAGAAAAGGAGGCTGAAGGGAGACCTTCTCGCTCTCTGCAACCCCCTTAAAGGAGGGGGTAGCCAGGGGGGGTCGGTCTCTTCTCCCAGGGAACAGGTGATGGGACAAGAGGAAACGGCCTCAAGTTGCACCAGGGGAGGTTTAGGATGGATATTTGGAAAAATTTCTTGCCCGAAAGGGTTGTCAAGCATTGGAAGAGGCTGCCCAGGACAGTGGTGGAGTCGCCATCCCTGGAGGGATTTAAAAGCCGGGCAGACGTGGTGCTGAGGGACATGGGGGAGTGGTGGCTTTGTCAGTGTTGGGTTGATGGTTGGACTCGATGATCTGAAAGGTCCCCTCCAACCTAAATGATTCTGTTATTCTAATATCTGAATAGAAAATTAGCATAAACTAATCGGTTTATGATTAGTTTACTTTAAATCGTTACTTTAAGAACACAAGCTTGTGAAAGTGGCTGTGCCTGTAGTTTTACATCCCAAGGAAAGCATCCCCTGTCTCTTGGCTCACACCGTGTTCCCGCAGGCAAGGAAATGAAGACCTGGACTCGTTTCCGCATGGAGCAGCTTTCAGAGCCACCTATTTGTGTAATTTCCGTAATTTGCTGATCAGGAAATAACACATTTGAATGGTGGCAAGGAGCGAAAAGTAATCTTGAAAGAATTCTGACTTGTGTGTGTTTATTTCCCCAGATAATTAAGCTGAAAGCAGAAGCCCGTCTTGATCTGCTGAAGCAGATTGGTGTGTCTGTGGACACCTGGCTAAAAAGCGCAATGAACCAAGTGATGGAAGAACTGGAGAACGAACGCTGGGCCAGCCTGCCTTCGGTGACCAACAACGGCTCTTCACACCTGGTACGGTTTCCGACCTGTAAAACCTTTCCTCGTAGCAAATCCTGACTTCATATCGAATAGAAAACCAAATTGAGAATATTTGGTTGGTTGGTGGCTAACTGGAAAAATCTCATAGCTTTACGTGGCTGAATTTCATGTAAGAACCAAAAAAAAGGATTTCTGGGTTTTGTTGCTGAGTTTACTTTAGGTTGATTTTTCCGACCTTGAATTAAGTGCCATAACATTTATTTGCCACCTCCTGAAAAGAAAAATGGCTGCGCGTTTCTTTGAAGTTTCATTAATAGTTCACGACGTTATCTGAGCTACTTGGATGAAAGGCGCTTTTTTCTCCCCCAAATGTTTAGAAAAACGTCGACTCCACATCGGCTCTTCCGGAGTCGGTTGCCTGCAGATCGCAGTGAAAGTCAAGCAAGAGAGCAAAGCCGGTTTTCCAGATTGATTTGGGTGTTTGAAATGAAAATTTGATTCATTAAAAATCAGTGAAAGGCTTTGGAAAACAGGTTTCTGGGAGCAGGGTTAGATGTTTCCCTCGAAGAATTTGTCATGGAGGTAGATGTTACCACTGTTCACCTGCGAGCTGCTGCCCTGTTACTTGAGATACAGTCGATATTTGACATTTTCTATATGAATAACTAGTTTTGCTTAAAGCAGTAAAGACGTTAAATCGGAACAGAGCCCAAACCTGAGGACTCCTGTGTTTCATCCAGAGAGCTGGTACCTTCTGAAACTGTTAAATTCATTTACCTGAGTGTGGCACAACGTGTCCAAAGTCCCACTGACCCTTTCGAATATTTCAGCCAATATACCCCAAATTGAACTCAAAAGCGGCTTGGATCAATGGAAGATTGGTAATGATTTTGTACTCATTAGTACGTAAAACTAATTGTGTTGCAATATCTATAGCTGGTTTGCAAAATAGAGGCATTTCCCACCTGTTTAGCTTGGAAGACAGCACATTTTTATGTAATTCAAGAAAGAATAAAAAGCAAACTCATTTCTCTTCCCTCTCCTCCCCTGAAGAATGATATGTTTTTTAAAAAAAGTAGAGATAGCTGAATCACACGACTGCCCGAACCAGGAAACCCTGTTCAGAAATAGGAACTGCTAAAGGAGCTGATAATTCCCTTTTTTTAATTCCCCTACACGGCACGCGATGCTGCGCTGTCACCTTTGGCAGTAAAACGGCGCAATCTGGGGCTCTTCACCGGTCACCAACTCAAAATTCCTGAAGATTTAGTCATTTTGCCTCAAACGAATTTTAATTTTTCTGTGCATGTTTATATATTTATAACAAATTTCAGAGGCTTTTATAAAGTCTTAGTTTGCGTGTGGATACTTTCCTAACTGTAGTCTTCATACGCTGTTAAAATTACTTCATTCACACTTTCTTTTTTCATCTTAAAAGCTTTGGACAGCCAGAATATATCTTCTGTCTAACGAAACTTTCAGGGGGAATGGGAACGTGGTTTCTCATTGCACCGCAGATGCTTTGGAGGAGGTCTGGTTTTCCCTGATCACCTAAGAGAGACAAAATCTCTGTTTCAGCAAGTGTGCAGTGTCTGCACACACAAAAAATCCTGCCCGTTCCCATGTTTCTTCATCTTTTTATGCTTCCTTATTGTTTTCTTGGGAACAGTGGCAAACCCTTAGAGGGAAAGGGGTTTTTTTGGGTGTACAGAAATTTTCATTTCTGTCAACTTCTGGACTTTGTCAACTTCTGGACTTCTGCAAGGCCTTTGAGACGGTCCCCCACAACATCCTTCTCTCTGAGTTGGAGAGATACAGATTTGGTGGGTGGACTGTTCGGTGGATAAGGAACTGGCTGGATGGTCGCATCCAGAGGGTGGTGGTCAATGGTTCGATGTCCAGTTGGAGAGGGCTGACAAGTGGTGTCCCCCAGAGATCCATACTGGGACCGGTGCTGTTCAATATCTTCATCAGTGATTTAGACAGTGGGATCAAGTGCACCGTTAGCAAGTTTGCCGATGACATCAAGCTGAGTGGTGCCAGAGGGACGGGGTGTCATCCAGAGGGACCTGGATGACCTAGAGAGGTGGGCCCGAGCAAACCTTATGAAGTTCAACAAGGCCAAGTGCAAAGTCCTACACTTGATAGTCGGGACAGTCCTCGTTATCAATACAGGCTGGGGGATGAGGTGATAGAGAGCAGCCCTGTGGAAAAGGCCACTGGCCCAGGTTGCCCAGAGCGGTGGTGGAGGCCCCATCCCTGGAGACATTCAAGGCCAGGCTTGATGAGGCTCTGAGCAACCTGGTCTAGTTGAAGATGTCCCTGCTCACTGTAGGGGGGTTGGACTAGATGACCTTTAAAGGTCCCTTCCAACCCAACATGTTCTATGATTCTATGATTCTATGAACTTTAGTTGAAAAAAGTGAGGGGGCGCCGACTCCACTCTGCTTTCTTCAGGGTGTTGGGATGTTTCTTCTAGGATGTCCCACACGGAGCTCGGTGACAGCGATTTGCAGTAAAGGTTGTTATTATAATCCCTGCCCTGTCCTGTTTGTCTCTTTATCCCCATCGTTAGTAGTTTAGTTATATATTCAAGCTGTTGTATGCAGATCCGAGCTTCAGCCTTCCCAAAATCCCAAAGGACTTCTTGCGCCGCGTGTCATTTCGGCTCCTTGCTAGCCGGGAGAGATGAGGAGATGTTATGGAGCTGTGTTTATCAGCAGTTTTTTTCCCTTTCTCCTTGTACTCCACCTCTTTTCGCTTCCCGTTGTGCGCCTTGGATTGCGCCCAGCATCTTGTTCTCCGTCTCGGCGGCCGTGCCAGCGCTCCGTCCCTGAGCCAAACCCCGGGCTAGTCCCTGGCGAGCCAGCAGATGCCACAGCGTGGGAGGTTCAACTCTGATTCTTATTTTCCCCTTTTACACTTACGTACCCTCCCGTATAAAAAAAAATAAGATGCTGTTGACCTTGGCAGGCCAGATGAGGACAGCCCGGAGATGGAATTCTTAGAACCGTTACCGAAATTACGCTGCGTGCAATTATTAGAATTACTGCAGCACATAACAAGCAGCAATTTCACTTCATCCTTAACGAGTGGGCAGTGATTAATGTTCAGAAACCAGCTACCTGCCGTCCCTGCGTCCTGCACTGCTTTGCTCTTCGTGCCCATATTTATCACGACATAATCTGTGCAGCAAAACTCTCAATATATTTTTATTTCAAAGAGCTAAAAATTAGAAAGCAGCATCGATGCCTTGATATCACTGTATTTATTTAACCTGCTGCAATAATACAGCGAGCCGAAGGAGTTAATATGCCATCAACTCTCCAGTGACTTTCTGATGTAATGACGAAATGCATAATTTGGGGAAGGAATACATTTATTTTTCCCAGTGTACATGCCTAAAAAAGTTAATTGTCATTTTGAATTTTAATGTCATCTGGAAAAGATACGCAATGCTACTCTTACATATTGACATTGTTGCGAAACCTTTACGCTGCCTACAACAAATGTATAGTAAATACTATGTAGTTTATGCAAAAAAGAGAGAATAATGTCTTTATGGGGTTTGTGTTTTGTTTTCTGTTTGTGGGACTCGAAGCAGTATGGTTATAAGAAACACTTGTACAGTAGAGGTACATTATTACAGAGTTAGAAATAATATTTGCAGTTGGTACGTTTTCTGTGAACAGGAAAATGGATGCTTTTACCTGGAAAGGGAGATAGCATCTTTCACAAGTGGTGTTCCCCAGGGGTCGGTACTGGGGCCGGTTCTGTTCAATAGCTTTATCAACGACCTGGACGAGGGGATCGAGTGCACCTTCAGTAAGTTCATAGATGACACCAAGTTGGGTGGGAGTGTTCATCTGCTGGAGGTTAGGGTGGCTCTGCAGAGGGATGTGGACAGGCTGGATGGGTGGGCCAAGGCCAATGGTGTGAGGTTCAACAGGGCCAAGTGCCGGGTCCTGCTCTTGGGTCACACCAACCGCATGGACGCTAGAGGCTGGGGGCAGAGTGGCTGGAGAGCTGCCCGGCGGCGAAGGACATGGGGGTGTTGGTCGACAGCAGCTGAATATGAACCAGCAGTGTGCCCAGGTGGCCAAGAAGGCCAACAGCATCCTGGCCTGTGTCAGGAACAGTGTGGCCAGCAGGACTGGGGCAGTGATGGTCCCCCTGGACTGGGCACTGGTGAGGCCCCACCTCGAGTGCTGTGTCCAGTTTTGGGCCCCTCACCACACAAAAAGCCATTGAGGTGCTGGAGCGTGTCCAGAGAAGGGCACCGGAGCTGGTGAGGGGTCTGGAGCACAAGTCTTGTGAGGAGCGGCTGAGGGAGCTGGGGGTGTTCAGCCTGGAGAAAAGGAGGCTGAGGGGAGACCTTCTCGCTCTCTGCAACCCCCTGAAAGGAGGGGGTAGCCAGGGGGGGTCGGTCTCTTCTCCCAGGGAACAGGTGATGGGACAAGAGGAAACGGCCTCAAGTTGCACCAGGGGAGGTTTAGGATGGATATTAGGGAAAATGTCATCCCCGAAAGGGTTGTCAAGCATTGGAAGAGGCTGCCCAGGGCAGTGGTGGAGTCGCCATCCCCGGAGGGATTTAAAAGCCGGGCAGACGTGGTGCTGAGGGACATGGGGTAGTGGTGGCTTTGTCAGTGTTGGGTTGATGGTTGGACTCGATGATCTGAAAAGTCCCTTCCAGCCTGGACCATTTTAAGATTCTATATATTACATTACTGGTTCACACTCAAGCGTGATTGTCATCTGAAACCAGCAACCTGCATGAACCAAATTGTGGTTTCACTCCCTAAATACCTCTATTGCAAAATAATACCAGGCTCCGTTGAAAGATGAGCTTTATGACACGAGCTGCTAAGTTTTCTGTATCGTTAATGCTGTTTTCCCTCTGTGTGCCTACTCTGCAAATGATGCTATTCAAGGAGTCTGAGCAGCCCACACACTGAAAATTAAGATGTATTTTTCTTCCTCGTGTTAGAAAACGAGGACCAGATGTTTTACAAACGAGTCTTTCTAGGCATGATACACTAATTTCCATGATGTTTCCTACGGCTGCTGGGACGCGGACCGTGCACAGCAAAAGGCAGTTAGAAACTGGAGGGAGAAACCTTAAATTTGCCATAATTAATAGTTGGTTGGTAATATATCAAAGCATTGGTTTTTTTACCGCGATTTATTTTTGTTACCGCGACATCCGTGAACGCGTTTAAGTGGCGATGGACGCAAACTGCGCTGGAAGGAAAATGGGGAAAAACGGTATGAATTACAAGGATGTGGTCTAGAAATTGTAACATAAAAATCAATCAAGGTCGGAAAATGATGAAGCTTTGTGGTCTCCTACCCCAGGTCCAGAAGAGCAAAGGTGTCACGGGCTGACGTACGGAGCCGGCTGGTTTAGGAGCCTGCACAGACCCTTTTTGGTCTCAGCCCCAATTTTCTCGATTTATCAGCCTTTTAGTTTTCATGAGGAATCCCAGATTTGCCCCCATATTAAAAGGAATGAATAAGGGGAAGACGGCAAACACGTAACAGTGTTGCCTTTGATTCGCAGGACTTGCCTGTTTTCACATGAGATAAAGTGTTTATTCATCATTTAATCCAGGCACCAGGCCAAAGCACAGCTCATGTCAATGTTGCCCGAACTACATTTATAGAAACCTGTATTTTTCCGGTGTTTCGACTTCAGTTTTTATTTAAATTTTTATAGCTAGTTTTTAATCATTCTTTCTCTATTTTTTTTTTTTTTTTAATAAACTGCAGCAACTCTATTGTGCAGAATCCACCAGCCGGAAGGCTGATTTTTTTGATTTTTTTTTTTTTTTTTTTTTTCAAATTTAAGTCTTACCACTGCGGTTTCATTTTATAACTCGTGGTCACAGGTACATTCATCTTTTAGCGGCATAAATTCTCAGCAAGTGACTCGCCTTTCCGTTAAACTGTTTGCTGTGCCTCTGAAATGGCACCCCCAAGGAAGGCACATTAGTCATTCTTCCGCAGCTGATGCGCAAAATAAATAACGGCCAACAGCTGAGTTGGAGCTTCCAAAATCTTCTCCAGTTCTTTTTAAAGCCCACGGCTTGTGCTTGAATGAAGAAAAACAGCTGAATTAAGCAAAGAGTCTTCTTTTGCTTCCCTGTATTTGCTTCGTTTGGTCAATGCTTTCCTGATGTTGTTATTTGAGAATTGTATGTTGAATATTATTTAGTCGACCTTTTTTTTTGTCCAGTTACAAGAATTGTAAGTAGGAAAAAAAGCGAGAAGAATATCCATCAGTTCAATTTTAATGTTATTTCTTCACTTATTTTTCTTTGATGTATAATGCCGAATTTAATTTGTTTTATTAGATTAATGCCGATGCAGAAAAGGAAGAAGGCGAAGAGTTTGAAGACAGCATGGATGTGTTTGATGACAGTAGTTCTAGTCCTTCTGGTACTCTAAGAAATTATCCTCTCACCTGCAAAGTTGTTTATTCATATAAGGTTTGCGATTTTATTTTTTTTAATTGATTAGAAAAAATGAATTACGTGACCAAAAAATGATAGATGTAACTCTTCGGTGGGAGTTGGAGGTAGAATGTCAGCGTTTGGCTCAATAATGGTGCACATTATATATATCTACCTTCTCGCTGTGAAAAACGGAGTTGTGTTGCTGGTGTGGCTGTATGAGAAACGCCACAAAGCTCGTCTTTGTACCGGAATAGTGAAACCGCCATTCAGGAGTTCAGGCTCTGCTGACAAACGGCATTCACGCTATTTACTGCCGCTGCCTCAGCTGTAAATCACACCGAAGGCAGTGGCAGAGTACGGAGTAATTAGGGTTTCAAAAGTAAATAGGGTTGGACGCGCTGGGTGGTATTCGGGGTGCTTCTGTCTGTCCTCTTGACTGAAAAAGGGTCTTGGGAATATCAGTAGGTATACAGAAAAACCCTTATTTTTATATTTTAAAGTATGCTACATCATCAAATTTTCATTTTTTTTTAGAAAGACGTAATTTTTAATAAAGGGCCTGGATGAGGTTGTTCGTTATGCTTCCTGTCCCATGCATCTGAAAACGCTTGTATTTTCTAATCTTCCCGTTATTTACTTCAGGCTTCTCAGCCGGATGAATTGACCATAGAGGAACACGAGGTATTGGAGGTTATTGAAGATGGAGATATGGAAGACTGGGTGAAGGTATCGTTTTTCTGAGATTATTTCCTTTCACTGTTACTTTTAGAACTAGAATTTGGGATGGGAGAAGGGATTTGGATTCTTTTCAGAGTATGCAAAAGCAGAGCATCTTTTCTGTCCTTTGCTTACAGGCACGGAACAAAGTGGGGCAAGTGGGTTACGTGCCAGAGAAGTACCTGCAGTTCCCGACGTCCAGCAGCCTGCTGAGTATGCTACAGTCCCTCGCCGCACTGGATACTCGCTCCCACACCTCAAATAACTCCACAGAGGCTGATTTAGTCACAGGCAGCCTGAATGGAGACTCCAGTGGTAAATACCGATCGATAAATAAATAAAGAGTAGATTAAGCTTGTTCTCAAAAGCATTCTGCTTATCGAGTTTGGATGTCGCATGTGGGAATTTCTCATATTTGACCTGTATCCGAGTACAGCTGTTCTCAGTAATGATCTATCTCGTATCAAATCCATGTAATTTACCTGGCGATCTCATAGAATTGAGATTAACATTACCTAAAAAAAAAGAAAACTAAAATAATTTGACGCTGCAATTCTGTGTAGTACTTGATCATGTACAATAACATCATTAGTGATGTTTTTCGTCAGAGTTAGGTTGGTGGTTGGACTTGATGATCCGAAAGATCCCTTCCAACCGTGGCGATTCTATGATTCTATGATCATTTTTTTAAGCTCATCCTAATTCCATAATTATTTTTTCCCCCCGCTCTTCAGTCTGTTTTGTAAAAGCACTTTACGATTACGAAGGCCAGACAGATGATGAGCTGTCCTTCCCGGAAGGAGCCATCATCCGCATCCTGAACAAGGAAAATCAAGATGATGATGGCTTTTGGGAAGGAGAATTCAACGGCCGCGTCGGGGTGTTCCCATCAGTATTAGTTGAAGAGCTGACGGCCTCAGAAAATGGAGAGACTCAGTGGATTGGAGATATTCAGGTATGGAAAGAGTTGAGGTGCCAGCTTACACGTATGATATTAATTTACATTTTAATTTCTCAGCCAGCCTAATAACGATCAACTGATCTATCGTGGCAAATGTAATATATTTGTGAATAAAGGCAAGTAGTTGGGTAGAAAGAAAATGAACCAAAGGAGAAAATTCCCAGTCTGCTTCCTGGAATTCGTTTATGACATCAACTGAGACATCAAAGACAAACTGGCAAAAAAAGAATTACAGGCTCTCTCAGCCCTAATTTAATGTTTTCATACTCCAGTCTGTTCTGTATCCTCTCAGTTTTTGAAGGGCAGGATACTGCCAAATACTGTGTTACAGTAATCTCTTCAAAAACATCCTCAATTCAGTATAGTTCTGTAATCCAGAATTCTGTGTCCAGTTCTGGGCTCCCCAGTTCCAGAAGAACAGGGAACTGCTGGAGAGGGGACAGCAAAGGGCTACAGAGATGCTGAGGGGACTGGAACACCTCTCTGATGGAGAAAGGCTGAGGGATTTGGGTCTCTTCAGTCTGGAAAAAAGACAACTGAGGGGGGATCTCATCAACGCTTAGAAATACTGAAAGGGTGGGTGTCAGGAGGATGGGACCAGGCTCTTCTCAGTGGTGCCCGGGGACAGGACAAGGGGTAACGGGCACAAACTTGACCATAGGAAGTTGCACCTAAACATGAGGAGGAACTTCTTTCCTGTGAGGGTGGCAGAACCCTGGCACAGGCTGCCCAGAGAGGTGGGGGAGTCTCCGTCTCTGGAGACATTCCAAACCCACCTGGACGCGTTCCTGTGCCACCTGCTCTGGGTGACCCTGCTCTGGCAGGGTGTTGGACTGGATGGTCTCCAGAGGTCCCTTCCAACCCCCATTGTTCTGTGATTCTGTGAATCCTTATATTATATTAGAAGATCAGACACATTCTCATGAAAAATTGTGGTGCTAGAAACTGGACTTCCACGTTCCCTACGAAGTAATTCCTCCAGTATTTTTATTCTTTGATTTGGGAAAACTGTGAAAACTTATGATTTAAATGATATATATGCAGTTGAGTTGGGATAAAAGTCATGATCTTAACACTTTTGTGTGAATATAGTAGAGAAACACACTTGATCAGAAGGTTTTATTTTCGGATAACCTTCAAAAAGTCTGCCTGAATTATCTGGGAGAGGATGAAAATTTCTGCTCAGTGGCAACCTATGATTTAAAAAAAACATCTAATCCCTGTTGGATATCACGGCTTTCCTTCCCAAACCTACCTGACAGCGCTTTTGACAGATGGGTTTTCTCCAGATGACAGTTCCTGGCATATTGTTGTGTCAGACAACGTCCTGCAGCTGGCTGCGTACGTAAAAACCACCGAGGAATAAGGATTTCTGCATCCCCCCACCCTCTTTTTAACACAGGTATCCCCAACTCCGAAGCCTAATAACGCCCTTCCACCGCTGCCGCTCTACGACCAGCCTCCCACTAGTCCCTACCACAGTCCAGATAAAAGAGGTTCTCAGTTCTTCCCCAGGTCGCCGACAACTAACGGTAAGAAATTTTGTGATAGTATAAGAAATGTTTTGCTAAATTCTTAATTTAGAATGCACATATTTAAAAAAAAAAAAAAAAAAGCGCAGCTTTTTTTGCAACACAAAGTAAATTCAGCAGCGCTGAGCGGCGTGTGTGTGATGGGTTGTTGCTTACCCTTTCAGAAAACAGCTTCAGTTCAGAGTCTCCTGGCTTCTCCCAGCCTCCGCGAATTCCCCCCGAAACTTCCTATGGCAAACTGCGACCTGTAAGTTAAAAATAAATAACTGGTTTTATCGCTGCTCCAAAGTTATTGGGCTGAGTCTGGGTAAATCAGGTACATTCAGAGCAGGGTGGTGAATGGCTCCGTGTTCTGCAAATCCAATTACTGCGTAGTAAAATGCGGTATCTCAGATTAATAGCGCGAGGAAAGGTCTGTTCGCCCCCCTTGGATAATGCCATAGAGGTGTCAGAAAGCGATAGAACACGAGAGCTATTTGAGATGGGGCGAACGCTAGAATAAAACAAAGCTGCCCTTGTTTAACCGGTCAGTCCCCGTGTTTAAAGATGACCTTGAGTCTTATCCATCCCCTTTTTTTTTTCATCCAACCCGCCCTTCTGTGGCTGCCGTTACCGCTGTAATACCCGCGTGAGGCGTCTCGATCGTGAAATCTAACCTGGGAGGAAATTACATCTCTTACCATAGTAAAAATAGATGTGAGTCGATAAACTTACGCTGCCTTTTCGGGCGCTGGGAGATTAGTTCTGTTCTGGCCGCGCGTAATAACCCCTAAACAGAACTAAAAAAGAGGTGGGGAATAAATGCCAGAACAGCTTAATCACAGGATTTGTACAATTTCCCCAGTGTGCTGGCAGACAAATCTGCTGGCCGGCAGTTTGACGTGATACGTGGTCCAGGGGACTTGATTTAGGGTTAAATTTATTTCTGAACCTCTTCATTTGAGGGGTTTATATTAAAAATTCTTCATGATAAGATGAAATGGTCTCTTATTTTATATATTTTGCAGTGTCTCTGCTGCCTAGAAGGAGAGGTTTTGCTAGGAAAAGAGAAGAAGAATTTAATCACTTAGAACTTGCGGAGATCTGTCTCCTGGGATTAACTTTGAAATCAAGTTTTGGGGGTTTCAAAGTCCTAAACCGAATCGTATTAAGCTGCAATATTTGTATTTTCCTGGCATCCTCAATGAAGGAGGTTGGAGAAAAAGAGTGGTTTTGCATATTCAGAAATGATATTTTGAATATTCCGGTAGTCAGTGAGTCAGCCTTATTCACGGACGTACGCGAGGCAGAGGTAGTACCGCATCGTTAAGTGTTTAATTATTGAACAGAGAAGTTTCACATTATCTTATTATTCCCTTGTAAAAATACATTGATTCAGCTTTTCCATTTTGTAGATTTATTATTTTCTTCACGAGTTGCTTGCAATTTACCGTCTTTTTAAAATAATACTACAGTGTCGTGCCTTAATTGAAAGGATTTCTGTCAGTTTTGCATTTTTAATATGCCCGGTTTGAAAACATTGGGAAGTTTGTTCTGCTATTGCTCCACAATGCCTGTTTTCCGTATCAAGTCACTCCGGTGGATTTTGAAACCGTGTGATAAAAAACCCTGGGCGAAATGCTGTTAGCGCTCAAGGGAGTCTCGATGAGGAGCAATGAGAACTGTATTGATGTGGCGGAGGGTAAAAATAGCATCAGATTTCAGGTGCGTAGCGTTAGGGTCAGTGATTGATTAAACACGAGTAAGCTGCTTCGGTGCAACAAGGTGTTCTGGTAGTTTCCAGCCGAGGGCGTCATCAGCTGGAAAGCACTGGATGTAAAGATCCAAGTCCGTCCCAGGATTCTCCGTGGGTACAGGCAGAGTAAATAGGTTATTTCCCTCGGTGTGTTTGCCCCCCCGTGACTGCTGGTCACCCGAGAGCGGTGACAGTCTGTAACGAAGAGCCTTGATGGCTTAATTGGCTCCTGGACCTGAACTCAGCTGGGTCCTCGCTGCAGTTCTGTCAGTCTTAGTAACGATCTGTATATTTGCATCATCTTGAGGTATGAGGGCCATGAGGATCATCCGAGGGCTAGAGCCCTCTCCTGTGAGGACAGGCTGAGGGAGCTGGGGTTGTTCAGCCTGGAGAAAAGGAGGCTCCGGGGAGACCTTAGAGCCCCTTCTAGTCCCTGAAGGGGGCCTACAGGAAAGCTGGGGAGGGGCTGTTTGCGAGGGCATGGAGCGACAGGACGAGGGGCAATGGTTTAAACTAGAGCAGGGCAGGTTTAGATCAGACATTAGGATGAAGTTCTTCACAATGAGGGTGGTGAGACACTGGCCCAGGTTGCCCAGAGAGGTGGTGGAGGCCCCATCCCTGGAGACATTCAAGGCCAGGCTTGATGAGGCTCTGAGCAACCTGGTCTAGTTGAAGATGTCCCTGCTCACTGCAGGGGGGTGGGACTAGACGGCCTTTAAAGGTCCCTTCCAACCCAACACGTTCTATGATAAGCCCAAAGCTGCAGTTTTATCCTGTAGAAGTTTGGAAATGTTGAGAGTTTGCTGATAGTTATGGGCTGGTTCTGGCTGTTTCAGGTGCGAGCGGCTCCGCCACCCCCTACTCAGCATCATCGCCGGACAACGGAGAAGATCGAGGACGTGGAAATCACTCTGGTGTAACGATCGGACTAGTTCAGTAGTAGTGCTACAATCAAGACCAAACGCGATATTTGGTCAATCTCGTTTTTAGGCACCTTTGCATGATGAAGACTTTAAAATAGAGCAAGAGATAGGGAGGGTTTTCTGTGGCAGTGACATGGTGGATTCCTTCCCACGGTCATGAATATTTTGTGCCTTTTTTTTTTTGGTTGTCGTTTTGATTTGTATACATCGTTCTTCCTCTCTTAGCACAAACCGAGACGGGCCAAACAGCGAGCGGAGGATTGGCTCGGAGCAGGTTTCTCTCTTGGCTGAAAACGGTCAATTTTTCTAGGGAGGCTGCGGAAAAAAAGCCTCATTCATGCAATTTAGTCATCGCGTATTCCCATCCCGTGCATTAGTACAGTATATTACTGTTGCCATAGGAATGTGTTAAAAGATTGTCAGTTCTTCAAGTAGCGTGAACTTGTCTGATTAGGTATTAATCAGAGCTTGCGGAATGAAAAAGGGAACTGAAAAAAAGAAGTATAAGGAGAGGCTGGCTCCTCTTTAACCCCCTTGCAGAAAGGAAGAAACAGGAAAATACTCTTAGAGGTAGGGAAAAGTGATGCGGATCACATGGCGTTCGTTGCGTTAATGCACACCCCTTCACTAATTAACAGTTAAACAGAACTAAATGTTCTTTGTATTAATATTTATGCAGTACATTTAGTAATACAGTATCTAATATGGAGGTGCTGAATTAGTAGCAACATCTTGTTCCATAGCATAAACCAACTGGTAGAAAAGTGAGATTTTTGTCTAGATCTGGAAATTGAGCTGCTTTTTTTTTGGTTTTTTTTTTTTCTTAGCAGATTTGGGGGGTTTGGTTTTGTTTCGTTTTGTTTTTTAAGTACTTGGGGTCGTTCTTATCCCAGTTATTGCCGTGTACTTTATTATCCGAGGTTAGCAGTATAGCTTTGTCATCAACACGTCTGGCTAGAGTTAGAAGTTACATTTCGAGTATTTACACGCGTTATTTAGTTTTCGGATGGTCCTGGAGCGTTTTTCCCTGCGAAACCCGTTGACGTGCCAAAGCCAGAGCGCCAGGAAGAGCTCCGGCTTCTGCGAAGCCTTCAGGCCGCCTTCGCGGCCAGGCCTACGGGCTCCAATTACTCTTGGAAAGGAGAGAGTGAAAGAATTCCAAAAGGCAGTTGCCATCGGAGATGCGGGAAAAGGAAGCTTTTGGTGCTGTCGTGTGAAAGGGCCAAGGAGATTGGGAACTGTAATGTGGAAACGGTCAGAGGAGAGGGAAAAACTGGATGAAAGCAGTTTGGTTTTTTTTTCTCTTTAGGTGCGCTCACTAAATTATTTTCAGCAATCTCCCGTCAGATCAAAGCTTCGGTTAAAAGGCATCACAAAGTGGGTTTTTTTGAGCTGTTCTATGGGTTCTGTTGAACGCGCTGTTATGTCTTCTTTTTTATTTCTAAACCAGTAAGTTTTCTACCTTTAGTTTACTAACAAGGGCTATTTCTTGAGGCTGCATTTACAAAAAAAAAAATCAAAATCCAAATCATCTAACAAGTTTATGTCATCAGTTTTGCATGTACTTGTCAATCCCGAGCCAGGCTGGGGCTCTGAGACGTCCGTGGTTTTGCCAATCTCCTTTCCCAGGGGGAATCTTCCACCGAGAATGGGGCTGTTGGAAGAAAATAATTCCTGGATCAGTTCTGAAACCGCTGACTGCCCAGCGAAATCTTTTCCGTAATTTTTTCATTCTTTTTGCACCTCTCGTCCTGTTGATCTGTTCGAGGTCTTTTTATGTGTTTATCAAACTTATTCTTAAGTTTAAAAAAAAAAAAAAAAAAGAAGTTTTTAAAAAAAAAAAAAGATTTTAACTTGTTTGCAAAAATTTTGAAAGCTTCACGACGCGGAAGAAAAGCGAGTTTTGCCATAACCTTCACGTTCGATTTCTTTGGCCAGTTTTTTCTGTGTCCTTCATACCCGGACTTTCAAAATTCAGAAAGTGTTATTTAAAGTCTCTTTTAGTTGTATTTTAAAATATTTTCTGTAAGAGCTGCTAATTTTATTTAAAAAGGTTAAAACAAAAAAAAAACAAAAAAAAAAACAAAAAAAACCAACCCAACAAAAAAAAAAAAAAGAAGAAAAGTTGTAAAAATATGCCTCCTTTTTAACTATGGTTTCTTCATACAGGGCATGTATTCGACGTATCATCCTGTACAGCGTCAGTACACTGAAAGCATCGGTGCAAATGCTTTCTTTATATTGGCTGTAAAAAGTTTGTATTTATTATGTATAAAAAGTTGAATAATAAAAAAAGTGGAACGAAATCCAGCACCTTGCCTTGATACGGCCACCGCTCCGCCGGCGGCAAAATTGGCGGTAAATCGGGGGAGAACCTGACATTTGGGGATAAAAATGTGTATTTTCTTGGGTATCGTTTTTTATAGTTTATGCTTTTGTACAGAAATTTGAATCTCCTGCTCAGGAAAACACTTATGCGCATACTTAAAGCGATCTTTAAAGGTGGTATTTACATGAGGAGCAAAATCACGGGAAAAATGGAGAGCCGATAACAAAGCTCCGGTTATCGAAATAATTGCTTAATAGCCATTATGCAGTTAAGCTAATCGCGTGAAGAAAGAGAGGGAGAGAGTGATTGATCGTAACTGCAGTGTGCCTGTCCTTTAGTGGGCTTCATTTGCCTCATCGCGTGAGGAGCCTTTCCGCTCATCCCAGACCTCGCTGGCCTCCGCATCCCTTCACGCACTGGGCTTCCCCGTTAGATTGCCTTGGCATTATCTTCTATTCTGGGGTTCCCCGTTAGATTTCCTTATTATTATCTAATATTCTGGGTTTCCCTGTTAGATTCCCTTTTCATTACGTTATATTCTGGGGTTCCCCGTAAGATTTCCTTATTTTTATGTTATATTCTGGGGTTCCCCGTTAGATTTCCCTATTATTATGTTATATTCTGGGGTTCCCCGTTAGATTTCCCTATTATTATGTTATATTCTAGGTTTTCCTGTTACATTTCTTTAGTATTATGTTACATTTTGGGTTTCCCGGTTAGATTTCCTTATTATTATCATCTATTCTGGGTTTCTCCATTAGATTTCCGTATTATTATGTTATATTCCAGGGTTCCCCGTTAGATTTCCTTAGTCTTATGTTATATTCTGGGGTTCCCTGTAAGATTTCCTTATTATTACTTATATTCTGTGTTTCCCTATTAGATTCCCCTGTTGTTATGTTATATTCTGGGGTTCCCTGTAAGATTTCCTTATTATTATCTTATATTCTGGGTTTCCCTATTAGATTCCCTTATTTTTATGTTATATTCTGGGCTTCCCTGTTAGATTTCCATATTATTATCTTGTATGCTGAGGTTCCCTGTAAGATTTCCGTATTATTATGTCATATTCTGGTTTTCCCTGTTCGATTTCCTTCCTGGCGTTGGTGACCGGCTCCTTGCCTGGCTCGTTTCAGTGTCTCGCAGGTGAGTGGTTTTTGCGTTCGGTGCTCAGGGATACCTCAGCTCTATGCACTGATTTTTCTTCCCCGTTTTTGCTTCCAGCTGTTTGGAGTCGAGACGCTTTTACCCTCTTTGAAGACGACCGGCCACTGGGCATTGCCACCGCGTTGGGTTCATCTTTCAGCTTTCATTTCCACCGCTCACATGCAACGCTTACACAGGCTATCGTCATTTTTTCCCTGAGCTCCTGCAGCCTCTTCCTTTGAGAAATCCCATCTTCTCTGGCTTTTTACACGCTTCTCCAAAAATTATTGTCCAGACTTACTGCTTTGACCACGTTGTCCTTTTCTTTTAGCTTCTTGCTCATTGCATCTCTCTTTTTGCTTGCTGCATCGCTCACAAACCTCTTTGCTTGTGATTCTTTTCATCGCTTATAAATGATGTTAAGCCCCAAACCCACCCAGTGATGCCACTTTTCATTTCTTCCATTTTTTAACAGGCTGCCTTCATACCTCGACTTGTTCTTCTTCCCCCTTCCTTAAAAGCTGGGCCGGGACAAAACAAACCCAGCGGATAATGCCCGTTCAGCAGGAGCGCGGTGATTGCGTCGTTCTTCCCGTTAACAAAAGCGTAACTTATTTCCCTGAAAACCTCTTCGCCCTGAAGTGCTTCCCCAACCGAGAGGCAAACTCCTTTGCTGCCGTTCGCCTGCAAGTGGGAGGTGGCTGCGGTTTTCCCAGTGTGCAGCGGCCACCTCCAGGCCAAAAAAAAGGTGCTGAGTTAAAAAAAAAAAAAAAAAGCTGCATGGTTATAGCATAGAATCATAGAGCATAGAGTGGTTTGGGTTGGAAGGGACCTTAAAGATCATCCAGTTCCACCCCCCTGCCCTGGGCAGGGACACCTCCCACCAGACCAGGTTGCTCCAAGCCCCGTCCAACCTGGCCTTGAACCCCTCCAGGGATGGGGCAGCCACAGCTTCTCTGGGCAACCTGGGCCAGGGGCTCACCACCCTCACAGCCAAGAATTTCTGCCCGAGATCTCAGCTCAATCTCCCCTCTTGCAGTGGAAAACCCCTTCCCCCTCGTCCCATGGCTCCCCTCCCTCATCCAGAGTCCCTCCCCAGCTTTCCTGGAGCCCCTTGAGGGACTGGAAGGGGCTCCAAGGTCTCCGTGGAGCCTTCTCTTCTCCAGGCTGAACCCCCCCAACTCTCTCAGCCCGTCCTCCCAGCAGAGGGGCTCCAGCCCTCCCAGCATCTCCGGGACCTCCTCTGGCCCCGCTCCAACAGCTCCGTGTCCTTCCTGTGCTGAGGACTCCAAAGCTGGACACACTGCTCCGGGTGAGGTCTCACCAGAGAGACCGTATTCCACTTAGGATACATAGAGAAGCGGGATGGGGATCTTGCCCAGCGCGGAGGTGGAAATGTTGGTCTCTGGAAGAGGTGGTGCAGGACCATCGCTGTCTCCTGTGGAGCCGGGGTTTCTCCTGACAGCTCCAGCTCTCAGGTTTTCAAAAAGGATAATGAGACTGAGACCCGACAAATTGCTTGTGCTGGGGTTCCTTATTGTTTCTTTCATGGAAATATTAAACCAAACGCAGGCACGTGGGTGAGTGCTCTTTCCCATGTAGTACAAGTTTCTCTTGCTGTTAATAGTTATATTAATGGTGGTTGGACCTTTAAAGGCACCTTCCAACCCAAACTATTCTGTGATTCTATAAAAAACACCTCACCTTCTTCTCCAAATAAAGGATCTTTTGCGTCTCTGCACGTAACGTGGAGGACTGGCTGCTCTGCGCTTTTTTTCATCCTTGTTTTTCCAGCAAGATCCCTATAATTAATAACCTGCAAATCCCAGCGCAGCCAAGGCAGGAGGAGCAGGAAATCCGCTGTGATCAGCCTTTCCTTCTACGGAGCCTCCCGGGAAGCTCGGGAGGCGAGATCCTGCTGCCGTTGGGTGTCCCGTCTCCCCACGTTTTCTCCGTCTGCAGACCTGCTGCCCTACATAAAACTGACGGGAGGGAGGATGCTGCTCCCCCTTCCCTCCTGCTGCTGGCCTGCTCTCCGAGAGGTGAGCTGGGGATGTGGAGACCTCGGTTCAAGGCACGGGGAGAGGCTGGAGAAAGTGAGGGATAAAAAGAAAGAAAACTTAACTGATGCCAGGGATGTAGCAAACGAGCCGATAAAAAATGCAGCGAGGGAAATGTTGACGTGCTCACTATACCAAATAGTTTCCTACTCCAGGCGTTATCCCGGGGGACTGAGGATTACAGATCCGGGAGAAGGATCGCTGGAGCAAGCGAGCTTCTGCATTGCAGGTCATTTCAGATAGAAAATAAAAGCGCTGCAGCGATACCGGGGCCGGACTGGGGAAGGTAAGGAATCTCTGTGGTTAGTGGAGTTGAACTGGAACAGACCCCGGCCGTGCGGTGAATGGCCACCCCCTGCTCGCAGCGAGGAGGGGGGGATGCTAACGCTGAAGGAAAACGGGAGGCAGACGGTCGTCCGTCTGCTGTTTAAAATGCTGAAATGGGCTCTACATCCCAAGGGAAAACTCAAAAATACACCCTGGAATTCTATTTTATCTGTAGCAGACAACAGTTTAGTTTATATCACATACTGCAGACCCAGCGGGGGATAAAACTGAGACGGGCGGAGTGAAATAGAAGTATCTCCTAGGAAATTATTAAAACTATTCCTTGTACGCGGCCGTCACCCAGTTTTCTGTCTGAGTATATGGCGCTGCGCTGTTTGAAAGGTGATGAGTTTGTCGCCTGGAAAAGGATTGCGGAATCCCAGACTGGTTGAGGTTGGAAGGGACCTCCAGAGGTCAACTGGTCCAACCCCCTGCTTAAGGTGGGCCACCCAGAGCCGGTTGCCCAGGCCCGTGTCCAGACGACTCTTTGTATCTCCAAGGATGGAGACTCCACCACCTCCCTGGGCAGCCTGTGCCAGTGCTTGGTCCCCTGTAGAGTGCAAAAGTGTTCCCTCATGTTCAAAGGGAACCTCCCGTGTTTCGGTTTGTGCCCATGGCCCCTGGTCCTGCTAATGGGAAGAATCATAGAATCATCCAGGTTGGAAGGGACCTTTCAGATCATCGAGTCCAACCATCAACCCAACACTGCCCAAACCACCACTACCCCATGTCCCTCAGCACCACGTCTGCCCGGCTTTTAAATCCCTCCAGGGATGGCGACTCCACCACTGCCCTGGGCAGCCTCTTCCAATGCTCGATAACCCTGGCTCCGTCTTCTTGGCCTCCTCCCTTCAGGTATTGATACACATTGATGAGATCACCCTCAGCCTTCTCTTCTCCAGGCCAAAAGCTTCCTTCTCCGTACGTCTCTGCGTGCTCTCCCTGCAAAGAAGGGCTTTTAAATCAGCCAGAAACCTTTCAGAAAGCAAGCGCTGTGGACTTCGTGTTACCCGTGGATCCCAGATTGCTGCTTCGGCTGGTCTCGTGTCTCGTGGGTCCGACAGAGCAGCTCTCTGTTGAACGGTGCTCTAGGCTGGGCGCTGTGCAGTCATCGCAGAGACTCAGAAATCGGATTACAGGATGGAGCCTTTAAATTGTACCTCCTTAACGATCCACAAAAAACAATGCTCTGACATGGCCTTGTTTCTGTTCCCAAAAATGCTTTGGAAAAAACCACATACTATAGACACCGGCTGCTTTGTACGTTGGAAATGCCTCGTGGAGGCTTTCAACTCCTGAGTCCACACCACGTCACCAGTGAATGAGGCCTGTTGTGGTGTCTGCCAGACCAGTTTGCAGCCCCATCTCGTTCCTCCTCCTCTTCCCCATTCAGGTTTGCTCCCCGCAATCAATTTTCCAGCCTCTTGGCCTCCCTCAAATGCCTTAAGCAGTGATTCTTCCGCCACTTTGTTTAAAATCCTCTTTTGCTGTCTTCTGGATTTCACAGCTGGTACCTGAAGGGGGCCCGGTGGAGGAAACGGGCCTGGCGATCTCCATCCAGCTCTATTGAGCAGACATCGCCTCTCCCCAAAACGGTCACTGCTACAGCCTGGGCAGTGGCCAAGGATTAAATGGACTTTAGAGAAGGCTTTGGATTCTCTTACATCGTTTCACCCAACAAAAACATAACCATGTGAAGATCTCTTAGGTATTCTCCTGAGTCTAGTCTTTGCTGTGAAGAATGGGAGACGTGGTTACGCTTCCCTTTTTAGTGTTTCATCTTCGCTACAAAAGTAGAAGCCCTTCAACCTCGAATCTGCAAGCTGAGCTCCACAGATGGTTTCTCCAGCTACTCCAGTTCTTCTCTTGCACCTAAATACATGATTTCAGCCAAAAATGCGCTTGGATTTAGAACAGGCAGTGTAGATACCCACAGATGGAGAAGACGCCGGCTCCTCTCCTGAGGGCTTACTGGGCGAGAGCATGCTGGTGGTCAAGCTTGGATCACAGAATCACAGAATGGTTTGGGTTGGAAGGGACCTTAAAGATTGTCCAGTTCCAACCCCCTGCCCTGGGCAGGGCCACCTCCCACCATCCCAGCTTGCTCCAAGCCCCGTCCAACCTGGCCTTGAACCCCTCCAGGGATGGGGCAGCCACAGCTTCTCTGGGCAACCTGGGCCAGGGGCTCACCGCCCTCACAGCCAAGAATTTCTGCCTCAGATCTCAGCTCAATCTCCCCTCTTGCAGTGGAAACCCCTTCCCCCTCGTCCCATGGCTCCCCTCCCTCATCCAGAGTCCCTCCCCAGCTTTCCTGGAGACCCTTGAGGGACTGGAAGGGGCTCCAAGGTCTCCGCGGAGCCTTCTCTTCTCCAGGCTGAACCCCCCCAACTCTCTCAGCCCGTCCTCCCAGCAGAGGGGCTCCAGCCCTCCCAGCATCTCCGGGGCCTCCTCTGGCCCCGCTCCAGCAGCTCCGTGTCTCTCCTGTGCTGAGGCCCCAGAGCTGGAGGCAGCACTGCAGGGGGGTCTCCCCCGAGCAGAGCAGAGGGGCAGAATCCCCCCCCTCGCCCTGCTGCCCACGCTGCTGGGGATGCAGCCCAGGCTGCGGGGGGGTTTCTGGGCTGCCAGCGCACGTTGCTGGCTCCTGTTGAGCTTCTCACCCACCAACACCCCCAAGTCCTCCTCCTCGGGGCTGCTCTCAGTCCAGATCCCTGATCCACCTGTGTGTCATCGCGCAGCTGGGAATGGCACGGTTACAGTTTGACCCGGGGGGGTCATTTCACCGCATGAGAATGGATTATTTTATGTTACAATCTGGATTTGCAGTGAGGACAGAAACAAAACTGAAGGATGCTTTGAAGGAAGAGGTCAAGCGTTCGAGCTGCATGATGAAGTACCTTCCATTTGGGAATTGGTTTTAGTCTGCTCCTGAATTTTTACCTTTTTTTTTGTTCAACAGACTGATTTTTTGTTTAGATTTTTCTTTTTTAATGCGGATTCAAGAGCAATTGCTGTGAGGTATGCTTCTGCTGTGGTGTAATTAGTTTTGTCTACTGTAATTGCTTCTTCTTTTGCCATTGTTTATTGAAAGACGGATGATTTTCCAGGTCTAGTTGCACTGGGGATGCTGACGGCAGCTTTTTTTAAATCCCGTAGCACAGCTATTTGTCTTTTTTACTCAGCTGAATCCTGCAGAGTGGGCCAAATTCGGCTTCACCTCTGTGTCCTGGGCAAATTACTGCACTAATTAATTTCTGTAAGACTGGGGCCGCCTTCTTGCTTAACGCGGGGGACTGATGAAGGGAGCGCACTCCGTCTGCAGGCATCAAGCGTGGATAGAAAACAGCAACAACCTCGGATTAACTTGCCGAGTAAACTTGCATGAAGAGACATGAGGGGCTGATCATTTAAAAGCACGGTTAGAGGGTTTTTAAAAATATATATATTATTAGTGTCCCGTCCTCCTTCATAAGATTATCTTGGTTTGTGCGAAGTGAGGTGTGATCCTTTGCACTGCGTGTTCTCCTGTCTGTGCTGCCACGGGTTACCGCTGCGGGCATTGCCGTGGAGTGCCCAGAGTTGATTTTAAAACAGAAGGATCGGCGTTTTTCCTTGGGAATGGGATGACAAATTCTTGCCGCTCCTTAAAAAAGGAGAAAGGGGTGCTCCGTATGGCAGCGAGAGAGAAGGCGGGGGCTGTGGCCGAGGAACGTGTGGCGTTGCTGAGAACATCCGTAACGGTGGGAGACGACAAACGGAGCGGCAGAGAAGGGCTGCTCGGCAGCGCTTCACCAGCCCAGCACGTTTGGATGCCAGAAGAGAGAGACTCTGCGGAGGAAAGCTGCTTTCGGCAGAGCTTTGGAAGAAAGACAGACTTGGACTTCCCCGGAACTTCAGTGAAAGGATCCGGGCGCTCCTCTTGGGGTGCTTGAGCCAGCAGAGCTGAGGCTGAGCCAGGTAATAATCACTTCTAAGGCGTGAAAGTGGCAGGAGGCTTTCTGAGGCCATGGTTCGGTGACGGAGTAAATCCAGCTTTAGGGCACCTTGTGCTAATCCAAGAACACCATGGCCCCGGAAGATGGAGCGCTGATCCAGATAAACTCCCGCTGCTGGCTCACATGTGTCCAAAATGCTCTGACGGGTCAAGTTCTGTACCAGCGGGCCGGGTTTTCTCTCTCTGTGTCGCTCCAATGTGACAAACGAGGTTTTCCGCGGCCCCTCGCAGGCCGCGCGGCAAGAGAAAACTGGCGCGAGTTCCACGCTGTCGGTTGTAGCTGGTTCAGCAGAGACGAACTGGTGCCGGGAATGGTTCAGCGTTGTCTGGGTTGGGACACTGTGCCGGGGTCTTGTTTCTGAAATGGAAAACCAAACTGGGAAAACCGTTAAAAACTTGTCTAATGAAGCAGATTTCATTAGGAAACGCTGGTTTGGCAAAACCTTTTAAAAATCTGGGGCAGTAGCTAAACCAGAACACCTCACTGCTTTGATCGGTTGCGGGGAAACTTGGGAGAGGACTACCCCAAACCCTGCGGAGCGTTGCTGGAAAGTTCTGTCTCCCTGCGGATCTGAGGGCTGTGAACCCCCGCGTGCCTGCACGCGCTGCTGTCCTCTTGGGGACAACCGGGTTTCCGTGGCACACGGGTCGTCCTACCAGCGTCAAGGAAGTCCAGCTGTGTGGAGCTGGAGGCCCATGAACAACACGTAGAGATGAGGACCTGCAGAGCCAAGACGCCCTCGACGCCTCGTTGGGCTTCCCTGCCAGTAACGGGGGCTCCTCCCTCACTCCTAGTACCAAGGGGCTCTTTTGGGTCATGGCATCCGCGATTCACTGCAGCTGCCTCCAGTTTTTCCAAAACAGGTGGGGCTTTTTTTCCCAGAGTTTTAACAGAAATTTAATTCCGAACATTAAACTTCATAAATACGTAGCTCGGACGTGTTAGACTTCTGAGCAGAAGACAAATGCCGCGTTTTGAGCATCTCCCTGGCGAAGAGCCTACACGGATCTGAAGTGGAAACCCGCTGCAATGCAGGAGGCAGCCCCAGGAGCTGCGTGGCTGGAAGATTAAAGGTGGGAGAGCTGAATTCTTCACCCAGAGTGACATTTGAGGGATTGCAGTGGAGGAGAGAGGTGGCTGGACCGAGAGGTCCGTCGGTAAATCTACCGTTGCGATCGCCTTTAACCCAGCTCTGGTCTCTTGACTGCCTCGTACTAGTTGGCTTTTGCTTGCCGTCGGCTTTGCAAGGCCAGGTCTCCCCGCAGCATAAATCAGCGCTGCTTCTCTCAACCGATGTTACCGCATCCCGGCTCTCGCAGCGAAGAGCCGCGCTGGGGCGCGAGAAGACTGAACACCGGGTAGTTTAATGTTCCTGGAAAAGGAAACCCGCATCACAGCCGATCCTCAGCCTGCCGCAAATTGTTGTCGAGGTCAGTGCAAATTGCTACCCAAGGACACTGGCAGAGCGTGATTGTTCTCGGATAACAAGGGGGATCTCGTGTTAATTCAGCTGGCAGAGCTGTGGGGACTAATAGCAGGGAACTGCTGCCGCTGCTTTCGAAATCATCTGACTGAGCTAATCCGAGGACGAGGAGGCGATTTATTGATTTGAAGTCCCAGCCAGACGTAGATGGAGATAATTCTAGGATGTTAGGGGTATTATTCCTACAGAATAGCAGGCTTGGTAAACACTTTTCATTTATTTATTAGCTCCTGCAAAACAGTTGTGTTGTGTTGCAGCTTGAATGTTTTATTTAGAGACGTGAATAGCTGCGATACTGAAAATAAGAGCTTTCTGGGCGGCAGTCGTTTGATATTTTTGCCGAAACTGCTTGTTTTCTAAAGCAAATAGCAAAAGAGCTCGCCCTTTCTTTAAAGCTATTTTTAAAAGATTATAAAAAAAAAAAAAAAAAAAAGGTGTTAAGTTTGCGGCTCTGCTTTTGCATTCTGGTCAGGTGTCTTTTCGCTCTTCATGGGTCTCTCACAAGCCGGCTTCCGAGGACTCTGGTTAATGTCCTAGAAAATAACCTTGTGCTTAGACTAAGAGCCATTGTATCACAGCTGCTGTCTCGCTGTTTCTTGAGGCTGGAGAATCGCCTGCGGGAAACGGGGCAAAGCAAGAACCAGGTTATTGCCGGGCTGCTCGTGAAAAGCTCCCACTCGGCTCCCGAGCCTGAAGTCTTCCAACGGCTGGCTGACCCCGGGGTTTTCACCCAGCCTGGCAATCCACGAGTTACAGAGATCAGAGGTACGTATCGTGAAGGACGGGCTCCGACCCCAAGGCTCAGCTGGCAATGGCACCTCAGAGAGCGTTTTGCCCCATTAGTATTCGCTCTGTCCTCTCGCCGACGGCCATTAGAAGGAACCGCAGGATGGAGGTCGGCCAGCGCTGGATCCGAAAGCCTCCCCCAGGAGCACTGGTGTTGGATTACAAGTAGGGATGCTGCTTCTTTGATGCCTTTGCCTTCATTCTCTGCATTGCAAAATGGTTTTGCTTCCCCAAGCCCAAACAGGGAGGCGACACCGCTGAAATCTTTTGAGGTGCAGCTCTGGGACCAAGGGTCTGGGCATCGAGGCCTGCCCTCCCACTGACTCCTGCTGCAGCCTTATCAAGTCACGTCACCGCTTCTTGCCGCCGGTTCCCTTAAAATGTGTTGTAGGTGTCATCCTCCCAGCTGGACGGCTCCACGGAGGAGTGCAGCGTCTCGGAGACGGAGCAAACGCTGCTGATTTCTGGCCCTTTCAGGCCTTATCGCACCCCACCTGGAATCTTTCACCATCAGTTTTGCTTTCGTTCTCCGCCTTGCAGCCAGGCTGGGATGAGCACTGCTCCTCTCTCGTTCCTCCGAGTAAGGAAAAATCCTACATCCTTCAAATCCTCAGACTCCCGTAAAAAAACCTCCCAAATCTCTATCGTTCTGCAGTGCAACAGATTTCAGCTCTGTTAAGCAGCGCATCCTCTGGAAGGTGGCTGCGTGCCTGCTCCAGAGCTGAGGGCGGCATCGAGCGCGGGTGTCGCATGTTGACAGAGAGACCGAACCGGCACTTAAATCGCTTGAGTGTGGCCAACTTCGTGTCACCCAGCCTTGGTGTCTGGTGTTTGATGGCCTCATTATACACAGGCTGTTGATACGGCTGTAGTTTTATTTGGGCCTTTGTCACTTGACTGCCCCAAATAAATTACTGCCAGCAATGTGCCCTTGTGGCCAAGAAGGTCAATGGCATCCTCAGGTGCATCAAGAAGAGTGTGGCCAGCAGGTGGAGGGAGGTCATCCTCCCCCTCTGCTCGGCCCTGGGGAGGCCACAGCTGGAGCACTGGGTCCAGTTCTGGGCTCCCTGGTTCCAGAAGGACAGGGAACTGCTGGAGAGGGGACAGCAAAGGGCTGCCAAGATGCTGAGGGGACTGGAACACCTCTCTGTTGAAGAAAGGCTGAGGGACTTGGGTGTCTTCAGTCTGGAAAAAAGACGACTGAGGGGGGATCTCATCAACACTTAGAAATACTGAAAGGGTGGGTGTCAGGAGGATGGGGCCAGGCTCTTCTCAGTGGTGCCCAGTGACAGGACAAGGGGCAACAGGCACAAACTTGGAACATAGGAAGTTCCACCTAAACATGAGGAGGAACTTCTTTCCTGTGAGGGTGGCAGAACCCTGGCACAGGCTGCCCAGAGAGGTGGTGGAGTCTCCGTCTCTGGAGACATTCCAAACCCGCCTGGACGCGTTCCTGTGCCACCTGCTCTGGGTGACCCTGCTCTGGCAGGGGGTTGGACTGGATGGTCTCCAGAGGTCCCTTCCCACCCCTGCCAGTCTGTGATTCTGTGACTGTAATAGTGTGAAAATAAGGAATGTTTTCGTGAGCCTGTGGCCAGCGAGGACTTCACAGATGTGAGTGCAACGTGGTGACAACCTGCAGCCCTGGCCAGGCAGCTGCTATGGAAGCTGTTGGCTGCGTTTGGCTGTAGGTAAAGGAGGGAGTGATTAGAAAAGGTCCTAGAGCACCTCTGTCAGCGCTGCCGGGTCCACAGGGATCATGGCCACATCCAGCGCTGCATGAACATCACCAAGGGATGCAGGAGGAAACCAGGTAGAGAAACTCTGTGGATCCTGTGCTCCTCAGAGAAGCAGCTCTGCAGAGCTGTGCCAACTGCTTTGCACTAAAAAAAGGGGAAAAAAGAGGCCAGTTAAACGACTTAAAACCTGATATTCATGCTCCCATCCGATGCCTGCAGTCGCAACGGGATGCAGAGCTCAGTGTGCACGTTGGCACAGACGGCCCTGAGCCGCCTGCCAAGGCTCCGCTCGCCGGTGCCACACGCTGAGCCCAGCGCCGGGGCGGGCTCGTGATCCATCCCCAAATGACGCAGTGCCAGCGTGGGATGCCAGCGGGTGTCCTGCGATTCTCCCGTTGGGAGCTGGGGCCAGCGCTGACATTTTCCATTACCCAGAAGCATGGGCGGGGGAGGGTATTTTAAAAGTGTATTTATAAACCTGTGCTCTTACGCACTGTTGCCCAAACTTTGGGTGAAGAACAGCAGAGACAGGGATTTGTGTTAGGCCATGTGGCTGCTGGCGGTTTGGAACAACAGGCGCATGACTCCTGTTTGGGAGAAAAAGGGAGTAAATATGGGTTGAACTGATTGCAGTTGGTGGTGGGGGGCACGTGGGGAATTAAACACGGGTGCAGTGGATGAGGCATCTGTGACCTCTCCTACACCAAACTGCTGCAGTTCTGTGTGTGCTCCTCTTCACAGCCCAGAAACCCCCCCGCAGCCTGGGCTGCATCCCCAGCAGCGTGGGCAGCAGGGCAAGGGGGGGATTCTGCCCCTCTGCTCCGCTCGGGGGAGACCCCCCTGCAGTGCTGCCTCCAGCTCTGGGGCCTCAGCACAGGAGAGACACGGAGCTGTTGGAGCGGGGCCAGAGGAGGCCCCGGAGATGCTGGGAGGGCTGGAGCCCCTCTGCTGGGAGGACGGGCTGAGAGAGTTGGGGGGGTTCAGCCTGGAGAAGAGAAGGCTCCGCGGAGACCTTGGAGCCCCTTCCAGTCCCTCAAGGGGCTCCAGGAAAGCTGGGGAGGGACTCTGGATGAGGGAGGGGAGCCATGGGACGAAGGGGAATGGCTTTACCTGCGTGCCCACAACGCATCAGAGACATCAGCCACGCATTCCCCCCCACCACTCTGCAAGGGGAAACCACTTGTGTGCAACGCCCAGAGATCCCACCACGATGTTTTGGCCTCTGGACCGTTAGGAAATGTTTGCTGGCAGGAGGAAAAGCTCCTCGGCAGTTAGTCTCCGATGCGGCACAACGTCTTTGTGAAAAATCTAAAAGGGCTGTAATTTTCTGGTGCTGTATTTCTCCTGCTGTAATTATTGCTGTTAATCACCTCATTACCTAGCACAGAAAGGAGCTGAAGGCTGCAGGTAGCAGCACAGTGGGGAGAAGGCACACCAAGGTTTCAGGCTGTGTTTTTTCACTCTGTGCCTTGGGGCGTTAGTATTAGTTCCCTCAAGGACCAGCTTCCCTGCAGAAAATCAAAAGCCACATGAAGACGTAGCGGGAGAAACACAGCGGCAGCAGGAAGAGCTCTCATTGCCCGACACTGCCATGGGCGAGAGCACCTACAGGTCTAGAAGCTTTGTCCAGTCGAGCTAATGAGGCACGAACGTCCATCGTTACAGCAGCCCTAGCGCTCCAGATGACACTGCCGAGAGCAGGCCCCATGTGCTGCCTTGGGTTTGGGTAAAAAAGATCATAGAATCATAGAATGGGTTGGGTTGGAAGGGACGTGGAAGGATCTCTGGGCTTTGCGCGCAAGTGCTTTGCCCTTGCAGAGGGGTGGAGGGGAATGCGTGGCTGATGTCTCTGATGCACTTGTGGGCACGCAGGTCTCACTCCCCTGGACGCTGAGCAGTGGCATGTGTTTTCCACCCCTTCCTGGTGCACATCTACCCCTTCTGGTGCACATCTACCCCCTTATGATGGAAAGGTCACTTATTTCACTGGCATGAAAGGGGACAGGCGACAGAATCATAGAATGGTTAGAGTTGGAAGGGACCTGAAAGCTCATCCAGTTCCAACCCCCTGCCCTGGGCAGGGACACCTCCCACCAGCCCAGCTTGCTCCAAGCCCCGTCCAACCTGGCCTTGAACCCCTCCAGGGATGGGGCAGCCACAGCTTCTCTGGGCAACCTGGGCCAGGGGCTCACCACCTTCACAGCCAAGAATTTCTTCTTAACATCTCATCTACATCCCCCCCCTTTCAGTTTAAACCCCTTCCCCCTCGTCCCATGGCTCCCCTCCCTCATCCAGAGTCCCTCCCCAGCTTTCCTGGAGACCCTTGAGGGACTGGAAGGGGCTCCAAGGTCTCCGTGGAGCCTCCTCTTCTCCAGGATGAACAACCCAAACATCTCGACAGAGTCCTGCGCTCTCTTGGGCTCTGCACATCCCCCTGTGGCATGTAACCACGGCGAGCCGATAAACCACAAGCTGCCGTTTCGGGGAGTGCCTGGGAGAGCAGGTAATGGCCTTTGCGACCGGCCTGATCTCAGTGCGTCTGATACAGATGCACCCATAAATCATCGTAAAATGCGGTACGTGGGTGAAAACGGCCACCTCCTGCCCTCTGCTTATTTCCTGGAGCTTGAAAGCTGATTAAGAATCACTTACTTAAGCTGATGGGTTTCAAGTGATACTGCCCGGGCGAACTGCTCGCCTCGAACTGCCCATTAAAGTTTCAATTTACGTACCTTGCACAGAGCCGTAGGGCTGGGGTGTGAGCTGCTGGAATGACCTCTGTTAGCAGCCAGTCGGTTCATTAAATAGTAAAGAGCCGAACAATTTCCAGCTAAATAGCACACCGAGCGTCCTTATTTCATTTCCTGTTTTTAAAGGAAGTATAAATTATTTACTAATGTGCTTAAAGCCCTTTAAGTGAATCCAGGCAGTGAAGCAAAATCTTGTTTACCGGGGCAGATGCCCAAAGGTAAGCGTCAGAGTGATGGACCCATTTGTGAACAGCCACTAAAATGCTGGCCAACAATTTATCAGCTTTAATGGAGATAATGGGCCAGGATTACGATCAAGTCAGGCTGGTGGGTCCGACGTCTGTCCTTCGGATAGCGGCTCAGTGATTCCTGCAATTCGTGGATTAAATCCAGCGAATTTCTGGTGCAGAACTTCTAAGTTTGCCTGTTTGTAAGTTTAAGGGGTGTTGATTTTCAAGCTTTGTCTCTTGAAAGCTTTAACCATGTCCTCATGCGTGTGAAGTCATCTCCTGGAGATTCACCACACGTTTCCAGAGCCACTAGACCACAGTTATTCGTCCTTAGTGCAGACCTGGGCTGTTCCTGCCCCAGTTTCAATCCTGCTCTTGGATTCCTTTAGGCAGCTGCAGGGAAGGAGGCAGGTCTGGGGCAGGTGGATGCCGTCTCTGCCTGGAAACACAGCGCCCTTTCCCCTCCCTGTGCTGCAGGATCGCGCCACCTTCCACCGCTGGACTTAGTCCCCCGTGTTCTTGCCAAGCCAAGAACCAGTAAATCCTCCTGCACGTGAAATGTTTACAAAAGGCCTGTAAACGTGGCCCTGACTCCTGTTCCTCCCGGCCGTGTTTCCACTCCATCTCACCCCGCTCTGACAGGCTGCTCCATACGGGAAGGGGCTCACTGGAGCAGGGCTCGGGCTCCCTGTAAGGTAACGGTCTCCACGGGGGCAGGACACTTTTCCCAGGAGCTTTCCCAGAGCTGCCAGAGAGTTGTGAGTAACTCAGCGAGGGGATTTTTAACAGACACGGCAATTCAACTCGAATGGTAGCAGCTGCTCCAACTGCAGCAATAAACTATAATACTCCAGCTCTCGCAATAAAACTCCCATCTGAGTCAGACTTTACAAATGCTTTACAACTGGTGCTTGCAATTCATCATATCTCTATTTGAATTACTTTCCAGGACCGGTCCCCATTCATTTAATGCAAACTATCTCCTCTTGTCCATCTCTACCCGGGGTTGTATTTTCCACTGCTACTTGCTGGGAAAACTCATTAACTCTGTGGAGCGTCTGAGGAAATTGCTGGCTGTAGGGATGGTGATTTGGATGGGTTTTTTTCTTTTCTAGGCCTCCGGCTCCTGTACAAAAAGGTGGTGGGACGTAGGCTTAGCCTGGAGCATTGACCTTGGTCTTGTTTCTTGGTGTCACATCAGGGTTTGGGAGCTTTGGATGGGTGTTGGGCTCTTGTGAGTGTGGGCCAGGAAGCCTGTCCCTCTGAGGATGGTGATGGCCCGGTTTTGGGACCGTTCACAGGCCATGTGGAGACAGCAGCATCCTATGGACACGAGGTTGAGTAGGTGCATCGAGCTGTTGGGTCTTATGTCCTGTCCTGGCACCTGGCCCTTGCCCCGGCTGGGGAAAAAAGTCTGAATGATGTGCCTGAACAGATATTCATCCAAGTATTTTGGATTGCTCGTGCTCAAATTACTCCGTTTCAGGGGAACGGCTCCTCTTGCAACAGAACACTCCACAAGGAAGTTGCTCGGCACCTTCTATTAGGGAGGTGAAGAGAGCTTCTGCCCTTGGCTTCTTGTATATGTCATCCTGGTCCCCTCCTCTGGTCCTGGCAGCACTGAGACACCACGGTGCAGGTCCTGGCTCACAGCAGGGCCTTGGCTTGGGCTGAGGTTTCTGCTCCGTTTCCCATAGCAGACGTTCTCCCCTGGGACCACCCCATTACAGGAGAGCTTCCTCACCGCTGAGAAATGTGGTTGGGAGCTGACTGGCATAAATACATTATTTTTTTTTCCCTCCTTTATATGATTTGGTTATTCCCGTAACTGCGATCATCAGATTTCTTCCTGCTGGGGGCAGCTCTTCCCTTGTAGAGGCCATCTCGGTCCTCCACGGCTCCTCCTTGCTGTTCCTCAGGCCTGCAGGTGACTGGGGACTGGTGAGCCCTGTACTGGCCCTCAGTCCAGTGTAGCAGGTCCAGGAGTCTCTGCCCTGACAGCGCAGGTTGTAGTACATGGTCCTACCAGGAGACGGCCAGCCCCGGATGGTCTGTTAGAGACCATCTATCAGCCTCGGTCAATAAATTTATATCCAGATGGATCCTTCCGAGCAGCCACCCTTTCCTTTACCACCAGCTCCATCCCTGCAGCTGCAAGCAGACGAGCTCAGCTGCTATGAAAGGTGTGTTTTAGGGGCAGGAGTGACATCCCTCTAACAAACACCCCAAAAAAAACCTTTTGGGGAAGGAGATGCATCGTCAGAGCCAGAGCTCGGTAGAATCCATAGTGAGGAACCGAGGGGCTCTTTTGGGGTCTGCTGTGGATGGAGACAAACTCTCTGCTGAGGGTGTCGAAATCCCCCCACGGCATGGCCCCAAGGACTGCGCCACGGCTTGTTTTTGCAGGGAGAGAAATCAGAAGAAACGGGTTCCTCAAGGGAGGTTTCTGAACTCTTCGGGAGTATCCAGAGAGGTGACGGGTCTGTCCTGTCCTGGGAGGGGACCCAGTTTGTAACCCCAAATCCCGCAGGTGTCTGAGCTTGGGGGGACCACAGGGCTGAGGTTTTACCTCGCCTCCTTCCCTCTCACGAAATTCAGTTTGCATCTCGCTCTGTGAGTGCAGGTGGAAGAGGCCGGATCCTGCTCTGGCTGTCCCGTGTCACTGGGGATCGGCTGTCTCGGCGCAGTGGGAAGGGGCAGGCCCTGTGCTGCTGCCCGTACACATCTGTCCAGGTGCAGTTTTGATGTCCCCAGGGCTGTTCCCTGATGCTTTCTTCCTTTGCAGAACCAGCATGCTCCCTGGGTGCCTGCAGGATCTCCTTGCAGTGCCGGCATTATTTTGATGCATGAAAGCAGCAGCAGCGGCAGTCGGGGACCTTCCCCGGCAGGACATTTTCTCCCAACACCACCCTTCGCCATCGTCCAGGGAAAGCACAGGGGATCCCAAAATCCAGCGTGCCTGTAAGCCGGGAAAGCTGCTGGCTGTCCTGGCCCCTTCACTGCAAACGGCTGCCAGCCCCTCCTGGATGCTCTGAACAGGAGCCAGGTTCCCGGGGAGAAAACGCGGGGATGCCGGCTTAATTGAGCCTGTTCAATGGCCTTCGGCTGCAATAAACCATGTTGCTGTCTGGGCAATGAAAGGAGCTTGGGGAAGGCAGGACAGCTCCTGATTCCCGGACCTGCTCCAAGCCAGCATCCCCCATGGCGAGGAAACCTGCCGCTAACCCCCTGGCACCTGCAAGGGGCCCTCGGCGGGGGCACAGCGGAGTCCCTGATGCCGCCACATGCCACGCCTGGGGGTAACATCCCTCCTGTGCGTCCCCGGCTTTTGCTCCTACCCATGGAACATGTTACAAGTCCAAGAGGAGATCCGAGTGCTGGAGTGGGGGCTGCAGCGGGGTTTTTAATGCTAGTTGAGGGCAAATGGGAGGCCGAGGGTGCCCATCCTGTGCCTGGCAGAGTGTCCCAACCGGAGCCATAGTCAGTGGCTGCATCGTTGTGGCAGCCTGTGGGGACTAAGCCCCAGGTCCTCAGCAGTGGAACAAGGCCAGGCTCTGACGCAGAGCTGGGATCGCTTTCCTGACCAACCCCATTTATCCCGCACCCTAAGGATGGGGGAGCCCCGAGGCCGGCCAGAGACAATGGTCTGAGGATGTAGCCGGGGACCGGTTCCTTTTGCTGCCACAATCCCAAGGGTTTTTCCATCCATCCCTGCCTCGGGGACAAAGGGAGCTCCTTCACCAGACCAGATTTGAGCTCTCTGGGGTAAGGGGTGCAGGCACATCACAGCTTTTTCGGGATGCTGCCAGCCTCCACTTTGGCAGGGATGGAGCGGAGATGAATTCATCCCCATTTGGCTGCAAACAGCATCTTGGAGCATCACCACGTATCTTTGGGAGCCGCACTGGCTGGCTTGGGCTGCAGACAGGGATGGCGGGAGCTGAGGGAGGAATCCCACGTTGCTATTTGTGGAAGGGACTGAAATGTTCCCGGCCGTGAAGGCCGCGGCTCGGAGCCCGCTGGCTTAGCTGGGCCACGTCTGGGGGGAGAGGGGACATTCCCTCGCTGCCTATCGGCACCGAGGCCCCTGCTTTGTACCAGGGTGCAGCTTGACCCCGGCTCCGGTTGTCGATGCTGACCCTGAAATGCTGACACAACACATAGTTTCTCCTTAATAGGGCATGGAAAAGGCGATGCACGTCAGGGCCAGGCTTTTTGATAATGTTCTGCCTTTCCCTGTCTTTATATGATCCAAAAATACATTGGTTGAGCCCCTCTTGGGTAAACTCAGCCTAAAAAAAAGCTGGTCTTGGGCAGATACTTCCTGCTCTGGAGGTATCATGGTCCCAAGCTGCAAACCAGCAAACAGAGTAGGTTTTGTGCAGGTTAGGAGGGTCTTTCCTTAAAAATTGTTTGAGACTCTGGTTAATGGGTTCTTGGGTTACTGGGTTCTCCCGGCACAGGGACATCCTCAACTCCTGTCCACTTGTCCAAAGCCAGTGCCTGATGGTCTGGTGTTACCCTGGGGTGAGGACCTCAAAGGCAGGTGTCCCCTCAACTTGGCACGGTGCTGGGACCATGGGTTCCCCAAATGCCACCCCAAACCTGACCACCTTTGTGGCCTTTTAAGCAAGAGTCCTGGTCCCATCCCCCAGCTGCAATTTGCTGCCCTCTCCTTGGTGCTCACAGGCTGCTGTGGAGCTGGGCTGGAGCAGGGAAACGAGCAGGGCTTTAAATAACCTCCTCCAAAATATATGTGTGTTTGTGTTGGATCGTTTCTGGGAGCTGGTTGACAGCCGGGCTTCAGAAACAGCAGGATGGGCCAGGGAGGGGAGAGGAAGGGGCAGGGGTGAGGGAGGAAGGAGGGGAGCTCCTCTAAGCCTCTTCGCTGCCAGGGAGAAAGCGATACTGCACCATGCTGGAGGAAAAAAGGAAAGCTTTCCTCAGAGCTGAGATTTCATCTCATGTCTCAGTGATGGACTGGAGGAAGGTTACATGTGCACTCACGCTTGCTCGCGTCCAGTGCAGAAACACTGTGTTGGTCGGTCCTATGGTCCATCCAGATGGATTAGGGATGATCGAGGTACACCCCTGGCCTGTTGGCTTTAGTATCTCCTCATAAGGGTCCACCCTGTCCCCTTTTCCTACCTGCTTTAAATCCCGGGCATCCTCCCAAACTCCCCTGCAGCTCTGCAGCAGCTCCATGCAGCCCAACAGCCCCAGCTCCTCCTCTGGAGGATGAGGCTCAGCAGGTCCCTCGAGCGGTCAGTTCAGAAAGCACAGCGAGGAGCAACCTGCAGGCTTAGATGAAGGGGACAGAAATTAGGGTGCCTTACACCCAGGCCAATTTATTGCAGATATAGGCTTGGATCAAGTGTTATTGCCAATTTATACAGCGCTAGGAAGGGACCAGCACTTCTTCTGCCACCTGGACGTGAGCTGGCATTGCCTGTGTCCAGGGATGCAGCTGGAGAAGAGCACCAGGAGCTCACAGAGCACCTAAGCAGGTTTCTGTTCACACTACGTCAGCCCAGTCTGAGCCCTGGGGCCCCCAGTGTCCCTTAAATCCATCCATGGTCAACCTGTCTCCAGCCTGGCCACAGCCTCAGTCGGGAGGCTGAGGAGTTGTGACTCCTAGTTTTGGCCAAGAGGAAGTCTCCGTTGAGAACAGCACTGATGGAGCCTATGGACAGGAACTGCCACTTGAGGAGCATGGAGATGAAAGGGGAGAGGAGGATGGGGCCACCAGAGACCACTGATGTCAGCGTGTTTTGGCAGCCCGAGAGCGAGAGCAGAGGACAGTGGGCATAACCGGAGCAGGAAAGGGGGACGGGGGTGAAGGACAGCGTGTACTGCTGTGTCCCTTCTCTCTGGAGAGATCATAGCTCTTTGCAGAGGGTGGGGAGAGAGGTTGGAGGGTGGAGGGTGAGGGACAGCCAAGCTTGGCCAGGCCCAGAGAGAGGGGAAGGAGCTGGCTGAGGGCAGGGCGTGATGGTTGGACACACCAGGAGTGAGAGAAAGGTGTTTGGTGACAAGAGGGGACACAAGCCTCTCACCGGCTGTTATCCTTGCAAAGTGGACCGTGGGCTGCTCCAGACAGGCTCTGTCTCGCCGACGTCTCCGTCATCCCTCAAATCCTGGACAAATGAATCCCTGGGGAAGAGGTAACCAGGAGAAGAGAAGAGACATGAAGCTTTTCCCACCCTGGGAACTGTCTCCACTGACATCTAGTGGCAAAATAGTCCTTTCCCTGGCAGAGAGGAGAGCTGGCTCCTCCAGGCGCAGCTGCCTCCCCGTTGCACCCCACGGGCGATGCTGGGGTGGGTGTTTGAAGAAGAGGTGTTTTCCCAGCGCTCTACTGGTCATACTGGTATTCCCTGCATGGTTTGCCTGGCTACGTCTCAATGAGGCAGCAAAACGGTGCTGAAACACCTGGGCCCCAAAACACCATCGTTGGTGCAGTGACACTGTTAACAGGGCCCTGGTGGGGTTTGGCCCAGGAGGAACCTCAGCAGGTGTCTGGATGCGGCCACTCTATTTGGGAGAGAGCTTAAACAGTTGGATGAGGGCTGGCCCATGTCAGACACCCTCACCCATGCTCCCAGGTGGCTTCAGAGCGGGTGACAGAGGTCCCACTCCACTCTGTTCTCCCTTCAAGGGTCGGTACCAGCTCCAGAGCAAAGGTGCCTTCTCCACCTCACTGTTCCCGTGTTGTTTTCCATGTGCCTTCTCCACCTCGCTGTTCCTGGCATGTTTATGGGGACCTGCTCTTTGCTCATCAACTCTGCGTCACCTGAGCAGTCCAGCCTGAAAGCAGAGGCAGTGTGGGAGGTGGCTGCCAGGCAGCTCAGCCTGTGGCAATGACTCTTGGTGGGGACAAAAGGGCCATCAACCATCTAATTTTGAAACACTGCTGGGCATAATCTGCAATTGGCTACTGTCAGCTACCTACAAACGAGAGAGCAGCCATGCTGGCCCCAAAGACATCTAGTCCAAAGTTTCTTTGTGTAGCCAAAAGCCCAAAGAAAACCGAAAATACAACAAAGCTGTTTGCAGCAAACACCTAGCCCCAAACGCCTTCATCTGCTCTTCGTGGGAGGACCGTGAACAGTCCCTGCCCATCCTCTCAAAGCTCGCGTGGGTTGGTAGATCTCCACCACATCTCATCTTTCCCAGGTTGAGGCCCAACCCGCGCAGCTTACTTCAGGCAGAGGTGCTCCCAGACCTGTAAGCATCCCTGCTCTGACAACTCCCAGGTCTCCTCTACCCTTTTGGAGACAGAGGATCAGATGTACTCAGTGGGCACACCACGGAATTATTTAAAATGATGGTCTCCCATTTCTTCCTTCTTTTCTGATAATTCTAACATTCCATTTCTTCCTTTGTTGCACAGACCCCTGCAGCCTCCGTGGAGCAGAGTTGTGCAATGCCCCTGCCTTTGCCCATGGCCGCTCGGTTTCTGTCAAGCCTCCGGCAAAGCTATCCAAAAGAAGCCTTACAGAAAGCCAAACAGCTCATTTCAACCTTTTTGCCCTTATACCCCTGTCTTCTGCCTGCCTTCTGGGAGGTTTGCAAGGCAGGACTTCCCTTTGCTGACTCTTCCCAAGCAGACCATATTTACCCACTAGCGTGGGGGTATTTTCATGTATCAGTTCTACCCATTGTTACAATTTCTAATTGAAATGGCACAATCAAATCCCTGTAATCCCCTGCAATTCCTGAAACATTTAAAAAAAAAGAAAAAAAGCCACTTTCCCCATCCTGCTATTACTAATTTAACCCAGTGCCCAGACTGCAGAGGTGCTGATACCATCATAGGAGTCAAAAAAACCCACAGAAGGACTGCCCTGGAGCCGCAACTGTCCTATTTACTGAATCATTTGTCTTGCAGCGAGGCATAGGGACCACAGCCCCGTTGCTCGAGATACTGCAGACACAGGAAGAAAGACCTGCAATAGTTTTAAGCTTACAGTTAGCTATCATCCATATTTATAGTTAACTATAAATAGATAATAGCTATTGTTAAAATTTACATAAAGCGGAGAATTACAGGATAACAGTACAGCATCCTCTGGCAGCAAAGTCTCCTGATGTTTCCCTGGAAATAACCAAATAGCCCAGCTGTGATTTTTCACACCTTTTTCCTGATGGGTGTTTCCTTCAGTACTTCCCTTGAGTACTTCAGCACTTTCCTGGAGCACTGGGTCCAGTTCTGGGCTCCCCAGTTCCAGAAGGACAGGGAACTGCTGGAGAGAGTCCAGCCGAGGGCTACGGAGATGCGGAGGGGCTGGAGCATCTCTGTGCTGAGGAAAGGCTGAGAGCCCTGGGGCTGTTCAGCCTGGAGAAGAGCAGACCGAGAGGGGATCTCATCAATGCTCAGCAAGAGCTAAAGGGCGGGGGGCAAGAGGATGGGGCCAGACTCTTCTCAGTGGAGCCCGGGGATGGGACAAGGGGCAACGGGCACAAGCTGGAACACTGGAAATTCCATCTCAACATGAGGAAAAGCTTCTTTCCTGTGAGGGTGGCAGAGCCCTGGCACAGGCTGCCCGGAGAGGTGGTGGAGTCTCCATCTCTGGAGACATTCCAAACCCGCCTGGACGTGTTCCTGTGCCACCTGCTGTGGGTGACCCTGCTCTGGCAGGGGGTTGGACTGGATGATCTCCAGAGGTCCCTTCCGACCCCTGCCATGCTGTGATTCGTCTGTGACTGCCTAAGAAAAAAAGGTTAAAACGGCAGAAGCAGCCTGTTAAGAGAGGGGCTCTGCTGCTCCCTTCGCCTCGCACCAGCGCTCGAGCTGTGCTCCCCTCACACCTGGGGTGGCCATGAGGGGAGGGCCTCTTTACCACCGGAATGGGCCTCCGCGTAGCAAACAGGGGTCAGTTACCTCGCTGCCAACTCCTGTGACCGTTTATACCGCTATTATGGCCGTTTAAACGCCGACTGTGGGCGCCCACAGCAGCCTGGCCCGGCGGAAAATCCCCAGCGGATTTTCCTGACAGCGGAAGGGTTAAACCACCCCAAGATGGCGGCGCGCTGAAGACTACATTTCCCATCGGCCCCCGCCCGCCGCACCACGTAACCTCACCGGCCCAATGGGGAGCGGCGGACAGCGGATATAGCCGTCCCCCGAAGCTCCGCCCCCTCCTTTCCGCCGGGCGGCGCGGTTCAAGATGGCGGTGCAGATCTCCAAGAAGCGCAAGGTGAGGGCGGCGTCCCGGCTGGACGCGGCCGCGGGGGACCTCCATATCGCCGGCGCCGCACCCGGGGCCACTCCGGGCCTCGCCGGGGCGGGGTGGCGGGGAGGGGATGACGGTGGATGCGGGAGGATGGCGGCGGATGGGGCTCGGCGGGGAACATGGCGGCGGGAGGCCGGGGTGAGGGAGCGGGCCAGGGAGTCTTGCGCGGCCCCCGGGGCTGAGGGGAACCATGGTTTCCCCCACCCCGGCCCTTTCATGGGGCTTGCACAGGGCTCTGGGCTTGTGTACAGAGGGGAAGCAGGCTGTGGTTGTGCTGCGGGGCGCGGAGCGGTGCTGGAAGCTGATGAACTTCCATGCTTTTTCCTTTCTTTTTTTTAGTGGAAAGAGTTTGCGTTTAGTGACTCTACCTCTCTGTAGGTCAGCGAGGCCGGGAGGGTGCTGTCTTGGGGAGGAAGGGAAGCGTGGGGCCTGTGCGCTGTCAGGGTGGAAGTGTGAGCCCTAGCACCAGGCCCCTGTGGGGCTGGTAAAGGGATGTGACCCCTCTAATTATTTTATGTAAATTCATACCGAATCAAACTACCACCACGAGCTATGATTTCAGCCTTCAGCATGAAGTGTGTCTGTAGCAGGGTGTGGATCAGATGGTGGTGTAGGCTGGAAGTGAATTGTCTCTGGGAACCTCAGGGAAGATGCTTTTACTTCTCCCCGGTGCTGCTTCCCCTCTGTGGAGGGGAGCGTCTGCAGGGTGGTCCCAGCGATGAATTGCACCCAGACTCAGCCTGTGAAAACCTTGCGTTTAAGCTGAACACTTCAACAGAGGTTGACTTGGTCCGGTTGTTTTTTCAGTTTGTCGCTGACGGTATCTTCAAAGCTGAGCTGAATGAGTTTCTGACTCGTGAACTGGCTGAAGATGGCTACTCCGGAGTAGAAGTCCGGGTCACTCCAACCAGGACTGAGATTATCATACTTGCCACCAGGTAACTGAGATGCTGCTCTTGACTCACAGGTGCTGTGCAAGGCTATAAGAGATGCTGCTGCAGGTGGAGCTTAAAGTGGTAAATATTATTACTGCTACTTGGGAAAAAGATCCTGAAGTGATTTTTAGTGATGCAGCAGTATTAGGACTCCTGAACTAAGCTAGATACTCAGGCTGGAAGCTCTTCACGTGGTTACAGGCTCAGACTCGGAGACACTTTTCTTGGTCATACTGTACTTTTTTTTCCTAGAACTCAGAATGTCCTGGGCGAGAAGGGACGCCGCATCCGGGAGCTGACGGCTGTCGTGCAGAAGAGGTTTGGCTTCCCTGAGGGAAGCGTTGAGGTAAATTTGTCTCAGTTAAAACAGTAGTAAGTGGGTTGTGCAGGTAGCTTTGTGCTCTGTCTGGATGGTGTCAGCTGAAAGGCGGTTTGACTTCAAGATAACTTGGGGCGCGTTTTACCTGTTCTCACGGAACACCCTTGCACTGAAATACAAAACGCTTTGCTGTTTGGTGTATTTTGAATGCTGTCACCTTCGGCTGGTTTTCTCTGATTTCCCAACAAGAAGAATGCAGATAAAACTTTTTAAACTTATCTGTAGATATTTTATAGAGAATGCTGCTGTACCACTATTGACATCAGAAGCGTTCTGACTGCATGATAATGTTTGGGTGTCGTGTGTTACAGTTACCCTTATTGAATTCATAATGCATCTGTCCTTGTAAAGAAACCGTTTTGATGCAAAAGGATCTTTGAGTTTTTTAAGTACGATGCTGTAATGAAATAGACAGTAAAGTGATACACCAGTAATTTCTGGTCTTTTAATGTTTGAAATCTGATGCCTTTACTAGTACTTTCCTCTCAAACAAATTAGGGGCGGGGGGAAAAGCGTGGCCTGCGGTGGTGCTCATATTTATTCCTGCTTGGCCAGTGTTGCTGGATCACATTATACAGTGAAGATGGCTGGTTATCTCCAGCAAATGTTTAAAAGTACTCAATGGCACAAACTCTCACAGGGAGCATCGTAAGTTGTCAGCTCTAGGAATATCGTGTGTGTGATTTTGGGTGTCTGCTTCTATCAGACTTTGGTTTCTTGGATGTGTTAGATTTAATACCCCTCGGTCTCCCAGCTTTCAAAAATAAAATCTTTTCTTAGGTTTGATTTTAATACTTAAGCAGACTTACATAACTGAGGCATTGTAAAAACTGTCTCAAACCAGGTTCTTGTGGTTGTCTGGGTACCTCTCTCCAGTGATACCTAATGTTTTAGGGCTGTTTGAAGCAGCAGCTTTTTGAGACTGCACCATGCATCTTCTAATAGTCTCCTGACTTTCTTTGGAGTGTCATCAGTGTGTCTTAGCTCTGCCAGGTGTAGGAAATAGGCACCAACGGAGTTAAGGGAGTGTAGTGTCTGAGGATAAAGTTTCTGCATGTAATTGTGGAAGGACTGACTGAACTGGATGTAGAGGATGGGGCATAGAGTAGTATGAAGCCCCTGTGTTCTTTTAAACTAAAAGTATCTTGAAATGCAGCCCTGTTTCCGAGTTGATTTCTTTTCCTTTGTAGCTCTATGCCGAGAAGGTGGCCACGAGAGGTCTGTGTGCAATCGCTCAGGCAGAGTCCCTGCGGTACAAGCTTCTGGGAGGTTTGGCAGTACGTCGGTGAGTAGAGCAAGCTGAATGTGATGGCACAGTGAGGAAATGTGGGATTCAAATACCATTTCCAAAAAACTCCTTGCCACTTTGCCTGTAGTTTGAAAATTTAACCCAGTAATGCTGCACTTGGAGGGGGCGGTTCATATTTTTGATAATTCTACCGTATAGAAGCTTTATGCTTAGTACACAGTTACTTTTGATAGTAATTGCTAGGAAATGTATTTCAGGCGTAAAAGTTGAAGTCTTAGAGTAAATCAGATTGCAAGTTGTCTGACTGGTGTGCATAAAGCTTGCGTTTATTTCTTTGTGAATAAATGGGTGTAAGAGTGAAACACAATTTCAAGCCTTCTGACTGAATTGCAGTTCAGGTGACAGTGGCCTTGTGTCTCACATCCCTTCAGTGATGATAAGATGACGAGTCAGAAGTGGGTGGCTCTTGTTGTGGTACCCCTGCAGTGTCACGTTCTGTGATGCTGCGTGTGGTTCCTCAGCAGGAGCATCCTGTCATCATTGAATGATTTAGAGGCATTTGTCTGAGAAGGGATGAGGAGCTGCAGTCCTGACGAGAGTGTGTTGGCCACCTTCAGCTGGGGAGCTGCTTTTGTGTTACAAAGAATGTGTATTTGTCACTGTTGCCACAATCTTACAAGGCCCATGAGTCAGGAGAGTTTTGTTAAGCTCGATTTAACAGTGCTGAAGTGGCGTAAAGATTTTTGCTGCTTTACGTAGCATTGACAGAGCTTTGGTTGCACGGGTGTGTGTTCAGAAGGCTTTTACAAACAAAAGTTGAAGTGTCGTTGCCTGTGCTTGAAATTGTCGTAAAATGCCTGCACGGAACCGTGTGCATTTGGCACAGTGGGAGTAATGCTGTGGCTGTTGCTGCTCTTTCCCTGCAGAGCCTGCTATGGTGTCCTCCGCTTCATCATGGAGAGCGGAGCCAAGGGTTGTGAGGTGGTTGTGTCCGGCAAGCTCCGAGGTCAGCGTGCCAAGTCCATGAAGTTTGTGGATGGCTTGATGATCCACAGCGGAGACCCGGTGAATTACTACGTCGACACAGCCGTGCGTCACGTCCTTCTCCGGCAGGGTGAGTGGCTGGGATGCAGATCCCTTTGCAGCTCTGTTGGTTCCTTCTGTCAGAGCCAGAAGGTCTCAACTCCTGGTGTCGCGTGCCTGCAGGTTGGAGGTTTCCCACCTGCGCGGTGGTAACTCATGTGATTTGGTGCACCCACCACTGATCTTGCAGAGTGGTTCCGTTGTGCTGCCGCTAGTTGATGTGACTCTGAACATCTGTTGTTTTCTTGGGCTTTTGCGACTAAACTCTCACTGTGGAGTATGTGCGTTAACGTCTGAAGTAGAACTTCACAAATTTGCATTTGTGTTACGGGAATGGAGAAGAGGCCTTCAGCAGAATTTTATGTGGTCATCCCAAGTCATTGGCTTTTCCAGATACTGACTTGTGTGCTGTGGCCTCTGGGGCTGGTAGCAAAACAATTTAGAAATGAAGCACCTCTTGACTAAGTTCAAGAACTATTGTCAGTTTGGATGCTGGCTTTCTTGACTCCCAGGGCCTAGGCAGACAGAACATGGTACCACAAGACCTATGAAAAAGCGAGTCTCAGATAGTTTTTTCCCATTGCTGTGTTCTGTGAAGTCTTCCCAGCTAAACCAGCCAAGCCTGCTTACACTTGTCCTTCCCCCTGGTAAAACATGAATGGCTTGTGCATCTCAGTTGGCTGTGGGTTACTTAATTGCAGAACACCTGATGTAGGGATGCTAACATAGGCAAAGCTATTCTCCACCTTCCCTTCGGTGATGATACGATGACGAGTCAGAAGGGATGTCCTTGTGTCATTGCAGCCTGTTCAGTGCCACGTTCTGTGGTGCTGTGCTAATGCTGCCTTGGGCAAGACATCCTACTCATTGGATGATTTAGAGGCATTTGTCTGAGAAGGGATGCGAAAAACCCAGTGTAATTTCCTAGGAAAGTGAGCTGCGTTTTCCCAGGAAAGACAGGGTTTAAAACGAGGATTAGCGTGACATAAGGGTATGGCACGTTTTCATTGTAGTCCCAGGCTGCAGTTAGCAAAGGCAGTGAATTGGATAAAGGTAAATACATGGGTGTAAATTCACAGTAATTAGATTTTTAAGCTATAGTGCATTTGTGTTAATCAGGTTGCATTCTTCAGTGTTGTCAGGAGATATTTTTGATGGAGAAAAGCGTATTTCGTAACCCTGGGTCTTGTCCCTACTGAAGGTGTGCTTGGTATTTTGTGTTGAATGAGCATGTCTGTGTTGTTCTGTCACTCTTCGCAGGAGTACTGGGAATCAAAGTAAAGATTATGTTGCCTTGGGACCCAAGTGGAAAGATTGGCCCCAAAAAGCCCCTGCCAGACCACGTCAGCATTGTGGAACCCAAAGAAGAGATCTTGCCCACCACCCCCATTTCAGAGCAGAAAGGTGGCAAACCAGAACAGCCAACCATGCCCCAGCCGGTTCCCACTGCCTGAGGGGTAAGTGCCTGTGAGTGGTGGGAGGATCCATGTGGAAAAGGTGTCATGTCAGGTAAAAAAGCTGTCAGGTAGCTGGGATACTGGGAAGAAAAGCTGCTGTGTTGTACCAGGTGCAGTGGTGAACTGGGTTGAGTTTACAGTGTTGCCCTGGATGAAGGGGGCATGGTTTAAGGCACGCTGCAAACCAGCTAAGCACACCCTTCGGTGAAGATGAGTCTGAAAGGAAATATCCTTGTCCCAGTGCCCTGGATCGTGTTGTGTTCTACAGCATGGATTTGGGCACCTTGGGTCACAATTTGAGTGACTTAGGAATTTATCTGAGGAGGGTTCAATGCCTTGGATGTTTTTACGTTTTACCACCTGCTACCAGTGTGCCATTGACAGCAAAGGCTATATATTCCTCGTATACCCCGCCATGGGATCCGGTTTGGGATAGACTTGGAAGCCAGTAGCATTGAGCACAACGTGTAGGCTAGTTTTGTAAGCAAATAACCAAGGTTTTAAATCCCGTCTCCCTGAACGAGGAGCTTCTAAGACAGAAATTGATAGCGTGAAGGTGTCTGAGACCTGCTCTGGCTTGTTCCCAGTGACAGTGGGCAACTTGCTGCTTTTAGAAGTATTTCTCACTCTCTGATCGGAGCAGCAAAGGAGGCACAGGGCCTGAAGCCTTTTCCAGAAGACTTACATAGCTACTAGTGAAAGCCAGGCTGCGTTGTTTTCTGACTGGCCTTGTGTGAACAGGGAGGGTTCAGGGAGTTTGCAGGGCAGCAGTGAAACAAGAGAAGCTGGCTAGCAAGATCTGCGCCTGTGGGGAAAAGGGGGATCATTGGCCAAAATGCAAGAAGTGAGAGATGCTGTTTGATTTGAACTCTTGGAGCCTCTTTGTTCACAGTTTTGGGTAGGAGAAGGGTTATGGGAAATGGTTTGCCACCATCTCACTCGGTATTTTGGTTTTTTTTGTTGTAGGGTTTGTAACATCTGCAACCAGAAGCTTGACTGTCCTGAAAACATCTCTTAATAAAATCACAAAAGACAGCGTTTGTGGAAGTGCTTTTCTTTTTTTTTTCTTTTTTTTTTTTTTTCCCCCCCCCACCAAGATGTATTCCAGGAAAGCCTCGCCCCCAGCCTTTGGTATGGAGGGAATTCTGTTACGTTTCTTCCAGCTTGTGTTACCCTTCTGGAGTGAACTTACCAGGTCCTGATCTAAACAAAGTGGAGACAAAAGGATAGTTTCTAGGTAGAGCTGGAGCAGCAATCTGGTATTTAGGGGGCTGCGAATAACACTACACGTAAACTGGAGTAGTACTGGTAATTATTCACTTACGTACCGGTCTGTTTCTCCAAGGTTTCCAGAAGGGGGAGTATTTTTAGCAGTGTCCAAAGCAGTTGCAGTAGTTTATACCTTCCCAGCTTCAACTGAAGTATTACTATATTTTGCTAAATGCTTTTTCACCTCTATACATCCACTTCCCTTGTCACTGAAAAGATGTTCAGTGTGTTACTTTCAGGGCTGCAGACCGAATAGGAACGTTATAGCTCCTCTTAGGGTCAGGTAACGTCAGTTGGTAGAGACGCGGAGTGAGACAAACTTCTGAGCAGGTATTTACGTATTAGTTGGGGGGAGGAGGGAAGCGCAGATTCCGAATTTCAAACCTTCTATCCTAAGCTTTCAGATGGAAAAGTATTTAAGTGATTGGGGAAAAACTTGTCTTCCTTTGAGGCTTGATTAGACAGTCCATTAATTTGTCCCTGTAGTAATAACTGGCTTTAATGAGCTGTAGGGTAACACAGGTAGATCCTGAAGTCGGTAACAGATTTCAAGGCTACTTATGCTATTGAAATGCGTAGTCTGTAGGCAGGGATGTGTTTTCACTGCTGTTCTGTTGCTGTAGGAATTACTTTTGATGCTGTTTGCTGCTGTCAAGCTAAAGCCCTGTAGCTGAAGCAGAACTGAGCATTTGGTTGAGTTTCAGGCAGAGATTCTTGTTGTGTCAGCTCCTTTCCCAGCGTGTTTTGAAAAGTCTGGTGCACTAATGGGCAGAGACTTACGCACATTGTAAGAGATCACGCACACAGGATCAAGGGCTTTGTTTTGTTCAGATACCAAGAAATTCAGAACCTGTTTGTTGCATTAACAAAACTTTTACAAATCTGCAAAATGTATTGCTTAGGAATAGCTTGTATGTCCAGATTTCCATTTTTTCAGGAAGCTTGTCTGCAGGAGCTAGGCAGGCAACTTCTGAACTGGAATTTCAAACTGACGGTGTCGGGAACTAGTCTGTCTGGCAGCGTGTATGGATGTGTGAGCCTCAGCCTTCCTGTTCCCAGCTTCTCTGGCAGGTTTCCTGGAAACCCAGCCTGGCAGGGTGCTGTCTGGGAAGCTGGTTAAGTGTCAGAGACAGATGCGCCTTTTCAGGGCGTAAGAGAATGAGTGGTTTCAGGTTTCTGTGCCCATCTTTCAGTGGAAAGCTTTAAAAAAAATGTTTTTACGTGTTGAGTGCTAAGTAATACCAACATTCGTTTTTGATTTTTTTTTTTAAATAATTTTGAATTTGGAAAAAAATTCTGGAGGGAAGAAAAAGAAGGTGAGACACCAGCTCTGTCAGTTTTAGGAGCAGGAAATGTAAAAGCTGGAAGGCCTGACACAATGGAAGAGTGACGTGCAGCACAAAGCCTTGCACGTTGTGTCTAAGTTCTTAAAACATTCCAATGTGCTAGATAATGATCAGCTAGAAATTTCTCCTGCCCTCCTCCAGGGAGGGCTGGCTTTGCTGGAGGTTGCGCAGTTTCTTTCTGGTTTTAAAGCCCTCCAGCCCAGTCCATCAGCCTCTCTCAGTGCTGGTCACTGGTAGAATCAAGAGATGTTTAGTCGCTTGTGCATAAGATCAAGAGGTGTGTAAGAAGTGTGTTTAAGAGTGGTATTGCTGTACCTTTCTTCTTGCTAGATCCATCGTGTGAGAAGCTGAGGACAATATCGAGGATTATCTCAATGGTCAAGGTTTGCATGTGTGAACTGAATACCTTTCTAGCCTGCATGGGTATACCACCACCACCACGATCTGTTTGAAGAAGCTGCTAAAGGGGAGGTAGAGGCCTCTCTCAGTTCCTACGACTTGAGGGTGCTGTCTTCCCTAGGATGAAAAACATGAGTGTTTAAAGCTGCTTGCAAGATGAGCCGGGGGTAGGACGAGCTCAGGAGCTCTGGAAGGCTTTTAACTTATTTCAGTATTGCTGTTGATGGTGTTCCTGGGCTGCTGTGGTTAGCGCTGGAGATGGCTTCTGTAATTTTGTGCAGTGAAAGACTGTGATCTGACAACCACCCGGTGCTTTTCCAAGCTGGGAGGAGCGGACGTGTGTGCCTGCCCGACCCAGATAGGCGCTTTTTTTGGCACAGGGGGGAAAAAAAAGAGCGAGGCTTTAGCTTTGCTTGTGACCGAGTGGCAGAAGGTTGCATGCCTGAATGGAGAGCGGGTTAACCCCTTTCCAGCAGTTGAAGGACACGGGGCCAGCAGTGTCTGATGCTGCTGGATTTTCCAGCTGTGGAAGGCGTATTTAGCTGTGAGGACACAGTGATGGTGCGGGTTCTTGAAGATCTTTTTCCTCCATTTCCCTCGATTGGATCCCAGCTAGAGAAGCTTTGGGTTGTATGTTTGGGAAGGCTGGTCCCTGTGGCTTACAGCTCACTTTTTATTCCTACGCTGCCCTATTTTAACAGCCATTTGCTGCTCTGTTAAATGGCAGGGCAGGGCAGTAGGTCCTTTACCTATGAAGGTAAAGATGCTGAATTCTTGCAGTTTCAGGAGAAAAATTTAAAAGTGAAGTGAGAAGCCGACCTGCTAACAGTGTTCCTTTCCCATGACTGACATGGGAATTCATCTGTTGTGTATTAAGTGTAATTTTTGTCCCTAATTACCCGATTAAGAAAGGTGTATTAGATTTAAGGATAGCAAGGAACCTCTCTGAGCACCTTGTAAAGAGTATTGTCTCCACCCAAACCTTGCCAGGGACTACGGCTGCCTGAGGTTCATTGAAAAAAGTTTTATTGCAAAATTATACAACTGTCACTGTGTGGTAGAAGAACAGACAATAAAAGCCATCAGACGCCTGCATCCACATGATGCAAATAATTCACAATATCCCACAGTGTGTTCTTGCCTTGCCCACCCCTTTTACCCACCCCCCCCCACCATCCTCCATAACGTGCTACAGCGTGTGGGTTTCAGTGCGCTGATTCACCGGGTCCTGTCTCCCATACACACTGGGCTTTAGGCTTCCTGTGCATTTGGGTACATCCTTCTGGATGGCCTCCTACCTCCCGACGCAGTGGGGAAAAGCACCTGGAAACATGATCTGGGAAGAGGCTTAAGGAGAAGAATCCCCCGTTCCGGCTGGCTTGGATAGGAATTAGGGCAGATGAGCTTTTCTGCACTTGTGTAACCTTGCAAACCTGGAGAAGGCATGGCTGGGTCAAACTCGGGGGAGCAAGCTGCTGTGTTTGCTTCTAGGAAACGCCTAATAAAGAGACTTTAGTAATAAATAAATGGAAATAGTCCTGTGTACGGTCTGAGAAAATGCAGTATTGGGCTTCTACGTAGCAACCCGACAGCAAGCACGTTGGCAGGGAAAACGAAGAAAAGCAACGCAATCGCTGTCCTTGCTGGTTCCAAGTAACTGGCGCTTAGATTGCGATGCACAGATTTCTCTCATTTCAATCATCTTATCGTTACTTGCTTTATGATGTCTCTCAGTGCGTAGCAAGGCTTACCTGACACATGCTTCAATGCTCATGGGATCCTACCAGTTTTAAATAGTATTTTAACCTGATGATACCCCTTAAAGAGAAGAAGACAGGAATAGCCTCCAAGTCTAGGCTGGAGCGGGCTGTGAATCTTGCTAATTATCGGACATAAATACGAGTAGAAGTATAAATACGTTTGTTTTTCAGCGTGCCCTTACCCAGGTCAGCCAACAGGGAGCTGAAGTATCACGGAGGAGAGGAGCTTCAGAGAGAGAGTCGTTAGGAAGTCAGGTAACGGCAGCTCTAAAGCTTTGTATTTAAAGAAGAAAGCGGAAGCGAGCCTGATCCACCTCCCCGTGAGAAGCTAGCAGAAGTCCCTTAGCCTGCCCTGGGAGCTGTTACCTACCAGCCCTCGTCATAACTGGGAGAACCTTCAGGGAGGTAACTGTCTCTTTGCCAGCCCTATGTGCTGATGCAGAAGCACCAAGAGAAGTGGACTTCCTCCGTTTGCCTGGTACGGGATGTTTAATTCCAGATGTTGTCCCAGGAGCCCCCTTGCTGATGCCCAGAGGGGTGGAGCCCAGCCATTTCTGTCATGCAAGTGCTGAAGGGCCCTCAGGATTATCTTTCTAGAAGCCCATCTGCTCTTTTGGCCTCTCTGCTGACACCCCTAAGTCACTTCTCTGTGAAGCGTTGAGGAACGCTGCGCTTGGCTTTGCAGCAAGGGTTCTAGCTCAGGAACTGATGACCTGCTGCGGCTGAAGCACCTAACAGTCATCCAAAGCAGGGTTAGGCAGGACAGAAGGGCACAACTCCATACGATCTCCGTCCTTGTGTGCTGTCACAGTCCTGCTCTGCTCCCAGGGCTATAGAGAGGACTGCATCGCAGAATTGGCCCTTAGTGCTCCAATGATAGAAGAGAGAAGGAAGGAACAACTGCCAAGCGACCACAGCAGCTCTGGTGTGGTGCGGCACAGCCAAGGGGGAGAAAAGCGGCAGAGCTCAACGTGCAGAAGCATTGGAGATGGAAAGGTGGAGGGCTTGTGCCTTCGCAGGGCTGATGGGCAGCAGCAAGGTACCGAGCAGGAGGCTAAACTCTAGAGCTAGGCATCAGCCTGAACATCTTGGCTGAGGATGCCAGCGGCTGAGACAGTGCATGCCAGTTCCCTTCCACTCCTGGTGACCCTCTCGCGCCAGGCTGCCCTTGTTCCTCTCTGGAGGTGGGTTTGTGCAATAAGTATTTTGGGGTGAGGTAAAGTGTATGCTGGTTTCTCATCAAAAATGCACCCTGGTCTGAATAGCACCCATAGTTCGAGAAGGATACAAAATAGTGTTTCCCCTTTTTTGAAGTCCCCCACTAAAAAACACACAAACCAAAGCTCTGGGAAAAAAAAAAAACAAAACCAACAAACGAAACCAAAACTAACTACAACTCATCACGCATCTTGTCCCCTTTGGGCCTCACGAGCCTGCCGATGAAGAGAATGGAGTTGGTTTTACTGTCCTTGATCATGAAGATGAAGGGGTGGTCAGCGTAGAAGAGCTTGGGGTTCCTCATCTCCTCTCGGCCGTAGATGTCAGCATCATAAGGGTTCCCTTCTGTGTCCCATTCAAGAGCAGCAGCGTGGAAGACATTGGACAGGTAAAGGTCTTTCTTGCCAGAGATCTTTGACAGGTCAGCCTTGGTTTTGTCGATGGCTTCTGTCAGGCCCAGATCAGCCAAGTGTTTCTAGGAGAAGAAAAGAGGTCAGCAACCCTCCCAGAGACGATACAGCACAATCCTTTCCAGCCATGGTCAGGCTAGCTGCTGGAAAAAGGATGGCGGGCATCATCCCACTATCTTCTCTCCCACCCCAAAGAACTGTAAGGCCCAACTGTTTTCTTTAAAGACCTCCTTTACCTGAAGGTCATGGCTGACTTCCAGGACGACTTTAGGCAGCGAGATGGCCACTGATCTCTTCTTCATCTTGCCAGCCCAGGTCTTTAGCTGCTCCCTGTTCAGCAGTTTCTCAACCCTCTCCAGAGGCTCCACGTGGTTTGGCATGATAAAGATCATGCTGGAGAGCTTGTGAGCAAGTGGCATCTCTACCACCTGGAGCTTCTCTGTCTCATCATCATAGTAATTGTAGAGACCTTGAAATCGGAAGCGGGAAATGGTGAGATGTGGAGCAGAGGCAAATCTACCCACAACTTTGTTGTCAATTCACCCTGGACTTTCCCTGACCAGCCAGGGAAGCGAGTCTGAACACTCTTGGGACCTGGCCCAGCGTTACTGGAGTTGGCAACAACTCAAAACTGCGGCTCTCATTTGCGTGATGAGCTAGGATTTATTCCTAACAGCTAAGTACCATCGAGTAGAGGTGGATCCTCTCTGCTCACAGGGAGATAGAATCAGCAGAACAAGCACACCCTGCTTTGTTCTCGCTCGCTTTCTGCCCGTGAGGCAAAACAATCTTGGAAGCAGTCGGTGGAAAACCGGGTTAACGGAGCATCAGTGAGTGTAACTCCAGCTGGTCTTGACATGGGGCAGGAGGTTTGCAACTTACCCGTGCGATGCATCATAGGAACTCCCACAGTGTAGGAACGGGTCACCATGAAGCCACGGTTGTCCACCATCTTATGATGGAACTTCTCATCCCAGTGAGCTACAGAAGAGAGAAAGCTTGTAAGAGAAGGGCATGGGTGATCATTTCATACATGGTTCCTAACTACTCGCTCTAAAAAAGAGCACGCCTCCAGCGCACCCAGTGTTCGCCTTCCCATTTGGGCTGCCAAAACCTAGCTCAGACTAGGTTTTGCGTGGCTTGTATCAAGAATTGAAGGTAGAACTTACGCTTGAAGAACATGGCATTGACGATGAGGGCCCCATCAGTTTTCTCAACGTCTTTTGTGACCTCTGGGAGTTTCCCATCCGTGGTCTGGGCTGCCCACTCATTAATGGATTTCAGGGCGCTCCTCTTGTCTCGGAAGTTGATCTTGGAGTGCTCGTAGTTGTAATGTTTCTTGCTGTTCTTCACAAAGTCGTCGGCAAAGTTGATGGAGGCAGGGCCATACAAGCGGTTGCCGATCTTCCAGGTGACGTTGCGGGCTGTGCTGTTGCTGACCTCGTTCAGGAGCTCGGACAACCCGCTGTGCACGTAGTCATCATTCAGTTTGTCCGCGCTGAGCACTGCCTTGGCTTGGGAGGCAGTTGTGGCCTTGCCCCCGAGCGACACGAGGCCGAGGGAAGAGGCCACGACCACGGGGGACAGCAGGATGTTCTCCATGTTCTTGTCTTTCGCCATGGCATGGTAGAGGTTGAAGGCCAGCGTCGTGCTGCGGTCAGCCAACGTCGTTGCCTTGTCGCTCAGCTTCCTGTCCTCCGAGGGCACGGCTGCAGCGAGGCCGCAGAAGGCAAGCACCAGACTAATCCACATGGTTTCAGCAGCACCAGCCACCTCTGAGGACCTGCTGGGCAAGAAGAGCTCACCATGAGTCAAGCCCATCCTGGAGAATTCAGAGACCCCAGGGGTTCTTCCAGTGAAACCCACTTCTAGGCTCCAGTGATAGAGCATCAACGCTTCGCTTGGGGTACAACAATGCCAAGTCCACACTGGGCAACAATTAATCTTCAAGAGACCAGGCTGCACTCTGGCATGCAGAGCCTGTGCATTTTAAATGAAAACTTCCTTTTTCAGCGATTTTACTATATATGTTCATCTACAGCAAATGATTTAAGGAGGGGCCAGGGAACAGAAAGCAACACATATTCTTGTCCCCAGAGTAGCAGGTCAGACCTCTGCCCTAGTCAGGAAAAGCTTCAAAGCGGGATGTTTCTGCTGCCCAAGGGCCATGTAGCACACTGCTGCCCATCCATCCAGGGCCATTGTACCGCAGGGACAGTCCTCTCTGGGGACCCCAGCTCTGTTCCCAAACACTCAGCTTTCTAGACGCTAGATGGAGCACATGAGCTTCCACCAACCTAAGTCAGAGGAGGCCTCTTGAGAAGATCCAACGCTGTCTGGTGAGCTCTTATATTTTGCCTGTACAGCCCCACCAGGGAGGTACCGGGGCAGAGGAAGGTGGTGGACCCATCCTTTCCTCCAGCAACGCCCCTTCCCAATACGTTCATGCGTTAGGTAGATGCATCTCTCATCACAACGTGGGTGCACCCATCCCCAGTGAGGGCTCTGAGCTACTACCCTCGATAAATCTGCAGACTGACCAGTCCTAAACGCCGTACCTGAAAGCTTTTTGGAGCTCACCCCGTATTGCCTTGGAGGCCGTAACCTGTCCCTAGACTTTCCATCTCTCTTGACTTCGTGCTGCTCACAGCAAACCTTCCTTGATGGCAGATCCCCAGGGCTTAAATTTCACCTTCACACCTAAAGCTTTTCCTTGACAGGCTGCATCGTGCCCAAGGCTACGGCGGAGCTGCGTTCCTTGGTCCTCTCCTCCCACCCAACCTCGGAGGTCGCTCCTTGCGTGCGGAAACAAGAAAGGGCTGCGATGGGGCAGCGTCAGGGTTAAAGCGAACAGAGCAGGAAGCGAAGGGCCCGCCGGGATTACATATGGAAGGAAACACGCACATAGCCCGAAGGGAAGAGACTGCGCAGTTGCACCGGGGTCCCTTTGCCAGAGTGGGAATTACGTAGCCTCGGAGAGGGAGGCAATTTGTATCCTAAAATCCTTTCGGGAGCAAGCCTTCCGTTGGAAGGAAGAGCCATCCCCGGCTACCTAAGAGCAAAAACTTGTGCAACAGGCTCAAAACTGCCCTTGACACATTTTTTTTAAGGTGCAGACAGCATTAAAATCTGAGGGTTTTTTCTTTTTTATTCTTCCCTTTTATTTCTAAAGATACCTTGAAACTCTTTCATAGTGAGGTCAACGCTTGCCTTTTTCATTCTGAAAGAAAACAGATACAAGGAGTAGTTCTCTCGCGAGCAATGGGCGGCCTGTGCCGCTTACATCCTCAGCCTAAAAAAGGTTTATTACTTCAGAGACTGGTGAGAAATTTGGCTGGGCTGCGATGGGTGACGCATCCCGCGGCGGCGAGACAGAGAAATTTTGCCCATCCTTGGATTACAGCTGAGAATTCATAACCCGGGGTGAAAACAGAGGGAATTTAGGGGAACGCGCAGCCAGTAGCATCCTCTCCTGTGTTCCTACAGCCCGGCCCTGCAAGGGGACGCCCTGTGCCAACGTGGCATCCCACAGACCTCCTCGGGGGTGTCGGGGACCCGCTCTCCCGGCAGGATTTGGAGATGCCATCGCCCGCGAGAGACAGCCAGAGGCACGCACCCCCTCCAAAGCACGCAGCCCTTCGAGGACTGTATTTCTCCCGTTGACCAAGACAAAGCCGCAGGACGAAGGAATGCAAGCAAAAGGCCATTTCCGTGTCACCGGAGGGACGTGACACTTTGTTAAGGCAGGAGAAGGAGAGGGTTAGTCAGTTTGGTGGCGGGGAGGCTGTAGGGAGAGCTCTCCCTCCCGTGCTGGGCTGGTGGCCAGGGTCCCGGAGGCTCCCAGGCTGGGCGGGAGCAGGGGCTGGAGTTTTTCTCCAGCCAGGGCTGCTCCAGGACCACTTGGACCAAGTCGGTGCTTCCCTGATCATCCCCCTCTTCTCTTTCTTCACCCCCTGAAAGCTTCTCCCGGGTGCCAAAACCAGGGTGGCAGCTTCACTGCCAACTGGAGGTGAAGGGGTGCGTGCGTGTGTGTGGGGGGGGCGAAATCTTCTAATGTCTTTTCTTCCAAAAAAACAGAGCTGTGGGGCAGTCTGGACCCTACACGTATCCCCCAAACCCACCCCAATGCAATCTACCCCCTATAGAACCCCTTTTTTTCCCCCCGTCCACCCCTCTTTCCCCCATACAACTCCTTTCCCCCCCCAAGCATCCCCCTTTCCCCCATACAACCCCTTTTTTCCCCCCGTGCATCCTCCGCCCGGCACCCCCCTTTTCCCCCATGCACCCCCCTTATCCCATGCACCCCCTTTTCCCCCATGCACCCCCCTTATCCCATGCACCCCCTTTCCCCCCCATGCACCCCCCTTATCCCATGCACCCCCTTTCCCCCCCACGCACCCCCCTTATCCCATGCATCCCCCTTATCCCATGCATCCCCCTTATCCCATGCATCCCCCTTTCCCCCATACAACCTCTTTTCCCCTATGCATCCCCCTTCCCCCCCCCCCCCCCCGACTTTCCAGCCCTACGGGGCCAGCCAGCAGCATGCAGCACCCCAAAATAACACCCAGCTGCCCGCCGCAATCTCAGCTTGGCCACAACCCCGCCTGGCAGCGGTCCTGCGAGCCGGGGGCTACCACCCCATCCCCCCCTTCCCTTCCATCCCTTTACCTTCGGCGGGGCCGGGGCTCTGCTTTGCTCGGTCGCCCTGTGCACCTCGCCGTCCCGCGGAGGGGGTATATAAGGGGCCGGGGAGAAACTTCTGGAAAGTTGGGAAAAAACCCTCTCCAAAAAAAAAAAAAAAAGTCCAAAAAAAAAAAAAAAAAACAACAAAAACCACGCCTGGGGAGGGAGAGGAAGGGGAGGATCCGATAAAGCTCTCCCGGCCCTGCCGCCAATGGCAGGGCCCGCTGCTGCTGCAAGGGGGGGGTCCGGAGGGCTGTGGGGGGGGGGGGGGGACACGCCTGGTCCGTCCTTGTCCCTCCTCCTGCCTGCTCCCAGCCGGGCTGTGGAAGGCCCTCCCAAGCCAAAACGCTGCTTTTGCATTTTTACGGGGCTCTGACCCCCCTCCTCCCGCCCCCCCCCCCCCCTCCTGGCACCTCTTGAGGTTGAATGGTTGTTGGTGCGTGAGGCCGGTGGTTTATTTATTTTCTTTTTTAATCCTTCATGAAGTCAGGGGGGTTGCAAAGGGCTTCAGCCGCGCTGGGAGCAGTCGCAGGCAGCGAATGTGTGACATCTGCCCCTGGTTCAAGCCACATCTGAAACTTCCCTCCCCGTTCGGTGGTACCCAAGAGGACCTGCATTTGCGCTGCAGGGACCTGATGGCCAAGTTACAGGCGGGTGGAGAGCTTCCTCGTATTGCTGGATCACAGAATGGCACGGGTTGGACGGGACTTTAAAGATCATCCAGTTCCAACCCCCTGCCCTGGGCAGGGACACCTCCCACCAGACCAGGTTGCTCCAAGCCCCGTCCAACCTGGCCTTGAACCCCTCCAGGGATGGGGCAGCCACAGCTTCTCTGGGCAACCTGGGCCAGGGGCTCACCACCCTCACAGCCAAGAATTTCTGCCTCAGATCTCATCTCAGTCTCCCCTCTTGCAGTGGAAAACTGTTCTCCCTCATCCCATGGCTCCCCTCTCTCATCCAGAGTCCCTCCCCAGCTTTCCTGGAGCCCCCTGAGGGACTGGAAGGGGCTCCAAGGTCTCCACGGAGCCTTCTCTTCTCCAGGCTGAACACCCCCAGCTCTCTCAGCCCATCCTCCCAGCAGAGGGGCTCCAGCCCTCCCAGCATCTCCGGGGCCTCCTCTGGCCCCGCTCCAGCAGCTCCGTGTCTCTCCTGTGCTGAGGCCCCAGAGCTGGAGGCAGCACTGCAGGGGGGTCTCCCCCGAGCGGAGCAGAGGGGCAGAATCCCCCCCCTCGCCCTGCTGCCCACGCTGCTGGGGATGCAGCCCAGGCTGCAGGGGGGTATCTGGGCTGCCAGCGCACATTGACGGCTCGTGTTGAGCTTCTTGTCCCACAGACACTGGTTTTCCATCCATCTCCCCACCTGCACTGACACCCACCTCTCCTTTTCCCCAGCAGCTGGGCTGGTGGAGTGGGGAATCCCTTACCCATCGCATCTTCCATACTTCCAAATTTGTCCCCCCGCACTGTAGGTGTGAGATAAGCAGGTCTGTTGGGGTCTGTTCTTCACTGGAGCATGACACGGTGGCAGAAATCCGCACGTCTGGCAAACTTACGCAGTTTAGAAAGGCATTATGGCAGCAAATATTTGGAGCCCCAAAGTAATGTTGAAGGAGTTAAATGCTGACGTCGCCTGAGGCCAGACTGCCTGGCTGAGAGCCTCGATCCCAGCAAAGTATGTGCCACAGAGAAGTTTCTGCGCTGAGTCACGAGTATTGAACGCCGCTCGGTTTCAACCCTGTCACATTTTAAGCAGGCATTGGATTTTTTTTTTTTTTTTTAATGGCAAGCTTGGGATTTAGTGATATTCTAGGTATTAAGCAGGAATTAACACCGTCCTCACTGATGGTTACCACGTTAGCAGGAGGATGCTGCCTCTTCGTGTTGTTTAACTGACGTCTGCGTCTTAACTGATGTCTTTATCGGGGAGCGTGATGACAGGACATGGGGCAGCGGTTTTAAACTGAAAGAGGGGAGATTTAGATGAGATATTAGGAAGAAATTCTTTCCTGTGAGGGTGGTGAGACACTGCAATAGGTTGCCCAGAGAAGCTGTGGCTGCCCCAGCCCTGGAGGGGTTCAGGGCCAGGTTGGACGGGGCTTGGAGCAACCTGGGCTGGTGGGAGGTGTCCCTGCCCAGGGCAGGGGGGGTGGAACTGGATGGTCTTTAAGGTCCTTTCCAACTCTAACCATTCTATGATTCCCTTGATTTTAATCATCATGTAATTTCATTTTTACCCCCTTTTTGATGCTGGTTTTGGTCTGCAAGTTTCTCTGCTTCCTTCAGAAGGCAGGGGGCTGAGCAGTTTTCTTTTTATAGAAAACTATGGTCTTCTGGCTTTGAATATTCTGCTCAGAGACCTGAGTCAGCATCTTCCAAGTGCCTTGCACTCGGATCATCGCGTTTTTCCACTATCCATGCCCCCACACAGCATCAGTCCAGTAATTCTAGAAGATGGCATCAAAAAGGGACATCTTTATTCTGTCTAAACCATTTAGATGATGCCATGACTCCACACCTGTGTTGATCTCCCAAGGAACAGGCAATAGGACAGGAGGAAACGGCCTCAAGTTGCGCCAGGGGAGGTTTAGGATGGATATTAGGAAAAATTTCTTCCCCCGAAAGGGTTATCACGCATTGGAAGAGGCTGCCCAGGGCAGTGGTGGAGTCGCCATCGCTGGGGGGATTTAAAAGCCAGGCAGACGTGGTGCTGAGGGACATGGGGTAGTGGTGGCTTTGTCAGAGTTAGGTTGGTGGTTGGACTCGATGATCTGAAGGGTCTTTTCCAACCTAGGCAGTTCTATGGTCCTATGATTCAATGAGGGGAGGTCTTTGAGCCCTCCCTGTACAAGACTTTCCACCAGCTGCAATAAACCAGCTCCCCAGATCTCTTCAGAACAGAACGAAACGTGTGTTTCTACGCTGATTCCGCTCACGGCGCGGTTTGTGGCAAAAAGACCTTGATAACCCCGGTAGCAGATAACGGGAGGTTTGTCCCGGTCACCGGGTGTTTGCTTCTGGCTGTGCGGAAGATTGTCCCATTCGCCCGGTCCCCATAGCCTTTATTAGGGCTGGATTGATCCGGGCGGTGTAATCTCACGAAAGCTGTTAGAGGGGAAAAGCACCAAAGGGTCTCACTCACTGGGCGACCTCTTGGGTGCCGAGCGTGAAGTCATTCCGGACGCCTGATGGCTTCTAGCTCTGTGTGATTTATTTCATATTTTTTTTTTTTTTTTTTTTTTTTTTTTGCTTTTCAGCAGTGTGCGTGGAGAAAGAAATACCCGAACAAAACACGTTTCCAACTGACATCTTCCCTGGGCATTTCGCATTCCAGCAGGTACCTTTTGCCGCGGTTTTTAATGATAAGATGCCTAAACTGTCTTAATGGCTTCACAGCGGTGATATTCAGCCATCAGCTCTCTTCTGGGAGGGATTCAGTGGGGGAGAGAGGTTTGAAGTACCTCGAGCACCTTATTTTCGTGTACCCTCGTGTACTTTTGGAGGAATTTTCTTGGCTTTGTGTCTGCATAAGTAAGTGATCAGAATGTGGCCCCGGGGTTTTTTATAGCGCAATCTTGGCTTTCTTACTACGTTGCCATGGCAAAAAAATGGATTTGCGGGTAGGAAACAATCGATACGCTGGCGAAACGTTAGTGGTCTGTACCAGCAGCATGGACCAGCTGAGAAATGAGGAAAGCGCCTTTAAACTTCCACCGCCAGCTGGTTTTCTCTGCCAGGCTCTGAATTGCTCCACCTTCAAACCCTTCTGCGTAATTACTTCCCATGTAAGATCTTATTTTGATTTTTTTTTTCCTTCCTAGTGAAATTTAAAATAAACTCTAAAACTTTTAATCTCGGCCTCTTTCAGTGCACCCCAGCACCAAACTCCTTTGACACGAGCGCAGGGCTTTGCGCTTCGGTCCTTTGAAAGGACTTTGCCTCAATAACGGGAATTTGGAGCTGAATAAAACAGTTCTTTGTGTTTGAGGACAGGCAGCCCAGCGTAAAGATATTTCAATTTTTGCCTGATTTTTAGATGTAGGTTCCCCCCTATTCCTGCTGTCGTAACTATCCCACACCACTAATTCACACCCCCCCAGGCAACACAATCCTGAGTGCGTTGCTCTAAGACGGCCACAATAAATCCGCGGGGCTTCAGGATGTGAATGTGTGGAAAATGAGTAAAATCTACCAAAATGTCAGCGAACGGCTCCATCTTGACCGTGAACGTATTTTCCAGGGCGAAATTGCTAGGACCGGGGCCGATCTGCATTGCAGCGGGAGATTTCTGTGGCTACGGAGCGATTTGCAAGCGCGATGGGACTGGCCGGCGTTCCCAGCCCCCACAGTGCCACGTTGGAGATCCTACAGCAGTGGGATGGGGAAGAGGACCGGGAAGGGGGAGCGATACTGGGAGTTGCCTTCTTCCGTCTTCTCCGCTCCTGTAATGAGAGGGCCCAGCTGCCAAAAGACACATCCACTTCTCCAGCCACGACTCCTCCCCTTCCAGCCGCCCAGCTTTCAAAGGCAGGACAAAACTTGCATTTCTTTTGTGGAGAGTTATTTCGAGCGCAGGTTTTGCTCCCCGGGGAGCCAATTTTAGGGGGCTGCGGATCTACCGAGCTGTAATACACTTTAATTAAAAAAAAAAAAACGCCACCCCGAACAGTCTGTGATACGGGTCCGATCCTACACGCCCCGGCAAAAGGAGCCGAGATTTGCAGCCTGTTGTGGCAGCGCCTGGGCCGGGTGCGGGGGAGCTGCTGGGGTGGAGGACAGTGAAATCCGACTGGTATTGGGAATCCTACACCCAGCCCTGCGGTAAACAGCCCCTGCCCAGCTGTAAAACATCTGGACCGATGCTGTCGTGGTCGTTTGGCTTGTGGTATTTGAAGCAGTGTTGCTAATTCACTTGATTATATATTAAAGGAGCGCTCTATTTCTCCAAAAGCAAACGAAAGCAAAATCTGCAGTCTTAGCAGGCTCTTTGGACACAACTTTTTAAATATAAACTCTGTCAGCTTTGCACATCTACCCTTTCCTGTAGGCTGCAGCGACCCAGGAGACTGACCCTTGTTTTTCCTGTATCAGTGCCAGAATCTGGCGTCTTCTAAGCTGCTGTGAGGCAGTGCTGGTGCGGGATTTCTGCGTTGCAGGATCAAGCACGGTCTGTAGCAAGGCTAGGCACGAGGGCAGTTTGTAGAGCAGAGATTCTTAGTCCCTTCTTGTATCTCTCAGGGGATTAAAGCTGTTCACCGGATCCCACGGTTAAGAGCACGGAGCTGGGTAGAGGCTAGCAGGAGAAGGACAGGGAACTGCTGCAGAGGGGACAGCAAAGGGCTACCAAGATGCTGAGGGGACTGGAACACCTCTCTGATGAAGAAAGGCTGAGGGATTTGGGTCTTTTCAGTCTGGAAAAAAGATGGCTGAGGGGGATCTCATCAACACTTAGAAATACTGAAAGGGTGGGTGTCAGGAGGATGGGGCCAGGCTCTTCTCAGTGGTGCCCAGTGACAGGACAAGGGGTAACGGGCACAAACTTGACCATAGGAAGTTCCATGTCAACATGAGGAGGAACTTCTTTCCTGTGAGGGTGGCAGAGCCCTGGCACAGGCTGCCCAGAGAGGTGGTGGAGTCTCCGTCTCTGGAGACATTCCAAACCCACCTGGACGCGTTCCTGTGCCACCTGCTCTGGGTGACCCTGCTCTGGCAGGGGATTGGGCTGGATGGTCTCCAGAGGTCCCTAATGGTGCTTGTCTCTCCCATGGTCGCTGGTGGAGCAGAGCTAGATGGACCACGCTGGCCTAGTAGGACATAGAATCATAGAATCATAAAGTTGCCTAGGTTGGAGGGGACCTTTCAGATCCTCGAGTCCAACCATCAACCTAACTCTTGACAAAAACCATCATTAATCTAAACTATATCTCTAAGCACTATGTCTACCCATCTTTTGAATCCCTCCAGGGATGGTGACTCCACTGCTTCCCTGGGCAGCCTCTTCCAATTATTAATAAACCTTTCATTGTCAAAATTTTTCCTAATATCCATCCTAAACCTCCCTTCGTGCAACTTGAGCCCGTTTCCTCTTGTCCTATCGCCTGTTCCTTGGTAGAAGAGCCCGACCCCCCCTGGCTACCCCCTCCTTTCAGGGAGTTGCAGAGAGCGAGAAGGTCTCCCCTCAGCCTCCTTTTCTCCAGGCTGAACACCCCCAGCTCCCTCAGCTGCTCCTCACAAGACTTGTGCTCCAGACCCCTCACCACCTCCGGTGCCCTTCTCTGGACACACTCCAGCATCTCAGTGGTTTTTCTGGAGTGAGGGGCCCAAACAAAAAGGACGTTTTTTATGTCCTTACAAGCCTCAGAGTTTGAGCCTCCCCTCCCTCTCTGGGTCACTCATTTACCTCTGGGGTTTCTCTGTGCTGCAGGGTAGGAAGACAGGGATGCTCAGAGCCAGTGTGGGTCTGGCACTGAAGAGCAGCTGAGAAGCCATCCTGGTGTTGAACATCTCGTGGAGGAAGCACAGCCCATGGCAGGATTAGGTCTTGGAGGACTAAAACCCATGGGACCTGCAAAGATCACAGTGTGGGCAGCAAGGGTGATACTGGTCCACCTTGTAGCATCTACTTTTCCTGCAGAGGATGCAACAGGCCTGGGAGAATCCTTGATACAGTCAAATTCCCAAATTTACATGTCCCCATCCTGTCCCCCTTCCTGGTGACAGCGTTATCTCACCTGCCTGCAAGGGTGGGACGAAGGCAGCACTGATGTGAATGCTTCCCTGCCTCTGCACCGCTTCTCACTTCTCCTGCCCGCATCTGCTGGGCATCGTTTTCTCACCTAATGAGCAGGAATGGACAGAGAAGGTGAACCAGCCTTAAAGAAACCCTCCGTAGGGCAGCTCAAACCTTCTCAAACCAGTTCAACCTCCCCCCCAAACCATCTCTCAATCCCAGGAGCAATGTTATCACTGGGATTGAAGAGGAACCCGTGTGTGCGTGGCTCAGTTTCATCAGCCAAATCTTTCCCCAGACCAGAGCAAATGGGTCTGGAGGAAGCCTGGAAGCAGCCGTGGCTGATGGAGGGATCCAGCCTGAGGTCATCTCCCAGAGCCATCTGATGAGCCGGGGACAGCAGCAACCAGTACGACTCCAGTCTCAGGCGAGTTCCCAGTAGCACTCAATCACCACGACTTCGCCTCCAGGCAAATAAAGCATGATTTGCGTGAGAGTTTCCCCATCCAGAGCTAGTCAGAGCTCGCCTGCTCCTCCGGGTACCCACATGCAAAGGCTTTTGGGGGGGATTCTGCTTCTCTGCTCAGCTCAAGGGCAAGTTTAGGATTGGTGCTTTAATGTTCCCCTTGCAACATCATAGAATCACAGAACGTGTTGGGTTGGAAGGGACCTTTAAAGGCCATCTAGTCCAACCCCCCTGCAGTGAGCAGGGACATCTTCAACTAGACCAGGTTGCTCAGAGCCTCATCAAGCCTGGCCTTGAATGACTCCTGGGATGGGGCCTCCACCACCTCTCTGGGCAACCTGTGCCAGTGTCTCACCACCCTCATTGTGAAGAACTTCATCCTAATGTCTGATCTAAACCTGCCCTGCTCTAGTTTAAACCATTGCCCCTCGTCCTGTGGCTACATGCCCTCGCAAACAGCCCCTCCCCAGCTTTCCTGTAGGCCCCCTTGAGGGACTGGAAGGGGCTCTAAGGTCTCCCCGGAGCCTTCTCTTCTCCAGGCTGAACAACCCCAACTCTCTCAGCCTGTCCTCACAGCAGAGGGGCTCCAGCCCTTTGATCATCTTTGTGGCCTCCACTGGCCCCACTCCAACAGATCCATGTCCTTCTTGTGCTGAGGGCTCCAGAGCTGGACGCAGCACTCCAGGTGGGGTCTCACGAGAGCAGAGTAGAGGGGGGGAATCCCCTCTCCGGATCTGCTGGCCACGCTTCTTTTGATGCAGCCCAGGATGCGACTGGCCTTCTGGGCTGCAAGCGCACATCCTCCTTTGCCACCCTGAACTCATCCGCGCAGCTCAGGGCGTCACGGAGTTTTGGCTTTGCAGGCAGCGATGGCTCGGAATCGCAGGGCTGGCAGCCGTGCCGGGGTCCCGGTTTGGCTGGAGCTGGAAGGGAGCAGCTTTGTCTGAACAGAGAGCGCACAAAGGACGGCAGCGAAGCTGAAAGGGCTTGAGCGTCCCGTGGATCTGTGCCCTGGCCTGTCTCGTCTGCAGCAGTGACGAGCCAAAACTCATCTCTGCTAGCCTGCTGTACCCAGAGCCAGCCCCTGGCTTTCTGGGAGGTCACAGGGTGGCTGCATATGCCCTAAAGGTGCAAAGTCAGCCCATGGATGCGCACATCCCCTGCAAAGCACCGCTCAGCTTTTGCTCCCTCAGCAGATGTGAAGGAGGAGAAAAAGGAAGAGGGAAAAACCCCACGATTTCCCTGGAAGAGAGGGAATTCTCCATCCGCGGTATCGCGCCGGCATGCCGTGGTGCGCGAACAAGGAGCGACAGGTTAGCGGGGCCCCAGCTGCCGCTTTCCCACAGGGCACAGAGGAGCGAGACTCCCCTGATCCCAGTTTGTAATCCCTGTTTAATACTCCCAGAGGAAAGTTCAAAATCCACAGGGTCCTCCTGCCAACATGTCGAGGCGGGGGGGGGGTAGTGGTGGGTGGTGGTGGGGAAATTCCTCCGGTGCTTTCAGGTGGAAAGAATGGCATCTCCGGGACCTCGGCGGAGGTCCAGCACGGGTGATGGCAGGTCGGATTGCAAACCGCTGCATCCCATACCTTCCCGGGAGCGATGAGGGGAGGACATGGGATCCTTGTGGACAGCCACAGCTTGGGGGCAAGGGTTTGGCATCCCCGGGTGGCCGCTGGGTCCCATGCTCTTTCTACACTGATACAGGAGCTCTGGTTTGAGATCGTGGCAAACCAACAGGACCCCGGGGATACCCCTTCCAAACTGGCTGGACTGGTGATACGCACTCCTCACCCCCTCCCTTCTGCCTCGCGGTGACTCGGGACCGTCTGGATCCACCCGAAAGTTAACCAAAGGAGAAAGAAAGTGGTGAGTTTTTCAGCCACGGAGGCCGGGGCCGTGCCAAGGGCCGGCTGGCAGGGCCGGGTGAGAGCAATCATTCCGGGTGCCGTAGCCTCAGTTTCCCCACGGTGAGGAGCCCGAGGCAGGCAGCGAGGAACGAGCCATTTCCCGTTTTTGACCCTTTATTAAAAAACAGGAGCAGAGAAGCCCCAGGAGCGGGGAGGCCGGTCTGCTCGGAGCGGGGGTTGCGGGGAGGAATCTCTGATGGCTCGTTAAAAGCTGAGTTCCCGTCCGCTGAGACATTAAAGCTCTTCCTGGCTGCCTGTTTTCAAGAAGCATATAGGAACTTAAAAAAGGGTTTGAGCTCTCTGCCTCTCCTTTAAATTTGGTTGAAGCTGTCAGAAAGCTGAGAGGAGGCGCAGACCTACATCCAACCCGCCCCCCCCCCCCGCCCCCAGCAGCGCAGCAACGTTTCAGGCCTCTTCTAAGGAAACGGGATGTAAAAAGAAACCGTTTCTTCTGGAGCCAGCTGAGGGAACAGAAACGCCCCTAAAACCGACCCTTGTTTGGAGAGAGAAATCCTCCGCCAGCCAATCTTCGGTTTCCAGCGCAGAGCTGGGGCGGGCAGCGGGGTGGGTTCAACGTGTGCATGCGTGTGGGTGCGTGTGGGTGCGTGTGGGTGCCTGTGGGTGCCTGTGGATGCGTGTGGACGCATGCACATGCCCACGTGTGTGTAGATACACAACTGCCTGTCTCACCCGTCATAACCCGTGTCCCTCAAAGTTGGCTCGGCTGTTGGAAACTGGGTCCCCAAAGCTGCCACTGGCGATGCTGATGGGATGGGGGCGGGGGGGGTGGGGGGAGCTGAATGCAGGACAGGGCTGGGGCTGGTGGGTTGGCTGCCTTGTGGGCTTGGTGCAGCAGTTTGAAGGGTGGGAAGGAGGAAAGGAGAGATGAATCTGAGGAAAGACACGCCAGGCTCAGCATCCCCCCCCCCCGCACCGGGCAGCGGTCCAGCCGGAGCAAACGGCGTGTACATTTCTCATCGCCCACGTGCTGCGGATGTGTAAGCAAAAGGATGCTTAGGAAGGGGCTTGGAAGCCTCTTCTTCTTTTCCACTCTTACACAGACAACAGAAAAGCTGCCCAGAGAGATACAATAGGAGAAGGAGCTTCATCCTTCCCAGGGTCCAGGGACCACACGCTCTTGGTTGCCCCAGCCCTGGTGACCTTGTGCTCATCTGGTGGGACCAAACCAGTTTGTGTCTAGATGGGAGTTGCTGCATCTTTGCTTGGGATGCCACAGTGCACCCCCACGGGAAGCGAACGGCACAGGGATCAGGTCCCTTCGCGAAGGTCTGATGTTGGTCAGGGAGTTTAACCCTCGTGACATGGATCTGCATGATGATGGATCTGCAAAAGGCAAAGACCAGTCTCCAAGGCAAGGGGACCGGCTGGTGGAGGATTGTGCATATGGTCTGGCCAGGGGGGTTGGACTAGATGACCTCCAGAGGTCCCTTCCAACCCTATGATTCTATGATTCTATATGTTGATGAGAACAGAGATAAAGCATTTGAGGGTTTCTTTGCTCTCCGTGTCACAGGAGTGGTTGACCCCACCTCGAGTGCTGTGTCCAGTTTTGGGCCCCTCACCACAAAAAAAGCCATTGAGGTGCTGGAGCGTGTCCAGAGAAGGGCACCGGAGCTGGTGAGGGGTCTGGAGCACAAGCCTTGTGAGTAGCGGCTGAGGGAGCTGGGGGTGTTCAGCCTGGAGAAAAGGAGCCTGAGGGGAGACCTTCTCGCTCTCTACAGCCCCCTGAAAGGAGGGGGTGGCTGGGGGGGCTGTCGGTCTCTTCTCCCAAGGAACAGGCCATAGGACAAGAGGAAATGGCCTGATATTGTGCCAGGGGAGGTTTAGGATGGATATTAGGAAAAAATTTTACACAAAAAAGGGTTATCCAGCATTGGACCAGGGTGCCCAGGGCAGTGGTGGAGTCGCCATCCCTGGAGGTATCTAAAATCCCGGCAGACGTGGTGCTGAGGGACATGGGGTAGTGGTGGGTTCGTCATTGTTGGGTTGATGGTTGGACTCGATGATCTGAAAGGTCCCCTCCAACCTCGATGATTCTATGATTCTATGAAAGTTACCCAGTTGAACTTAATTTGGCCTTTCCAAGCTTTTTAGTGCTTTTTGCTGCTTTAATGCCATTTTTGATGTCATTTTGCAGTGCCTGACAGATACATAGCATCACACACCATGTTTAATACGTTTGACCGGGCATTTCTGTCTGCCCGAAGTTCCCTATATCCCAGAACGCTGGTTCTGTGTGCAGGACCCTTGGCAAGAAGCGACACTTTTCATATGTCCCCATGCATCAAAAACCACGCACTACGCTTAGCCTAAATTTCTCCTGCCCGTTTTAAATACGCCAGCAGAGAATTGCAGTGTGTGTTACCTCGCTACCGTATAGACTTTCAGCGAAAACTTGGCAGGGAAGAGGTGGCAGGCGGGATTTCTGGAAAATTCAAGGAGCCCACATGATGCAACCCTGATGCGTTCTTGCAGAGCGACGCCTGCCTAGTGTGATCTTTAGAAGGGGCCGCTAAGGTTTAGCTCCAGATGTCAACGGGCTGCATCCACATGTTAAAGGCTTTTCCAGGGTCAGATCTCTGCCCTGCCCGAGCGCCGGGGTTGGTGCTGCGGGTGCTGCAGAGCCACATTCATGCGTCAGGGAGAATTATGCTGATTTTAGTAGCGAAAACCACTGTTAGATTTCCATTTTCCGTCTTTTATAACTTGCAGGGAGGAAAGTTGTCCATCGTCCAATGAACTTTTCTCTATTTTGCGTTTTAGAATTAATCACAGCTGCTGCCGTCTTCACTGACAGCACAAAAAAGAATACATCCAGCCATGGCAAAGGTTTTTTTTTCTTTGCTTCTTCCTCGCAAATTGCCCTCTGGCCATTGGAGACAGCAAGTCCTGCAGGGTTTGGGCTGTGCTGAGTCCTGTTATGCTCAGCTGGTGTCCTGGCCACTGTGAATCTGAAGGCTTTGACAGGTAACTGGTATGGGATGGAAGGGGTGGAAGTGCCTTCTGGCTGTTCCTGTGCGTCCCCAGCAGCGTGGGCAGCAGGGTGAGGGGGGGGATTCTGCCCCTCTGCTCCACTCGGGGGAGACCCCCCTGCAGTGCTGCCTCCAGCTCTGGGGCCTCAGCACAGGAGAGACACGGAGCTGCTGGAGCGGGGCCAGAGGAGGCCCCGGAGATGATCCAAGGGCTGGAGCCCCTCTGCTGTGAGGACAGGCTGAGAGAGTTGGGGGGGTTCAGCCTGGAGAAGAGAAGGCTCCGCAGAGACCTTGGGGCCCCTTCCAGTCCCTCAAGGGGCTCCAGGAAAGCTGGGGAGGGACTCTGGATGAGGGAGGGGAGCCATGGGACAAGGGGGAAGGGTTTTCCACTGAAAGAGGGGAGATTGAGCTGAGATCTCAGGCAGAAATTCTTTGCTGTGAGGGCGGTGAGCCCCTGGCCCAGGTTGCCCAGAGAAGCTGTGGCTGCCCCATCCCTGGAGGGGTTCAAGGCCAGGTTGGACGGAGCTTGGAGCAAGCTGGGCTGGTGGGAGGTGTCCCTGCCCAGGGCAGGGGGTTGGAACTGGATGATCTTTAAGGTCCCTTCCAACTCTAACCGTTCTATGATTCTGTGAAGTTAACTGCTGTGGGTATTGGCAGCAGTTTGGCCACTGCAGGTAAATACACCCTGGCCTTTGTCTCTTTTCCATCATTGCATAGGCCAGAGGTTATTTTCATTCATAACACGCTGATGAATATGTTGCAGTCACCCCTTTATTGCTATGAGAAGCATTTAATCTAGAAAGGGTTTTTTCCTTGTCTTCCCAAATGGGTCTAGAAATTCACAGAAGTAGTTAGTTATGGGAATAGTCAGGCGCTGGGGAGATGTCTGTGACTGTGTTGCTGCAGTAAGAATAGTAAATACGGATCCTGGAGCAGGGGAGGTCCTGTAGCTGTTCAATGGGAGATGGCCACGGTGATACAGGGCTCAGCATCTGCGAGCTGAGTCACACAAGGGATGATCTGACTCATCGCATATGAAGATCTGCACCTGCAGATGTCCAAACATTTTATGAAATTGGGCAAGGCTGATTGTCCTGGCCTAAGATCTGGGGAAACTGAGGCACAGAGAGCAAGTTTGGGTCAGAACCAGAGGCCAAGCATCCTGCACCATGAGTCCTATGCTGGTTTTACTGGTTTGTCCTGCATTCCTTCTCCAAAAGGATGCTGAGTGCTTTATAGGGAGTCACATAGGCATCTTCTCGCTCCCTGGACAGATGATCTGCCTGGAGGGCTGGTACCCCAAGATGTCGAGCTGCTCTTTGCCAGCCGTACCTAAGCGAGACTGAGCCCCCCTGATTACTCCAGGTCAAATCTTATCCAACAGAGATGGATCTCATGGCCAGGCAGGCTACATGGTCCTCACAGCCACAGAGCAGCCCTCTGTATCTTTGTCTTCTCTCACACCTTCTGTCTGTCATAAAAGCCAGGCAGGAACAAGCTTTTGCTTTGTGTTTTCATAGCCCCTACCACCCCGGGGCCATGATCCATGACCCTTCTCCAATGTGGATGCCCAAATTTTGTTTTAAGCAAGGACCTGCCTGTTTCCCGCAGCAGGAGGAGATGCACAAACTGCCTCTCTTTGCATGGGGCTGCCCAAAGGCAGCACCGTTCATGCTCCTGGCCCAACGCACACAGCACATTAAACATTTCTTGCATAGCAGCCGGGGTCTGACAGGCTGTTTCCAACACTGGAGGAGGCATCGGTGCTGATGAATTTGGTTTTGCACACAAGGTCTCTTGTTCAGCGTGGGGCAGAGGTGGTTGGGCAAGCATGGGAGAAGTGGGGTAGGAGGAGTAGATGAATGAGGACCGTTGTTTCACTCCTGATTACTTTCAGGGGGATGCTGGATGTTTACCAGCCATGCACAAATGGCTTGGATTCAGTCTTTAAAATCATTTGCACTTCTGGACTCTGTTGGCGTTGACGACAAGACCTGTACCTCCCTGTGATCACTCTTGGTTTGGTACCCAGGGGGAGGCTGTGGTTAGAAAGACACGTGTGAATGGAAGCCTCTTACAGCCATCTTTCTCCTCTCCTGCATGGATCTGGCTCAGCCCCATCCAGCTGGGATTTATTTCAAGCTCATTTGCTGCCCGAACATAGAGAAGAAGCAGCAAAGAATGAAAGGCAGCTCCTGAGCTTTGAATAGTTCAGGACATGACTCAAGGGCTGCAGTTTATTTAAAGGGAAAGACTCAAATCCTAAATTTCCAAGGCCACAGGATATGGTAATATCCAGCTGTGGTTATTGTTGACTGCAGTGTCCAATGGCAAAGCTGTGTGCTGGACACACAAAATCATGGTGTAACTGTGATTTCTGCATTGCACAATTTGTAAACAAGGCAATTTTGCTTCCAGGTGGAGACAGTTGGAAGATCTCCAGATCCAAAATCCCAGTTTCTGTTCAAGCCCACAAATGGTTCCTGCCCCAGCAGCCTCCTTTGGCGCTGTGTCTGTGAGCTGTAACCCACCTAACAAGCACTCCATTGATGGTCCTTCTCCAGGAGAACTCCGTCGCACCTCTTCAGAGACACAGCATCCACGTGGGAAATCGCAGTGGCATGGGAATCTGTTTTCCCAGTGAGCACATTTGTGTTGAGGGATTGTGTCAACCGCGTGGCGCAGTAGACATTCTGAAGGGACGGGATGCCATCCAGAGGGACCTGGACAGGCTGGAGAGGTGGGCCCATGCGAACCTCATGAAGTTCAACCAGGCCAAGTGCAAGGTCCTGCACCTGGGTCATGGCAATCCCAGGCACAAATCCAGGTTGGGGGGAGAATGGATGGAGAGCAGCCCCGAGGAGAAGGACTTGGGGGTGTTGGTGGGTGAGAAGCTCAACGGGAGCCAGCAACGTGTGCTGGCAGCCCAGAAACCCCCCCGCAGCCTGGGCTGCATCCCCAGCAGCATGGGCAGCAGGGTGAGGGGGGGGATTCTGCCCCTCTGCTCTGCTCGGGGGAGACCCCCCTGCAGTGCTGCCTCCAGCTCTGGGGCCTCAGCACAAGAAGGACATGGACCTGTTGGAACGGGTCCAGCAGAGGGCCACAAAGATGATCAGAGGGCTGAAACACCTATGTTATGAGGACAGGCTGAGAGGGTTGGGGTTGTTCAGCCTGGAGAAGAGAAGGCTCCAGGGAGACCTTGGAGCCCCTTCCAGTCCCTCAAGGGGCTCCAGGAAAGGGGGGAGGGACTCTGGATGAGGGAGGGGAGCCATGGGATGAGGGGGAAGGGTTTTCCACTGCAAGAGGGGAGATTGAGCTGAGATCTGAGGCAGAAATTCTTGGCTGTGAGGGTGGTGAGCCCCTGGCCCAGGTTGCCCAGAGAAGCTGTGGCTGCCCCATCCCTGGAGGGGTTCAAGGCCAGGTTGGATGGGGCTTGGAGCAACCTGGTCTGGTGGGAGATGTCCCTGCCCAGGGCACGGGGTTGGAACTGGGCGATCTTTAAGATCCCTTCTAACCCGAACCATTCTATGATTCTATGATTTGCAGAGGAAAATGTGTAACGTTCGGTGTCTCCTGTTGACCTTGATTCATGAATACCATCCAATGCCACATTTCCTGGTTTGATTTTTACAAGGGCATGTCGTGGTAAGACAAGGGGTAATGGCTTCAAACTGGAAGAGGGGAGATTTAGTTTAGATATCAGGAAGAACTTTTTCTTGGTCTTCGTGCTGGGAAGGTCTCCTGTGTTTGATTCATTCGGTGGTCACCGTAGGGAATTGAGGGACGAACTGGGAGGCACCTTACAAAGAAGCAGGTTTGGATCTCAAGTGGGGAGAAGGGTAAACATGTGAATGCAGCAGCGAGAAGAGGCTAAAAAAGCAGTGCCTGAGAGCTGGTGGTTCACATTTCCAGTATACTCTTGCCACATTGGTGGAAAGCTCTTAACCCAACCTCATAAAAATAAAAAGGCAAAGTGATGTGTGCAGCACCCACGCATCTGGGAAGTCACCGATGTGGTCACCGAGGTCACAAAATCAGGTCCCCTGGGGTAGGGCCAGCCCCATCTCTGGGCATGCAGAAATCTGAACCCATGTGGGGGTTGCTGGGGGGCTACTCACTGGTCTGGAGCAAGAGGCTGATGAGTGATGAGCAGCTGGATGTTGGCAGGTATTGGATGCTGGGTATGGATGAAGCTGTTTTCTCCTCCCTCCTCTGCAAACCAGGGAGACAACCAAGCACAGTAAGTTTTAGTGGCCTCAGTGGTGGTGGAAGTATCTGTAGGACATTATGACCCTACACAACTCATGTGGCTTTCAAAACGAAATGTTAGGTGTTTCCTACGTGCCCATGGTGGGAAGAATTACCTGCTAGAAATGGGGCTTTGTTGATGGTGGAGGAGATGCACAAACCCTCTCCGATGTTACAAGCAAAGCTTTGGGAAGAGTGGAGTTTTTAATCCCAAGGGTATCTCCAGGAGATCAAATTCATTGTTCATTTGGGACAAATGAAGTCAGAAGGGGCAATTTTCTAGCCAAAAGAGAAATCCACAACACTTAATTTGAAGGCAACGTTTTGTTTCTTTTTTTTGTTTCACTATTCTTCTGAAGTAAAAAAGGGCTTAATGTAGCCTCAAATACCATTTTCAGACAAAGAAAATTTGAAAAAATTAAAGACATCAGAACTAACTGCTTAGTTGGTTTTCCCCCATTTTTGTCTTCATTTTTCAAACACACCCCAAATTCTGAAATCTCTTCAGTCCCCATGTCAGCGCCTGTCTTGATGAATTAGCTATGTAACAATGATTTTCTCCCTAATTCCGGCTAATAGAATAATTGGATCTGCTGGAGGCAAGGTCATAAAATGTGGGATGCATGATGAATCTGCTCTGGCCTCTGCCACTGACTCACCACGTACCTCTGAATCAAGCAATTCACCCCTGCCTCAAGCTTTCCTGATAGCAGGTTGAGCCACAGCGTCTGCAGGAAGGTCTGTGGCCACTGCGTGGAAGGGGCTGTGAAGTGGCCAGTGGGCCACCAGGCAGCAGGGTGGGGAGACACGCAAAAAGCCCATCAGGAACCATCTCGGGCATCACAGGGCTGATGTAGTGTTGGTGCAAATAAATCCTCATGGAAATGAGCTTTCAGAGAAGCACTAGACATTATGGCACCAGCTTTGAAGTCCTCAGCACAAGAAGGACATGGACATGTTGGAACTGGTCCAGAGGAGGCCACGGAGATGCTCCGAAGGCTGGAGCCCCTCTGCTGTGAGGACAGGCTGAGAGAGTTGGGGGGGTTCAGCCTAGAGAAGAGAAGGCTCCGCGGAGACCTTCGAGCGCCTTCCAGTCCCTCAAGGGGCTCCAGGAAAGCTGGGGAGGGACTCTGGATGAGGGAGGGGAGCCATGGGATGAGGGGGAAGGGTTTTAAACTGAAAGAGGGGAGATTTAGATGAGATATTAGGAAGAAATTCTTTCCTGTGAGGGTGGTGAGACACTGGAATAGGTTGCCAAGGGAAGCTGTGGCTGCCCCATCCCTGGAGGGGTTCAAGGCCAGGTTGGCCGGGGCTTGGAGCAAGCTGGGCTGGTGGGAGGTGTCCCTGCCCAGGACAGGGGGGTTGGAACTGGATGATTTTTAAGGTCCCTTCCAACCTGAACCATTCTATTATTCTCCAGCAGGTCCTGTAGGACCTCATCACCTGTGTTTTCCCATTAGCTGGAGAACCTCAGCTGTCTTGCTTCAGATAAACAGAAAATTGTGTGCCTTGGTGTCACCCCTGCTTCCCTGGGCCGGCACGATCGCTGTCCTCCAGGGTGAGATCAAGGCAAAAGCCTCCCCCAGCCTTGACTGCCACCAGGGTTTCTCTTGCCTGTTCCAGCCCCAATCCCACGCCCTGAATCCTGCACTGGGAATACACTTCTGGCTGTGTGTTGCCATGGCTGACAGATTCCCATACTTCAAATAGTGCCATAAAACCACAAGAAACAGCACAATTCCTGTGCTGCTGTCCCCGAGCTCTCTCTGATCCCCGGCTGAGCTGCTGCCGACCCTTGGGAGAACAATTATATTTAGGAGGACTTTCCGGGCTGTAAGTGTCAGTGAAGCGTATGAAAAAGTCTGCACCAAAGCAAGAGAGACCAGCGAAAATAGATGGATTTAAAAATAGTAGAGACAGAGGAGATGGGGTGGGGGAGATTCGGGAGCTGGCAGAGAGATGGGAGCACAGAGATCAAATTAGCACGCTGCAGGATTAATTTACACCCCGTTCCCATTCCGATGGCGAGACACCGGCCCTGGGCTGGGCTTTCCCCTGCAGAGACTGCCCCCATGCCTGTGGCTCTGCTGCCTCTGCCCCCCGGGGGGTTCCCCACTGAGCAGTGTCCAAACACGGCGCCCACCTGGCTCCACGATGTCCCCTTTCTGTGGAGCACCAGGTCCCAGCTAAACCCATCCAACGTCCCTCTCTGCAGAGCTCGGGGCTGGCAGGACCCTAAGTCTTGTCCACCGGGGAAGGTCTCTGCTGGCTGCCAGGAGTCGGGAGACCTGCTGCTGACCTCGCCTGGGGGAAACCCCCTCATCCCACTCCACATAAATGGTAGGTTTAGATGAGATATTGGGAAGAAATTCTTGGCTGTGAGGGTGGTGAGCCCCTGATCCAGGCTGCCCAGAGAAGCTGTGGCTGCCCCATCCCTGGAGGGGTTCAAGGCCAGGTTGGACGGGGCTTGGAGCAACCTGGTCTGGTGGGATGTGTCTCTCTCCAGGGCAGGGGGTTGGAACCGGATGATCTTTAAGGCCCTTTCTAACTCTAACCATTCTGTGATTCTATGTCCCATGTTATGGTCTCGTTGCTCCCCCCACTGCCCAGCTTCTGCACCATCCCTCTGGGTGCATGGCAATCCCTGTTTCCAGCCTTCCCCTTCCACAGCGCACCCCTCTGCCGGATTGGGACCTTGGGACCAAGGAGGACAATTCGGGCAGTTGGTCTGCACTGCGCAAACCCTGGATGCCCCACTGCTGGTGGTGGCACAGGGCTCCCGTGGCTGTGTTGCCTGCAGAGCACAGCGTAAAGACCTCAGAGCCTCCGTTTGCAGGGAAGAGGTGTCTCTCCTTCCACTTGCCGTGGGAACGATGCTCTTCTAGGCCAGTAGGCCAGTACTCCCTGATGCAAGGAGGAGAGGAGATCAAAGAGCTGGCCAGGTCCAGGCAGCGGATGGGATTTGACCTTCCTGGTGCAGGAACCAGAGCTCTGGAACTCCTGGATGTTCACTGCTCCCTTCTTGGCCCTTCTGCAGAGGGGCTGATATTGCTGCCACCCATGGCTTTCTGCTTCAGCTCCTGGCCAAGGGCTGCCTGCAGAGTCCTGAGCAGTTCCTGCTCCCTGACCGCACTGTGTCACCCTGCCTGGTGGGTGAGTCACCAGGGACCCAGCACAAAGCCTCTGTCGTTTTGATACTGGTCAAGGACGGAGAAAATAAGCTATGTTCCCCTTCAAGGCCAGGTTGGATGGAGCTTTGAGCAACCTGGTCTTATAGAAGGTGTCCTTGCCCAGGGCAGGGGGGTTGGAACTAGATGATCTTTAAGGTCCCTTCCAACCCAACCCCACTGCGTCACCCTCTCCAGTGGGTGAGTCACCAGGGACCCAGCACGAGGCATTCATAGACCTGATGAAGGTCTTACGTGGGCTCCTTCTTCACCGTTATGGGTGCTGTAGCCCAGTAAACGCAGCATTGGCACTGCCAGGGCCAGGTTGCCGGCTTTGTGCTGGGTTTGTAGGACCATGGGAATGGGGTCTGCCAGTCCTGCTTTGTCTTAACTTGTCTTGAGCTGCCTGAAGCTTAGTTTTTTCCTTCACTTAGTTGTAACTGCATTTTTTTTTTCATAAACCAGTGGCTGTGACTCATTTGTTTTACTTCTGCTTGTCTTTGTCTCATGTAACCAAAGTTTCGTATAAACATTAGGAACGAGAATCATAGAATTGTGTAGGTTGGAGAAGACCTTTACGATCATCAAGTCCAGTTGTTAGCCTAACGCTGCCAAGTTCACGACTAAACCATGTCCTTTGCAGTTTATCTGTGCAGTGTGAAATATTTATGCCTCTCCTGTACTAGTGCAGGTTGGAAAAACAGAGGTGTGCTGTGACAACGGAGGTCCTGAGCAGGGGGACACAGGATGAGAGGGGCCACGGGCTGGTGCAGGAGCCCCTGGGGCTATTTTTAGGGCCAGTGGCACCCTAAAGGATGTGTATTTATGAGCCAAGCGCAGAAACAAGGCTGGCTGGGGCCAGGAGGGGAAAAAAAAATGAAGCGAAGATGGGTGCATGCACCACGTTTCCACCGGGAACATTTTCTTTTCCTTACTTCTCCATGGGACCCTCCTCTCTTCTGTCCTCTGCTCTCACGTCCTTGCCTTGGCTTTCTCCTTTCTAGCTGATTCCTGAAGCTCGGGTCAGATCGCTGCTCGGTGCATTGGCTCTGCAAACGCTTGCAGGCTCCCGGTGACGGAAGAGAGCTCTCAGCCTCCCTGGGGTAGCCAGCCTGGTGGTAAATTATTCTTGGTGGCAGGAATCGTGGTATTTATCTAGTTGTCAGCAGACGTTCTTGCTGATGTTGGAGAGGAGCCTGGCGGGAGGAGGAACAGGCGCTGATTTTGCAGGGACCCGGCTTTGCCTGCATGGAAACACCACTTAAGAGCGTGGGATTGCTGTGCTCTCTGCGGATTGATCTCCCAGCTGTGCTCGCTTATAGCATCCCTGACGCTCCTCCAGGACTCCCTGACGTGCTGTTCGGTTGGTGCAGGGTGCCGCACGGGTTACGGGGACACTTCGGGGACAACACACCCTGGTGGCTTTCCCAGGAGGAGGCAGCCAGACCTGTGACTCCCCAGTAGGAGGGATGCTAAAGCGAGCAGGGCGCTCACCCAGCCTCTACCCGCTCTGGCAGGGTGACACTGTCGGGGGCAACCACAGATGCTGCTCTGATGCTACAGGTTTGGGGGGACAACACTGCTGAGGGGCTGCCTGCTCTCCTCCCACCCCTGCAAGCACTAGCCCCAGGCTGATGGGAATCCAGAAGGATATTTTTCCCCAGAAGCGTTGTCTTCTGCTGCAGATTGTGCCCTGTGATGTATCGGGGGCACTCTCAGAGCCCACCTGAGCAGTGAGCAGGGGTCAGTCCTCCTGGCTGCAAGACCCCTGGCTATAATATCAGTTTATTTTTAGGGTAATGGGGTGGATTTCCATGAATTAGGGTTCCTTCTGCCCAGCATCTAGCAGAGGGGGGCACAGATGTGAGCGATGCCTTAGGGCTCTGCATTCGCCTTCTCTCCTGGTTCATCCTGGTAATAAACACACTCAGAGCCCACAAAGTATTATTTAAAATGTAATTTATTAGAGTTAACACTAGAAAATAGGCAATGTTAGTATAGATAATCCCGTGCTTCTTCAGATTCTGAGGACCCCAAATAATTGTGCAGCATCGAATGGGTGCCCCAGCAGCACAGAATCATAGAATGGAATGGTTTGGGTTGGAAGGGACCTTAAAGATCATCTTGTTCCAAGCCCCCTGCCCTGGGCAGGGACACCTCCCACTAGACCAATCATGCAGCACGCCGGGAGATTCCGTATGTCTTTTCGGGTTTCATTTAAAAAGCTTTGGTCAATGCTGCTGTTCTGCTAGAGGGCAGGAAGAGGGAGTCCTCCTCCTTCTCTCTGAAGCACCTGCAGGATCTTCTTCTCTGGAAGAGGGTTCTCCAGACTGCCCAAATCCCTATTGTCCTGAGGACTCGCTAAACTGTTTGTGGCTTTTGCATGGAGGCAGGGAAAGAGAGACAGGGAGCAGCCGGGATCTGCAGGAGAACCTTGCAGGAGCAGCGTAGGAGAGGAGGGACTTAGAGCAGCTCACTCATATAAAATCATAGAGTAACAGAATGGTTTGGGTTGGAAGGGACCTTAAAGATCATCTAGTTCCAACCCCCTGCCCTGGGCAGGGACACCTCCCACTGGAACAGGTTGCTCAAAGCCCCGTCCAGCCTGACCTTGAAGGGGAACATAACTTATTTTCTCCGTCCTTGACCGGTATCAAAACGACAGAGGCTTTGTGCTGGGTCCCTGGTGACTCACCCACCAGGCAGGGTGACACAGTGCGGTCAGGGAGCAGGAACTGCTCAGGACTCTGCAGGCAGCCCTTGGCCAGGAGCTGAAGCAGAAAGCCATGGGTGGCAGCAATATCAGCCCCTCTGCAGAAGGGCCAAGAAGGGAGCAGTGAACATCCAGGAGTTCCAGAGCTCTGGTTCCTGCACCAGGAAGGTCAAATCCCATCCACTGCCTGGACCTGGCCAGCTCTTTGATCTCCTCGCGCCTTGCACTAGGGAGGACTGGTCTGGAAGAACATCGTTCCCACGGCAAGTGGAAGGAGAGACACCTCTTCCCTGCAAACAGAGGCTCTGAAGACTTTACCTGTGGCACGCTGTGCTCTGCAGGCAACACAGCCACGGGAGCCCTGTGCCACCACCAGCTGTGGGGCATCCAGGGTTTGTGCAGTGCAGACCAACTGCCCGAATTGTCCTCCTTGGTCCCAAGGTCCCAATCCATCAGAGGGGTGCGCTGTGGAAAGGGAAAGCTGGAGACAGGGATTGCCATGCACCCAGAGGGATGGTGCAGAAGCTGGGCAGTGGGGGGAGCAGCGAGACCATAACATGGGACATAGAATCACAGAATGGTTAGAGTTAGAAAGGGCCTTAAAGATCATCCGGTTCCAACCCCCTGCCCTGGAGAGAGACACATCCCACCAGACCAGGTTGCTCCAAGCCCCGTCCAACCCGGCCTTGAACCCCTCCAGGGATGGGGCAGCCACAGCTTCTCTGGGCAGCCTGGGCCAGGGGCTCACCACCCTCACAGCCAAGAATTTCTTCCCAATATCTCATCTAAACCTACCATTTATGTGGAGTGGGATGAGGGGGTTTCCCCCAGCCCAGGGCAGCAGCAGGTCTCCCGACTCCTGGCAGCCAGCAGAGACCTTCCCCGGTGGACAAGACTTAGGGTCCTGCCAGCCCCGAGCTCTGCAGAGAGGGATGTTGGATGGGTTTAGCTGGGACCTGGTGCTCCACAGAAAGGGGACATCGTGGAGCCGGGTGGGCGCCGTGTTTGGACACTGCTCAGTGGGGAACCCCCCGGGGGGCAGAGGCAGCAGAGCCACGGGCATGGGGGCAGTCTCTGCAGGGGAAAGCCCAGCCCAGGGCCGGTGTCTCGCCATCGGAATGGGAACGGGGTGTAAATTAATCCTGCAGCGTGCTAATTTGATCTCTGTGCTCCCATCTCTCTGCCAGCTCCCGAATCTCCCCCACCCCATCTCCTCTGTCTCTACTATTTTTAAATCCATCTATGTCCAATGTTCTCTCTCTTCCCACCTTGCAGCCCTTTTCCGTAAGCTTTGCTGGAGGAAGAACCCCCCTGTCGAGCCAGGGGCAGCCCCTCGGGGAGCTGCAGGGCCAATCCTGCAGTGACAGAAACTCTTTAATAGCCAGTGTCGGAGCCAACATGGAGCTCCGAGCATTTCGGAGTCATGCAGAGAGAAGAAGATGCCCCATCCCGCCATGTCCCCTGTCCCAGATGGCTCACGGTATGTCCAATTTAAGCCCTAGTGTCAGGATGATGGTGTTGGTAGTATCTCATGTGCGCCGTTTTTTTTTTTTTTCTTCTCTGTTCTGGTTTGTTGATCCTTTTGGGTGGAAAACTCAAGGTCCAGGGTACCCCAATGTGCTTCAAAATTAGTCTCTCTATTGAGAAAAGGGACGTGCTGCCCTCCCTTGCTGTAGCCGTTAGTCAATATGCCATGATGGGTCAGATCTCCTGCTTCTGGGACACCTCCATGTGTCCTTGAGGGATGTGCCAATGTGCACATGCCAACCCAAGCAGCGAGGAATCCCTTTAGCAGGGGATGGGAAGGGCTGGCTTCCTACAAGGTGCTAGTAACCAGAAAAAATTAAGAAAATAAAGGCCGGAGCCATCAGAGGGAGCTTGAAGTGATTCACTTAACGGTCTCCCACCCAGGTCGGATCCAAAACTGCAGCCTCACATCAAACGCCAACCAGAAAGGGGGGCTTTGGCTTGTAGGGAAGTGTTTTATTTTCCTTAATTAGTTTGATCTGAACTGGATGGAAACCAAGACATTTTCTCCATCGCCAGTGAGCCCTGAGCCGGGCAGTGCATGATCGGAACTGACAGCCTCAGGGGTGTGAGTGCAAACGCCGGCAAAACCTACCAATCGACCTGAAAAAACCCTACGGATCTGATATGGAACATTTCATGCTCAGGGAATGGACATTTTAAAGGAAACATCAAGAGCAGCTCCTGCTCACATCCCCTCTTCTCCTGGCAGTTAGGAGAATCCCTGTGGAGTAACTCAGACCTGCTCTAACAGCCCTTTGCATTGGAATAACCAACTGAAGCAATAACTTTTACATACATATATATATATATCCAGGACAGAGCAATCAGAACCTGCCATGATTATTACAGCCTGTCTGCGGTGATTTACCAGGCATCCGAGTGCCTCTGCACACATCTCTGGGCGCCTCACGCTCGTCTTTCATAAGGACGTGATGCTTCCCGCAGGGGTCTGCTGAACGAAGTGGGAATTAAAGGCGTATGTTAGTCACTGACACGGTTCATCAACGGGCCGGCTTCCCAAGGAGCAACAGCTCAGGGTCTCTCGCCTTGGAGGCAGGATCTGCTCTATCACGAGGTGGCAGCTCGCCCAGGGAAAGCCAACGCTTCACCCGGCCTCGGAGACAGCTGTGATTTATTCCGGAGCCGGATTTCTGCTTCTGTGCAACGGGGCGGCGAGACCTGGGGTCGGAGAGATGAACCAGCCTGCATCAGGGAGGCAGGGAGGTGGGGTTTCACGCTTCCAGCATCCCTCCTGTGATCACTCCGACAGTGAGCCTGGAAGGGATGTCCCAGCCCCGCTGGGGTTTTTTCCTTCCCTGAAGGTGCTTTGCTCCTGGTGCCTAGAGCTCATTCCACGGCACAGCCCTTCCCCTGACCTCTGCCCGGAAGACTAATCAGATGCACGTAGAGATGTTCCATCAGCTCCGTTTCATGCCTGGATACGTGCTTGCTTCCCACCCTGCAAACCTCTCTGCAGCCGCAGCCCGCTTCCCCCGGGGAATCTTGCTCCACCTCTAAACCCTATGGCCTTTTGCTTGCAAACACTTTATTTCCATCCTCTTGGCTCCCAGCTCTGTCCTATAAACGGAAAGACTTAGACAGCCACTGCTGCGCATTTAGGGCTGTGTGACCATGAGATTTACTGAAGAAAACCCAGTCAGCTGATCTATCCCGGCACACTCATTAAAGGAATTATTTTCCACTGACATTCAAACTGTGTCTGCACGGGGTGGGGGGTAGGGGGGGGAAAGGCGAGCTGGTATGTTTTGCATAACTGGTGAATGAAAAGCCTGCCAGCCAGCGTCCCAGGAGATGGGGGCACGTCTCTCTGTGATAGGGCCATATCTATATCACTATCTGCTGTACACTTGATCAGGGAGTGGAGCGATAGGACGGGGGGAAGGGTTTTACACTGAAAGAGGGGAGATTTACATGAGATCTCAGGCAGAAATTCTTTGCTGTGAGGGTGGTGAGCCCCTGGCCCAGGTTGCCCAGAGAAGCTGTGGCTGCCCCATCCCTGGAGGGGTTCAAGGCCAGGTTGGACGGGGCTTGGAGCAAGCTGGTCTGGTGGGAGGTGTCCCTGCCCAGGGCAGAGGGTTGGAACTGGATGATCTTTAAGGTCCCTTCCAACCCAAATCATTCTGTGATTCTACCTGTAGGTTTTTCTCCTGGGTCAAGTTGGATGGGCTGGGACTACAAAGACCTCTCTTTATTCCCATAGGAAATTCTCTCCTGAGCAGCCAGCAGGAGCATGGTAGAGACAAAACTCCCCAAAGCAGAACTGAGGATGAGTGCCATGATGGCTGGAGGCCCTACACCATGCTGTGTAACACTTTCTAATGTCTAAACAGCTTTTCCCTTTCAAGAAGACTGAAGGACTGCCATTCTATCCTGAACAGGATTTGCGTAGGATGCAACGAGCTCTGGGGTGCAGCACCTTCCCCAGCACCAGCTGTGATGGTGGGAAGGGATCATAGAAGCCTGGGAGGCACTGGCAGAGCAGAGGAGGCTGTGCCCTTGTCCATCAGGGTCTGCTGGCTTCACATACAGGCTGATGAATCTAAAGCTCATTCATAAAATGCACCGCTTACACTAAAAAGAAAGCCCAGCTGGGCATTTAGCAGATGTGTTCTTGGGTTCAGTTCATCGCTGCTTGACCTCAGAACTGTTTCGGTCCTCTTTTGATTGCCCCAAGTGGATATTTTTGTTTGGGTTGAATCTCTGCTGAGCTGGCCGACTGTAATCTGCAGCCTTAAACTCTATAACCTCCATAAAGAGTATTTCTAAGGGGATGGGGAAATACCAATGCCATTGTACCAGGTCTTACTAAGGGTCGCTTGAAATGCCGTGTACAGTTCCTGTAGTTTGGATCAAGAAAAATCAAGTCAACCTGGAGCGAGTCCTCTTGAGCAGTGATGGGTTCTTCAAGACATGGCAGGTTTAGAGAGGGAAAATAGATGTATCACTCGCTGGATACCAGGCAGAGAAGATGGTGTTGATGTGAAAAAGAAGTCAGCGTCATCCTGGGATGTGAGTCCTGCAAACACTCTGCCTTCCGTTGTTTGTCCTAGAGAGCCTGTGGCGGGTGAGCTGTATATCGCCTGGTGCAGATATCAAAACAAGGGGGACCAACAAGAGACTAGAAAAAAATGATGGGAGAGATCAGGAAAATGCAATTTCTGGGGGAAAATGGATTGAAAAGGGATTTTTAGCTGGAATAAACCAAGTGGAGACATAAAATGGCCTTCAAATTCATAGAAAAAGCTGGTACAAAGGAGAAAGGAGTAAACTTTTCCATGCCCAGGATGCACAGGAGGAGATGTTACAGGCTTAAATCCTACCAGTTAAGGTCAGACATTAGGGAAAAATTATAAGGATGAAGAGAGAGGAGGCTGGAGAGGACCTGCAGTTCCCATCGCAGGAGGTCTTAAAGCACATGGTAGATAAACGCATACCATAGCTGGGCCTGCCTGGGGCAAGGGATGTCTCAGTGGCTTTTTGAGGGCTCTGTGATTCCAAGTGAAAATAATTTGTTTAGTCTAGGAAAACAATGGATGAGACATCACTGTCTGTAAATATGTAGGGAGTCTGGAGAGGGAAGGGTCACTAAACACACTGGAGAGGGAAAAGAAAGTGACTTTGAGACAACTTTGGGACAGTATGGACTAGCCGGGGTGATGGCTAGGCAGGAGGAGAACTCTGAGCATCAGAAGGTCCCGTTCATGGCAGCAAGGATCTTCTCTACCTCACAAAGTGGGGAAGTGAGAAAACCAGACTCATTTAAGGAGGAGCTCAGCAGTCTCTGGGTGAGGTTACATGTCCTGGTGCAACTGAGGACTGCACCCAGGTTTCCAAATTCCTGTTGAGCCCTTAATGAAGCTCAGTGAAAACATCTGATGAAACCATGGAAGGCCCGGAATTTTGAATGGTTTCAACATAGCTCAGGCTTGCTGCGACCATGCGCAGACTCATGTGGACGGTGTCTCCTAGTGAGCATAACCCTCCAGCATTAGAAGAGAATAGTTCAGTTGGAAGGGACCTCCAACGATCACCTGGTCCAACTGCCTGACCACTTCAGGGCTAACCAAAAGTTAAAGCATATTATTAAGCTCATTGCCCAAATGCCATTAATAAGTCAAATGTGTCCCAGCCGGCACAAGCTGTGACTGGGGCTGCAAACATCTGGCCCAGCTCAGACAGAACCACCCTACTGCAGGTGGCTGCTGTGTCCCTGTACGTTGGTGACCTCGCTGGTATTTTGCTGCAAATGAGGTCCACATCTGGACTCTTTCCGTCCACCTTCAGCTTTCCAAGATCTCCTTTCAGGCTCTGCACCTTATGGTCCCCTTGAGAAATCAAGGCTTGCCCCCAAGGCTACCTTAGACCTACATCAGCACTGTAAATCACGCAGGGTTGGATTTATTGCCGTTGTGTGGTGAACCGAAGGTCTTGTATCACATCAGCAGCTGCTGCAGCATCAGTATTGACAGCTCCTACTGACGTGGGCTGCAGGACCAGGGTGTGCTCTGCAGGCACAGCAAGAGGCAGGTCCTGCTCTTGTGGGTTTTCTGCTCGTCTTGAAGGAGAAACGGAGGCAGAGGTTGAGCAACATGGTTATCCTGTGAGTCATGGGCTACCTGGCAGCGTGGTCATCCCTGGATGTCTCCTTCTTAGCACGTGCCTGGACCTGTCTGGTGCATACACAGCTAATCTGAACTTGCAAATAGACTTCCTGGGAGGGTTGAGGTCCCTCACCATGCCTTGTCCAGCCCCGGTGACCACGAAAGCCCTCGCTGCACCTAGGGACCATCACCGGGACAATTTGAACATGTGATGTCTTTCTCTTGATGACCAGTCCTCCAACCCTTGTGATGGGGCAGCTGTCCCCGGTGTTTCAGTATTTCACCTCTCCTCCTTTCCAACATGCATTTGGCTGCTGGGAGTGAGCAGGGACCTTGGTGGCCTCTCCGAGGCATCCATGCACAGCTGCTGACAGCTGGAGCCAGAGAAGGTCTCTGCTTCTTGGCTGCTCTTGGCTCCTTCATCCCTGCGACTCCTCCTTGGTGCTTTCCAGGGGACGGCTGAAAATCTCCAGGCGGAGAGAGGGACTGGAGCGCTCCCATGGAGGGGACAGGGCGAGATGGAAATTCCTGCTGGAGGATGAGTCACACTCCGCGTGCACGACTATGCCTGGAAAAAGCAATCACTGGCAACTGCTTCCCATCCTGCTGCGGTGCTGGGGGTGGGCGGGAAGAAGGGTTCACCAGTTCCTTTGGAATTACATTCTTTTGGGCTTGCTTTGTTTTTACGGGGATGCATAGCTGGGCTGAGCGTTCCCTGGGAGGCTGCAACCCCTTCTCCCGTGTGTGAGCCTTTTCCCTGGCATCACCCCAAAGGGCCCAGTGGCATTTACGCTGTGAGATGGGGTGGTTGGAACTAGATGATCTTTCAGGTCCCTTCCAACCTGAACCATTCTATGATTCTATGATCTGGAGAAGGAAAGAGGGAAAGGATCTCTGGGGGAGCTGGGTTGGTGTAAGATTGCTTCTCCAAGCAGTAGTATTCCTGCTGTGGGCACCAAAATGGCCACCCAGGGGGAAGCTCAGCCTCTCCGGTCCCTGGTTTAGGGGTAGGACTGTTGCATGGGAGCGAGCTGTCGGTGGGCCACGCTCTGGAAGCTGCTGTACACATGCTCCCAGCCTCCAGACATTTCTAGCCTAAACACAAAGTGAGGTGGAGCCGCCGGCAGGGTTATTATTTAGTGATTCTTTTTTCCCCTCAAATGGTTTCCTTCAGAAAATGCTAATTGTTTGTACTTGCGCTTGCATGCACATCTGTGAGCCTCTATGGTGCTTACCAGGTTTCCCCACATTTCCATTAGGAACAGGATTTATGTTTTTTTTTTCTCTAAGATAAGGGGAGAATCTTTGGGCTGGAGTTTCACCCAGGTCAGAGAGGAGCAGCAGAGACAGGAATCAAGTCCCAAATCATAGAATCGTAGAATGGTCTGGGTTAGAAGGGACCTTTAAAGGCCATCTAGTCCAACCTCCCCTGCTGTGAGCACGGACATCTTCAACTAGACCAGGTTGCTCAGAGCCCCGTCCAACCTGACCTGGAATGCTTCCAGGGATGGGGCATCCACAGCTTCTCTGGGCAACCTGGGCCACTGTCTCACCACCCTCACAGCCAAGAATTTCTGCCTAATGTCTCATCTAAATCTCACCTCTTCCAGTTTAAAACTGTTCCCCCTCGTCCCATGGCTCCCCTCCCTCATCCAGAGTCCCTCCCCAGCTTTCCTGGAGCCCCTTGAGGGACTGGAAGGGGCTCTGAGGTCTCCCCGGAGCCTTCTCTTCTCCAGGCTGAACCCCCCCAACTCTCTCAGCCTGTCCTCCCAGCAGAGGGGCTCCAGCCCTCCCAGCATCTCCAGGGCCTCCTCTGGCCCCGCTCCAGCAGCTCCGTGTCTCTGCTGTGCTGAGGCCCCAGAGCTGGAGGCAGCACTGCAGGGGGGTCTCCCCCGAGCGGAGCAGAGGGGCAGAATCCCCCCCCCTCAACCAGTTCCTAGCTAGTAAGTCATGAAGCATAAGGTGAGCTTTTCTTTTTTACCCACATTCCTTACTTTTCATTTTTTTCTTTCGCCCCCCACCCCAAGCAGAACAACTGCACAAGTGCCAAAATCCCAGCTCTCTGCAGGATGCAAAAAGCATCCCACGCTCCCAGAGAGACACTATCCCATTTTACCGACGCAGCACCCCAGCTGTTTGCTCACAGTCACTGAGAGTCAGACACAAAGGTTTATTTGTGCCGCCGGGTCTGGGAGCATCTTCAGGACCTGGATGCAGCCCTCGGCGCTATGTGGTACCAGTGTCATAACAAAGCAAGGTCTGGATCCTCACCAAACCCCTCTGCCTCCTTCCCCCTGCAGTCACCACCTCTCCACCAGCCCTCTGGGTTTTTCCCCACCAGCTTTTCCTGTGTTTCACATCTTTTGTGGCATTTTGCCTCGAGATCAAGCAAAACTCCCCATCCACCTCCCCGCGTTCATGATGTTATCGCCGACCGTGGGAAGCAGTCGTACCACTGCATTTGTTTCTGCTTCCCACTCCGTTTAGCATTAAATTTTCTTAAAGATCCTCCTGCACAAGAGTCTCCTTCTGAGCACCGAACCATTGCATGCACTTCGTAGGAAACATCCCCTGCTCGTGCCTCTCCACCAAAGCCGAAACGCTCCTACCTAAAAACCTCTTTCTCAATCCGGCAATACCAGAGATGGTTTAGGCAGAGAGGGAGAGGGATTAAACCAGCTTTGAGCGTGGGTTTTGGTTCAGGGATGGAGCTGCAGAGCATAATCCCTGCTCAGCTTTGCTGGGGTGCAGGATTCATGCATCGAGAGAATAATAATAAACCGCCCTCCAGGCTGAATCTCTGGCTGATGGCTGGAATTTGAGGAAATCCTGCGAGTTTCTAATCTTACGCTGCTTTTCCTGGGTAGTTTATTCCTTTAAATAGAAAGGCTTAAATGGGATTGACTCCTACAATCCTTCTGCTCTGGACTAGCCTGTAATCTTTAGTGGCCAGCAATGGGCACGGGCGCTGCATCGCACATCCTTTCTGCTTCTGCTGCGAGGGGAAAACAAGGCTTAGGTGCGCTCGCTTTCCGCTTCTTTGTCTCAAACAACCCACTTTTGGATCCGATTTCAGACACACTCGATGGGCCGTAACAGCCTCCAAGCTTTGTGACACTGGGCAGGCAGGGAGAAGTTATAAACGACCCATGGAGGAAAGGCTTGAATACGAGCACAACCCTGATGAGGCACTAGAGAATCCACACAGAAGAAAGCTTCTATGGACACAGTCTGTCCTGGGCTTGACTCAGTGGTACCATGTGCCCAGAACATCCCTCACTCTAAGAATAGTCCAAGGATGTCTAAAACACAACGCATCTCTAAAACACACATCCAAAACACAATGTGCTTCTCATAGTGGAAGAAGAATGCTCCAGAGATGGGTAAATCTGAAGGTTTCACCTCCAGGTAAGACACTTTGGAGTTCCTAATCATGTCATTAATTCAGAAGGGCATAATTAACAGAGTAATTTAACCAGGTGTGAAAGCCAAAGGCAGGAAGGTTGCTAAGTGGTTAGAGATCATCCTGCTGAAGAAATCCCACCGGGCCAGCTGGTGTTGGCGGCCCAGGTTTGGTGTTGAGCAGGTAACGTGGTGGTACCAGCTGGAGGCCTGTCCCAGCTCTAGGCCTGCTCCCTCGGAGCAGCAGGGAAGGGACCCTGCTGTCTGCTGCTGCATGGAGGGCCACCAAAATGGTCAGAGGGCTGGAGCCCCTCTGCTGTGAGGACAGGTTGAGAGAGTTGGAGTGTTCATCCTGGAGAAGACAAGGCTCCGGGGAGACCTTATTGCGGCCTTTCAGCACTCAAAAGGGGCTTCTAAGAAAGATGGGGACAAACATTTTAGCAGGGCCTGTTGTGATAGGACAAGGGGTAATGGCTTTAAATTAAAAGAGGGGAGATTTAAACTAGACAGAAGGAAGAAATATTGTATGCTGAGCATGGTGAGGCACTGGCCCAGATTGCCCATAGAGGTGGTTGATGCCTAATCCCTGGAAACATTCCAGGTCAGGCTGGATGGGGCTCTGAGCAACCTGATCTAGTTGAAGATGTCCCTGATAATTGCAGAGGGTTGGACTAGATGGCCTTTAAAGGTCCCTTCCAACCCAACCCATTCCATGATTCTATGATTCTTCGTGTCCAGACCTCTCCCAGGTTTCTCCTGGGCTGTTTGAAGCCCGTGTGAAATGGGAAAGGAGGGAGTGGGTGGCAAGAGCAGGTCAAGGAGCAGAAGGGTGATGGACCCATTGCTGCAGCTCCCCGGCTCCATGGCCCCAGGCCATGCACAGCCGACTGCCAGACCATCGGCCAGGTCTAATGGAGCAGAAAAAACAAACATTGTGCTGTAAATGAACAAGACACAGCCCTGGCCGTAGGGAAGCTTGAGACTGGGCGCACCTCTGTGAGATGTGGCAGAGATGGTCACACCAGGCAAGAAGAGGTCCTCGAGGATGCAACAAGTTCTGGGGTAAAGTGCCTCATGCTGCATGTCTTTTGCTAAAGGTATCTGTCTGTCCATGTGAGAAGTGTAGCAGACACCTGGATCGCAACTGCACCTAGACATCCTCATCATGGGATCTTTCAGGTGAAATAGCTGGGATGCTTTCTAAAGCTTATTCTTTTGGTCTGGAAGGGAACATCTTGTTCATACAAACACACAAAACAGGTCAGAGAGCATTGTCCCCCCACAAGTTGCAATGGCATGAGCGAGTATCATTTTTAGGATGACCATTTATATATCTGGATGACCATTTACATTGCAGATCTCCAGGAGAGCAGTCCACCTCATCCCTGGTGAGTGAACGCAGGTTTCTCCTCAATTTTCCAGTAGGATTTGCAGTGGGTGGTCACAGACTTGAGAGCTTGGCAGCCTTTTCAGTGGTGCTGTTTGCTGCAGAAACCACTTATTTTTATCCTTGTAGGGAATAATCATGTCCTGATGTCTGTGCTGAAATCTGTGCTATGTGCAGCTGAGCTCCTTAACTTTACAAGGTCTGTGCATCACCCATCTCAGACCCCAAAGTAAGACATCAACCCTGGTTTTACCCATCCTCTTCCTCACCTCTGCACATCTCAGACCCCAAAGCAAGATATCAGCCCTGGTTTTAGCCATCGTCTTCCTCACCTCTGCAAATCCTTCTCTGTAACCTACCCCTGGCCCTTCTCCTCAGCCAGAAGAGCATGTCTTGAAGACCCAAGTCCCACTGCGTGTTGGCTGATGGTTGGCAACTGGTTCCCATGCTGGGCAGCAACTCCTAGACCAGATCACCTTACCTGTGTACATCCCTGTTCAGAAGAAGAGTCCTTGCGCTGCCCCAGCCTGCCCCGGCTTCCCCACCCCACTGATGTGTCTGCAATGGCCTCTGACGAGTCGTCAAGGCACAGAGGAGAGCGAATGGAGCATTTTCCTCCTCCCACCACCCTGTCTTGGAGCGCGTGGGAAGTCCGACACTGCTGGGAGATTGTGATGAGTCAGTGTTTGCACATGGCGAGTCACTGCAGGGAGGTGCCAGAGAGGAGGGGGGGATGCCCAGCCTCATCCGGGAGTGTAAGTGTCCCAGGAAGAAAACAAAATTCCTATTAATGAATTCTGCATCCAGCTTTGAAATTGTCAGCACAAGAAGGACACAGACCTGTTGGAGCGGGGCCAGAGGAGGCCCCGGAGATGGTGGGAGGGCTGGAGCCCCTCTTCTGTGAGGACAGGCAGAGAGAGCTGGGGGGGTTCAGCCTGGAGAAGAGAAGGCTCTGGGGAGACCTTGGAGCCCCTTCCAGTCCCTCAAGGGGCTCCAGGAAAGCTGGGGAGGGACTCTGGATCAGGGAGGGGAGCCATAGGCCGAGGGAGAATGGTTTTAAACTGAAAGAAGATGGATTTAGATTAGATATTAGGAAGAAATTTTTCACTTTGAGGGTGGTGAGACCCTGGCCCAGGTTTCCCAGGGAAGTTATAGATGCCCCGTCCCTAGAAGTGTTCCAGACCAGGTTGGATCAGGCTTTGAGCAACCTGGTCTAGTGGGAGGTGTCCCTGCCCAGGGCAGGGGGTTGAACTAGATGAACTTTAAGGTCCCTTCCAACCCAAATCATTCTACGATTCTATGAAACCCACTGAGCTGTCAAGGACAGTTCTCTATCTTGTAGGGTTGCTTCTAGCAGGGCCACCATGGACTAGAAGTGTCACCTCATGAGGAAAGGTTATTGTCTGCCTCTGCCTCCACCTCAGTCCTTTTAGATGGGAGGTGTGCTGCATCCCTAACCCATGGCTGCCCTCACAGACCTCTCCTGGGACATGCCAGGAGGTGTCTCTTGGTAGCTGCATCACACCGAGTCTGGGGAACCATGCTATCCAACATGCTGTACTGACAGGGAGGCCGTGGAGGAATGAGTGGTCCTCCACGCTGGACACCTTTGCTGACACCCAACAAACACCCAAATATCATCGGTCCCTCGATGAACAGCACAGAGTGCACCAGAGGATGCTTTATATATACATCCCCCGATCACCCTCTCTCTTGCCAGGCACTTACTGGCTGTAGGGACGCTCCCCGCAGCCAGCCTGAAGGAGTGAGTCGTGGTTATTTTTATCAAGGCCTTGTGTTCCTCTCTCCTTTCTTTCAGCTCTAAAATGGCAAAAAACCCAAGCCCCTAGGATGATGACAGGTTCAGGAGGGACAATGAGAGGGACCTTGCCCTCCACAGGGATGGTGGGAGCTCGTCCACACCATGGCAGAGCCAGATCTTCCTCCAGAAGATCTTTCACCCTTCATCCTACCTGGGAGTTAATTTGCTTTCTCATATATGGCTTCCTTTCTCTTCACCCTCTCCTCCTGAAAAGCAGGCCACAGGCAGGACATGGACACGTGACAGTGGGACAAACCCCAAAGAGATTTAGGTTGCCTTCTTTAGCTCTTGTCAAAGTTTAATACTCTTTTCAGGTTCCCCGTTCTGGCTAAGTTCAGTAATAGAACGAGGCAGTCCTGGCTTTAGATTTTCACCTCCATTTTCAGCTTGAATGGGATAAATTTCCGTGTCAAAAAGAGCTGGAAGAACCACCCCAAGGAGTTTTTTGTCTCAGGGTCTCTGCTAGGACCTGCATCTAACAACGAAATTAATTTTCTGTGCTAGCTTAGAGCAGAGGCCGAGCAGGGAGCGAGGCCAGAAAAACAGGGGGTCATGTTGGAGTTTCGTTTTTTTCTTCACTTAACTCTGAAATAAAAATATATCTTAGGCTTGTTTGGGGATTAACAAGAAAAAAAAATCATCTTGATGGGAACCATCTGTGGCCGGGAGATGCCGGCTGCTCTCTGCTTTCCACCCAGCACGCAGATGCTGTTATTTGGGGTGTGTTCCTCTCCCAAATATTATTCTTCTCATCCCTGTGCCGGTCGGAGGAATTCCAACTATTTAAGGAGGCTTTTCTCTCTGGATGGGCCCAGCATTAAAAAGCAGCAGCAGCAGTTCATTACACCTATATAACATAATATTTGCTTTCCTCATTACACCACCGCTGCCCGGCACAGCTTGCCGGTGGCTGCTGGTCTCGCTAGCGTAAATACTGGAAGTGTCTTTGTTGTAACCTTTCCACACCAGACGTTACCTCATGTTTAAAGCAAATATCTCTTGGCCTTTCTGACCTGTCCTGCAAACCAGGAGGGGAAAATCCACCCCAAGGAGTGGAGATGCCCTTGCTCCGCATCTGCTGCCCTGCCGAAAATGAGGGTATTTGCACTAGTCCCCACCATGGTGTAGAGGACCACGGTGATTGCTGGGGTAGCTTCTGACCCCAGATCATAGAATCACAGAATGGCAGGGTTGGAAGGGACCTCTGGAGATCATCCAGTCCAACACCCCTGTGCCAGAGCAGGGTCACCCAGAGCAGGTGGCACAGGAACGCGTCCAGGCGGGTTTGGAATGTCTCCAGAGATGGAGACTCCACCACCTCTCTGGGCAGCCTGTGCCAGGGCTCTGCCACCCTCACAGGAAAGAAGTTCCTCCTCATGTTTAGGTGGAACTTTCTATGGTCAAATTTGTGCCTGTTACCTCTTGTGCTGTTGCCAGGCACCACTGAAAAGAGCCTGGCCCCATCTTCCTGACACCCACCCTTTAAGTATTTATAAGCATTGATAAGGTCCCCCCTCAGTCGTCTTTTTTCCAGACTGAAGAGACCCAAATCCCTCATCCTTTCTCCATAAGAGAGGTGTTCCAGTCTCCTCATCATCTTGGTAGCCCTTTGTAAGCCCATATGGGGCTTGGGGTGTCTGCCAGCGAAATGCATCCACTTCTAGAATAGGGGATTGGGGATGGGAGGATAAAAAGGTATGTTTAGAGCACCAGAGAGCGTTCAGAGCAGGGCAAATCCTCCTAGACCACGAAGAGGAGGGGAAACTCAAGAGAAAACCAGCAGAAGGCAGGGCAAGGTCTGGTCCCAGGAGGAAAGGAGGAGAGGCTGCCTACGTTTCTCTGTTCTCATGGTGCTTCTGACAGGTGAGGAGGCTGCCCGGCCAAGATGCCTCCTCCCAGCATCGGCTCTTGGCAGGTTGAACAGCAAGCTGGAAGCGAGACGAGACCAACAGGTTCTCCGTGCTGACGGGGCTTCGAGAGCCACTGGAATGGCAGCTACATACCTGACCTGGGATCCACCCTCTGCCTAAGAGCGAGGCACCAAGATGAGCTAGCTAGGCACAAAATGGGGCAAAATGAGCATTTTAGGGGCTTTTAGAAACTTGGTTCAAAGGGAGGATTTTTGTGGGGGCTTTACTAGCTGTGACATCTTCAGAGTGAGTCCAGACCTTGCTTGGGAGATGGTTTGGACTCATGTGCAGAAGCAATGGCAGGACGCGTAGTTCTTGCCTACAGTGGCCTTCTGCTTGTCCCTTGAGGACAACCTGCTGCATGGAGCATGGGGACCCCTGAGTTATTTTAATCTACCAGGACTGAGTTAGCTCACATCTCCTCCATGGAGCCCAGCACGAGCTGGTTGGAGAGAAGGATGCTGCTCCTATGTCACGCCCTCCCTGCCACTGGTGCTGGCACAAAGCATCACAGTGTCATGGGCACTGGTGGATTTTGCACTCCAGGGGATGAAGACAAAACGCTGTCCACCTTTAAGGCTGGCAAAAACCACCCGTAAGACACCAGCTCGTCCCCTCCCTGCAGCCCATACTCCCACCCCAGGAATGTGGGATGCTCTGACATTTCTTTGCCCAACCCTGCTCTGACCACGGGCTGGGAATAGTCATTGCTGCTCTCCCCGGCCAGGCAGCCAGCCCGACCCATTCTGCCTGTCTTGCATCCTTAGGGATTTGTATGATAATTGCTGAAACACCCTTGAGTTTCATCCTGTCCTGGCACCACACAACCCCAGGGACAAGGAGCCCTGGCAGCTAAGTGTTGTCTCAGCCCCAGCCCAACCACTGCTCCCAGTTCAATGTGACCATTTTGTGGAATCAGAGAATGGTTTGGGCTGGAAGGAACATTAAAGGCCACCTAGTTCCACCCCCCTGCCCTGGGCAGGGACACCTCCCACCAGACCAGGTTGCTCCAAGCCCCATCCAACCTGGCCTTGAACACCTCCAGGGATGGGGCAGCCACAGCTTCTCTGGGCAACCTGTGCCAGGGGCTCACCACCCTCACAGCAAAGAATTTCTGCCCGAGATCTCAGCTCAGTCTCCCCTCTTGCAGTGTAAAACCCTTCCCCCTCGTCCCATGGCTCCCCTCCGTCATCCAGAGTCCCTCCCCAGCTTTCCTGGAGCCCCTTGAGGGACTGGATGGGGCTCCAAGGTCTCCCCGGAGCCTTCTCTTCTCCAGGCTGAACCCCCCCAGCTCTCTCAGCCCGTCCTCCCAGCAGAGGGGCTCCATCCCTCCCAGCATCTCCGGGGCCTCCTCTGGCCCCCTCCAACAGGTCCATGCCCTTTGAGCAACCTGGTCTGGTGGAAGGTGCCCCTGCCCAGGGCAGGGGGGTTGGAATGGGATGGATGATCTTTAAGGTCCCTTCCAACCTAAACCACTCTGTGATTCTATGACAAGGAAAGCTGAACTCAGATGCACCCGACGCACGCTGCATTTCACCCATCAAAAAGCAATTTACAGGTTAAATTTATATAAATCACTGGAACGGCATAATATAGAACCACATTGTATTGTAAGAGGAAGAGAATACATTGGTTCTTTATTAGAAAGGTGGTGGGGGGAATGGATTCGCATAGCATTTTTCAGACAATGAGGTTTTGAACTCTGGGGGTTTAATTTCGGCATTGTTTGTACAAACACGCTCCATCACAGACAGACGTAGCCAGCGGCTGTGATGGGTCTTTCATCCCAGCCCACAGAAAAAGCCCCTGTTATGGGGTCACCGAACAGAGACCTTCAAACCCCACGTCTCCGTCCGAGAAAACTCCGGGATGGAGATAATCAGAAAGCTGATGTTCCCCATTGCCTGGCTGAATAAAGAGAGGCTTTGTTCAGGGATACAGGTCAGGTCTGTGGCAGAGCTGCTCACGAGAGATTTTATTTCAGCTACCTGCAAAGAAGCTATGAGAAGAATGTGGTGGGTTCCTCTCGGTCTGGAGAAACAGAGAGATATCACCCGAAGGTGGTGTTTAATATTAACTGGACCAGTGCACATCTATGAAAGGTTTGATTGTGCGCCTATCTGTGTTGATATATAAACATCACCTCCAAAGTCATATTAGTGTGGCTAAAGCCTTGCACAGGCTGGAGCAGGTGAAAGTCCTCCTGGAGGGAGCTGTACTGATGATCGTTTTGGTCAATAAAGATAGATTTCTGTGTTGGCACCAGGAATGTAAACCATGAGCCCAGACCTTCTCGTGCTTGGTGATGTGCAGGCACAGAACAAAGGCATCACCGACAGAACTTCTGATTAATGTCTGAGTTAAGAGAAAACAAGGCGTGGGCAGGCAGGGAGCAGAAGGGGACAACACAGCCCTGTTTGCACGGGGAAGCCGGTGTGTGGCTCTTGGGAGGACACTGGGGTTTGCTTCCCAGGATAGACATGACGGGATCTTCTCCAGCAAAACCCACTGTGATTTTGATGCAAACAAGGTTTGGCCTTCGTACTCATCCTCTCCGACTTTTCAGGCCAGATGGTATCAGAAGCATTTTTGGTAAAGCTCCTTCTCAAAAGGGCAGGGAATTCTTGCTTCATATGATGACAAATATATTTCTTTCATTGCTGTTTCAGCCACATTTGTTTATTAAGCAGACCACATCTAGGATCTAGAAAATGCTGTTAAACACAGTCATTTTGACTCATTAGTTCAGAGATGGCTTTACCTACGTGCCCTGGAGTTCTCACAATATATCCAAAGACAGTCTGGCAGTGGGTGGATAGCTATTCCCACCTACAGCTGAACGCACATTTCAAAAACGGAGTTGCAGGCTTGAAATGATCTTGTTTGCCACCAATTATATATTCAGGACTGGCTTTTCCTCCCTTAAACTACCTTCATTCAGGGAATCACCAGATAGTGAGGAGGATGGTGGTTTAATGGCTTTAAAAAAGGGAAGTAAAGGACCCTTGGGGGTGCCTGGATGTTTCCTTCCAGGAGCAAAGAGCTTCAATATGATCTTAATTCATCTCTTTTCATAGCTGATGTGGTGTATAACCATCTCGGAGTGGTCTGGCTGCATCCTCCTGACTTCTGAGCGCTGAGGGTGAAGTAGCAGGACTACTTTCTGATCTGCACACTCATCATCTGTATGGTGCTGGTTTGTGTGGACAGAGGGGAGAAAAGGAGATGGAAACTGCTCCTTGGTACCAGGAGGATGCCCAGACAGGTCTTGGGAACGCCATGCATTGCACCCCAGCCACGAGTGCTGCTGGCTGGGTCAACGTGATCAATCACTTCCGTTTCCTGTCCACTAGAGAAGATGCCTCCCTTCTCCAAACATCTTCACGCGGACACCAGATGTACTCTTTCTGCTAACAACGTGTGGCTGTAGTCAACAGGCACGTGTTTCGTGAGCGAGACCAGCTGCAGACCATAGGCGAATGGGGAGCGAGACGTCTGGTTTAACTCCTTGCCTCTCAGCCGAGCTGGAAGGGGAGCCACTAATCCAGGCTTACATCCAGATATCTATTTTACTCCCCCACTAATTGAACACAGCCATGAATGTCTCTGGCACCCGTAGATGTTTCGTAATGAAGGCTGATATGTGAGGCAATATGGGATTTTGTACTAATGCATGCCTATTTTTTTTCCCCTGTAGCATTTTCCCTTGTATTTATCCTAAGCTTCATACGAAGAACAGGAGCTGAGGGTTATAGACGGGTTCATTGCTTCCAATTGTGATTTAACATGGGGAAAAACACCAACAAATAAAAGGTCAAAAGCTTGGGATACAGGACTGAGACTTGCCACCAACTCGGTTGTGGGTACCCTTGGTGGCAATGGCTGTCCTTGTCAATTAGAATCATAGAATTGTTAGGGTTGGAAGGGACCTTAAAGATCATCTAGTTCCAACCCCCTGCCCTGGGCAGGGACACCTCCCACTAGACCAGGCTGCTCAGAGCCCCATCCAGTCTGGCCTTAAAAACTTCCAGGGATGGGGCTTCCACCACCTCTCTGGGCAACTTGTTCCAGTGTCTCACCACCCTCATGGTGAAAAAATGATGTCTGCACAAGGTCATGCACCACTTCCCACCTCACCTTCATCCAGGAGGCAGTGGATAGGCTGATCAGACCCATGTTTCTCCAACCAAGCCCTTTGAAGGGCTGTGGTGCCAGTCCAGGAGCTGTTTGCATAAGACATTGCTACAGGGCAATGCCCTTTATGGCTTCAGAGGGAAAGGAGGGCACAGGGCGCTCTTCATCCTGCGAAACCTTGCTGGAGACAGACATCCCTCATCTTGCCATTGGACCACCATCACCACCAAAGACTCCTCCAGATCTTCTCATCTTTTGACAACCAAGCTCTCCCTCTCCACCATCCCTATGTTGCCTCTTTGAAGGCAACATCCACAGAAAATTGATGCTTCCTACAATCCACTGTTTGGACCTTGCCAGCTTTATCCTTACTCTGTTGGGAAAGTAAAGCTTCTTCTCCTGAGTTTACAGAGTCACTTGCTGGTAAAGTTCATACTTTGCTCCCGAGGAATTGATTTGGAGGACAGTGGTGAAGAGGCCGTCCGCATGGGGAGAAGGGGCTGTGATAGCCAATGGCGTGATCGAATGCTGGTTAATCTTTTCCCAGGTGTACTCTGGTTGCCTGTTCAAGGGCTCGACTGCACCTTTCTGATAGGAAAGAAGAGGAAATACCTCGTGTGACCAGCCTGATAATAGACCTTATGTCATATTCTGCATTAATTTATATAAACCAGCCTATATTTAAATACCATCCCTGCAGCGGAGGAGACCCTGGTTTGCAATAAAGGCATCAAATGGGGAGACTTCTGCTTCTGTTCATCATTTTTCCTGGTGAAAATCTCCAAACAGATTAAAACAAATCCCAACTCTGTTTGTCTTCTCAATTGACTTTGTTGTTGACTTCCAGCTGCTTGGTCTATGTGAAGATGTGCTCAGGGCTAATTTTATCCTGATGACACGCCACAAAGTATTTTATTCTGACGGTGGGGAAGGGATGCAGGGCGCTGACTGTAATTCTCTTTTCCAGACTGTGCCAGGACAAAATTAGTCCTATTTATTTATTTATTTATTTATTTATTTTTTTCACAACTGTTTGGACCAGCGATACGGTCACAGTTTCTCCCCCACACTGGAAGACTTCAGTGCAGTGATTCGGGGAGTCTAAAGGTGGCTGGGACCTGATTTACCTGCAGCAATAATCCGTGCTGCGGTGGCTTTCCTCCTATTTAAATACATTCATCTTATCTCCTGGAAGGGTTGTGGGGCTGCTGGTTAACCTACCACAGAGCAGGCAAACACAGCTATTGTGCAAACAGGCAAACTGTTTCCTGGCTTAGTGGACAAACGATATCTTTGTCTCCAGTTGCTGGGTAACATCAAACATTCCCGTATTCACCCTCGGTGATCTCTTCAGCCCACCGCCGCTCCTGCTGCAGGGATGGATACCTTGCACGGCCTTGTTGGGGCAGCCCGATGAGAAAAAAAGGGTGAAGGAGAGGTTGAAATACAGAGGATGGAGTAGCAAAATAGCTCTGTGAGGTCTCCCTGTAAATGTCATTATGGTAAAATAATTGTGCCTAAGGGGCCGCTTGCAATCAACACCCTCCTGACACTTATTAAGAGGCAGAAAGGCCTTGGAGAAAGAGCTGGGAAAAAGCACCTTAAAGAAAATATTCGCAGCACAAACACAGGAAAGCGCAGATCTCCCTCCTGTTTGCCCTGCATTCCCCGAGTATTTGCTTGGGCAAAACAATAGCGTGTCCCTTACCAGGCTTCCTTCCCCTCGCCCGGGGCTGGTTGGATGCTGATGGCTACGGGTCAGCCGTGGCAGGGATTTACCTCCCGCCGGCTTCGCCGCCACGCACAGGGCAGACAGACGGACAGACATACACGTCTTGGGTCGCTTCCTGCCAGACGTCTTCTAGATAAATTTGGCCTGGCTTTTCTCACTCTTCGTTTTCTTCTTCTGCAAAGTGGAGATAGTATTGCAAATCTCCAAGCATCACTTAGGGCCCTCCACCCCAGGTGTGGCCTCAGGACCCTCCATCCAGATGAGGTATCGGCTACATCGTCAATTAATCAGATGCTCCTTGCTCTTCCCCAAAAAGCCAGCCATGGAGGAATCTGCTGTGCTTTCACCATGCCCTGACTTGTTTCCCAAACCTTCCTACAGTTACCTTCCCTTAGCACAGCAGCAAACGCAGAAAAGTGACATCCAAAATGACATAAAGAAGGATCAAGACACCAAAAAAAATCCACTTCTGGGTCGTCAGAAGGGCTCAGGCAAGTGTTTCTCCAGCAAAGTCTTCCCTCCCATGAGTCTGGAAGGAGGAAAAGAAGATTTTTCCTCTGTCTATGGAGGGGATGAAAACAGTTTTGCTTGAAGGAGGGTGATGTTGTGGTTAAGGACCGTTCAGCCCCTTCCCTCTGCTCCCACTCCCGCAGAAAACCGCAGCATCTCCTTCACCGTCCCTCCTGAAGTACCAAAGCGTTGTCTCCTCTAAGACTTTGCACATGATGCCCTTCTGCGTTGCCAGATCTCCAGTCTCATATTTCCTCACCAGAAAATGAAAAATTTCCCTTCTGCACCAGTTTTTCCCTACCATAAGTGTATAACAAAACGCTTTTGGGACGTGGTGTGAAATTTGCCGACGCTTGAAACTTGCCCCTGGTTCGAGGCACCGGCGCTGAGCTGGGTCGGTAAAAAGGGATCACACGCTGTGAGTGCCACAGGAGTACCAAGGGGTTTAATGAGGGTTTTATAGGTGCATCGTTTTGAAATTAATGTGGCTGGGGGAATATGGTGAGGAATAAGCACAGCAGAAACCTTATCCGTGCCAAAGGGAGATATTTAAAATAGCTCTGAGCATTCAAGGCTCTAAGCATGGGATAAGGAACTTTTAAATCTGAAAACAACTTTCCCAATGCAAAATTGCACCTATTTTCCTAGAAGCTGTCTCGAAATTCATATGAAATTTCCTTCCGTCAGCCGCTCTGTGACTTTTTCTTTTGACATCGCACAGCCTTTAGCAGCCAAAGTGCTGCCAACCGCGGGGAGAGATGGTTTTTCTGCTCTTCATTCCCCTCTTCACAGCTGCGTGGAGGTGGCTTGGAAAGGAAACCTTCCTCAGCCCGGCATCCCCGGGGGGAGCCTGTGTCGGATTCAACTGGCCAAGACGAAGAAATATTCTGAAAATGTGCAAACTCCCCATTCTTTTCGGAGGCATTTTGCTCAGCAAATGGATGCTTAAAAAGCAAATTACTGGCTGACGTTCGGAGCAGCTGCAGCTTTTCTGGAACCTCATGAGTTAGAAGAATATTTTCTTCTGGTGCCAGAAGAAAATGTTTTTCCCTTGATCTTACAAATGGCCTGACTATTTCTGCTGAAATTAAAAGGAGACCATCCATAGCATGTAAAATTTCATCACTGGTGTTTGAAGTCTGGCAAAGTCACAAGGACCTACGGTCATGGTCAAAATCCCCCCATCTGTCCCGTCCCCCCTTACACATCCACCCTTGATCCTGCGGGAAAACCCATCCTAAAGCCCTGCAATGGACCCTGCGACCAGGCGGTGAGTCAAACGCTGTCGTGGGATGTCTTTTCATCAGGATTTAAGATAATCATAGCTCTGAGGGACTTCTGATTTTGAAACGCCTGCTGTCAGCAGCACCGTAAGGAAAAGCGTTTGGCAAACGCCTACCAGGACCGCCGCCTGCGTCGCGACCCCGCGTCTCTTCTGCTGCGGCTGGGGATCGTCACTTTGGATCAGACTTTATCTTCTGCTTTTTCACCTCCAGCCTTTTCCTGCAGGCGAGGTTTCCCTGCCGGTGGGTGCAGCTCCTTGGGTTATTTCTACGCCTCTTAGGAAGAAGAGAGACATTTGCTAGCGAGCCAGCGGCTTTGTCTGCCTCGGTAAAAAGGAGCCTGGCATCTGTCTCACACTTGCTTGTTATTTTGACAGCACATCTCCTCCTTTTGCACCGTTTGAACCATGCCCACCTCCAGGGCTGGCTCCGAGAATGGGCCAGAGTGGTGGAAAATGGCCAATTTGCAGAAAGAAAGGGATCCATTGCTCTCAGGTGAGTCTTTTGCCACCTTGCATCAAGAAGGGCAAAAAATTCCCCCCAAGGATACGGCTCAGTGTTGTCCACAGTGCTGGGCAGCCCTGGACATCCTTCTCACCCTGATTCACCCGCGCTGTCACAGTGTGTAGAAAACAAGTCCTGAGCATGGTGTAGACACATCAAAACACTCATCCCTTCCCCAAACTGCTACAACTTGAGGATGCTACAACCCCAGGATGCCCACAGCGTGTAGATGAGGTCCACGGGACCCATGCATGGTGCACATACCTGCTTGGGAGATCGGGATCTAATGTAAGATCAAATGCAGGGGATGAAAGTGGATGGAAAAATAACTGATGGATGGGTTGGAAAGGGCACATTTACAAGAGCAGGAGAAATCAGGAGGCTGCAAAGCCCAAACCTGTAACTGACCCCTTTCATCCTCCTCCATCCACCCAGGTGGGAACACCCCGCTGTGCAAAACACCCCTCCTAGCAGGCCTTGAGATGTGATTGCCTTCGATATAAAAATAGAAATATGAATGATGTATTTTCCCTCTTAACCACTCTGGTCCCTGCTGCCAAGGGGGGATTTACTGGTGCCCAGTTAGCAGCAGCCTGGGGGCGTATAGGGGCACATATTTGCTCTAACCTGCGGAGGTTTTCCAGGTTAGCTTTTTATTTGAGCTACACCCTACATGTGTGTGTGTATGTACATTGTCCCTGTAGTGGACCATTTCCAGACATCCTGGTCCAGAGGAGGAAGATGGGGGTGGATGAAGGCCACGGAGAGGTGCTGTGGGATGAAGCCGGGCGTTTGCTGCCCTTTTGGCATTTCCCAGCCCCATGGGATCATACCAAGCACCCCATGGCTTTCCCAGCCCCTCGGGGCTCCCAGTGACAAGGTTTGGGGCAGCACCATGGCGGGGTGAAAAGGCTTTTCCCTTGGTAGAGGTGCCCCCAACCCTTCTCTTGGTAGGGGACCCCCCAAACCTGCACCCTTGGGGCATCCCACCATGGCGGGGTTTGCTCACATAGAATCATAGAATCATGGAATTGCTGAAGTTGGAAGGGACCTTTCAGGTCATCAAGTCCAACCATCAATCTAATGCTGACAAAAACCATCACTAAACTGTATCTCTAAGCACTATGTCTACCTGGCTTTTAAATCCCTCCGGGGATGGTGACTCCACCACTGCCCTGGGCAGCCCCTTCCAATGCTTGACAACCCTTTCAGGGAAGAAATTTTTCCTAATGTCCATCCTAAACCTCCCCTGGCACAACTTGAGGCCGTTTCCTCTTGTCCCATGGCCTGTTCCTTGGGAGAAGAGACCGACCCCCCCTGGCTACCCCCTCCTTTCAGGGGGTTGCAGAGAGCGAGAAGGTCTCCCCTCAGCCTCCTTTTCTCCAGGCTGAACACCCCCAGCTCCCTCAGCCGCTCCTCACAAGACTTGTGCTCCAGACCCCTCACCAGCTCCGGTGCCCTTCTCTGGACCCCTCAGGGATCCTTCAGGGACGGGTATCCCCTGCCAGGTATCCATTAGGGACACCCCAAAAAAGAGATGCTGCCTGCCTTTGAGTGCAGCATGCCTCCTCCTCCTCCTCCTTCTCCTCCTCCTCTTCTTCTTCCTCCTCCTGCTGCCGCCGCTGTCCGGGGCGGAGCCGCCCGCCCCAGCTCCCGCCCCGCTCCCGGGAGCGGAGCGGCGGAGCCGAGCCCAGCCGCGCCGGGCTGCGGGGACGGGGACGCCGCCGTGTCACCTCCCTCCCGCTCCTTCGCTGTCCCCATCCCACCCTCTGCCAGGGGACGGTTCCCCCCCCCCACCCCCCCCACCCCCGACCCCCGCCGGCCTCGCTGCCGGGGGGAGCATCGCTCGGCGGGGCAGGAGTCCCCCTCCCCCGGGGCTTGGAGGATCTCCCAGCGGCGGCAGGTAAAGGGTTGCACTGGTTGGACTGGGAGGAAGGGGGGGGCCCTTTGCATCCCGCCCCCCCCGCCCCGTCCGGCGAGGGGGGTGCAGGGTGCCCCGGGGGTGCGTGTGTGGTGCTGATCCGGGGGGGTGGGTGTTGGGTGTGTGACAGATACGCCGGATTTGACCCCCAAAAAGGTGTTTCTTTTCCCCAAAAGGTGTTTTTTTTTTTTTTCCCCAAAAGGTGTTTCCTCTCCCCAACGGAGTATCCTTGTCCTCCGCGCCCCCCCCCCGAAAACGGTGTCTCTCCTCCCCTCTGTGGGTGGCTCACCTGGCTGGGAGCATCCCAAGCAAAGTTGGGATGTCATGGGGTGCTACCACGCGGTGGGGGACACGGGTGGGCACCCACCCAGGGTACCCCCCTCGGTTCTCCATGACACCCCCCCCCCCGGCCCCCCGGTTTCCAGGGTGTGGATCTGGCCACCCCCTTTTCTCCTTTAGGCTCTACTTGTTTTACAGGTAACGCTTCATTTTATACGCCGCTCTCAAAATAATGGCATCCGCAGTGTCCCGCGGCCCCAGGGTTGTCCGGTGCTGTAAAATCCCGAGGCAGCAAAATCCCAAGAGGGATTTATTGCCTCTTGCCCGGCCAGGGGAGCACCCTGTGCCCATCGAACACCCGAACTCTCCTCGCACCCTCTAAGGATGCGACAGGGATGTTCTGGGTGGCTCTTGGGGACATCCCTCTGGAGCAAAGCCCCGTGTTAAAGACCCCAGATTTCTTTCCAGGAGTGAGAAGAGAGGGTGGATGTAGAGGGTATTATTTTGTCTTGATGCCTGGCGAAGAAATGGCTCGGAAAAAGGAGTAATTCAGGAAAAAGCGGGGAAAAACATAATCTCCTTGCTGTTTTATTGAAGCTCTCTCCCAAGTCCTGTATATTCACCGCCTAGAAAACTGGGCGTTGAGGAGTTGGAGTGGAAATGTGAGCCTTCCTCTGGAAAAGGTCTGTTGTAGCAATTCCTGGTGTTGAAGCTGTGAAATTTCACCCCCGGCGAGATGGAAATGGGGATTCTTCAGCCAGAAAAAAACCTGGCTTTGTCAAACTCGCCATGCTTTGGGTTTTCAGGGGTGGGTCTGTACGGCCGCTATTATTACTTGTAATCGTGTTGGCTTAGGGGTTATTTTGGGGCTGGAAAGGGATTAAGGATAGACGATTGGAACAGTCATGACCATGCTGCATGTGAAATTAAAAAAAAATATTGAATTATGGTTCTCTTTGTCCCCATGTGAAGGAAAAGGAGTGCTAACAGTGAGCCTGTACAGGTTTCTCTCCGTTAGAAAGTTATGCTGTGCATGGAGAATGTTAAACCTGACTACGCTGTTCGGATGCTGTATTCTCCTCCTGGGGTGCTCCCAACTGGCAGGAAACTTGGAATGTTGCTTCTTAGCAAGCAGAAGTTAGACCGGTGCTTTTTCGTAAAGAGCTTTTTTTTGGGGGGGGGTTGGATCACCCAGCGATGCAGGATAAATGCCTTTTTCCCTTCTTTCCTCCTGAGAAATTCCTGGCTTGCACTTGGCAGGTGGGGCTGGGGAAAAGCTGAAGTATAAATGGATTTCCTGCCTTGCATTTTGTCTGGCATGTCTACGTTCGCCAGGCATCAGATGGCTACGGAAAGCGGTCCATTAATGCATTATACAGCCTTTATCCACCCGGGCAGCGATGCATCCTGAATCCTTGCAGCCTGCTATTTTAACGTATATTCCTCCGTCCAGGCTTGAAGCGTCTTCACACCGATATCCCAGCAATATTTAGCTGCAGAATATTTCTCTGTGATTTAGGAGGCGCTTCTTCAGTGGCAAACACAAGCTCTGCTTTGAGGAGTTAATTTTAGAGTGGGTGTCTCTGTCAAGCTGTACTTTTTCTATTAAATAAGCATGTTCTGCACGTTACGGTCTTCCCGGCGATGAATTCTGTACTTGGAGGCGAAGCATGACTGATGTTTGTCTTGTGCGTCGACAACGAGCGGCGCAAAGAAAATGAGTTCTGGTTCCATCAATTTATTTGGTGTCGGGTTGTAGATTCAGAAACCGCTGGCTTGGAATTAATGATAAAAGGTTTAGTTTTTGCAAGGCAACAAATTGCTTTTATGAACCAGGAAGATTATAACGAGATACTGAACCAGCTGGAAGGGCCAAGGGACTATTTGTTGCACTTTTATACATAAAGTGCCATGTATATTTGATCTCAAGTGACTGCATTAAAATTGCCGTGGCGTTTCACGCTGCTCAGTGCCAAAATAAGTATATTTAGGGTTTTGCGCTTTTTTTTTTTATTTTTAATGTGTGGGTTACAGTAACTCATGGTTGCAACTGGCGTCGTAGGTTGAGGTCAATGTGCTGGTAGCAGATGGCTCATTCACCCTGTTGTTTGCTTTAGAGGCACTTTGATGCTCACAGGTGGTGGAAGTTAGATCTGGGTCCCTTTCTAACAGACACACCTGCGGGGAATATTGTCCTTTAACTTGCTTTGTAAATCTTCCTGAGGGTGAAGATAAAAAGGTATGGTTGCGCCTTTGAAATACTCGTGGCATTGGTGCTATACAGCTACGGAAGGTTGGTTATCCCTAACACTGAGAGTGTTGGGGTTGGACGTGGATGGGCACTTAGGACTCCTCCTGAACGCAGTTTTCCTACAAGCATGGGGTGGAGGAACATTGAGATGCTGGTCTGAAGCTCCTTTTCCTTGAGAAGATGCATCTAAAGGGGCCATACTTCTGTCCACAAGCCCTTTATTGAGGTGCTTTGGCACCTTCTTGCTGATGTCGAGATGAAATGATGGGATCCACCTGGCAGCCACTTGGCTGTGGCCATAAAGAGTCTTCGTTAGGCTGCAGCAGCTGCTAATTATTCTTCAAGGAGACCAAGTGGTGGGGGAAGAGGTGGCTGTGGGAGTTTATCCTTGTGCAGAAGAATAACAAGCGCTGCTGGTGTGAGGAGGCTGTAGCTGCTTTGGGCTTTGCTGTTGCGGGGTGAGTGGTGTCTCTTGGCTTCTTCCCCTCATAGCGGGCTGTTTGCTCCCCAAAAATCACTGCCTGGAGCTGAGCGTGAAGCTGAGCAGCTCCTTCTGCTCAGGAGAGGGCAGTGTCACACCAAAGAGCTGCTTCCATGCTAAAATCTGCGTGGAGATGGTAACCTCTGCCAACCCAGGGGTCCAGGAGGGTCTTGTAGGGGTGTGATATCCTGTATCCGTGTGGGACCCAGGCACTTCTTCTTCCCCAGGCAAAATATTCCCCCTTCCAGCTCCGCTTTCCCTGCCCCTGGGTGCGCTGCCGGTGTCCAACAGACCTTTGTAGGAATATTCTAAGTGCAATGCTGGGAAAAGGGATTTAAGAGACTGTTTATAGCGGTTGCTTTTTCCTGCCAGCTCCTCTATAAACAGTGATTAGGTACAGCTACTTTAATGCATGTCTTGACTTTCAGGGGCCAGGGGGGGTTGGGGGGGGGTTGAGGGGGAACAAAGCTGCGTGCTGGTGTTTGGCTTTGCTGCTTTTTCCTCTTTAGCTAACTGCTGTCTTCTCCCCACTTCCTCCAAAAACACCCGCAGATACTGCCTGAATTTTTGGTTAAATAGACTTGCTCAATAACCTGAAAAAAAAAAGCCTTATTTTTATACGTAATTAAATATTTGTAGATGATTTCTGCCAAGGAGTGGTTTCAAGGTACAGCATGTTCCCCTGAAGGGTATTCAAACAAGGACCTTCTTGGGTGGCAATAGGGAATTTTTCCATGCTCATGCCTATCTCGATGCATCGCGTGTTTTCACATACTGAATCCATTACACGTTGTGATTGAGCTCTGTCTCTTTTCCCTGCCTGGGCTTTGGGCAGGATCAGCTTTATGAAAAACATTTCTTTTGTGAATATTATTTTTTTTTTTTGCACTGATTTTTTTTTTTTTGGTAGCTCCAGGTATTGCTGAAATGGGCTGGTATTTCCCCCCTCCCCCCCAATGGATGAAGGGTGGGAATGGGATGGGGGCAAATAGAACCTCACTTGGGGTGATGCACAAATTTGGGTACCAGCTCCATCACCGGGCTCCTACATCTGTGCAGAGTCCTGCTGGCGGCTAATCTCTTCCTTGGAAATAGCTTGTACTCGTTTTAATGTAATTCCTTAGTCATGACAAAATTGAATTCTCCTGCTCCCTAACCGCCGTGTCCTCTGTGTCACCGGCTGCTCAGGAGCCGGGCTTTCTGGGAGGCTTTGCCCGGTGCTTGGGGTTCAGGCTGCTGGATCCTGGAGGGCTTGGAGGTGACGGACTGTAAGGTTATGCTCTTCTTGTCTGGGAATGCTCAAAAAGATGTGTTTCACTTTCAGATTTACCATGTAGCGCTGTGCTAAAGCAGCGTTTTAACTTGAGCTTTTCCCCTTAAAGCAAGCTTGCCTTTAATTTTTAATTATTTTTTTTTTAAACTCCTGCCGTGTCTCTTAAAAGGTTGCTGTAACTTGTACGATTTCTTTATGAATGTCTGGTCCCTGTGTTTTGCTTCCCTTTTCCCCCCACCCCTGGCCTTGGTGAGCTGAAATGAAACTTCTCCCTCCCCCAGCCTGTGGTTAGATGCAGAAATATTCTGGTCGCCCGCCGCTTTTAGCTGCGCCGCGTTTCAGGTTCGCGTTTGCACAGGTTGCTCAGGGAAAGCATCTTGTGTCTGACTTAAATAGCACAAGGTGAAACCAGCGTTTCCCTTAATAGGTATTTTGGGTGTAGCGTTTAAAAAGATGTAATGGACTGCCTGTACCCTTCAGTGGCCAAGAGTTCTTCTGAGCCGCTCTAATAGAGTATCTCTTGGGTCACTTATCGCGTATTGATGAGTCTCTTGAGTTGACAGTCGCCTAATCATAAATCAAATGGCCCGAGTCTAAAATCAAGTCAATGGTCTGCAGAACTGCAGCAAAATAAATAAAATGTATTACATTTTCAGACTTGGAGATGGTGACAGCCCTGTGGCCAATGGCTGGGACTTGGTGCCCGAAGGTCGTGGGGTGGCGGGTGATGCACCGAGTGCTCCATCAGGTTCTTGGGAAGTATGTCTAATCCTGGAGCAGGTCACTTAAGATCTTGGAGAGGATTTGAGGCTTGTGTCTAGGCTTGCTGTCTTCCTAAATTGCCTAGGACCTTGACAGGAGGGCGGAAACCTGGTGTTAAAGGGCAAGGCTTGGCCCTTCCAAGGTGTCCCTTGTGTGTGACCCCATCTCAAAGGCATGGTGCTGACTGCAGAGCTCTTTTCTGAGCAAAACCTTGAGGATGGTGGCAAAACTGGGATATATTCAGGGTTGTGCCTCAAGTGCCCTGCCCAGTGCTCTTCCATCATGCTGCCAGGGGGCAAGGTGTGGCTGGGGGCTTTCCAAGTCATGCTAACTGGAGGTGCTACTGGTTGTCCAAACCCTGTCTCTGAGATGGATAGAGAGAGGGTTTAGGCTTGTTTACAGGGATTTACCATGGTGGTGAGGTCACTCCATGATATACGGGTGGATTTTGTTGTGTGTTTGTTGTGTTTGTTTTTTGGGTTTGGTTTTTTTTTTTGCCAAGAGGTAATTAATGCTTTCCTTGGGATTAAAGTATTTCCTGCGTGCCTCAGCTGTTGATGTAGGGAGGAGTCATCCAACCCTTTGACCTTTCTTGGAGATGAAAAAGGCTTTTTGGAGAAGGTAAGAAGTGTATGTTCAAAACCGGTGTGTCTCTTTCTTACTCAATGACTTTCTTGTATGCAGAAGCCCCAGAAAGGATGTTTCTTGAGGCTGTCAAGTAGGTGATGTTTTGTAGGCAGTCGCCTGATACAGCAGTGATTATGTTTGCAGGTATTGCGGGAATTTTGGTGCCAGTCTACTTACTAATTATTCATGCGTCGTCTCGATGAGACTTTAAACTGTCAGTCAAACCTATTGCAGTTTGAAATCCAGCAAACGAGCAGCACCTGTGTCCTGGTCTGCGTGTCCAGGCAGAAATCCACCTGCTTTTTGGGCTGTGATTTCTCCATCCGTGGCCAGGAGCTGGCTGTTGGAGCTTAGAGATCTGCACCGTAATAATGGCTGAAGAGTTCTTGTAATCTGTGGATGGTTTGGGGCTTGTTAGGAGACCTGGAATTCCTCAAGTCAGGAGGGAAGGCGAGACCTACAGCTTCTCAAAACGTCTATTTTTAGATCTGTTCCTGTTCATGTGTGAATTATGTTTATCATAAAGGATTGCTCTGCACTTAGTACACTGAACTTGTAAGCCCTGTTTTCCAGCTCTTGCACATATACCAAAACGCCTGCCAAAAATATGTTAGTGCCTCATTTTTCCCTATGCTGACAGGCTGGGTCTCATGAGCTCCCAAAACGCTTGCTATATTGCATTTGATGCTCTGTAAATACATAGCGGTGGGTGGCTCTTATTTTAGGAGCGAGTTATCCCCCTGCTCGGGCTTTGGCGTTGGCTTCAAAACTTGCTGGTGTCCGCCAGGCTCCAAGCTTCTCGCGGTTGTGCTTGTCTTCTCCTCTGTCTCTGCTCCTGCCTGGGACCCGGAGGCAGAACCTGTGTTAAAAACGAAGCAGCTAAACTCATCTTTAGCTCCGAGTTAATCACTGAAATGCAGTGTGCTTGCAGTCCTCATTAAAAGCCTAATTTAAAGTGCAAGGTTGACAGCTTGGCTGGAGATACTTTCCCTTATCACAAGTGTTTCCTAATCTGTCTCCTTGGTGTAAGGATTTCTTTTTTTTTTTTTTGTTTGGATCTCCAGGCTTTTGCTCTTGGAGAGCTATACATTAAAGGAATGCAGCGTACTTGTCGCTGAGACAGCTGTATGTGTTAAAATGTTAATGTGATGGGAGTAAATGTGCTCTGGTGTCTCTTACGCTGTCAGGAGAGCCTTTGTGCCTCACAAGGTCACGCCGCTGCGTAGACGCGTGTTCCTGAAACACAAACAGTGCGGGTTCTCCTTATACAGCTTTGCTCTGCAAAGGAAAATAAAGGTGCTTGTGGGATTATAGCAATGGAGCTGCTGTCCCTGAAAACACAGGCAGGAGTGGTGCGGCTGAAGGCCAGCGCCTGAGGAAGTGTCCTTCTTTGCCTTTGTACCCGGGCAAATATCAGCCCTGCAACGTGCTGTGGTTTTGGCTTTGGTCCTGAGCTTGCATGGGGGTGGGAGGAATAACATGGGCAACGAGGAGCTCAGAACCTGCTCTGTGGTTTGTTAGAGCTCTGGAGCTGGAAGGGAGTCTCTGGATGCAAGAGGGTCTCTGTGCCTTTGGTGCCCACTATTCCTGACAAACCCTTCTGAGGAGGGTGGGCATCTCCTGCCCAGGAGCTGTGCTGGAGGCAGGAACCTGTTCAGCTTCCCAGCTGTTGTCGACAGGCCCAATGGTCCCAACTTGGGAGTCTTTAAAGAAATTAATAGTCCACCCAGAGCTGCTTGCATTTGGTGACTAGGATTTAGCATCTACCAACCTTTTTCTTCTGCTGTATTTAAGGCAAAGAAGTCTTTTACTGGAGCAAGCTGGAAGCTCTGAGCACTGTCTGAAGAGAGATGGATCTATCTGGTAACGCAGCTCCATTAACTCAGTGTAGCCTGGAAAATTGTTCTCCTCGTTGGAGGGTGAGAGTGCTGGGGAGAAGGTGGGCAGTGCCATCAGGATGGAGGTAACCAGCATGGGAAACCTGGGTGCAATGGTGTCTTTGCTATACCCCAGCGTCCTGCAAAGCTGTCATGCCTGCTGGCACCTGTGGCACTGGGGGACATAGTCATAGAAAGGTTAGAGTTGGAAGGGACCTTAAAATTCATCTAGTTCCAACCCCCTGCCATGGGCAGGGACACGTCCCACCAGACCAGGCTGCTCAAAGCCCTGTCCAACCTGGCCTTGAACACTTCATGCTTGATACTTGCTTGGGGGGTGGCACAGATCAATATATTTCTTTGGGCAGTGAAGATGACCACAAAGCAGCTGTTAAATATTCTCTTTTTAAGGCATGAAAAACATGGCAGGAGTTCCTGTGACCACCTGCCATGGCTCAATGGATACCAGTAACTGACCCCATGTGGACTAATGAAGCGGACAGGGGATCCCAGCACAGGCCAGAGCACCCCACCAGCAACTGGGGGAAGTGGGAGCCTTTTACTGTGTTTTCTGTCTTGCCAGGGGAGATTAAAATACATGGCCTCTGGCTAGGAGCTGTCAGAGCTCTTGGGGCAATATGCCCACCCAGATCAAATCTGAACATCCCCTATTTGTTTCCCCCAAAAGAAAAGGCATGGGGTGCAAGCTGTTGTTCTTGAATACAAGGTCGATTCATCCAGTTTTGGGTTTCCAACCTTCAAAACCTGCAGTGGGTCTGTAATGCAACTCCAGCTCTGCCAAAAGCTGCTGCGGATTGGAAATAATGCTCTTTGTTTAGGGGTCACCTCCGCGGAGGTGTTGCAAACAGCTTGCCGGCTGCAGTCCATCTGCCGGGCTGGGAAAGCTTTTGGTGCAGGTTGATCTCAGACCATGCTTGGCTCAATACTGACATCCTGGGAAGCCTTAATGATGCTGGTGACCTGCCCTGGTGTCACCTGGGGCGGGGTGATAAATGCCTTTGCAGGTGGATGGGCCCTTCTGGTTGGGGGTGAGGGAGGTCGGCTGGTTAATAGCAAGGCTGGATTTGAGCCCGTGACCTGAAGGCAAAGGTTCCTGCTGGGCTGAAAAAGCCCTCGTGGTTTTTATTGTCTTGATGTGCTAAACGCCGCTGTTTACGGTGGGGAATGTGATTAGTTAGCAGGAACGAAGCCTGTGAGTTTGCTGTGAAGCTGTAACCTGACGTCCAGACTTTCTTAGAGATATCCTTGATGAAGAGCTATAGATCCACTTCGAAGAGCAGAATAAGCTTAAACAAGGGGGGATCTTCTATATTTCTAAAAGTGTCGGCTTATAATGTTAAAACCCTTCTATTGCAAGTCCTTAAATCCAAGCTTCTGGGGTAATAATCTGGTTGTACTGAGTGCTGTATTGGACCCATGAGACCATCACTTATGCTCTCTTGGCTTCTTCCCCACCCCCAGCTCAGGGAAAATACTGGCTTTTCCTGCTGTTTCGCTGAAATTTGTAGTTCAGCTGTGCGTTCCCAGGAGGGAAATAGCTGGACCACTGGCATGAGGTCTGGAGTCTGCTCTGCTCCTCTCCTTGAGCAATTTGTGGGCTGGATGTCGGGCTGTCCTTGCTGGGGGCTGCGGCGCTTCTGGGGGTATGTGGGGTGAGGAGCAGGGAGCCCCCGAGGTCACGAGCTTGGGCAAACGGAGTCAAAAGACACCGTGTCCACTGGTATTTCTGCACCTTCCCTTCCCAAGCGTTACGTGCTTCTCTCTATCTCTGCTGATATTTGTAATAGTGATAAGAAAGGCTCTGTAACAAGTGTGCTCTGTGGCTGATAAAACTCGCTGTGTGCAAGAGCTGTTCCAGCTGAGAGCTTATCAGTGCTATTAAAACTTTAACGATCAGCAAGGCTTGAGACGTGGGGGTGTCTTGGGTCCTTTAGCAGCAGGGAAACATCCAACGAGGAATCGTGCTGGAAGTGCTGCTTCTCTGTAAGTCCCTCTAAGTGCTTTTTTTTTTTGTATATAAAGCGAACAATTTGGGGAATGAGGCTTGTAAACTGGTCAAGCATGTGTCTTAAATGGAGATGGCTGCTTACTGTGTTGTACGGTTGTGTGTGTAATGAGCTGGCTGGTGCTTAATGAAGGTGGTAGCTGGTCTCAATGGGGACTGAATTAAATTGAGGGATCCACCTTCTTGCGTCTCACCAGGCTGCTCTTTGCTTGGAGAAAGAGCTCCTGGTGCTTTTGTGCAGGGAGGGTTGTTCTCTCAACTTGGTTTGATGCTCTTCAAGGGCACTGACCTCTGCAAGGATGGTGAAAACATGGGTTGAAGCTGGTAAAGGGTACAGTGGCGTGGACCCTGGCCAGGAATCACCTGGCTCCCACCTTGGTTTGGAAGAGCATAATTCCCAGGATCTCCCATGTGTTCCTTGAATGTGCCAAGAGGAGGCTGCTGGCATTTGAGTGTGGGGATCTCTTTGTCCTCCTCAAATTTAGGCAGCTGACTTCATGCTTGTGCAGACATCTCCATCCTCTTGGGATCTGCAACTTTGAGCCTTCTCCAGTGGCTAGGTGCCCAGACCTTCTCTCTAAAAATGTCAATACAGTTTATTTTCATGTGCAAAACTCCCCAGGAGGGAGACATGGTGATACCTGTTTTACAGGAGAGCGGTGTGATCGCTGCTTAGAAATTTTCTTTTCCCTTTTGGCATGAGGAAATGAAAACGTTCCTTTCCAGCCTCTGCAAAAGCTCCTTTCCCAACAGGGATGGAGCCTGGAGGTTGAAGCCAGACAGTCAAGGACCGGAATAGGGAGCCTGTTTCTTTGACTGCTCCTCCTAGGAAGTGGAGGCAGGGTGGGAAGGTACTTTGCTTGTTTGCTTCCCTGTTTTTCAAATCAAATTAATCAAAAGAAGCGTGGGCAGCAGGGCGAGGGGGGGGAATTCTGCCCCTCTGCTCTGGGGAGATCCCCCTGCAGTGCTGCCTCCAGCTCTGGGGCCTCAGCACAGGAGAGACACGGAGCTGCTGGAGTGGGGCCAGAGGAGGCCCCGGAGATGCTGGGAGGGCTGGAGCCCCTCTGCTGGGAGGACAGGCTGAGAGTTTTGGGGGTTCAGCCTGGAGAAGAGAAGGCTCCAGGGAGACCTTGGAGCCCCTTCCAGTCCCTCAAGGGGCTCCAGGAAAGCTGGGGAGGGACTCTGGATGAGGGAGGGGAGCCATGGGATGAGGGGGAAGGGTTTTCCACTGCAAGAGGGGAGACTGAGCTGAGATCTGAGGCAGAAATTCTTGGCTGTGAGGGTGGTGAGCCCCTGGCCCAGGTTGCCCAGAGAAGCTGTGGCTGCCCCATCCCTGGAGGGGTTCAAGGCCAGGTTGGACGGGGCTTGGAGCAACCTGGTCTGGTGGGAGGTGTCCCTGCCCAGGGCAGGGGGGTGGAACTGGATGATCTTTTAGGTCCCTTCTAACTTGAACCATTCTATGATTCTAAATGTACAGAAAGTCATGGGAAAGGAGAGTCATACCTGAGGTTCACCTGCTGCTGGCTGTGGCAGGAAGATCCTTCTGTGTTGCTGTCCTCTTGCTTTTGTTGTGCACACAACACAAATCAGTCCTGGTTCTTGCCGTGTGTGTTAGGCTGTCCTGCTCTTGAAGACTTTATTTTTATCTCAGTTTTAGAATAGCTTGATTTCCTTTTCTGTTGTACTGTTGTGCTGTGTGGGGCTCTCCAGAAGGGCATGAAGAAGGCTGGTTTGAACCAACTGGTGTCATGGCAGGAGATAGAAGAGGGAGGAAGCTGGGAGTTGGCAAGAGTGATGCTTGCTATAGTCTGGCAGAAATACGCCTGCCTTCCGCAAATCACCACTCCGGGGTTGAGCTGGCCCAGCCAGGGTTGGTCCGAGGAACGTCAGGCCTGGCTGTGCTGCAGATAGTAGGAGCTGTTGGAAGAGATGGCTTTTGACAAAAGTGGGAGCAAACGCTTGTTGCCATTACACGCCGCTGTGTGCAAGGTCAGCCTGACCGTCTGGTTCCCAAATTGGGCAGTCGGGTTCACTTTTTCAGCAAACGCTTGCTGCTGTTCAGCCATGTAATCAGCTAATGGGACTTCACACAGCATCCAGTGTTTCTAACTTGGCTCTGTGATATAACTTAATCCAAAAAAGCCAGAGTTAAGATAAGTGGAACTATGAGTTCCTGGGGCTATACAATTCCAGTACCGCACGAAGCAAAGCCATCTGAATTCTACCAGAATTGATACACTGATCTTTATATCTGAATTGACTCAAAATGTTGTAAAGCTGGGGAGAAAGAGCATCTGTTGGTGCTTATTATGACTCAAACACCTTTGCTTAAGGCAGTGTCTCCTGTGAAATTTCTCTTGTTTAAATACCGCAGTCAGAAAACGCAAACCAGCCTTTTGCATTGAGGGAAGGTGGTTGCAGTTTTTTTCAAATCTTCTTTTTACCTGGATTGCTGCGAACTGGATCCATGACCCATTTCATATGTTTTAGAAGAAGTTTTCCGCTTCAAGTTGGAAGCGAACTACAAATGTGGTAGAGCCTGGAGTTAGGTTGAAGAGGAAGAGAAAATAAGCGCATGGCGGTAGGAGGAGGCAGCAAGCACATCTTAAATCCTCTTATGTGTGTACCATCTTCCCTCTGTGAGGGGTACTTCAGACTCTGGAATCAAATCGGGACCTCAGCCCAATTTACTTGCTCACATGATTTTTTTTCCTCAACCCTTTATTAGTCTCCTTAAGATAAATACTTAAAAAGGGTTCTGGAGTCCCAGGAGGAGCACTTGGTGGAAAGCTCTTGTTCGAGTGTTACTCTTTCATGGGAGTGCCCTGGTTCTTGGTCAAGAAGCCGGATTTCGCATCCTGATTCTCCCCCTCTACTCCACTCTGGGGAGATCCCACCTGCAGTACTGTGTCCAGCTTTGGAGTCCTCAGCACAAAAAGGGCATGGACCTGTTGGAGCGGGGCCAGAGGAGGCCCCAGAGATGCTGGGAGGGCTGGAGCCCCTCTGCTGGGAGGACAGGCTGAGTGAGTTCAGCCTGGAGAAGAGAAGGCTCCGCGGAGACCTTGGAGCCCCTTCCAGTCCCTCAAGGGGCTCCAGGAAAGCTGGGGAGGGACTCTGGAGCAGGGAGGGAAGCCGTAGGACGAGGGGGAAGGGTTTTCCACTGCAAGAGGGGAGACTGAGCTGAGATCTCGGGCAGAAATTCTTGGCTGTGAGGGTGGTGAGCCCCTGGCCCAGGTTGCCCAGAGAAGCTGTCCTGCCCCATCCCTGGAGGGGTTCAAGGCCAGGTTGGACGGGGCTTGGAGCAACCTGGTCTGGTGGGAGGTGTCCCTGCCCAGGGCAGGGGGCTGGAACTGGATGATCTTTAAGGTCCCTTCCAACCCAAACCATTCTGTGATTCTCCTTGTACATGTCTCAGCTCAGCCACTATTGGTTTCTGCTGGCTAGTTTTTGCCTAGCAGCCATAAAACTTATTGCTGTGTTTCAGCATTGCCTGAAGCTGATGAGATGTTCTGCCCCCAAACTGGCCATTTTTGATGACGGATCCCATATGTTTGATTCCGAAAGGCTGGCTTTTTTTTTTTGTTTTGGAAGAAAAGGTATAAGATAAATATTGCCTAAAACACTTGTGGCTGTCAGCTCTACTGAGCCAGCTCTTGGACAGGGGTGTGAGTAAAAACCCTGTTATGTCTCATGCACCATCAGGTTTAATGCTTGCTAAATGGCAGAGCTGTCGAGCAAAAAGCATTGGGCTGAGGCAATGTAGCTGCTATTAAAAAAATAAATATCGCTGCAAGTGGCTGAGCTTTGAAATAAATTGTGCTGCGCCTGTTTGGTGAGGGGATATATAGGGACTGCTGGGGTGTCTGGATTCCCCCCAGGGCTCACTGCCATGTTGAGAGATTTGGGAATTTAAGAAGGCAACAGCTACCTGCCTGAGGGGAAGACCTTGTGTCCCAGTAGTAATAAATCCTAATCGTCTCCTTGCCATGAAACATGAGGCCTGTATTTAAGTAACTTTCTTGTGATAGAGTTGAAACCAGCTACGGAGTTTGAAATTCTAACTCTTTTTTTTCCATGTTGTGAATGATGGACAAAGTAGGGGGTGCCACTTGTCTTGCTTTCATAGAAGAACTGTAGAACGCTGAAAGATCTTGGTGTCATGGTGGCGTAGGCTTAGTGAAGATTTGTATGTCACTGCCATCCTGGAGCTCTCACAGAATCACAGAATGGCAGGGTTGGAAGGGACCTCTGGAGATTGCCCAGTCCAACCCCCCTGGGACAGAGCAGGGTCACCTACAGCAGGTTGCACAGGAACACGTCCAGGTGGGTTTTGAATGTCTCCAGAGAAGGAGACTCCACCACCTCTCTGGGCAGCCTGTGCCAGGGCTCTGCCACCCTCACAGGAAAGAAGTTCCTCCTTATGTTGAGATGGAACTTCCTATGGTCAAGTTTGTGCCTGTTACCTCTTGTCCTGTCGCTGGGCACCACAGAAAAGAACCTGGCCCCATCCTCCTGACACCCACCCTTTCAGTATTCATAAGGGTTGATGAGATCTGCCTCAGTTGTCTTTTTTCCAGACTGAAGAGACCCAAGTCCGTCAGCCTTTCTTCATCAGAGAGGTGTTCCTGCCCCCTCATCATCTTGGTAGCCCTTTCCTGTCCCCTCTCCAGCAGTTCCCTGTCCTTCTGGAACCGGGGAGCTCAGAAGCGGCCACAGTTTTCTTTCCCCGAAGTTTGCAGGATGCTTTAACCCTCTCCCTCATGTGCCATCCTTATGCCCTCCCCCATGCCCATCTCAGGTGATTGAGGTCTATTCAAGCTGATGTGTTTTGCTCTTGGAGTGCTTCAGTTGTGCCCTGTCACACTTCAGCTTAGGTAGAAAGGGCTTATATTTAAGAAATTATGTTTTGTGTGTAGTTTTTATTTTCTTTTCTCCTGGAAGTTACTTTGCAGAGCAAGAGTGTTTGACTGGAAGGATGAGCAGGACTTGCCTGAAGGAACCACCCCATAAAAATGGCTTGGCCTTGATTTTCCCTTGTCCCCTCCTTATCCCTTTCTCCTGTGCAGCTCCAGTCATGTTTGGTTCTAGGGCGTTTGCTTTGAGCATCATGGGATCGTAGGAGGCAGAACTTCACCCCTTGGGTGTAGGTGGCTGGTGTCCTGTGCCCAGCTGCGTCCCTGCTGGATGCTCTCTGACTGCGATGTGGTCACCTCTGCTTGCATTGACCCCACAGAGAAAATGGCAGCAGGGGGCAACTGGTGGTCCCTGGACTCTTAGGGGCTGCTGTGCCTCTTCCATGAGCTTGAGCAGATGCATGGTGCGTCGTCAGTTAGCAGTGAAGGAGAAAGCAGAAATGTTGGTTGGTCTGTCTGTGGCTGGGAGCATCTACTACAGCTTCAGGGATACTGTCTGGTGGGTCTGAGGTCTCGCTTCTGCCTGAGAGCCTGTCCCACATTGGTTCACCTCAGCGATGTTGTGTGCAGCCTGAAGTCCCAAGAGCAAATCTTTCTCCTCCCTTGGCCATGCAAGAGATGCTTGCTTGCAGGAACTGGTGAACTCTGGGTCCTTCCTCTCCAGCAAGATGAAGGTATCTGAAATTTATTGTCTCTAGAGAAGAGGGTTTAGTTCTTGCTTGTGCCATCTACCTCCTGTTTCACGCTGGGAATGCTGAAGGACATTTTTTTTTTTAATCCTGCCTTTTAATTTAAGAATCAATTGAACTATTGGCTATTTCTCCTCAGATACTGTGAGGCAGCCATGAAGCTGTGGGTTGATGCTCTGGTGGTGATTCTGTGTGAAGGATATCTGAGGTATTGGGTGATGATTTGGGCTCATCCATCTGCTTTGTGCACACATCCTCAGTGGTTTTGGTCACGGAGATAAGTGTCTTTCCTTGTTCTGTGACTGCAAAATAAAGGACCTGGCACTACCTTGGTAGGGCAGGATGAGGATGTGAAGACTTGGATACTGTAGGAAGGGAGGTAGGTATGTAGTTTTTTCCTTCCTTGAGGAATAGTCCCATGAATGCAACTTCCTTGGGTGATGGTCTTTGGCCAATTGTGCTTCTGACACAACTGCTCTGCAGACATGTCTGATGGTGTCAAAAATTGTTTCATGTGAGGGGTCATGTTTCTGCTATCCCCATGCAACCAGGTCTTGGACATACCTGGGATGGGAGAGGCACCAGGAGGACCTGGCGTGAGCCACCTCTTTCTCTGAGGTTTGCCTTTTGGAAGGTCAAGACCGTTGATCCTCAGTTGGAGATTGGTGTTAGTAGCCTGTATAAACCATTTGCGGGATCGGTGTTATCACAGGAGTATTTGTGCACCGCTCTTATACGTTCATCCGGGGAAGTGATGCAAACAAGCTGTCGAGCATCAAGGGAAAAGGGTTTTTCCTGGAAAGCAGCTCCCCTTGGGTGGGCTGCTCAGCCTTTTCCCACTGTGACACTGTTAGTCTGAGCTAGTCAACTCCACTTTTCAGGTGCCTGCTCTAACGAGTGGGAATACAGCTCCAATGATGTTTTCAGAGTATTTTTAGCAGGTTGACTGGAGGGAGGGTGACAGCCCATCCAGCAGAGCTGCAGCTCACTGTTGGCAGCACTTCAAATGCATGGTGGGTGCCTTTTTGGATGCAGACAGGTGCCACCCTCAACCACGCAGCACCCCGTTTTCTCTCTGTCAGGGGGTGAGATGCTCAAACTGAATCTACCTGAGTATCTTGTACCCCTGAGTTTGTGATGAAGCTGGGATTCAAATCCTTGTCCTGCGACCCCTGTCCCCAAATGCTTTGTGTGTGCCCTCTGCAGTTAGGCTTTCCTCCTGCAGTGGGCAACAACATTCTCCAAGAGCTGCCATGGAGAACTTGAAGGCAATGGTTGAGGAACCCTGCAGAAGGAGCTGGGTGGCCTCTGTGGGGAGGGAGGTGACTTGTTAGAGATTTGTCTTTGTTGATGGCCTGGTTAGGGTGGGCAACACCTGCATGAAGCAGGCATGCTTTCCTCTTGCAGTGGGCAACAATGTTCTCCAAGAGCTGCCATGGAGAACTTGAAGGCAATAATTGAGGAACTCTGCAGAAGGAGCTGGGTGGCCTCTGTGGGGAGGGATATGACCTGATGGATGTTTGTCCTTGGTGATGGCCTGGTTAGGGTGTGCAACACCTGCATGAAGATGGTGAGACGTGCCTGAGGGGGGGGAATTTTTGGGGGGTGGTGCAGGCTGAGATGGGAGAGAGGGTCTGGAAAATGTTGTGTTGATGACTTTGGTTCCAACATTTTAGTACGTAGTTCTTGCTCTGTTACAGTAATAACCTCAGCGTAATGTCACTGTTTCACATGAGCGGTGATACTGGTCCACTGGAGGACCATGGCCACTAGAAATGGAGTATGTGGAATGGGATAAGAAAAGGGAATCTGCAATAAACTTTCCTCCTTCCCTTTTCCTTTCTAACAGGTTTTTCTCCAGTGCGATAGCGAAATGATGAACACTTAATTTGTGATATTTTTTTCTTTTTTTCTTTTTGGCCCAGTGATGGATGGTAACTAGATACTATAAATACTTTCAGCTTTGGACACAACCTGCCATAAATAGCTGGGAGCTCTGTAGGGGCTGATACTTGGCGAAAGGCTCTGCTCGCTTTATCCTGAGCGTGCCAATGGGCTGAGGTCACGGAGCATCTTTGGAGCCAGCGGGATGTGAAGGTGGTGATGGGGAAACCTTCCCGCTGCTGCGGCAGTGACACAGGGACTGTTTTATCACCTTGCGGGATGCTCACCGTGGTGTGTTTTGCAGCTAGAAACCATTACCTGAGCATTGCTGCTTTTCATCCTGATGGCCGAGTACTTTTTGGTACCCTGGGGCTGGACTGAGAACACGATGAAGGTCTTCAAACCCAGGCAACTCCCTGAGAAAGCAGCTTGTAATAATTTAGGTGTGTAGAGGAGGCATCTGTCCCAGTAACTGTGGATCATCTGGGGTGGGAGTAAAATCCCCGTCTTGTGGGTCTGATTACAGGACTGGGAACTATCTTTAGCTGCTTCCCCCCCCCCCCCCCCCCCCCCCCCCCCGAAAGGTATTTGCACATGGCGCAGAAGTGTCTGGCAGCTGAACCTGTCTCTGCTGCACCCCCACCAGCCTGGTTTAAAGAGACTCCGTGGGTTGCTCTGAATAATTTGGGAGGAGGGCAGTAGGGAATGTGTTGGCTCTTTGCGTTCAATATGGAAACGGCGCTTTCCTGTGTGGGGGTGGGAATAAGTGGGGGATGTTGCTGGAGCTGATGAGCATGGGAGGTCTGCTTAGTTCTGGAGCTTCAGCTTTCCACTGGTGTTCTCAGGCTGATCTTAAGGTTGATGTTAAAGTGTAAAGCATCACTTTCATGGTGCTTAGTCACATGAAATAACCTCCCCACTCAAGGTGGGAACAACACGGGGGTTGCTTCAAATGGCATGACTTAATTGACTTAATTTCTCCAAACATTGTTGGTGAAAGGGTGGTTTTCAGATGAAACATGGGTCTTTTTAGGACGGCTCATGAGCTGTTATGGGATAAAACACAGAATACAGTGAAAAACTCATTTAATCAGGAGAGAGTTTGAGGCGGCTTTGTGCTCTGACTAAAGCTGGCAAGTCCAATTTCTGCTGAGCAGGGGATGTGAACCTGGTGAGTCTCCCCACTGCATAGTGGAAGCAGCACAATACCCATCGTTATGAAATACAATGTGAAGCTGATGGGTGGGGTGAGATCGAGGTGAGGCATTACCAAGGAAATATTCCTCGTCCCTAAAGTATTTGGTCCATCACAGGAACAAGGAGAGAAGAAACTAAATCTTCTCTGAGTTGTCATCTTCCAAAGGGCTTTCTTGTGATGTGAGTTTATTTTCTGGCAAGCCGGAGACAGTAGTGGGATTTGTCTGCTATGAGATATGGGGAACTTTGTATGTTACTCAAACTTGTGGTTTTCTGGCAATATAGGAACTTGCGTTGCTGGTACATCAGGATCCTGGCCTTAATTGAGATTCATCATCCCTTGTACTGTAAGGCAGGATGCTTTGATGCTTCTCCTAGCCCTTACTCAGCAGGTGTTTTTAGTACCTTTACTTAGGTGTATATTCATAGGAACATAGGATGCTGATGAATAACTGAAAAGTAATTTCCAGTTCTCCTAAAAAAATACGCCTTACACGTGGAGGGGAGAGTGAGACAAGCTGCTCTTGGGGAAAGATTTGTTGCTAGATCCAAAGGTGATGCCTCTGTCCATCAGCAAGGACTTCTGGGCCAAATTGGGACCAACCTGGAGGCTGAAACTGGGTGGATACATGTCACAGCTCAGGTGTGTGGGCTGTGGATCTGAAACAGCTTCTGATATGGCATGGGATGCCCATCACCTGGTGGCACTGAAGCTCCCGGTGGCATCCAGACATGTGCAGACTGCCTGGGCAAGGGCTGTGTTCAGACCTTGTTCATCCTCGTTTTCCCCCAATCCTGCAGCCCTTGGAGAAGGGAATTAGTGCTCTGCTGGAGGGAGGACTCTGGTCTGTGATGACCTGCGAAGACCATTGTCTTCCCTCACAAAATGCTCATGCTTTTCAAAGCATGAGCCTGGTGTTGGTTTTGCTGTTGGCAGACTTGCACCCTTGAAGTCTCTGTAGATGCTGAGAAAGGGCTGGATTTCTCATAAAACCCTTTTCTGTGTGAACCACTACCTGCATGGGTGCAGTTGCACAGCAGTTACACGATGCTGCTTCATGCCTTATTCTACCAGTCAAGGGACAGACCTCCTGTCCACGTTGTCCCTCTGGTGCCCGTCGTGCATGCGCTGCACTGGGGAAGGAATATCTTGCTATATAAGCAGGAACAAAACCTGGTAGAGATGTTTGTCCACCTAGGACTGTACCCGAGGGTATGAAGCTGTACAGCTCGCAGACCAAAGCCGATTCATGGGATGGTTAGAAATTTGAGCTGTTATTCTGCCTTGAAAGAGCTGAGCGTGCAACAAAACGTCCCGTGCAGCGTTTGCCTGGTGGAGCGGGGCTGAGGAAGATGCTGGTGAGCGTGGCGGTCTGGCTGGCCCCGTTCCTGCCCGCTGGCTGTAACGGTGAGAGTATCAAATAGCATCCAAGCTTGTCACTAAGTGCAATGACTCTGCAGTAATTCATTGGCCTCCTGGTGCTCGCTTTGGCAATGGGGTAACTTGGCTTCACTGCCTCTATTTATACAGCACAAATGGATTTGTTGCCCAATAGCATAATTGTACCATTGAAGAAAATCACACTACTTATTTCCTGCCTGCATACCTGCTTCCTTGCTGTTTGCCTTTTTTTATTCCTCCAGCTCACTAATATTTTCATGCTGCCTCTCTGCTTTGAAGACTACAGATAGCGCTTGAGTCTTTTTAATCTCCTTTCTTCTTGGGTGCAAAGATCAAAGCTGCTGTGGCTTTTGCTTTCCCACCCTGGATATTGGCTGTGTATGGTAGCACCTCTGGCAAGGTTTTAATTTTTTTAATAGCAGTTAAAATTAAAACAAGCAATGAACGGAATTATGTATAGGTGGGATACCTGTCTGCTCTGATATAACTTATGAAACTTCAGTGTAGCACAAAATAGCTTTGGGAAGATCTGTCTCCTCCCAATTCTTTCCTGGGATGGTTGCATATTCCCCTTTACTGTAGGACTCCCACTTACTGATGCTACGCGTGGCGTTGGACTTGCTGCATTGGTCTGGGCACTTAAATAGCATAAAGATATTGCCTTGCACCCAGCCCAGAATAAACTCTGAGCAAATCCAAGCACTAATTTTGGCATCACACACCTCTCCCCCCGGGCACGGGAGAGCTGTGCCGGGTGGCGGGGCAGCAGAGTCGCAGGTACTTAGCAGAGCGACCTCAGAGGAATCTTTATCTTGGTGGAAACAGATGGAGTTTGACTCGGTGTCAATTATGAGCCTAGAATAACTCAATTTTTACTGCAGAGGAAGTGGAAAGGTACAACGCTGCCACAGCCTGGATGCTGACAAGCAGGAATTGAGCTCGGAAGAGAGCTGTGGCTGGCACGTACGCTGATGATTTCCACACTCGAGAAGCTTGGCCACCAGAAGGAAACTGCACTTGTCATGTTTTGTATAGGCCTCTAAGTGCTAAGCAGGGCATTATAAAGCATATTATTGAGCTGCGATGTGGTGACAGATCCCATAGCTGAAGGCTTCTCTTGGAGAAGGGATGTCACAGCTAGTGCACGAATGAGGATCTAAGGGATAAGAGCTTTAAAAGGACCCCTCTTCCCCTGTCACTTGCTCACTGTTCATGCACAATGCTTAGCCAGTTGTATATTTGGGAATGAGTATGGAAGTGGAACAGATTTCATGTGGCTTTCTTGCTTTTTTGGTTTTTCTGCAGAGTTTGGCTGTTCTGTTCACCATTGTGCATTTTGGACAGGAGGTGCTGGGGTGCTCGGCCAGTCACTGCTGGCTCTACTCAGCCACTGTGTACCACTTCCCCTGTAATTTCCCATCTCTCCCCTTCTTCTCTGTGCTTGATGCACAGGAGTTGATTTTGCGGAAGGGTCAAAGCTGGGCTTTGCAGAGCACCATTGTATCCAGGGCTTCCAGTAGTCACCTGGACTCCAGTGGTCTTCGGAGGCCTCAGCTTTGTGCCTGGATGAAGGTATACAATGCTTTGGGTCATGGTTAGATAGTGTCAATCCATCCACTTGATTGTATCATGGCCAAAAAAGCTGCCTGGTGCTATAGATCAAAGAGCAGTTCAAAGGGACCTTCTACATTAGTCTTTCATAGAATCTTCATGGTTGGAAAGGACCTTTGAGATCAAGTCTAACCATACACACACAAAAACAAACAAAAAAACCCCCAAAACCCTACAATTTCTGCCACTAGAGCATGCCCTGAAGTGACAAATCTAGATGTTTCTTAAATACCTCCAGGGATGGTGACTCAACCACCTCCCTGGGCAGGCTGTTCCAGTGCCTGACCACTCTTGCAGTAAAGTAATTCTTCCTAATATCTAATCTAAACCTCCCCTGCCGCAGCTTCAGACCATTTCTGGTCTGGTCCTGTCATTATTCACCTGGGAGAAGAGGCCAACACCCACCTCTCTCCAGCCTCCTTTCAGGGAGTTGTGGAGGGCAATGAGGTCTCCCCTCAGCCTCCTCTCCTCCAAGCTAAACATGCCCAGCTCCCTCAGCCTCTCCTCATATGACTTGGTCTCCGGACCCCTCACCAGCCTGGTAGCTCTCCTCTGGACACGCTCCAGCACCTCAATGTTCCTCTTGTACAGAGGGGCCCAGAACTGAACACAGCACTCGAGGTGAGACCTCACCAGTGCCGAGTACAGAGGCACGATCACTTCCCTGCTCCTGCTGGCCACGCTATTCCTGATACAAGCCAGAAGGCTGTTGGCCTTCTTGGCCACCTGGGCACACTGCTGGCTCCTCTTTGGGATGAGATGCAGGACACTGTGAGCATTGTGTGTCTCCCAGTAGGATGAGTTTCCTATAGCTTCTGGGATCTGTCAGCTGTTTGTTAAACTATTGAAGAGCTGCTGCATCTGTTCCACAAGCCTCTGTGGGAAGGCTGGTTAAGGTCCTAGCACTTTTCCACCAGCATGTGGGGTTGAGCTGCTCACCAACTTTGTGTTAGTGGCTTGCTGAGGTCTCCAGCTAAATTTGTATGGCTGGCTAAATTAACACCTATGCAATGACCTCTTGTCCCCTAAAATGGAAAACAAAACTGTGGTGCTACCTTAGGGAAGGAGGCATCATGCTGCAGCCATCCTCTTGGCTAGCAAAGATGCTCATGAAGGCACTGAGCTGAACACTTACCCTGCTCTGCAGCCTTTGGGGTGACTTTGACTCCAGAAAAACTGCAGCTTCAAAACTTGCCTCCCTCGAGCCTGTTGCCAAAGCCTTTATTTTATTTATCAACTGATTTTACTCATCTGGGGATGGGATTAAGTTCAGCCTTGGCTGGATCTGCTCCCTGAGCTGACTGTGTCTCCGCTTTGCACCCCTTTCCTTAGCGGTCCCCACTCTCCCTTGAACGGGGACCAAATATCTGAAGAGCCTGTTGAAGCTGTGGGCTGGAGAGTCTTGGGGAGGACATCTGTGCAAGCAGCCGTATCGCAATATAACTTTCTCTCAGTCCTGTGTGTGGATGCTGCTGCCTGTCCCTACCTGTACTTGTGGTGCTGGGTGCTGCTCAGCTCCCTGACATCTATGGACGGCTCATCGGCCAGGTCAAAAGTGGTGGAGGGGGGGTGAAATAAAGGCATGACTTGAACATTGCTACCACGTGTAGCTGTCTCTTAAATGTCCCTTAATATGTTGCAAGTAACTCATTAAAGCCAGGTCTCTTGCGCCAGCAAGTGTGGGCCTCTCCTAAGCAACAATTGAAGCTTAACCCCAGTAGGCCTTGCTAGTGTTTGCCTTTTGCTTTAGAGGAAGGAAATGTGATCCTCATGTTTAGATCAAAGGGCATCTGGGCTTCCATTGACAAAAGTAAATTTGTAATGTGCTTAATGAAGCCTAAAAGATGTTTCAGATAATGGACAGAAAATACCTGCCTTTTAAAAACTTTCACCTCCCAAAGTTATTGCAAGACTTCCTGTTATTCTTAATAAAGGCTTTTTTTTTTTATTCTTTGAGCTTTCAGAGGAGAAAATGCCCTTGGAAAGCAGATGTCAGAGTGGAATCAAATGCTTCTTCCCTTAACATTTGGGTTGAAAGCGTTCCCTAGAAACCAGTCTCTGTCTCTGTGGGAGATGCCAGTGGAAGGCTGCAGGTCAAAGGAGTGGAGAGAATTTCCGAAACTTCACTTTGCTTTTCAAACTTTGGTTATCAGCCTCTCTAACCTGAGACCCGGGGAGTGTGTGTGCGTGCGTGTGTATGGGAAGCTGGTGACACGATTCTTAAATTCTTCTAGAACTCACCCGTGTCACAAAACTCTTCCCTGACTTGGAGAGGTGGATTTGCAGAACAGCTTCCCAGGCAGGTCTGTCGCTCCTGTGTTTGAGTTGTGTGTGTGGTGCAGGAATAGGTTATAAATAAAACTGCCTGTTGGTAAGAGGGAGGTGGAGGAAGGAGGTCTCACGGCTATGAACCCCGTGACTTAAAGACCAACTTAATGTCAAGCCTAATGTGAGCTGAGAAGATCTTTTGTTTTTAAAGGCAAGTGGTTTTTGTAGTTGCCTTTATGTGCAGGCGATCAAACACAGGGCTGCCCGAGCTCCTTCCTCCTCTTGTCTCGAGGTTTGAGAGACACCAGAGGCAGCTGGATGGATATCCCTGGTTTAAGAGAAAATAAAAGTGAAATAAGCCAAGGGCACACAAAAACAGTCCTCTTGGTCCCATGCCCTGGCTGGATGCCATACCTTATTTGCTCTGGCAAGGTATGGAGTGAAATGGGGGATTACCTAGGACCTAAGAGAAGAAGGTGGTAATGTGGCTGATAGAAGGAACAGGAAGACCAAAAGTTAATATAGTTGTTTTCTACCAGCCTTTCGTGCTTTCAGTTTTGAGACGAAATCTTGGAGAACTAGAAAAAACAAGAGGAAGGATTTTTATCATCACTTAGAGGTAAGGTGGCTTAGGTCTAATAACAGGACATCTCTCCATTGGTAGTGATGTGTTGGGGCATGGCTGTGGGGCCTCAGCACTCCAGGTTTTGAGAGCCACTTGGACAAGCCTCGTGCGTGAATGGCTAATTAATCCCCTGTGCAGAGCTACTGTAGGATGACATCTCAAGGGTCGTCTTGATACTGTGCTTCAGATACATCCCTCTCCTCGATGCTGCCAAAACAGCCTGGATAAGACCGCTCAGCTGGTGCCCTCTCCTCTGCTTAGTGGAAAGCTCATTTCCAGACTGTCTATAGGAACTTGTGAGAAGGTATCATTAAGGAAGGACTGATGTCTGACCTCATATTGCTGCCGTAGCATTGAAGCACACAGATTATTTGTAGGAAAAAGCTTAAAGATAATGGGGCATGTGAATGATAAGCAGATGTGCAGTTTCGTTTGAGAAGAGGTGCAGAGATGTGATGTTTCTAGCACCAAAAAAAGCAGGTGGAGAAGAGGCTCCTGCAGCATTTGAGACCAATTAGAGTCCGAGCGTGCAAGCGCGTTGCCTCTGCCAACTGTCATGGGGAGGTGATTTCTTTAACAATCAGTTAAAGAGTGTCCCAACCTGTACTTTGAGGGACCAAGAATGGTCCGACGTAGTGAAGCTGCACCCCTGTATGCTGGGGTGGGACAGGACAGAGAGCTGAGATCCGACAGTGGGTCGTTACTGCTGTTAGCAGTGAAGGGCTGGGTAGCTTTGGTGTGGGATTAGCACTAAACGCTGTGCACAGAAGGGTGGTTTGAGGCTTTGGACATGTTTCTTCTCATATTTGAAGGAGAAGGTGTGGTAAGGTCTTTGAGACAGCATCAGTAAAAAGAAAAAAAAAAAAAAGAAACACCCAAACATTACAGTTATTGCGTGATTGCTATGTGCTAATAGGATTTAATTTCTGCAAAGCTTTTGATGAGAGGGGTAAAAAAAAAAAAGGTATCTCAAAGGACCACAGGTATTTTGGGAAAGGCTTAAGTGGAATAAAATTCAGCTGCGATCGTGTTAGAGCAGGGAGGCGTGGAGTTAACTGAGCTGGAGCAATGAGTTTTACCGATGCTGAATAGGATGTGCACGGCCCCATTTCTCCTGCCGGGGGGAATGTCCCTGGGGTCTTCCCTGTTGGAAAGAGGGGAATCTTCTCCATGGGAGAGGGAAAGGCAAGGGATGCTTCTGGTCTACAGGCTTTCCTATGAAAGCTCCTGAAAAGCTTGCAGGTGTCTTGCTACCTTGGCTTGGATTTGAATTTGTGACTCAGGGGTGAGATGCTGCATTATACTCCTATTTTCTTGCACCGTCAGAGCTTTTAGGAGTGATCGAAAAGCGCTGAGAGCATGGTCCCTTGGCCTGTTTTGCTGGGGGAGGTGGAAGAAGGAGCCAGGTTCAACCTTAGTGAATTTGAGGGGAAGTGGAGCGTGGAAGGTTTCCTTCCTGGGGAAAAGGGCTGGTAATGCAGCTCGGGAAAAATTCAAACAAAGCAGCTTCTCTTCCCTTCTGGCTCAGAGCGGGTGTGTGATGTCAAGGTAGCCCCGAGCCTTACAAAAGATGGTGGGATTTTCTCCTCCCCCCCCTTTAATTTTTTGGGGGGCGGGGTTGGAGGATTGGTTTATATGCTTTATTGTTAAATCTCTCAAACAATGCTGCTTCCCTTTCCTTGGAGCGATTGTTCCCCGTGCGGCTGACTCTTCCTTCCCCTTCCTCTCCATCGTGGGAAGCGCTCTCTTGATGATGTATGGGCTCAACTTTGGTCTCTGATTTACTTTCCTTTGTCCTGCTCAGGTCCCTTTTATTATTGTGTAATTTCTGCCAGGATCCTTGTCACAGGGTCCACAAAACCAGCTGTTGTAGTACTGTGGAGAGAATTAACTATCAGAGCAGCCAGAGACATGGGACTGCAAAGTCTTAACAGGCTTCATAGCACCATGAGATTTCTTCCCTCAAGTTGATGTAGTCTCCTCTTGGAAGGGCTACTTTCTTCCTTGAGGAAAAGCTGGTCTTTCGTGATCAGCCTAATCTCAAAGTTTTTCGAAGGCATCCATTCTGGGGGGGAAGATTATTATTTTGTTTTATTTTTTATTTTTAGACTTCATTTTTTAATTTTTGCATCTACGATGCCCAAGAATCCCTTGCTTTGTCCTGTCAGGCCTTGCATCTTCTCTTCCTGGACCAGTCTCAGAGGAGAAGAGGTGAAGCCAAACTAGATAGTGGGTCTGAACAGCTATCAGCACATGGTTAACTGGAGACAGACACCCACCTCTTCTTTTGGGGTAGGGGAAGAAGAAAATAGTGGAGATACTGGCTGGTTAGAGATGGACACTATCTTGCAAATAACTTGATGAAATGCTGAAGCCATGCGAATCTCTGCTTCTGAAGTATATCAATCCCGTGTGCCATCTGCTGTACCAAAAATTAGTAGACTTGCCTTGAATGCTACTGATAAGAAAGACACGGACCTGTTGGTGGGGCCAGAGGAGGCCCCAGAGATACTGGAAGGCCTGGAGCCCCTCTGCTGCGAGGACAGGCTGAGAGAGTTGGGGGGGTTCAGCCTGGAGAAGAGAAGGCTCCGCGGAGACCTTATAGTGGCCTTTCAGTACCTAAAGGGGGGTCTACAGGAAAGATGGGGACAGACTTTTTATCAGGGCCTGTTGCCATAGAACAAGGGGTAACTGAAAGAGGGCAGATTGAGATGAGATATCAGGGAGAAATTGTTCACTATAAGGGTGGTGAGACTCTGGCCCAGGTTGCCCAGAGAGGTGTTAGATGCCCCATCCCTGGAAACATTCCAGGCCAAGTTGGTCGGGGCTCTGAGCAACCTGATCTAGTTGGAGGTGTCCCTGCTTATGGCAGGGGTGTTGGACTACATGACCTTTAAAGGTCCCTCCCAACCCAAACCATTCCATGATAAGACTGGATTTGTTCTCCAAGAGCATTTCTGAGGAAAAGCTGTCATAAATCAGGCCTTGACAGAGCAGCATGAGAAAGAAGCTCAGCTGTTCACTTAGCCTTCACTGCGGGTGCATGGATTGACTTGGACCTGAGTAATTCATGGTGTGCCATCTGCAGAAATAATAAGCCCTTGGATATTACAGGCTTAAGGATATAAGTAACCACCTGATTATGCAGTTATTTCGCTATGACCTACTTCTTTTTCAAAATATCCCCTAGACTCCATGGCACAGAAGATAAGAACTTCCAGGACATTTCAGCATTTATCAGAAGAGCTTCCTGCAGGGAGCTGTTGGTGATTTATGCCAGGGAGGAAGAGGAAAGGCGGGTGGTGTGAATGTTTCATGGATAGGCTTTGGATTGCTTAGCTCATGGAGTGAGCTAGGAAAGGCAGCAGCAAACTGGTGGGCTTTTGCCCTCTCCTGTTAGGTGGAAATCATGTGGTCTAATTAAGCAACAGAAGTTCTTGATAATATGTTTTCAAGGGATTATATCATGCTTTAGCAGAATGGGGCACGCAGCCAGAACACTTTCATCCTGTTGATAAGGCCAACGCCTACTGTAAACACGGTTATTAACAGTCTGAGCCTGTGCGAGATGCTCTAATGGAAAGCTGTAACTTGAGAATAAGAAAGAAGCTTGGAGAAGCCCAGGGTGGGTGTTTAAAACCTTGTTCCCTTGGGCAGTGGTAAACTACCTTCTTGCATAGGGTACATAATTAACTTCATGGAGAGAAGTGAACCAAAGTCCTTCCAGCTGCAATTTACACGTGATGGAATGATATAGTTGAGTTTCAAAGACTGTCCTGGTGTCCAGGGTCTGTCCTGGGGCATTGGGTTGCTGTTGACCTGTCCTTTTTGTATGTAGATTTTGGAGCAGGAGCCCTTGGCCTTGAGCAGTTCATAGCTCGCTCTGTGCTCTCATTCATCCGTTTGCAAAGCAGCAATAAAACGCTGCAGCTACAGGACCTGTTCTAGAAACTTGGTGCATAAACAGTTCTTCTAGCAAATGAGAGCTTTGGGGTTGGAATTTAGGAGGAAGAAGAAACTGAAAAGTGAAAGCACATCTGCACTTCCCTGCTAAAAATTACTAGTGTAGAGCAGGAGAGGGTGTTGTCTCCCTGGAGTAAAGAGCTGATGAGCCTCTGAAAACTTTCCACTTGGCAGAGCTGAAATTATGTGATGGGGTGGGTGACTATTCCAGCCCCCAGAGCAGGGAAGGTGCATGTAGGTTATTTAGTCCAGCTCTGCTGCAGAAACTCATCTTCATGGGACTGGTTACTGCCACAGTTATGGTTTTGGATAGGAGCTTCTCTTGGAAAGCTCAGATTTATGTGTCGACTTGAACTGGGGGCTTTCTGTGGTGGAGGCTTGCATAACTGGATGCTCTGCTGGAGTGAGGTTCTCTAAGGAAAACACCTCGTGCAGTAACGTGGAGGATGAGGCCAATTTTTCTGGAAATTATGGTAATATCTGGCTTGGATCCTGTAGTAGATTTAAATTCTAAGACACATGGTGAGAACTGTGATAGAGCTGTAACAAATAATCAGCCAAATCTGAGGATTTAACACCACCTTCTGCTTCCAGTACAGTCCAGAGGGTAAGTCTGGGATCCAGTTGTCACTGGAAGGCTTCAACTTTGCCTAGGAATGTGAAAGTCAAGTTTTCTGGCTTCAGTGGCATTACTAATGGTTTAGTTGAATCATTTCTAGACACCTTTGATCTCCTGGTTGTCCTTACAAAGCCAATGCAGCTAATGAAAAATGGGGAGGAGGGGAGTGGCTTTCCATTGTTAATGCAAGAATACTCCAAAAACCAAATATGGCGAGGTGGTGTTCTAGTGCATACAGTAACTCTGTATTTGTGGAGTCATCAGTTCTAATATTAATAAAGGAATTTTTGAGGATTAATTTTAAATTATTGTTTTTAACCTACTTCCTCCACACGTAACAAGGGGGCATCAGAAAAGCTGAGGCATTGGGCAGTCCAGGTAGGTAAGGTGGAACCTGACCTAGACATGACTAGTTTAATTCCTTTAGAGAAGCAAATTGAAAGGTTACAGGGGTGTGAATACGTTGCCTGGCCTTACTGTGACTTTCTGGATGAGTGGAGCAGAAGACACCGGAGTTCTCCAGGCTGTGGAGATGAGTGAGGCTCTTGAATGAACTGCAGTGGTTTCCTACCTCCGATCGTGTTTTTCTCATGTCCCAGGTTGTGGCCAAGCTCAGTACCAAGCAGCCTGGATTTTGGAAATGGTGAGGGGATTTTGCTTGCAGGAGAGGTTGATGGATGGACGCGACATGGGCCAGGCTGAGGGGAGAGGCAATAGCACCTTTAAGGCCTCCTGGGTCCACGGGAATGGAAATTACCTCCCAGCAGATGTTTTGCCTACAAAAATACTGGGCTAAATCTGTATTGTATAAGTACTGTGGAGCAAATCTAACACTTGCTCTGGCCAAGGTGGTTTTTTTCCTCTTGTGCTTTTGTATGCTAGCCTAACTGGCCTTGGGTACCACGAGGTGCCAGCTGACTACCTTCCTACATGTGCAGGAATGGAGACTCTTTGCTGTCTAAAAGAATTGAAACCAATGCAAATTCTTACTCTGGCTTCTCCCGTGAGCTGTTAGTTAGGCATCTGTTGTTGTTCCTATTTACTGTATTGAAAAAGTGGGGGGGGGGGGGGGGGGGGAATAAAAATCCTTTTTGTGCCCTTCTCAAAGCACACTGAGATTAGGAATTGCAAGTAATCCTCTGAAACGATTATTGACTGAGAATTGCTCGGAAACGATGATGTTTGCTGACTTGACAGATAAGACCCTGAAAGAGTGCAGTCTGGGCTGTCCCTGAGCATCTGTCCTTGCCATGTCGCAGTCACCGTGAGGCTTTACCTGCGTCTTCAGCGGTCGAAAGCCAGATGTATTTTTAGACAATGTTTAAATAGACACTATCCAAACTGTTTAATGCTGTCTCATGGGGACGAGCGTGGATGTTGCACGGAGGACTTTTGTACTGAGAGCTCATTTGGGCGTTGTGGGAAGCACAGAGGGCGATGCTGATGCAGCGGGAACTGGGACTGTCGTGGCTGCAGCACCTAAAATGCTACTCCTGATGCTGCTGAGCAAAACTGTTAGGTTGCTCTCTCTGATTCTTTATCACTACTTTTAATTTAAAAAAAAAAAAATAATCTCAAAGTGAGGAGCTATTAGGAGATATGCAGGAAATGGTGAGTCTCTCTTTAGCAGGGGTCCAAACACCGAAATGTTGACCTGGTGCTTGCCAGGCTGGAGGATCTGGGGCCCAAGAGACTTCATGGTTGACTTATTCTGGGAGGAGGGCTGAGATTTCCCTCTTCCCTCCTCTTGGGAGGTGATAACGTGTTCTCCAGGGCACCCCTCCCTGGAGGAGGATGGCAGAAGTTTAGGGAGCGCTCCTGTAGAGACCAACTTGGGCGCTCTAAGTACTGTGCATGCAGCTCTGCTAGAAATGACTAGAAATGTCAAATAAGTCTCCAAGACAAGCTCCTGTGTAATCTGCAGCAGCCTGTAGACTGCTGGAGCCTGTTTTGAATCAGAAATTCTCCACGGATACAGCTGTAGTAGTGTTGTTTTTCTGAAGTGCTGATCCGCTTCCTTCCTTTCCAATTCCTCAAAAGAAAACAAGTCAGTTGATTTAGGTGCCAGAATACACTGCTGACTCCGCACAAGTTGTTTGCTCTTCTCTTGCATCCTTTTTATCCTTTTTTTTTTCTTTTCTTTCCTTAGCTGATTTGCCCCGGAGTTTGGGCCCCACGGAAGGTACTTCTGAAAAGTCTTCAGTGCAAAGCTGATCCTGAGGCATAGGAAAGAGCAGAGGAACAGAGTTGGTGCTTAAAGATATGTTGTCATCAGATATACATTTTCAGTCTCCATGCTTGTTGCTTGGAGACCTCTTGCATTAACTGTGTAAAACTTATCCCTGTTTAAATACAACTGGTTGGGTTTGGCTTTTTTAATAGGTCTTGGTGGATTTTGCTCTTAAAAGCATATCCCTCAAGAAAATCTATAAAGTTGGTCTCGCCAGTGTCCTATGGTAGAATCATTTAGGTTGGAGAAGGCCTTTAAGATGATTGAGATCTATGCCAAGGAGTTTTGCAGGTGAGCTGTCTGTTGACCATCACTTCGAGTGTTGGACCTCCTGCTCTTGGTGGAACCATGTTGTGAAGAGCGCAGGAGGCTCTTTGCTTCCTGGGGTGAGTTTTGGGCTCCTGTATGCACCTATGTCTCCATGGTTTTGTCCCCAGACAGACCATGTGCAAAGGCATCAGCCTCAGCTCGGTGCTACAGAAAGCTGTGGAGGGCCTTTGTGTCATGTCCCTTGGGATAGGGACTGTGAATGACATGGATGGGGCAGGTCCATGCTGCTGCTGTGAGAGTGGCTGCAGCCACAGTTCAGCCTGACCTTGGTTCTTTCAATCACCCTGCTTAATCCCTGTACTTATTCAAAATTGGTGTCAACAGAGAATGTCTGAGCAGAGATTAGCGGCGGATGAATGAGGCTGCCCGCGAAAGCGTGGAGAGAAAAACCAAAGTTTTCTAGAGGTAAAAATTACCCCCAAATTCTTGTTTTTATTTGTTTTTTTGTTTTGTTTGCTTTGTGTTCTGAGCTAGTTACTGAAGAGCTGCCTTAAGGGCTGTAGAGCAAAAGGATTCCTACTGCAAGAACTCCTTCATCCCTAAGTAAAACCATCCCAGTTCTCTGCTGGCCTCCTGCAGCACGCTGGCGTGAGCTGGGTGCCTTCGAGGTGACAGCTGTGGGGTGGCCCGGCTGCCTGTGTTGCTCTGGTTGATCTGCACTAATGCACTGTTTGTGGAGTCGAGCCTGTTCTGCTAATAATAGGCAGCTTTGTGGGAGATAAGCACCAGGCTGACCTTATCTGTGTCCATCACGTTTGGCCCGAGGGGAGCTTATTAGCTTGTGTTTCGTACTCTGGTGTGTGCGTATAAAATAAGGAGGGAAAATACAGGTTTTTAAACTATCAGAGGAGCCTTTGGAAGGGAAGGGCTGCCTAAAGAAACCCATGGGTGTGCGTGGTGCGTCTGGAAGCAACTCTGAAATGTTGTGGTGGTGGGTTGTGCTGTCCCAGTTCCCCCTGAGACTTTCCTAGCCCTTTGGGATGGGGGACAGTCAGTGACGTTGCATGTGCCTGGCCTTCCTCCAGCCCGATTCCCTGCATCTCCTGGGACCTCAAGGAAGAAACAAATCTGTGCTTCTGGGGCTGTGTTAGACAAAATGGAGGATAACCAAACCCCTTGTCTTTTTAGGCTGCTCTGCAGCAGGGGCTGCAGCGTAGGGTGCAGGAGCCCCGTTCATTTGAAGCAGGAATGATCCTGCGTGGTTTTCTACATTGATCCCTGTGAGATGAGTAGGAGTCCCTGTGGATGCACAGTTGGGTGGATGGAGGGGCAGAAACTCAGGATTCAGCCTCTGTGCATGTGTGTGACCACACGCTAAAACCTTGGGAATGCCATGCATCGGTCGTTCTTTAGCCCCTTCATGGCGAAGAGCCGATGCTCAGCATCCCAAGTGAGTGCCCAAAACTAGACACTGGTGTTGAATTCTCATTAACAGCTCTCTACAGATCTCTCACCTCCTCTTCTAAGTGCTTGCAGTTTAAAAAGCAGTCTAGAAATCCTGACTCTGCTTCACGTGTTCTTTCAGCGCCTCTGCCTTCTGGATATGAATTTAGCATGAAACGATGCTTTTTCAGATGCTTCAAAAGCTGCCTACAGAAATACGGGGAGGAAAGCTAACAGGAGGGCAAACTTTCTGAGGGATGAGAGAGTGTTTGTTTCTGCCTTTCCTTTGGTGGAAAAGGCTCAGAGTGTGTTTATAAAGCTGTGCCTTGGTTTTATTAACTAGCAGAGTCAGATGTCTCCCAGGCTGGTGGTATCTAACTCTTCTCCTGTCCTAGGCATTTGGATAAAAAAAAAAATAATGTTTGGAAAGATTACAGCAAAGAAAGACACTAATGAATGTTCATCAGGAATAACTGTTTTATTCCTTGGTGTACTTGCATTTCTGTTATCTTGTTATGCCTCTGTTTATTCCTGGAGCAGCAGAAGGTCATGGTGACATGCATTAACATGCCAGCCGTTGTCTGTCTTGGTCACACAGTGGCAGTCCTTGCAGGCTGTTGCCTGAGGAGTCCATCATTGCCAAATACCACTGTGACAGCGGCGGTGCCTTTCTGGCAGAGTAAATTTTGCAAGGATCTTGTGTGGTGCCTCTTGTGAGAGTCAGCCACCAGGTTCTTATTAAGAAGAAATACTTTGCTGTGAGGGTGGTGAGCCCCTGGCCCAGGTTGCCCAGAGAAAAGCTGTGGCTGCCCCATCCCTGGAGGTGTTCAAGGCCACGTTGGATGGGGCTTCAAGCAACCTGGTCTGGTGGGAGGTGTCCCTGCCCAGGGCAGGGGGTTGGAACTGGATGGTCTTTAAGGTCCCTTCCAACCCAAACCATTCTATGATGCTGTGGACTGGTGTTGGTCCGGGGGTGCCTTGGAAAGCATTGATCTGCACTCCTCAAGGTGTTTCTTGAATGCTTGGGCTGACATGAGACTTGAATCCTCGTCTGTTATTTGTGGCAGAAGCTCTGTGAGCTCTTAGAGTTGAGGAGGTTTTTTTTTTTTTCACCCTGTGAATGGAAAAGGTGGGGGTAGCAATACAGAATGCAAAGTACAGGAGGTGTCACACTTGATGTCATCTGCTGCCCCAGATGGGGAGGATGGTGGGAAGGGGCTGTGATGGCTTGACAAGAGGTGGCATGTGTGCAACCACCACATTGTATGGCCGACTGGCTCCTCAAAGCAGTGGCTGAGCTGTAAATGCCTGACTTCAAGTTATGGGTCAGGCGAGGGCACTGTTTACATCCTGTAATTAACATCTGTGCAGTTAATCACCGGGGCTGGCAGACCCGGAGACGCTGGATCGGAGTCCTGCTCTCCGTTGTGGTTGGATCCCTGTCCCAGAGACGACGGGAGGCTAATAACAAAGATGTGTCAACTTGGACTGTCTGTGCTAATTTATCCTCCTCCCCCTTCCAGCGTATGTTTGCAGCATATAAATCAACATCTCTATAAATCAGGGCTTTGACTTTAATTTCTTCCTCCTTTTTGGCCTCTCAGAAAACAGGGTTTATACAACTGTGCAGTTTTTCTTTTTTAGCACATGAACCTGTGGGGCAGATTAAAGAAAACTTAGCCGAGGCAGAATGTTGAACACAGCATTTCTGTGCAAGCTGGTGCTTGGTGGGACATCGGAGCTGCTCGGAGGAAGCCAAGCTGAGACCTTGATAGGTTGCACAACCATTTCTTTGCTTCTTGGAGACTTGTCTATCTCACTATTATGTGTAAGTGAAAAGCTAGTATCATAGAATCATAGAAGGGTTAGGGTTGGAAGGGACCTTAAAGACCACCCAGTTCCACCCCCCTGCCCTGGGCAGGGACACCTCCCACCAGGCCAGGTTGCTCCAAGCCCCGTCCAGCCTGGCCTTGAACCCCTCCAGGGCTGGGGCAGCCACAGCTTCTCTGGGCAACCTATTGCAGTGTCTCACCACCCTCACAGGAAAGAATTTCTTCCTAATATCTCATCTCAATCTCCCCTCTTTCAGTCTAAAACTGTCTCCCCTCATCCTATGGTGTCCCTCCCCAGCTTTCCTGCAGGCCCCCTTTAGGTACTGGGGGCAGTATGTTGGCAGATAACTGTGCTCTGAAATATGCTAATAGCAGGCTGGAGTGATTAACCTTGCAAGGCAGGAAATGTTTGTGATGTATTGATTTCCACCACCACCACTCTCTAACGCTGCAGAAAAAGGTGATTGTCCCTCCCTGGTTTAATGCAAACTGCAGAGGAGGCATTTATTGTTTAGAATGGAGAAAGCAGTAGGAAATTTGGAAGTGAGGATGATGACTTGCAATCTCCTCTTCCATTGTGTCCACTGCAGAACGTGGATGTGAGATGTTCGTGGGCTCCCTAATTCCCCTGTGAATCCCAGCCACTGTTAAGTGCAACCGGCTACTCTCTCAGCAGCTGGTCTGTCTTTTCTGATGTGAAAATGACTTTGCTTCTAGGAAGGTTTAAACCCTACTTTGTGTGACCTGCCTTTCTCCTTTTGATTGATCGGTATTAGCTCGCCTCGGAGGTGAAGAGAAATCCATATGCTCTCTTTCATCTCCCTCTAAGCCGTGTATAAAGACTTTAATTCTGAATCTAAAAAAGGCTAGAGGTGGTGAGGAATAAAATACAGCTTTCCTAGCAGATAGTGAAGTGACCCTCTTGTTAAAACCTGAGGCGGTTAAGACTCCTAAAACAGCTAGGTCTGTAAGAGTAGAGATACAGTTAATTAACATTTATCTAAATATGTTAAGGAGCTACTTTACATCCTTATCTCCCTGAAAACGTTAGGGAAGGGTTGGTCTCCCAAAGTGGTGAGGAAGCAGCAGGTTCTGGTCCAGAATCTGTGTGGTAGGATGGTGTTGAAGCCACTTGTGAGAGTCATGCTTGAAGAGCGAGCTCCAGGGAAAAGGGGGGGATGTGACTGTCCCCACTGAAGATGGTACAGAGCATCCCTGGAACTGGTGGCTGGTAGCTTGGGGTATGTGTTTTTTTGGGATGATGCCCCAAAAGTAGGGCCTGCGCATTAGTGCATGAGCCCATAGATATTCAATGCATTAATAAAAGCTTCTCTCGAAAAGGCCAGGAGAGGATCCCGACTCAGTCATGGGGGAAGAGGAAGGTTGGCTGAGAAGCTACTTATTTCCCAGCTAACTAGTTACATTACCAGCATGAGATTGCTGGAAGAGAGGCCAGGGGTGATATGGAAGAAGGGAGAAGTGCCCAGCCCTTTGGGGCAGATTGTGATGGGCTCGTAGCTCTGATTGGCACCTACCTTTCCCTTTTTGAATCTGGTGTATGGCTGTTGGGATTTTCTGAAATTCCCAGTCTGGAGTCCACAGCAACCCGCGAACTTCTGCCTTCAGTAAAAGCTTTGCCTTCAGCGATGGAGAAAAGCTTGAGGACACAAGTAGAGCAGAGTGACCCAAGCTACCAGCAGTGCTCTGTTCAGCAGGCAGCACAGCTTTTTATGTTGGATTTCCCGCACAATTGCGGTGCCTTTCCTAGAGGAACAGTTGCCATGTTCATCAGCATGAACTCGGGTTTGTCTGCCTCCCTGGTTGTTTTGAGCGGACTGTTCCTACTGCTGTTACAAGAAAAAAAACCCTTTAAGTTATTGAGGTGCACTTCTACCACTCTGCAGCGAATAAAACTAAACTGGTTGTCCCTCTCTGCTGGGCCCTCTGCAAACCCATGGGGAAGGACTCCTTGCAAAGAGCACAGAGCCTATGCGTCTACCTGATGTAGACTGAGTGGGTGCGTAGGTGGGTCCAGGAGCTGTTGTGAAGCTGTGCTGAGGGCTGCTAAGGGTAGAAGATGGCGCAGGCAGAAATCCTGCCTGGTTTTGATGCTGCCGAGCACGTGTTTCACAAACACAGTGCAGTGTCAGAGGCAAGAACTGTGTTCTTTGAGCAGTTCCAGTTGGTATGAAGTCATGAATGTCTCTACTTTTTCTCTCGGTGGATCTACCACCATCTCCTTGGCAGTGGTGCATATTTATTTCTTTCAAATGTCTGCTTTGTGACTGGCCGCACCAAGACTCAAGCCATCTACTTCATTTGTCAGGCTATAGCACTCTCTGATCCCCCATGTGGTGTTTGCTGTGTCCAAAACACTTTACTGCTTTATGTACCACTCTTTTCCCCTTCCAGTCTTCTTTATACACAAGTTGGGTATCTTAAATTCCTCCAAACCAAAGAATATCGATGTAGAGTTAAATGTCTTTATTGTCTAACCCCTGGTGGGGACAGATCTCCATGGGAGCACCATGCTGCACATCTCAGAGGTGTCCATGTGGTGCTTGATTCCTTGCAGGGGGAACTACCTGGACCCCGATTAGAGCATCTCATCAGCTGCAATGCATTGACTTGCTCAGAGCTGGCTTGAGATTGTGGTGCACCAGCAGAGGTGTGTGTGAAAGCAGGGGTAGCAGTGTCCTGACAGCAACCTTGAAGGACCTCCTAAACCCTTGTATCCTTGTGAAGAGCAGCCAGCAGCTGCCAACAAATCTGATGGGAGTTGGCTGGTTAAGTTATATGTCCAAACGGGCTTGGCAGGGGGCCGGCAGGGTGCTGCTGAGGACAAATATTTTTGAGTGGTAAAGTATTCCCAAGCTCCCTGTCCCTATGCTATTCCTGTAGCAGTGGTTCAGATGAGGGCAGACCTTGTGAGCTCTTCTAAACATCTGCTCATGATCTAAAACCAAAACAACAGAGGCATAATGTGCTTGGTGACTCTCCATCCTGGAGCTGAGAGCTCTCTTCCTCTTGGTTTGAGTAGGAATGCTGTTGATGGACAAGGTAGGCGGCTCACCTGGGATGGGGGAGGAAGACAACACAAGTTTGAAAGTCTTGCACATCCCAGGTACCTGTCTAAACCCTTGGGCTATTTACAGGCTGGTTTTGGTGGGAAGGATGATGCTTTATTTACCATCTCAGCTCATTCTTGTGTAGGGTGGGAGAGGGAGCTTTTTGTAAGCTGCATCCCATGAAGCTTAATTCCATGATTGTTTAACTGCAGTGCTGGCATGTTTCCCTGCCTGCTCTGACTGCAGCCCTACAGGAAAGGCATGGGGGAGTGAATGATCCAGGTGGTGGTTGAATGCTGCAGGAGAGGCTGGGGAGAAAGGAGTGCTCATCTGGCAGGTTGTGCTTTAGGTGTCTGCATAGGTGGAGATGAAGAGGGTACCAAATCCTCTGTCTGCTGGAAGGTTACTTAGATGCTCAGGAGGCTGGAAGAACCTCAAATACCGGGTATCTAATTCTTGTTTATTTAAACATCAAAATTATACCAGCGATGCCTCCAGAGCCCAGGGTAGCGGCATCTGTTAATGAGGAGTGAGAGCTCTAAGGACTTGTGGTGGTTCACCTGCTGTCCTTTAGGAGGAAACCAATCTTTCCTTAATCAACATTGATAGAGAGGCTCTTTAAATTGGAGTTACCGGATTCCTAGTAAATTGGATTTTTTTTCCCCCCTCTGTTTTCTTACAACACAATCCCTGAACAGTCTTTAGGTCTGGACTACATCTTTCTGCCCAACATCCCTGTGATGCTGATAATCCTTCTCTGCTTTACATCCCTTCACCCCCGAATATTTATGTGCATATAAACAGAGGAGCAACAAATTTGACTTGCTACCACAGGGATCCGCGACCATTTCAAATGTAAACTCGGCTTAGCTCTCAGTTCTCTCTTACTCTGCATGACTGTCTTTCCACATAATAAATTACCAGCATTTATTGGTCTTTTGACATATAGGTTTCCCAAGGGAAAGGAAGGAGACTGGCTGAACAAAGCCTTCTCTATAATCAGAGTTTGCAGTAGGCTTTGGACAGAAATTGCAATTGCTGGCCAGTACAGCAAGGATTTTATGGCTCTATCTATAACTGCATTTATGCCAACCAGCGGATTTGGGAGGTATATCTATAATACACCTTAGACTGTATTGTTAAGAGATTAATGTCTATAATAAATGGTAGTATTTGCATGTCAAGAACTGATGAGAAACCAGTGCGTTTCTGGGAATGCATCACGGGACAGAGTTCTAGAAGCTTGTTTCTCCTGCTGGGATGTGAGACTGTCCATGCCGCTCATGTTCCCACCGCTTGAAATTTGACAGGCAACTTCTGCCTGCTGTGGGCACCGTGTGCCTTTATGCTAGTGCTGGAAAAGGGCTGAGATTTGGAGCCATTTGAAAACTGCTAGGTTTGGTGCTTCTCTCCTTCTCCCAATTTTTTTTTTTGTCTGGCTGAAATAAGCCAGGAACATCCAATAACCTCCACCCAAGCACTGCTCCAACAGCTCCAGTTGGGACCTCATTGGCAAAAGCCAGCTGCATTGTGTGCCTTGTGACTGTGTAAAATGAGCTGGATCTTTGGTTGATGTAAGATGAGTAGCTCTTGTTTCTTGCTTGCATTTGTTCTATATCACCTTGTGCTGATGCAGCTCGGTGCTTTAATGAAAATCTTTTGCAAGAAGACATCTCCAGGACTCATCTAACTTAAGCTAATGGTTAACCCAATTGTAGAATGGTTTAGGTTGGAAGGGATTTGAAGACCATCTAGTCCAACCCCCTGCCCTGGGCAGGGACACCTCCCACCAGACCAGGTTGCTCCAAGCCCCGTCCAACCTGGCCTTGAACCCCTCCAGGGATGGGGCAGCCACAGCTTTTCTCTGGGCAACCTGGGCCAGGGGCTCACCACCCTCACAGCCAAGAATTTCTTCCTAATCTGTAGTCTAGATCTCCCCTCTTTCAGATTAAACCCTTCCCCCTCGTCCCATGGCTCCCCTCCCTCATCCAGAGTCCCTCCCCAGCTTTCCTGGAGCCCCTTGAGGGGCTGGAAGGGGCTCCAAGGTCTCCCCGGAGCCTTCTCTTCTCCAGGCTGAACCCCCCCAACTCTCTCAGCCCGTCCTCCCAGCAGAGGGGCTCCAGCCCTCCCAGCATCTCCGGGGCCTCCTCTGGCCCCGCTCCAACAGCTCCGTGTCTCTCCTGTGCTGAGGCCCCAGAGCTGGAGGCAGCACTGCAGGGGGGTCTCCCCCGAGCGGAGCAGAGGGGCAGAATCCCCCCCCTCGCCCTGCTGCCCACGCTGCTGGGGATGCAGCCCAGGCTGTGGGGGGGTTTCTGGGCTGCCAGCGCACATTGACGGCTCATGTTGTCTCGTGTCTTTGTGAGATCAGATGAATTTTTTTTCCCTGAAAGACTTTCTCCTATAGAAGATTGTCTGGGATTGCATGGGAAGAAGACTTCTCACGAATCCTGTTAAAGATTACTCTCAATTTTTGCAAGTGCACAGGAAATGTGAACTTTCTGAGACAGAAAGTACTGTAGCGTGAGCCTTGCATGAATGCCACTGGTTCCACTTTAGCTCTGGTTGCGGTAACTGGTCTGACTGGACTCCGTCCTGCTGGGGCAAGAAGTGGATGAAGGCCAGTGACTTTCCAGCAGACTGACCTTGCAGAAGGTCAGTGTTTCTCGGGTAGGTAGTCCAGCACGAAGATCTGGTTTGAGAGCTTCAACTTGCATAATAAGAGTGAGACTTCCTCCAGTGGAGGAGTTGCTGAGTAAAACTCTTCCTGTTCTGGCTGGCTGTTCCTCTCCTCTGGTATTTTCCTTGCACCTTTGTCTTGTTGCACCTGGAGAGTGGATGGCTTTCTCATGGATCTTGGTCAGAGAAGACACTGCTGTCTGTGGCTGTCCAGTTGTAGTCAAGCCAGTGTGTCCCTCACCTCAATGGCTTTGTCCCTGCCTTCCTTCCCATCTTGGAGGCTGGTTTTGAGTGAGGCTTTATGAAGGCATCTCACCTTCCGTCTGCCCTGGAAGACACTGCTGTTCCCCATGCTACGTGTAGCAGAACTAAGGCAGGTGCTGGCAGGGAGTCTGGTGGGGAATACTTCTGGCATGAGAGCTGAATCCAGGATCTTCGGAGAACCCTGCCCGTCCTGACTTCATCTGCTGCTAGACTGGGTGGTTGTGGTCTTTTAGCCTGGGCAGGAGGAGGATTGTCCCTGCCTTGCAAACAGCCTGCACAGAGCAGCTTGCGTGTGGAAGAGGCATTGCTGCAGAAATTTTGGCAGGGCTCCTGCTCATCTCTTGTGCTTGTGGAGCAGCAATAGCAGCTGCCTCGTGCCCTCTCCCAGCCAGGAGGGAGAAGTAGGTCAGAATTTGCATTCTGTGCTCGGCTTCTCTGCATAACTTGCACACTTTTCTATTTTTTTATGTCCTCTTTTTAAACGAGCTGTTCCTGCATGTGCGTGTTCCTTGGGCTCCCCTGAATCAGAGGGTGAAGACTTAAATTCAGATGTATAATTGGGCTTTAATGTCTGTCTTCCCTCCAAGAGCACTTCTGGGAGACTCCTCAGGCTCCAAAGGGCTGATCCCAGCATGTAAAAATCTGAAATAAATGCTTGGGGCAGTGTCTTCAATTTTTGGCTGTTGTATTGTCTGGCTCAGGATTTAAATTTTCTCCTGTAGCTCTCTTTTTGCATGACAAGAGCGAGTAATTGGGATGAAATCATCCGTGCTGCAAATGTGATGGTGAGATTTCTTTTCGGCGCTGTTCTGTGTGTGGGTTTTTTTTTCGGGTTTTTTTTTTTTGTGGATGGTTTGCAATGTCCTGATGGGGCGGGGTGGGGGGGGAAATGAAAAAGAGATGGAGCGCGGCAGGCTCGTGGCAGCCAGAGAAGCATCCGAGCGTTGCTGAAGCGCTGCAGGGCAGTCGAAGGATCGTTTTGTGGCGGTTTTGTGCACGGTGAGGAAGAAGAGCTTCGTTGCAATCAGTGCCCTGAAATAACAGAGGTGCCAGATGAGGTCTGGTGTGATGGGGCATCCCGTGCAGAGGCTGGGACAGGAGAGCGGGGCTGGCTGCTGGGCTGCGTGGTGGGGAGCATCCTTGCCTGAATCTGTAGGTTTTAAGGTGTGAAATGGCACCATCCATCGGCATGTCTCTTTCCACCCCCCCTCCCCCACCCCCCCAAAATTTTCAGACGTATAGGTGGGTCTGTGTTACTCCTCATAGCAGGATGGCAATTTGTCCTGTGGTTTGGGGAATGGTGGGGTCTCTTTTTAGGATTTCTGGGTCTCATTGCCGTTTCTCGTCCCCAGTTGAGAAAACAAGCTTGTTTCCTGTGCGATTCAGCATCTCCAGCAGATTTATTTTTTTTTGTCAGTAATCTGGCAAAAAGAGGCATTTAACATCCTGAAGTTGGGTGATTATTTTTCTTTACAGTGGAGGGTTTCAACTTATGAAGGAAAGAAAAACCTGATTCTGGTCTGCCTTCATCTGTGTAGGTGACTTTTGCTGTGGGCTTTTGTGTTTCTATTCTCTAGAAGCCTATTTGCTTTTTTTTGTTGGTCTGAAATATAAAGCAAACTGTGTAGTCTGAAGACAGGTATATGGGTAAAAGTGATAGAAACTATATTAATGTGACATGATTATTGGCCTAATGGGTTTTTCTCTATATTTTTTTTTAAGTAGGGATAATATTTCACTCAGACTTTTGCTCTGTGTTTTTTGTAGCGTGTACACACACCTAGCCAAAAATAATTTCTTTTTCCTTTTTCCAAGGAAGCTTTGGGGTGGCTTACCTGGTGTATCTGCTCTACGCAGGTGAAACTGTAACCTGAATCTGTCTAAGGCTTGTGCAAATAGCAGGGCATGTCATGTCTGTTCCCATTTGTGCCTTCTTCGTGAAGGTTTAGCTGCCAAAAAGTGTCGGCAGCTTTGAGACACCTCTGCACAGGAATGACCTTTTGAGAGCTGAACTCTTTCCCCATCCTGCCCCGCTGTTTGAGCTCTCTCCTTCGGGGCTTTCACATGTTCAAACATTGATAGTAGGAAGGCTGCTTAAAAGAAAATATAAGATAGTCTGAGCCTTTTTAAAGGGTTGGAAGAACTTAATTTGAGGGTTGGTTTGGGAATTGCAGTGAAAGCACCTTTGATTTCTTTTTGTTCCCTCTCGTACCTGCCATTCGCATTAATCCATACGGGTGTCCTATTGTTCCCTTCGGGTATTAGGTTTTTAATTGTGCTGTTGTGTTTAAAAGCAGTGCTGAGAACCGCTTTTGAGTTGCGTGGCACGTGGGTGTATAAAAGATCATCTGGGGAGGTGTTGCAATAAGGGGCTATTGTCTTTCTGTTTGGAATACCCTTGGAGACGAAACGCATCCTGCACGTGTGTGTGCATGAACGTTGCTAATCCTCCCCACCCAGAGCACTCAACTGTCACGATTTATACAGACTTCTAAGGTTTTGTGGCAGTAATACACCTCCTCCATCATGTATTCCTGTTTCTGGAGCGAGTCCAGAGAAGGGCACCGGAGCTGGTGAGGGGTCTGGAGCACAAGTCTGGTGAGGAGCGGCTGAGGGAGCTGGGGGTGTTCAGCCTGGAGAAAAGGAGCCTGAGGGGAGACCTTCTCGCTCTCTGCAACTCCCTGAAAGGAGGGGGTAGCCAGGGGGGGTCAGTCTCGTCTCCCAAGGAACAGGCCACGGGACAAAAGGAAACGGCCTCAAGTTGCCCCAGGGGAGGTTTAGGATGGATATTAGGAAAAATCTCTTCACTGAAAGGGCTGCCAAGCATTGGAAGAGGCTGCCCAGGGCAGTGGTGGAGTTGCCATCCCTGGAGGTATTTAAAAGATAGACACACGTGGTGCTGAGGGATGTGAGTTAGTGGTGGCTTTGTCAGTGTTAGGCTGATGGTTGGACTAGATTATCTGAAAGGTCCCTTCCAACCTAAATGATTCTATGATTCCAGCAAACAAAGAGGGGAATCGCATTCTGGTTTTGCGACTGTGGGATATGGCTCTAGTCCCTGGATGATACTGCAGTCACACGAGAGGGCTGTGAAGATCTTGTTACCTTCTGCTCAACACCCCTGTCTCCATAAAGTGCTTTTCTCTGTGTGTTGTGCTGCATTTGACCCTCCCTTCACCTCCAGGTGTCGTTCAAATAAAGCAGTATTATTCTGAAGTCTTAAACTTCTCTGTTCAGCTGCCGAAGTCCAAGCGATATTTGTACTTTGGGCAAGTGTCTCAGTGAATAGCCTGCTCTATGTGCGCTCAATAGTACACAGATCGCTGCAAAGAATAGCTCAATGGCTGCTGGATCTAGGCATGAATCTGCCATCCTTTGCCTAGATCTGGAATTCTCTTCTCTGCGTTGCACGGATAGTGACCGGCAAAATGAGCTGTTGTGCAGGTAAAGTCTTGGCCACCTCTTGTTTCCAAATTGTGTTAGTTAAACCATCCTTTGAGAAGAATTTCAAAGCCCAACAAGATTAAAATATATAATGAGTTTATTCTGCCTCCAGGACCTGATTTTTAGCAGGAAATCAATGGTGAGCTTTGGCTTTCTTGTGCAGTCTTGTCTTGCAAGTAGAGGGACAATGAATGGATATTGGTTCAGTTCCAAGTAGGCAATAACTGCAGCTGGAAATCCTTTCAGCTAATAAACTGCGTTGTACCTTAAAGCAAAAATTCAGGACTGTCATAGTACAAAGACAGAGACTATCTTGAGTACAACTTGAATCCAGCCTGGCCTTGAACACTTCCAGGGATGGGGCATTGGCAGCTTCCCTGGGCAACCTGTTCCAGTGCCTCACCACCCTCACAGCCAAGAATGCTGGCCTGAGATCCAATCTAAATCTCCCCTCCTTCAGTTTGAGGCTGTTACCCCGTGTCCTATCATTACAATCCCTCATCCAGAGTCCCTCCCCATCCTTCCTGTAGGCCCCCTTGAGGGACTGGAAGGGGCTCTAAGGTCTCCCCGGAGCCTTCTCTTCTCCAGGCTGAACAACCCCAACTCTCTCAGCCTGTCCTCCCAGCAGCGGGGCTCCAGCCCTCGGATCATCTCAAACTTCTTGCCAAGAATACTGACTGTCTTAAAAGCTCTCATTTTTTATATGCTTCTGACAAGCTGGAGATGTGGCAGGAGAGTTACCTGTCACAGCGGTGACAAAGGTTAATGCAATAGAGCTGGTAGGGGGGAGGGATGACACTTTTTTTTCTTGAAGTTAAATGCAAGCGTGTTTTGTTTAAATGGCATTGTTGATGTTTGCACTGTCTGGTGTTAGCTCTGGATCTGCTGGGGTTGATCCTGTACCTGCTTTTCTCCCATTTGATGAAGTGGTCAGCTCTAACAGATTGTTTAGGTTTTATTTTGGGGCAAACTAGATGATCCAGTTGGCTCTGCAGCCTTCAATGTGGTACATGAGAGGCTTGAAACTTGTGTGTGCCACTTGCTGAACTCTCCTGAAATAAAAAATCAGGCTTATTCTGATGTCTAAAAAAGTCATCTTGTCGTGGTTGGTTGATTTCTAGGGTGTGTAGGGAAAAGTTGGGGCTACCAAGCAACAAAGGTACTAGTTCTGAAACCTAGCATGGAATATGGCAGATCCAAGATCTTAATGGTTGGGGTGGGAGGGGGGCGAAGAAGTAACTTGCAAGTATAATAACTGTAATAATGCCCTCTTTTGGGTGGGTTGTAGAGGAAGGTTGTAAACTTTGTGTCTCCCTGCTACATCTTAGGTGCTTATGAGCGTGTTAGATCTTCTTCCTTCTTGGGCTTTGTTTCAATCACTTCCACTTGATAGCTTGAGTGGGAGGGGAAAAGAGAAAATCCTATATATGGCTAAGTTCAAGCTCTTTCTGTAAGAGTAAAGAGTGGCAAGAGTGTATTATTTCATTAAATACACTCTGGCTGTAATGAAGGACTTGGTGATTTGTTGTCTCGTCTGTTCTCTGATCTGCTCTGTGTGCTCCACTCTTTCCTCCAGCGATACCTGTGGATTCTGGTAGGGGGCTGGAGCTGATGTTCTGAGGATGCCACTCTCTGTGTGTGTGTGTGTTTTGCTCATCCTAAAGTAATGTTGATAATGGGAGGAAGCTTTGAAGATTAGGGATATTGGCCCTTGCAAGGTGCATAAGTTCATAGCCACTTAATTCACTCCCTTTAAAAATAATAAATAAGAAAAATATTTAAATAAAATCCCCAAATCTCCATTCTTCTCTCCCTATGTTGACAGCAAAGAATTAAAATAGTGCCATCTGTGCTTAAAACCCTCAACACTTTCTGTGAGAGCCTCACTGTGTTGTTCCAGGATGGACGATGTCATTTGGTCTGTAGAAGAGGTCTCTTGGGAAAGACAACACAAGCTGTAGGGAGTTCAGTTGTGATGATAACATCTGTTATCATCACAGTGAAGCCTTTGCATCCTTTCCAAGCAAGCCTGGGAGATTCCATTACTTTGCATCTTGTCTAGTTCCTGAAGTCTCTGAACGAAGGACCAGGATCTGGGGATGGTGATGGGGAAGCTGGTGGCATAGGGTTGGGATTTACCAGCCGAGGGTCATGTCAACTCTTTTGATCTTGCTACAGAAAAAAGTAAAACCCATTTCCGTGTATTCCAGGTGTCTGAAATCCAGTATGTTCTCCCCCATGCTACTTTTCCTTAACAGGTGGAGTGACCTTAGTGGTGTAACCACTGAGTTTGTTCCTATCTGAAAGCCGGGCAGCTTCCTTATATTTTGGAAACTTTTTCCATAGATAAATGTGGAAGTATTGGTTCATGGTAGGGAGAGATTAAAACAATGTTGTGAGTTTTAAACACATCCTGTGGCATCCAGCTGTGTTTTGACCTCTGCTGCAATAGTGGGATGGTCGGACTGGTTGACCCGTGCAGGGACTTTGTAATGGGGCCTCAAGCACCCTGTTTTGTGTTGGCTGGACAGAAGGCTGGGTTTACCCTGGCTCTGGTCTGCAGACAGCAGCATAGTGTTGAGTTGTACTCATTATCTTGAAGTTGGGTGCAATCAAGCTATGTGTGGGCTGTGGACCATGTGGAGCTCTTGGCATGACCAAACTGCCAGTAGGATTATCTCCTGCTGTGTGGTTGAAATGTTTTGGGCAAGGCTGTTATGACTCTCTATGAAGCTTAAGAACTTGAGAAGAAACTTCCCTTGAACCCGGGCACGAACTCGAACATAGGAAGCTCCACTTAAACATGAGGAGGAACTTCTTTACTCTGAGTGTGACAGAGCCCTGTCACAGGCTGCCCAGAGAGGTGGTAGAGTCTCTGTCTCTGGAGACATTCCAAACCCGCCTGGATGTGTTCCTGTGCCACCTGCTCTGGGTGACCCTGCTCTGGCAGGGGGTTGGACTGAATGGTCTCCAGAGGTCCCTTCCAATCCCTATCATTCTGTGATTCTGTGAAGCCTATTGGGAAGGATCCCATGCTAGGGAAAGGTGCCACTTAACTGAGTAGCTCATTACCAAAGAATAGTAGAGGCTCTACCATCCTCTACTTTTTCTAAACCACTTGGCTATATCTGTGATTGTTTTTCTGCCTGGTGGCCAACCACCAAGGTTGGGCTTGTCAAATTTGTAGATCTGTTATAGTAAATAGCCTGGGTTTTCATGTGCAGGTTTGGGGAAAAAAAAAAAAAGGCTTTGACATGTCAGTTTAGTTAAGGTGAAAGCCCAAGGGCTTTCAGGAGTCTACATTTAAAATGTTTACTTTGAGCTCAAGGAGATATTTAAGAGAAATCGCGCTTACTTCCCCATAAAACCTCAACAACCTGTTGCAGAGAGGGCTCTTGAGCTTGGGTGTGCTGAGCAAGCTGCATATGCTGGGTTCAAACCTGTGGGCTGAACAAGTGCTGGGTGGCAAAGATGCTTCTCCAGCTTGGGGAACAAAACCTTATTAAGCTGTGAAAAGAAACACGAACAGCCCATTGAAAGACGCAGCTAGACGAGACACGGAGCTGCCTCCATGTTTTCACTCCAGAGGGATGCTGTGAAACCAAACAGATTGAGGACTGAAGCGTAGGTGGTGTGTGAAGAAGGCACTTGCGTAATGTCACCGGAATAGAAATGGGTGCGTGATGCTCTTGCTTTCATCCGCGCGGCTGGAAGCAGGTGGTATCAGCTGCTTGCAAAAAAAGGGAAGGTTTTAACAGGTTTCAGTCAGTCAATACTAAATGGAACAAGAAAGGAGAAAAAGTGAGGTTCTCAAGGGCTTGGCAGAAGATTGAACAGCCAACAACTCTGTTTGAAAACGCCTAGGATCAGAGTGGATTCTACATGATATTGGTAATATTGGGACAGTGTGTTTTCTAGCCCAGTGAAAATGTTATCGCCCTCTTTTAAGTACTACTGAGGAAGATCCAAGCTAAGGGATGAGGACTTTATTACCTAAAGGCTCACAGGCTACTCAATAGCTTGCAATTGCTGTGCTGCTAAAGAGAGAAAAAGGCATTCTTGGAAAGCAGCATGATCCATAAACCCCAACTTGCTGGAATATGTAGAATTGCTTAAAAAGCTAAAAGTTAATAGCCAGGATTAAAGAGAAGATGGTGATTTACAGCAGTTTGGCCAACATTGCTAGCTTGAGGGGTTTATGCTGGAAAAGATATTTCCATCCTGACCAGCCGCACTCTTTTGGAGTTTATATGTTGGCTGTAAACCTCGGGCTGTTTCAAAACTTGGTAGAGTGATTAGTTTCTCTAATGGAAACATCCATTTAGAAAGGGAGGAAAAAAGGAAAATACTAAATTCTCCTGAGTCCTCTTTCCAAGTCGCTTCTGAACACAGCGTGAGTGGTGGTCTTTTTTTTTTTTTTTTTCCCAGGTCACTGGGTTGTACTTGGCCAAGCCAGGAGGCAGAGACACCTCTCCAAAACTTTCTTGTATGGAAGCTGCTTGAGCACTTCCTTGCTTCTCTGCAGTGCCTTGATGTATGGGAGAAAAATTGGCATGAGTTTGGTGAAGGAAATGCAACATCTCTGGGCTTTCAAGTTCCTGAAAAGTCTTTTTTTCACGTTGGCTAGTAAGCAATAGCTTGTTCTATTTGCTTCCTGTGTTTTCACGGAATCAGGGAATGGTTTGGGTGGGAAGGGACCTTCAAAGGCCATCTAGTCCAACCCCCCTGCAATAAGCAGGGACATCTTCAACTAGACCAGGTTGCTCAGAGCCTCGTCCAACCTGGCCTGGAATGTTTCCAGGGATGGGGCATCTCCCACCTCTCTGGGCAACCTGGGCCAGTGTCTCACCACCCTCATGGTACTTATAATACTTGGAGATGGCAGCTCTCAGTGCATGGGTATTCCTTGCTCATCAATGTTCTTGCACAATGTAGTTGCCACCAGTGTGTCAGTGGCAGCTCTGGGCAGGAGGCAGCCTAGGACTGGTCACACTGGTCCTACCGGTGCAATGGGCAACATAGTCTAGCTGTGTTTTCTGCGGAACAGGACTGTGTTTTGCCTTGATTGATGAGATGAGGAAATTAAGGCTTACAAGCATGTATCCAGAGCTATAGGGCCCCAGTGTTCTCAATTCATACTTGAAATGAGTTAAATGGTTTTGGTTCAGCTTCTTCTCTTCTGTGAGAATGCTCTTCCTCTAACTGAACTTGGCTTAGAAAACATGGATCCTGGCTACCTTGTAAGGGCAGATTTTTGGGTGCTGAGAGCTCGATGCTCCTCTGAGCTCAAGTGGGTTTGTAAGCCTGGCTCTGATCAAGCAGTCTGCAGAACAGAAAATGTTCCTCTGTAACTTGCTGTCAAGCAATTTCTGAGAACTCATAGGAATGCTAAGCCTGGGTTTTGGGTCAGAGTCTTACGTTCCTTGAAGAAAGTGATTTATGTACACGAATATAAAATTATAGAATAAATAGTTCAGCTTGAGAGGGAGCTCTGGAGGTCATCTAGCCCAATCACTTGCTAAGGTCAGTGATGAAATCATCTGAAGAGTAAGTTGATCCAAATAACCCTGACAGCTGAATCTTGTGGGTTGCCAGAGCCTCATACGATGTTGCAGGATGTGTAGGCTAGCTCCAAAAGCCCTGCTAGATTAGCAGAAGCCACCATAACCCCACCTTGTATCACACAGAAAAGTGTGAGGCAAGGGTCTGTGTCTGCTGTGGTCTTGATGAATCTACAATTCACAATAAAATAAAGTAAAAATCAAGTGTTCTTTGAATTGGCTAGAAAAGGAGAAGTTTTCTAGCAGTTGCTTAGATTTCTTTTGGCCTGCTTTGAAATAGAAGTAGTAAATTCAGGGGTTCACCTGTAAAGGGCAGAAAGAATATGCAGAGTTTGACTCATGTCTCTCACTTGACGCCTATAGGCTTAGAAGAGCCAAGGAAGGTAACTAGTTTTACTCAATTAGGTTTAGTGGGTGCAGAGATTGGAATTACTTTTTTCATGAATTAGGCATCTTCTGTCTCATCTGCCCTTGGGACTTCTTGATAAGCTTCTTGTTGACTTGAAGATGCATGTATTTTTTTTTTCTCCCCAGCTTGGCTGGCTTAAGAGCTTCTGAAACTAGGTTTACATGATATCTGAGCTGTGGTTTAACCATGTTGGAAAAGGTGAGACACTATAGGTGTTGTTTCACAGTCATTCCATTCAGTGCCTTTTCAGGAGAAACAGTCACTGATGAGAAGTGCTCTGTGGTCCAATGCCTGAAATACCTTAATTTGGGGGAGCTATGTGGTTTGTTTTACATCTCTGAAATGAGTAGTTTCAATAAGGCTGGGGCTGATAGAGACCTGGAAGATGTGCTAGTAATGCTAGAATTCAGCTCAGAGAAGGAAGCGCTTCTTTTCCCATTGTAACCCAGAAGGACTCTTACATAACTGTTCTTAAACCAGCTTAAGAGATAGCGGAGATGGGGGAAAAAAATAAAACTCTAGTCAAACATATTGCTGATAAGCCCACAGAATCAAAAAATAGGATGATGGTACTGGGAATGAAGAAGGAGCTCTTGGAGGGAATGGCCTGCTGGAGATTAACAGAGAAATTCAAGCGACCATCAAATCAACCATGAGCCAGGGGGACTTGCTATTGCACGTCAGCTGGACTGTAATGTAGATGTGAAGACACCCATGATGGTTTATAAATTGTGTCCTAGCTGGAAAAAAAAGTCTTCTAGTTCTGGCAAGCATTGTGGATGCTCTTGTATCTCCTATGCCTTACCTAGACCATGACGCCCACATCCCATGGATGCAGGGGAAACTGGAAGTCTGAAACTCCTGCAGTGATGAAGCAGGCTGGGCGTGCGTGCCAGATTCCCTTTTTTTCAGTTGAAAATAGTTCTTAAGACACACAGAAACAGCTAGATCACCAGGCTTGGGAACAAAGACATGAAGCAAGCTTAATTTTTTTTTTTTTCTCCCATTTCTTTCTTTCTTTTTCTTCTTGCTGGTAGATTAACCTGCTGACTTGTTATGCCAGCGCAGATCCTTCTGCCTTGTGCTTTCAATGAGTCCTTGAGAGCTAGCAGCATCCTGGCCGCTTTTACAACTGGAATGATTGTGTCAGGCCCTATAAACACCTTGTAAGGACTGGGAAAAGTGATTGACCTTGGGAATTTCTTACCCAGAAATACTTTGAGGGGAAGGCTTGTTGGCTTGGAGGGTGCTTGAGGGGGATTTTCTGAACTTGGTACAAACAATGGTCTCAAAAAAAATTATCGTTCTTGTTGATTTTTATTTTTTTTTATTCCCTGCCCCTTAGGTAGTTCTTTACCCTGTTAGTGATGGGTATTTTATGTTACAACCTTGTGCAAATCTGAATAAATTAATTCTTGCTAAATGCAGTCTTTTTTTTTCCCTGATGCGCATTTTCCCATTAATGGCTTGAAGCATGAGTGGTGAGTTGGGATTCTTCCTCCTCCTCTTCCTCACTGTGTAAACAGATGCTTCTTTCCCTGTTACTCTGTGCTTTCACCATCAGGCCCAGCCTCCCCGGTGTTTACACCTCTGACTTCCTAATTTCCGAATTCCATCTTCCTCTCCCCTTCTCCAGTCTGACCAGTTACCCAGCTGAGAAATGCTCTCTGCAGCCTTCCACTACAGTCTCTGGTATGGCAAAGAGATAAATACTCTCCTTCTCTTTTCTACACCCATATATACCTCTCTAGTCTGGAAGTTACCATTTTCTCAGGAAAAAAGTCTCCAGTTTTAATTTTCTTTGCTTCTTGGCCAGCTCTTTTCCTTCAGAATTAAGAGTCTTCTGGTTTATCAATTCTGGATGCTGGTGGCTTTGAACTCGGGTGTTTTCATCCAGGGAACAGCAATTTTTATGTTGCTTTGCCCTTGAGTTTCGGTAATGTGTAAGAACTATTCCAACAAAAAGAAAGGTATTGCGCGTGGTCTTTTTTGTTTGGTTTGGGTTTTTTGGTTTGCTTCTAGTGTTTATAAAGCCTAATCCTGAAGTTTCTTGTTGAATTCACACTTGCAGAAACGCTGTTTTGGGTACTTGTTGCTTTCTCTTAATTTGAATATACCAGTATTTTTTCAGGACCTTTTCAGTATGTTCAAGAGGGTGGCAGAAACTGGGTTGGCCATCCATCCATCCAAGTTATTTAATGTGAGATGTTCTCAATGTTTTACTTTTTAACCAAAAAAAAAGTTGACCCAAGAGTAAAGGAGGTCTAGTTTCTTTGGGACTTATTTCCAATCTTTAATCTTTTCTTCCTTTCTTCCTTTCATGTCTCCAGCTGTACGTACTGACAAGTCTTTGACAGCAAGCTGGACTAGAATGGCACTTCTTCTGGGGGGGAGGTTCATTTGATCTTTTCCCACCTGGCAGCAACTCCTCTTGGAGAGCTTGCCAGTGTGTAACCGCTTCGTGGGCTGGAAGAGTCTGATGCTCCAGGGCACTGCTGCTTGGGGAGGGAAGGAAGGGTAGGGGAGAACAGGAAGAGAGACACTTATGAAATCACACTGTTTTCTCAGGAAAACGAGCTGAAAGTAAAGATATTTTTAGCTCTTGGCTAGTAGAAGGAAATCTGCCTTTTTTCTGCAGACAGTAGCTTTCCTCAATGTTCCTATCGAGACAGGCTCTTAATCTGAATTGACTGCAGAGGAAAACCCGAGGTGGCTTACTAGAAGTGAAGTAGGCTGAATTGGAAGCCATTTCATCCTGGAAATGCTACGTTTGTGTGCAGCTGGCTTGCCCTTTCAAGTTACGTAGGCTAAACTTCCTGGGAACCTCTTAATAAATAAACCCTGGGGGAAGTGCGTGTGTGTGAGAATAATAATAATAAAAAAATGCTTTTCTGTGGGAGTTCTGTGCTCTGGAAAGTCCTCCTCTGCTTTCCTGGGATGTAGCTGCTTTTTGGGCTGTATTCCAGATGTGTGAGGTGCCTGACCCATCTGGGTAGGTGCTTCTGTCTTCAGAGCAAGTGTAGCTGTAGCTTTGAGGACTAGCACATGTTTCTCTTGCATCCTTGCTGCTGGCATAAGGGTGGTTCATCAAAAGATGTGCAGGACGCCTTTTTTATTTGTGTGGGTTTTTTTTCCCCCTTTTTCTGGTGCTGAAAGGTCTGCCTTGAGGAGTGCCCTTGTCTTTGTGGTGACATCTATGTCTTTCTAGGTAGGAAAGGAAAGGTCATCTCGTTGAATGAACACATGCTCCCTCGTGGTCAGTCTTATTAGCACTGCCTGAATGTTTGCATAACTGATCTTTAGTCTGTGATGCTGAGCACTCTGCCCTGGTAGAAATCCGGGTAGTTTTTATTTTCACTACAGCAATATCACAGAGCTACTTAAGAAAAATGAACTTTCAGCCTCTCCTTTTTCTGAGGCCTTTTCCTAGAAAGCTTAGTGTTTAACAAGGAAGGGAAGAGAAATACTGGTGCTGTTGCATCCTGGCCTCTGGGCTCCTGTGGGACTTGCTGCTCCAGATGTTTGGATGAGCTGCTCTGGGCTGGAAGCAATTCCCACCAAACTACATAGCTATGTATTAATGGACCACTTGGGGTCTTGCCTCAAACCCATGTTCTCTGTAGCATGAGGCTGAGGATCATAAGCAATGACCTCAGTGGGCATTAGTGCTTTGAAGCACGGCAGATGGAGAGCTTTGTGCCAGCATCCCAGACCCCATGGCTCATCATAACCTGGCCACAGTTTGCTCTGGATGTCTTTGACCGACATCAATAACCTGCTGGCTGTGAATGAGGCGGGGGAAGGATGTAGAAGTGGCTGTAAGGATGGGCAGCAATGCTGATCATTTCACAAGTTACAAGGTACCCCTATTCTTTATGATTTACTGGCTACCCAAATAACTCCTGTTTAGCTTTGCGTAGGGTTTCACTGGAGGTGGGGTGGAGGGAAGACCGTTGCCTTGCTGTGAAGACAATTTGCAGATGTCATTGTTTCACTCTAATTATGATTATCTTGAACATGCCAGTTTGCTCATCACTGTTTGATAATGTGCTGAGTGGTGGTACCATTGGTAACCCTCTGGAAGAGTGTCAGTGATGCTGGGGAGGGCGCTGGAGTGGACTGGGTTAATGCTTGTTGTATTAAAAGTCCTCAAAAATGATTGAAAGCGCTTTGACTAATAGGTCTTGGATTTGCATCAGTAAATGAGTTTGTGAATCCCTCATGACTGGTCCTTTCCATAAGGAAAACAAGATAGTAGCTGATGTAACTGGCAGATGGAGTTCTGTTTTTTGTTTTTATTAGAACAGGACTCTCCAGGCATGGGTTGGAAACGACTGTGAGTCTCCTCTGTTAACTCTGGGAGTCACCCTGTGGCTGGAGGGGCGGTTTCCTTCCTGATTTCACCCTCGCTTCTCTTCCCTTGATGTGTCATTTCTAACATCGGAATGACCTTGACCAGCATTTTGAGATGCTCTTTGGAAAGTGAGGAGCTTTTGAGAACATCGCAACCGCTTGCCAAGTCAATTGAGAAAATTCCCTTCTGAAAGATTTATGCTTCTGCAAGCAGTAAAATCATTGTGTCCTTATTCATGTCTTCCTGAAGATCAGCTACCAGGTTTTGAAAGAATACGCACATCAGCAGTTAAGAAAATATTTACCTGGCGCTGAGTAACTGTGTGGTGGCATGGCTGTAACCTGTCTTTCGTTACTGACTCGTTTCCTTAGAGGCAATTTTCATTCGCTGTGCAGTGTCTAGGTTGAGCTTGTAAATCCTCTGGGAGGCAAACTGTCACTCCTGTCTCCTTGCATTGAACAGACTGATTTATACCGAACTGGAAAGGATTCAGTAATAACTGGAAAGAAGCTTTAGGAGCGCGAGGCAAACCTGTGCTTTATTGAGCATCTTTGAAACAGAAGAGGGATGTTAGCCCTTGCTCTGCCAGAAGCCAAAATATCGAGGGAGGGAGGGAGGGGATGGGGTGTATGAATATCTCATTTTTCTGATATTGTTTTTGTTTCCATGTTTTTCTTTTTTCAAGTGAGCGGAAAGCTGTAGTGGAGGGGATGAAATGGAAACAGCCAATTGGGCGAGTCTGCCCTGACAACTCGTCAGAAGGGGATTATTGTATCACAGATGGAATAGCTGTGGGGGGCTACACGTTAAATTCAGAGTCGCTTTATGAGAAAGGCTTCCAGAACGTGCTGTAGCTTCTTGGTTGAAAAACCTGCATGTGCATTCTGGTAGTTGAAGCTCCTGTTGGGCCTAGCACTCAACATTTCATTTAATCTTGGATCCATTTCCTTACTCGGGTGGGAGGGGACCTCAGAAGGGCTCTGCTCCATCTCACCCTGCTTAAAGCAAGGTCAGTGCTGAGCTCAGGCCAGGTTACTCAGAGATGTGTCCAAACAGGGCTTGAAAACCTCCCAGGATGGACCTTGTACAACCGTTCAGAGATAACTCTAGCACTGAGAGTCTTCCTGAGTCAGTAGCGGTATCTTCATGTTTGAGAGATATGGTGCACGTGTCTGCCATGAAACTTTCAAACTGCTTTCAGAGCTCACACCACATTTGGCATTCCCAAGCATGTAACAGCAGCTCCCATTGTTTCTTCATATCGCATGCATTCATGCTCTTGTTTTTGCTGAGAACTTTGGTATTTCCCACCCCATGCCTGTATTATAAAGATCAGTCAACAGTCCTTCTACATTCATCTCCTAATCTAGGCTGACTTTGTTTGTTGAACTCTCCTGGGCTTCATCAGTTTGCTCATGGCTTTTTAGAGTGCTCTATCCAAAAGTGAATACCTAGAAGCCCTTCCCAGTGTCCAATGGTCTGTCTTGATTGCTCCAAATCAGTCTGGTTGCGATGAGAAGGAAACAAGAAGTGCTAGCGCCAGAAGCTCTCCAAAATCAGGGAGATAGAGTTGATTTCTTGTGAGTCTTTCACGTCACCGAATCCTGCTGACTGTCTTCTCTTTTGATTACTTTGGCCGCAGCACATCCAGTGTGTTTGTAGTGGGAAGGAGTTTGTTGAGCGATTAGAGTCTTATCAAATTAATTTATGCGCTCTTGGCGTAGGAAGCCAAAACAGTATCCGGCTTGTAGAACAAGGGAGCTACAGAGGAGCAGCTAACCGCTGTGGAGCAGTGAGTGTTTGCTTTGGAAATGGAAGCAGGAATGACATCTTGGAAGGCGTGGAGGGATTAGCTCTTGTGCGTGCAGCTCTTGTTGCCGATGTGATGGGTGAGGGTACTTTGGTGCTGTGACACGTGTTGGTTGCGTGCAGAATGGGAGGGAAGGAGCAGCGAGTACGTGAAAGCCAGTTTGCTCCTTGGCTAATTTAGCTTCTCTGCTGCTTAAGAACAGTTCTTGAAGAATGTTTCTTGCAGCTGTATGGAAGGAATCAATCATAGGAAATAAAGAGCTTGTAATCCATTTAACTAGGACTTTCCACCTCTCATTAAGCCAGAGACATTCATGCTTAATGCTCTGGATAGCAGTTGCACAGCAGACGTGCAGAGTATTGATTGTAAAATGAATCTTGCTGGGTTTCTTTTTTTTTTCCCCCTTACTGTTTCAATTAAAGTGCGTGCAGTGGGTGTGGAGGAATTCTGCTCATTCTCAGATGAGTGCTATTGGCATGGTTCGTGCAGTTCTCTTCTTCTCCTACTGGCTTGAACCAAATTTTCAGCAGTGCAGCAGGGGATGTGTCTTAAGGAAAGCAGATGACAAGCCCTCTACAGCAATGTGTTGGACAGGCTGCTCCTTTAGCTGCTAACACCTTCCAGAGAAGATTAAACTGGCCCTTGGAGGGCCAGCTAATGCAACACACTTGTGATTATGGCAAACTCTTCAGGGGTGTGTGTAGGAAAGGGTAATCGGGGAGGGGGGAGAAAAACTTCTCTGTAAAGGAAACTGCTTGTCAGGGTGTGCATGTTCAAAACCAGTTCTGTTTCCACTTAATTCCTCAGCAAAAACACATGCTGAGAAATGGATAAGGCTTGGTATAAACTTTTGGTTTGCAGCTTAGTTAAGATGGCAAAACTCTTGGAGTCTGTGGAGAGAAAAAATATTATGCCATCGTTGTAATTTCTTAAATATATTTTAATTCCTTGTCTGCGCTTGAGCCCCTTCATAATTTTCTTCGACATCTAGCTGTACTTTCCTGGGTCTTGTTGTCTTCTTCCATTGATGGCTCTTCCTCTCTTCTCTCACCTTGGCTGTCTTTGTGCCCAGGTTGAACATGGGGTGTCCTATTCAAGACACAGCCTCCCTCCCCTTCCAGCTTCTCCCAGATCTATTCAGTGCTTTCACAGAATCCCAGGATGATAGGGGTTGGAAGGGACCTCTGGAGACCATCCAGTCCAACCCCCTGCCAGAGCAGGGTCACCCAGAGCAGGTGGCACAGGAACACGTCCAGGTGGGTTTGGAATGTCTCCAGAGATGGAGACTCCACCACCTCTCTGGGCAGCCTGTGCCAGGGCTCTGCCACCCTCACAGGAAAGAAGTTCCTCCTCATGTTTAGGCGGAACTTCCTATGTTCATGTTTTTCTCCCTTGTCCTGTCTCTGGGCACCACTGAGAAGAGCCTGGCCCCATCCTCCTGACACCCACCCTTTAAGTATTTATAAGCATTGATAAGATTCCCCCAGATTTTTCCAGACTGAAAAGACCCAAGTCCCTCAGCCTTTCTTCATAAGAGAGGTGTTCCAGTCCCCTCAGCATCTTTGCAGCCCTTTGCTGTCCCCTCTCCAGCAGTTCCCTGTCCTTCTTGAACCAGAGATCCCAGAGCTTTCCTGCCGTGTCTCTTTGGTGTTGTGGCTCAGATACCTCCTCTTCTATGTCTTCTGCCAAGATCAATGGCCACTTCTGGTGCTCTCTGGGTCCTTGTGTTGTCTCAGCCCAGCTTAACTGTTGAGCTGGTATTTTGCATTTTTTAACTGTTGAACTGCTGTGTTCTTGTACAGACCTAAATATTTCTGGGATGTTGTCCCAAGGTGACTCCACCAGGCACAGTGCCAAGGCAGTGCTTACTGCTGCTCCAAAGAGATGTGCTGTGTTGACTTTTAGTGTGATCTGCACATCTGCCTCCCTGGTAGAGCTGATGGCCTGAGACCAGACGTGTACCGGAGTTACTGTGCCTACATGTGTCTGGGGAAGTCAGGGGGTGCATTTGTGTGCATTTAGGACTGTGCCTAGCAAAAGTCCTCTGCATCCAACCTCCTTCTTTGGTTGGTGCTGGCTGTAACCTGGAGGTTCCTCCCTGCGGTCTCTCCACTGTTTACCGGCAGTGGGATTAATGGTTGGCTGTTGTAACGTGGAAACTCCCAACTGCCTCCTGGATGCTGCCCTCCCTCTTCTCAAACACCACCATCCCCACTGGTTGGAGTACTGCTTGAATGCAGGAAAACTTTAGCAAAGTGACTGGTATATCTTCTGGTTTATCTGGCTAAGGGTTTTGGAGCCCTCATAATGAGCAGCACTAGGATGTCCTCACCACTCTTATGACTTAACCAATCAGCTCCTCCTGGTGCCCGGCTGAACTTTTCAATGTGTCAAGCCCATCTTTCTGAGGGACAAAAAAAAGCACACTGTGATCTCTTTTTATTTGGTCTTCCTGGATGCCACCAAGAAGCTCCTTCAAGGCGATACTGGCAATGCCCTTGTGGAAAGTCTAGTTGGCTTGTTCTTGGACAGTGAAACAAACTTGGTGTCTGCTAAAGTCCACTGATTTCCTGCCAGCTTCTAGCTTGGTAGTTAGAAGAGTGTTGGCTCAGTAGGGTTGGGGTATATTCTCTCACAGTGTAAAGGTTGTGCAGTGATTGGGCTGCACATAAAATTGCTTGCATTTCTACTTGTGGTCAGTGACCCTGATGCAGGACTGAGACTCCTGGATTTTCTGAGCCAGAAAGCACTGTGTATAGGGCTAATTAACTCCTTGGCATGGGAATTCAGGGTGTTGCTGTTACTGCCTTTATCAATCTTTCTACTCCCTTTCAGCTTTGCTTACAACTGAATTCATCATTATTCCATTGCTGTAACATAAATGTTTCTGTGCCTGCTGAACACTAACTTATCTTGCCTGACATTTGCTGGCCTCTCTTGTCAAGCACAGAAGATGCCCTCCTGTGGGCACCCCAACTTGGGCCTCCCTTATGACATAGACTCAGAGAGAGGGAAGCAGACTCTTGACAGATCCATCAGGTACCCTGAGGTGGCATCAGCTCTATCCATGTCACCTAATGCATTTTTCTAGCTTGTTTGGGTACTTTCAACACGTCCCCAACCATCTCTCTCTGGAGTGGCTAACAGCTGACTTTCTCTGCCAGGAAGAATGGGGTTTTACACCTCTTGGGCTGCTTAAAACTTCTCTTTGCTACTTCTAAAAACCAAAAACCTCATTAGACTTGCAGATGTGAAAAATTCATGAGTTGCTGCCCTCTTTCCACCAGCGCCCAGAAGAACAAACTCTTCTCATACTTGGGTTGCCAGGAAGTCTTTGGCAGGGGGGACCAAAAGTATCCCATGTTTTTTCGTAATGAAAAGTCTTCATGTCCCACCTATATTTTGCCTGTTCCTTCTAGCAACTTCAGAACCTGTTTGTGGTTCCACCTGATTTTTTAGATTTATTTATTTTTAAGCATAGCAGAGGTGTGGGACACAAGGCTCACAGGGCTTCTTAAAAATGAGTAGCATGGAGGAGATATTAGCCAAACAGGCAAAAGGGAAAAAGGGAAGCTGTGTTTTGAGGTCTCTCTTGGTAAGCCATAGAGGTTTATTACACAGGAACTACCTCCTTGGCAGGAAAAGCCTTTCGCAGGGTTCATGTTTCGGCCACTCAGATCTCACCATGAAGCAGAGGCTTGAAAAGATGGTCTCTGCTGCATCAGCCTGCTCTCAGAGCTGTTGTGCTTTAGAAAATCAACCAATAAACATCAAAGTAAGCGACATGTACTCTTTGGACTTCTATAATTAGGGAAGCCTTGGAGATGTTGGACGTCTTATTTATCACCTGTTCATATCTGAAGTGACTTTAGTCTCCTTTGTGCAGAAATCTTTGGTCTGCATTATGTCTTTTTTTCTCTGATTCTGGAGATGTGTCTAGGCAACACAGCATCCCAGGTGAATGTGTCAAGTGTCCTCACCATTCTTCTGCTGATATCCAACTTTTTGTTGGCTTTCCAAATTTGTGTGCATGAAGGAGAACTCGTGAGCTTGTTGGACTGGTTTCCAGTGAAAAGTCACTTAGAAACCACGTGGGCACAGCTCATGGGGCTCCTTGCACGTCAACTCTCATCTGTTATCAGCTTGGTCTCCATTCCTGCATATCTGTCTAAGAGGAATCTGAACTGACCGTGATCTGGATTTTTTGTGCCTGGTCCATCCCTAGTGGTCTTTGCCAAGGCAAAGAAAGTAGCTTCATCTTTGTCTTGGACATCATAGTTGGCACCTGGGGTTATTGCAGAACCTTATTCCTGCTGTCTTTTGAGGATATACAGATGCAAACTGCTATTTAGGTGGAAATCAAACTAAACAAGGAATTCTCTTATTAAGACCAAGTTTGCTACATGCTGTGATCCATCTCCTCGAGGACATGCTGGTAGGGACAGACTCTGCCGTGACGTGCCGGTGCAGGTACGACCTGAAGTCAGGCAATGTGTGACCACCACTGCTATCACAGACAAAAATGCAGCACAGTCCTACTAATATTGAAAAGGTCTGTGTAACTGGCATTGGTTGTTTCTCAGCCCGGGGGAGGGAGAGAACCTGTTTCTCCTCAACGGCTTTGCAGCAGATATTGGGTCTTCAGAGCTGTGCTGAGGCTTCAACTTGCAAGGCTTTATTGCAAAGGCTTCTGCAGAAAGCAGAGATTGCATTTGGTTATTGCTCTGCAAGAAGTTTGTACAGGTTTTTCCGGTGTCCTGTTCCGCTTCTTCAAACCTCTTTAAAATGCTAGGCACCCAGTGTGCCCTTAGTTTGTGGAAAACGTTAAGAAGCTAGAGTGCAGAGGGCGTTAGTACGTTCAGTGCTTATTTATTTAGGGAGATTAAAGTCTAAGTTTTTCTTTTGTAATCCCTTTGAAGTGTTTATCTTTTGAAGTCTGAATTCTCATTAACTGGAAGCGTACAACCCCCAAACTACATGCTGCCCTAGTTTCAAAGCGTTAATTTAAAAAAAAAAAATAAAAATATTTAAGAACAATAAACAACAGGTCAGACCAATAGGGGCTACACGTCAGCCAGATCCTGGCTATTTGGGTCATCACTTGCCACTTTGTGAATCAAAGTGGCTCTGCAGGCTATCGCCCTGGGTTAGGATGTAGTCACAGGGTTTTGGCATCACTGGGCATCAGGGAGACAGTGATGTTCCCCTTCAGCAGTGTAAGAGTTCTCTGATAGATCAAGACATGGCCTGTAGACCTCTCTTTCATTATTTTTATTTGTTTTTGTTTCTCCCCCCGCCTCTGCTATTTTCTGTCATTGGGGCAGCAGCATGTAGCTTTTAGGGCAAAGGTGTTTTGCCAGTGTGTGCTTTCCTGCCACAATTGCAGAAACGCACGTGCACGTGGCAAGGAACACTTTGCTTCAGATTATCTTTTTGTTGTTGTTTGCCAGGGAAACATTTTAGATGGCAACTAGCATTTTAACATATCTGCTGCTTTTATTTGTGCAGGGACTCTTCAGCATTATCTATGTAAAACAACACTTGTAGCCTTGGAAAAGTGGGTGGGAGACCTCTAACCCAACCCACGAGCAATGTGTTTGTTGGAAAGAAGAACCCCACTGGGTCATCAGGAGGTTTTCAGCAATCAGGAGGGTTGTCACAGCCGTTATTTGGGCACCTTCCACTGCTGAAATGCATCATCTCAGCAGTTGAGGCTGTTTATGGCTTTGGGGTGTTCTCTTACTATTCCTGCCTTGAAATTAAATCTTGATCTTGCAAGTTGAGATGTTCTGGGTCTGGGCCAACAAAATGTGGAAAGTGCTGCTCAGTGTGTGTGTGTACATATAGATTTCCTCCTGTGGGAACGGCTGTAGCAAACATCCCTCTAAGAGTTGTTCTGTTATTAAACAGATGGCGATATTGTCCCTCTTCCACTTCCATCTTCCAAGTCGAGGAAAGTGAAATTGCGTTACTTTGGTTTGGATGAGTTCAGTATATTAAATGAAAGATTGCTATGAAAACCATGAAGAGTCTGTGAAAGTCACAAGAATTTAGATCAGTTCCTTCTACTGCTTCAAATTGTTTCAGTCCTGGCTGGGCAATAGAAGGGATTTCTTTTTTGTGCTTAGAGCTGGAAGGTTTGCTCTGGAAGAGCTTAACTTCTATTGTTTAGAAAGCATTTAAGGAAAATCAGGATTTTCCAGTATAATTAAGGAAACAATTGATGAGAAAGCTTACAAGAATATCAATAGGGATAACTGGTTATCAGTGATGTTCTCACCAAATCGGTATAGGTAATTATTTGCTTAACAGGGTTTAAAGTGTAACTAGCTTGATAGCAATTTTAATAAGAGATGGAGATGTTGAAATTATACAGAGATTCTTGATAAACAGTGATCCCATGAGTCACCAGTGAGAGGAAAAACACTTCTTTTAATGTGGAAATTGGTAGAATCTGTCAAAGCTCTCTTAAAATGGGTTAGCTAAAAAAAAAATAATAATCTCAAACAGCATTGGAGACTGTATTTTCTGCATTTATTTGATTTATTTGCATTGCAAGTAGGGCGAGTTTCCTTGGGCCTGATTTTTGGGAGATTGCGCCTTGTGTGCTTGGGCCTTTTGAGTGTCCCATTGCTGTGATGGCCTTTTGGCCTCTCCAGATAGGGAGGGAGCACACGGAGGTATGGCTGTGACGGCGATTGCATTTCTCTACTGTCCCCCTATGCTCTCCAAACAAATTTGCCTTTCTGAAACCATGGGAGCCTCCTCATGGAAAGCCTGCACTTCCCGTTTGCTGGGTCTTTCCAGCAGTATCTTGATGGATGGAGGTGTAGAAGACCATGGGTCTCCTCTTCCCCAAGTGCTTGGGTTTGTGCACTCCAGCATCTCTGTAGACTTCAGGAGTCGTAAGCATGCATTAAAGCATCCTTGGCTACGTTTTTGTTCTTTCTTGGATGTGCTGATCCAATTTAGGAGCCCTTGGAAGGCTCAAGCAAGGAGTCGTGTACTTATTGTACTGAACCAGCCTAGCCCTTTGGAAGAAGGCTGGAGGCAGCAGGTCAAAGTAAGACAGGCAGAACCCATAGCTGTTGCCTCTCCCTCCCAAACCACCCTGACTAAACCACTTGGGTATTTGGAATAGTGGTGTCGGTAGTGTTGCTGGATGTGCGGTAAGCCGCTTGTCTCTGGGTTATTAAAAGCTTTGTCCCAAGATGCTGAATGAGATCAGTGTGACCTGTGTGAAACTGGGTCAACAGGGAAAAAAAAAAAATCTCAAGGGGGGATTAGAGGGGAGGGGAGGGACTGTACCAAGCCGGGTGAAAGGGTTAGGTGCTGCTAAACCTGCTATTCCGTGTCTTCATTCACATTATTTACTCAGAACTTGTGCTGTTGCTCTTCCCTTTGCTAAAATGATAGCTTTAGAGGTGGTGTAACAATTGGTCCTGATCGCTCTGTTCCCTCTCCACTCCAGGTATTGCTCTAAGGCAACAGGGATGGAGGAGTTAACTCAGAGACAAAAAGCCAGATTTTTAGGCCAAATCTCCCCAGAGAGCTTCCCTTTTAAACTTTCAATTTGAATTCTCTCTTGCCTTTTTTTTTTCTCCAAAGCTGTTTGGAAAGGAATAATGTGTCACAGGCTGTAACGGATACCTGCAGTCCAGTATCTCAGGAATGCAACATGTGCTAATTAGGCATCCTGGAGCCTTCAGAAAATGCTCCTGCTGTATTTGCAGATGGAGTCTACCCTGCTCCCGCTTTTTGGGCAAGCTGGCTGGCAAACTCTGTTGTTCCGCTTAAAGAAGTTTGTAGCCACTGGCAGATGATGGATCTTTAAAGTCAAGGCTGATAGGTTGTGTGGGTTTGTGTTTTCTGTTTTATTTCCTCCTCCCTTCTGGTGCGTGTTGCTGAATTTGAATAATTAATGTATGTTGTCTTGCTTCCTGTTTTCATTTCTGTATGTAATGCTAACCAGCAGAGGTTTGAATCATTCATAGCCTGCTTTCTCCACCGCAAAGCTGTAAATGTCATGGGAACAGTGATTGTAAGGTATGGACTTTCTGCTTCTCTCCATTAAATCCATTTCTGGAAGCAGGAGTAGTAAGTATTTAGTCCGTGATCTTGGCCAAGCAAGGATCTCTGGACAGATGGTATCAGTGGGGTTTCTCTCGAGCAGCATCTTGCTGTGCTTCAGTCTCCTCCTGCGTCTCCTGTTACTGCTCAGGTGTCTGTGTGTGCGGTGGGGAGGATGGGTGCTGTGTTTTGTGTTTGCATTTCTGCTGTGGGCTTCTATGCATCTGCCCGTGACGTTCATGGAGAAGAGGGAATGATTTTTTGGCTTGTAGGTTGTGCCTCGTGCAATCCAACTGCATTTAGGAATGGCTTTTTAAAAAAACGCGTGTTGGATTTCTTCTTTGTGCTTTTCCTGGCTGCTTTTAATGGAGAGCAGACTGAATCTGTGGGCTCCTATAGCATTTGCCTGTTCTGGGGTTCAGCGAGGAACCACGGTGGGAGCTTCACTTGGTGGCTTATGGAGCCTTTTCACCAGTATTTTTCTCTTGCTTGTAATTTTTATCCTCTTGGTTGCTTTTAGTGGCTTCTGCTGCTCTTAAAACCTTCCAACAGTGCCTGCTGGTGATGGTGTTGGTGGGAAGGTGTGCTTCTGGGTTGCCCTTTTGTGCTGAAAACACCTGTGTCCCTCCTGGGCTCTGCCAGGAGATTGGGAGATGCTGGATTACATGCTGGTGCGGGAGGTTGGTAGATGCTCTTCAGAACTGGAAGATAAACTCAAAGCTTTTGCACCTACCCTGGCTGTTTGGGTTCCTGGTAGGATTTTTCTTCAGGGAGAAGGGTTGATTGCTGGTTCCTCTCCATCTCTGCAGTGCGCTCATACCTTATTTAAGCAATCCTGTTTGAAAAGGCTTTGCTGCCTCTGGTATTGCTGGTTGTGCAGCAAAGTTCATGCCTTTAACTGATAGCTTTGAATACGCAGTCACGAGAGGGATGTTTTGATCTTGAACAGGTTGAATCAGGGATCCTGGTGATAGTCCTGAGATGAAACTCTTCACGTACGGGCTAATTTGTGGTGGTTGCCCAAACTCACCCTATTCCCTTCCCAGCCTTATCGGTTGCCTCCTGTGAGTTGTGCTGGGAAGTTTCAGGGACTTATTTATAAGCTTCAACTTGTATTAACAGAATGATGGATCCATAGAACAAGTTACATTATTTCCAAAGGGAAGCTCCCAGGCTCCTGCCACTTCTGATGAATTGGATTTCCATTTGAAAAGTCAGGGGTTGGCAGCTGTGACACTCCGTATGCGTGTGGCTGGGGTACAGCACCGCGTCTCCGGGTGTCTGGACTGGAGAACATCTAGGGGCTTCCCAGAAGAGTGGAGTGATGAAATACTCGAGTGTAGCGCTTGTGTTGGAGTTTGCAATGCAACTCTCGTAAGCTAGCAAAAAAAAATATGTGGTCAAAGCTTTGAGAGAGAGAGATGGTCTGTCTGCCTGCTTGCTTTGCATAACTAAAGTGGGAAGAGGTGGAAATCGGTGGAGGTGCTGTCCTTTGGAGATTAATTCTTGAAGGATTTCTTGTAATGTAGCCGGCTAGGTTTTCAGGATGGTAATATGGAGTTGTTAATAGGCTGTGCGTAACTCTTATGCCCACAGCATCTCGTACATCATTCGTTGCTTAAGATCTTCAGGGCAAAGAACTATGGCTTTGTCCAAGACCCTTAAATAGCATCTAACTTTGCGTGTCCTCAGCGTTTCTGTCCTATTCTAACTGACAGTTGTTTCTGCCCACAGTGTGCTGCTGGCTCACGGGGAGGGCAGACCGGGAAACTCATTTTGTAGGGATGCTTTTGAAGCAGGCAAAAGCTGAAGATAGGAGGCAAGTTGTGCTGTGACTAATAATGCTGAGCTTTATAAATAGCAGGAGAAGAGATGAAACGCAGACAGGGAGGTGACCTCGAGCACGAGGCCATGGAAGGTGGTACAGCAGCGCTTGGGGGCAGATGAGCCGGGAGAGCGCAGGGTGACGTGACCAGCTCTCGTTTCAGACTGGATGTGTTTGTGCCTCTGTCCTGCATGTCCTCCCGGAGGGGATGGACAAAACCACGTGGGGATACGGGCCAGCTATGAACTGATAAGCAAGTTTTGCACATCTCACATCCTCTGCCTGGGTCAATGCCTCGCGCGATGCCCAGAGCGCTAGAGAGGTTTGCTGAAAGGACAAAGCTCTGTTTTGGGTGTCTGTATAAGAGGAAGGCAGAGGACCTATGGGTTGTGGGCTCTGAAGGCAGCGTGGTGACAGTCTGGTGGGCTTTGAAACCACAGCAAACAACTGGCAGGATCTGTCTGCCTCCGGGATGCTGAGTCCTGATTAGAGAAAGTCTGATCAGGGCTGTCCTAGGCTGTCAGTGTGAAGCACAGCGTGTAAATGGACACAGAGAAGGACAGAAGCTGGAAGGGTTGAGCTGTCTGTGTCCTCGTTGACATTTCTAGGTGGTGCCACAGTGTTTGCAATGCCTGCAGCATCCCGTTATGCATCGGCTGTAACGATAAAACAGTCAACCCCATTCTTGGAGGCTTCCTTACATGGGACGTGGCAATGAAAGGCTCTTAGGTGGCTAGGTTATTTCCTTAAGCCCTGTCACGCTTTGCTGATGCCGGTGAGGATGTTGCTACTCATAACTGTCACAACTTCTTGCAAGACCTGAGTGCTGGGGATCCTGTGTATAAGGAAATGAAATTTCCCCTAGAGAGGGTGCAATTTCCTTACTGCCCACGTACCACGCACGCAACTGTGCACACCCTGGAAAGGTAACCAAGCACTCTGCAAGTTCAACTGCTGCTGAGCATCACTCATCGTGCACTGACTATCCCCGCAACAGCCGTGTGTGGGGCTGCGGGTGTAGACTTGTACACCGGGAACCTGTGGAAAACCCCCTCGTGGGAGTTTAGTACAGCTGAGAGTAGTGTAACGCCACTAGGCTGGCAAACACTTGCTTTGAGGTTCCCATACCCAAGCGCTGACTCTAAGAATTAGTAAGAGCATGCAATTACTTGGTCTGTTCTTGCTATGAATCTCACCAGAGACAAAAGTGAGCATCTAAATATACATAGCTTAAAAAAACCCAGCCCTATGACGCACAAAGCGTGTAATTGATGGAGCGGAGTACCTTCCTTTGAAAAGATGATGTTTCCATGCATGGCAAATAGAGCAGTTGTATTGATCAAGACCAGGTTGGATGGGGGTCTGAGAGACCTGATCTAGTTGAAGATGTCCCTGCTCGTGGCAGGGGAGGTTGGACTAGATGGTCTTTAATGGTCCCTTCCATCCCAAACCATTCTTTGATTGCATGATTCTATTCTATGATTGGAGTCAGTCTGGTCCTTTGGGAGTGAATGATATTAGGTGGAGGGGAGGACCTTTCTCCTCGGTGAAGGCTGCAGCCAGCTCTGCATCCCTGTGAGCACTTGTTTGAGATGCACAGAAAGGGAGAGGGTAATATCTGCGTCTTCCAGCATGTGCAGAAGTGTTAGCTCCTCGTCTGGGGCTGGTTTGCCGGCTCCATAGGATGCTCAAGATAAACTGATTTAGCTTGGCTGGGTTTCAACTTTGCAGAGGTCTCTGAATCAATTTTAAGGTTGTGCTTGCAGAAGCAATGGTTCTTTACATTTCAATCGTTCATAAAAATCTAATCATCTGGGCTCCAAATAATCTGCTACTGCTCTTGCCCTTGTGTGGCTTTTCCTCCTGATAACTCCTATGAACACATTTACTTTTAGTGGTGTGGGAGAAACTGCACAAGGAAATAAAACTTGCAAACTAATTAAACTTCTCGGTCTCGTTGAGTAACAAGCCGGAGATGTTGGCAGGGCTGGGAATAGATCTGATTATCATTCCTCCTCTCAATAGCCAGAGGACATGGTTAATTATTAAATTGCTTGTTAATGTATTGAAATATTGCTTGGCATTTTTAATTTTTTTTTTCCCTCCCCACTCTTTCTTTTCTTCTCTTGCTGAAGGGTTCTCCCAGGACCTGATGGATTTCTGATACCTCGCTCCTGAGGGGCTGGAAGGAGCATGGTTAAACACCAACCGCTGCAGTACTACGAGCCACAGCTATGTTTGTCCTGTCTGACGGGGATCTACGGCTGCCGCTGGAAACGGTACCAGCGGTCACATGATGACACCACTAAGGTGGGTAGTTGACCGCATCACTTCTTCCTGATGACGTTTGGCTTGCGGATGAGTGTGGGTCTTGGTTGAAAGTGCTGGATATTTGATTATTTTTTTTGTTGTTGTTGTTGGCTTGGGTAGACCATGGAAACCACTGGTCCCATGGCTTGGAGGTCTGTGAGAAGTTCTCACCATGTGGTTGATGCAGCAGATGGGCATGGTTAGCTGGTCATGGTGCTCCAAAGGGATTGAGTGGTATGGATTTGGCCAAATCTGCCCGTATTTTCCTTTTGATACTGGGGGGACTTCTGTTTTGCTCCTTGCTTTGTGTCATATTGGTGGGCTTGTGTTTCTTTGGCTGAAATACAGTAGGAACTGTATTTCTGTGTAGTCTCTAGCTTCTGTGCATGTAAAAATAAGTTCATAGGTGGGGAAAGGCAGCAGGAGGTGAGAACTAGCTGGGGATAAATGGAGGAGCTGTTAGAGGTGACTTTTCCTTTCCCTGGATAAATGCAGTTTTTAAGAGCTCTGGCAGAGGGAATCCAGGCAGTGGGTCTGGACTCGTGCCTTCCCTGTTGTTTGGGGCGGTGAGATGGGGTCTCGGGAGACCCGATGTGTTTATAGCAAGAAATGTGAAAACACTGCTGTCAAAGCTCTGCCCTATTGCATCTTCTGGGTAATGGTTGTTGTGTATTACAGTTCTGTGCTTTCAAGCTGTCTGGGTTGTTTTTTTCTAGTGTGCTTACTACTTAAAGAAATAAAAAAAAAAAAAAAACCACACAAAACTTAAATCTCACTTCTCCTGGCAATGATCCCAGGAGATGCTTTCACTGATTTTTTTTTTTTTTTTTTGAGGGCTTAGTTTTGCTCCGGTGACTGTTAGCAGCTCTGTTTTGTTTTTTAAGTCTATAACCAGGGATGTTCCTGGCTGCGGAGTGCTTCTCGTCTGGAAAAGAGGCTGTTAAGGAGAAAACACTTCTGGGTGGCAGATCCTGTGCCAAAACCGCTCCTGGTTCTGAATTGCATCGATTGTTGGTGGTGCAGCTTGGCCGGCAGCTCCCACGGGAATTGAAAAGTCATGGCTTGCGTTTGTGCAGCGTAAAACAAATTTCCTTTTGCAAAGTAGAAATGTTGGTGCTGTTTTTCCTCCTCATTCAGTCTGGCCAGCTTAGTCGGAGTGACCGCTTCTGAGCCAGCAGAAGTTTCCTTTGAGCGAATACCCGGGCACATCCGTAGTGGAGGGTGTACTTGGGTTTTTAAGACTTTGTCAGGAAAACAGTGGGACATAATGTCTTGGCACGTGTGCATGTACTAACTTAAATATTCAAAATGCCTTATTCCATATGCCATGTGAACCAGAACATTTTGCTGCTTAGCTAAGAATCCATAGAAAAACTGCCATTGACTTAATTTTTTCAGTGAAATCTGGCCGTGCTTGCACTGATTTATTTTACCAAAAAACATCAGTGGCAGCCTTCCAATTCTACTTGGAATTTCAGTTGTTTTTCTTGTTCTAGAAAGGAATTTGTTGTGTTTAAAGTACCTGAGCTAGGCTTAAAAATATGTCCTGTCTCTGAGTCAGTCTTATTAAGGTCTGTATGAGGCCTCAACTTCCATTTTGTTGAATAGAGAAATGGTGATAATGTCGCTGTTGCAGGAGAAAAAGGAGAAAGTCTAAAATTAGCTACAGGCTATGCAAAACCAAGGTATGAAGAATCTGTTCCCATCTTGCTGTCAAAGTGCCTTGCAGGTGTTACCGCTGGAATGAGCGATTGTAGCACTGTACTTGGAGGGGAAAATGCAAATGAAGGCTAATTGTCCTCTGGACAGGTCTATTTGCATGTGCTTGAATGCTGCAGAGAATGGGTGGGAACTCAAGGATATGTGTAAGAGATGAGTGAGAAACCTCTTTAGTTGCCAAATAGTCCTTGGCTGCTTGAGCAAGCAGGTAACTTCCACAGGCTGCAAACCATTTGCCTCTCCGTATTGGGTGGAAGAGCATTTCATGGTATCACTCAAATTCAGGACTGTTTGTACGGCAAACTCCAATCTCTGCAGTTGAGTGAAGCTCTGAAGCAGGGATGGACTTACCCCAACATACAGGGTATTTCCCAGCACTGGGGTTTAGTGATCTCCACTCTGCCTGAGGAGGCTTTCAGTGTGGGTGGGAAAACTTGCCAAGATCTAAAGGTATTAGATGGGGTTAGAAAGTTTGACATTTGATAACTGTCTCCTGTGATTGTGCTGGAATACCTCAACAGTGTAATAGAATGGTTTGGGTTGGAAGGGACCTTAAAGATCATCCAGTTCCAGCCCCCTGCCCTGGGCAGGGACACCTCCCACCAGACCAGGTTGCTCCAAGCCCCGTCCAACCTGGCCTTGAACCCCTCCAGGGATGGGGCAGCCACAGCTTCTCTGAGCAACCTGGGCCAGGGGCTCACCACCCTCACAGCCAAGAATGTCTTCCTAATATCCAATCTAAACCTACCATTTTCCAGTTTGAATCCATTACCCCTCATCTTATGGCTCCCCTCCCTGATCCAGAGTCCCTCCCCAGCTTTCCTGGAGCCCCTTGAGGGACTGGAGGGTCTCCGTGGAGCCTTCTCTTCTCCAGGCTGAACCCCCCCAACTCTCTCAGCCCATCCTCCCAGCAGAGGGGCTCCAGCCCTCCCAGCATCTCCGGGGCCTCCTCTGGCCCCGCTCCAACAGCTCCGTGTCTCTCCTGTGCTGAGGCCCCAGAGCTGGAGGCAGCACTGCAGGGGGGTCTCCCCCGAGCACAGGGGCAGAATCCCCCCCCTCGCCCTGCTGCCCACGCTGCTGGGGATGAAGCCCAGCTTCTCATCCGCCAGCGCACCCAAGTCCTTCTCCTCAGGGCTGCTCTCCATCCGTTCTTTGCCCAGCCTGGGTTTGTGCCTGGGATTGTGCTGACCCAGGTGCAGGACCTTGCACTCAGCCTGGTTGAACTTAATGAGATTCACATTGGCCTGCCTTTCAAGCTTGTCCAGGCCCCTCTGGATCATGGAATCATAGGGTTGGAAGGGACCTGTGGAGATCATCTAGTCCAACCCCCCTGTGCCAGAGCAGGGTCACCCAGAGCAGGTGGCACAGGAACGCGTCCAGGCGGGTTTGGAATGTCTCCAGAGATGGAGACTCCCCCACCTCTCTGGGCAGCCTGTGCCAGGGCTCTGCCACCCTCACAGGAAAGAAGTTCCTCCTCATGTTTAGGTGGAACTTCCTATGCTCAAGTTTGTGCCCGTTACCCCTTGTCCTGTCTCTGGGCACCACTGAGAAGAGCCTGGCCCCATCCTCCTGACACCCACCCTTTCAGTATTTCTAAGCGTTGATGAGATCCCCCCTCAGCCGTCTTTTTTCCAGACTGAAGAGACCCAAATCCCTCAGCCTTTCTCCATAAGAGATGTGTTCCAGTCCCCTCAGCATCTTGGCAGCCCTTTGCTGTCCCCTCTCCAGCAGTTCCCTGTCCTTCTTGAACCGGGGAGCCCAGAACTGGACCCAGTGCTCCAGCTGTGGCCTCCCCAGGGCAGGGCAGAGCAGAGGGGGAGGATGACCTCCTTCCTCCTGCTGGCCACACTCTTGATGCACTCCAGGATGCCATTGGCCTTCTTGGCCACGAGGGCACATTGCTGGCGCATGGATCATCCTGTTGCCCACCAGGACTCCCAGGTCTCTTTCCACAGAGCTGCTCTCCAGCAGGTCAGCCCCAACCTGTCCTGGTGCAGGGGGTTATTCCTCCCCAGGTGCAGCACCCTACACTTGCCCATACTGAATTTCATAAGGTTCCTCTTTGCGCAGATCTCCAACCTGTCCGGGTCTCTCTGTATGGCGGCACAGCCTTCTGGTGTGTCAGCCACCCCCCCCAGCTTTGTGTCATCAGCAAACTTGCTGATGGTGCACTCTATCCCCTCATCCAGGTCATTGAATATATTGAAGAGGACTGGACCCAGTACTGACCCCTGGGGAACACCACTCGTCACTGACCTCCAACTAGACTCTGTGCCCCTAATCACTGCCCTCTGAGCTCTGTCATTCAACCAGTTATCTATCCACCTTACTGTCCATTCATCAAGCCCACTCTTCCTAAGCTTCCCTATGAGGATGCTGTGGGAGACCGTGTCGAACGCCTTGCTGAAATCAAGGTAGATCACATCTACTGCCCTCCCCTCATCTATCCATCCAGTCATGCCATCACAGAAGGCTATCAGATTAGTCAGACATATTTCCCCTTGGTGAATCCATGTTGAGTACTTCTGATAGCTTTCTTTTTCTCCACATGCCTTGAGATGATGCCCAGAACGAGCTGTTCCATCATCTTTCCAGGGATGGAGGTGAGGCTGACTGGCCTGTAGTTGGATGGCATCCTGTCCTTCCAGAGTATCAACTGCTCCACAATATGTAGGTGTATCTGTGAGGGATTAGCCAGGAAAGTATTGTACTAAACTTGGGTGTCTCTTTGATTTACACAAAGGCAGTGGTATATTGATGATAATACCTATTGTATTGCTCTCTATCTGACCCTACAGTAACTCAGCCACTGTAAGCCCAGAGTAGAGCTAATTGTAGCATAATACATGCTTTTTGAGCATGGTTTGTATAAAATATGGCATACTTGAGAGGTCTTAAGTCTTGCAGCAATCTAGAGCTGCCTGGGAAGGAAGGAATAGGGTACGTACATATTATGTTTATACTCTGTAATTATTAGAAAGGAGGCACGTATTCAAAGACCAACTTTTAGTGTAGGCTACAGCATGGTTATCTGCTTTCTTTTTAAATGACCAAACTTTCTAGAATAAAAGGCCTTCAACTAAATTTGGGTTATGACCCCACCTTGTGTCCTTGAAATCTTTTGCCAATGACTGTGGATGTTTGTTTTCTGAATTGTGCTGCAGCTCGAGAGCCGGAGTTTTAATGATTCCTCTCCTTTTCCCCCAAATGTATGCAGAGCAAGCTTTCTACTACACATTAAAAATTTACATGAAAATGAGAATTTTAATTGTAAGCTCCAGTTCAAGTTTTTTTGGGAGACTGCTTGCTAGAATTGTAATTATCTCTTGCTTTCCTCTGACCTTTTGAGAATGGAGGAGGGGGGCTGAAGGTACCCAACCTGCACACTTGGTGTCCTTGTTAAATTTTGAACAGCTGCAAAATTCCTTTTTCTGTTGTGCGCCTTCAGCTTTCATGGCAGGATCCCCTTTTACATTTTTTAAATTTTAATTTGTTTCTTTTTTTTTAAGATGAAAGGCATATAAAAGAGGAAAAAATGGTCTTGCTGGGATCCAGACCATTATAATCTCTGTAGCTGGTGTGAGGAAGCAATTTCTGATCTAACTACAGCTTGTTCATCAGGTATTCAACCAAGGAAGTTCTTACGAAGTCAGTGCATTATCTGAACTGGGCTCCATCGGCCTGAACACAGAAACTGTGGGTAAATAAGCTTTGGCTTGGAGCTGCCATATGTGCTTTTAAAGGGCTGAAGTTCAGGTGGCAGCTTCCGAGGTAGCTCCCAGATACCGTGATCCTGTTGATGGATTGCCAGCAATTAAACAGAGGGAGCGTGGCACTGCTAATTGCAGTGTGTAAACACAGCGCTCTGCACACAGCTTGTGCGCTTCACCCGAAATGAACTGCTGCTGGGTATTACAACACCAGAATAACTCTTGCTCCAGGGGTAGAGTCCAGGCTGCAGCATCTTTTAAAATCCACCCAGGGATGTTGCAGGATCAGTACCCACCTGGGAGATGTTGATGGGTTGCAATGTATAAACATGAAGTTAAATCTATCAGCTGGCTTTGTTCAGGGTTTTTTTTTTTTATTGCTTCCAAACCCATGTTGTCTGTACACAGCAAATATCACACCTGGGAAATCATCCTAGGTGGGAGTGGGGGAAGAGATATTCTGCAGAAGAAAATTGCAATGAAATTTTTTTTAACCTATTCATCAAAGAGAAGAAGCCACTGTTATTAGCTGGCGCTGTGTCTTTTTGGTTGTGTTTTTTTTTTTTTCCCCAGTTACTGTGTATTGAACGATTTTGGGGATCTTTATTTTCTTTATCTTATTTAGTTCCCTGTCAAATAGGATAAAATACTATCTCCCTTTGCAAATGGCTTTGGCTTCTCTGCTTAGCAGCAGGCACGGCTGATGCTGTACTTCCCAACCATGAGCGCTTCCGAGATACAAACTGAGGCAGACAAAATGTAAGTGGGAACTTGTCTTGTCTCCCCCATTTTCCTTGGAAGCTTACCATGTTTACAAAATTATCTTTTCCCCTAGAAAATTGCCGAGAATAGGCAAGGATAGGTGGCTGGTTTGGTTACATACAGTAGGAAGGGCCATCGTCACCTGGGAATGAACCCAAAATTGGCAGCTTTAGGTCTCAGGTGACTGAAATTGCAAGATCCTGGTGATTTTTCTGCTGTTCAGGGTCATCTACAACGTTTACAAGGAGGTCTCTTCATGAGCTTTCTGTGAATGGTGTGCTTCTCTTCCCCCCCCCCCCGCCATTTCTCTTGTAAACTCCCCCACACGTTGTGAGTGAGAGGAGCAGTATTAGTCATGAAATCTCATACGTACAGAAATCCCCCTGCTTTCTGAACACTCTAATCCCACAGGTGTGAACCTGAGCATCTACTAAACCACATCCTTGTTAAGAACCTTGGAAAGAGTGAAACTGGAGCTAATGAGATGCACATCCAAGCTCAGGACTGGATTCCTTTGAAAGCTTTGGAGGTGGTCAGGACTGATGGTCAATGAAACATGGGTTTGCGAGGTTGGGTTATGGGTATAACAATGTTTTGTTGTCCTTAAAAACACAACTTGGTCAGCCTAAAAAAAAAAAAATCCCTCTTACCATTTTTCAGCGTGGCTTTTTAGGGCTGATACATATATGAACATTGCCTGCGTTAACACCCTGTGCCTCCCAGAAATCTCACATAAGGGGCATGGAGATGCTGCGAGAGCTGGAGCCCCTCTGCTGTGAGGACAGGCTGTGAGAGAGTTGCGGGGGTTCAGCCTGGAGAAGAGAAGGCTCCGGGGAGGTCTACAGGAAAGCTGGAAGGCGGATTTTTTACAAGGACTTGTAGGGATAGGACGAGGGGTAATGGCTTCAAACTGGAAGAGGAGAGGTTTAGATAGTTATTGGGAAGAAATTCTTTGCTGTGAGGGTGATGACACACTGGCCCAGGTTGCCCAGAGAAGCTGTGGCTGCCCCAGCCCTGGAGGGGTTCAAGGCCAGGTCGGATGGGGCTTGGAGCAGCCTGGCCTGGTGGGAGGTGTCCCTGCCCAGGGCAGGGGGGTGGAATTAGATGATCTTTAAGGTCCCTTCCCACCTAACCCATTCTCTGATATTTTTAAAGCTCGTTTTTGTACATGCAAGGCATTACCCCCTTCCATTCTCAGAGATCCCTGCTAGCTTCTGATGGAAGCACCACAGGGATCTGGTCCAAGAGCTGGAAATGCTGGTTGCTTGTACCCACCAGCTGCTGGTGTTGGGAGAGCTAGTCCTGAAGCCCTTGCTTCCAGCACTGCTGTTGGGTCGCATTTCCCTACTGCTGTGTTTAGACTCTGTTTCTATGTGCCAGCAAGTGTCCTTGCTTTTTTTTTTCAGTTGTCCCCTCCCTGAACATGTGTCCTGGCAGGTTATCTCCCCACCTGGTACATGGCTCCTCTGGTCCTATCAGTCCCTGCTGCAACCTTTCCCTTTCTGCCTTCATCCTCTTCTGGCAGTAACATTCAGTAATTGTGGCAGAGATGTTTCCTCATTGCTGTTGCTTTGTGGGCTTGCTGCTCTCATCATTGAAGAGCTGTCAAGCCCGGAGCAAAGCCTTGTAGTGCATCAGCTCTTCTGAACCCAGCAGCAGATGCTCCATAGTTCGTGGAGTTCAGGAGCTGCCGTGTTATGCACTGATGGATCACAGTTTGAGACTCTTTGGTACTTGCTCAATAAAAGGGCAGTGCTAGTTGGATATTACAGGCTCCTTGGCAGCACCTTGGGCCAGGGGTGTTGCTTCCTTCGCCATCCCTCTTGACAAACAGGCTTTTATACCTTTGCTGGGGAAAATGCCGAGAAGTGTTATGAACACCTTCCTGGGGCTGCTGTGATTTAGTGCAATAAAAGCTTCATAGGGCTTGGCAGCATGCCTCAACCTTCCTGACCGGAGGCCTCTGCAACAGATGGGCATGCTGAAGTGGGAGGGAACTCAGAATTTCCCAAGCCAACCAGTTCTTGCTCGGCGCTCTCCAGGTACCTCCCTTCCCTCCCTCCCCAGTACCATGTTCCAGTGTTGATAAATGGAATTGCTAATATTCAGGCAAAATACCAAAGCCTGTAATTGACACAACCCCCTATATTTAGTGTGTGAAGTGGCATAAATCCCTCTGCCAGCGTGTTGGTTTGGTTTTTGTTTGGTTTTTTTTTTTTTCTAATTGGGTAAACTGAGGCATGGAAGTCAAGCTGTTGTGAGATGACTTGGTCGTGGCCACCATTGATGAATTTTGAATCCCAGGAATCATCCTAACATGGACACTTCTCCCTGGCGCCTGTGAATTAACTCAAGGGCTTCCTGATGGCACCGGCTGCTGCCTGTAGGTTCAAACTAGGAACAGGATCTCGTGTGACATTGTGGCCGATGCCACCAGGAATCACAGCTATCTTGGTGGGTCACAGTTATGTTCTCTGTAGCTTTAACTTGTCTGCCTGAAAATTCAGGCTCTGGGTAATGTTATAAATGGCCCCTGAGCAGGGCTGACCTTTTTATAGGTGATTGATTAGCTCCTATAGTGATGGCTTACCGAATTTCTAATACTTTGTCATTACTACTTTATTTAGAAACCTTGAAACGATCCATGCATGAGCTCCCTGTGATAAACGGCCAGGCCAGCCCCCCTTGGATACACAAAGGTGCTTTGTGACTTTTCCAACATTATGGCCCTCCGGGGTTTTATTCCGTTTGTGGCATTTCCTTGTTATAGCTGCCAGATGTGCTCCCTTCAACTGTTTTTTCTTTATGCATTGTACTAATTATCTGGGTGAAAAATTACGCTGCTGGGAGCTCATCCCATCCCTCCTTCCTCCTGTTTGCTCTTGGACCTTTTCAGATATAGCAGATGCTGCTTCTCCTGTTCTCCTTGACAATGCACACAGTAGCTTCTTGCCTTAAAATGTAATTGGGGATGGTGAGCTCAGTAATACTGAATGTCAGTAGGTTTTTTGCATAAAGAAACCCACTTAAGATACACTAGAAAGCCCCCAAGTGGCTGGTGAAACTCCAAGCCCACAAAATAGCAAACTGAAAGAAGATTGCGGGGATGGACGTTTACCACCCATGTTTCTGGGTTTTCATCCTGGGTTGCAGTGGAAACCAACCTTGAATTAACAGCTTAAGTCAGGGCTGAGTAACTAGTGTGTCTGTAGTCTGTGTAGGCAAGTAGACCTCAGGACTGATGGCCAAGTGCTGTCTGTGCAGGAAAGAGGCTTTAGGCTGTTCAGGAGGGGATGGGGGAAGAAAGATGGGATCAACACCTTAAAGTTAGGGAAGAATATAGGGATAAAAGGGACCTTCAAACCCTTTAAAGATCCCTAGACAAGCCAGGACAAAGCTGGGCTTCTCCTGTTCATGATATTCAAGAAATCTCTGTTTTTCTTGTCCTTACTCCAGCAGCAGTCAGAGGAGATGGCTCTTGTGGGTTTTTTTGTTGTTGTTGTTTTTTTTTTTTTTCCCCTTTTATCTTTGTTTTCCAGACAGAATACTAGGCTGGCTGTGCTTCCCAGGAAATCCATTACATGTTATCGGGGGGTTTAGCCAAGTCTTTGCTAGAAAGTATTTGGAAAGCGATAACTTCAAACTTGCTGTGTTCAACTTGGGGAAGAAGGAAGACTAGGAGCAGATACGGTTGATGCCTTGAAGCTCTTGAAGATAAGCACTGCTGAAGGAGGAAACTTTAAAGGCTCAGATAGTTGGCTGTGAGGGCACCAGTTTCTGGCCTGTTAGTGGAATGAGCTTCTCCAGAGAGAGACGGTGACAGAGTTTGAGGGTTTCCAGGGATGGCTGATGGAAGAGATGGGAGGAAGCTGCAGCCCGTTGCGTTGTGCCCTGTGCTGGGAAAACCGAGCTGAGACATGGAAATTGTGGCTGCTGCCAAAACAGCAGCCAAAAATGACCTCAGGTGCTCTGCTTTACATTGAGATGTTCACCCGGATCATTTTCCTTGAGTTTTCTCTCTCTCCGAATTCCCCCTTGGATGTCTATGACTGTGCCAGTGTTTCCATGACAATCATTCAGGCTTTGGTACTTGGAGAAGAAAAGGCTCGCTGGATCTATTGCCTCCTGATGCAGCGTGTCCCATCTGGGATACTGCAGTGCAAGACTTACTGAACACGTTTGCTCTACAGAGCAACATTTTTTTTTTTTTAAATCTGGATACATGATCTGTTTGTAAAACTTGGTTTGTATCTTTTATTGGTATTACTAAAGAACTTTAAGGCTTTACTCATGGGGTAGGACTGCACTATACTTTGAACATTATACATACATGGCAAAAAGATAGTCCCTTCCTGAAATCACTTAAAACTCTGTGTAACGGATGAAGTAGATAGAAGCTGATGGAGAAATATAATGGCCTCAAGTTGCGCCAGAGGAGGTTCAGATTGGATGTTAGGAAAAATTTTCTTCACAGAAAGGGTTGTTAAGCCTTGGAACAGGCTGCCCAGGGAAGCGGTGGTGTCACCATCCCTGGAGGTATTTAAGAGATGGGTAGACATGGTGCTGAGGGACATGGTTTACAGAATCACAGAATGATAGGGGTTGGAAGGGACCTCTGGAGACCATCCAGTCCAACCCCCTGCCAGAGCAGGGTCACCCGGAGCAGGTGGCACAGGAACGCGTCCAGGCGGGTTTGGAATGTCTCCAGAGACGGAGACTCCACCACCTCTCTGGGCAGCCTGTGCCAGGGCTCTGCCACCCTCACAGGAAAGAAGTTCCTCCTCATGTTTAGATGGAACTTCCTATGCTCAAGTTTGTGCCCATTACCCCTTGTCCTGTCCCCGGGCACCACTGAGAAGAGCCTGGCCCCATCCTCCTGACACCCACCCTTTCAGTATTTATAAGGGTTGATAAGATCCCCCCTCAGTCGTCTTTTTTTCTAGACTGAAGAGACCCAAATCCCTCAGCCTTTCTTCATAAGAGAGCTGTTCCAGTCCCCTAATCATAGTGGTGGACTTGGCAGTACTAGGTAAATGGTTGGAGACTGGATGATCTGAAGGGTCTTTTCCAACCTAAATGATTCTATGATTCTATAATGCAAAGGTGCTCTTGGTCCATTGGCCAGCTACAGGGGTGTTTAAGGCAGGAGTTACTTTAGCTGGTGCATCCCTCTACCCCTTCCTACCACCTGACAAGTGTTCACTGCGCAGAGCAGTTAAAGTGACCCAGCCAGGAGCACAGCTACCACCAATTTCTGCTCACAAATACTGCTGCTGTGTTATAGAGGGGTGACAACACCAGCACAATTGCTACCTTATAAATCCTGTGCATTATGGCATGCACTGGCTGTTGCTGAGCTATCAAAATGTGCTCTCATACAAGAGTTGTGGTCACAGCAAAGAGATGGGGACATAGAATCATAGAATCTTCATGGTTGGAAAGGACCTTTGAGGTAGAGTCCAACCATACACACACAAACAAGCAAAAAAAAAAAAAGAAAAACATGTGCAAGAGCAGTAGAGAAACACAGAAATGCCTGGAGCCAGAAGCATCTCCCGTGTCCTTTCTGCAAGCAGCATCACTTCAACATCAGCAGTGCTCGCTTAGCAGGAAAAACATTGGAGAGCTGCTGTGATGGAGATTAGAAACCAAATCGTCCCTTATGATTTAACTAAATGCTTCGTGCAGATGCCCTGGTTGGCATGTGGGATGAGAGGTGAAGGCAGTGGGTTTGTGGTCGCCCATGGGGCAGCTGAAGATGCTCACTGGAAAGCAGCAGCATCATTGGAGGAGCTGCACCGCCGCTCTTCTTTCGGAGCTGGTTTTTTTTACATCACAAATCTCTTAATCCTCTGTTTAAATAAATGCAAAGTGTCTGAACTGTGTCGATATGGGGGGAATATCTAATGATTGTAACGCCTCTCCCTGCCTTTAAAGTGTCTGTTCCTGCTTGTGTAGCTGCAAGCGAGTACAAATGAGATATCAAACTCTTCCTAATGAATTGGGCGTTTGCTGTTTAATTTTTTTTCCCTTAAAGTGAAATGTGAATGATTCAAAATGGTCCATCTGGTTAAAAACATCACATGGCCTTGAACTGAGGCTTCTGATGGCTTTTTTTTTTTTTTGGGTCCTTTTGTGGAAAGACAAATGAGGAGCTGTGATCTGTCGACATAATGGATTGCTGTGCTGTGTCTGATACGTGTATTAATTCACTTTATAGTGAAATACCCTTGTAATTCCCACGTGGCAAGAGCTGTTAAATGGTCTGAACAGATGATCTAAGCCACGTTGGTGTGATGTAGCTGTGTGAATATAGGCTTTGGAGCTGGGACTTTGCTGGGTCTTCAGTGCTAATCCCCAGACGGCCAAAGGTCACTGGTCACAGAAATTGCTTGATCTGCTGAAAACCGCTATTAGGGAATGGGTGAATTTGCGGTTTCCATTTGTTGGTGTTCATGGCCGCAGTCCTGAGGACACGGGTGGTTTTGATGGAAAGAGGCTCTTTCAGGCCTGTTCGGTTTGAGGTTGGGCACTAAGGCATTGGATGCTGTACGTTGGACGTCACCGGTGATTTTGAGCTGAATCCCCATGAAGGGATATGTGTCTCATTATGTTGGAGTGATGGACTAAACGCAGGAAAATCCAATCATTGGATTAAATATTGATTTTTTTTTGCTTTTTTTTTTTTTTTAGATTACCCCAATGCTTGGAATTGAAAGGAAATCTGCCCTGTTTTCAGGGCTTTACACATCACTTTAAACGTACCTTTGACCCCTTCATTTTACCAGGAGGCTGTGAGGCGACACAGGGTGGATGATTGGGCAGCGAAGGGGTTTGAGGTGCTTGTAGCTGCACATGGACAACTCACCCTCCCCAGCCTCCGGCTCCTGGGGCAGGTTTTGCTGAGCTCCCTCTGGTTTGTCATCATTGTGGTTGCACCGCCTTGCAGGAGTTGTGCTGTCTGTGTTTGCAGCCTTTCTCCCTCATGAAATCTGTTTTTCCTGGGCTCTGGGAGTCAGGGAGAAGCGCAGACCTCTCCTTGTGTCTGGGGTTGCAGGTGGATCTCCCAGGAGCATGGGTGCCATTCAGGTGTTGCCTTGCTCAGTGACATTTGAATGCTGAAACACATTCAGTGCTTCAGCAGTGGTGGAAATTTCCTTCCACGGTGGGCAAAATGAAAAAGCAGGATTTCTCCCAAGTTTTCCAAAGGCTATCTGCCAAAGAAGATCTTGACTGAAGTGTGACTAGAGACAGCCTTCAAGGCTGAACTGAATTTATATGGAGCATTGTGCTGTCATATTATAAAGTGGATTTTCTCACCTCTATCTCATTGTCTCTTCATTGTGTATTCCCTAAAGCAGGTTTGTGGTCAGCTGAGCCAGGCAGGAATTGCATTTGCTGTGCGTGGTGCCATCAGACCAGACTTTGCAAGGAGTTTTACTGGGTCTATTTAGGAATGGCGTGTTTTGGTTTTCATGAAGGAACAAGACCACTCTTAGGCTGGGCAGGAGTCCCGTGGTAGACTGGTAAGGAGCAGAGAGGTGAGCTAGCCTCAGAAACTGGGCTTAACCTGCTGATTGTTGAGACCCACATCCTCAGACAGATCCTAGAAAAACTAGGAAGAACCTGCCATAGGGCAAGGCTGATGGGCATAGGGCAGCCATTGCCTGCTTAGGCGGGTGAGCCTGCAGAAGACCATTGCTGGTCACCTCTAGATCCTACTATGGATCTAGAGGTAATCTCCTACTATGGAGGTAGAAAGCCTGAAATCTGGTTTAGTCGTGTATACTTGACCAAAAGGGTGGGCTGCTGGGCAGCATTATAAATTACGGTCTATTTAATACATACGGTTTTGGCCTTAATGGGTCTGGGTTGTGTTTTTCCTCCAAAGCCATTCTTCCATATAAACAGTTGGCCATTGACTGCAGGAACTGTGGCCTCCTGCGTGCTCCATTTGAAAGATGTTTCCTACTTCAAGTAACGCTTGTTTGAAGGATGGGGAAATCCCAAGTCCTTGAAACCCCAGGAAAGCCACGGTGTTTGATAACTTGCTGCCTGGTGGAGCCTAACACTGTCAGGGTGTGAGGATGTTTGACTAATGCTAAATCTCTGGCTTAGTCCTGATGTAGGCAAAATGCCTGTGGGAGGGAGTCTGCAAAACCCATTGACTGTTGTGCCTAAGTTAGGATTATGGGCTCAGACTGAGTGATTAACATGCCCTATGATTTATAATGCTTTATAGGTGACAAAGGTTTTTACTGCAGAGCATCTGCAAAATGTGTTTCGGGCTATAAACAGCCAGCACTGAACTGGAGCTGCACCTGGAGAAAGGGGGGAAGGGAGGCAGGTGGGAGACATAGAAAAAAGAGGTCTTTCAGTAATTAAAGGGGGGGCTACAGGAAAGGTGGGGACAGACTTTTTAGCAAGGCATGTTGCCTTAGGACAAGGGGCAATGGCTTTAAACTAAAAGGGGGGAGATTTAGATGAGAAACAAGGAAGAAATTTTTCACAATGAGGGTGGTGAGACACTGGCCCAGGTTGCCCAGAGAGGTGTGAGATGCCTCATCCCTGGAAACATTCCAGACCAGGTTGGACGGGGCTCTGAGCAACCTGATCTAGTTGAAGATGTCCCTGACCATGGCAGGGGGTTGGACTAGATAGCCTTTAAAGGTCCCTTCCAACCCAAACTGTTCTATGATTCTAAGAGGTGGATAAAGGGTTTTTTTTTTGGGCCATGGTCCTTGGAGACAACCCTGTGCTTTGCTAACAAGAACTGGAAGCTCTGTCAGTTGGGTTTTGCCAAGGCTTTTCCCAGGGCACTTCAGTACAGTGATGTCCTTCCAGTCTAAAGCCAGTGGTGTGCAACCACTCTTGCATAATCTTTACCAGTTTGAAAGATGCTGGAGAGAGATGAGACTTGGATGCCCAATTGATTCATGGCTTAACCTATCATCCCATATGGGAGACCCTTTCCAGGCTGTCCCTGTCAGTCCTGTGTACTGTTTTTGCTTGGGATGGAGTTAATTTTCTGTGCAGTAGCTGGTATGGTGCTATGTTTTGGATTTGTGACCAAAACAGTCTTGATAACGTAGGGATGTTTTAGCTGTTGCTGAAGAGTGCTTACACAGCGTCCAGGTAGAATATGTACTGAATTCTTTCTAAAAGCCGGGGGAGAGAAAATGCTTGCTTGTGTTTCTGCTTGCTTTCCGAAACAAATTTGTTTTCCCTCTTGGCTCTGTAGTCACTGTTAGCGCTAGAGTTAAATATTTTTTTTTTTAATTGAACTGGATAACTCCTTTTTCAAAAGAGGCAATGGGAACCTGTACTCCTGCCAGTGTGAACTTCATTGTTGGTAGCTGCGCTAACGCAGGTTAATTCAGTGTGTCACTATTTCCTTAGGTATTTAGTTCTTCCCCATGTCTAGAGTCATAAGTATCTGAATTTTAAAGAAAGTAAATGATAGAAGTGGAATGATATTAATGTCTTGGAAGTCTTGACTTGTTGGTTTGTTTTGGTGTCTGAAGCCTTCTCTCTAATCTCAACGAGGATGGCGAAAACTGGAGTCCTTTTCCAGAGGAGACTTTTATTTTTCTCACCCAGAGGGAAGCAAGTGTGACCTTGCTGCTCATCGGTTGGACTCCAGTGATTTACTTTCCTTTTGGGTTTGAATTTGCCAGTCCTCTGATTCATTCACTGAGTTCGCTTTCCCAGTGCCTTTCCCTGATTCTCAGGTGTCCTGGAAGAGATCCAAGGACAGCTGTGCTGTGGCAGAGCATAAAACATTGGAGAATAACTTTGCAGTATGTCCTTGCTGGGTGGCTGGATGCCTTGGGAGGGTGTATTTGCCAACGGAGAAGGCTTTTTTCCCTTCATTTCCCCCCACAAATAGAAGATATTTCCCTGCCTCTCATAAAAGTAGACTTTGTGGAAGCTGGTTGAGGATGCTTCTGGGTCCAAAATGACCACAAAAATTAGCTAGATGAGAAGGAAACCTGGCACCAGTGGGAGTAAATGAGTGGAGGAAATAAAAAGGAGCAGGATTAGCTTGTGGTGATGCTCCCTTGCCAAGCATGGGCCAGAGGGACAGGGGTGGTGGTCATGCAAGCTGAGACTAGTTGGGTTCTCCTGCCTTCCCCAGCATGTGTCCTGTCACCTGGGACACAGCCTCCTTCTGCTTGGCCCCATCCCAGCTCACAGCCAGCTGTTCCCACCAGAACTGTGAACAGCCAAAAATAGTTGTGCAAGATATTGATGGAAGCTAGAAGGCTGTGTTCCCACAGGACCCTGCTTGGGGACTGCTGATGAGCTGCTGATGTGCTTCGCAAACAGCCTCCTGTTGGTGTCCTCTCGTTATTTTCAGCAGTGGATTAGATATTTGTAAGAACAATTTAGACTTCGCACCACTTTAGCGTTAATTTTAAATGGCTGTGAATAGCAGCTTTCAGGGGAAGGGATAAAAAAAGTGGAGAGGTTTCTGTGCCGAAGAGGTTGAACTTCCTGTGAAGCCATCGGTGGAACACAGACGGTCTGAGAGGGTGGTGTCCTGCAGCTAGAGCCCTTCTCAGAGGTGTATATAGGTTTCCAGAGGAGATGTGTGAGTGGGTTTGAGTGTTCCATGAGGGTGCTGGTACTTCGCCAGCAGGAGGAAAGATGCGGTGATGCAGAGCCTGGTTCTTGCTAGATGTGATGGGTGGGAGATGCTGCTGTGCAGATGGTGGGGCGCAAGATGATATAAAGATTGCTGCTGTGGGGAGACAGAGCAAGCTTAGGATGGGAAGGTATCAAAATAGCGATGAGCTGCCAAATGTTGGGTGTGTTTTTGGGGGTGAAAAGGGAGAATTGGAGGGAGAAAGTGAGACTTGAGCTGGGAGAGATGCTCCCATGCCCCGCATTGTCTGGGAGAAGCCTGCCTAGGTGTTTGCTGTGCTAAAGAGCTTTTTGGAAGCTCTGTGCAACTCTGCACAGGGGTGCTTGAGTGAGGGATTTAAATATTTGCTGTAGGCTTTAACCAGGCATAGAGCTGAGCCTGCCCAGTGTTTCTTTATTTCATAGAATCGCTGAGGTTGGAAGGGACCTTTAAGATCATCAAGTCCAACCATTAACCTAGCCTGACAAAAGCCACTTCTAAACCATGTCCCTATGTACCACATCTACCCTTTTTTTTTTTTTTAAACACCTCCAGGGATGGTGAATCCACCACCTCCCTGGGCAGCCTATTCCAATGTTTAATAACACTTTCAGTGAAAAAATGTTTCCTAATATCCAATCTAAACCTCCCCTGACATAACTTGAACCCGTTTCCTCTTGTCCTATCACTTGTCACCAGGGAGAAGAGGTCAGCCCCCATCTCTCTACAACCTCCTTTCAGGTAGTTGTAGAGGGTGATAAGGTCTCCCCTCAGCCTCCTCTTCTCCAGGCTAAACAACCCCAGCGCCCTCAGTCGTTCTTCATAAGGTTTGTCCTCCGGACCCCTCACCAGCTTTGTAGCCCTTCTCTGGACACGCTCCAACACCTCAATGTCCCTCTTGTAGTGAGGGGCCCAAAACTGAATGCGGTACTTGAGGTGGGGCCTCACCAGTGCCCAGTACAGGGGGATGATCACTAGTCTGGCTCACCACACTATTCCTGATACAGGCTAGGATGCTGTTGGCCTTCTTGGCCACCTGGGCACACTGCTGGCTCGTATTCAACCAGCTGTCCACCAACACCCCCAGGTCCTTTTCTGCCGGGCAGCTTTCGAGCCACTCTGCCCCAATCCTGTAGCGCTGCATGGGGTTGTTGTGACCCAAGTGCAGGACCCAGCACTTGGCCTTGTTGAACCTCATACCATTGGCCACAGCCCATCGGTCCAGCCTGTCCAGATCCCTCTGCAGTGCCAACCTCCCCTCAAGCAGATCAACACGCCTGCCCAGCTTAGTGTCATCTGCAAACTTACTGAGGGTGCATTCGATCCCTTCATCCAGATCATTAATAAAGATAGTAAAGAGAACCGGCCCCAGCACCGAGCCCTGGGGGACACCACTTGTGACCGGACACCAACTGGATTTAACTCCATTTACCACCACTCTCTGGGCACGGCCATCCAGCCAGTTTTTTACCCAGCGAAGAGTACACCTGTCCAGGCCATGAGCAGACAGTTTCTCCAGGAGAATGCTGTGGGAAACAGTGTCAAAAGCTTTGCAAAAATCCAAGTAGATAACATCCACAGCTTTTCCCTCATCCACTAGGAGGGTCACCTTATCATAGAAGGATATTAGGTTTGATAGGCATGACCTGCCCTTCACAAACCCATGCTGACTGGGCCTGATCACCCTGTTCTCCTGCATGTGCCGTGTAATGGCACTGAGGAGGATCTGTTCCATGACCTTCCCAGGCACCGAGGTCAGACTGACTGGCCTGTAGTTCCCTGGATCCTCCTTCCGGCCCTTCTTGTGGATGGGTGTCACATTTGCTAACCTCCAGTCAGCTGGGACCTCCCCAGTTGTCCAGGACTGCTCATAAATGATGCAAAGTGGCCTGGCGAGCACCTCCGCCAGCTCCTTCAGTACCTCTGGGCGGATCCCATCCGGCCCCATAGATTTGTGCACCTCCAGGTGCTGAAGCAGGTCCCTCACCGTTTCCCTTTGGACTACAGGGGCTTCATTCTGCTCCCCATCCCTGTCCTCTAGCTCAGGGGTCTGGGTACTCAGGGAACAACTGGTCCTACTGCTGAAGACTGACGCAAAGACGGCATTAAGTACCTCAGCCTTTTCCTCATCCTTGGTCACTATGTTACCGGCCCCATCTACTAGAGGACAGAGATTATCCTTAGTCCTCTTCTTTTTGCTAATATATTTATAGAAACTTTTTTTGTTGTCCTTGACAACAGAAGCCAGGTTTAGTTCCAGCTGGGCTTTGGCCCTCCTGATTTTTTCCCTTACATAGCTTCACTACCTCTTTGTAGTCCTCTTGAGTGGCCTGCCCTTCCTTCCAGAGGCCATAGATCCTCTTTTTTTCCCCGAAGTTGCAACACTAGCTCCCTGTTTAGCCAGGCCGGTCTTTTTCCCCCGACGGCTTGTCTTCTGGCACATGGGGATAGCCTGCTCCTGTGCCTTTAAGACTTCCTTCTTGAAAAACATCCAGGCTTCCTGGGCTCCTTTGCCCTGGAGGACTGCCTCCCAGGGGACTTTGGGCTTTTCAGGAGCCTGGTTGACAAAGTCTGCCCTCCGCCAAGTCCATGGTGGCAGTTCTGCTGACCCCCCTCCTTGCTTCTCGCAGAATCGAAAACTCTATCATTTCACGGTCACTGTTCCCGAGACAGCCTCCAACCATCACATCCCCCACAAGACCTTCCCTGTTTACAAACAACAGATCCAGCAGGGCACCTTCCCTAGTTGGCTCTCTCACCAGCTGTGTCAGGAAGTTATCCCCAGTACATTCCAGGAACCTTCTAGACTGTTCCCTCCCTGCTGTATTGTATTCCCAGCAGATGTCTGGCAAATTGAAGTCCCCCACGAGGACATGGTTGTGCGGTCTATAACAGACTCCTACTACGATATCTGCCTTGTTAGCCCTGCCCCTGATTCTTACCCATAAACAATCGACCCCATTATCTCCATCATTTAGTTCAAAGCATTCATAACACTCCCTGACATACAGGGCCACACCCCCGCCTCTCCTTTCTACTAATTCTTCTGCCCAAAGACACACGTTGTCCTTCAAACTTATCCCTTTGTTATTGGATTAATGCAGAACTGAGTATAAGAGACTTGAGAAGAGTAAATTTTCAATGAAGTACAGTTAAATAGGCAGTTGCTTTTAACAGCTGCTGCCATCCTATGAGTTTGTGAAGGGGAGAAATGTTGATATATGGCAAACAGAAGATCTACACCAATACTCTCTTCTCTCCCATCCCTTTCATTAAAGTCCTGGCTCTGTGCTGCTGATAACTGATTTGGAGGTCAGGAGAAGGGCAAGGTAGGCTGGGGAGTGGGATGCTCTTGTGCGCTTTTTTCCACTACTGATGTAATTTTCAATGCACATGTGTCATGTGCTTTTATTTTCCTTGAGTGACGCGTTCTACTGCTTTGGTGAAAGCTGCAGAGAGATAGTGCTGTGTGAAAGAGCAAGTGTTTGTGTCATGCTGTATGTAGTTCCCCATTCCTGTTGCACACTGCTGTACTGCAACAGCTTCAGAGAATCATAGAACAGTTTAGGTTTTTGGATTGGAAGGGAATTAAAGGCCATCCAGTCCCACCCCCTGCCCTGGGCAGGGACACCTCCCACCAGACCAGGTTGCTCCAAGCCCCGTCCAACCTGGCCCTGAACCCCTCCAGGGATGGGGCAGCCACAGCTTCTCTGGGCAACCTGGGCCAGGGGCTCACCACCCTCACAGGAAAGAATTTCTGCCTCAGATCTCAGCTCAATCTCCCCTCTTGCAGTGGAAACCCCTTCCCCCTCGTCCCATGGCTCCCCTCCCTCATCCAGAGTCCCTCCCCAGCTTTCCTGGAGCCCCTTGAGGGACTGGAAGGGGCTCTAAGGTCTCCCTGGAGCCTTCTCTTCTCCAGGCTGAACCCCCCCAGCTCTCTCAGCCCGTCCTCCCAGCAGAGGGGCTCCAGCCCTCCCAGCATCTCCGGGGCCTCCTCTGGCCCCGCTCCAGCAGCTCCGTGTCTCTCCTGTGCTGAGGCCCCAGAGCTGGAGGCAGCACTGCAGGGGGGTCTCCCCCGAGCGGAGCAGAGGGGCAGAATCCCCCCCCTCACCCTACTGGCTATGCTTCTTTTGATGCTTCTTTGCAGAACACTGTTTGCATGTGGGAAGATCCTTTGGTAAAAATGGCAGGGGAAAAACCGAGTCCTTCTGCCGGACTCTGAAGTTGTGATTAATGGAGCCATGAAATAAGCCTTGCTCAGTCACCTCGTCAGAGGTGGCAAGTTTTCAAGCTCCTAAGTTTCTACAGATGCTGAAAGCGAGCATCTGGGAAGAGGGCAATGCATTGTAACCTCCTGGGAAAGCCTGCAGCTAAGAGTTCTCCTGTCTGGCTTGCCACCTGGCCCATGAGCATAAACCCAGCCAGCATGGGGTAGATACATGCCCATCCAATCCAAATGCTGTACCCAAATATTCACTGGCTTTTCCTCTTCTTGTCCAGCATAAGGACTGCTCTATCTCAGCGGCCTCTGGTTTAGATCAGGAGCTGCATCCTGGGTTTAAGAAATCTCGTGACAGAAAATCTTGTGGTTCCTTGGAAAACCTCCATAACTGGTACTTCTTTGGAAGGTTACACTGAAAAATCCTGATGTCCTGCTTTATTATTTTAAGCTGATTCTTATTTTTTGTTAAACTGAATTTCTTGACGGTTGCATGTGCAGGCTCTCCTCGCAAGGTATTTGTGGGATGTAGCTCTAAACAGGGCACATCTTGCCATGTCTAGAGATGGTGTCCAGAGATGCTACAGACACATGGATGTATTAAGGATTAACTTGTAGGTTCTTGTGCTATGTTCTGAGTGCTCTTTGGTGGTTTTGATGCTATTTTGCAAAACAGCATCGTCTTACACTGTGTTTGGCCTGATGGGGGTTGCACTATTTCTCTAGTCCTCTGTGGCTTTAGGAAGTACTACAGGGATGGTTTAAAGGCTGCAGGAACCGCCTTCATCTGCATTGATGGACATAGTTTTGCTTGAACAGGCTCTAACAACTTTTCACAAAAGTGGATTATTCAGATCTATTTCTCCCTGCTTTACTGCAGGGAATGTTTAGGACATTCAGTCTCTGAAAACCATCAGATGACTCTTCAGAAAGTGTGCCTAGAAACCATGCTTAGCCGTAGCGCAATATTCAAGAAAGTGGGTGATGTTTAATGGCCTTTCTTGTACAGAAGTCAAGCTAGATGATTTAATGGTCCCTTTGGTTTTTAAAATGTATATGTTTTATGTTGTGGTGTAAAAAGCTTCTAAATTGAGGGCAGAGGTTACCTTGCCAAATACATCGCAGCTGTTCATCCTAATTTGGAAGGAAAAGCTGCTAGAAGTTCTGGAACAGAAAGGCTTGGAAGCTGAAATGCTCTTGCGTAATAGTATTTTTCTGCCTCTTAATACAGATGTTCACATTCATGCCCCTTATTCTGGGAGTCTGGCCAAGTTTCTGCATAGAGGAACTGCACGCAGTTCCTGGTCCTGTCCTTCACCCTAACATCATCACAGAACAGGTACAGCCTGAGATTAATTTCCTTGCTGGAGTTTCCAATCTGTTTATTCATAAATCAAACAATGCGCTGTTTCAGCCACCTGGTTGGGTTTTGCAGTGAAGGGGCAGGTAGAGCATATTTCCCTACGGGGCAATTGCTCTTCGTAGTTTGCAAGCTTGTGCCATTAAATTAAAAAAAAAAAAAAAAGCCACCACAAACTGAACCTCTGCAGCACGTGGGTTATCGCAGCGATGCTGGTTCAGGAGACTGTATCTGATGGTTGTCGCTCTGCCATCCTCCCTTTTTCCCAGGAAAAGGCTGTAGCGGTTCAGCAGGGTTTTTCTTGCATGCGTGCTTATTGCCAGCATGTTTTGGGAAGCAAACCTCCATTCCACATACAGCTTACTGCTCAAGCAAAGAGTTTCGGCAGCTGGAAAGGTGTTGTGATTGATGCAGTCTTTTGATTGTGGCTGTATCACTTAGGACCTTCTAATTTGTCAGTCTGTGTACTCTGACCCAGGCTTTCAGGAATCTGCAGTTTGGGTCCCGTGAAACATAGAGGTGACTGCAAAATTTCCTTACTCTGGGAGTTCAGTGATGCTTGCCACGGGATTTTTCTAAACCTCCAGGATGCATCATCTGAATTGCATTTCTGACCCCTCTCCCACCCTGCCGTACACACAAGGGCAGGTCCAGGATGAACTCCACCGCTGTGGGACCTGGGCGTCTCCTCTAAAGTCCGGCTCTTTAGTAGCTGAAGCTCAAGAGCATCACCAAAGATTGTGAGACGTGTAATAATTAGGAGGAGTTGGCAGCAAAACCTCCCTTATGCTCTTAGCATATGTGAACAAGCAGTTAGGCCAAACAGTGCACGTTTAATTTCTCCTGAACTTTTGCTCATAATCCCTGCTCTGAATCCCTTTCAGGTTTCAGCAGCGATGTGGTCATAGCCAGCCCCACCAGACTTGGAATCATAGAATCATTATGGTTGGAAAAGACCTTTCAGATCATGGAGTCCAACAGTTAACTCAGCACTGCCAAGTTAACACTACCCCATGTCCCTCAGCACCACGTCTGCCCGGCTTTTAAATCCCTTCAGGAATGGCGACTCCACCACTGCCCTGGGCAGCCTCTTCCAATGCTTGACAACCCTTTCGGGGAAGAAATTTCTCCTAATATCCATCCTAAACCTCCCCTGGGGTAACTTGAGGCTGTTTCCTCTTGTCCCATCGCCTGTTCCCTGGGAGAAGAGCCCGACCCCCCCTGGCTACCCCCTCCTTTCAGGGAGTTGCAGAGAGCGAGAAGGTCTCCCCCCAGCCTCCTTTTCTCCAGACTGAACACCCCCAGCTCCCTCAGCTGCTCCTCACAAGAATTGTGCTCCAGACCCCTCACCAGCTCCGGTGCCCTTCTCTGGACACGCTCCAGCACCTCAATGGCTTTCCTGGAGTGAGGGGCCCAAAACTGGACACAGCTCTTGAGGTGGGGCCTCACCAGTGCCGAGGACACGGGGACGGTCACTGGCCCAGTCCTGCTGGCCACACTATTGCTGATACAAGGATGCTGTTGGCCTTCTTGGCCACCTGGACGCACTGCTGGCTCCTATTCAGCTGGCTGTTGACCAACACCCCCAGGTCCTTTTCTGCTGGGCAGCTCTCCAGCCACTCTGCCCTCAGCCTGTAGTTTGGGGAACTGCTCACAGTGTTTTCCCTTGTGCTGGCATGAAGGAAAAAGCCCTCCAGAATACGCATGCACGTTGCCAGATCCTGACCTGCGGTGAAGGATGGAAACCTCTTCTTTGAGCAAAGACTGGTTGAAGCAGGAAAGCTCATAGCAAAGAATAGGGAGTACAGATGGATGATGTTTTGGGGGTTGTTGTTTAGACTTGCTCTTGATGGATGTTGAACAAACACACAGAGTAGCTGCCAGACCAGCTTTGCCTCCTGACCCAAAGGCCTTTTGCACTTGAGGGGGAGCATGCGCATGTGTGAAATCTTGATGCTAGACGTTACTACTGTCTTCTCTGTAGTTGCTGCCACCTCATTCCTCCTGGACTCTGCTAGCAAACCATGCTGCCACAATGCTGTGCAGTGCTGTTGGCTGGCCCGTTCCCTGGGGTGCCATCTGCAATTCAATTCTCAGCCCAACAAAGGCATTAGTGGGGTGAGGAAGGGGAACGTTGCTGTGCAAATGGGATTAAACTGACTAATGAAGTTAAATCCTTGGCCTGTAGTAAGGTCCTCTGCAAAATCCTGCAAACAAGGTTTGAGCTGGCTATACCGTGGTAGCAGCCTCTGCTTGCCAACATGGTGGAAAAGCCTGAGAGCCCACAGATGTCTGAATTACATGGTGCTTGGGTGTCCTGCAGTGCGTGCAGGTTTCCGATGCTTTCAAAAGTGTTGTTGGGGTGTGGGTAAAATGAGGCTGTGCACCATGACCACATGCAGATGGGTGGTTTGGTTTCTGGTAGGTAGCTCTACAGCATTGTGTGGTTAGGGGAGAAGAACTTGAAGATACCTGGAGATGTGGCTTTCCTGGCAGCCGTCACAAGACATTTTGGTAATCTGCTGGTTTGTTGTTCTAGAGATGACTTGGCTGCCTGTGGGATCTGGGTGGAGATCCAGACTGCCTCCACACTGAGGTGCTCAACTTGCATTCCAGAAATGCCTGTGTTTTTATGAATTGGGAAACTCTATGCTGCTAACGTGTTGGCTTACTAATGAAATCAATTAGCAAAGCTGAAAAAAAATATAATGACTATTCTTCATTGTTGGCTGTGATCTATGATTTTTATCTGCCTTTACTGTCTCAGGAGTCCCCCTTGGAAAAAGGGGCCTTGAATTTAGGGACGTTTGATTACAGATTCAACCTTTTTCTCCAGGTTGCTTCCAGGAGAACTACTGCTGAGCCCCAAAGTGTGATTTCAAGTGTATAAGTGGCAGCTGGAGATGTTCACAGAGAAGCTGTGCTTGTCTGTGGCTGGAGGTTTTAATGGTTGGTGTGGTTTTTCTTGGTGACTAGTATTTGTCGCTCATCTCAACCTTGAAAACTATTCTTTTCCTTTGTGCCATCTCTACAAGGAGCTGTTAAAGGAGAAGAGCTGATGATCTGGTCTGGACCCATCATTTGTTATGTTCTCTTTGACGTGTGGTTTTGAGCCTTTATTTGGCAGCACGCTTATTTGCAGATGATGTCAGCCAGCACTTGAGAACCAATTGACTTTGGTGCAGTCAAGAGGCCCTTTTCAGGGACAATTATGGGAAAAAAAAATAAAAAATGAAACAACTAAGGCCTTGTTTGAAGTCTCCTAAACTTGGAGCATTCTGACTGTTAAAAATTGAGTTAACTTTCTTGTGTGCTTTCCTGAAGCCTCACTGGCCAGTTGCAAAGTTGAAGTTTACTTTTGGGTGACAAAAAGCAGCACCAAGTGTCATCAAATAGAGCTTGGATGGTTGTTCAAATCACTTTACATGTGCCAAAAATGGCCCCTGCTCTACAGAGAGCAGCTCTTACCTCCGTACCCGTCAGTTGGGTGTCTGAGGCTGCTGGGCAGGATCATGCTGTGATAGACATCTCCTGACTTGAGGGTGATCATAGAATCATAGAATGGTTTGGGTTGGAAGGGACCTTAAAGATCATCCAGTTCCGACCTCCTGTCCTGGGCAGGGACACCTCCCACTAGACCAGGCTGCTCAAAGCCTCATCCAGCCTGTCCTTGAACACCTCCAGGGATGGGGCTAGCCTTGATGATGTGATGTGACTAGCCTTGCTGCCTTTAACCTCAACTTGTGCAGAAGTTTCTGTGCTGGGTTGAAACCTCTCAATGGGGTCAAGTCAGTTGGATGCTTGGCAAAGAGAGAAGAGAGACCCAGCTTCTCATCCCTTCCAGGAGAAACCAACTCTTCTCTTGATCGTGATGATTGGGGCGACGCTTTTATTTATTTTTTTGGTATCAATATTCTGCAAGACTCTGGTGATGTCAGCCCTGTTGCCAGGCTGAGGACCACAGGTTAACGTTGGAGGAAGAACGTATGTTGGCTTTTCTGCTCTCTCAGACTGCTGGTTTCACCGCAAGGCTGCTCTTTCATTCTTGCTAGCTGCTGCCTCTTCATGTTTTACATTTTCTTTGACGCAGCTATGCTGGCCTTCCTGGAAAAACAAACCACCTCCTGGTTCCTCTAATTCAGAACACGCTGCTGTGCCTTACTTCAGGGTTTGCTTAACAAGCCTGGTTTGTAACCACCTAAACCGCCACCGCTCTCAAGCAAACCACACCACTGTGAACTACGCCTTATTGTCTTGGTGTTTTTTCCTTCTCCAGTAAGGTCAGGAGCTTGAAGTCGAATCGGGTGGGGTGGCGTAGCTTTTAGCTGAGTGATATCTGGAAAGGGGATCTCATTTTATTGCTTTTCTTCTTGAGGTCGATGCGAATTAATGCGTGCATGTGTTTGCAAGAGTTATTAGCAACGCGCCCGAGTCTGAACAAGCTATTTTACTGCAATTCTCTGCAGCCATCAGGGGTTCCCGCTTCTTCAGCAAGGGACGAATGATAAATGGTGCAACGCAAAGTGAAACCTGCCTTGGTGCTGCTGTAAAATGCTCCAGATAAAGTGCGTTCTATCTGTGCTTACTTGAGTAAGCTGTTGTGTGATGAGCAAACTCCAGTGCTCAAATTATTCCCATGATGGCAGATTTCTCTTTTTTTTTTTTTTTTTTTTCCCCTTTCCCTAACATTTAGCCCTGGAGTTGTAATAAGTAAATAAATAAATAAATGCTGCAAGCAAAGCTTCTGCTTTCTCTCCAGACAGATGCTGGCTTTGGATACTCAGCTGCTGCTGAAGCTTGTGGCTTCATTTGGTTTCCCTCTGGCAGTGCACTGAACCCATTTAAATCTCTTACAGGGAAAATAAGTAAATCCTTTCCATATGTCAAGTATTAGAAAAATACATGATTTCTTTGACTTGCACAAAGCGTCCCGTTGTTTGGCAGATACAGAAACAAGTGCACCCTTGTTTCTGGGAAGCCGAGCTCTAACCTCATGCTGGTAAATCTGACATGTCACTGTCCAATATTTCAGATAGTTGTCTGTTCACATGAGCTGTGCATGTGAAGGCTGCGGAAGACCCTGATCTTATCAATTTTCCCCTTAGAAGAGAGAGACTTCAGTTTTCCCAGCTCTAAATCTTTCCTATTATAGCCCTTCAGGTCACTGGGTTGCCCCCAAAGATAGGGGAGAAAGCATTTTGCATATTGGCCTGTTCAATGGCTTTTGTTAGCAGATGTGTCTTTGCCCTCTGGATCTCATCACGCGGGATAAATAAGTCTGTGCGTTGATGGGGTGACGTATTGATGGAGCAAAATGCAAGCACATAGGACTTGCCAACTGGGTCAGACAAAAGGTTGTCTTGCCCGGCATCCTGTCTCTGCGAGGGTCCAGCAACGGGTGCTGGAGGGGAGCAATGGGTGCTTTTTTTTATGCCTTGTGCTCCCTTCTTCTCTCTTCTGGCTTCTAGCAAGGAATGGTTGAATGTGAAACACAGCATTGTTCTGTGAAACTGCCTGTGCTCATCTGGAGTGACCTTGTGCCAACAGCTTGCTCCAGAAATGCCGTAAAATAGGAAAGGGCTTGCAATTTGAAAAATGGATCCTGGAATTGCTTTGAGGAATTCCTGGGAAATTGGAAGCTGGCTTGTGTCTGAATCGGAGTCTTTGTTGAAGGATGTATTTTTGCTCATGGGGCTTGCAATGGACTGGGACATTGCTTTCCAGCCTGGTATCTCTGTCCAGAGAAATGACAAGTAGTAGAAGCAGATCTCAGGCAGGTGAGGGGGAGCCCAGGCCTCCTGTAACAGGGCAGCAAGCGATCACTGCCTCTTCTCCCGCTGGTGAACAACTGCTTTCAGGGTAACTGGAAGGGGATGCAAGTGAATCACAGAATCGTAGAATGGTTTAGGTTGGAAGGGACCTTAAAGATCATCTAGTTCCAACCCCCTGCCCTGGGCAGGGACACCTCCCACCAGACCAGGTTGCTCCAAGCCCCATCCAACCTGGCCTTGAACACCTCCAGGGATGGGACAGCCACAGCTTCTCTGGGCATCTGGGCAACCTGGGCCAGGGGCTCACCACCCTCCCAGGAAAGAATTTCTTCCTAATATCTCATCTAAATCTCCCCTTTTCCAGTCCGAATCCATTACCCCTCATCCTATCACTACGTGCCCTTGTAAAAAAAGTCCCTCTCCAGCTAGTGAAGCATCTGTCAGTACCCACTGCTCCCTTTAGGTATGCCAAGACTTAAGGATGCCTCCCAGTGATTAATACATAGAATGTGACATGAACCTTGGGCATCTTCCTCTTCCTGGTGCAGTAGGAGGTCCCTGCTTTGGGGGGATGTGATAGTGGAGAGGTGGTGTGGAACAAGATGGTGGATCAATCTTTTGGTCTGTCCCAGAATGGGCTGGGGAAAAGTGCTCTTCTACTATAAAAATTGTCACTGTTCTTTCCTCTCCCCTCCATTTCAAAGAGGAGGATTATAAAGGGGCTGCAGCTTGCCTGGCACCCTTGTTTTAAGGGGCTTATAAGCAAGGGACGACCTTTAACAAACTCTAATTTAAATACATGTGGAGACCTAAAAAACCAAACCAAGTGCAAAAAAAAAAAAAATAGAAGAAAGAAAAAAACAAACTCAGAAATACAGCAAGAGAGGGTTTGAAATTTGGGTGCAGGTGATGGGAAATTTGCTTGGCAAACACGCATCCTTAGCAAGAAAGTCTTCTATTTGTCAGCTACTTGAACTAATATATCCAAAAGGACGAAGAAACTGTAGGCTGCCCACATACGACTGACCACCAACCTTGCGCGATGCAGTCCTTAACGCGACTTCTGCCACTGAGGCGTGGGCAGTTGACCAAGGGAATCTGAATTGTGTGACGGTATTTGTGATTAGGGGGATGAGTACTGGCGTGGAGTTTCACTCCTTCCTTTCCCATGTGGCTCTCATTCCATCTTGCCCTTTTTGTTCCTTTATAGCAGTTTTTACCTATACGGATGGGCTGAGTTTCCAATCCTTTTTCTTGTGTTTATGAGACTGAGTTTTTTATATGTTTGCTGTCCCGATGTTGAGACTTGTAAAACCTCAAGACAAAACCTGGGGAAGAGGAAAGGGTGGATGAAGGGCACAGAAATAAAACAGCAGTGAGGAGGGACGTGACACTGATCCAATAGGTGGCTACACGTTTTGATTTTAATTATCTGATGTCCATCAACTTGCCTGGAAAGTGAATGGAAAAACCTTTCCAGTTTAATAGATATGGCTTGACAGTATCTTGCAACTGGAAAAAAAAAATAAATTTCTATGAGATTGCTTTGTGTGGACACACTGCCTTCTTAGAGTAATAAAAAGGCATTTGGGTAATTTTTGAGCACAGTCTCTCTGAAAACTGGAGAATTGGATGAGTGGTTGGAGATGGTCCCAGGGACCTCCTTCTATATATTGTATTTTCACATACTACTTAATCTAGGATATTGTTCTGCTGCTCTGAGCCTTTCCTGTAGTGTAGGACTGAGGCAGAGTTTACCTGCATGGGAGTAGAAACAAATTCAGGATCATCACCTCTTGGCTGTATTTTTCCTGGATTTCTGCTGTTTAAAGATTACTTTTTTTTTTTCCATCACCAAGGTAGGTTTTAGCTCTGCTCAGGGGTGCCATGCTAAAATACTGTCTTCATAATGCTTCTAGGTAGCACGTGTCTTTACTGGGTCTGAATTTATGAATAAAGTGCTTTTTCTTCCAAGTTGTTCATATATGGCTCAGTCTGATCTTTGCATCTTTGTTGCTTAGAAGCACGAACTGGGGACCCAAAGTGCAAGTGACCTCCTCTAAATCAGAGCAGGTTGTTCGCATCTGACCTAGACCGAAGTTGTGAGCAGCTCATGAATGGTCGGACTTCGTGTTCTGAGAGAGATGGCATAGGTAAAGAGGATAAGGTTGTGGGTGCTGTAACGTGCAAATTATGTGAAATAAACCCAAAAACGTTTATTTCATGATGCCCAGCTGGTTGAGATTTTGGATCTGGATCAGTTCTCCTTTTGGCCTGAGCTCTACAGTAGTGAACTCATGTCTGTCTGTACCCAAAGGATGCAATGCTCTGATGTCCTGGGACTATATATAAAGGTACTTTCCAGGTTGTACAAATGTCAGGGAAAGCTGCCGTTGCATTTATCCTGATTCCTTAGGGATGCCATGGCAGGTCTGGTGTGAGGCAGGTCTCTTGAGGGAAAGTGTCATGACGTTTTTGCTACAGTGGGAGAGGCTGATGCCAGGGCATGACCAATGCAGAGGCACCAAGAGGTTCTGAGTATTTATAGGTCTGTTTTCCATGGAAATGCTGGTTAATAACAGCGACAGCTTGGATAACGCTGGAGAATTTGGTAGCTAAATAGTTCCCAAGAGGCTGATAGCATAAACACATTTAGAAGGAGAGAGATGAGCGGTGTCTGCCCGCCTGGGTCGTCTTTGTAATGCTTGGCATGAAAAACATCACAGGGCACCATTTATCCACCATCAAACGTGTGATGTGTGGAGCTTGGCCAGCCCATTTCTTCCTTGCAGTAAAAATTCCCAAAAAAGTAACAGACTTAGTTATTCCTCTCTCTCTTTTTTTTTTTTTTAATCTCTGTTGCCAATTATGGAATATAACTTTGTTTCGGAAATATCCCTTTAAAACTTCCAGCCAACCTGGGAAATAGTCATTATTTTTTTTCCTTCCCCATTTTCCCTGGCTGGCTGGAACAGGGTTTTGAGCAACTCCCTGCTCCATATTTCACTGAATATTCTCGCTGGGTTTAATTTCATCAGCTCTAGCATTAGTTCCTCACTGAGAGCCTGTCACTGTTTCCATAATAAACCGCGATATTTATGGGCAGCAGATAAATCTGTGAAAGGTTTTCTTTGCATATCTATGAGCCTTCAAGCAGAGGTCTGGGAGGAATTTTATGTATTCAGTTGTTTAAGTTACAGCTGGAGGAAAAAGTTATCCATTTCATATGTGGTTGTTTTTTATTATTGTTTCAATAAAAGTAAAGAGTTGCTTTCCCTGTTTTCTTTGAGTTGGACTGCTTATGATTGTGGAATATGGAAATTCATGTGAAAGAAAGTATTTCTGAAGTTACAGTTAGTTTTCACCAGCAGTTGTTGAAAGCTCGAGTTGCCAGTACTTCAAACTTTATTACTGGTCTTGTGGTGGGAGATTCTTTGTGATGGGGCCAGCCTGCCCTCTGCAAGCATATTAAACCAAATAGGAGGTGGCCTGACCTTTCCCATAAAAGGCACCTGAGAAAAATCAAATAAAATGTGGCCTTCTGCCCACCCTGGGCTGAAGTGACAGCAAATACTACTAACGCAACCTGTGCTTTTATGTCAACATCTATTGTGGCTTCCTTGGGATGAACCTGGAGGGCTGACAAAGGGATAGCTGGAAAATGAATTTCTTTGGGATTGATGACAAACTCTGCTCAGAGTTGTCTTTTAAATAGTTACTCAGTGCATAGGTAGTGAGCCTCCAGCTGTGCTTAAGGATTTTGATTGGGTTTGGTGAGAACAGCTAGTGAATAGATTGATGTGTAGGTCTGGTACTTGCTTTCACAAGTTTTGGGTTTGCAGCAGTTCTTAATTAAAAAGAAAATGGTAATCTCAAGGTGGTCTTTTTCTTTTTTCTTTGGATTTTTTTCTCCCTTCTTGTTTTTCCCCCTCACCTCCTTTCCTCCTGGCTTGCAGTAGGCTCCAATCTCAGACCTGCTGAGAGATGTTGTGCGGCAGAGAGCAGCACAAAACTGGCCTGAACTGGTGGAAGCAGGAGCTGGGAGGTGGGTTCTGGCCCTAGTCCTGTGTTGTGCATCTTTGCAAAAGCCCCTTCCTAAATGGAGGATGCGCAGTCATAGGGTGGCATCTCATTACCCCATTTAACAAAGCTGGTTCATTTGGGGGCAGAGAAACTAAAGGAGGAGGGGTGGGGGGTATTTCTCTTAGGACTCTGTAGAAGGACTCCATCCTTGGAGATAAATGCGTGCTGGGGGAAAAAAAAGAAAAAAAAATCTGTAATTCAGCACTGTGTGACATGTCAGTCTGGAAGCCCATTGCTAACATTATTCAGAAACTCTTATTGCCTAAAGCGTGTCCATAGGGGTGGTGGTGCCGCCGTCCAGGGGCCAGTCCTAGGCAGATGTGCCCTCTCTCATGGGAGGTAGATGCTGGCTGTGCAGCAGATCATGCAGGGACCATTGGAGGAGATACAGGAGCATACTGTAGGACCCACAGCTCAGCCCATCATCTCTGAGACTGCCCAAGCCCCTCTCGCAAGTGGGATCATGGATGTGAAAGGGATGCCAACGGCTGTGAATGCATGCATGAGTGCTTTGCCTTTATTCTTCCCACTTTTAGGCTGTGGGTAGAGGTTATACAATGGATTTATTTTGATTTCAACCCGCCAAAGTCTGATTTAGGTGTAGGATGATACTCATAATCAACAGCCCACATGCTGGACCATCACCACTTGTTGGGTAATGTTAAGCAGAGCATTTGTATTTGGTTGTTCCTTTCAACCTAAATTCCTTATTTGACTTTCTGTTTGGGCTTGGGATCTCTCTTTGTGCCCTGCTTTTTGCAGTGTTTATTATCCAGGCCGTTGTGTGATTGGGAGCTTGCTTCTGCTGGGGAATTTGGTATCCCAGTACCACCTGAACACCAACTCCATCACTCCTTCCCCTCTCCAGTGCATTACAGATGGGCAGAAAAATAGTTGTCCTCAAAGTAATTTGCCTTATATAGCTTGGTATGTCTGATAGAACTTGAAGTGAGGAACTAGTTGACTTTACAGTGGATTTATTAATGTGAAATACAAACACACCTGGCTTCCAGTTCTCTGAAAGCAGTGTGTCCTTCAAGGTTTGATCAGCTTCCTTTACACCGTCAGAGCGGTGGTGATGTTGAGCTGATTATTGGGCTGGAGAGGTGCTATTCGTCTCAAAAAGGTCTCTCTTCTGCCTGGATGTGTCTAACTGAAGCGTGTATATTTCAGAAAGTAAGTGTATTTATGTGAAACAAAACCACCCAGGAGGTTTTGCTAATGAGCTTATTCCTGCTTGGGGAAGCTGGAAGCACTATGAAGAGCTTCTGCTCTTTATTGCTGCTTCTGACCTGTCTTCTTGAATAAAATAAAATAAGTAATGGTGTCTTTGCTTTGATGCTTACCAAAACCTTACCAGATTTTGCCCTGGTTTGCCAAGAACATCCCCACCCCAGACTGCAAGGTGTTTCCTTAGATGTTACTGCTAAATCTTCAGTCTCCTCCATAAATTGAATTCTTCAGGGCGCTGAGAGCTGCTTGTTTTGTTTTCTGAGCTAAGATGTGCAATATCGACGGTGGAGCTGCGTGTTCTGCTAATAAACCATGATTCAGTGCATTTCGTTGTGCGAGGTGACTAGAATTCATTGAACGATAAAAATTGTGCTTGATCTTAAGGCTGGGTTTTGGTGGGGTTTTTTGTGTGTAATCTTATCTTTCTAAGCAGCCTGGGCTTGTGTGTTTGTGCTTCTTGCCTTAATAGTCTGTCTTTCCCCGTTTGTGTGTTTTGTTTTTTTTTTTTTTAATTGTAATAAAAGCTATGAATGATGGATAAACATAGACTTGGGGTCTGGTCCTTGTTACAGGACCACGGGGTAACAGCCTCAAACTGAAAGAGGGGAGATTTAGATGAGATCTGAGGAAGAAATTCTTGGCTGTGAGGGTGGTGAGCCCCTGGCCCAGGTTGCCCAGAGAAGCTGTGGCTGCCCCATACCTGGAGGGGTTCAAGGCCAGGTTGGACGGGGCTTGGAGCAACCTGGTCTGGTGGGAGGTGTCCCTGCCCAGGGCAGGGGGTTGGAACTGGATGATCTTTAAGGTCCCTTTCAACCCAAACCATTCTATGATAAGTGGCATTTAACACTGTCGGTTCTCCGAAAATACATGTGTGAAAGTTCTGAGGTGGTGGTGAGCTGGTTAATGTGTCCGTGTACCATTGCTTGGGGGGCAAATGTTGCAGTGGCCATAAAAAAATATGCTTTTGCCCATATTGAGACAATGTGAATTGAATTTGTAACTGGCTGTGTCACCTGTGTCACCTATGGTGAGGTTGGAAAATAAGTTAGGAATGCATGTACCCTGTCTAACCCTTGGTAGGCAATACATATTAATTTCTCTTGTCTCTTTTTTAGCATTTTAAGTAGAATCTGTGTCATAGTATATTGGCATAGGTGTGAGTTTATTGGGATCCTTTCTGTCTCCTCCTGTAGTGTGTGGCCAAATAATTGGTATAAACTTCCTCCTCCTGGGATCTTGCAATGAAAGTGTTTAATACCCACCTGGCATACACAAAGTGAATAGAGGTGGATACCGTGTGGCAAGAAGAGGTGATATTTTTGGTTTCTGAACATGAGAGCAATGCAGTGATGCTGCCAAGGCTCTTCAAAGGCTGTTGGAGAGTGGAGTGGCTGCAGAAGGATGTTGGTCTATACAGGGACTGGTGTGACATATGAGATGCAATGTCTTAAAGGGCTGCAATATGTCTTGGACCTGTTGGAGCAGGGCCCAAGGAGGCCCCGGAGATGCTGGGAGGGCTGGAGCCCCTCTGCTGTGAGGGCAGGCTGAGAGAGGTGGGGGGGTTCAGCCTGGAGAAGAGAAGGCTCTGCGGAGACCTTATTGCAGCCTTCCAGTACATAAAGGGGCTACGGGAAAGATGGGGACAAATTCTTTAGCAGGGCCTGTTGTGATAGGACAAGGGAAAATGTCTTTAAACTAAAAGAGGGGAGATTTAGATTAGATATAAGGAAAAAATGTTTTGAAGGTGGTGAGCCCCTGGCCCAGGTTGCTGAGAGAGGTGGGAGATGCCCCATCCCTGGAAACGTTCCAGGCCAGGTTGGACGGGGCTCTGAGCAACCTGGTCTGTTGAAGATGTCCCTGCTTATGGCAGGGGGTTGGACTAGATGGCCTTTAAAAGTCCCTTCCAACCCAAACTATTCCATGATTCTGTGAATTCTGCAGGGCTGATGTCTTCACACTGAGACCAAATGCCCCCGGGGAGATGCTGTGATTGAACATACGTTGCTGTCCTCATATATAGGGATCAGTGGGTAAACTTCTCTGTGGAACAGCCAGGCTAAATTATGTAAAGTTGTTCCTTTCTCCCTTCCCTAGGAACTTTTGCAAAATTGAAGAAAGCACTTTTTCCTGCTCTAGGAAACAAAACTTTCCCATGTTCCTTAAAAACAGACCTATGTGAGGGCATCTCAGCAGTTACAGATGGGGAAGAGTGATGAAGAAGTGACCATCCCCTCTCCCTTTCCACATCTTCTTTTTTCGCATCTTTCACATCGGTCAAAAGCATACTTCCCCGTCCCCCCCTCCCTGAGCCTGGCTTTGCTGGGTTAGGAGTTGGTTTGGAAACTCTGGTTTGGGAGCAAGGTGTCTGGCGCATGGGCTGCACCAAGCTTAAGGCTTAGTCTGAGGCTCTGGGAGGCAGATGCTCCCTGGAGGCAAAGGCATCTTGTGACTCGCTTGCAAATCCGCACCAGCCTTGGAGAACGGGATGCTCTGGTTACATTTCTTGTCTCTGGCAAAAGGAAGGCACTGGTGTCTAAATTACAGAGTCCCTGGTTGCAGAGCCTGTCCTCATTAACATTCCAGTTGCAAATCTGTGGCAGTTGTCTGCCTGCTAGAGCAGGGTCTGGGAAGGAAGCTCTGGCTGAGGCTCCCTGCAGTTGTCCTGGTTCAAATCTTCCTTTTGCTGAGTGTTTTTTGATCGATTCTGCATCCAGTTGGCAGGTTTCTTTTTCAATTTTACTCCCAGTGTTGCATCCTCCTTGTGTTTCAGCAATTTCAGTGTGAAACAAGTTGGGAGAATGTTATTTTTTTTTTTTCTTTAATCTTGGACCATTGCTAAAGGGATTGTGTATTGGATCACGGCAAGAGGGAACACTCGTCTGTGCTGATGCTAGACAGGTTTTAGTCCCTGGCTGTATTGACCTGTCAGGGTGTTTTAAGGTATTAAATCAGCTGCCAACTGGAGCTAAACTATTATATTTTATAACAGGGTTAAGGTTTAGCAGAGTTCTCCGCCCTCCCTGTCTAGGTGTGATTCATGAGATGATTCACTCCCTTGCACTGCCTAATTATTTTCCTTATCAATTATCACTTGTTCTCCAAGCCTGTCATTACGTGTGGTTGGAAGCGCTGCTGTCAGCGTGGATGACAGGAGCCGGGCACGCCGGCTTCCCCGGGGGGAATGTATTTGCCTCCGAGGCTGCCAGCAGTGATGGATGGGTTCACCTCGAGTCTGGGTGTAGGCTAGAAATGCTCCTGCCACTTCTTTCAAAATGATGCTTGGCCAGCATATAAAACCTGATGGATGGTGGCAATCTGTCACTGCAGGTGTCGGGGCGATGTGGTTTGCAGCAATGCACGATGGATGCGGGAGCAAATTGCTGGTTGCTTTTCTGTGACCTTTCAGGGCTTCGTTTCTCTGCCATGTGTGAGATGCTCTTGGACTTGTTTGGTTCTCAGGGGTACCCGACTCACACCCCTTCTGCTTCTTGAGGGCTGTCTTGTAAAGCACTACGGGACATCTTTGGAGATGAAGACCTGTCCTTCTCTGCTCCCTCTGACTTGTCTGCAGTTGAGAATCATCATCTTGCCCTTAAGATGCTGCTTTTAAGGATGATGTTCTACCTTTGCTTTATAAATGAGTCCCATCGGCAACACTGGATATCATACTGGAGGGGCAACTTTGGAAACATCTGCTGGTGTTTGCACATTAAGTGGTTTATGAGCGGTTAGCACTAAAACCGCTTTATGAGCGGACAGCACTCAAATTCTTATTAGTCCAGTGCCTCTGTGGCTGGAAAACAAATTAAAGTTGAGATTTTCAACACTTGCAACCAATGTTTAAAGCTATTACAGAGTGAGAAGAGGCTGAAATGACTGCTAAAGCCCCCATTATAATCATTACCAGTGATTGAAGTATTTTTCAGAGGTGCCTTGTAACGCTGAATGTAAGCGCTCAGTAAAGCAAACAAAAAGCAATGATATTCTGTGATGGTTTTTGCAGCAGCTTCTGGACTTTCCTTCTTCAGAAGGCTGCAGTGAAGCTGGGAGGGTCAATGTGGTCCAGGGAGAGAGGTCTCCCAGCCCCGGTGCTGATGCTCGGTGTCCTCTGGAGGGATGGCCAAGGATGAAGGGACAATCCCTTTGAAGCCTCCAGAGGATTTGAGGTCAGAAAAAGCAACAGGGAGAAAAGGGCTCCATCTTCTCCATTTCTGCATTGCTTCCAGCAACATGGGCTTGATCAGCATCTGATGTTGCCCTGAATGAACTCTTTTTTTCTTTCATTGGCAGTAAAATTACACATGTGGCTTTTTTAAATTTAATTAGTGCACACTTCTACTTCCCCTCCTGTCTTCCCTCTTCTGTTTTTCTCCCTCTTTCTGTGATCTCTTTTTTTTTTTTTTTTTGGCTTGCAAGAAGAGAAATAGCCAAAATCTCTCCCTTGAGAGCTGCAATGCAAGTAACATCAGCCTCTTCAAATGAAAACTCCTTTTAACTCAGATATCTCATTTGCACTAGAGCTCGCTGGGGACAATGAGTTCTTGTACTCTTGTTCCTGATGATGCTGATTTTAAGACAACACCAGAGTAAGAAAGAGATATTTTTTTTTTCCCCTGTTTTGAAATCTATAGAGAAAAGAGCTAGGTGACATTCATGGCACTTCTCAGGAACAGGCAGAGTGTTCCTTCTGCTGGGCCATGCTATTCCTGTTTTTCTACTTTTTTTTTTTTTGTTTTAATTGTGTGAGGAACTTTTTCAGGACCAACTTGGTCAGATGCTGTTGGGCAGTAGGTATTAAAATCGGGTGGAAACTCCTGGAGGAAAAGAAAAAGAAAACAAAACCAAACAAACTTACATGCTGTCATTGTTTCTTCTCTGTATGTTTGTGTCCTCCTTGGAGCAAATTAAAACCTACCTGAGCTCTGCAGCTCCAGTTTCCCCCTCTACCGATCCGCGATGCCCCATGTAGCTCTTTCTGCATGCTGAAGGGAGATGCTGATAACAGCATAAAAACCAGAGGAAAGGCAAGATTTAGCAAATACATCTTGAGGGGTACAAGGGAACTGAAGTGATTAATACGGTGTTAGACTTCTAGAGAGATTAGACATCCTGAGCTCTAGCACAAATGAAGCTGGAGGGCACAGAGGTTGGGGTTTCCTGGTGAGGGTTGTGCTGTTGCAGAAAGTGTGTGCGTGTGTGGGGGGGCTAGCTTTGGCCAGCTGGACTTTTGGCAAGGAGTTAGGGTCAGCTGTGCCAAATTGGGGCTGTTTCATGACCCTGGGGTAGTGACGAGTCCAGCTGTTGTATTATAAAGTGAATATCGCCACCCCTGTCACTTCCAGCAGCTGCTGTTTGTGCCCAGATTTAATTATAGCAGTGATATCGAAAGATGAACACGTCCCTCCTAGTGATACCAGCACCCACAGAGGAAATTCCCCGTTTTTCCTCCTGCTAAATGTGTGACTGTCAGTTGAGAAGTGCTCTTGCTTCACACGCAGGCGACCTGTGAGAGTGAACCAATCCATCGCTGGGTGCGGAGAGGTCAAGGGCACGGGGTGTCCCATGTCACCTGCGATCTGATCTGGCACGTTTGGATGGCTGCGCTTGCCAAAAGAGCCTTGGAGGTTTCAAAGGGGATGGGGGAGCGAGGTCTGTGTCTTGAAATGCTCGTACGGGGAATAAAAAGCTTGTAAAAACAGGGCTGGCCACCCGGCAGAGAGGAGTATCAAGTTAATTTTACAAATGTCAGTTGGACCTTTTAAAATTGCCTCTTCTCCATGCTGTAATGGATGAGACTGTAGAGAGTGGTGATAAAACAGTACATTTAAGGAAATCTTTAGAAAGGAGAGGGATTCGGGCTCAGGGGAAGACTCTAGGCATGGAGCTGAAAGTGTAGTCTTCAAAATCATGTCTCTCCTGTAGATGGGACGGGACCTTCAAGATGCCAGATCAGGAGATGCATTAAATGCCATCCAGTTATCTCTGGGAAGTCTGTTCCTGGGTGAGAAATTGATATCTTTTGAAGAATGGGAACGATGATGCCTCTGTAAAGGAGGCTTTGATCTTGGCAGGTTCCTCTATCTCCTTCTCCAAGCACCCCGTGGTTCAGGCTGGTTTACAGGCTGCGAGGACTGTTCGGAAGGGTTATGAGAGGTATGTCTGGTTTGAGAATTGCCTGCAGTACCTACAGTCTTTAGCGTGATATTTGGCTGTTCATGAACACATATAGAAGAATTAGTGTGTTGCCTGTTTCTTGGGTGTCTGAGGTGTGTGTCCCTGTCCATGGAGGAGGCTGGGGCCACATGCCTGGATGGAGAGCCCAGGGTATGGCCCAGCATGAGAAAATATGAGGAAAGGCTGAGAGCCCTGGGGCTGTTCAGCCTGGAGAAGAGCAGACTGAGAGGGGATCTCATCAATGCTCAGCAAGAGCTAAAGGGCGGGGGGCAAGAGGATGGGGCCAGACTCTTCTCAGTGGTGCCCGGGGACAGGACAAGGGCCAACGGACACAAGCTGGAACACGGGAAATTCCATCTCAACATGAGGAGGAACTTCTTTCCTGTGAGGGTGGCAGAGCCCTGGCACAGGCTGCCCAGAGAGGGTGTGGAGTCTCCTTCTCTGGAGATACTCCAAACCCTTGCAGACATGTTCCTGTCCAGCCTGCTCCGGGTGACCCTGCTCTGGCAGGGGGTTGGACTGGGTGATCTCCAGGGGTCCCTTCCCACCCCTACGACTCTGTGATTCTGTGTGAAATGGGAGCATCACACAATGTCCCCTGCCCCTGGACCTAGCTGGGAATCATTCCTCTCCTTTATAAAAGGAGGTGGGTTTTTTTTTGGAGAGCTTTGGAGCCCCAGGGGGTGCAGTCCTCAGGGATGGATGATGTTGCAGAATCAGCTCTGAAAATGCATTGGTTTGTTTATTTAGGCTAAAGCCACTGCTTTTTCCCTGATGATAACTAGGCAACTGTATGTGCAGGAGAAAAACTGAATTTCTTCATTTGCCTGTCAAATTCAGTGGCGCTCCCTTCAGACCTGGGGCTGGATGGGCAATACTAGAGTTTTTGTCCTATTCTGTCCTAGGAAATCATGGTCTTGGCAACTGTGCAAAACGCCTCTCCTGGGCTGGTGCACAATAACATCTGGGTAAAAGCTGTGTTCTTTTCCAGCCTTTATGAGAACAGGGACCAAGTGTTGTCCCAGCCCATGACGGCTGGCTTCAAAATCCCAAGCTTAAATAAGCTCTGTTCCAGGCTGTTCTCTCCATCCTGGCCCTACCTATCCCATGTCTTCTGCCAAATAGGCTGATTTATGCTCAGCAACGTGTTGACTGACATTTGTTTGGGTAGCTTAAAGCTCTGGCTTTTCTGGAGAAGAGCCAATGAGCATCATGAAAAGGCCGCTGTTGGCTGCGCTGGCAAGTGGGGTCCTGTCCTTAGCTCCTGGTTTTGCCACCGCTCTTGTCTGCCAAGGGGACATACCTACTGCTTTTCTGCAGCATCTTGATGTGCTTCAGTGCCTACTTATGTCTATACATCCAGCCTGCCCCTATTTTAGTTGTAAGGGTCTAGAGTCTGCTTTTTTCTTTTCCCTTCCTTTCTTCCTCTTTACCAAACTTCTCCTTTTCTGTAGTCTCTGTGCTCTGGAGGAAAGCACGAATGAGACAAGAGGTCCTAAAGCCTTTATAGACCAGGTTCTCCTGGGTTTCTTATCTGACGGGTGGCCAAGGCTTTTGGAAGTGCAGCTTTGACACCCTTCGGTGTTAGTTCTGAGGGATTCCTGCTTTCCGCATGGCTCCAAGGTTGATGTACCCAGTGTCACCCTTTGAGTGTGCAGGAGTTGATCTGCCAGGCCTGTGAGAAACCCCTGGAGTAAAAATATTTGAGATAAAAGGCTCCCAATCAACAATTTTTACCCTTACGGATTTATGAAGGCAAAAACCTAAAAAAAAAAATATACTGAATTTGCTGCTCCTCATGTACTGTCTCATTCTGCAAAAGCACTTCTGTGTTCTGCCCAGTTGATTTGCTTTGCAGCTTTTTAGCTTAATGGGATGGTTTGAAGCTAGCAAAGAGAAATGTGGACACTGGCCTGTGTGTGGTGTGTGTGAAAAAGGCACGGTGCAAGCGTTCCTGGTGCTTTTTGTCACTTTTTGGCTTTTCACTATATAGATACTTCTCCCTCTACTAACGTTGTAAGACTGCTAGGCTGTCTCAGCTGAGCAGCGCTCTTAACGGTCCATACACACCTTGCCTTGCTGTCCTTTGTCAGATATCAGCAATGTGTGCTACAAAGGTTACGGGGGCAAGCTTTTGATCACGCGTAGGCTGTGTTCTCTATTAGCCTCTCAAAAGACAAGACAGTAATAAGTTATTTTTCAGATGAGTTTGAGCAGTGATGAATGACTCAACCCTTCTAAGTCCACCTCTAGGAACCTTTGGTTGAAGAGAAGTAGCAAGAGAAGGTGTAGGAGGAACCATGGTAGGTTATGCTCCTAGCTTGTCTCAGTATAGGCTTGGTTGGCCATGCCAACAGCCTCTGCCATAGGACATGAGATTTACTCTGGATACCCGACTCAAGACTGGGGAACAGAAGCTTCTCACCCTCGCATGGCACAAGATTACGCTGTTTTCAAGAACTGGTGCAAAAATTAGAACTCAATACCACAATGACACTGGGGCATTCCCAAAAGTCTCAAATTACATCCTAATTTAAGGTAACCCACGACTCCTGTTGGCTTCAGGAGGATGTTAAGAGGATGTTAGGATGCCTGCTTGCTTCTGAAAAGTAGGGTGCTGCTTATATGGATTTGCATGATGGTTTCGCCTCCATACGTGAAAACAGCTCCCACTGTTCCCACTTCAGTGCTGTGGGGTAAAACTTCCCTTGGAAGAAATGCCAAGTGAAAGTTGCATTAATACACAGCTTGAAAGAAGAACCCCAGCCCTTATTTAGGTCTCTTTTATTTTTGTCCTCTCCCTCTCTTGGTTGTCTAGGGAGAAAGATGTGGTCCTTGAGCCTAACCTTATTAAAAAATCTGTCTTGTAATTTCTTGGCTAGATATAAGTAAGTGGGTTCCCAGTGTTAGGGGAGAAAGTCAAAAGTCCTGGTCTCAGTATCGGGGACAAACATAAGAGGCAAGTAGACTAAATTTACTGGGATTTTTGTTCTGTATTGGGCAAATCATGGTTGTAGAACTGTTGCTTTTTGTATATGGCTTATCTTAGCGGGATACCAGTTACAGTCATCGGCTGGAGAGCCATGTGTCAGACTGGGCTGGGCAAATGACATGTTGCAGGCTGGGGCTAGGTGTCTGAAAGCCAAGAAGATAATTAGAGGTGTGCCAATGTTTTTGTTTAAAACCACGAGTGCAAATGCACCTGCCCCCGGTTGGTGCCATGTATTCAGTGCAGACACTTGTGCACAACCTGCCTTGATGCCGGGCCAAACTGGGGTGGTCCAAATATGCAGAGAGGTGCAGAGACACCTGCAAAAACAGAGGTGACCTCAAATAAAAGGAGTGCCCTTGACTTGTCGTCATGCTCCCAGTGCTGCAGCTGCTGGGTGGATTGGCACTCAACCAGCCAGGCACAGCCTGCTGGAGCACCTAAAATAACTTAAGTGCTGGGGCACTTAAAATAATCAGGCAGCCTTCTGAGTTGCAAAGAATGATTTAATCATTTCCCATCTGATGACGACCAAAATCCTTCCTGTTTTGAAGTTGGGGTCATGGTAGTTTAATAAATGCATTTGGGCAGCTGTAGTAAATGCACCTGGAACTGCAAATCACTGCGCTGCATTTTAGTCTCAAACAGCGCTGCTTTATTCTGGTCAAAATTGAGTTCATTAGGTAAAGTCCAGAAATGGCTCGCAAGCCTCTTAGCTTTGGATGTAGCTGTTCAAAATGCAAAAGTGCTGGTGTGGTTTTCATCTTCTAATTGGAAATGAATTCTTGTGTAGCATCCTGCATTCTGTCCACTCCCTCCCCAGGTCTTGGGTAGAGTGGGAAAATGCAACTAAAATATTAAGAAATATTTTGATTTTGAGAGTTGGTGGAGAGAAATGTTTAGACAGGAATTCATTGTGATAAAGTAGCTAGCTTGCCTTTTGAATATTTTGTGTGATAGCGGTCATTCTGGCAACTCTGGAATAGTAAAATAAGTGTGTGAAAGATACTTTACTGTGGGGCTCTAGGAAATATCTGATTTGAAAAAGGGACTTGGGAGCTTGGAGGGTTGGTTGGTTTTGTTTGTTTGTTTTTCCAACCCTACCTCTGAGTTTTTTGAATTTTTTGGTTCGTTTTTTTTTTTTAAGCATTACTATTCCTAGAAACAGAACTTGCCTTTTTGGATGGCTTTGCATGGTGTTGAGAGGATGAGCTGATGCCCATCCTCCTGGAGAGCGTGATGTATAGACACGAGGTCAACCCATCCCAAAATTGAGAGCTTACACTCTCTTACCTGGGTGGTCAGAGACAAAAAACGAGCAGGAAGGAATTAGTAAATGGAGAAAAAAAAAAATATGTGGACGAGCTCTGGGGAAAAGATCATTGAACAAAAGTACTGGCAGATCTTTGGATTGTTGGCTTGCTTGCGGGGTTGTGATGAAATGCTTTTTGTGTGTCTTCTGAATTGGTGAAAAAAAAAAAAAGGCTTTCAGCTTAGTAATTCATGTATCAACATCTTGAGCTTTGTTTAAACACTTTTGTCTATGATCATAGCCCTGGCTTGAAATAGGATTATGGTTTGTTTTTCTTGGCTTCCCGAAATCTTGCTTAAGGAGGACTTCAGCTCTATTATTAAGCCATATTTACTATGTAAGGACACTAACACCAATGATGAAAGCTTGTGAAATAATTCATGTGCTTCTTGTGTGTTTTGCTACTGCTTTCTGTTTGTTACAGCTTTCTACAGCAGATTTGCTTTCATATAATATGGTGGGAGGAGGGTCATATACATATGAATCTAATTATTTTAAATGGTAGGCAAGGAGTCCTCCATAGCTGTGTGCTCTGTCATTCCTGTCTGAAAAATTGCAGCTATTTATCCTTCTTGGGGTCCTGTTGCAGTCAAATTCCAGATGTCAGAGTTTGCTGTGTTTTAAAAATGATTTTAATTTTCTCAGAGGTCTAGAGAGGGTGTCAGGATGGATTTGCTGTCTGTGAATAGAGACTTTACTTCTGTGGGCTCTGAGCTTGAAAGGCAACTTCAGGGACTCTGTGTATCTTTTCGTAGGCTTTGGGAATATCGAAAACCAAATTATCTAGATCAGTCTCTTAAAATTGTTACTTTTCCTGTAGAAACATTGGGAAGACTTGTGGGGAAAATGTGATAGGTTGGGTTATCTTGATGCAACTGCTCGTGCCTACAAAACGTCCCTACTGCTGTCGTCTCGGAGCCAAACAAGTGCAGGCTTGATATGAGAAGCAAATATTTTTAATTGTTTTCAGGGGTCACAAACCATATTGTGTCTTTTATGAGCAAAGAGATGTCCAAGTTGTGAACTCCTGAAAAATTCAAGATTTCACCTCTTGTTTCCCTGTTTCTGAACTGCAAGGAGGGGCAAAAATAAAACATGGATCCAGCAGAGACCTGCTTGGTTGTTGAGTGAAGTTGTTGATCGTTACGATTCCTTTGGAAGAGCTTTTCTGGTGTTTTTTTTTTTAGGAAAAATGGGGTATTTCTATGAACCAGTTGTACTATTTTAACCCTGCTCCCTTCATCTCATGTAGTTCTTCCTTTTTACGTGGTCCCAAGGCTGGCTTTGCTCTGCTTATTGCACTTGCTAAAGAAAAAGCAATTCTGTCTGGGAATGAATCCTTGCAGCACGTGGTCCTTCCCATTTGTGGATGAGGGGGAGAAACAAAGTGCAAAGGCGTCAGGTTGTGTTTTGGGAGGTTTGCTGGACTTCCTTGCTGCAGGCACCACCTTTTTCTTGGCTGTTGAGTAGCATTTCTTTTTCGTGGCCCGAGGCAGGCGTGATCTCCTTCCACACACCCATGAAACAGGGAAAGAAAGGATAAGATCTTCTGCAGAGAGCAAGGAGAGTTCATATGTCTAGGACTTGCATGTGGTCCAAGCAAAACATCATCAAGGTATTGCTCCAGGTCAGTCTGCCCCGCTGAAGGAGATCACAGTTCCGTATTTTACTGGCACGCTGGTTATCCCTTGCCTCGTTCTGTGTACAGGGATGTTCAATACAGTTGTTTTCAAGATGCTCTTATTACTTATTGGCTGCTATTTGAACCTTGTACAGATCTATCGATTTCCTTTGGCCTTTCTGTGACTTTCCCTCTGGAGCGTCTGGTGACGGTTCTTCCTTGGAAAAGGCTGAACTGTTTTCTTTGAATATGTTACACTAAGAAATCCCTGCAGTTGAAGAGTACAAAACTGGGCTGGAGCAGGCACCCAGGGTGGTGGGAAATTAGGGAAACTGAATTCTTGGGGGGGCTTTGTAAAATTACTGGGCTGATGGAAGGTAGAGAGCTGGTCATGTTATGGACAAAGCAAGGAGCAAATCTCCTTCCAGTGTCTGCCATGTGTTCAAACACTGTCGTATGTCCTCAGAAGATAAATAAAGCTGTGTCTCTGCCCCAAAGGACAACTTTTGAGGGGAACTGCTAGATTCAGGGGAGTCCCTCCAGCTGTTACAGTTGCTTTTTATTATTATTTATTTTTTTAGTTTTCTACCGTGGGTACTTTCAAGGCTAAAAAAGCAGCTTTGCTTGTGCATTTGTCATGTTCTGGTCAGCAAACTAGGACCGCAATGAAAAGCCTCCAAACACACATCTTTCAGGCCTGTGGTTTTCACATCTGTCTGTCCCTGGCGGTGGTGGCTGGACAGACCTCAGCCGAGGAGCAAGGCTCGTGCAACTTCCCAAAGTCTGGAAGCTGCACAGGCTTGCAGTGTGCTCTGGGTGGTCAATCAGTCCCAATGTTTGGGTAACATGAACCACAGTCAGGGCTCTGGGAAGCTCCAGACACCACATTGGGTGTCCACCACAAGAGATGTGGAAGGAGAAAGGGAAACCCTACATCCTGCATGAACGCCTGAGTCTCGGCAGATGCTGGTGCAACCCTGGGGAAGAAGAGGGTGGAAAATACAGTAGGTTTGCCCCTTCTTGCTTGTCTTTCCCTACCATATAATTTTTGTTGACTCATTAGACATCTCACTGTAATCAAACAGTGCAACTTCTAGCACCTACTCGTGCTGATCTAGCCCACTGAGACAGATTTGCTCCTTCAAAGAGCCCAATAAAAGCAGGATCTGCTAAGGCAAATTTTTTTTTTTTTCCCTGATTTAACGAGATCAGCTTGGGCTGTGTTGTAGAAAGGAAAGTGGGTGTGTTTCAGTGAAATCTGTCTACACTCCTGAATTGCTGTTTGGAGAAGGTTCTCCCCTTGCTCTCCTTGTCTTCTCCGTCAAGCAGCCAAATGGGTTGGTGGAGATATGTTCCCTGGATCTCAATCTGAGCTGTCATTGCTTCCTTATTTATCATCACGCAGGGTGGATGTTTTGTCTCCTGCTTTTTATATCCCCCTGCGTAGGTGAGTAAATGTTCTGGTTTGTGGGGTATTTTCTTAGCCAGTACAGAAAGATGCTTTGGTTGAAAAAATGCTGTTGGAGAGATGCGCATGCCACGGAATTCTTAGTGTAAAATTAAGGCGAATCCTAAACGTAATAAAGAATAAAAGAAGGGAGGTGCCATGTATCACTATTTATGGCATTATGGTAATTATGCTTCCAAAGCAGATTTTTAATTTGTACCCTGCTAGGGTTGTTGACTGTAATTTATAATCCAATAAACCTATAGGTTGTTGCTCAAGGCAGACAGGCATGTTATAGCAAGCCAAACCAATAATTTAGAAGCAGTTTAGTAAGCTCAATAGCTTCCACAGTGCAATTGCTTTTATGGGCTGGCTTATGCCATTTGGCACTACCTTGTTTTGTTTCTAGTGTGCTGCTGTGTTACGGATTTATTGCTGCAACGCAAGAATAGCTCGTCTAATTTCTCTTGGTGGGGGGAAAATGACGTGGTGATACGACTTGCTTTCCAACATCTCTGTGCTGGAGAGAGGTGACTCTGAGCGGACACTCTTAGGAATAAGTGTGAGGTCACGGTGAGGAAAGGGATGCTTGTGCATTTTTCAAATTGGGCTTATTTCTGCCCTGATTTACAGCTTTTGTAGATCCCTTTGCTTTAAGTTTGTTGGCTGACAGAGCAGAACTTCTTTAGTTGCCCTTGAATGCTTTCTGGGAAGCAGCTCGGTGGAAGAAGCTCCTGGGAATTTTTATATTAAAGTAGGAGAAGAGTAGGACAAGAGTCCTTCTGCTCCATAGGGAGCACGGCCAAAGCTTTTAGTCACCCGGACTGCATAGCTCTAATATCAGTTGAGAGTCTGGAGATGGTCAAGACGCTTGTGTTATTCACAGTCCAGTGCAGTGAAGACGTCTGCATTATGTTTGAGGAGTACAGCCCTTGAATGATCTGAAATCCAGAGGAGAATGGGGACTAGTTTGGCTGAGCCTTGATGAACCTCGCTCTAAGGTCACCTCCTGTTGCTTTCAAAACTGTTTGGGGATGTTTAGCCCTTGCAGAAAACATTTTTGCAGAGTATCTATGTGAGTCCTGTGGATCCCAGGTCTGTAGCTGGTGCAGGGATGGTGGTTTGTGGTTGTTTTTTTGTTTGTTCTGATTGGTTTGTTTTTGTTTTCGTTTTTTTTTTTTTTTTTGAGGCTGCTTTGCCTCAAATCAAAGATCTGGCTCTCCTTTTTTTAGCAAGTGTTTAGTGACTCTAACCTAGGAAGCCTCCCCAAGCGATGGTTGCTTGAGGTATATACATAGTAGTGTCTATTGAAAAGGGTGAAGCTGAAAAAATAGGAAGAAAGATGGGCTTATACTGAGCATTTCCTATTGCATCCAAGGAACGGTCCATCTTAGTTGGAAGATTTCACATTTAACTGTGTGCCTTCACCTCCCTGCATACGAGGGTGGAATAGTGGGGTGCTCAACTCTTTACTCCACCAGTGCAAGCAATGGGTTTAAGAAGAAATCCCCTTATTTTTTGCCATATCAAGCCCTGTGACAAAGTAGAGGATATGTGATTTCATTCACTACTGACTTGTATACTCCATTTATTACCCAAGCGTATGCGTAAAGCATTTTTTTGTGTACCACAGAACTTAGTTTCAATAAGGTGGAGTTTGTTTTTGTTTTTTAAATACCTGCCAGCAGAAAAAAATCAGAGTTCAACCTTCTTCTCCAAACTCTTGTGTGATTCTGACACATTTATTTTATACTCTTCCTTGCATGACCCCAGGCAGCTACCGCATCTGTCTTGCGGTTTCCTACATACACATCTGCTGTGTGAAATGGCAGTCACCGGGGAACGCTACGTGCTAATAACTCAGTTTTGCAGACAGCATTAAACCTATCAAGAATAAAAAGATTTAGTCACAAGAATAAATCCTCCAGTTCCTCTGAAGTCCAAACTGTTCGCTGGAGACCTTCTAATGCAGGTGATGTGCAAGGAGCGAGCTTTAGCCTGTCTAATGAGCACAAGCCAAATTCTGCCACTGCCAGCGAGGAGAAAGCACCAGGAAACCGTCTTCCCAGCCATGCAAACAACTGCTGAATAAATACTTCCAGTGAATAATCAATTGGCACTGAGCAGAACTGAGTGTGGAATTGGTCTCGGCTGGTTCTGTTTTTCAAACTGAAATAACCCATGGGCTCTGGCTGAGAAGCGAGTGAATTTAGCTCATAGTTTCCCAATTGTAGAATTGTTATGGTTGGAAGGGACCTTTCAGATCATCAAGTCCAACATTTAACGTCGCACTGCCAAGTTACTACTAAACCATGTCCCTAAGACCTTCATCTACCCATCTTTTAAATACCTCCAGGGATGGTGACTCCACCACTTCCCTGGGCAGCCTGTTCCAATGCTTGACAACCCTTCGGTGAAGAAATTTTTCTTAATATCCAACCTAAATCTCCCCTGGAGCAACTTGAGGCTGTTTCCTCTTGTTCATTCATGCAACCTATGCCTTTGGGTATTCCCGAGTGGAGAGAGACCTTGCCGTTCCCTTGTTGTGTTTTTCGGGCATGGATGTATCAAGCCAAAGGGAGGTGTTGTGCTCCAAGGCGTACCCAAGGACATGACCTGAATCGTGTAAGGGACCAGCAAGCTGGATCTGCTCATTTAAATGGTCCAGCAGCTATTGTATTGGAGGCTTGACTAAACTGGATGTTTTAGCGCCTGTCTCTGGCAACAGTTCTCTTCCTTGAAATACCAACATCCATATGCAGTTTTCCCTGTGGCTTCCTAATATGAGGTTGAGGGTGTCACGTTCCACCTTTTTCCTGTCTCACCTCCTGCAAGCTCAACTGTAAATTAGGTTGGGCTGTGGTCCCAGCCTGCTTCCAGTCTGCCGCCATGTGATTTATTAACACTATTTTTTTGTCTGGCATAGTGCAATCATTGCGTTGGGCCTTTTGTGGGGGTCCCGGGCTGGAGAAATCAGTTTTGACATAATTTTCTTAATGGATTAACAATCAGCAGAAAAGCTTTGCTCATCAAAAATTTATGCCCTTTTGCTGGTGGAAAAAAATGTTTCTAATGCCAGGCAGGAACTAGCTCCATCTTCTTATCCTCTCAGTCCTTTGTGTTACTCCCAGGGCTATTGGCCAGAGCCAGCAAATGCTTTGGGAAATGCCCCCTGTGATATGAGACAGGTAATTGAAAATTCAGCTGTCTTACAGGCATAGGTTGATGGTGCTAGCAGTCCTTGAACTTTTAACATCTAATGGAGATCATTTGGACCTAGAATGTCGAGGGAGATAATGGAAGAGCCTTTGCTTGAATAATTCAGGCAGAGTCTGAATGAAGATGGGTGGGGAACAATCCTGTGTTACTGGAAATCACGGTCCATGTCTGTGTGACAGCTGTGCCCATCAAGGAGATGGGGCTTGGGGCCACCTTGCTTCAGTGACCAAAGTTTACAGCTCAATCTGTCTTTGTCTTTTCTTTGTCATGAGTTTCCTAACAAAACATAACCAGTTTGGTATTAAATGTGATGAGAAAATTCAAAAGATTTGCATCCCTTAGGGATTTGGGAACTACTTAAGTTCAGAGCTGTTGCTTTTCCTTTTTTCTGCCTCTTCTAATAACTGCAGCATGTTTGGTACTGGAGTAAGTCCAAGGCGAGTCTCCTCTTGAGCTTGTAGCCTTAAAGAGCAGATGCACCTCATACCGCTGAGCTTCCTCGCCTGTTTTTTGGATAGGAAGGAACAAAGAGTCCTTATGCAGCTCTGCAAAATACCCGTGATATTCTCTTAGCGGCTTTGAAGCGTTAATAACCTGAAAGCTGAAAACTGATTTTTATCACGTCTATAAAAATTCGGAAATATGGCTTTGCACATCCTATATTTAGGAGCTCCATCTGTCCCACTGAAATGGGAGCCGAGGTGCCGTAGATAATATGGATATTTCCTGTAACAAAGAAATCTGGATTGTTTGGGCGGGCGTCCTGCAGGCAGACAGTTGACAGCCTCGCGGTTGGCTGTGAGCTTGTAAATCCGGGCTTTACTTTTCCATTGCCCCCATGCTTCGTGTAGTCAGTGTTTACCGTATCGTCAGTGTGAACAATAAGCAGGTGTCTTATACCTAACATGCCTCGATAGAAATAGTTGTAATTATGAACCATGACTACCATAGCTATTAATTGAAATATTACACATTCTTTCCTCACCTGCTGTTTCTCGCTGGAAAAACTTGGATGCTCTGAGACGTACTGACAAGCTCAGGGCCCAAAAAAGCCCAGCTAACAAATAAAACCAGAACTGTGGCTCATTGCAGACCACCCCAAAAACGTCTGCCTCGACAATGCAATCTTCTACTTGGGGATTTTGATGTCAAAGCCTACAGAGATGGCAGATGCCTTTTCAGTGACTGTGCAGATAACTTTCCTGCTGCGGGTTTTGTTGCACAAGCAATTATACTCTTGCAGGGAGAGAAATAGTTTGGAAAGCTTTTTTTGGGGAGGTAAAAGTTAGCTTAATGTAAAATCCAATTATTTCTTTTTATCTCTACCATGCATTTTTCTTCCCTTGTTATTCCTTCAAGCCCAAGATATTTATCATGGTCTGAACAGAGTAGGAGAAGAAAAAAAAAAAAAATCGCTTCTGATAGCAACGTGGTCAGCAGCCCTTAGAGCATCTTGACTGTCTGCCAAGGGTCCCTTCCATCATGTAACCAGGAAATAAAGATTGAAGGGTTGCTCTTAAACTTCTGAAATGAACAAAGCGCCTGTGGCAACCTGAGTGCCCAAGCTGGCTGCTTGGCATCTCTGCAGGGCTCTTTCACTTGAGGAAAGTACCTTGAAGGGTGTCCACATATTGAGCTGTTAATGCCTGGACGTGTTTCACCTCCCCGCTTCTCTCTTGCCGCTTTCACTGAAGTTTCTGTTGGGGATAAGATACCCAATAAGGGCTTCTTTTGACTGTTTAAATGCCTACTTGGGAAGGGTTGCTGGATGCAAAAGCTTGAGCTGATCTCTGGAAACTCTAGATATTGAGTCCTACTGTCCCTTGCTCTGGTACTTCAGCTTCTGCGCTTGCTTATTGAGAGTATTATTGGCCTGTCTGCTGGGTTACCCTTGTGCCTTAAGGACCTTCATACAAACTATAATTTACTGTGGATTAACTGGGATGGAAAGGGAGCAGTACCCTCCAACAGTGGATGGGGCAGCTCGTGGCCATTACACGAGGCTGTGATGGCCCCACCATTCAGATCATGGCCCTTTCTCTCTTGATGTCCAGTACGATATGAGAATAAATTAATGCCATTCGAGAAATAGAGACTGTAACTTATTTTAGCCCATGGGGAAACAACGTTATTCCCATTAATCATCATGGGTAGCACTAATAAAAGACTAGCCAGAGAAATTACCTGGTACAGCAGTTTTAAAAGATAAGATGGGGGTATACCAGGATCTGAGCTGCAGAGGTGGGATGTTGGCTGTGATCTCCTCCTCTCTTCCCCCCCCACCGCCCCCCACTGTTGTTTGCATACTTTCATGGGTTGGGTTCTCCTCCTGCGTCTCTGATTCACAGCAAGGGGCTGAACTGTGGGGAAAGCGCCGTTGCCTGCCTGCCTGGAGCATCCGCGGATTGGAGGTGGGTTTTTATGGGTTGCAGCACAGTGCCTAGTAGATGAAAACCAGCATAACATGGAAATAATTGATCTCCTTTCCCAGCCGGCTCTGTGGAGGGGGGAGGTGGCGGCACATCCACAGAACGCTGGTGCACACAGAGCCCTGCAGCTGTCTGCCTCTGCAATCGCACCCTTTATCCCATAGCTGCAAAAATCAACATAAAATCAACACTTACACCCAAGGAGGCCAGCCCTGCTCTTACTGAGCTGTTTGTCACGCTCTGGTGCTCACAGCATTTTTGGCTCTGCTATAAAGGATCTTGTTTTTGTCCCAATAAAAGCAACTTTGTGAGCGGTTAATTATTTTTTTTTTTTAAACTTGTGGACAGTCGAGGATGTGAGTAATGAAAAAATATATATATATGTTATTTCTCTGAACGTGTTAAATTTGTGGTGGTGGAGGGGAGAGTTCAAACTCTACTGTTACTTATCATGGAGGGCGGATTGTGACTACGCCAGGGAAAGACATTCCTTTGCTCCATGAGAAAGTTGGTAAAGGATCATGGAATTTATACCTTTATATCTTGGTACGACGCAGGTTATGCGTAATTTTGGGGTGAAGCGAACGTCTGCCTTAGACCCCTCCACAGCAGGAGAGAGGTTGTGTGTGGTTTCCACAAGAGGATGCTATTGTTGACACTGTGGGTAGTGCCTGTGTCACGATCTATTCTTATGCTTGGAAACATTTTTATTAGCACGTATCCTGGATGTGAAGCCAAAAGCCAAGTTGTTTGTCTATAAAATCCCAGGCTGCAAAACAGTGATGCTTTGGGAATTCTTTCCCTACTTCACCAAGCTGGTTTTCCGTGTTTTTATCCATCTGGTCCATCCGTCTCCTGGCCAGAGCTGTGGCTTTATCTCCAACTTGCTAAACACCGATGTTGGGTTGTGCAAAGAGATGGTTGTGTGGAAGCAGGTTGCTCATGCAAAATGTCCAGTGTCACGGAGGAGAGCCACGAGATTTAGTGCTTTTGCCTGGTGTGTTTTACGACCAGTGAGTGGTGAACCAGGAAAAATCTTGAACTTTGACTGTCTGGGTTATTTTCAGTGTCAGCTCTTCTGACCTTCCAGGAAATTTCCTCTTCAGGAGGGGGAAGCCAGGCTGGCCGTGATGCTGCTTTGAACAAACTCCTGAGTACAGCAAGGTTCAGAAACAGCGGTATGGCAGACTTGCTATTTCTGGAACACCTTCCATTGAAGGAATTGAAGTGCTTTAATCAATGTGCAGCTCTTGACGAGAGGGATAATTATTCCCGTTTTTACAGAGTTGAGTATACAAGAGAGATTAAAATGTCTTTTCTGGAATTGCAAGTAGTTTTATGGCGCAGAAATGAACTGAGCTTTCCCTCTAAAGAGCATCCTCCCAGCGTGCTTTGAGTGGTTTCCAGGGGCACCCACTGGGCATCCCAGCAGAAATGTTCGGTTTGCTCTGGTTCTGGAAAGGTGAATCAGGAACGTCCCTCCCTTGGGGGCCTCATCTCACCTGCGATGTCCCCTGCTCACTGCGTGTCTTTATGCTTTTTGCTGCAGATGGTCATATGGTAATAAATGAAGCAATGAAAAATAGATTTATTTGGACAGTGCCGTTATTTGGGGATTTTAACAGTTCATGTGCTGGCTTGCTGTTGGAAAGCACCAGGAGACAAAGCGGTTGCAATGCCTTCTTCATGTAAAGAGCAATCAAGCTCTTGCTCATGCTTGAAACAGGGTGGAAACAGCTTACTTCTCGTGTCCGCACGTTGGCTGCTTGCATTTTAGTCATGGTGATGGGTACTGAAAGGAAATAGCTGCAGGGGAATCTCATGGCTTCCCTCTAGACAAGCGTGTCAGAGCTGCTGTTATGTAGTTTGACTTTGCTATGCCAGAATTATAAACATCGCAGAAAATGCCCAATTGCAACAGCAGCGATGTGTGATTTGTCAGAGCTGCTGGAAAGTGGAAAGGGGACCTTGTGTAAGTCAGACCTTCAGCTTCTTTGCTGCAGCTTTTGTTAGCCAGTGATTTTTTTGCTTATTATCATTGTCATGTTTGTGCCTCCCGGACAGCGATTTCTGAATAACACAAGCATTTAGATATCTACTGCTTTATGGCTTTCCTTGCTGCTGTCCTCAGCTGGGCTGCAGCTGACTCATCAGGCGGGACAGCTGGATAGTCAGCCCTTGCAAATGCCTTTTTTTAAGCTGTCATTGTCTATCACTTGTGACCCTGATGGAAGGACAAGATAGAGCCTATGTGGGTTTCCTGTCCAACCTGCTCTAGGTGAACCTGCTTTGGCAGGGGGGATGGACTAGGTGATCTCCGAAGGTCCCTTCCAACTCTGCCATGCTGTGATTCCACGTTGTGGTTTGGCTTTTGGTACCGCTTTTGTTGATGCTCCTGGTTTAGCTTTCTCCTTCTGCGTCTGTTGGTGTGGACGTGGGACTCTGCAGGTGGACCAAAATGACCACTGCAAGACAAGCTTGGCTTTGGGAATGGCAGGTTTCACAAGGATAGCCTGTCACCTTGTCTGGAGGTACGACCGACATGTTGGTATCTGTTGTTCTTATGAAGCAGGGAGTCAAGCAGGACTTTCCTAGACCCAAATAGAGTCTAATCTGGGGTGTAACACAGGAGTCTTTTCAGATTGCCACTGCCAGGGTGAGCTTCCTGGTCATTCTGTGAACATCTGGTCCTGCTCTCTGTGCATCTCTCCTTTGACTCCTTCTCCTTTCAAGTTGAAGGCTACTTGTCTTTCCTTTTGAGCAAAGGTGGAAGACCTCATATTAGTATCAAGAATGGCACAAAGTGCCTCTTTTACTGTCAGGTTTTTGTGTTCCAGCACTGGCTGGTGATGCTCTTACCCTTTCAACCAGCAAAGAAATCCCTAGGGATTTTCTTTGTGCCAAGCGTCATGACAAAGTAGCATGTTTGTGTTTGGTTTACAGACATTTACTGCCAAGTAAGGGAAAGAAATTGTCCAAGGAATCAGTTTACTGGCTGTTTTTCACCCAGTCCAGTCTTTGCCCTTGAATGCATTTTACATCTTTACCAGACTATTTGGGGTAGGACTTATTTGCTCTGAAGCAGAGCATTTTACAACAGAATTCCTATAACCACTTCTGCAATACAGTAATTCTCTTTAAATAGGGATAAATATTCAGTATTTATCGTATCCTCCATTCTTCCTAATGAAAGCCATGCTTATTAAACTCATAAACACGAAAGAGGAAAGAGCTGGAAGCGTATCAGAGCCTGGGATTAGGCTGAGATGGACAAAGCTGCAAAAGCAGGCTGGGGCCAGGACGGAAATAGGATCAGCAAAGGCAAATGCGGAGCTTTTTCCTCTGGCATGGAGCGATCTGTTGAGATACAGGGCTGTTGGGCCACAGCTTTGCTGAAGGTGTTTTGGGGTCTTAATGATTGCAACCTTTTCTAGGCCTGGCAGAGGACCCATCTAGCCAAATGTCTTGTTTCTAACTAGCGCCGGAAGCAGACTGCTAGGGAAAAGACCTTCCAAAACCCCCAGGATGTGCACAAAATGGTCCTCCTTCTAGTAATCAGTTTTTCCGAGATTTCTTGTGTTAAGAGGTGTTACAGAGGCTATTACATCCAATAGCCTTCATTGGCTCTATTCTTAATTAACTTACATAGTCCTTTTTTTATGAAACCTTTTATTAGATCTATTTTGAATCTTAAAACCCGTTGCCCCAGGATGTTGGTGCTTTAATTAAAGTGAACCATAAACTGAACGCAAGTCAACAACATCACGTACCTGTGAAAAAGGCTGTCATGAGACCGGGATGCGTGAGCAGGAATAACACCCTCGGGAGGCATCGAGGATGCAGTCCACCTGCTGCTTGATGCTGATGAGACCTCAGCAGGGATGAGGCGCTCCCATTTCAGGCAAGGCTTGGACCTCATCCAGTTGGTCTGTGCAAGAGTGGTGGGCTATATTATTATTATTTGTTTTTTCCAGATGAGCCTCAGCAGCAGCAACTGAAAGAGCAGGACCCGTTTAGATGAGGAAAGATAGCTGCCTCCAAATATGCAAAGTTTTTGGTAAAGAGAGAGGGAACAGTGCATCATTAGCATCAGTAATAGGTTTGTAATACTCGAATTATTCCATTAGTGTGCCCGGAAGCTCTGGGTATCACAGTTTACGTTGTTTGGGAAAGATACAGTAGATTAACAATGTTGTCAGGAGCTGTGAAAGTAGAGTAAATGATGTTGCGGGGGGTAGATTGGGGAACCCCTATCGCTCTGTCCTGTTTTCTCATGAATCAGAGGCTCCCTAAGGGATTTTTGTTTACCTCTGTGCTGAGTGAAAGAGGGAGGGTGTAATTGCAGGAGGCAGAGCTGGTCCAGGACACTGCTATTGCTGCAGAAAGTCCCCTGGGGCCACTAATAGCCAGAAACAGCCCTGGCTCCAGCTGTGCACCGTCTCTGGAATGGTGCAGGAATTCCTGTCTCAGCACCACTGAGAGCTGTCAGCATTTGTTGTGATGATTATAACTGCTGGGATCCAGTTAGATATCGCCTTTGTTCAATGAAAGATACCTAGAGAGAAACCATTCCTCTGTAGTGGCAGGGTGTGGGGGAAAAGAAGGACAGGCAACTATATCGAGAGATATCTATATCGAGAGATATCGAGGTGCTGGAGCGAGTGCAGAGGAGGGCAACGAAGCTGGTGAAGGGCCTGGAGAATAAATCTTATGAGGAGCAACTGAAGGAGCTGGGACTGTTCAGTTTGAGGAAGAGGAGGCTGAGGGGAGACCTCATCGCTCTCTACAACTACTTGAAAGGACATTGTAGAGAGGTTGGTGCTGGTCTCTTCTCACAGGTCATTAGCGATAGAACAAGAGGGAATGGGTTTAAGCTGCAGCAGGGTAGGTTTAGGCTGGACATTAGGAAAAAAATTCTTCCCAGAAAGAGTGGTCAGACACTGGAATAGGCTGCCCAGGGAGGTGGTGGAGTCACCATCCCTGGATGTGTTTAAGACTCGTTTAGATGTGGTGTTAGGGGATATGGTGTAAGGGAGAACTTCGTAGAGTGGAGATGATGGTTGGACTCGATGATCCCAAGGGTCTTTTCCAACCTAAAGGATTCTATGATTCTATGGGTTATGCCTTCATTCGGATACCTTTATCCCTTTGCTTGCTACCTGGGCAAGCAAAACCACCCGATTGCTCCTCAGCTTTGCAAGGCTGCAAGCCCTGAAGCCTGGAGGGAATTATCCGAACTGCCTGACTACCCTTTCTGGTTGTGTTTTTGGAGGCCGACAAGCTGAGGTGTTTTACAAAGTGTAATAATGTTATTTTTAGAGATTTGGCTCTCTTTTTGTTGCATCTGCTGATCTGCAGTTCAATTACGGCAGCCCCAGCAGGAACACATATTTCAATAATATGTTCTCTGCCACTTTCTTTGACCTGCTAAATTGAATTGTAAATGGAGCATGTCACAGCTCAGAAATCTCATTCATGGCCTTCTCTAACAAGGTGTGCAGAGAGCTATTAGCCTAGTCTTTGTAATAATCAAATAAGTCAAGTCTGAGATGTGCAGTGACTGACTTTAGGAAGCATCTGGTTAGCTATCGAAACCTCAGCAGCCAGAAGGGCAGGAATACTTTTTTTTTTTCTCCTCCTTACTTCAGACCCATTGTCTGTTAGACCCAATTTCTTCCCTTTTTTTCCTATTTATTTATTTACTGGCAGATGCCTCTTATGCCAGACCACGGCGTGTTACCGAGGAGTAGTGAATCAGCCAAAACCGTTGCAGTGTTTATGAAGTGGCCAGACTGGCTCAAGTCGGTTGCGTTGGCAGAGGTATCCTTCCAGTCAGCCCATCTCCTGCCTGGAGAGGGCTGGGGCAAATGGAGAAGATCCCTTATGAGATTTGGAGTGTTAAGCAAAGCTGGGAAGAAGAGGGATAATTGAGGGCAAAGAGTAAAAAGCAAGAGCTGGAGAATGTGTTCAAGCAGAGTTTTGCACCAGATGTTCATGTTAGATGGAGAGATAATGAAGGTTTTGGACAGTTTATTACAAAGTACTATGAGAGCTGACTGATGCGCTGTGGAGTCCTGCAGACTGCCGCCTGCTCTCTCTTGGGTTCATGAGTCTTAAATCCAACAGAGGGATGAAAGCCTGATCCCTCTGCAGCCTCTTTAAGGTGAGGGAGTTGAAGGCCAGGCACCTTGATTCTGTTCCCGATGTACATAAGGTCTGGTAGGTCAACATCTGCCAGTCAAGTACATTGATTTGCTCACTTAAATGCTTCAAATCCCAGGAGTGCATGGTACTTTCCTTTTATTATCTCCCTGTGCAATACAAGATTCAACTATTGGATGTACTTTTAGCAGTGAAGGCTGATTGCATCCTGGCCTGTAATAGGGACAGCGCAGCCAAGCAGCTTGAGGGATGTGGGTTTTCCTCTCTTCTGACACTTGAGACACCATATCTGAGCACTGGGTCTGGTCTGGGGCTCCCTAAAACCAAGGTAGGTTTTAGGGAGCCCCAGACAGACTCCAAACTGGGTGGAGTTGGAGCCTGGGGTGCACGAGGAGAGGCTGAGAGCTGGGCTTGTGCAGCAAGAGATGGGAAGGGGAGATCTTACTGCTCTCTACAACTACCTAAGGAGCGGCTGTAGAGAAGGCGGCAGCTCTTGGCAAGAGGCAGTGGACAAAAGCTGCATCAAGGGAAATTCCAGTTAGACACTAGGAAAGTTTCTCCCCATGGGGGTGGTGAAACCCTGGAGTGGGAAACAGAGGATGGGAATTTCCATCCGTGGAGACATTCAAACCTCGCTGGGACATTGCCCTCAGCAGCCTGACCTGCGTTAGCCTTGCTTTGAGTGGGACTTTAGGGCAGAGGCCCCTTGCTGCCGCAGTTATTTCATCTTTAAATGTTTATTGGGGTCTGCATTTGATCTCTGACACTGTGATCAGAGCTAACAAGCTCAAAATCAACTGGGATGGAAAACTGTTCACATTTATAGCGCGCAAGTCACTGTTTTAAGGACTGTGCATTCACGTACCATGAGTTATTAATGACATTTTGTAACTTCACTGTAGGAACTGAAGTACTGTGCACGCTGACAAAATGCTCCAGCTGATATTTGCTCTTGTTTATCCTCAGTTCCTGGTTCTAATGGGCGCAGCTGGGAGACGTAGTCATCTTTCATCTTCAGAGATGATTTAATAACTTGCTTGAAGAAGATTTTCTTTTGTTTATTCGAATGAGGTCCAATTGGGTAATCTGGAAATGGAGAATCATGCTGTCAATTTTTCTTCTGTATTCACTGGATAAATGTTAGCTTGCCTCCTTTCCGCTCTAAGCTAATACTGATAAATGCCGACAGGAAATTGATTCTTGAAAATGTCAGAAAATACTATAGCGAAGACTCATTAGTACACTCTTCATTGTATCCGGAAGTGAATTTAAATGACCTGAAAAGACACTTGAGTAATGGTGGCACTCCAATTTGAGTCCAGCTCTTGTATTGGCTCTTGAGGTAGAGAGCAGTTATTTAGGACTATGTGGCCTTGATCCTTCAACAAAATCCATTTATTTGCTAGAGGCAGGTGCCTGGTCTGGTGGATATTTAGAGACACAAGGATAGTGTGCGCTGCAGGAAGATAAAATACCTATTCTGTCTTGCTGCATTTGCAAGTTTGAGGGCCTGGTTGTATTGGGTGTCGCTGTGAATACTGTCTGAATGTAAAGCCTTCAGCATGGAGATTTACAGTGTCCTGTGGGAAAATGATAAATATCTTGTGGCAGGAAGATGGAGATGAGGTTCATCCACAGGTTGCTTAGCTGCTCTTGCTAATATAGCTTACCTTTTCTGAAAGCCCTGCATTTAAACTGGTAGGTGCTTTCTTCTGGAGTGAAGGCTTGAATTTTAAAGGAGTCATGGGGAAAGGAGTCTTTAGATGTATAGTGATGGGGCCAAGAACAGAGGATGGGCTCAGGGAGATTTCGCCATAGCCCAAGGGAAGCCGGTGGGCATCTGGACATCTGATATGTGTGGGGTTATGGAGGTACTAATGTAACTGGTTTGAAGTTGTTGAGGAATTGGTTGGATGGTCACATCAAATTGGTTGGTAGTGGTCAATGGATCAATGTCCAGATGGTGATTGGTGACAAGTGGTGTCCCTCAGGGGTCTGTTTGGAGCAGTACTGCTCGCTGTCTTCATCAATGACAGTGGCATCAAGTGTGTTCTCAGCAAGTTTGCAGATGACACCAAGCTGGGTGGTGTGGTCGACACACCTGAGGGGCGGGAAGTCATCCAGAGGGATCTGGACAGGCTGGAGAAGTGGGCCCATGCGAACCTCATGAGGTTCAACAAGGGTCCTGCACCTGGATGGGGGCAACCCCTGGTATGGATACAGGGTGGGGAGTGAAGGGATTGAGACCAGCCCTGAGGAGAAGGACTTGGGCGTGTTGGTGGATGAGAAGCTCAGCATGAGCAGGCAACGTGTGCTGGCAGCCCAGGAACCCCCCGGCAGCCTGGGCTGCATCCCCAGCAGCGTGGGCGGCAGGGCGAGGGGGGGGATTCTGCCCCTCTGCTCAGCTCGGGGGAGACCCCCCTGCAGTGCTGCCTCCAGCTCTGGGGCCTCAGCACAGGAGAGACACGGAGCTGTTGGAGCGGGGCCAGAGGAGGCCCCGGAGATGCTGGGAGGGCTGGAGCCCCTCTGCTGGGAGGATGGGCTGAGAGAGTTGGGGGGTTCAGCCTGGAGAAGACAAGGCTCCAGGGAGACCTTATAGCAGCCATCCCGGAGAGATGGGGAGGGAGTGATAGCAATAGGATGAGGGGAAACTGTTTTAAACTGCAAGAGGGGAGATTGAGCTGAGATCTCGGGCAGAAATTGTTGGCTGTGAGGGTGGTGAGCCCCTGGCCCAGGTTGCCCAGAGAAGCTGTGGCTGCCCCATCCCTGGAGGGGTTCAAGGCCAGGTTGGATGGTGCTTGGAGCAACCTTATGATGGACGGTTTTCTCCAGCTATGGATGTGACCCTAGATGGGGAGAAGATTGAAGCCAGCAAAGCATGGACCCAAGGTTGAGTTGCATACAAATAAGAAACAAATGAGATTGCTGACTGGGGTTACGATAGCAGACTGGGATTCAGGAGGCTGAGGTCTGTCCCCATCACTTGTTCCTATCCTCAGCACCCCTCCAGACTTCTGGGTTTCCCCTTTTGACTTTTCTGTATTGCCCAGTTTGCAGCTCCAGTTGTTCCAGTAGCATGGCTGGATGGGGGGAACTGGAGAAAGATGTCCATGTTCGTTTTTATTTTTTTTAATGTGTCTATGTGTCGTCAGATCCATGTGCTGTTGTTCTCCATCTGCTTGTGTGTCTCCTGACCGATGTGCTGCCAGGTTTTGAGAGGGGTCAGTCTCCCTTCTGTTTCCTGTGCCCAGAAATTCCAGCCTCAAGCTGAGATGCCCTTTAGCAAGAAATTGCTTTAAAATATTATATTTCCTATAAAAGGCTTCTGTTTCTCACAACTGGAATTTTTCTACCGAAAAAGAAAAAAAGTGGGGGTGGGAGACATTGTCAAAAGGCTTCTTCCGCTCTAGTTTGATTTATTTATTTATTTATTTTCAATGAATGAACAGGAGGTTTACTGTGCTCAGGAGACAGAGAATGGGTTAGGGTCTGCTGTGAAGACTAAAAGCCGTGAATTCCCAGAGGCGCTTTGACTTGAACAAGAGCCCTCTTCACATCGGATAACTGGCAATTCCAGCAACCGGTTTCCCTCCAATTACTCCTTCATTTCTAGCTGGGGAATGCAAGCGGCGCTGGGAGAGGCTCTCCAGCAGGCATATCTGCCACCTCGCATGGCATGAGTGGTGGCATTTGCGGAGGTGCTGGAGGGAGCAGACTGAAAGTTGAGACTCTTTAGCAGCCCTTGCACGCAATGTTATGGTGAAAATCCCCTCCGGTTATGGGGACTGGAGGTGGAACATGTTTCTGTTAATGCTGGTGGGAACAGACCCATGGACTGGATGGTGGGGAGATATTCACACTATCTGGTTGTAGGTGTTGAAAGTGAGAAGATGGTTTCAGAGGCTCTTTATAGAGTCAACAAAGAGGGCCAGCTTCCTCCAGAGCAAATTTAGATCGTTTAATTGAAACTTTTGTTTGGAGCAAGCCTCTGGTTGACTCTACATGGTGACCACTATCGTCTTACATATGCGCAGATGACAATTCTTGTCCAGGGTAGCTATAGATAAATACACTTTCTATTTCCTCGGTGTGGAGCGATTTCCATGTTTTTTCAGTAGCTGGTTATATTTACTAGAAACAGGCTTAATGTCTCTGATCACAGAAACCTCTGACCGCACACAGATCCTATCAGCAGGTGAAATGGAAAAATAATTGTAATTAACTTGTTAGGTTGGATTATTCTGCATGATGTTTATTACAACTCAGTGTTAATGTGGAGAAGTGAGTCAGATGTTTTTATGGCTTGGGTTTGCACTGACTTTTTCCAAATGTGGGACCACAGACTGCTCAGTTTTTGGATTTGGAAGGTTGAAAAAATAAGTATTTAGAAGGAGGAAGGGGTCTCTGAACAGTTTTGGCAGAATAAACCTCGGTTCTGCTCAAAGTAGCAATGAGACAAGGAGGGAGTCTGCTCTGCCAATAACGTTTAATGACGAGTGATTTCCTGGTGCAGCATGAAAAATAAATTAACACCCAAGAGGAATGCAGAATTGAAAGGGAACCTGGTTTATCCACTTTCCTGCAATAATGAATGTAGCAATAAGAGATTTTTGGTTCAAAGCCAGAGTGCAGGGAAGTGATTTGGAGTTTTTCTATTGATTTTTAGTGGGCTCGTCTGATCCTTTTTGCTGCCCTTCAGCCTCCCCGGTGTCATGCTGGCTTTCTGGTCAGTAGCAAACGCTACCTGTTATTCCTGTCTTTGCTCTTGAAACGAAGGCTGGGTCTTTACAGTGGTCTGTGGTGAAAGGCTTATTTATATTATTTTTTTTCCTTGCTCTGCAGTTTTAGGGTTTTTGGCTTCTCTTTGTAAACGTTAGTGATGATCTTTCTTGATTTGAGTCCCTCCAGGCGAAGGGAGATTTAAGTCTGAAGGGCATCAAAAACTGCTTGGTTTTTTTTTTTCTTTTTCTTTTGCATTTTGGGGCCGTCTTTCAAAGAACTGTCTTCCGTTTTATTGAATATTGTTAAAAGACCAAGGCATCTGTCGAGCCAACTTATTAGAATTGTGAATGCAGGTCTATTCTTGCTGCCTTTTAAGCCCCTTTACGCTCTCTGTGAAGGGTTTTCATGGGGTGTTGTGAAAAAGAAAATTATGGTACCCCACTTGCTGCACTCATCCGACTTAAACTTCTTCCACAAAACAGTATGTTGTTTCCCATAACTGGTCTCAGTGGTGGCTTAGTATAAAGTTGTTAACACTTTCTGGCTTTTTAGTCTTTTAAAGGCAATATCTTTTAATTGGGAAAAGAAATCTGCTTTGTGCATCTCCTCACTTCCGAGCAATCGCAACCTCACCCCTATATGAAATCTTGCTCGCGGTGGTTTCAGCTGCTCTGGGAGAACTTTGGGGACCTCCTGCCATGGAGGGGTTGATGTGAGCGTCGGTGCCATCCTCACAGTTGGATGTGAATCAAAAGGGGGAGTGTCTGTTCCCATCTGTGAGCTGCCATGATTAGCTATCCCGGTATAAATAGGGGCAAGCTCCCAGCAGCATTACAGCAAGTGGCATTTGACTTCCTTCACTGGAAAGCTTCAAGGGATGCGCAAGTTGGAAGGGACCCAACTTCGCCCACGCTTATTGCTGGACCGTTGTTTGCTATGAGCTAATCCGTGCAGGAATGAGGCCCTTAATCCATCCAGCACTGGCATTTCCTCTTACCCATTCACAGTTCAAAGCAGGCTTCTCTTTCCAGTTCATTTTGAAACTTTACGTTGCTTCTGGATGCCAGAGAGGATGCTGGAGGTGGGGGGTTTTGCTTTAGAGGGGGCTCCTGCAGTTTTATCCCAAGGCCAGGAGATGTAGGCACGTCCCAGGGGTGCAGGTCCTGCTGCTCACTTGGAATGAGCTGACAGAGGTCTCCAGCAACCACCGCAGGTGGAGGAGGGCATTTCATGACTAGTGTCAACTGGGGTGACTCCAGCAACTTCAGTGAAGTGAAATGTCTATGCTCTGTTTCACCCATAGGCTGCCAGCAAACCAGCTGGATCTAGCCTTGTCTCTTCTTGTCTTTAAAATGGAGCAGACCTTTACAGGATCACAGAATGGTTAGAGTTGGAAAGGACCTTCGAAGATCATCCAGTTCCAACCCCCTGCCCTGGGCAGGGACACCTCCCACCAGACCAGGTTGCTCCAAGCCCTGTCCAACCTGGCCTTGAACCCCTCCAGGGATGGGGCAGCCACAGCTTCTCTGGGCAACCTGGGCCAGGGGCTCACCACCCTCACAGCCAAGAATTTCTGCCTGAGATCTCAGCTCAATCTCCCCTCTTGCAGTGGAAACCCCTTCCCCCTCGTCCCATGGCTCCCCTCCCTCATCCAGAGTCCCTCCCCAGCTTTCCTGGAGCCCCTTGAGGGACTGGAAGGGGCTCCAAGGTCTCCGCGGAGCCTTCTCTTCTCCAGGCTGAACACCTCCAACTCTCTCAGCCTCTCTTATTTGATGAACCCTTTATTAAGCCTTTAGATTACTAAATTGGCCATTATCTTCCTAAAGAGAGCAGATCAGCACAGCATCAGGATCCGAATAGAACGTGATTTGAACTCAGAACAGAGAAGGAACATTTAACATCTTAAAATCAAGATTGCCCAGGGTGAGTCTCCATTGCTCAAAAGTGGCTATCATTGCATTTATGCCTCTTCTCAAGGTTTAAGTATTTTTTTAATAATTAAGCTGAGTCAGTCAGAAAGTATGTCCCAAGCCTTGTCTGGGGCATGCAGGCAGAACAGAGGGGTACAGCAGGTTGTGAGATCACATTAAGTTGCTTATCTACAGCCAAGTATATTCCCAAAGGTCAGCGAAATGCCCCCCCCCCCCCCAACCTGCTCCTCCTTTCCGCCCAGCTGGAGGAGGCAGCTGTATTTTCAGAAGGGACAGCACACCATTGGCTCAAGGTTAGATATTAGAAAGAAATTCTTTCATGTGAAGGTGGTGAGATGGTGGAACAGATTGCCCAGAGAAGCTGTGGCTGCCCCATCCCTGGAGGGGTTCAAGGCCAGGTTGGACGGGGCTTGGAGCAACCTGGTCTGGTGGGAGGTGTCCCTGCCCAGGGCAGGGGGTTGGAGCTGGATGGTCTTTAAGGTCCCATCCAACCTAAACCATTCTATGAATTATCAAATGGTCATGGTTCTGGCCTCTCTAGAACGGCACAGCGTTGAGTTGTGTCCACAATTCAGCAGAGAATAGTTGTGGCAGACAAATGCGTGTTAGCTCTGTGCGTGGCTTGTTTTGGCAGAGGATTGCTCTCTAGTGACAGCCAGGGAACCTCCTCTAAAGAAACTTTTTAAGTAGTACGGATCTGTTGATTGGTGAATTTCTGTGGTTTACAAATGGTATCACACTAAAGAGATGTCTTCCAGCGTATGTGCGATCAGCTAGAATGTAGAAATGGGTGAGAAACCTCATAGCTTCTAATATAGCAAGCTTAACTAAATTGAAATAGTCCCTGTAGGAGGGGTAGGTGGGAGTGTGTATGTAGTGTGTATAATATCTCCTACAGATCTTACGGGAAAGAAAATAATCTTCCTGAGCCTCTCTGCTTTCCTGTGCCACTGGTGCCAGGTGGTAAATAATGCTGCGACCTTCGTTTGTCTTGGGGGGTTGCAGCAAAATAGGCTGGCGCAAACTTCAGTTAACCGAAACTAATCCCCCAAATTGGAAAGTCTCTTCTGTGCTCTGTGATATAAAGTTCAAGGCTGTTTTTAACAAGTTAGATTAAAACTTCCTGCACAAGAGCAGGTAAAACACATGAGGCAACTTCACAGTTGAATCACAAACTGGTTCTTTCTGTGGCGATTTAATGTAATTTTTTTTTTATTTTGTCATCCTTCCTTACTTTGGTTATGCTCCCACCTGACACAGCATGAAGACTGGAGATGCACAAAAACGGTGGAGAATGTGGATGAATCACTGATTTTTTTTGTTTGTTTATTTGGGTTTTTTTAGGGATTCTGTGATTTTAAAAAAGAAGTAAATTAAAAAAATCAGTGACAAAGTGCAACTTGACAATATGTCTCAGTCTTCATTTGTTTTCTTTTGGGGCTCTTCTGATTATGTCTGTGGATACCCTTGGAGTAAGAAATCTTATTCCCATTGTCAGAAGTGGCCACACGATGGACCTGAGATCACAAGCGCAGGGAGTGTAAGATGCCTGTTTTTAAAAGTGCTTCTGCAGTGCAAAGTCTTCAACCTGTGCCTGACCCTTTTAAATATTCTCGCTTCAAGGTCACTTCTCTTATTTTAGTTGATACTCCCCCCATCCTTCTTTGGACTGTGGCCATCTCAGTGGCTGTGCTCTGCCAAGACTTCACCCATCTACCTGTTGGCTTTTTTTGCGCGGGGTTGGGGTTATCTGAGCACATGGTACATGTCCTTTCTGGCCGTTCAGCTTGAGGAAAAAGGCGACTCTTCATTTATTGCTTTCCTTTAAAATTATATGTCGGTATAACGAGGTTAATACTGTTTTGTACGATTCTGCAAGACATCATGGATACATCTGCATTAGAAAGTAGTGTGGCCCAAGAGAAGAGGTTTATGGAAGGAGATAGTTGATACTGAGATCCTGACATCCATGGTAGGAGCATTTTGGAGGTGGTGGTGTGGTCACTAAGGACTAGCTCTTATCTGGTCCTGTGGACTGAGTGTCCATCGGTGGTTGAGATGCATTGATCAGAACTTCCTATGTTCCAGCTTGTGCCCGTTACCCCTTGTCTTGTTAGTGGGAACCACTGAAAAGAGTCTGGCTCCATCCTCCTTCAACCCACCCTTTAGATACTTGTAAATATTAATAGGGTCTCCCCTCAGCCTTCTCTTCTCCAGGCTAAAGAGTCCCAGCTCTCTCAGCCTTTCCTCATAAGGGAGATGCTTCAATACCTCAACCATCTTTGTTGCCCTAAACTTCTGGGTTCACTTCTGTAGCAAACCTTCTGGTTTAACTTCACCCAAAGGCCTTTAGTGAAGTGAACCAGAACACAGAAAGCAGGACAAAAGGGTGAGTTACTTCCAAAATACATCCTGATAGGAATGAAGGTGTTAATGCAGATGTGCTTGGTCGAGCTCATTTGCAGGACAATACTGAGTGCTGTGTGATCTTCAGGGGGTTAAGCTTAGTTGGGAGTAACTGGTAAGTAGTGAGCATGTCCATCTTATTCCCATGGAAAGAGGGAGAAACCAAAAGGAAAGTGTGGCGAAGGGAAGGTTTTCTAGAACAACTGCCAAAAATGTCAACGCTGACAACTTATAAATTCTCATGGAGCTGAAAATGTGGACACTTTTTCAAGCACCTTCAGACTTTCTAGTGGTTCTGCCTGAGTTTCTGTAGGTGAAGCGGCACCACTTCCTCCACCTACTTTTGTGGCTGTGATTGAGTGATCGTGATGATGTGATTTTAAGTCTTTATTTTTGGCAGTAGAAGCTTGAAGCTGTTGCACATTGCAGATTTCACCTTGCTTTAAAGCATGTAGGGGGCTTGCAAAGTGGGGGCCTCTCAAGCTCTTCTGATGAGGGTCTGTTGGAGAGAGGTTGTACATGGGCTAAATCCAATATATTGCACATGTAGGTCAGATTCATGTAGGTTCAGATTCTGGTTCAGTTTATAGAATCATAGAATCATTTAGGTTGGAAAAGACCCTTGGGATCATCGAGTCCAACCATCAACTCCACTCTACAAAGTTCTCCCTTACACCATATCCCCCAACACCACATCTAAATGAGTCTTAAACACATCCAGGGATGGTGACTCCACCACCTCCCTGGGCAGCCTATTCCAGTGTCTGACCACTCTTTCTGGGAAGAATTTTTTTCCTAATGTCCAGCCTAAACCTACCCTGCTGCAGCTTAAACCCATTCCCTCTTGTTCTATCGCTAAGTACCTGTGAGAAGAGACCAGCACCAACCTCTCTACAGTGTCCTTTCAAGTAGTTGCAGAGAGCGATGAGGTCTCCCCTCAGCCTCCTCTTCCTCAGACTAAACAGTCCCAGCTCCTTCCATCGCTCCTCATAAGATCTATTCTCCAGGCCCTTCACCAGCTTCGTTGCCCTCCTCTGCACTCGCTCCAGCACCTCGATGTCTCTCTCGTATTGAGGTGCCCAGAACTGGACACAATACTCAAGGTGTGGCCTCAGCAGTGCTGAGTACAGGGGGACAATCACCTCCCTCCTTCTGCTGGTCACACTATTTCCAATACAAGCCAGGATGCCATTGGCCCTCTTGGCCACCTGGGCACACTGCTGGCTCATGTTCAGCCGCTTGTCAATCAGAACCCCCAGGTCCTTTTCTGCCAGGCAGCTCTCCAGCCACACTGCCCCAAGCATGTAGCGATGCATGGGGTTGTTGTGGCCCAAGTGCAGGACCCGGCAGGTTTGTTCCCTGTTCTTCTGAAAGCCCACTCAGAATTGTGCTTGAACTCACTGAAGTATGTCAGCCCTTGAAGAATTTGACTGGGTTTTCACAAAATCAGCCAGGCAAATATATCTGGCAAGTGCACTGCCAAGGACAGACCAGAAATAGCTTTTGGAGAGCTTGACACAAGCTATGCTACCTGCATGGAAATGGGGTGGGGTGGGGGTGGAATATATATGGAAAAAAAAAAAAAACAACCCAGACATGTTCTGAAATGTTTTCCTTGGTTTGTTTATCAAATCAGTGTCATCCAGTGCATGAATACTGGCCAAGCTTATCCCATAATGACCTTTAAAGAGCTGGAGGATATTTTTATTTATTTTTTTTGTAGCAATGTTTGTCATCAGAACTTGAGATACTTTAAAACCTCACTTGCCTTGCAAAAACCTGTCCAGTTAACCGATTCAGCAGTGATGCTGATAAGTGCAAGGAGGTTTTAGACCCAAATGGAGAGGAAAAAAACCCCAGCAAACAAAATGGAAAGTGAGGTTTGGAAGCTTGGAGATCTGCAGACCTGAAAGGCATGCAGGAGAAAATAGTCATAGTCTGCTGAAAGGGTTCGCAATCGCTTTCTCCTGGTGAGTTTTGGTGGGATGGAGTGAAGTCATGAGTGGGTTTTGTTTTGGGTGTTTACATAATCCAGGTGTTGCATGGGTGGATTTAATCTGAAGCTGCTTGGTTGGAAAGGGTTGGCTTGGCTGTGCAGTGGTGGTCGGTGTGGAGGAGGCTCATTGTGGAGAGATGTTGAAGCCTTGGTGCTGCTTTTGGGACTGGGGAAGGCTCCTGGTGGTTATGGAACTGACATAGGTGCTATCGCTGGCATCCTGCTACCAAAGGTGGGGTGCTTGGGGGGGAAACTCCCATTCCATCCTCAGTGCTTTCCTTCCAGGAGCTCACCTGTGAATGTAGGCACATATCTGTGCAGGAGGTGTGGAGATGATAGTCTCTAAGCTCATGGCAGAGCAGTTGGGCCATGTGGTTTTGAATGTACTTGATAGGGGCACTGTAGAAGTCCCTTTGTATCACCTTCTGGTTCATTTTAGAATCATAGAATTGCCTAGGTTGGAAGGGACCTTTCAGATCATTGAGTCCAACCATCAACTCAACACTGACAAAGACCATCTGTAAACCATATCTCTAAGCATTATGTCTACCCGTCTTTTAAATCCCTTCAGGAGTGGTGATTCCACCACTGCCCTGGGCAGCCTGGTCCAATGCTGGATAACCCTTTCAGGGAAGACATTTCTCCTAATATCCAATTTAAACCTCCCCTGGGGCAACTTGAGGCCATTTCCTCGTGTCCCATGGCCTGTTCCTTGGGAGAAGAGCCCGACCCCCCCTGGCTACCCCCTCCTTTCAGGGAGTTGCAGAGAGAGAGAAGGTCTCCCCTCAGCCTCCTTTTCTCCAGGCTGAACACCCCCAGCTCCTTCAGCCGCTCCTCACCAGACTTGTGCTCCAGACCCCTCACCACCTCCGGTGCCCTTCTCTGGACACGCTCCAGCACCTCAATGGCTTTCCTGGAGTGAGGGGCCCAAAACTGGACACAGCACTCGGGGTGGAGCTTCACCAGTGCTGAGGACAGGGGGACCATCACTGCCCCAGTCCTGCTGGCTGCACTGTTCCTGACACAGGCCAGGATGCTGTTGGCCTTCTTGGCCACCTGGGCACACTGCTGGCTCCTATTCAGCTGGCTGTTGACCAACACCCCCAGGTCCTTTTCTGCTGGGCAGCTCTCCAGCCACTCTTCTCTTTAGCCTCATTCATCTGGAACACAAAGTCCCGCATGGGAATTAGGCACCTGGTGCTACTAGAGGTTTAATCTTAAATTGGATAACAAACTTGGGCTCAGTTGAAGATAAGTTTTAACCATAACCCCTGGCCCAGAATTGGGAATTTCTAGCAGAAAACATCATTTTTGGCTCGGCAGAAATTAAATAATTCCAGCCCTTTTTATGGCTTTCTATTTCTTTTGGCACTCTTTATGAGATGGAGCGTGCAAAGAAGAGCTGTATCACAAGATTGGTATCCAGGGTGATGCATGATGAAACATAGTCCATGCACGGTGCAGTAAATAGCTTCAGCCCTTATGATGGAAGGGGAAGGCAAAGAATAGTAGTGTTTCTTATGTCACTAAAACAGTGTTTATATTGGTTACATTGTTTTGCATAATTGAAAAGCCATGAGACAGTTCACTAGAGAAAAGGGCATTTTCAAAAGAGATTGATGGTGTGCTCATGGTCTAGAAGGGAATTATATCAGTAGAGTTACTCATGCACTTTTTCAATTTTCAACCCTTCTTGCTCATTCTAAGAGAGGATTCACTTGAATATTTTCCATAGCAAATTTATTTCAGTGTTTTGTTCCGAACAGACTGGATGCTGGTTGAAACCGAAACACATATGTGGACTGTTTAATGCCCGCAGAGTAAAAGCAACAAGAAGCCACGTGGAAATGGTGCTGGTTAGGGATGGTTTCCTTGCAACACTGTTCTCTTCACGGATGTCCTTGTCATTTAGGATTTTACCTGTGCTATTGGAGTGGGGCACTGAACATACGTGTTCGGGATTTTTTTAATTCTTTTTTTTTGGGGGGTGTGGGGTGCGGGGTATTAGTTGAAACATTCACCCAAAACTGAATGTTGGTGCAAATATCTTTCACCTGATGCTCGTGTGGTCTCTCCTCCTGACGTATTATTTGCAAAACACTTACATATGTGGTGGTGGTGGGAATAAAAGTTGCGGATGGGCGGTTGGGCTCTGCAGGATCTGAGTGCCCTGGGGGAAGGAGTTCGTGTGTCTGTGTAGTAGTAGCATCCCTAAACTGCTGCGTAGCCTTTGCTGTGGGGTAACTACTCAGTCATTTACGATGAACCCATGAGAGTAAGATCTCAAGTTGCATCTCTCACATGTGAATGGAAAAGTTAATTAAACAATTTGCTCAAAAAAAACCCAACCAGAAACCAAAAAAAAACCAACCCCAGCTATCCAGAAATGCTCCCTCATTCCACAATCCCTGAGAACTGGAGAAATGGTGTCCCAGCCCTATATAGGATGGATCTACACCAGTGACCCCTCTGTCCAGAGCTGGGGAGCAGGGTTGCATCTCCCACCCCCTCCAGGGGAGAAAGGTCTGAAATCTGCCCTGAGAAATCATGGTTTGGGTTGGAAGGGACCTTAAAGATCATCTAGTTCCAACCTGCTGATATGGGCAGGGGCACCAAATGTCCTCCATCTGATCTCAACAGCTTCTAGATGAGACGTGGGGCACTGACCCTGAAATGAGATAGTATTAACACTGACTTCTCCTTCCATCCGCAGTGGGAGCGCCTCTGGTTCCTCATCCTCACCTCGTCCTTCTTCCTGACCCTGGTCTGGTTCTACTTCTGGTGGGAAGTTCACAACGACTACAATGAAATCAACTGGTGAGTAGAGTTTCCCAGTTGTGAGAGGGGCAAACCTTTTAACAAATTTGGCTGCCATCGTAAGCCTCTAAGAGCTGTTTGACACTGGGTTGGATGCGTTGGCGTCCTTCAAATGCACTTGTTAATGACAGTAAAGGGCAAGCAAAGTGGGAAGTGAGACTGAAGGAGAACTTCTCCTGCCTGTCTTCACTGATAGATGTAATGTGTCCTCATGTCTCCATTGCGTGGCTGTAACGGAGCTTGGGGTAGGTGCGCTCTCTGGTGAACACCATGTGAAACCAAAGATGGTGCAGAAATCATGTAGAAGCTTTCGGGTTGTTTTTTGTTTGTTTGTTTCTATGGTTGGCTGTTTTTGGAAGTGGCTGAGCAATTTGGCTGCAACTTCCCACAACATATAAATGACAAGAATTCGGCCTGAAGCAGACATGGGTGTGGAAAATGTTGCGAAGTTGGAAGGAGCTGAAAACAAGCTTTCCAGTGGGATGTGCTGGGGAGTTTAGGGTGTTGCCAGCTCCCCACAGTGCTGGAAATTATTCTCCCTTTTACTATCTCAGCAGCATCTTAAAACATTTTGACAGTACCTTGGGCTCTCTTCTAACCAAACTGCTTTGACATCATCTTGTAGTCAAAGATAATATGTAAAGCGCATTTTAAAACCCAGTGGGTAGTTGATCCCTTAAATAAATCATTTGCTTTAGTTGTTGCAGTTGTGTGAGGGAGAGTGTTTACTAACTGAATGACGTGAGCTGTCTCCTCCCAGGAGTGCGGTTTTTGTTTTTGCTCAGACCCACACTCTGAGAACCGAAACCATCACCATTAGTCTTTATAATACGAGCATGAAAAAAAAAAAAAGCCTTTTTTTAAAAGGGTGTTTTACAACTCCTCTTTCTTTCGGTTTATACCTTCAGTAAAGGATGTGAACGCTCCTAGCCTGCTCCAATGCAAAGCTAAATCTGTCTTAGCTCAATGTTGAGAATGGGCTAAAAAGATCTCACGCAGAGATGAAGCAAAGCTCTGGGGATGCTGTGACTGGGCATTGCAGCCACGGCACTGCAAAGTTTGGGGTTCCCAAATATTCATGTAGGAATGTGGTGGTCTGCTCTGGATGTAAGAGGTATTTGGGCTTTAAAATGCCCACACATGTCATTCAAAGCCCCTTCCCCTGCTGTGCAACCTGGTGTGAGCAGGGTGCTAGAAGCACTTTTGGATTGATGACACTGGAAAAGCAAGACCTCTTGTGCACAAGAGTCATGGAAGAGGCTCTCTGGATGCCAGATATCAGGGCTACATCTGTTCGAGCATTGCCATTCAACGCTGAGAATGGGCCAGTGCTTTGTATGTGCTGTAACCTCAATTAGATCCCTGCCCCACGCACTGGCACCAGAGGTTGAGGAGAACAGCAGGGATTCTGAAAAACAGCCTGAAATGCTGCGGAAAGGCTGGGAGGGAGGATGATAACATTAGGGCGAGGTTTTAATTACAGCCACGCCGGTTCCAGGCAGAGAGGAAACAATTTCCACTGGGTCCGTTCAGGCTGAGCCTGGCCCTCTTCCCTCCCAGCACAGATGTGTGGGCTCCGTTTAAACAGAACACTTTTCAGCCAGATGGGGCGTAAAGGAGACGAAAGCATCATTTTGGTCCCAACAGGGCTGTGTACCTGTTGGTGATGAGATGCAGTGGGGTCCTGGCTCTTAGAAACTCCACCTTTGTGGTTCTTCAGCGGCTATCACTTCTGGGCATTGTTTGTGGACAAGGTTTCTTTGATGCTTGTTCCTGTTGCCTTTCTCTCTGCTCCACTGATTTGTTTGCAAGCCATGACCTCTTTCAGACTAGAGGGAGAGCTCTTTGGGGCAAATTCCACCTCTGCGCAGGACTTAGCACAGCGAGCTACTGGCGGGGGCTCTCTGGAGAAGCTAGGACAAAGAATTGCTGTCACATTGGTGTGATGAGCACCTGAGCTTGTTCCTGCCCTCTGAAGCTCTTCAGAGGCCTTTGTCCCAGGTCATGCGCAGGCAATTACACTACACTTCTTTGACCTGTCCCACCACAGTAGGTAAAGAAAGACTGGAGGCATGTGTCCAAACAGCCCCTCAAAGGAGGACTATTGCCAGCAGTTGACTAGATTGACTGAAGTCTTGAAACACGAAGGACGAAGACTTCCCCCCCATCTTTGGGCCTTGTTCCAGCACTGCACCACCCTCTGTAAGGAGAAGATTTTCTAATCCCAACCTCTTAGGGCCATTTCGCCTTGTGACAATGTCTGTCCCTCTTGAAGAGTTTGATTTTATCATCTTCATAACTGTCTGTCAGACAGTGTGGGTGGCAATTAGATCATCTCATAGCCTCTTCCCTGTGAGCCTAAACAAGCCCAGCTTCCTCAAGCTTTCCTAGTAAGCTATGTTCCCCGGGTGCCTCACAATCTTGGTTTGGTAGTTCTGCCCTGGACCCCCTATGCATCCTCCTTGAACGGGGAAGCCAAAACTGGGGCACTGTGGTGCTGGTGCCACCTCACCAGTGATGAGCAGGAGGGAAAGTAGCTTCTCTTGGTCTGCTGGCGACACTTCTCTTAATGCCACACAGTAGTTTGACTTATTCACAGTGGAGATACCGTGTTGGCTCATTCGACTTCATGTCCTCCATAACCCCAGGTCCTTCATCCTTCTTGGCAAGGCTGTTAGCATGCTAATGGAAAGCCTTGTTATTCTAGTTGAAACTACAATGTGTTGCAATCCCTCTCTTCTGTGTTCTTTTGGCTATAATGGTACTTGGAACCTGAATTCATTAGGATGTTCTTCGTTTCTTTACCCAGATGTGCAGAGCTCTGCTAAATGCTGATGAACATCTGCCAGAGGTGACTGAAGAGGTACCAGAAACCTACAGATGAGCATAGCAAATCCTGCCTGCGGTTCAGGCAGCGTGTTCGGGCTCCAACAGTGGATGGTTTAGCGATGGTTTTGTCAGTGTTATGTTGATGGTTGGACTCCATGATCTGAAAGGTCCCTTCCAAGCTAGATGATTCTATGATTCTACGCACAGATCTATATAAAACCAAACTGATCTAATTAAATTGTGGCAGTGGTAGGGTTTACCTACATAAATGTGGCAATTTGACCCTTAAACTTGTAAAGGCTTAAGGGACTATTCTGGGATTGAAATGGGCTTTAGAAAGACAAGGCAAAATTATAGCCTGGCATGTATTGCTGCAGGCTTTTTACCTTTTTCTGCAAGGCTGAATGTGCAATGAGGTCCTTGTCGGTGAAAAGGCTTTGTGGCTCTTAAATAATTATTTTTTTTTTTTAATGTATTGCTTTGGGCATTTCTTTGTGGTGTCTACTCTTAATTGCATTATACTATAGATCCCCAGTGTGCAAGCTATGGACTGCAACAGAAAGCTCAATGTTGGTTAATGAAGGATGTGGGAGATACTGTAATTTGTGAACCTGGCTGTGTTCCCTCTGGAGCAGAATTATAAATGCAAACCTGTGTAGCAAATTTTTTCTTCCTTGGTTGTGGAGAAGGCTCGTCTGGTTCATAACTACCATGGAAACAGCATTTTAAAACAGTCATTTGCACATCAAGTGAAGACCTGACACTATCAGAGGGCCACTTGAGGGGACATCAGAGCAGAAACTTATATGTACTGAAGCTGAGCTAAGGAAGCTCTTGGTCATGGCATTAGCAAAGGCTTCAGAAGAGCCCTTTCTTCTTTCTTCCCTCTTTTTTACTAACAGCATGTCTGAATCCCTCCAGATCCCTTTTGTTATGGATCTTTGAATATTTTCTAAGCAGAACCTTGATGTGGGTCATGTTTGAGCCCAAGCATTTGCTCTCCAGATCCTACATTAGGAGCTTTACTCCTGGACAGAATAGATGGGGCAGTTGCCAGACCAGAGTTTGTGGCTGATCATCATCCACCCCATAACCATCTTGTCCTTGCTGTACCAATCCAAGTCAACCTAGTGATGTGTTTTTTCTAAAAATCCACTGGAAAAAGTTTTAATCCAGGTCAGGTTTGAACTCTCAGAAGTTGCAAGAAGGGTTCTGGGATTTGGCTGTCTGTCTCCTGGTGTGGTCAGGCCTGGGTGCTCTTCTGCATTTCTGGCCAGGGAAGGTAGTAGACTGAGTCTATCTTGTGTCCTGCTGCAGTTTTGCTGCAATGTGCTTTAATGACTCCAGAATTCAACTCCAGGACAGTTTTACTGGGAAGCATATTGCTGTTTAAATGCAAATTTGACATTTGAGACCCTCTACCGGGCACAAGGGACAGTGTCTCTTACCATGCTGCTGCTGTGAATAATGGTCAGCTTCACCTGGTGCTCCTGTTCATAAAGCTTTCGTTGCCCTTTGGCTTTATGAAAGTGATGAGGAGAGACAGGATGCTGAGCTGGATCTGCCCTCTGAAATGCAGGGTTAGAAAATCTGATAACTGAGAGTGGGGAGGATACCTGGATAAACAGAGGAGAGAAGAAAATCAGCTTCAGCAGGAGGATGAAGGCTACTTCTCTGCCTGTTGGTTGGAGAGGTGGAAGGGGAAGACCACTGCAATCTCAAAAGCTAAGGCAGGGAATGAATATGGGTTTCTCTGTTCCTAGTGCAGTGCTGTGGCCACTGGGCTATAGGAAGAACATTTGGCTTCTGCGCTTTTGTGCTGCTAAGTCTTGACGAGGTGGCAACTGTTCTGTACGTGTGCAGGGAAGCTGGTGAGTGATGGCCTAGAGGAACCAAAGAAAGCTAGGTTGGAGATGTACCAGTAGCGTGTCATCTATACCTCAGTACCGCCCTAACCTTGCTTCAGTTCCTGCTTTGATTGTCTGGTGCATCAGGACACTGCTGGTGCATCAGGTCACTGCTGCTGGCTCTTGCCAAGGTTGGATCACAGAGCCGTTGAATGACCCATCTCTTAGAGCTTTAAGGTAAACAGAAGGACCAGGACAAGGGAACCCACTGAGCCAAAGAAACCCCATAGGCATCCTTCAGGCTGGGCAGATGAACCCTTCAGTCAGTTGAAGATGAGAGGGTCAGAAGGATGCGGTTCCTCTAGCCAGCCCCATTTGGGGAAGTTCTGAGCACAACTCCTGACAGTCTCTACTCAGGATTAGACCTTTACAGTCTATTGGAATGGGCGACTGCCTCTGACAGGTACAGGAGAGCCAATTTCTTCCATCAGCTTGTCCTTCTGCAAAGTGTTTACATCTTAAGTATATAGCACAGCTCTGCACAGCAACATTGATTTTTTTCATCCCCTGTCCTCGATACTATCTCTATATTGTATTTATTAGTCTATGAGCACATGGGGCAGCATTGGATCTAATGTTTAGCCAACCACCGCCACATGTGGGGATGCTTTTCCCTTGTTTGTATGGAATACTTTTCTGAAAACAAGTTCTGGTCCTGTATGACTCTTTTTTTTTTTTTTTTCCCCCAAAGTAACGTTTCTGCGTTTGACATAATTGCCTGATTCCTCTTTGCAGAGTTAATTTCCCATGAGGGATCAAAGCACAAACACTGGATTTTCTCTCAAAGCGACTTGTTCTTTTTGCTGCGTATCTCTCATCTGTACGGTGTGAAGGGAAAGGTCCATTTTCTAAAGTTTTTGTCTAATCCTCACGAAGTTGCTATGGTGTTGAATCTCTTCTTAATCTGTCCTTCACGCTTATCTTTCAGGTTTTTGTATAACCGAATGGGATATTGGAGTGACTGGTCCATTCCAATACTTGTAACAACTGCTGCTGGCTTTACGTACATTACAGTGTTACTGGTGAGTGGAATAAAATGCCATTTCCTAAAGGCTTGTGTGTTTGTTTTAAAAAGGGTATGAACTTCTCAGTCCACCTATGACTTGAGCAATTTTCCTTTCAGAAGCGATTTCTCTCTCCCTCTCTCTTAAACCTAAGTCACTAAAATAAATGGAAAGTGGAAAAACACATGGTCTTTGACCTCAGATGATCAAGAGCAAAGATAGAGACCCTGATACTGGCAGTGCAGCTGGCCTGAGGAGAAATACAGCTTTTATTTCCCTTAGTATGGCCCCAGCCCCTCTTTGACGTATCTGCCAATCACAAGTACAAGTTGTTTCCACTCATCCCAGTGTGCTGGGACCTTTAAGGTGGTGTCCATTGAGGTGGCATGCCGGTACCTGGGCCCCACGTAGTCAGTGTTCTTCCTGAGGTCCTGGGAGTTGCATACCCATGGGCCAGGTTCTCCAACTCCCTGCCTCTCGGAGGCTGGTCTTTCCCTCCATGTCCTTGGCTTTGGAGAGGATCTGTATGTACAGGTGAGCTAGGTGTTGTCTGCTGGACCCATCCTCAGCTCTGTTTTCTTCCCTGGCCTGTTGGGTTGTCTTTTGGGGTGGTGGTGTGTTCCTGCATGTGTAACGACATGATGGTTGTGATGTGTCATTGTCTGACTCTTGATTTCTTCTTTTCCAGATACTAGCACTATGTCACATAGCTGTGGGACAGCAAATGAACCTGCACTGGCTTCACAAGGTAAATGGCTCTTCTCAGCTTGGGATCGTGGAATCACAGAATTTCAGAGTTGGAAGGGACCTCTAGAGTCCAACTCCCCTGCTAAAGCAGGATTGCCTAGAGCACATTACTCGGGACTGCATCCAGGCAGGTCTTGAAAGTCTCCAGAGAAGGAGACTCCACACCCTCCCTGGGCAGCCTGTTCTAGTGTTCTCCCACCCTCACCATAAAGAAGTTTTTTTTTTTTCTCATATTTGATTGGAACTTCCTATGTTCCAGCTTGTGCCAGTTACCCCTTGTCTTGTTAGTGGGAACGACTGAAAAGAGTCTGGCTCCATCCTCCTTCAACCCACCCTTTAGATACTTGTAAACATTAATAAGGTCTCCCCTCAGCCTTCTCTTCTCCAGGCTAAAGAGTCCCAGCTCTTTCAGCCTTTCCTCATAAGGGAGATGCTCCAGTCCCTCCATCATCTTTGTTGCCCTGCGCTGGACTCTATCCAGTAGTTCCCTGTCTCTCTTGAACTGGGGAGCCCAGAGCTGGACGCAGTACTCCAGTTGTGGCCTCACCAGTGCAGAGCAGAGGGGAAGAATGACCTCCCTTGAACTGCTGGCCACACAGGAAAGGAGCAGGATCTCAATAAAACAGGAGTCTAAGGGAGAGGGTGGTGTATGTGGTACTTATCTTCATGGTGTTTTTGGGAAGAACATAAACTTCAGATGTCTGTGGTGTATGTGTCCTCATCTCGGAGGACTGAGCAAATTTCACAGTAGGGGCAGTCAAAGCCTGGGGACAATAACTGTGTTCCATGGTTGGTGAAATGCTTTGGGGTACCTGCTGGCAGGGGGGCCACTTCTGGAGATTGAGAAACACTGTGTCATTAGAGCAGCTGGACTTTGGTCTTGGCTCAGTGAACCGTTATGAACCTCTCTGGTGCTCCTTTCTGTGGTGAACCCATCCCTGGAGGAGGGGCTGAACAGATGTGAAGCTTTTCAGGACGTGCTTGGAGGAACCGACTGTCGAACAGCCTCGGGAGAAGATGTAGGTGTTAAACCTGGGGGTGTGCAATGTGCAGGTTGTGATTTGCTGGAACTTAAGGAGGTCCTGATTTGTATGTAATGCAGTTTGAAAAAAAAAAATAAAAAAAAATGCCATGAAACATAAGAGAAGATGCAGATCTGGTGTTTGGAGCAGAGAAGGGGAGAGGAAGGGTATGTAGCAAGCTGCAGGGGAGAGATGGTGCCAAAGAAAATAGCTTGGCAGGATTCAATTGTAATTGGTGTTCTGCTAATAGGTAATTAAGGGACCAGTCCCAAATCTGCTAATACACAGCTCCTCCTGAAATTGGTGGTTCTGCACATGACAAGGTCTTTCAGGATCAGAGCCTGAACAGATGTACCACCCCCCAGGACAGGGAGAGCACAGACCTTCCCGCCCTCTTTTTTTTTTTTTTTTCCTAGAAACTATAGAAATTCTGCTTCCTCGGGAGGAGGGGATGCAATGCAAAGAGCGGGTGGAGGCCGTCTGACTGCTGCTGGAAAATAAATTGTTGATTTTGGGGTCTAACATATGTTTCTTCATTGAGGGAAATGATATTTTTCAGACACGCTCCAGGTGGCTGGTGGGTTTGGATGAGTAAGTCTGAGATCAGTTTGGTGGAGATCGGTTAGTTCTTGCCTACAGAAACCTACCCTTCCTTCCCTTCTTCCAAAAAAGTCCACCTTTCATCACAGCTCTGATGTGTTGCTCCATCTCTCTCTTCCCTTCCCCACACCTCCCTCGGCTTTCTAAGGATGTTTAGATAAGAGTCTGGATGAAGTCAATATTCTCTGCAACCGTGCTGAATTGCTGTCAAATATAGATCAAAACACGTGGGAAAGGCTGGTATGTGCAAATAGCACAATTTCTTCCAGTTTTCTCCCGTAATCCTGCAAAAACAGCTGAGGATCGTAAGCCAAGTTGGGAGATGCATGGGGGGGAAGGGTAAGGAGCAATAAATCGGAGCTGATGGGAGGAGGAAATTTAAGACTTGTTTAGGTGTGGTGTTAAGGGATATGGTGTAAGGGAGAACTTTGTAGAGTGGAGTTGATGGTTGGACTCGATGATCCCAAGGGTCTTTTCCAACCTAAAGGATTCTATGATTCTATGAAATGATAAAATGGAGATACACTTGACCACCTCTGTGCTGCATAGGGCAGAAATGTCAAGGGGAATTAGGGCTGTACTGGAGAAGTCTAGTTGATAAAGTCTTCTGTTGCTGATGAATTCCGAGTTCAACTTTGGGGAATATAAAGTGGATGAAAAGTAGATTCGGTCTGGGTTGTGTGCTGGGGTTATGCTCTGGCAGGTGGCCCAGAGGTCTGACCACCAGAGGATGGAGGAGGAGCAGAATGACTACTGCGTGCAGGGCCTCATGGCAAAGTGCAGTTGTCCACTTTGTATTGTGGACAGTGGGCAGTTGTCCACTGTGTATTGCTTTGTGCTTTATTATTTCAGAGTCCTTAATGTGGAAATATCTTGAAATAGTGTGGCTTGCCACTGTAGGTTGCTGGGGGATGTCTTTTAAGTAAGCAAGTAAATCCCATCCTTGCTTGGATGTGCAGAAATGGGTTGGTAAGGGCTGAAAGTTGGTTTGGATGCAGCTTCTTGGCTCAGGGATCGTCTTCAACCTGGAGCAGCTGGATCTTTTGCCCCCTTCTGCTGCCCCATGTGCTCTGTTCATGTTCTCCAAGAGGCCGGAGGCTCGGGGTAAGCCACTGCTGTCCTATGGATGCCTCTTGTGCTGTTGGCAGGTCTGTCTGTGGGCATCTAGGAGAGGAACAGCAGGTGGGAACCGAGGGCTAAACTAGAATGAGAAATCATGTCCTTATGTACAAAAATGATTTCCATAAACATTGGGAATGTGGGGGGTTTTGTTTGCTTGTCTAAGGTATTAAGTAAATCTGAAATCAGCCTAGAGATGTCCTGTGCATCCTAGATGATTAGATCACTGTTACGTATTTGTTGGCCTTTTCTGCCCAAGTCTCCCACGCAGATTTCAGATCTAGACAGAACATGAGATCGAGACACAGAGCAGCAGCATCCTTTTAATCCAGCAGGCATGTGGTACAGCAGAGACTGAGATACCAGATGGAGAGGCGGAGGATGGTGAACTATTTTTTTGACAGACAGCCCAGATTTTAGGTCTTTACGGCTGGAGTTATATCTATGACAGTTTTTGATGGTTTGAACTTTTTACCTTCAAAATGGAGGTGACATTTTCCTTTTGACTGCTCTGCTCTGACTTCTGAGTGCTTCTACATGGAGAGGGAGGCTGGGGGAACTGGCTGATGGACTGGGTCTTGTTCTACCATCTCAGTTAAGCCACTGTCATCCAGAGCCTCCTCTCAGGCTGCAATATCTGTTATAACTGCTCTGTCAATATGGCTTGGATGCTGACTGCACAGTTGTTGCCATTTCAGACACAGGTGAGGTCACGTCCATGCGCAATGTTGCACTGAACCGTCTCAGAGATGACTGCGTAGTGATGGGGATGACAGCCACGCTTGCACGCATATTCACCCTTTACTGACAAGTGTGATGATCATTGTCTGTGTGTGTGTTCAAGTTTCATCCCTGAGCAGAAGTGTTGGAGAGTCAAGTTGGGCAAAGTTTGCCAACCTCCCGTAGCACTGGTGCATCACAGTCTGTTGCAGCAGGCCAGGAGAATCACAGAATGGTTTAGGTTGGAAGGGACCTTAAAGATCATCTAGTTTCAACCCCCTGCCCTGGGCAGGGACACCTCTCACTAGACCAGGTTGCTCCAAGCCCCATCCAGCCTGGCCTTGAACACCTCCAGGGATGAAGAATCCACAGTTTCTCTAGGCAACCAATTCCAAGAATCTGGGATCATCTGCTCAAGTTGCTTGTTAGAACCCAACCTGTGTTTAAGCTGTTTCTGGTCCAGTTAGTTGGCAGGGCAACCTGGCACCTCGTCTTTCCATACCATTGGTCACTGTGTGAAGAACATGAGAGATCATCTGTGAGATGTGTCCTCCTGGGACTATTTAACCCAGTGTTGTATGTTCAGTGGTGGAAAGGGGAGGTTATACTGGGACAGCACACAACCCCAACCGCTTTCCTTATGGGTCCTAAGGCTTAGTTGTTTTAGGCCGTTTATTGCATACAAAAGATTTCTCTCTCCATTTCCCAATCAGTAAAAGGTCTCTGATAATGATTGGATCCAGTATGTAAATACTCTCATGTTTGTTGCAGATTGGCCTCGTGACAACCTTGATAACAACTGTGGTGACCATGTCATCGATAGCACAGCTTTGGGATGACGAATGGGAGATGGTATTTATCTCACTGCAAGTAAGTTGTCTTCAAGGATGCTTCTCTGGGTGGGCAAAGGGGACAGTGCAGCAACGTGCCATGTACTTTGTGTCTTTCTGCTGTATAAAACCCTGTCTTGACGTTTATCACTCCTAAAATGGAAATCTCGGCAATGAGAAAATTTGCAACAAAACTCCTGTGGAGTCTTCAAGGCCACCATATCACTTTGTCTCTATCTCCTGGGCTCTTTCCTTTAAACTCAAACCATGACTTGGCTGCAGAGTTGGAGATGGAAAATACTGAGGCTGGGTGTGACTCGGAGTTGCTGGATGGGAGAGGGCAATTCCTCTGCTTGGTTTGGCTAGTCGTGCTCTGGGTCTTAGTGTCCACGCTTGGAGAATCATGCTCTTCCCAGTCCTAGGGGAGGCATACTCTGGGTTTGTTTTTACATTGCACATAAATTTATATATATCTAAAAAGAATGCAACTTCTGTGCTCTAGTCCTGTTTTAAGAAAGACTTGTGGTATGCTGCAGGGCTATTATAAGTTTTAGAGGAAAATAGTTACATACTGTTAATTTCTTGATAGACCTGCTCTCTGTTCCTTTTTTCCTCTTCCTCAAAAAGAGGTCCCAAAATATTTTGCTGGTGATCATTGCTGTATATTTGGGAATACACAAATATACGTAAATACAGGAGGGAAAAAATAGCATTCACACAAGTGACTAACATTTCTCTCTCAGAAGTGCTTCCCTTTTCTTGTTTTTTTTTTTATTTTTAAAGAGTTAGGCAAGCAATTGGAGAACACAAGCGTGACTCAAGACCCATCTCAGTCTTTCTTTCATGGTGATACACCGTGGTGATACGCAGTCCACTGCGTTCATAGAATCATAGAATAGTTTGGGTTAGAAGGGACTTTTAAAGGCCATCTAGTCCAACCGCCCTGCCATGAGCAGGGACATTTTCAACTGGACCAGGTTGCTCAGAGCCCTGTCCAACCTGACCTGGAATGTTGCCAGGGTCGGGACATCTACCACCTCTCTGGGCAACGTGGGCCAGTGTCTCACCACCCTCAGCGTAAAACATTTCTTCCTTCTACCTAGTCTGACTCTATCTTCTTTTAGTTTAAAGTTATTACTCCTTGTCCTAGCACTACAGGCCCTGCTAAAAAGTCTCTATCTTTCCTTTAGGCCCCCTATAAGTACTGAAAGGCTGCAATAAGGTCTCCCTGGAGCCTTGTCTTCTCCACGCTGAACCCCCCACCTCTCTCAGCCTGTCCTCCCAGCAGAGGGGCTCCAGCCCTCCCAGCATCTCTGGGGCCTCCTCTGGCCCCGCTCCAACAGCTCCGTGTCTCTCCTGTGCTGAGGCCCCGGAGCTGGAGGCAGCACTGCAGGGGGGTCTCCCCAGAGCGGAGCAAAGGGGCTAATCCAGGTCCCTCTGGGTGGCATCCTGTCACTTAGGCATGTCAACTACACCATTCAGTTTGGTTTCATCTGCAAACTTGCTGAGGATGTCCTCGATCCCGCTGCCTATGCTGTTGATGAAGATGTTAAACAGTACTGGTCCCAGTGCAGACCCTGAGGGACACCACTCATGACTGATCTCCATCCAGACATTGAGCTGTTGACCAGTGTTCAACTGGACTACAAGGAACTTAAAACTTGGTGGCGCCAAGAGCCTTACTTGAATTTGCTTGGTGTCTAAAGAGACCTTTTTCCAAATATCTGTGTGTTTGGGTGCACTATTCCCCACGAAGGGGTTTAGAGCTTTCCTGCTTTGCCTTCATAGTGCTCTGAGTCCCAAAGGCAATGGTAAGCTTTGGAAGAGGAGATGGCCAACACAGATGCAGGAGCCTGATGTAGGAATGATGTGAAATCCAACTGGGAACAGAGTGGTCTAATGCACTATGAAGCGTGTAAGATCAATGAATTTTCAAGGTGCTGGGTGGTTTGTTCATCACCTTTTCTCTCCTCTTCTCATGTCCTGCAGGCCACAGCCCCTTTCTTGCACATAGGAGCACTTGCAGCCGTCACAGCCCTGTCGTGGTTGATAGCGGGGCAGTTTGCACGAACGGAGAAAGCCAGTGAGTACCCCTTGTGTGTTGGTCAGGGGCTGGTGGGTGGCTGCTGGGGTGTTGGGTGCTCGTGTTGGGAACCAGCTGGCAGGAGGCAGTGCTGGTTCCTTCCCTGGGCTCAGCAGCCTCCAGCTCAGCCACGCTGGGCAAGTGGTTGCTCTCCTAGAGTAACCTGGCTGAATCTGGTCTGGGGGTGCATCCAGAACCCACAGCTGCTGCTTTCTGGTCAGAAGCGCACCAGGCTTGGAGGTGAAAGGGTTGTTTTCAATACTGAAATGAGTAAAAGCATCCGGATTTCTATCAATCTGCTTTAGAAAATATAAATGCACCCTCCACAGCTAACCTGCAGTGTTCTTCTCTGGTTCTTATGAGCATTTCTCCCTTCCCTCATCTCCTTGGCTCTTGTTCATCTGCATTTCTAGGTGGATCTGGCTTTCGAAAGCCTTCATGGACTTGTTGCTTGTGATGCTGTAGCACCCAGAGGGCTCAGTAGAGATCTGGTCCCCTAATGGTTGGGTGCTTCCTAAAATGCACATTGAGACATGGTCTAAGGGTGATGAAGGACACACTGAACCCAGCTCTTCTTGATGGTCCTATCCACTAAAATAAGCTCTTCTCTGCATCTCCACTGTCCCACCTCATTGCCAGGGGCTCTCCCAAGCCTGAGCTGTTCCTCCAGGTTTTTTTGTGAAACAATTTGATCCTTCTGTGCCCTCAGAAGTGTTTTTCTTCAGGGCGTCCATGGACGTTCTCAGACATTTGTGCCAGCTCCAGGAAAATTACTTTAATTGCTATTTAACCTGCAGCAAAATACAAGCCCTGGAAGGATTTGGCGGCACTTGTGACAGACTTCCAAGAAGTAGGAGTTAAGAATGAGGAAACGGTGTCTGAAGATGGAAAGATTTTGATATCCAGAGAGACCTTTCAAAGAAAGAATTGCTCTGCCTTTATTTATAAATATGCCAATAAAGCTGTACCTGGTGGTTCTTAAATATGTTCTACCATGTAATTAGGCTGCCAGTTGAGGGAGGATTTGTGGTTACGCCTAGACCAGAGACTGCATGTGCTCCTTCTGAATTCCTCATAGTTTTTTTCCTTACAGCTGAGTTCCCTGAAAATGGCTTTTTTGTTTGTTTTTAATAAGCCAGGAAGCTGTTTTCCTCCTTCTTTTTTATTTATTTATTTTTTGCTCCTAGGTTGGGTTGGGTTTTTGTTTGTTTGTTTTTAAGGAAAAGCATTCATCTCTTCTGTACCGTTGGCTCTTAAAGTTATTTCAGGGTCATTTTACTTGTGAAAGGTATCTTACCTGGAGGAGTTTACAGACTTTTTGGTACAGGTATGTTTGACATGGTGGTATGAAAAACAGAAGAGGAGAACTGAAATCTCTGTGAGAATCTGCAGTTGCTTGTAATGGGGAAAATAAGATTTTGCTCACTAATAATAATCTTTTGGAAATAACTGGTGAAGCTGCAGTCATTGGTGCAACAATCCGTTCTTGTCTTTTTTGAGGCATGTGACAATCTTCAGCAACTGGCTTTTTTACGAAGCAAATTTACACCTTTTTTTTTTTTTTTCTTTTTGTTCCCCCATGCTACTTTTTCCAAACCTGGAGAATAGAAGTTTCTTCTATAGCTACAGTGTTTTAAAAGGTAGTAGCTTGTTTTCAAAGCTTGCTTCTGAGGTCAGATAGAAAACATGGGACTCAAAGCAGCCCTGTAAGCCTTGAGTAGTAAACAGCAGTGTAACATGGTCTTCCAGGAGCCCAAACTAGGCTGGAGTGGTCACTAAGAGCAAAAGGAATGGAGAAGGAAGGCTTGCATGTAAATTGTGGGTGTTGTCATGCTGTAGAAAGTGGGAGATTTAATCTGTCCTGCTTGCTTGGCTTGGGTGGTCACCAGGAGAGCTTCCATACAGACCATCCAACCTCAAATTGAACAGTATGTACTTTACTTGTATTTCATTTTGGGTCTTTTTTTTTGTGTGCATGATCTCAGTTCCCACATATGCATGGCTGGGTGAGGTCTTCAACTCTGTTTATAGAGTCACAGAATGGTTTAGTTTGGAAGGGACCTTAAAGACCATCTAGTTCCACCCCCCTGCTCTGGGCAGGGACACCTCCCACTAGACCAGGCTGCTCGAAGCCCCGTCCAACCTGGCCTCGAACACCTCCAGGGATGGAACATCCACAACATGGTCTGTAACCCATGCTGATGCATCCTTTCTTGTGGGTGCACTCCAATGATAAAAATATTTGGAAGCCCACGCATTTCACGAGGTGCTTGCCTTTAGTCTGGATCTGAGCTATTTAATCCCTAAACTGCAGTACTAGGAAGGAAGGGACCAGATTCTTTGCACAGCCTGGGACTTTGCTGACAATTAGGCTGGTTTTCAAAGCCTGGTTGGTGCGTGGCGTTCCTGGGGTGAGCAAGAACTGGGTCAGGATCACGTCCTGTGTCCATCTGGAGGTTTTGATGTTGGTAACGCTCAACTTCAAGGCACCATACTTTTATGGTGCAGGACACAGCATGAACGCACTTAGCAAGATACCATTCAGTTCCTTGAATGCTCTGTGGGTGATTGACATCTCTTCCAGAGAGGAGGAAAAATTATCTGGCAAGGTTACTAGTGTTACTTTCTGGCTTGTCGGAACATGTTTGAATGAGGCTATTAGATGCTGGAAGCAAAAAGTGGTTTGTTTGTGTGAAACCAGAGCTGGGCTGTTCTGTCCTTCCCCTAAAAAAAAAAAAAGCCTTCTCTATCTTGCGTCCATGGCAAATATTTGTTTTAAAGGGTTTTTTTGGAGGTTCTCCCTTGAGTTCCAAAGCCTTAATGAGTTTGAAAAATAAATAATAATTAAAAAAAGAAGTCTTGTGCTTTAATATGTGTGGTTTCAAGAGACTCCAAATAGCTCAGGAGTTCAAAGGTGCCTGTTGTTCATTATAAGGGAATGCTGGGAACAAGGGGGGGTTCTGTTGTGCTGTCAGCGCCTTTGAAAGATTCCCAGATGCTCTGGACTTCGTGAAAAGTCACTGGTATTTGGCGGCTGGGGCACGGCGTGGGAGGTAGGACTGCTCATCTGTCCCCAGGCACTGCAGCCATCACCCCCTTGGCTGCATTCGCTGGTCCTGAAATATTGCTGCTCGCAGAGACCCTGAGGAGTTCAGCACCATCCCAAACCAGGGATTTATTTAAACACGCCCGACTTAATCAGTAAAACATTTATTGCAAATTAACTCGGTTCTGGCTGGCACAAATCCTTATGCAGAAACAGCTAAAGTGGCTTTACCCTGGCTGAAACGGGTGGTGTTGGTGAACCACTAGTATAAACACAAGTGATGTAAACCCAGGTGATATTAAATGCACCCCCACATGGTGCTGTGACTTATTTGTAGATATGTGTAACTGGTGATCTATTTCTGCTGTCAGGCAGGGCAAAACTTGGTGCTGTCCCACCCAAAGGGCCGGAAATCAGCAGTGTTTTGGTCTTCGTGGCTGGGACTTTAAGCAATTCGCTTAACTTTTTGTTTCCCCCATATAAAATGAAGTGAACCACACCACCCCCACCCCCCCCTCAGGACTTGATTAGCTCAAAGAGATTATTTTAACTGGAATATGTTTTTCCCTAAAGACTCGGGACAGTGGCTGTAGACCAGTCTCTCCTCTTGAGGAAGATGAAGGTTCCTTGACTTTGCTCCTGTGGTGTGAGGAGGTCAGGACCAACCTTTTCACCAGCTCTTTCTCTCTCTTTCCCTCTCAGCTTCTCAGATGCTGATGTTCACTGCATACCTCGCAGTTGTAGTTGCACTTTACCTCATCCCCCTCACCATCTCGTCCCCTTGCATAATGGAGAAGAAGGCTCTGGGACCAAAGCCAGCCATTATAGGTCACCGCGGAGCACCGATGGTGAGTAGGCTTAATTGTTTAATACCGCGTTGTCTGACTCTTCTGCCTGTGTAAAGGATGGTACCAGATCTGCTGGTCTCCAGGCTGCTCTCCAGAGAATATATACGACAAATATAACTTTGAAACACCCCTCCTGGCTAGAATTACTGTGGTGGTAAATCAGTATGTGAACCCAGAGTCAAGTGAGGCCCCAGACGTTCTAGATGCTTTATGAACAAAAGGACAGGCCTTGCCTTGCTCAGGGTGGTTTGTGCCATTGCATTTTCCTGGCTGCTAGTTCTGCTGGTTTTTGCTCTCCAGGCTTGGCCCTTGAGCTGGAGCAGTAGTTGTTTGTGACTTTTCTTGTTTATTTTTTTTTTTTTTTTTTTGTTTAGAGCTTGTGGCTCAGTCTTCATGTCCTTTGCAGGACCTCACCAGCAGTGGTTAAACTCAGCTCGCAGCAAGATGCCTTGAGTATGTGGCAATGTGCAAAAACAAACAAACAAGCTGTGCTGACCCTACATGACTGCATGGTACTCTTGCATTGCAGATCATCATGAGACTGTGTGAGGTGACGAAACATTCCTGTCATCTGCCTCTGGGTAGACTTTGAAATCATAATAATGTCGTCCTTTCTTCTCCAAGGTCTCTGGACATGTTCAGGCTAAAGATGGAGCATGTCAGCTTGGGCTCAGCTCTGGGCTTGGATAAATCTGTCCTGCAGTGTTTGGTCATACTGGTCTGGGTCTCTCGTTTGGGTTCTTCTTTACCTAGGTCTGTTGTACAGTGGTATCTCCATGTGTCTCTGCTGGTTGGTTGACTTCAGACAAGATAGTATACTGCAGTGTAGGCACTGGCCTTGCAAATGTGTTTGTTTTTTTTTTTTAAGGCATCCAACTAACTTTTTTCTGATATTCAAAGCAGAAAAAAATATCTATATAGACTGTCAGAACTTATTTGGCATGCTTGAGCATGCTTATTTGGCATGCTTATTTGGCGTGCTTGAGCTCATCTCCAAGTCCAAGAGTGTGCACTAGGAGTTTGCTAGGTGAGATAAGCACCTGTCATGACACAGAAGTATTTTATTTTAGTTCTCTTTATTTTTAATGATTCCTTTCTTTAAGGAATCCTTGAAATGCCAGCTTCACTTGTGTCACTCTTAACTATATTGCCTCTGTGGGTGGTGGAATGAAGTTCTGGGCATGATAAATGCTTTTTCCTGTCCTACTGAGTTTGTACCAACCATGAAGGCCGGAAGAAGCCAAGTGAGAACCTGTGCTTTCTTCATGGCACGAAATCACAAAACCTGTTAGGAGATTTTCTTCCTGTGCGGTTTCCAGGCCAGCGTACACCCTCTAGCCTTCTAAAAAAATTAAGCAGCAGACAAATGCCTTCTATTTTGCAGATAATTTACATAAGCCTTACATGGAGCAAGACTCCCAGCAGAGACTTGGTCCTTTGCTTTCCTTCATGTTCTTCCTTGGAGCCAACAAACACTCCTTGCAGCATGGAATAAACCTATCTAGGGAGAAGATGTGTAGGTGGAGTGCTGAGGGACATGGTTTAGTAGTAACTTGGCAGTGCGAAGTTAATGGTTGGACTTGATGATCTTAAAGGTCTCTTCCAACCACCAACCATAATGATTTTATGATTCTAAGATGCTGCTTGTACGTTAAGGTGCAGAGGGCTGCAAAACTTCATGAAGAGTGGTGGTGGAGGAGGACACTCAGTGCTGCATGTTGGAGCTATGGCCCAGGTGGTGTTCAGCAGGGTGCATCCCTCCCCTTCACCATTCCCTGATACATAGAGCTGGTTGTCTGTTAACAGCAGATGGTTTTCTCCGAAGCCTGCAAGAAGCAAGATCAGAGACTAGCAAGCCTTGTTCCAGCCTCCAAGCAATAGTCTGCATGTTCCATGATGAGTTGGCACTAGGTTTATCCAACTGCTTTGCCTTTGCTGTGTGTGTAGTGAGTGTCTTCTGACTGTGCCCTTGAATGGCAAAGCTGAGAATGGGCTAAGAAAGACGGTGACCAGAGGGAGATGGTCAGAACCTTGTCAGAACCTACTTCCATCCATGCCCAGCTTTTCACTGCATCAAATGTCACCTTGAATTCGAAGAGCTCCACCTCCAGTGCAAGTCTTCAGGTTGTACTAAATCATATTAAGGGCCACGAGGATGATCAGAGGGCTGGAGCACCTCTGCTATGGGGACAGACTGAAGGAGTTGGGGTTGTTCAGTCTGGAGAAAAGAAGGCTCTGATGAGACCTTATAGGGACCTACCAGTATCTTAAGGGGGCCTACAAGAAAGCTGGGGAGGGACTTTTTAGGATGTCGGGGAATGGTAGGACTAGAGGGAATGGATTAAAACTAGAGATGGGTCGATTCAGACTGGACGTTAGGAAGAAGTTCTTCACCATGAGGGTGGTGAGACATTGGAACAGGTTGCCCAGAGAGGTGGTGGAAGCCCCATGCCTGGAAGCTTTTAAGGCCGGGTTGGATGGGGCTCTGAGCAACCTGATCTAGTGGGAGGTGTCCCTGCCTATGGCAGGGGGGTTGGAACTAGATGATCTTTAAGGTCCCTTCCAACCCTAACAATTCTATGATTCTATGTTATCTGCTTGGAAACTAATAGGTTTAAAGCCTTGCCAGAAGGAACTACAAGACAGACATTGAGGTGCTGGAGCATGTCCTGAGAAGGGCAACGCAGCTGGTGAGGGGTCTGGAGCACAAGTCTTGTGAGGAGTGGCTGAGGGAGCTGGGGGTGTTCAGCCTGGAGAAAAGGAGGCTGAGGGGAGACCTTCTCGCTCTCTGCAACTCCCTGAAAGGAGGGGGTAGCCAGGGGGGGTTGGTCTCTTCTCCCAAGGAACAGGCCGTGGGACAAGAGGAAACGGCCTCAAGTTGCGCCAGGGGAGGTTTAGGATGGATATTAGGAGAAATTTCTTCACTGAAGGGGTTATCAAGCATTAGAACAGGCTGCCCAGGGGCAAGGTGGAGTCGCCATCCCTGGAGGTATTTAAAAGCCATGCAGACGTGGTGCTGAGGGACATGGGTTAGTGATGCTTTTTGTCAAAATTAGGTTGATGGTTGGACTTGATGATCTTAAAGGTCCCTTCCAACTTAATTCTATGGAAAAGAAAAAGGGGAAGAAAAAAATTAAGTAAATTAAGCATTTTACCTACAGGGTCGTGATTCACAGGGCTGCTTGCTATGCTTTTTGCTGTTGAGCCCAACTGTATGCATATTTATTTTGGAGAAATGGCCAAGTGGAGCTGGGGAGGAGGAAATAGCCCAAGGGAAGAGTCTGGAGACTGGGCTGTAGGACACAGACATCCTCCCTTGGGCAAAGTCAAGATCAAAAGTCTGCAGAGCCTGGGAGTTTGGGACCTGAGGTGAAACTAAATCTTAGTGGGACTGGAGATGATAAAAAGCGATGCAACATTTGCCTTCAAATCTCCTGAAGCAAGACAAATGTGATTTGCTGTGCAGACAACATGCTCTCTGGTGGAGCTTGATATAGCTGGTTGCTTCAGTTGTCTGGTGGGACGGGGTTTGTAATATTGCATTTGTACATCTAATGCTCTTATAACAGAAAGACACAAATGCAACTGAGTGCTCTTCTGACAAAAGCCAGCAAAGGAGATCCATGGGGTGGCTGAAGATTCTTGTAGGCCTGGAAGAAAGGATTTGTTGGGGACGTGGCATATGGTGTACGGGGCAAAAGATGGTGAAACTGAGAGTTTCCCAGGAAAGCTGTAGATGTGTGCGCTTCCTGAGGGATACAGTACTGAGGGATGCTGATCCATCAGTGCATGCAGCCTGCTCCTCAAACAGGGTCAATGATCTTCCTTTGTGCTCCAGAGCCTGCTTTCCTCTATGTGTGCACATATCACAGAGTCACAGAATGGTTAGAGTTGGAAAGGGCCTTAAAGATCGTCTCGTTCCAACCCCCCTGCTTTGAGCAGGGACACCTCCCACTAGACCAGACTGCTCAAAGCCTCATCCAACATACCCTGTCTCCTCTTGTCCCTTTAGGATCTTTAAGACCAACATTCATAGCATCTGTGTGAGTGTGACTCAACTGCTGTCGTCCTCCTGTGGAGGAAAAAAGTGATGAACAGAGGCCATATGGCTTGTATAATTTACCTTGAAACACTGGAGGAGGGGAAAAAGTCCTTGCATTTTAAGTAGCAAGAGAAAATCAGAAACTATCTTGTCATCTCTACCCAGATGAAGTGTGGCTTTTTGCACTACAGGGGAGCTACTGGTTCCACGCTGGCTGACCATTTGTCTGTAGTGGTAGTGCTCCTCTAAGCTATGTCCCTTTGGTATCATCCCATTCCCCCAGGAACTTTAATTCACTGCTAGAAAGGCTTCTGCATGGCTTCTTGTACCTTCTCTTGCCTAAATATCATCCAGTCATGCCCACTTCTCGCTATGCTAAATGTCCATTCCCATCAGGGTGCTATCTGAAAACCTTTTCTCTTAGCAGGCATGTAGTTAATCAATCAATTTCTTTTCAAAGGCTCTTTTAAAATGAATTATTCAGGCTCAAGATCAGTTTCTGTCCTTTTGGACTCCCATCAGGAGAGCATCAGGGCTGTGGCAGCAATGTGCTGGGAATTGAGGGCTCCAGCCCTCACTTGATGTCTGTTGGTTTGAAAGGGTCTTGTCCTGATGGGTACAAGAATTGTCTGACACCCCAAAGTGTGAGATGGGATTCTCTGTAAATTTTGCATGTCAATATGTTAAACTTTTCAGATGGCTTTATGAGCAAGTGTCTGTTGTCTTTGGTCTTCCATCTTTTTATTCTTCTTGGAGAAATTTAGTTGCATTTTGTCTTCAATGGCGATAGATTTGACTATCTTCTCCTTATGATGGTAAATATGCCATTTATGCTGAGGATACGCCACAACAAGGGTAGAATGTAAAAGCTGGGCCCAAACCTGAGATGGAAACAAGGAACTTCATCCAGTAGGACACCAACACCTACTGCCATTTGCACCTTTAAAGTCTTCTCTCAAATGTCTTTCCTCACATGGTACTTCAGGTTGAGGCAGGTTGTCTTTGGTTTCAGGATCTGAAGAAGGTGCTGTCCATAATGTTGAATCCTACTTGCTTTTACATTGTTAGTCCTAAATATACAGTCCTTATAAAAATAATTAGGCTCATCATGATGGTCTTTGATCTCAAATTGTAGGTAAATCACCCAAAGGATTAATAATAGCAAGGACTTATCTGAGCAAAAACTGTATGTCTCTCCTTGGAAACCTTCATGAAGCCTAGAAGCTCACCTCCCATTACTGGGACCAAAAAGCTACTGGTTGGTCTAAAAACAGGCTAAACCTGTGGAAACCTTCCAAGCATGTCGGAGGCAAGAACAGCTCTTGACTTCAGAGCTGGAGGCTACAAATAGCATCGAAATAAACGCTTTTGGCAAACCACCCATACAGCTGGTTTTTGGCAGGTCTTAACAGGACTGAGAAAGACTGTGCCGAAACAGCTGCCCGTGTGGCGCTCATGCCGTTGGGCTCCTTCCTGCATGGCAGACAAAGTCCATTTCCTTGCTGAGCACAGGCACCGTGCTGGGAGGATCATTTTTCGGCGGTGCTGACTCATTGGCTTTGCACAACTCCGGAGTGGAAAAGTACCCATTGCTGGGACAAAGTACCTTGGTGGGCGGCCAACGTTTAATTGCACTTAGGATTTGCCTGTTGGGTTACTGCACGGGAATGTTTTGCCTCGACAAGGAGTGTGTTGTGTTGTTCCCGGGAAAATTCCAGCAAATATGGCTGTGCATATGTGGAGTTAATTATTTAATTATTTTTTTTTGACACCTGAAGGTGAAGCCCCCAATATACGTTGGTGTTCTCACAGAGATGCTGTTTTGTGGTCTTGTGGTACCAACTATCGATAGAATCAGTAATGAAGACTTCTGGTTGTGGAATGTGGCTTATTGGAGACCTTTCAGCTAATGAAGAACTGGTGATTTCTTTCTATTGTTTTAGGGTTTTGTTTTCTTAGTTGTTTTGAGGGCCTTTATTTCATCTTGGGTACCAAAACTTTGCCACCACCTATTTGGGATGGCTTTTTTTTTTCAGGGCTCTGAAGCGCTTTGGTGTTTGCTGCTGAAATCAAGAAGCGTTTGGTTTGCTGTACGTCTTACGCACACCAACCTATTAAAGATATGGCCAATTAACCTGTCTGCTGGTCTGATCAATAGTAACAAACAATCACAATTAGCATCTTCAGTCAGACCTGGAGAAAGGCTCGTGTTCACTGAAATAAATCTATGTAGGCTTAGGTAGTCTTTCATTAAATCAAGCCTCAGCTTTTTTTTGTGAGCTGTGCAACAATAATGAGGTCTCATCTCCTATATCTAGTTATTAAATTTGTAATGGCTTTTTGCTTTTGAGTTTATCCAGTTGTGCAAGGCAATCCTTTATTTTTTAACTCTTTCTGTTTTGTGCTTTTTCCCCTTCCTTTCAGTCTAGTTGAGCAGTTTCCAGAAGCGTTGGATGTGGATGCTCTCTAAAATACCTTGAATTCTTAGGGATTAAAGATACATTTTATCCTATTTTTTAAACACTACCATTATTGCCTTATAGTGAGCTGGCATGATGGGACACTAATGCTGAAATCAACGTACTGGCAGATCCCACACTAAGTCCCATACTGGGAACTTCCAAAGAGCATCTTTTTACAGGAAGGAAAATACCGTTTTTTCAGGTATCATGCCTTGTGTTTTCAGTCCAGTTATTGGCCCATGAGGAAATTGATATTGGAAAGGAGAGATAAGGGAGGGAAAACTGAGAAATACTTTAAATGATGCTCATGTTTCTAAAAGGATGAGAAAATATCCTTAAAGCTTCTCGATGAAGCAAAGATCAAATCCTTCAGTCCAGCTCAGCGCACAATGACAGAGGTTATACTTTGGAACAAATTTGGTTCTTCTGTGCAAGCTTCTTCATTAGCCTCCCCAACATGCAAATGATGCAGTGATTTTTATTTCTGAAGGCCTTGCGAAGTGGCTAATTAGGGGGAAAATACAGTTTAGCGATGTCCAGCTGTAGCAAGGCTGCACTGCTCTAACTAACACCCTTTTGTAATCTTTATTAAGGAAGGTCCAAAGCTCTTGACTCCATTTGAAAGCCTTTGCAATTGACTTCTGAGCACAAAAATAGTCAAAATGAGTTCATCCATGGGTAATTTTCTAGAAATTCATTGCTGCATCTCTGTAGCAGGAAGAAATGAATAGTAGCCTGATTTTTACAAGGGATGAGCCTATCAAACTAAGTGAGAAGAGAAGGAATAGCTTCTAGAAACCCTGTGTGGCATCTGTCTGTGGCTTTCAGTGGATGTTGGCGTGGTTTATACAGGGCAGAGGCTTTGGAGTGAAATCATTGCTTTCAGCCCCAAGACTTCTTTCACATCAGCACTGGTTTCTCAAGAAATGGGTTGTGTCCCATTGCACCAGGTCACTGCAAACCTGGATTTGAGTTTTAGACATAGCGTGCCTGAATGTATTGTATCAAGGAGGAAAATCCATCAAAGAAACTGGAGGGAGACAGAGAGAAATACAAGCAGAAAGATTATGCACTTGTTTAGTTCTTGCAGTTTTGCTGTAAAACCTTTTTTGTAAAAAAAAGAAAAATCAGCACTAATCACAGCAAGTTATTTCTGTACCAGCAACTGTCCTGCTTGGACGCATCTCTGCTGTAAACATACTGAATCTGGGGCTTCTGCTCCCTCTTTCTTGAAGGGAGACAGAGGCAGGCTGGAATGATGGAAATATCTGTTATTCAGATTCTCTCTTTTCACAAAAAACATTGTAAGAGATACGAACTCATGGCACAGAGAGATCCTGCCGCCAAAGTGGTGCCAGGGGAGCCTCCAGGTATAGGCAGCATCTGATTTTAGGGGACAGGGTTAAATTTTCTTTCCTGGCTTTCTGGTTGACCTTTACTGGGTTATGTCATTGGTGTGAGTGGCTTGTTCAGTCCCCTCAAGGCTAGAATCGACCGAGAGGTTTAGAAACAGGGGGAGGACAGCCTTCTGCATGGATGATGGGCTTATTTGGAGAAGCAATTATTTATATCAGGGTGACTGGCTCTGGCCAGGTTAGGAGCTTAACCACCACATGCTCATAGGAAGGTGACGTCTTTGCCTTGAGGGCTTATAATCTACTTTTCAAAAGCTTCTGACTACAGAGGGAATCGGGCTGTCAAGTAATAGCATTGTGATGTTATAGAGACTACCCAGCACATGCCAACAGCGCAGGTCAACATAAGAACGACATGGACCTGTTGAAGCGGGTCCAGAGGGAGGGCATGAAGATGATCAGAGGGCTGGAGCCCCTCTGCTATAAGGACAGGCTGAGAGATTTGGGGTTGTTCAGCCTGGAAAAGAGAAGACTCCGGGGAGACCTTACAGCAGCTTTCCAGTACCTGAAGGGTGCCTGAAAGAAAGCTGGAGAGGGACTTTTTTACAAGGACATGTAGTGATAGGATGAGGGCTTAAAACTGAAAGGGGGTAGATTTAGATTAAATATCAGGGAGAAATTTTTCACTTTGAGGGTGGTGAGCCCCTGGCCCAGGTTGCCCAGAGAAGCTGTGGCTGCCCCATCCCTGGAGGGGTTCAAGGCCAGGCTGGCCGGGGCTTGGAGCAACCTGGTCTAGTGGGAGGTGTCCCTGCCCATGGAAGGGGGTTGGAACGAGATGATCTTTAACGTCCCTTCCAACCCAAACCATTCTATGATTCTATGCCATTGTGGGGCACGGTGTTATGGAGAGCACTTCTGCTGACGTCTGTGCTGTTCACTGATTCAGAGCAGCCAGAGATGTTCATCCATCTGTGATGCTCTTCAAGAGGGTGCTCTTGACTTCCAGTGGTAGCGTGATGAAGATGACGTTACAGCTCCTGAGTGTGTATTTGGACTGTCGGACCTTAAATGTCAGCCTGTCCTTAGAACAGTTTTAAAATGCTGCTTCCTCTGCACAGCTGAAGCTTTCAATACACATCTGGGAAGGGAATGGATGTGCCTCATATCTGAGCAGCTGCATTGTAGCCCTGGTGGAGTCCAGTTAGGTTTTGCCTTTCTTGAAGGGTGAAGTGTGATCTGCAGGCTCTGTAGGGGCTAGAGATGAGGCAGGACTGGGATATTCTGCTCCTGGGGCTGAGTTCGTCTCTCCATGGGGTTAAGCTCAGTGGCATCTGTCTGAGTGCTGAGGATGGGACAGTCATAGTGCACTGAGTTTTAAAACTTAAAGAAAATCTCAGGTTTTTAACTCACTGCAACCTGTATTTTAGCACTGACCCCAAGATGCAGTGCTACTTACATTGCTACTATCTTTAAGAACATCACTATCTACTAAGAATATCACCTTTATGTGGTCAAATTTGTCCAGTCTGGCAAACAAATTCCAGCCCCAAAAGGCTGTTTTCCTATTTGGCTTTTATCTATTGCCTCTGTGTGCAGTCTCAGCTCTGTCTAAATTTACTTTTCCCCGGTGCAGCTGAGGGAGGCCTTCGCGTATCGGCTTGCCACCTCCGATCTGTTTGGCTCTGTGCTTCCTTCGCGTGCCTCCGGCAGCGGTGGCTGGGGCTCCCCTGTCATTTAGGTTAAAGCTTCCTCTGAATCTCAAACCAGCTGCATCTCGGGAGGGATGGTGTCCAAGCAAGGCTTGACCATGGCCCTGCAGGAACTGAAATACACTGGGAAGAGGCAAGAAGCATTTTTAATCTTGTTATCAAACAGCAGAGCCTGTGCCGTCTATGGGTTGGGATTCTGCTGTGCCAGGGTTTGGTGCGCAGGTAAGACATGAGAAGACCGTGGTTATGCTGGTCCCCCTCTGCAGGGGTGGAATACTGTTGTAGCCACACTTGTTTGCCTTCATTAGCCCTGATTTGTGAAACATGAGCTCTTCATTGTGTAGGCGGGTAACAGCAGCGTCGCCCTACCCATGTCGTTGGGTTTTACATTGATTACCTGGTGGAGGTAGTCCAGCTTTCCCTTTTCAGTCTCCCTTAGCCTGAGAGATAATTTACAACTCAACACGCTGCATTTTCTATTCCTTGTGTGTCTGTATCCCTGACGAGACTGCTTATAGGGGCATGGTTTCCATTGCTGCTTGATGTGGTGTCACATCTTGAGTTGGGACTCGCATGGCATCCACCCAGCAACCTTTCGTGACTCAGGCTGCTGGTCTTGCATTGCCCTTCGGTTTCTCTAGCTCAGCTGTCTCCACTTTATTTCCTTGTGATTGCTGCGGTCTCTGAAAGCAAATATTGAGCATTGTTCCGTACGGAGAGGATTGCCTTGCAGTGTTATCCTGAGGAAACCTGAGCTACTTGCAGGAGGAAAGCCGAGATGCTGAAAGCAACCCAAGGAGATGGAGCAGGCCTGCCTGTATGAGACCTCTAGATCTTTATGTGGCTGCTGCTCCCTGCTGACAGCTCTGGGCATCGTGACTATATTGCAAAAAGCATTTTTAGCTTGACCTTGCGTGACCCAGTGCTGGGCTGTACAAGAGGCTGTGATGGGGGCGTTGTCTCTGTCTTCTCCTAGACAAGTCAGGCTTTGATTGGGAGCTTTTTTAGGAAGAGTACGTACCCCTGTGTTGAACAAACAGAAAAATGAACTAGTATTGATGTGTGGCTTGAGCCAGAGGAATTCAGAAGAGAGATACCGGAGCTATGTGAAGGTTGTGTTGGTGACATTTGGTCCGATTATTTTACCCCAAAGATTTGCTGACCTGAGCATGTAAGGTGATCAGCTAATAAGAAAACGAATGATTTTTCAGAGACACCTCGAAGTCTGAGCAGTTCTTTGTATTTATTTGGCATGTTGCTTGCACGGCGCATTTAGGCCTTTGTTCTTAATTATTCCTCTTTCCAAACCCTGAGTAATTCCTGAAAATCATGGGTTGTGAATGCTCATTGTGTCTTGATGGAAACTTACTGGTCTTGGTGGTGGCAGAGATGAGTGGAAAAGCAGAATGTTACAGGTGCTCTAAACGTGAAAGCAAAATTGGAAAAAAGAAAACGATTTTTAAAAATAGCTTTATTTTGATGTGTTCATGTTTCAGTGCAGAACACCTGCCAGGTTTTCTCTCCACAGTTATCTGGGTTTTTTTATGGTCTGCTTGTTGTTGGTTTATGGACATTTTGGGGACTTGCTATACTGTACTGGTTGTGTAGAAAAACAAAGTATTTGTCTTTACACTGTGTTTTTTTAAACAAACCCGAATTCTGTTACCATCTGCTCCATTCAACAGGAAGGAATTTGAAATAAAATTTGAGTCCTTATCTGTGGTAGCTGTAGGGATAAATTTTCTAGGCTTAAGGCTATTTTTCAAATTGTTAAAACTAACTGGAACATTTGTTATTAGAGAAATCAACTGATTTTTAGATGTAATAGTATGAGTTTATTGAATGAGTAGATGTGGAAATAGAATATGTGCAACAACCTGCCATCTAGTTGTTCTCCATGGTATGGATAATACCCTGGTTTATGGACTTTCTTCTTTCTATAATGGCATTGTAGTCACTGTTTGCATAGAAAAGTAGGAGAATGAAGAACTGTTAAGGTGTTTCAGAGAGCTCTAGATATAACCTGTGGATAGAGAATTGGGATCATGTTAACAATCACTTTCTGGGGATCTCCAGCAAGCCACTGTTTGGGGGACCGCGCTGCTGAGTGAGTCTCTCGTACACTAATTTTGCACCAGACGTCGAGCTAGCCGGGTTTCTGGTATTGCAGGTCATGATAACATCATGATGACTCTGCATTGGAGTCTGTCCTCTGTGTGAAAGACCATCAGTGGAACCAAATGTATTCGTTATCTTCAGACCTTCAGTAAGATGTAATTCTGACTGGGGGGTGCTGGTGCTCCAGTGTAACTGGACACTACATAATCTTCAAAACAAGATTGTTTTGGCTCCCTAATTATCTCTAAAACTCCCTCCCAGCACTCTTGCTGACACTGCTTTGTAAATGTTTCCACTTACTGCTAATCTCTCATTGCTCTCTTTTTTTGCCCCTAGTTGGCACCAGAAAACACTCTGATGTCCTTCCAGAAGGCAGTGGAGCAGAAGACGTATGGAGTCCAAGCTGATGTTGTACTGAGGTAAGCCACTGTGTTGGTTGGTCTGAGACTTCCTTGTGGATGGTCCAACCATGCTGGTGGGTCTTTCCTATCTGGTGTGTGTCTGGTTGTTAGAATCATAGAATTGCCTAGGTTGGAAGAGACCTTTCAGATCATCTAGTCCAACCATCAACCTAACACTGACAAAAACCACCACTAAACCATATCTCTAAGCACTATGTCTGCCTGTCTTTTAAATCCCTCCAGGGATGGTGCCTCAGCCACTGCCCTGGGCAGCTTGTTCCAATGCTTAATAACCCTTTCAGTGTAAAAATTTTTACTAATATCCATCCTAAACCTCTCCTGGCGCAACTTGAGGCCATTTCCTCTTGTCCTATCACCTTTCACTTGGGAGAAGAGACCAATCCAACAACCCAGGACCTTCTGCGCATAAAGCATGCAGAAGTTACCACTCTTTCCCATTGAAAAAGGCCCTTGGGGTGAACATATCTGATAACTCCTATGTGTCTCTATTTGTAATGCACAGATGCGACTAATTGTTTCACTGAGATGATGATTGAAGGTGAAGTTGTCCAGGTGGGGGAACCTGTATATCTTTGCCATGAAACTAATCTTAGAATCATCGAATAGTCTAGGTTGGAAGGGACCTTTAAGATTATCAAGTCCAAACATCAGCCCAACACTGCCAAAACCACCACTACCCCATGTCCCTCAGCACCACGTCTGCCCAGCTTTTAAATACCTCCAGGGATGGTGACTCCACCATGTCCCTGGGCAGCCTGTTCCAATGCTTGATAACCCCTTCAGTGAAGAAATTTTTCCTAATATCCATCCTAAACCTCCCCTGGTGCAACTTGAGGCTGTTTCCTCGTGTCCCATGGCCTGTTCCTTGGGAGAAGAGACCGACCCCCCGCCGGCTACCCCCTCCTTTCAGGCAGTTGTAGAGAGCGGAAGGCCTCCCCTCAGCCTCCTTTTCTCCAGGCTGAACACCCCCAGCTCCTTCAGCCGCTCCTCACAAGACATGTGCTCCAGACCCCTCACCTTCATTTGCAGGAAGACTGTAGTTTATCCTAGAGCTTGCTTTCTTGCGGTGAAACACAGGACCTGGTTTCCAGCCTGGCTTGAAGTCTGCTGGCCTTGGGAAGAGGCAGAACTGCTTAAATGTGTCTGCTGTGATGCCCCAGGTGCAGGGAGAGCAGAGGTCCCAAACTGACTTCATTGCATTGCAAGTCTTCAGGAGGGTTTTTACCAGCCTTGCAAAACTGTCACAAGAATTTAGTGGCCCAGGAGTAAGCTCTTCCTCCTCATATCACTAGTGCTGGGGAAGGGAGGAACCCGGTGACGCTGCTGACTGTCAAGACGTCATTCCTTGCAATGTTGAGCTGAATTGATAAGGATGATTTAGAGAGGGTTATTTCAAGAACTGTGCTTTGTTCCAGGATTGTGATCATTCTTTAGTATTCTTGTTCCTCTTCTGAACTGTGTTTCTTGCGTGAGTTACAGATGTGCAGGAGGGCAGAATTGGCATGAAGGGAACAGTAATTGCCTTACCTTGTTGATCCCTCAGTTTGTCTCCGTTCCAGCTGTAAATACAAGAAAGACTCAAAGCTGATATTTTCTTTTTCCCTGACTGCTTTGGAGGTTGGTGTTGATGGAAAGGCATTTTTTCCTGGAGGAAGATGGGCTTCTAAATTTTAATTTTTTGGGTGTTTTTTCTTCTTCCATAATTGTTTGAGAGCAAATGATATAAAAACCTAAAGGAATTTCCCGCCCCCTGCGGAGTGGAAGGTCATTGTGGAAGGATGAAGTATGAATTGGGATATGTGTGATACAATTCTTTCAAAAGTTAGTTCATTAACTGTTATGAAGTGACAACAACACGCCTGTCCCAACTCACAATGAGCACCTGGCTCACGTGGTGGCTGAATTGGTTGTTCCCCTTAGCACTGGTCAAGGAGAAAGGTGGTCTGTTGGGAGGAGGAGGAGAGCTGGAAAAGCTCCAAGAGATTTCCATGTTGCCACTCATCAGCCATCCCAATGGAGCAATCCAAGCATCCCATAGCTTAAATGATGCCCTTGATTGGCCCAGTTATCTGAGACCCTCTCTAGGAGAGCCAAGTCCCTTTATAAGGGGACTCCAATGACCTTCAGACCAAAAAGTGAGCTGTCAACACGGCTAGCAACAGCTTTGAGAAGCGCTTGCAGCCCAGCATCCATCGCTGCCCTTATCCCTTGGAAAGATGATCTTTGTGGCTGTGGCTAGATGGGTACAGGAAATCCATTCTGGGATGTTTCTGTGTTCTTCTAGGCATGTATCAACCATGGGTGGGCTGCTTGGACATACACTCAGACCTATTGCATCCTGCTCCCCACCCATTACACACCCTACCTGGGTGGTCCTGGTTATAAAGCCAACTTTGCTTCAAGCAGCAGGAGCATAGTATCGCTGCGTGTTGCTCTCTAATCATCTATCTCCTTTTGCATCTCTTCTTCTAGAACTCTGATTTCTGTCTCTGAATTTTTTTTTTTTTTTTCAAAGCTGCGTCTGCTAATACATTGCGGTTAGCCTTGGGTGCTGCTGAGTGACTCTGTAAGGGGAAGGATTAGACAGGAGGGAGTGAATGTTAAGTGCCCTGTAGGATTTCTGCGCTGTGGTTAAGGCTTAGCAGTACCTCATGATGCTCTGCTGTCAGATGTTAAGACTTGAGCTCCTATCTCCCTTAAACACTCCACACTCTTAATTCTGTAGTTGTTTAGCATCTTATCTTTTTTTTTTAACCGTATTTATTAAAAATCCATCATATATTGCAGCAGTATAGTGTACTGCTGAGCATGGTATTGCTGTGTCAGTGTGTTCATTCGGGTTGGGGGGGCAAGTCGTTGGCACAGTGCACGCTAGAAATAGCAAATAAAGATGCCAGTGACCTTTGTGATAAGGGACTTTCTGCAGGCAATGGTGAAGCTGAGGCAGCATTTGCTCCATCATCTTAACATTGTTTTCCCTCCAGCTCTAGGGGGCGAGTGCTCTGGGTTGTCTCCAATTCAAATGGGGTTTGTATTTTAACCCCGTCTCCTTTCCAGACCTTATCTGAGCCTCCTATTATGAAGATGGACTCCTTGCTTTGGAAAAGGTCGTTGTAATCAGGCTGGCTGCGCTGGGTTTATCTTGATTTCTGAGTGCAGACAACTGTCCCCCTTGCCCTTGATAGAAGCCCTCACTGCCCTGCTGTGGTGTTGCCACTGATCCAAAAATTGATCCAAGAAAATTGGGCTGGAATAAAGCTTAAAGAGCTTTTTAGGTTTCCCAGAACCATTGTTCTGTATATCTAGATGGTTTAAAAACCACAGGGCATGATTTTGGCTATTTAGTTTCATGTGAGAGGTGGGGTTTCTTTAAGATGCACGAACTTAACAACTCATGTGAGCATGGCTGTTTCCTGAACCCAATTTTCAATAGGAAAAGGCAATTTCAGAGCAATTTTGGTAGCTTGGAACCCTTGCATTTTTCTGAAAGCCCATGAACATTAAGTTCTCTTATAGGCTGAGAGTCTTTGAAAATCTTAATCATCATCTGCTATTAACAATTTGAGAATAGTTTGTGTGTGTGTATCTGTATGTACAGGGTATGGAAAACCTCTGATGTTGTTGGGAGCTACAAACATTGCAGAAAGCTTTGGTTGGCATGAGCGTTCAGGGTGGGTGTTTTTGTCCAAGTTACTTGAATTTGGCACTCTAGAAATTTTTGAGGGATTGGTGGTGAGGAGGGAGGGGAGGGATGGATTGGGTTATGTCAGCATTTGAATGACTGCAAACAACTAGCAGGGATCTAAGAGACTTTCCTCTGGGTGCATCTCATTTCAACTGATCTTGGGCGTGCTGGGGATGTGTTAAGCTGGTCAAGATCTTCGTAATGATTTTGATATGAAGCCATGAGAGAGGCTGGAGTGGGAATGGGCATTTCTCTAGTACTGTGTATGTGGTTGTGCACCTCCACCTTTAATGGGACCTCTGACTGTCTTTGCAGTTATGACGGAGTGCCATTTCTCATGCATGACAAGACACTCAGGAGAACAACAAATGTGGAGGAAGTGTTTCCAGAGCGGGCCTATGAGCACTCCTCAATGTTCAACTGGACCGACCTGGAAAAGCTCAATGCTGGAGAGTGGTTCCTACAGGTGTGTATGGTCATGGAGAGGGTGTCCTGGAGCCATGGACATGAGATGAAAGCTCATGCCTAAACCCTCTTTGAGGTGGAAAGGTGTAGATTTAGCTCCTTCAGATCTGCACTGGTCTGAAGTGCAGCTAGAACAAGAATCCATGAACCACATTTAGTTCTGTCCTCTACAAAACTTAGACTTGGTCTAAAAGACACACTGTCTGTCTGTGCCTTTTCCACCAGCTGGAAGAAAGGTGGAACGCCTGGTTAAGGTTAATGCCTAGTTGACACCACAAAGAACTTTAAGACCCCCAGGAGGGTGAACATGTGGTTATAAAGAGAACAGAAAAGACAGCGTGTCATATGCTATTCTTTTTTCTTTAATTTACTTCTGGAGAGAGTTGTCTTTACAAAGAAAAAGCAAGAAATGAAGCCTTCGAAGTCCAGGGGAGAAAGAATTGCTGTGAGATGGGCTTGACCCATCCTTCACCATGCAGACAGGTTGCAGGTGGGATTTCTTTTTGCCAAGCCACTCTCTGGCCAGTGGCTGGTAACCTTCTTGGAGAGCATTGGTCTGGAAGGAGGGCTGCATGAGCACTCTGGTATGCTCATGCGAGCTTGAATGTGGCTTGGTGAGACATTGCTGCAGTGATGCAAGCTCAGGTACCACTTTCACACGGCTGCCTGAAGCTCCCTGGGTGCTCTCTTGGTGGAAGTCCGAAACCACCGTAGCTTCACTGCTGTTCTGATCGGAGCTGGAGTGATGGGGGTGTCCATATTACAACTGCATGTGCTGCTGCACAGAAACTTGCTTGGCCCGCAGGTGTGGTTGTGGGAGTGGGAATGAAGGGAAACTACTGCTTGCCAGATGAGAAGGGCCAAGAGAACATCTGGAAGGCTGCTTTTTCAATGTGCTTTGAAGCAGTCAATCCTGAATGTCCTTCATTCAGGAGCCTGTCTCTTCCAACACCCCATAGCTTCTGCCTGATTGCTTTTAGCTATATAATCATGGAAGGATTTGGGTGGGAACAGACCTCTAAAGGCCATCTACTCCAACCCCCCTGCCATGAGCAGGGACAGCTTCAACTAGATCAGGTTGCTCAGAGCCCCGTCCAACCTGACCTGGAATGCTTCCAGGGATGAGGCATCTCCCGCCTCTCTGTGCAACCTGGGCCAGGGGCTCACCACCCTCACAGCCAAGAATTTCTTCCTAATATCTCATCTAAATCTTCCCTCTTTCAGTTTGAATCCATTACCCCTTGTCCCATGGCTCCCCTCCCTCATCCAGAGTCCCTCCCCAGCTTTCCTGGAGCCCCTTGAGGGACTGGAAGGGGCTCCAAGGTCTCCGCGGAGCCTTCTCTTCCCCAGGCTGAACCCCCCCAACTCTCTCAGCCCGTCCTCCCAGCAGAGGGGCTCCAGCCCTCCCAGCATCTCCGGGGCCTCCTCTGGCCCCGCTCCAACAGCTCCGTGTCTCTCCTGTGCTGAGGCCCCAGAGCTGGAGGCAGCACTGCAGGGGGGTCTCCCCCAAGCGGAGCAGAGGGGCAGAATCCCCCCCCTCACCCTGCTGCCCACGCTGCTGGGGATGCAGCCCAGGCTGGGGGGGGGTTTCTGGGTTGTGAGCAAACATTGCCATGTTGAGCTTCTCTTCACCCACCAGCACCCCCAAGTCCTTCTCCTCAGGGCTGCTCTCCATCTCCCAGCCTGTATGGATACTGGAGGTTGCCCCTACCCATGTGCAGGACCCTGCACTTGGCCTTGTTGAACCTCATGAGGTTCACATGGGCCCACTTCTCCAGCCTGTCCAGGTCCCTCTGGATGGCATCCTGTCCCTCAGTTGTGTCAACCACACCACTCAGCTTGGGGTTGTCTGCAAACTCGATGAGGGTGCCCTCGATCGCACTGTCTGTGTCACTCATGAAGATATTGAACAGTACTGGTCCCAGTGTGGACCCCTGAAGGACACCACTTGTCACCAGTCTCCATCTGGTCCTTTTTATTTTTAGATTCTGAAGAATCCTTGGTGATCATATACATAGTGTAAGAAAGTACATTTTTAGCTTACTATATTGTAAAATTACATTACTGCCCTATAGCTCTGCTCTCCTGGAAATGCAGTACTAGTATACCTTGCTTTTGGTAAGGATCTGTCACTTGCCCTTGGGTCGGGAAACTGAGGCACAGAGCTTCAGCAAGCTGCAAGATGGTCATCCAGCATGGCTGTCAGCATCCCCCACTGTTGTCAAGGTGGTATAGAAAAGGGTCTTTGACTGTATTCGAGGAGTCTGGGCTTTGTGGCACTAATGCTTGGATGTGCTTTGCTTTCAGAATGACCCTTTCTGGACAGCTGGGTCTCTCTCAAGGTCTGACTATTTGGAAGCTGCCAACCAGTCAGTCTGCAAGCTGGCAGATATGCTAGAGGTGATCAAGGACAACACATCGCTCATCCTGAACTTCCAGGACCTGCCACCAGCTCATCCCTACTACAGCACTTACATCAACATCACCCTGGAAACCATCCTGGCATCGGGAATTCGGCAACAGGCTGTGAGTTCTGTGGGGTTGGTGATGTTTCCAAAATTGCCCTCTTCATGGGTTCCGTGAATCCTTAAGTGTCTCATTTGATCCGTTTGAACACTTGATTTGAAATGCTACTTCATGCCAAGAAGTCATGCTGGGGAGGGCTTTGCCTTCAGGCTGGTGGTCCTAGAGGCTTGAGTAGCATCTTGGACTGTACTTATGGTAGTATAGCTAGTAGAAGGAGGAAAGTGATTATTCCCCTTACTCAGCAATTATTTGTTCAGTGTGGGGCTCACCAGTACAAGACAGATGTCGGTAAACTGGGGCAAGTCCTGCAGAGGCCACCAAACTGGTCAAGGGGCTGAATATGTGAGGAGAGGCTGAGGGGAGCTGAGTCCCTTCATCCTGGAAAAGAGAAGACTTTGTGGAGACCTAATGGCAGCTCTCCAGTGCTGGGAAGGAGGTTGTTGAGAAGTTGGACCAAAACTCTTCACCGAGCTGTGTGTCAGGAGGGTAAGAAAGAATCATCGTAAATTGGAACAGGAGAGGTTTTCACTGGATATAAGGAAACAAGTTTTCCCTGTGAGGGTAGGCAAGTGTTGAGAGGGGCCAGGAGAAACTGAGGGATCTCCATCCTTGGAGCTTTTCAAGATGCAACTGGAAAAAGCCTGGAACCTTGCTTGAAATCAGTGCTGGCCCTGGTTTCTGTTGGAGTAGAGATCTCCTGAGATCCCTTCCCTGATAAGAGCCTCGGGCACGAGAACAGAGGCTGAGACCTGGAGGTCAGTTGCGTGTGGTAGAAAGACCTTCCTCTCCTTAAAATCATAGAATAGTTTGGGCTGGAAGGGACCTTTTAAAGGTCATCTAGTCCACCCCTGCTTCCAAGGAGTCTCCTTCTGTCTCCTTGGTTTTAAATAATCCTTCTCCCTGGGCTGAGCAACTGTTTCAGCCCGGACTCAGCTTCTGCTTGGAGGAGAAATGAGTGTCCTGGAGATTAGGGTTTTTCAACAAAAGGAGGTCTATGTACCTTCAGGTCTATGTATATGCAGAGATTCTCTTACAGACTTTCATTTCTGCCCCAGAATTGTCCTTGCTGGGTTATGCCAAGCGTTTTAATTTCCAGCTCCATACTGTTGCAATTATGGAATAGGGTAGAAGCATTTTGGTTGGAAGAAACCTTTAAGATCATCAAGTCCTACTGTTAACCTGGCACTGCCAAGTTAGCACTAAACCATGTCCCTCAGCACTACATCTACATGTCTTTTAAATACTTCCCAGCCAGCCTTGTTAGCTGTGTCCTCTTTGACCATGAGGTATTATAGATCTTCTCCCAGCCCATCAGGAGCTCCCTCTGATGTAATCACCTCTTCTGGAGGGAGAGCACCACTTCCCATGTGTTGGATGGGTACCAGACTGGGGGACTCTGGGTGTCCCTTGGAAAACTTCTTCGTGGATCTGTCTTGGAAAGGAAATCTGGTCCTTTCACTTGTCCTGTGGTCTCCCTTGAATACGGACTGGTTGAAAATAGCGTAGTGAGGCTGGCAAGTGGAATGACTACATCACTCGCAGTGTACATATTGCATCTGTACCAATTAAGTGCATCTGCATGCACAGACAAGTTCAGCACTGACTTGTTCAGCGATGGGCCCCGGAGGAGCTATTTTTAGCTTCCGTCTGTCTTTCTAATGACAGATGCTGCCACCCAATTCCCAATTAACTACGTGGCTGCAATGGTGGTGTTATCCATAAGCCTCTGCCAGCTTGGCTAGATCCAAGGGAGGACCATGCTGTCTTATCCTTGGATATTGGAATGGAAAGTGGGAGAAAAATAGTCAAAACATAGATATGGGGTTGTGAAGTGATATTTAAAAGATTGGTAGACATAGTGCTTAGAGATATGGTTTAGTGATGGTTTTTGTCAGAGTTAGGTTGATGGTTGGACTAGATGATCTGAAAGGTCCCTTCCAACCTAGGCAATTCTATGATTCTCATCCAGGTTTTATGGTTCCCTGTTGAAAATGCTGCATTTGTGCTGCTCTGATGCTTTGGTAGAGGAGTGTCACAGAGTTATTAAACATGGGTTAAAGCAGTGCTCAGATCATCTCGTTGGGCCCAGCCTCTGCATGGCAAAAGCCATAAAACTGCCCAGCTTGGTTCCTCATCCACTTTACGTCTGGCAGCTGAGCACATCAACAGTGACTAATTTGACACGCTTTCAAAGCGTGGTATGAACTTAGGGAAATCCTTGCCCTGGGTTGGAATAGATGTAGCCCTGTTAAAAAAAAAAAAAAAAAAAAAAAAAAAAAGGAGGGGGAGAATAAAACCAGCCTTAGCCATGGGATCATGGGAGGCTTCTCTTGTACATCCTGTCTGCACTGTCAGTATTAGTCTCATGTCTTTAGTTCTTCCTGTGCCCTGAATTGGGCACGGAGGATAGGTTTGCAAGGTTGTACCATGTGTGTTACAGCCCTCTGGGCTCGCAGACAATCCTGAAATGAGTAGAGATGTGGGAGACTGTAAGTGTCTCATAAATAATTCGTATGACAAATGAGACAGTCTCTCATGTGATTTTGCTTCTGGCTTGGTGTAAACTGGCTGTCTTGTGTCACCAGCTTTGTGAATTTTCTTTGCCATAGCCATCCTCTGTCTCGCTCCCTCCGCAGGTGATGTGGCTGCCGGACACAGAGAGGCAGCTGGTCAGACAGATTGCGCCGGGTTTCCAGCAGACTTCTGGCCTCAAGCTGGACGCAGAGCGCATGAGGGAGAAGGGCATCGTGAAGCTCAACCTGCGTTACACCAAGGTCACGAACGAGGATGTCAGGTACAGCCCTCGGTTTGGACACTGCGTGGTAGCCCATGTGCTCCACGGTGGGTGCATCCATGGCCCAGCAGCACCTTTTCTGATCATCCCAGGCTGTCTTATCTGCATAGAGGTATCTTTTCAGATGGATTTGCTCTTGAAAGCTTGAGCTGTGCAAGCTTGTCCCTACCCATCACCCAGAATCCAGGCTGTTCCCGGGAGCAAACAGCTGACTCTAATAACTCTACATGCTAATTCAGTATATGATGATCCTTTTTGAAACACAAATATATGAATAGTCTGATTCTTATTACACTGTCAGCTCTGGAAAAAGTGAAGGCTTTTCACACTGAGTACCTCCAAGTGCTGTCTTACCCTCATTAGCAGCTGCCCTTTGCTTCTGTTCGTCTGCTCCAGAGTTGCTGCCACAGAATTTTGATTAGTCCAAAGTCTGGATATGCTTTCAGAAATTTCTCTTTGGAGAGAATTCACCCGTTTCGTTACTGTCCTTTGTCAGCTATTTAGACTGGTCAGGTCTCCTCTTTAATGAGACTGGCACAGCGTGGGGTTCCTCTCCTGCTCGAGCCTGTGTTTGAACCATGCAGTGACTTAGCTCCCAGCTTTGTCCCCTTCTCAGAAAGGGCGGGTTTTCTCTGGTGCAGCTTTTATATTTTTTTAGAGTTAACTTTTTTTTTTCCCCGCCAAAGAGATACTTGAAAATGAAAGAGCTTTGCAGACGAAAATTCTCTTTAAAGGATTTGTCTTGCTATATGTTTGGGCTGGGAGTAGGGAACATCTGGCCCCAGGGCTGTTTGAGAGCATGGTCCTATTTATTGTAATCCAGTGGTGGCTTTCCATGGCTGCCAGCGATCGGTCTAGTTATTCGCCCTGAAAACCAAGTCTGTGCTTTACCTGCAGGATAATTCCTGCCTGTTTTTCCCCTACCTATTTGCTCTATCTCATGGAGAAGACCATATGCCAATGCTCCCATCTATCCCGGCTCATCAGCCCCAATCTCTCATCAATCCCACCTCAGCTGTCTCCAAAATCCAACCTGTCACTCGAGTCTTTCTTGAACCCTGGAAGCCTTCCGAAGCCTAGTCCTACAGCACGAACCAGAGCAGGCTCAACAAGCCCTGGTATTACACGGTTCTCTCAATCCCCCCAAAAAATCAGCACCTGGATGTAACATTGTTGTGACCACCTCCGCCCTTGAGAATCCCTTAGCCTTTGGGGCAGCTTGATCATGTTGTGAGCTTTGAGATGTCCACATCTTGCATAGTGGCCTCCCACCTCAAAGTGCTTTGCAGACAATAAACTGCTAGGATTAATCTCTGTGCTGGAGATTAGTGATGCTTCTGCTTCGTAGATAAGGCAACAGCAATTTATGCAAATCATATGGGTACATGGACGCCACTGTCAGTGCTTGGTTTGCTGCTGACAGCTCTTGTACCCCAGCTTGCAGTTTTAGCTTCTTGGAAAATGACCTCAGGAGACGGGAAGCTGTAACTCTGCTACTGTCCCCAAAACAAGGGCATGATGTTGGAAATGCAGTCTGTCAGTTTTTAATTAAGTAAATTGCCTATGAAGTGTTACAGGCATCTGAGCCAGATGTTAATTTTACGTCAACATGATGAGGCGGTTGTTACAAAAACACGCTGTGTCCATCATTCATGAGGAAGTATCTGAGGTGGTCTGTGGCCTGGGTCAGATACCATCCAAGAGGCAAAGAAAGCTTTCAAGTTCAAACCATTTGATTGCAACACCCTTGGGTTGCTCATGAAGTGACCAAGCCCTGTTAAAAACCACCCATCTCATGCAATTCAAACCCAATAAATCGAGCCTTGATTACACAGGTGAGAGCTCTTCTCTTGGAGATGAAGGTCTGACGTTTGCTGGGGGACTCACGTCTCGCCCTGTCTGTCTCCTGGCAGGGACTACGCCATGGCGAACATGAGCGTGAATCTCTACACTGTGAACGAGCCCTGGCTATACTCCATCCTGTGGTGCGCCGGCGTCCAGTCGGTCACCTCCGACAGCTCCCACGTCCTTCGCAAGGTGCCTTTTCCCATCTGGCTAATGGTAAGCACAATGCCTGGGAAGGTGCTGTGAACCCCTGGAAGGAGGGAATGAAGTTGGAGGGGTGTAGAGGTGACCATTGAGCACTGGAACCATAGAGCTTAGGGGGTTTCTCCACGAAGGTTTGGTTGGGTTCAATGTGCTCTTGGGCTTGGGAGTTTTCACCCTCTGTGTGTCTGAGCTGGTAATGGATCAATGCTCCTCTTGCACAATCCCTTCCTTCAGATGGCCCCGTCTCTCTCCATGCAGGGTTTGGGAGCCTTGGATATTACGTTGCATGCCCCATTTAACCCATATGATTTTTCCATTTTTCTCCAATGGAAAACACCTTCCCAGGTGTTTTTTTTTTCCTGTTTTTAATACCAAATGAGGACAAGTTTTTCTACTGGCTACCCCATTGTTGGACAAGGAACAACCAGAGACCAAAGGTCCCTTACGCATCAAGTAGCCAGTAAACTCTCTGAAAACTCCCATAGCACTTTGAGTCTCTGAACCACACAGAAATATTCACATACAATACAGCCGAGGGTAGGAAACTTTCAGCTCACGAAGCTCTGAGAAACTGTCAGGACATGAAAGGAGGGAGACAGGCTAGCATTAGGAATGTCATAAACGCTGTGATTTATATGCGACCCCTGCAGCTCTGTGCTTTTCTTGCTGCTCTGGTGGTAACTTTAGCAATGTGTGGTCTCTCTGTGATTCTACAAACCAGAAGGTTTAAGGTCTGCTTCTGCTTTTTGTCTTCCAGCCTCCAGACGAGTACCACCTAATCTGGATCACGTCTGATCTCATTTCATTTATCGTAATTGTAGGAGTTTTTATATTCCAGAAGTAAGTAGCATTGGTACAGCTCGACTCTCATGTATCTGTGGCGTGTGTTTTTTCTTCAGAGCGTGGGGTGGAGATGGGACAGAGGAGCACCGAGCTCCTCAGGCGTTTGGATTGCAATAGCAGGGAAACTGTTAGTTAAAAATCCCTACAAAGACTGCCAACAATAATTCCCCTTCTGAGATGTGACATTGAATTGGATGAAGTCACTACTTTTTACGAAAAATGAGAGATCTCAAAATAGTAGATAGATGCCTTGTTCTGCTTATAAACGTGTGTGGGAGAGAAACTGTAAATGCTTTAGGGAAATGGATGTTGAGAAAGAGATTAAAATGCTTTAAAGGAAGAAGCAGTGATGTTTTGAGATTCCACCATTACAGTCTTCAAAAAGAACATATCATAGTTATCTTAAATCTGTTTGTTCCTGTTTGGATGAAGAAACAGAAATATTCATAGGATGCTTAGAGTTGCAAGGGACCTTAAAGATCATCCAGTTCCAACCCCCTGCCCTGGGCAGGGACACCTCCCACCAGACCAGGTTGCTCCAAGCCCCATCCAGCCTGACCTTGAACCCCTCCAGGGATGGGGCAGCCACAGCTTCTCTGGGCAACCTGGGCCAGGGGCTCACCACCCTCACAGCCAAGAATTTCTGCCTCAGATCTCAGCTCAATCTCGCCTCTTGCAGTGGAAAACCCTTCCCCCTTGTCCCATGGCTCCCCTCCCTCATCCAGAGTCCCTCCCCAGCTTTCCTGGAGCCCCTTGAGGGACTGGAAGGGGCTCCAAGGTCTCCGCAGAGCCTTCTCTTCTCCAGGCTGAACCCCCCCAGCTCTCTCAGCCCGTCCTCCCAGCAGAGGGGCTCCAGCCCTCCCAGCATCTCCGGGGCCTCCTCTGGCCCCGCTCCAACAGCTCCGTGTGTCTCCTGTGCTGAGGCCCCAGAGCTGGAGGCAGCACTGCAGGGGGGTCTCCCCCGAGCGGAGCAGAGGGGCAGAATCCCCCCCCTCGCCCTGCTGCCCACGCTGCTGGGGATGCAGCCCAGGGTGCAGGGGCATTTCTGGGCTGCCAGCGCACATTGCCGGTTCATGTTGAGCTTCTCACCCACCAACACCCCCAAGTCCTTCTCCTCAGGGCTGCTCTGCGTTCATTCTCTGCCCAGCCTGGATTTGTGTTTGGGATTGCCCGACCCTTGTGCAGGACCTTGTACTTGCACGCACATTATGATTTAGCAAATCAAATCAGTTGCTTAGTTTGATGCATAGAGAAAGCCTCTCCATTTTCCAAAGAAAAGGGAGAGCAAGGCAGAAACCTCTCTGTTAGTCAGGGTCCCTGAAAACAGCTGTGGTTCATAAAACCTAGGAGCGGAGCAAGTTAAGACACTGATAAATCAGGAGGAGGTAAATCAACTTCCTAAAGGCAGAGTTGGCTAAGACACCCTCCTCTTGATTATACATGAGGAAACCATGGTGTCTTCCTGGAGATGTGCCTTTTCTCCTAGGAGGCATTTTAGCTGTCAGTGGTGACAGTGTAATCACCCTCTCTGGGGAAAAACGTGAGCTCGGAAAGAGATGCTCTCCCTCCAGCGAGCAGCAGCAGCCTTCTCCTGGGAAAATCTGTCATTCTGAAATTGCATTCCCTTTTCCCCGGCTCTATAATCTCATCTGCTTTGGCATGCACAAACGACTGTCCTAGAGACATCAAAGGACCTACACTTTCCTTCCTTCTTAATATTCGAAATGCTTTGTGTCAGGAGCAGCAATTTCTTTCGCTTCAGCCTCATGAGCCAATGATTTCACTGTCGCGTTGTCCCAAATCATCTGCTTGCAGCAATCTCTCTCCTTCCCCTGGGTGCAGAATTACCCAGCTATTTTTGCCGTGTTACAGTAGGCTGTTGCTCCTGCCAGCAGCTGCTATGGATTTGACTTCAGGCCACATGTTGTGTCTGTTTATGATTACGTCTAAATTCATGAATCGCACAGTCCCACGCTGGTAGACCCGTGCCCAGCAGGTCCCTAGTTCCAGCATGAGAGAATGGAGTGAGCACCAGATTCAGAACTCTCCTCTTGGATTAGATTTCCCAACGGTTAATGAAACCACTGACCGAGATGAGATTAAAATTTTTCTAAGAAGTCTTGTGATCTGAATTGTGGCCGATTAAACCCTTCCTCCAGAAGGGTATTCTGGCTGTGTTGTCTGGAAGCTGTCTCCACTCCCTCAAATTTGTCAGTTGGTTTAATAGAGATGTCCCTGCTCTTTAGACCTTGTATTTCTCTGTAAAATACAGAAATGCACGGGGGAGTCTGGAGGCAGGGACTGACCTCTCTGAAGAGCAGAATTTGAAGGCCAAGTTGATGACGTATTTGCAGTCCTTTGCATCATCTCCCGAAGTCAGTTTTAGAAGGCTTTCCTGAATCAGACCCAGGAGACCACAGGCTGAAGAAATTAAACTGACTCAAACTGCTGAATGGGAACTGTAGGTCCCTGAGCAGAGTGAGATGGTGCGTGCTTGGAGAGGGGGAGAAGTTGCAGCTACATGGACTTTTCAATAGCTGGACTCTTCCTCTCTGCATGGATTGAATTTCTTCCAGTTTGGAAGAGGTTTGATGGAGTAAGGCAAGAGGAAGAAGGGTAAGGAAGGAAAGCATTATTGCAGGGTTTCTCTTCCACTCTCTATGTAAGTGTGATACAGGTTAGAAGAGCTGGGAACTGCCACCAGTTTTCCCCAGCATCCATCAACCTGGAGCGCTGAGCTCTGTGCCCAACATCTGGACCTGGCGTAGAAAGGCAGTTGTTCAGAGAGCTCTGGCCACATGGGCCCATCATAGCAGGGCCAAATGTCATCTTTTGGGTTTCTCCCTTGGGACAACTCAACCCTGAGTCAATAGAAGGAAGAAGGAGAAACTTTAGCACCAGAAGTTTGACTTTCTGCAGCAAAGGCCTCGCTCTTCCAAGAGCTTTGTGCAGGAGAGACCCATTTCCTTCCAGTTTCTCCACCACATGAAAGAATTGGTAGAAGCGTTGAGGATATATTAAAAACAAATCACAGCAGAATCGCCCAACTACTACCTGCTGATGTGATTCAGCTCTGGGAAATGGGGCTTGGCATTTGGCCTTCAATGTGGTGGTTGGTTTTTTGTTTTTATTTGGGTTTTTTTGTTTGTGGTTTTGTTTGTTGGTTTTTTTTTTTTTTCCCCCCCAAGTCCTTTTTGGGGCAAAACAGAGCTGCTTCCTTCATGTAAGGATGAGGGGGTGGGTGGGAACAGAGCCACCGCTTCGATGTGCTCGTCCTCTCTCCTACGCATGGCTTGTCTCTCCTCCGTAGCCGCGGGTAGGGATTGCTCCTGCTGTTCTGCTTCAGCCCCGGTGACAGGATCATGGCAGCCTCTCCGGAAAGGAAAATACCAACTGTGATGACTTCTAACCAATCTTTTTTTGCCTCTTTGCCTTGTTTATTTTTTTACTGCTCTGACTGTTGTGCATGTTCCTCCTCTTTCTCTCTCTGCTGCATTCTGGCATCTCACAGCTATCACATGATCAGGTAATTCTGGTGCTTTCCTCCTCTTTCTCTTTTTTCATTCAGCCTTCCTTTCTCTCTTTCTTTCTTCCTCTCTGCTATGGCTTCACTGCAGATGGACAGGGCAGGACACAGTTTTTCCACGGTGCTTTCAAACATCTGGCTTCACAGGGGGGACCATAAAGGGCTGAACGTTGCATAGTCCGTAGCCATGAGCACTGCGGGAGCCTGATGCTGAAGCCGGTGGATGTTTTGAAGGCAATCTGACCATCCGTTACAATGATCCAAGTCACTGCCTTTTTAAAACAGCCCTATTCTGAGGTCCTGCAGTGTGTTGTAATTGGGAAATTCCCAGTGGATATAATGCTTTCTCCATGGAAATAATCTTATGTAAAACATCCCCTTCCTTCCTGCATTTACCAGAGGTTTTTGAGACCAACCTCTTCTAAATCGGACAATTCTAAAGAAAATAACGTAACCTGTTCAATTATATAAAGTACTGCTTTTTGAGCCCTGGGAATGAATTCATAAAGCTAATAGCTGGAAAGGTTTGGCACATCAATTGCTGCACTCGGAGCTTGGCATCTTTTAGGAGTCTCTTCCCAGTTACACCACTGTGAAACTGGAAATGCAGTGTGCAAATAAATAGCATTGCACCCGGGAAGAGAATGAGCCTGGGATGCTGGATTCGAAGTGCCATCAATTGGAAACCCAGATTTCTCCTCGTATTGGCTGCTTTCTCACCAGTCTATCTCATCCCCTTGGAGGGAAGCGCTGATGCTTTTCTGCAGTAAAGCCTTCATTGCATCCGTACTCCGACCAAACTGTTCACGTGTTACCTTCTCCATTCCTTCCGCTGTGTGCCATGGGGTTGTATTTCTGAGGACTTGGCTACTCCCTATCTGTGCTTATCTGCCCCTCTCCCTCTGCCCACCCACCACCTCAGGGGTCGGGTTTGGCCACCTTCAAGCATTGCCTGCTCTACAAGGTACCTTGGACTTGCAGCGTTACGCCCTTGTGGCATCTCCCCAGAACAGGACCTGGTTATGGGGAAGGGCTGAATGTTTCTATGGGTGCAGGGAGGTTGGGTGTTCTCCCCTTCTCGCCTCCCCCTTGCTCCCTGGATCGTGGATAAGGAGAAGACAGGCTTGGAGGAGCTGGGCAGGTTTTAGACATGAGCAGTCACAGGATGGGGACTGTGGTTGTGGCTGGCTTGGCTCTTTGCTCACTCCATCTTATCACCTCAGTACCAATCAACCCTGTTTTCTCCCATCCCTGCCCCTCTCCCATCCCCTTTCCCTGCCATTTAGCATCTCCTCTCCAAACCAAGGGTCCAGTCGTGGCCCTAACACGGTGTCTGCTGTCTCTGTGTTGTTGTCCCAGTATTTTTTAGTCTGTTCCCACCCTGTGTCCGTCTGGTCCACTTTGATGCCAACCTCCCAGAACAAGACCTACCTGCTGTCTGTCTGGCCTTTTTGCACGCTGCTGTCCTAAACGTGGCCGATCACAACAGAGTCCAAGGGGGTAGGAGAGGTGCTCTTTTCTATTAAACAAGCTTTATGGAGACCCAAAGGCTACCGAGCACTGCAGAGAGTAGTTCATATATGGTGTTGGAGTTACGTTGTGATTAAATTTACTGGTAGGTCTTCTAAGAGGGTATTTCAAAGTCTCCCTGAAAAATGGGGTCACCCTCTCCTAGCTTGCTCAATCAAAGCAATACACCCCTGTGACAAGAGGAGTCATCGGCCCCTCGAGCGTAATTAGTCACCCTGGGTCTGGCTGCAGCCACCATGTGAGGTGGGGAGCGGAGAGCAGTGGATATTCCTCTTGGGAAGAGGAGAAAAGCCCTTGGTCCCCATGCCCTTTGAGGCTGGACTCTCAAAAGAGCCCATGCCCTCCATGGGACGTCGAGGACCAATGGGCAAGTGATCATCGTGCCTTTTGGCCACACAACCCAGCCTAATGCTGAAAACGCTGATGATGTGGGCCAAGAAAAGACTTGTTGTAGCGATATGTTTTGGTCCTGCCTGATAGTAGTTTAAGGAGGGTCTTGTCCTGTGAGATCCTATGCACTTCCAACCATATTGACCTCAGTGGGATCTGCCTGCATGGGACACTAAGGGCACAAATTATCATCTTCCAAGTCAGAGTGGCTCAGCTTAGATGATGGTAATAGGAGAAAAATAGTGTTTTCTATTTTAATTTTTTTTATACTTTAATATCTTTGCCTTCTTGTGCTTCCTCTGTGTTGCTTCTGTCCATGGGTCTGTGAGTTGTGTCCTGTTGCCATCCCGTCCCTTCTTTTCTCTGTAGCCAGAGCATCTACCTTCATCCTTACCCCGGTCAAAGCCTGATGGTGTGGTGTCACCCACTGGGATTTGGGAAGGGGATAGAAACCCCATGAAATGGACACCAGATTTTCTTGGAAAAATTGCACAACCTCTTTTGTGGATATTGCTTTTTCAGGCTGATGCTGTGGAGACCCAGGCTGGGGATGTGTGGAGGCTCCTCAAACCCTCTGCTCCTGGGGCTTGTTGGGAGTTAGAAATTTAAAAGAAGGTGGTTATCACCTTTAAAAAAAAAATATATATATATCACTTTCTCCTGCGTGGCTGAGCCACTAGATGGTGCCAGAAGATCAGAAGCCCCATAAACCACTCTAAATCCCTGCTGTTTCTCCATCAAATAGTCTTACAGCATCCCTGGCAGGGAGAATGTGATTTGCTTGAAAGCCTTCCTCTGTGGTCAGGAGGTAGGACAAATCGGTGGGGTGTGGGCTGTGAAAGCTTGGACTAAATAGCATCCCATTGCAATGGGATATTGGGTATGGCTGCTTTGTCTAAGCCCACCAAACCCTGGTTTCTCCTATTGCAGCAGCATCCCACGTTTCACTTCTGGTGCCAGCAGCTTTGCAGCAGAGGGTCTGCTACACAGGGGTGCTCTCAGGCTGAAAAACAGCTTTAAAAGCAAAATCCCCCTTGAATGTGCTGCCATTGCTTATTACCAACATCAGTAATTTTCTTTACATGCATTCAGTAATGAGAATAAAAGTCTGGCTAATCTTATGTTGAGCCAAGTTCCCATCAGCCTTATGTTGTTTATGTGGTGGAAACTTTTGGTGAACACCGAGTTTCATCAAGGCTTAAAAAGTGTGGGGTTTGGGTAGAAGGATTTAAGGAAAGACCTGACATTTAGGAAGGGAAGGGTTCTGGGAGAAATCACGTTCAGAGGAACCGTACGTGACAGCTACCTGTGTGGGGACAGTGTCTTTGTTGTATCTTAGATTTGAGACCTTAATTTGTCTTTGAGGTCTCTTCTCCCACAAGGGTGAGCGTGTCACACAGTGAGGAAAAGGTTATGGTTTCTTTACTTGGCTTGGTCTCTTGTTTTATTCCCTCTTTCCAACCCTAAGAGTCAAAATAGTCAAAGTAGCCATTCCTCCTTAGGGCAATTGGGTAGCTGATGTGATAGGGAGGGGTATCTGCAATCCTCGGTGAAATTAGCGGAATTAGGATGCTCAAGGTCATTAAAGATGACCTGCTTGTATGTCTGTACCCCTCTGAGATAACATACTCATCTCTGAACATCCTCCTACCATGCGGGGTTGCATAGGTGCAAGGGAGCAAAAGCGTGAGGGTCTCTGGGACTTGGTCTCCACATTGTTGGTGACGACTTGCCTTGAGGATGTTCCCATGGCTGGGGAGACCAGCCCCTGATATCCCCCTCTTGTCTTGCAGGTGGCGTCTAGGAAGCATCAGGACCTACAACCCAGAGCAGATCATGCTCAGCGCTGCTGTCCGCCGGTCTAGCCGAGATGTCAAGATCATGAAGGAGAAGCTGATCTTTTCGGGTACGGATGGGGCTGATCAGTCAGAGCCCTTTGCTCCATCCCTCAGCTGTCCCCCTGCTCTCTGCAGGTGGAGGAGGTGGTCTTGATACGGGTGTCATCATCTGCTGGTGGGAAAGGGTGGCTGGACTGACCCTGCTGCATTGAACCACTTGTAGGATGTGGTCATGGCTCACCCATCCCAAACTGGTGCTCGTCTGAGCACTCATTTGCTGAGAAATCCCATGTCTAACTTCCCAAGTTGTGCCATGCAGCTCCCATACTGTCCCACATCATCTCTGCTCTGAGTTGTCAACAGTGTGTCAAAAGTTATAAAATCCAATCAAATAATGGCATAGGTCACCACAAATAGTGATGATGAGTTTGGGGTAGACCTGGAATTCAGTGGCCCTGTGGATTGAGGGTTTCCTGATATCCTTGTGCTCCTCCCAGCATTTATTTGTGTTGGAACATCTCACCCCACCTCTAAGAAAGATCTCAAATGTGTACAAAGAGCGGAAACATTTAGCTTTAAAAGATTAAAGTTGGTGCATGAAGCTGGAAAACTCACGTCTGAAGGAATGTGAATATAATCTCCCCTTGATCTTTGTTATGGGTTTTCTTTTTTTGTATTTAGGGGCTAGAGACTTCCAGCAGGGATCAGGGTTTATTGTACTGGGCACATACACAGCAAAATGACAACTCTTGCTTCGAAGAGCTTATTGTGTGAAATGCGGGTCTGATTCTGCCCTCCAGAGACGGTGAAAATCAGGTGTAAATCCAGGGAATCCAGAGAGGGAAAGCAGTTGGTCACAGCAGAATTAAGCCTCCCCAGCGTGTCCTAGACATAAAATATCCTTAGGGGTAGGGGATATATATTAAATTTTTGTGTATCTGAAACACGTGCTTTTGCTTAGGGTGGGTCTTTACAATTAAAGTTAAAATTAAGTTGCACATTTTTCCAAGCGAAACCAGTGACTATAGGAGTCTACCCTTTTCCAGAATGGCCATTTGGGTAGATAAGTTCAGGTATTTTGCACCCTTTTTCTACAGGTGAGTGTATGGGGGGTCCAGTTTTGCCTCTGATGGTGTCAGGGTTGTCAAGGTCTGAAATTTAGAGGTCAGGTCTTATTTGGAGGTAGATGCTGCTCAGAGCTGGTTTTAAATGGGTGCAGCATCACTAAATCTGGGGTGAAATCCCTGTAGGATCAGATAGATCCCATGTGCTGGAATTGCATGGTTGCTCAATGCCTCAGTTTCCCTGTCCATGGCGGGGGGGCTCCTGGTACTTGCACCCCTGTGACGATGTGTGTCCTCCCTTCCCTTCTCTACCCTCCCCAGAGATCAACAACGGCGTGGAGACCACGGATGAGCTCTCTCTCTGCTCTGAAAATGGCTATGCTAACGAGATGGTCACCCCCACGGATCATCGGGACACCAAACTGAGGATGAACTGAGGGGCTCTGGTCCAACCCCGGCGCGTGGCGTCCCCTGCGTTTGCTCCAGCAGCGAGAGCCGTGCTCTCCTGCTTGCTGTGGGATGGGAACCTGTGAGGAACTGCTGGTCGGGCAGAGACCCCTTCCCATACCCCATCGCTGGCTGCTCTACCTCCCTGGTTGTGAGGTTGGAGGGGCTTATTTTTGTAAATATGTAGAAAATCTGAATTTTTTTGTCTCTTTTGGAGGTGTGGTTTTTTTGAGTGTAATTTTTTTTCCAGGGCATGAGTGGAAATACCGTGTTCATTAAATCCTCAACCTTATGGCTGAAGTTATTTGAATCTTGACGTGATAGCCTGAGTCCCCTTGGGGGGGTTCTGGGATGAACATGTTGGATGTGTCTCCCCTTGCTCCCCCTTGCTCTTCTCCCTCCTTCCATTGGTGCAGCGACTGTGTAGCTGAACGTTGTGATGTTCTCGTGAAGTGTCGTTTTTCTTATTTTATTTTTTTTTGTTGTGTTGCCCTCCCCTTTTTCCCCTTTCCTGGGCAATGAAGTTTTAGCTCTAATGCAACAGGAGGCTGTTTGGAGGAGAGAAGCTTTCCTAGGAGAGGAGACAGCACTGCTCTTCCCCGCTGAAGTTCAGACAGGGAAGGGGTTGCGCTGGCTCAGTCACTTGGGCACCTGCTCCCTGTCCCCTCCTCTTTCCCCAAAGCCTGGTTGCTTGCAGGGGAATGGCCTTCTGGAAATGTCCTACCACAGCCTTGAAGGCAAATCCTGAGCGTTTGCTGTAGATGGGCCTCTGCTGGCAGCATGCTTTCATTTTTTTTTTATTTTTTTTTTCCCTTTTATTCTTTCTTTCTGTCTTTTCCCTGAGTTGTGCTCTGTCGGGAGCCTGGATGGCTTGCAAAAAGCAATGCCGTGGGCACCATCACCGCTCAGATCTGGCTGAAGTGCCTGCCACGCCGAGTGGCATTTGGAGTCGCTCCTTGCTTCCCTGTCCTTGCACCCGTGTAGGAAGAGGAGGTGGTTGTGCGGTGTGAGCTTCCCCTGCTCTGAGCCAAGGAGATGCCCGTGGGTGAAGGAGTTGTAAATAGTTTGGAAGGTGAAGCAGCCCCGGAGTGTAATTTATTCCTGCAAGGAGACCTTTCCTCCTTGCTTTGTAAGCAGGATCTTTAAAAAGCTGCATGTTCATGTCCTCCAAAGGAGCGACAGTCTCGCAGCGGATGCTGACAGGCTCATGAAGGTAAGAGCTCACATCAGCGTGTTTCCAATGCAAAAGGCTTTAAACCAAAATCCTATACCAGAGGTTAAAAAGAAAAGAAAAAAAAAGAAAAAAAACCCTCAGAAACCAAGTAGATGGTGGTTGCGTTTTATTCCCTCCCTGAAACGGCTCATGACCGGCCCAAGGGCCATCTCAGTTCTTTGCTCTTGACCTTCAAGGCCTCGTGGAGAGGAGCCTGGTTTTGGGTCACTCCGTTGTTCGCACGGAGCTGGTTCCCAAGGCAGCTGAAGCCAGCCGGAAGGCTGCCGGAGCTGTGAATGGGTCTTGGCTCAGTCCCCACGGCCTTCTGCTGTTGGGTTGCTCCCTTCCTTGCTGGATCTTGGTCGGCATAATGTGGGAAATCCCATTGATCGCAAGCTTTCTTTGATGCTTGGTGTGCACTGCCTTGAAAGCAATGGGACCATCAAAGATGTTTACCGTGGAGGGAATGGGAGCTGAGGCTTAGTCTTTGGGTGCTGGCCAAGCTGGGCTGCGGAGCCCATGAGTGTCTGGGAGAAGTCACCTTGCAGAGGAGAAGGTGGTCTACGAGATGCTGACGTGCATCACGTTCAACGCACAAAGCAGCCTCGAGCAGTTTGTTCTTGTTTTGGCAGCATTAAACTGCTCTATTTTTTTTTTTTTTAAGCTGTACTCTGGTAGTGTTTTGAAACCCTGAAGTCTTGGGCTTAGTGTGTAAGAACCAGGGGCAAAAGTGGCCAACTTATCAATGTAAGAGAAAAATACCCCTGTTAATAATGAAAGTGTGAATTGTGATGCTTTAATAAACACCTCCTAAGAAGTGCAACACAAGACTTTAATTTGTTTGCATCTACCCTGGGTTTTTATGAATGTAAGTGGAGTAAGACCCTGGTCCATGATCCCTCTTACCTTCCCCAAGTACTGTCCTTTTTATATGGTACTCTCTCAAGTCTGTGAAATACAGTGTGTTTTCTCTGCAGAATTGCAAGATTTTGGTGGATTTGAAGGCTTTTGAGAACAAAGTTGCTTCTCCCTTTACTGTGGTGCTGTATTGAAACATTCCCGGTGGATTGTCATTGCCAAGTGAGAGATGTTAAATCTCAGCATCTGTTGATAATCACCTGCATGTTCTGTTTTTATCCTTGGAGATGACTTTATTGAAAGGTCAAGTGCTTAAAAGCTTGGAAGTGTTAAAAGCAATCTAACAAAAAGTTGTTTTCACAATTCACTTTTTTCTTTCTTTTTTTTTTTTGATGAGAAGACCCAAACTTTATGCGTAATGCACTGACTGTTACCGTTATCGTCCTGAATATTTGCTACCTTTTTTTTTTTAAAAGGATGATACTTTTTTGATGAAAATAGACCTAGACCAAAATAAACTCTGCAATGCTCTGTGAAATAAACTGTCAGTATTCCCCTGCCAGTCTGTGATGTTGTCATGTGTTCTGGGATTGTTTGCATAATGGTGATGCCTTGATCTTCTCCCTCTGTTTCTGCTTTTTTGTGCTTTATGAGGGAGCTAAAGGTCTGACCAGAGGGAGGTTTGGAGATCCATCCTTCTTGAGATCGGTACAGTGGTGTTGCATCTCTTCTTGATGACAACCCCAAGCTGAGTGGTGCAGTGACACACCTGAGGGACAGGATGTCATCCAGAGGGACCTGGAGAGGCTCTAGAAGTAGGCCCATGTGAACCTCATGAGGTTCAACAAGGCCAAGTGCAGAGATCTGCACCTGGGTCAAAGCAATCCCAGTATCCATAGAGGCTGGGGGTGAAAGGAATAGAGAGCAGCCCTGAGGAGAAGGACTTGGGGATGCTGGTGGATAAGAAGCTCAACATAAGCAGGCAATGTGTGCTGGCAGCCCAGAAACCCCCCCGCAGCCTGGGCTGCATCCCCAGCAGCGTGGGCAGCAGGGCGAGGGGGGGGATTCTGCCCCTCTGCTCCGCTCGGGGGAGACCCCCCTGCAGTGCTGCCTCCAGCTCTGGGGCCTCAGCACAGGAGAGACACGGAGCTGTTGGAGCGGGGCCAGAGGAGGCCCCGGAGATGCTGGGAGGGCTGGAGCCCCTCTGCTGGGAGGACGGGCTGAGAGAGTTGGGGGGGTTCAGCCTGGAGCCTTCTCTTCTCCAGGCTGGAGACCTTATTGCAGCCTTTCAAGTGCTTAAAGGGGGCTTATAATAAAGATGGAGACAGACTTTTTAGCAGGGCCTCTAGTGATAGGACAAGGAGTAATGGTTTTAAACTGAAAGAGGGGAGATTTACATTAGATATGAGGAAGAAATTCTTCACTGTGAGGGTGGTGAGACACTGTCCCAGGTTGCCCAGAGAGGTGGGAGATGCCCCATCTCTGGAAACATTCCAGGCCAGGTTGGATGGGGCTCTGAGCAACCTGATCTAGTTGAAGATGTCCCTGCCCATGGCAGGGGGGCTGGACTAGGTGGCCTCTAAAGGTCCTTTCCAAGCCAAACCCTTCTGTGGTTCTCTCCCACCCAGGTTTTATAAGAGAGCATCTGAAAAGCAGTCACATGAAGAGGAGGTGACTGCGCAGACCTGCATCTTGAACAGTAACTGTAGAATAATTGTTCAGTGGTTGTGGCCACATGGGGACAATGATGCACCCGTAGAAGCGATCAGGCAGCAGTTTTAAACCGAACAAACGGGAAGCAATTTATTTTTAACACACATTATGCAAGTCATTGCCCCAGGGTGCTGTGAAGGCCAAAAACCATAAGCAGGCTCAAAGAGCAATAAATGGCTCGTACGTCCATTAGCACTTATTAAACACAGCTTGGGAAGTCCCTGAGCAGTTCTTTGCTAAATATGTATATTAAGGGAAAGTCTTGCTTGGTGCTTAGTCTATTTCTTTTTATTCTTTACCCCAGGATCTGCTCCCAGCTGCAGACAAGAGGGTGCTTTGGGTGAGAGGGGGATCTTGTCTTGGTCAGCATGGGGTTGTTCTTTGTTAAGCAGCTGTTTTCTCCACCCCCTGAATGGCTGCATTTAACGGATAGTTGAAAGGGATTAAAATAAACACAACGCTATCTCACTGGTTGGTGATGGGTAGTCAGCACCATGTCATGAATTTGACTGGCTCTGGGAATACCATTTGAGTGTTAAATACAAAATTGCCCTAGGGGAAGGGGTAGAGCTCCTGATATCTACAATATTGAATAATCCCTAACTGGGGCTGTCCTTGCTGTACCCTAGGGAAAGATATTGAAAAGTTGAAAGGAGAGAAATGAGAGTCATGTAGGCTGTGTCTGTTATTCAAATAAAGGAGCTGAGGATTGGTTGCTGGCTTTAAGCCCAAATGGCTTGGGACAGCCAACATTGTGCTATTTAACTCTTTTTCTTCCTCGCTAAAACTGCCCTAATTTATAAGAGCTTAGTGGTACAACTGGGATAGTTCTCATGGTATCTGTGAACCTTTCCAAGCCCTTTAAATTTGCCAGTAGAGTTGTAGTCCTGGGGTCTGGGAGGTGATGCTGATGTGACCATGCCCTAGGCCTGCACAGTAAGAAGGATCTCTTATATCTCTACTAAAGCCTTAATACGATGCAGTGGCTTGGAGCTTGCAAAGTTCAAACTCAGCATGAAAATTCTAGCCATGCTATGAGCAGCAGCAGTGGTGTGAGGATGAAGGCTGGTTCCCCTTCTCCTGGACTCTTGGTGCAAGCAACCTCTTCTTGGCTGAAGCTCCTGACCAGGTTTCAAGCTCAATGTGTGTATTGACCATGTGTGAAATAGGAAACCAAGTTGGGTGTTTTTTTCCGCTCTTAAGCCTCTTAGTTTTCTTCATCTATTTCTCCTGGACCTTGTTTCTGTTCTAGTTACTACTCAGCCCTTACTCATCTACTTGGTTCTCCTGCTTCAGTCTCTTCTCCTGGAGGCTGGTGACTTCCCTTCACTTCTGCTAAATGGCTGAAGGTGGAAAGAGGATGTTCTGACTCCGTGGCAAAGTTGAGCCATGGATGGTGGTGCCAGGAGTTCTTAGACAGCTGACCTGGATAGGACACATTTCCTTCTCTTGGGCATGTGGTGGGGAGGTACAGACCACAGTGTGATCAAGTCCTAACGACCATCATCCTCAAGATGTCTCACCATGGTCTCCATTACCTGATCTATCCAGAACTTTCTTCTACCTTTCCTCTTGTCCTTTTCATCCTTTTTCCCTCATTTTCTCTTTGGCTTAGCTGCATCCCTTCTCCTTCCTATTCCTTTCTCCTCCTGAGATGCATACTCTTCTGCTCCTTCAGAAACCTTTGGTCCTACATTCACCGAGAGCTTTCCCCAACAGATGCCTGGAGTTCCAGGTCTTATATACTTGTATTTCCCTTTTGCATCTTTTTTTAATGCTTGTGGCTTTGTGCCTAATGGCCTCCGTGGGCCGTGGGCCTGGGGATGAGCATTTTTAACGTGAAGAGGGGTTTTTAGAGTCCTAATCCACTGTAAAATCACTGCTTCTGGTGTCTGTATCTACTCAGGAAGAAGACCCAGGGTGCTGGGAGCAAAAGAGAGGTTGAGCTCCTGCCCCTGCATAAGGTGTCCTTCCTCCAGTGCTGCCTAGCAGACACCCCTTTCAAACACCTCCTCATCCTTTTGCAGCTCTATGGGTTATTTAATACCCCGTTTCATGGAGAAACGCCACAAGCGTAGATTGTAGCGCAGCCTTTGCATGGTGACAGACACTCTGGGGCAAGTTAGCAACACATGGAGAGATCCAGGGCCAAGTGCAGTGCAGTCTCTCTGTAGAAATCTGCTCAATAGGTGGCTTGGTGTGGGCACAGGAACAGCTGCACCCTGCAAAGCCACCTCACTGTGATCACTTTGTGTATTTACAACCTTTAGTAGCTGTTCCCCCCCATCTATACTCATGGCTTGAAGCTGGGGTTGGTTTTTGAGAAGGTTGGTAGCCCCATGCTTTATGGTCGCCAGGAGATGATAGGTTTGCGACCTTACTGAGGAGTTTCCAACACTCTGGAGACCTTTTTGCTGTGCCCCACAGGGCAGGATCGGTGCTGTGCTGTCATTTGTCCACTCCTGGTCATCTCTAGCTCCATCCATGTGCAGCCATGGTTGCAACCCTGGTCAGTGCAGCCTGGCAGTGCCGACTCCATCAGGGTGGAATGTCTGAAGAGCAAATCCCCCAACCTTCCCTCGCCACTGTGCAGGCTGGGAAACCGCAGTCCCTTCCAGGTTGGCAGTGATTCATATGCAAATGTTGGGAGCAAGCAGGATGCCAGCTTGTGCCCTGCATCCCAGCGATGGGAGAGGAGCAGAAAGGAACCAGCCAGCAAACGCAGCTGTGGTGCCCCACAGAAGTGCAATTTCTCCACGATGACAACATTTGGGGTCTGGTTATTATTAATACTTCTTTTCTGTTGAGTCTGAAATACTGTGAGTTGTTCAAAGCGATGCTGGGCAAGGGAGGGAAGGCTGGCTGCGTCACATTAGGGGCTTTGACAACCTTCAGCACAAGGGTTACTTCGTGGAGCTTCCCCAGGGCTGCTTTGATCCCTGCTACGAGCATTTAAAAATTCAGCCAACAACTGGGATCGAGTTGGAGGGGAGGGTGCAGAAAGCCACACGGGGCAAACCTCCCCTTCTGTCCTCATCATCCTCAAGGACCTAATTACCTAATTATCACACGTTAATGAGGGGGACTGCAGCCCCTCCCTGACCCAGTCCCTTCCTGCTCTGGGCGTCTTTTTGCTCACAGAGCTGTGTTTTATTTATCGGCTTTAGTGTGGTTTCCAGCGAGACAGAGTCTCTATCAAATGAATCGTTCCACCTGGACCTCAATTTGCTCTCCAGATGGCTCGGCCCTCTTAAGCTGTCCTGGTGTGATATATTTTTCTCTGAGCTGCGATGGGTTTTCCCTGGTTCCTGGCTCCTCCCTGGCTGGCTGTTATTGACAGCTGCATGGCTAATGCCCTGTAGCTCTCTGGCATGTCATTCAGGAGAAACAAAAGCAGATTTCTCCCCCACCTCTCCGGCAATGAGGATAAAGGGGTTGCTTTTGTGCTTCCCCAAGCGCTGCCGCAGAAGGGCTGAGCGTGCTTTGCGGAGGGGACCTGTCTCCGTGCAGAGTCCCGACGTGGATGGGAGCTCTCCCAGAGGGAAGTTGAGTCTTTTCTAGGTCCCACCTGGAGAACACAACCTGTGGGCCAGGTAAGGCTGGACTTCTTGCTTTAGCAGCTGGGTAGGCTTGACCAAAAAAAAAAAATAATTAATGCAGTGTTTTCTGCTGTATGGTACTTGGCTGGAGAGCGTGACCCAGAGAGGAGTGTGCATGGGTGAGGGCAATGGGGCAAGCCCACTCTTTCTTTGGCGTTGACATCATTTGTTTCATGGGTAGACAGGAGGGATGTGAGCTGGGGAAGGGCTTTTGGATCAATTGGGGATGAAGGCGAGAGGGGGGTGTCTCTTCATAAGGAGGTCAGTCTGAGCTGTTTCTTCCCAGCAGTGAGCCGTGCAGAGCTGTACGTGTCCCTGATGGCTCGGAAATGTGTGCAGATGAGGGAGAGATGCGGGGATAGGGATGTGTTTGTCTGGGCTGGAGCTGCGTGTATCGGGAAAACGTGGAGTCAGCCGTGCTCTTTGCAAAGGCGTCTCTCGAGAGCTGCCTTTGTCAGAACTTCTCTAAAACACTTTGGACGGACTGACAGCGGTTCCCGTCTGTACACAGCCCTGAGCACCCATCAGTGGCATTCAGGGTGTTTAGAGCCTTCACAAACTCCTGCAGGATTTCTTAGATATTTAGTTAGGGCTTGTTATGCTGCTTCACTGCTCCTTTAGGTCTCTGCAGCTCCCCTGTGGCACAGGCAGAGGTGTTTTCCCCACTGCTGGGGGATTCTGGAGGCACAAAGGGATACGGTGACACTTTCTCGGGGTGGCGGGTTGAAGATCCTCAGGATCAGATTTGGTTGTCCTACACACAGCTACCCTGATGTCCTCTGGGGCATGGGAGAATCTGAGCACCTCTGGGGGCTGTGGTCAGGTGTGATGGCTGTCCAGGTGGTGCAGGTGTAGGAAGAGAGAAGAAGGATTAGAATCAAAGCAGGGATTTTTTGACTCATGAGAAATTCAATGTAATCCTCCTCGAAGATTCTTTCAGGGGCGTGTGTGGACACCACAAAGCCACTGATGTCTGGTAACTTGTTACCCCAATGGGGACTTGTGCTCCTGCCAGAGGCTTGTGGTGAGATGCTCCACAACCTGACTTAGGGGGCCCTTAAGAGCAGACTGTGAACCCCCTCCCCCAGATGGGCTCCTTGCTGTTACAGAGCCTCAGAAAAGCAATCTAAAACCTGCATGGCCATGGTTGAAGCTGTGATCAGGAGTTCTCTGCTGATGGCCCTCGCTGGCACACCCACTCAAGTAGAGTGGTGCTGACTCTGTCCTGGTTTCAAAACACTGGTGGTGGCATTGCTGTGCCCCTTTTATTTAACATCCAGCTGGAGAGAGCAGTTGGGCAAGCGTCGGGAGACCCAGGCTCCATCCCCTCCTTGCTCTGTCCCCCAGCATCTGGGTCTGTGCAACAGTGATGGGTCAGGGTGGGCTTTTGTGGAGAAGCGGAGGAAATGGGGCAGAGCCAACCTGTTAGTGTGTCTAGGTTGGTGGAGACAGAAATTGAGGGTCTGGGGTCTGTAATTCTCTCACTGTTGTCAGATAGTTGATTCTTGTCACTATTTCAATGCCACGATGGTCCCCTGCTTTACAGACCCCCACTCTGCGGGCAGAGGCCCTTCTTCCCAGGGATTACTCTTTACAGATGATCTGGCTGCCTCCCCCTCACTTGAGCAGGGATCACCCTTTTGGGTGTACAGCTATTTGCCCCCTCCAGGCTGAGCACACGACTTTCCCTGCCCTGCAGGGATGAGTCCTGCTGCTCAGGCTCAGAGTGGTGTGAACCATTAGAGCTCAAATGAAAGAAGTCTGCTGTGCTTCATTGCAATGGCTTTATGAAGTCCTTTAGAAAAGATTTAAAATCATCCGGAGAACAAATCTAGCAGAAAGGTAGATCAGATATAGATGTTTCCCCTGCTTTTGAGCAGGTCACGTCATAGCTACCTGTGGCAAATCTTGGTCTCACGCCCTTACCTCTGGATTTTTGCCTGGAATAAGACATCTGGGGAAACGCGGTGGATAGAAAAAGTCAAAATATTGCATTTCTTCCATCTGGGCTGTACCGTACTTCCATTTGAGAGGATGGGGAAACCAGTTAATAAGAGCTGCGAGATGTCAGAAAGAAAGGAAAAGGTGTCAAGGTGCTAGTGCAGCATAGGCTGGGCAAGGCAACTGCCTTAGAAGAAACACCTCCTAAAAGCAGAAGTTGGTCTACTGGGATGGGGTTGGATTGGAAATATCCATTTTGGCTGGAATATTTACTTCCTCATGGCACTGAGGGATGCAGAAACCATGATGGTGTTGGACATTGCAGTCAGATATTTTAATAGAGTGCTGTTCTCTTGTCTACTTCCCTGCTTCCCAACCAGGATGCATCGAATGATGAAAGAAGAATCAAGTTTCAGGACAAGCAGCCTGGAAAATGCAACGCGGGACCCGAGCAAAGAAAAGCTGCACATGAAGCTCTGCAGCGGGTCCTGCCACGCTGAGCAAATCCTCCAGACGCTGAACTCCTACCGGCAGAGCGGTATCTTCACAGACGTGGTGCTATTAATTGATGGACAAGAATTTCCCTGTCACCGTGCCACTTTGTCAGCCAACAGCACCTATTTCCAGGCCATGTTTGGTGGCAATCTCAAGGAAGGCCACCAGGATATCATTAATATTCAAAAGATTTCCGCTTCCACGATGTCTCTTCTTCTTGATTATATGTATGGGGGGAACATTATAATTCAGGAGGACAACGTTGAAAGCATCTTGGAACTGTCTGACTTGCTGCAGATCTCCAAGCTCAGAGATGCTTGTGTCACCTTCCTTGAAGGCCAGCTTCACCCATGCAACTGTTTGGGCATCATGAAGTTTGCTGATTCATTCTCCATTGCATCTCTGACAGAAAAGAGCAAGAGGTTCATGCTGGAGTGTTTTGTGGAGGTGTCATCTCATGAAGAGTTCTTGGAGATGGGTGTGAAGGAGCTGGTTGAATATCTATCTGATGAGCAGCTGGTGGTCCCCAAGGAGGAAGTGGTCTTTGAAGCAGTCATGCGCTGGGTACGGCATGACATACCAGCCAGGAAGGGAGCCTTGAAGGACCTCCTTGAGCATGTGCGTCTGCCCCTGCTTGACCCCACCTACTTCCTGGAGAAGGTGGAAATGGATGGACTCATCCAGGACTCGAAGGAGTGCATTCCTCTGCTGCACGAGGCCCGCAAGTACTACATCCTTGGGAATGAGGTCAGCTCTTTGCGATCAAGGCCCAGAAGGTAAAACACAGTCTTCTTCCCTAGACCGGCATGGCCTACATTGATGGATTTAAAGTTTGAGGGGAGTTCTTGAATTGTTTTTCCTTTCTTTCCTTTTTTTTTTTCCCCCCTTCTGATTGCTTCTTTTTTGGCCTCCCTGTTCCCAAAATGAAGGCATTAGAGATGTTTGCCTGGCCCTGCCTATAAACTTCCTTTGAAGTTTATACTAATGCATGTGGCACTTTTCTTTGTTGGCAAGAAGTGCTCTAGTCACACTGCTCTGGGTGTGCAATGATGCTATCCAGACGTATCCAGACTATGACCAAGAACGGGTGTTCGTAACTCTATTTCTGTCTGCTTTCACCAATGTGTAGAGCACTGGGTTGAGACGTGTTTTCTGTTCTCAGCTCTGCCTGTTCTCATTTCACCTCTTTGGTCTCTCTCCCACCTTCTCCAAGCTATCTGTTAGCAGGAAGGCTTGGATCAGTCCCAGTCCTCCTGGCCATCAACTTTGTGCCTAGCTCAAAAGCATTACTGCAGGGTGAGGAATTTATGTCCAGGGGAAAAAAAAGGCAGTTGTTATCCAGGTAGCTACCTGGGTACTTTCATATTACTTTTTTATTTATTTTTTTCCCCCTCCATTGATTTATTGATGAGCAGCAAGAAGATCAAGAGATGCTGACCCAGGCAGCTGCCAGTGTAAAGTGGAGGAGGAATAAAAAAAGAGATTTCTAGGGTTGGGGTTCTGTGTGAATCTGCACCTTTTTGTGACTGTGAAGTCTGGATTTGATCAGCCACATTTTGTGTCTCTCCTGTTTCTTCACGGTCCCACAGGTCCCTTAGGGTGTGCTGGTAAGAGTGCTGAGGGACACCTCTGCTCTGGGGTGGGTGGCCATATCAAACTGGGTTGGTTTGCAAGGCTCTCCATTCTTTCCCAGAGGACACCCATGACCACGGGACTGCAGGGCCAGGTTCTTGTGCTCTCCTGCTCTTCAGACCAAGAAGTGCAGGCATTTTTGCTGCTCAGTGGTGGAACAGCCTGGGCGGAAGAATGGAGCTTGCCCCCGTACATCTCAGAAGTCCCAGCCTGGCATTCAGGGCATGTGCCTGTCAGGTGGAAGAGATGATTTGACACACCTTCTCTGTGATGAATACCACAACAGAGTCTGTGGTGACCTCCTCAAGGATGTAAACAGCTAAAATTCACTGGGGATAAATCCCACCCCCCAGCCATCCACATTTTACCTCCCTCCTTTTACAGCTTTGGCCTTAAGTGAATTGCCTCAGCCTGCACAAGCCATGGCAGAGCTGAGGATTGGACCAAGCCTTTCAAATCCTCTTTCACCCTCTTCCTTCCTCTCCCCTCCCGCAGAGCTGTTCCTCTCTTGCCACCTACTCGCTGGCAGGATTTCTCCTTCCCCTGCTGCCTGTCTTGTCTGCTCGCTGCTATTAGGGTTGGAGAGAGAGAGATTTCCTGGAAACACTTCTCTCTCCAGGCAGAGAGCTTGTTGCAGGCGGGCTGCCAGGAGCAGCTTTCCACACTCATGGCTGTGCCTTGAGGATTAGGCTTGATTTGTGCTGGAAGGGGGGAGGTGGTGAGTGGCAGGAGGCAATCTCACGAAGGACTTTTAAAGGTCGTTCCCATTTTCTTTCCCTATGCAGTTTGGACCCCTTCCCACCCAGTCTGGGAGGTGTCTTTGATTTGAATGTGCAGGGGTGAAATGATTTGCCCAGAAAATCAGTAGCTGATGCAGGAGGGGCCCCTGCTCTGTCTATTGGACTGTGCTGCCAATGCCCTAGGTAGGATGGGAGGGATGATGGAAAGGAGTAGCCTGGCCTGGGGGATTATCCATGCCTTTCATGGTCTAGGTTCATGGAGCTGGCGGAAGTCATCATTGTCATTGGGGGCTGTGATAAGAAAGGCCTTCTGAAGCTGCCCTTCACGGACCTCTACCACCCAAAGAGCAGGCAGTGGACAGCCCTCTCCAGCGTGCCCGGCTACACCAAGTCAGAGTTTGCTGCCTGCACACTGAAGAACGATGTGTACATATCAGGTGAGATATCCTGGACTAGATGGTACCTTCCTGGTTGCAAAGAAAGGCGCGACCTCTGCTTGGACAGCCCCTCCTTAGTTCTGCTCACTAGGACTCATTCACATGCATCCCAGCTTTGGAGCAAAGTCATGTCTTGATAAAATGATTTGGATTTTGCTGTCCCAAGGAGCAATTTCACCTTTAAGGGGGAGGATGGCAGTATTAAAAAAAAAAACTTTTCCTCCTGCTGGGCATCTGTCAAAAGTGTTCAGCTGTAGAATGAGCTGGTTTTGGTGTGTGCTGTCAGACAGGATTCCCTAAAACATCAGTATCCTGCCTGTCCCTCACTTAAAATGTAATGCCGATCAGATGAGTTCTATGTAAAGGATGGGGCAGTGTAACAAGCGCCTTGAAGTCCAGAGAGTATCTCCCTTGGGAAGCTGAGTTTACATGGCCATAACCCAATAACCATATTCCGTCCTAAATTAGAATCATAGAATCATGGAATCGTCCAGGTTAGAAGGGACCTTGCAGATCATTGAGTCCAACCATCAACCTAACACTGACAAAGCCACCACTACCCCATGTCCCTCAGCACCACGTCTGCCTGGCTTTTAAATCCCTCCAGGGATGGCGACTCCACCACTGCCCTGGGCAGCCTCTTCCAATGCTTGATAACCTTTTCAGTGAAGAATTTTTTCCTAATATCCATCCTAAACCTCCCCTGGTATAACTTGAGGCTGTTTCTTCTTGTCCTATTGCCTGTTCCTTGGGAGAAGAGACCGACCCCGACTTGTTCCATTGCATGGAGGAACTATGCAATATTGTGGTGTAATGAGGTGATGGGGCTGTCCTTGGGATTACAGCAGCCCTCCATCCCTCTGTTTTTCAGGAGGACACATCAGCAGCAACGATGTTTGGGTGTTGAACTCCCAGCTGAACGTCTGGATCAAAGTTGCTTGTCTGCAGAAAGGCCGATGGAGGCACAAAATGGCAACACTTCAGGGTAAGGTAAGCAATGGCCCGAATTTTGGAAGAAGCCACGTGGAGCACTGTCCCCCCACTTCTCCTGCTGCCTAGTACAACGTGAAACTGTCAGCGTGTGTTTGTCTTCTGGGTGATTTAGAGATGGTTTTGGTGGGAGAACAACTAGGACATAACCAAAACATCATTGTTTCAGTCGGGTGTGCGTTGCCACCTGAAGCAGCCACAAATGAAGTTGTAGCAATAAGATCTACCATGGGATGGTGCAAGACTTCTGCAGATAGCTGTGTCAAGTCTTTGGGTGAAAGCTATACAGCATGGGGTCTTTCATGGAATCATAGAATGGTTTGGGTTGGAAGGGACTTTTAAAGGTCCAACCCCAAGGTTGATGTCTGTCTCTCCGACAAAGTCCTAGCCTTCCCTCACGTGCGCTGTGACAATGTAGCCCGTTAGGTGAGTCCGTGAGTTTCTAATCGGCTTGCTTTGCTCCTTTTGTGGCAGATCTACGCTGTGGGAGGCTTTGATGGTTTTTACCGCCTCTCTAGCGTGGAGTGCTATGACACGTTCTCCAACAGCTGGTCAACCTTGGCCCCGCTGCCTCAAGCTGTGAGCTCGGCTGCTGTGGTCTCCTGCCTGAACAAGCTCTATGTGCTGGGCGGTGCTGTGGATGACACTGCTAACACTGACAAGGTATTGTTGGGCCATCAAGAATGGACAGAGCCCTAAAAAAGAAGGTTTACATGGGAACATGGAGGGAAATGGGATTGTCCTTAAGCTACAAGGGTGCCTTTTTTTTGAAAACTAATGAAAGCTCCCTTGTAATAAGATGAGAAGTCATACATTTAAGTGGAAGCCAATGAGACTTAGGGACCAGAGAGGGAAGGTGTGAGGAGCTGACAGTATATTAAGCGTGGTTTCAGTGGAGCCTGTTCTGCTCTGAAGCCTGGTCAGCCCTGAGGCACCACAGGAGCAAACCTCTGATGCTGTGGGCATTCACTTCAGAGAAGTAGCAACTGTAGTAACTGTCTGGAGGAGACCTCTGCAAGCCATACATGGTGCTTCTGGTCTCCTGAGCTGCAGGAAGAGCTCCTGAGCTGCTCAGCTCCATCTCTGAACACTTAACCATGCGCTGTCTGGGACACCCTGGGGGCTTGTAGTTTGGGAGACTTGGATTCAAAAGGGAATGCTAGAACCCCTCATCCCTTCGCTCACTGCACTGGTCTCTGGATGTTGAAGCTCCCATCCTTGTTTCTGTCCCCATGTGCTTTTATTTCTAATGAATAGCAGCTTCAGCCAAGCAGGGACATACGGTAACTTCCATGTTCCCATAGCTGCATTTCTCCTCCCAGGTCCAGTGCTACAATCCAGAGGACAACAAGTGGACGCTCTTGTCTCCGACCCCTTTTTACCAGAGGTGCATCAGTGCTGTCTGCTTGGACAACATCATTTATGTTGTAGGTGGACTCCTCAGTAAAATCTTCAGCTACGATCCAAGGAAAGACAGCTGGCAAGAAGTGGCCACCCTCCCTGGGCCTCTGGTAAGGAAGAGGTTTGGGAAAGAAGCTCTGAGCCTTCCCACTCTCCCTCTAGAATAGGAGTGATCTGAGCTTTGCTGAGAATGAAGGCAAAGAAAATACATTGCGGGTTTGGCTCTGAATAGGCGAATGTGACCTCCGCAAAGCAACTCAAACTTACATGTCCATACTGCTTGGAGGATGTCTCTCTCACAGCAAATTCAAGTTGTCTTGCTAAGGTGGGGTCTACGCTAGTATTAATGCCAGAGGAGTGGGTCTGTAGGGTGGAACCCCTGGTGTTGAGGACATATTCTCCACACTAGGTGTTTCAGGGTGAAGGTTATACTGGGTCTAGTCTGGTCCGTGGACTGAACAGAGACCGATGGTGGCTGTGTACCTTGGTTTAGTGTCATCACAGTTCGTAGTCCAAAGCCATGCTGCAATGTGAGTTGTGGCACAGTGAAGAGGAATGATGGGACACAGATCGCCCTGATCTGAATTAAAACACCTGTGTTATTGGATTCTTATAACGGGCTTTCACATGGGGGTGCTGGATGGGTCTCTGGGTTCTTCGTGTGCTTGTGAGTCTGTGCTGTGTCTGGGAGGCTGCCAGAAACAGCAACAGGCCCATCGTTGGCTGGAGGCATTACAAGTGCCTAAACTCTTACTGAAATGGTGCCATTGCAGCACCCCAAGAGCCAGACACCACTTACCTACTTTTGCTCCCTTCTGCTGGGCAACAGGCTCAACTCCCCCCATGCTCAGTCCCGTTGCCTGAAGCTGGAGGCTTGCTCCTCAGCTCTTCTTCTGCTTTCCAGGAGAGCTGTGGCCTGACGGTGTGTGGAGGGAAGATTTACATCCTGGGTGGCCGAGATGAGAACGGGGAAGGCACGGACAAAGCCTTCACTTTCGACCCGGTGACGGGGACTGTGGAGCAGCAGCCGCCGCTGCAGCGCTGCACCAGTTATCACGGCTGTGTGACCATCCTGCAGCGCATGAACAGATGACCACGGGGCTCCAACGGCATCCACTTCCAGAGCCTCCCCTTGAGACAGTGGCCACCCAGCGTGTGGACGGACATCTCACCTTTGTGCAGGGAAGGGCAATATACGCCACTGATGAAGACATGCTCCAGCCAGCCCCTGGGCAGCCTCTGCTTTGTTTTCTCCTGGCCTGATGATGCCAATGGCTTTGATGCTGATCTAGGCTAGAGGATGAAAGGGTGCTGGGCTGTGTGAAGCTGCATCACAGATATTGCCACAGTAGGATTCAAGTATCCTTGCAGCCCTTGCAAACTCTAAATTTGACCTTTACTTAGGTTTTCCTGGCTGTAGATTACGGTTTTCTGTTATGTTGGCAACAGAGGCTCATTGTCCTGCAAGGACATGTATTTGCTGCTGTCTGATGCCCAAGACTGTTGCAGTAACAACGATGGTTACAGGATCCAATTCTTTAGCTAAAGCTATCTGATATTTCTGAATTTAGCTGTGTAGAACCCTGTGGCGAACCGCGGTGGTGACATAAATGGTCATTAATGTCCATGAACAGTTAGTCCCGTTACAGTGGAGAGCTGAGATTGAGACTTCAAAGATGATAGCCCAAGAAAATTTCTCCACTAAATCCCCAAAAGCCTGGTTAAATAGTCCAAGCTCTGACTCCATTCTTCACGTGCTATATGAGGGTCTATTCCCCTAAAGTACAGAGTGCTTTCTCTTTTCATACATGTTTTGTGGTTGGACTGCTGTCTCACTGTGTCCTGGTCCTTGAGAGGACAAGTGGATCATGTAGCCAAGAGTTGCTCTTTGGAGAGCAGAGGTAGGGGAATATTAATGTATAGGAATCAGGCATGAGGACATGAAGCATGGTTGGTAGCTAGAGAATCACATCTGGCTCGTTTTGGCTCTGGAGAATGCTAGCAAGCATTAACATAAACTCTATATTTAACAGATTCAATACAGAGTCCCTGGGAGCCTGAACGTGCAGCTCATTTGGAGGGAGAGTGTTCGATTACACAGACTGTGTTGCTCCAAGCCAGTTGTCTCAGGTCTAGAAATGGTCCTGAGCACATTTGATTTGGTAGAATAGCCATAGCTTTTTGGCATCAGTGTCTTTTTAGTCCATTCCTGGAACTGGTAATTTCTGATGGGTCCGTTTAAATGTTCCTGTTGTTCAATTAGGGACTTAGTTACTGCCCAATGTAGAGTGGGGTCTCTTAAAAACTCCTGTTACTTATATATTGCAGGGTGCACCCTCTACAGCAGCTGCTGGCTGGCTGCTGTTTCCTCTGCACCTTCCTTTCCTTGCCCCAATGATGACTTCTTCCTGAAGCAGAGGACACAACTATGTCCACTGGCCCGGATATTCCCATTTTCAGGGCCTTTTAATTATCTTAAATCTCCTGGGTTTGCCTACTTCCCCCCACATAGCTGTTTTTTATGCGGTCCTCTTTAGTACTTCTGTTTTCTGTGAACTCTGAGAAGTTTACTTCTTCTTTGTGGTGATGTCAGGCTTACCTGTAAAACTTGGCAAAAAGAGGTCCCTGCCGAAGAACCAAAACTTGCTGTTACTGGGCACACTAATCTCCTCTTCTCTTGAGCAAATATGTGCTCTTCCATTGCCCAAGCGACGAGCAAGGTGTTTCATTGCATGAAACGTACCTGGTGCTCCTCATAGTCACATCTGGCAAGTCTCATGGCTATCTGGCTATCATAGCCATTTTGCTGATCAAGGTGCACTATTTGGATGTTCTCAGACCCAAATTCTCCTTAAGGCCTGGGCATGTGGGTTAGACATGTTAACCAGATCATAAGTAGCACAATGTGCCCTTTCAAGCAATATAAAGGGGGTGGTGTAGGTTATGCCCATGAGGAGAGAAAAGGAAATTCATGTTGGTAAAAAGGAATTGTATTTGCAATCAAATTGCATCCACAGTTGGGTCTTTAATGGGGGTGGAGATTTCAGGGGAAACTGGCACCTTTCCTTCAGTTAGTTAAATTGGCACAAAAGAAAGTGTGAGTCCATCAACCCGTGCTGTGATGGCCTTCAGGGACAGAGAGACCTTTATCCTCCTACGTCCTGATTTTCTGAAGACCTCAAATCTCCTCCCCAATTTTGCCTCTCTTACTGATACCCTGTGCCTTAAGCAATTCACTGCTTTGGTATGGGCGCCGCTTCCAAGTGTGTGGCTTGGGACCCAGTGTCTCCACCTCGCCTCATGATTCAGATGGCCAAGGAGGTTTTTAATTCTCCCCAGACTGTCCCGTTAGTTATGTCCCTCCTCTTGGCCTGCACTTTGGAAAACACTGCTGATGTTTCAAGAGAATGAGTATGAGTGCACCCAGAGCTTGACAGGGTGTGCATTGAGCAAAGTCTGCTCGGCTGAGAGTGGTGAGCGGCATGAGGAATCAGGCCTTTCAAAAGGGATGGTCCTCATGCCAGATTTCTTCTATGCCTAATGTATATAGAATAGGGCTGTGAACACAGGCATATCTTGCTTGGTGGCTTGCAGATCTTTGTGCTCTTGTTCTTCAAAAGAGCATAGTAATGTATTTGGACATAGCAATACTCTTGATACGAAAAAGGAAATTTTCCGGTTGCACTTACAACTTCTCTTTCCTTCTTTTCCTAATGACTTTTGGGAGTTTCTTGCTGTACTTCCCACCTTATTCCTGTAGAAATAAGCACACTCGAAAGGGTGGAAGGTGTTCCCATCGGCTTTCCCACGTGCTTTTGACATGTGTGGTGTGTTGCAATAGCTGTGACATGGTGGTGGAGGTTGTGGCGTAGGTGCTAAAATGTTTGCCTCGTTCTTGGTCCTGATATTCATTGTACCACTGAAATATGTTTGTATTTTGTAAGGGCTGTGGGCGTACAGGGGGATTGTTAAGGAAGGAATTTAACTTGGGTTTTTTTAGAAATAAATATTCGCCTAGACTCCTAACCGCTTTTGCTGCGGGCATTTCATTCGTGCATATTTCTTCATGGCATTCCAAAAAAGATGTTTTTTAATGGCGCATCAGAGGAGCTTTGGGAGCATCATCCTTGAGGTGTCCCAGCCTTTATCTGGGATACCTGAATTCTCCATCTAAGCAATTAGGAAATCCAAGGTGTTGTTTTTTGTCTGCAGGGAATAATACCTTTAACTATTACATGGGGTCGTGGCCAGGTTAGCATGGAGAAGGTGCCTGGATCATTCAAACTCAGCTGAAGGGTGAGGGAACTTTTACTCCTCTTTTAGCATGATGGAAAGAATATTTCTAGGGAAAATGAAAAATTATTTGTCTTGTCTGATTCCTGCTCTTCCTTGGTGTGGCAGAAGAATACAAAGCCTGAAACTGTCTGCCACTACACGCTCCTTCAGTTTCTGAGAAGACCTTTCTCAGACCACAGGTAAAGCACCTCCTTGCTGTGTTTGCAGTAATACACAGACTTGCTGTGGGAGCTCTGTATAGCTAAAGATGTAGAAGAAAGTAGTGATCATCTGCAAAGCATGTGAGGTAGTTTCAGCTTTATGTATTTAAGTTTTTAAAGACAAAATAAATGACTTTTTTTTTTTGCACTCCAAAAGAGCGACTGTCAATCATTTCCAAGTAGTACTGAAACCATCCCTTCCTCCTTCCATCCTTTTGGATTTTCCTTGCTGCCTGTCTTGGCAGTTGTGTTGTTTTGGGTATGTTTGTATTTTGGATGGGAGCCAGAGGGGAGGAAAAGCTTTTTGGGAACAAATCACATGGATGGTGTAGACAGCATTTGTCCATGACACACAAACTAGAAGAATTATAAGTAACCTGGAAGACAGGGCTGCTGTAGAGAGCAAGCTGGACTGCTTGGTAGCCTTTGCTACCTAGTCAAAAAAAAAGCCTTCTTCATGAAGGCAAATGAGATGGGATGCGATTGGGCAAGAAAGAAATGCCACCCAGAGCTAGAGAAGGATCCTGTGGAGCAGCGTACAGAGAGGGATCTGGTGGTGGAGAAGCAGCCGAAATAGTTTTCAGTGTTAGCAGAGACGTGATTCTGGGGTGTGTGAGCAGAGGGGTGACACAGAGGACTCCACTGCAGTGGAGAAGGGACTGGGAGCAGATCCACTTGGTGGATCATGTGAAAATCCTGAGGAGAAAAGTAGAGCCACCAAATTTATTCAGGAGTGGGATAAGGATTACAGGGTGCTCAGTCTGTGATATTTATCAGAAAGAAGGCACAGACAGTTTTGATACCAAGTCTTGATGACCTAAGTGTCATGTAGGTACCTTCACAGATACTGCCGGGTCCTTCATTTTCCCAGCAAGTGAAACCTGATTGTGGGAAGATCAAGTCATGTAAATCTAAATGAGAGTTTATTGGTTTATATACTTGAGCTGAAAGCTTCAGCTTTCACCCATCAGAAAGTCAGTTGTACTCCTCAAAGATAGAAACTGGAGCCTCCCCCAAAGTCACGAGGAAAAAGAATGAGTCAAGCCCCTTGCCTTAGATGTGTCTCTTGGAGCAAGATGAGTAGCCCACTGGAGCTGCCTCACCCTCTGCGGACTTGAGAGAGACCTTGATGACTACTTTGAAGTAGCTACCTAACCTCTGGGATGAAAAGGCTTCCTTTAGGAGGGGGCTTCTCTCCTACCCTGCAAGTCCTTTACATCAAGACTAGATGCATTTTTGAAAGATGTGTTTTAATTCTGCTCAAATTATCATGATCTCAGGAACTGTGATAAAGGGAGGAGTAATTATAGCGCTTGTTCAAAGAAAGTTTTAGCCTGCTGTTGCATGGAGTGAGACCATCTGCCTCCAGCTCTGGTCTGCTGTGGCATCATGGAGAGGCCACCAGTCTGTGCTTTGGCAGAAGGTGAGAGCCACCAACGCTTCACAGTGGGCACCTCTGGGAACGTTTCTCACCACCCAATGCTCTCTGCAAAAGATAAGCAAAGCTTTCTCACGGGAGGCTTACTCATGGGAGATGACAACAGCTCCCCACTGTTTTGCCATGGATTGGTGTTAGGCTAAGCCCACCACTGACTTCCACAGACCCAGATGGAGACCACCTTCAAGACTGACATTGACTTATGATCTACATGGGACGCTGTCACTGTTGTGGTACATCTACAATACTTCACTATCGTAGAAACCATTTCATCCTCTCGCTCTCCATGCTGCCCTTTCACCTCTCTCAAGCCCAAATCTTCCTTCTCTAGTTTTGTCTTATCACATACAGGCTCGGCCTCCAGAGATATATCACTTGCCCTGTGACACCCTCCTGGCCTGGGCTGTTTTACCTCCTCCCTCCTGTCCCTTCTTGCCTGACCACTTCAGGCTTGATGCATGTGCTGTCTCTAACGAATCCAGCTTATTTGCTTATATGGTAATTGTTGTTTTCAACACACAGAGCTGAAAAAACACCTCCCCAGCATGAATGTGGCAGGGCATCACTACCCTCCAGCCCCTGGAGATGCTGAAGCTGTCTTTGCAATTAACTGTCCAGCTGGCAGGAGATGATAGCATCGTGGGGCACAAGAAGAGTGCACAGGGATGCAAGTCCCATCTGAAAGGATGAGCTAGTGTTGATTAATGCAGATTAAGAGTCACAATGGGCAGCTGGGAACTGGCGGGCAGAGATAATAGCAGTTTCAGTGGCTGTCTCTCTAGCTTTGAATATTCCCATAAGAAAGAAGGGGAAGGGGGAACTGTGTCAGATTTATTGCAAGGTTGATGTGACCTGATTTATTTCCTATTAAATGCAAATAATGATAGGACCAGCAGGGTCATTCTGACCCAGTACCTGACTTCAAATTCCCACTTCATATGGAATAAGATGTTTACCAGCTTGTAGTGATAAGGACTGAATCCTCCTTTTAGGGCCCATATACACACTGCAGCTCTTCACGGGTGCAAGCATTGGGTTGTGTCTATGGACACAACAGGGGTTGTCCAGTTGTTGGGCTTCAGGTGTTGATTCCCAACTGCTTCATCTCACATGTGGTACGGCGGCACCTCAGAGAGCTTGTGCCTGAATGCAAGGAGCGGATTTCCAGGTCCTGGGAATCAGTACCAAGCAGCAGCTGATACTTTATGGTCTATACACTGGTTTTCACCCTGCGGCCATACAATATCAGCGGGTAGACTGAGAACTATTGCAAAGTAGAGAAAAAAAAAAAAGATATTCCTAGGCATGCAAACACCAGACAAAACTGAGTGATGTAAAAGTCCTAAACACTTAAAGTTGAACTAAATACTTGTTTACTTGAAGGGCAGGGAGTTACACTGAGAGCCTAGATTCTCTGGAAGCTTTAATGGTCTCTAGGTATTCCCTTTGCTGGCTTACATGTGTCTTGGATGAACGAGAATGAAAAATGCTGATTTAACAATCTCAGCGGTCTAGGAAGTGATCAAAATTTTAAGACTATACCAGAAAAATTAAACAGAAAAGAGGGCAGCTTCCTCTGAAGGGAGGCTGAGGGACTTGGTGCTTTCTTACAGAGCAATCAGTTGATGTGCAAAGCACAAGTGTTGCCGGAAGGTCACCCAAAAATGAATCCACATGAGCTGGAGCATAGGTGATAGATGGCATGAAAGAGACACCTCGCTCAAGCAGGTACTTGGCTTGGAGCAAGAATTGCCCCACCACACCTTTGCAGAGATATAAAGTCCATAAAGTTCATTTTGCATCTGCCAGTCGTAATGACACCAGACAGAGACACCAACGCTCATTCAGCCTCGGAGAGTTGGAAGTCAGCACCTGAGCAACCTTGATGTGAGCAACTTACCCCAAAACACCCTTAGCTTCAGAAGGGCTGGTTGGAGTTGGGCTTGTCCCCAAGGACTGCACCGCACAGGTAACAGGGGTTACCACACATAACATCTCTGAGGGAGGTACTTCTTGTCCCACAGAGCCGGCCAAGGATACCCCACCGCTCTGCACGGGAAGGTTGGCTGGGTCCCCATCCAGCCTGGGCTTGGCAAAACGCTGGTCATTGACAGTCTGCGCGGGGTCTCCCTTTTCGGTTCCCATTAATCTCTGCAGAAAGGGGCTTCAGAGGCACGCCTGGGCTGTGGCCAGCAGCCTTTGTGCTCACCGCTTTGGGGACAGAGCCTGTTTTCAATGAACCGCCGAGACACCGAAAGGAGACTGAAAGCCTCTGTGTGCAGCAAGCCCCACTGGCAGCAGAAAACAGGGGCTGTTCTGCATGGAGGAGCCGCAGCTGCTCGAGGAGGCTATTCTACCCACGTAAGCTGCTCGGGAAGCTCTGTCCTCCATGTGGGGCAGGGACGCTCAAAGGAGCGGCAAGAGCTGGATGCAAAGGCTGAAGAGAAGGGGAAAATCCAGCATGTGGAGCAAAACGGAGGTGGTTCTTTGTGATAAAGTACAATAAAGGTATGTAAGAGCTAAACTGTGATTGCTTCAGTAATTAAGTAGGTCTGCCTAGCTCACCACATGTGGCTTCCCCTGTTGAAATATGCTTTGCTCCTTTTAATACTCCCGTGGGGTAGGGAAATACCCCATGCAGGGAGGGCATCAGAAGCACAACTGATACATGAAGATCCAGCTCTGTGAAGTTGTTGGATCATAGAATCATAGAATGGTTTAGGTTGGAAGGGACCTTGAAGATCACCTAGTTCCAACCCCCCTGCCATAGGCACGGACACCTCCCACTAGACCAGGCTGCTCAAAGCCCCGGACAACCTGGTCTTGATGTCCTGAAGTATTTCTTCAGTCACTATGGCCAGATGCTATGACTCATCCAAGAACCGAGGTAGGAAGCAACGGTGGGTGCAAGAGCGTCCCCACCTGACTTAAGCCACTTTATAGAGGTTCTAGTGTTAAAACCCTGTGGTCAATAAATAGATCTGGATCACCTTCTGGTGGCACTTTTCTCTCTTCATTGAATGTAAAAGTGTGAATATCAGATAGGGTGATAATTTAGATTCATCAGTTGATTACCTAAAGCTGGGGGACAGTCACTAGAGCCTGACCCTGGGCTGGTGTAAGTACATAACTACCTTTAGTCTTGAACTCCAGTGCAGCATTTTAAAAATCCCTTCTCTTCATGCGCATTTGGCCATCTCTGAAGTTGCACTTCTTAAATCTGTCATGTTTAACCTCTTCTTGGCATCTTATTTATCCATTAAAAATGTAACTTTAGAGTCAAGTGTAACCAAAAGCAACAGCAAAAATTCTGTTTTCCTTTTGCCCTAATCTTTAATAACAATAGAAAAAAAACAAAAGGAAAAGATTTACCTATGTTTCTAACCAATGTTTCTCAAATCTCTTCATTGTTTTAAAAATAGTTATGTGTGTCCCCCTAACAGGTAAACTCAATTTACGTGGCCATTTTGCTTTGGCAACGATGAGGTAATGATGAGCTATATATTTTGATGCGCCTTGGCTCCTTCTCATTCCAATTTACAGCTCAGCATCTCAACAGCACGTGGTACAAAACCTGCTCCTATGTTGGCCCAGCCAACCAAACCAGAGCAAATTGGGTAGCAGATGTGGGCATCTGAAGAAAAAAAAAAAAAAAAAATCGTTAGAAAAAATGAAATAGCTGGGGTTTTGCCCACATGGCATAGTTCATCTTCCCCGCCTTGCTTTGAGGAAGCCTGGGAATGTCCCACTGGGAGAAGGTTCACCCTCACGGAACAAAAATAGTACTTTGGTCATTCTTGGGCCACTCCCCACAGGTGCATGTGCTCTTAGCAGCTTTAATAGGATATTGCATTTATCACCCACCTTCACCTGCAGATTAATTAAACCCTGGAGATAGATACTGTCTTATTTTATTCCATACCTGTCTTCTTTCTGGAGAGCAGAGTGCCTCTGCATGAAGTCTCTGGGTTGACCCAGTATTTGTCTTTGCCAACTTTTCTCTGTCTGACCTCATCCAAGTCATTTATCTACCAAACACTTCTGTTCCCTCCCCAGTGAGCCCACCATATCTTCTTTCTCCACTCTATAGCATCGGTCCCTGAAGAAAAAGCTGCAATTGGATCAAACTGAATTTTTCACTGTGCTATAAGATCTGAAGAAGCACAGCACAACAGCCTTCATTTTGGGAATAGATGGGTGAAGTTCAAAAAAATAAAGCAAAATAAGACTTTAAATTAAAAAATAATCTCTCTGATGTCTACAAAAAATTCTTTGAGCAGTACAGCGAACCAGTAACTGAAAGGACAACAGCTTAACGATCTATTTTGATTGCTTTATCTGTGTTATACATATTTTAAATAAGTATGTATATAACAAACATATGACATAGCACTAAGCTGAACTCTTAAAGTACGAAACTCAGTAGAATTAGCCAAACAGGGGATTACAGCCAATCTAACTTGGCAAGAGGCCATTACCTTTTAAGATAAAGGATAAGATATTGAGATAGGAGCTCCACGACCATGTAGATGTTGTGTTCACTAAGTACGAACAGAAAAATGCCAGCAGTGAACTAATCCTAGACAAAATGGTGCACAACACACAAGTGCAACACAACCTATGAATGGGGTTAAAAACCTTCTTGAGATCCTTGAGCCAGTGCAGTTTTCTCTTCACAGCTGGCTCTGAGGAGCTTTTCACCATCTTGATCCTGTCTCCATCCTACAGCAATGAGCCCATGGGGAGCCAGCGCTCACGGTTACATCTCCAGAGAGCTGCTTGCTTCTCCACTGCTTCCAGCTCCCCTTTCAGCTGCATTATGTCGTTCCTCCAACTCTCGCATACCTGGGTGAGCTCTCTCAATGCCTCCTGTAACTGGGAGGTCTGTTGCTTTTCTTTCTCGTATTGCTGCTGGACACCTTCCAATTCATCCTCGAGGCACTGGGCACAATTTCTGATTTTTTGAGCTTGGCTTCTGTTTCCTAGCATGCCTGTTACAGTTTGATATGCAGCCTTGACATGCAGACAGCTGGTCAGCCAAACCATTGATTGGCTAGATGAGTTGTTTATTGGCACACTTCAGGGTTTTATTTTTGTATTCTAGTAGTTGGAGTCTTTCTTTCCATTGTTGCACTGTGTCTTTGCACTGTTCTTCCTTTCCTTCTGCAACTCTTCTACCAACGTCTTGTAGCAGTCTATCTTGGCTTGCAAGCCATGGTGCAGCATTTGTACATCTTTGATTTCTTCTTTCAGCTAGTAGTTTCTCATGCTTAGGTTGGTGACCAAATCTCTGAGGTCCCATATTTGATTTCACAATGTTGCTTTCAAGGAGGTCAGATCTTGAAATGACATTTGCTGGGAATGTCTGTGCTAGTGGTGGAGGAAAGGAGTGGGGTCTGGAGAGGTGGAACTTTGGGAAACTGTAGAGGAAGAGGAAAAAAACAAAGTAAAATTTTGATAACACTGATCAGTCCAAATCTGATGTTTAGGGTTATTGCATTTGACCACCTGTCATGCTCCTAGTGACCATTTCTCTTTAACAGCAGTACATAATTACTTACATGGATTAAAGCTGTTATGAAGATTGGATGAGGTATGCTTTGGGCCCATCCTTTTGGCCCTGGAAGAACAGAAATCTGCAATACATGAGCTGGGTATACTGTCAAGTATATGCCTTGAGTCCAAGCCAACCAGGCTGCAATCATCTTTAGATCTAGTCAAAAAAAAGGAAAAAAATCAACCTAGAGAAATTTCTTCTAACAAGTCCACATCTTCCCTAGACTATTTCACCCCCTTTCTTGCTGTTTAGGAATACCGGCTAAGACTCATTTAACTAAGAAGCCTGGATTGAACGAAAGACCTGTTAAGAAAACATAAAAAAAAGGACAACAAAGCTTATATTCTCAGGATCAAGAGGTTTTTCCCCCATTCACTCCAAGCAGTGCACTCCTAGAGCCCCAGTCTCAAGAAATTACAAATAATAGAAGAGATTTATGCTTTTGGGAGACACCATGTTCTCTCCTTCTCTTTTCCTCTAATTAAGGCATTCCAGGAGTTATTACAGGAGGTGTTAGCAAAGGTATCAAAGCTCTCCATAGTGACTAACTCAAACCCCTCCATTTTTTAACTCTTAAGGCCTGATGCAGAGCATAGGAAAGTTAATAAATAGCTTTTTACTGACTACAGCAGCCTCAGGGTCAAACCCTCTTTAGCCCCTGATGTAAAAGGCGCGCACAAGCTCTCATCAAGAAACTCGTGTCTATAAACGCAGAATGGCTCTGAATCAAATTTTATTTTCATAATGACTCAAGGGGAAAAAAAAAAGCTGTCTTTATGCCAATGAATAGATGCATCTTCAGGCCATGCAAAAGCAGATGATGGGGATGGTATGGTGAGCCCTTGGGGGTGCCTTCACCCATCTGCACCAGGCCCATCAACCATTTAACATGCTAAAAGAGGTACCCACTGCCCAACATTTGTAATGCCTTTAACCTCTTAATGCCCCTCTTTTAGAAGAGTTTGTTCAATTTCCATGCAACGAGGGCAGGGTTCCTCCAAAGTAGGAAATATCTGTCTCCCACTGAACCCGATGGAATATGGGTGCTCCAAGGGGCTGCTGTTCTGCTTTGTTTGCTCAGGGTTGCCCAGCAAGTCAATGGTAGAACATGGATTTCAATGTACATCTCTCATGGTCTGTGCCAGGGCTTTTGCAGTCTCAATTCAGCTCCTGCAGGCTGCTGCTTGCATGCAAACACGAGCTTGCCTGGTTACAGACCCTCGCATTGTCTGCAGTGCCTTGGCCAAAGAGAATTGAAACGGGCTTTGCATGACTCCAATGCAAAACCACAGGCTGGCTGGGGGAGCTGGGAAAGACACCACTAGGCAGGCAAAGACATTTTAGCCTTAAAAAGAGAAACGTGACAGATGCCAGAAGTGGTTTAAAGACAGTAAATAAGGAATATCTGGTCATTCTCATAATGCAGAAATTAGTGGGCATTTAATTAAATTACGAGGTGGGAAGCTACGAACATGCTGAAGTAGGTATTTCCTTTCATGTCACTGCCACAAGAAATTGTGGGTGCCAAAAATTCGCATGGGCTCAGGAAAGCAAATGGACAAAGTTCATGGAATAAAAATCCTATGGGGTGTATTAACATAAAGATACCATTTCTAGCTCAAGAAAACCATGAGCTGCAAACTGTGAGCTGCAAAATATACGGTGAAAGCTCTGGTGATACCCCACCTGGAGCACTGCGTCCAGTTCTGGGGACCCCAACGTAAGAAGGACATGGAGCTGTTGGAGCGGGGCCAGAGGAGGCCCCAGAGATGCTGGGAGGGCTGGAGCCCCTCTGCTGGGAGGACGGGCTGAGAGAGTTGGGGGGATTCAGCCTGGAGAAGAGAAGGCTCCTGGGAGACCTTAGAGCCCCTTCCAGTCCCTCAAGGGGCTCCAGGAAAGCTGGGGAGGGACTCTGGATCAGGGAGGGGAGCCATGGGATGAGGGGGAACAGTTTTAAACTGGAAGAGGGGAGATTTACATGAGATCTCAGGCAGAAATTCTTGGCTGTGAGGGCGGTGAGCCCCTGGCCCAGGTTGCCCAGAGAAGCTGTGGCTGCCCCATCCCTGGAGGGGTTCAAGGCCAGGTTGGACGGGGCTTGGAGCAACCTGGTCTGGTGGGAGGTGTCCCTGCCCAGGGCAGGGGGTGGGACTGGATGATCTTTAAGGTCCCTTCCATCCCAAACCATTCTGTGATTCTATATCTACTTACACCTTCTGTTGGTCTTGAAATATTGGATTAGAAAGATGTTTAACCTGAGCCCAAATAGCTGTTCCTAGTGTCTAAAAGGTTCACCAAGGGCCCGTGTAATGCCTGCTCCAAACCCAAAGACTCAAGAGCAGGCTCTGTTTCAGCCTTCACAGTACATGCAATATAAATTACGATAATGTCCTGTTGGGCTGAGCTGAATTTGCCTCGGAGAGATGATTTGGACTTAAACAGCTTTTCTGCCAGAGATGGAGGGATATGGGGGCTGCAACGAGATATAAAGCAGCCGTCTGCAGTGTGCCCCTCAAAAAGATTAAGTGAGGGGAGTGATCCTGATTATGGGCTTTTTATTTGAAGGCAGGAGAAACAACAGAGATTTATTCAGGTCAGGGGAGTTCTGAGCAGATGATCACATGCTAAATATTTATGTCCAGCTGGGGGATTTCTCGGAATGATATTTTTCCACCCGTCTGTAATGAAGCTGGCAGCAGACGCTCTCCAGAGCTCATTAATGTAGTGGTAACTATGTCTATAAATCCAGACCTCGGGACTCTCTTGGGCAGAGGACGAGGCTGGGTTTGCTTTGACTGTAGATGAGATTTTTGACAGAGGATCAGAAGCTTTTTCAGCTCTGAACTGGTGAGATTTTGTCCCTTGCTTGCTGACTTTGCTTCCCTGGCTGGTGACAATTTGCTTTCTAACCAGGGGCCAAAGAGGTGAGCTGCTGGCTTTGACGCAAAGTCAACTCTTCAAATAGCAGACAAAAGAGATGACAAAGGCTCAGGGCATTTCTTCTCTCTTTCCCTGTCCCCTGCTCTGTCTCCAACACCAGTCGGTGATGCAGTATTTCTGTTTCCACCAGGAATGTCCTCTCTGCCAACCTGGGGTTGGTGGTCACCTCCTAGAGAAGCACTGATGAAGCCTTGGTCAGCATCCAGCCACCCCTCTCAGACACAGATGGGAATGTGATCAGCATACAGCAAATTATATGAAACACCTTTCTATAGGGTTTTCTTACAATCTCAGTTCTTTCCTGGTTGCTGGGTGGTTTTGATCTCAGCCCACGCCGTCCTGGTAGGGGGCAATAGGTCTTGGCTTGTCTTTGGTTTAGGTGTTGCCACATGTTTTTTCTTAAACCTGGCTGTGTTACTATCAGTTGTAATAACAGTAGAGCACCTTAGGAACTGGGATAACCAGCTCTTTTTAGAGCCCTCAGCCCATCTGCTGAGGCACTGGCAGAGGCCAGAGGATGCTTTTGTCTCAGAGGAGGTGGATGTGGAAGGGAACTGGTGGAAGGTGTTGCTCAAAGAGGTTGTGCAAGCTCCATCCCTGAAGGTTTTCAAGCTACAACTGGATAAATCCCTGAGCCCAAACCCCAGCGATGGCCCTGCTGTGAGCAGGAGGTCCCATTAGAGACCTCCTGAGGTCCGTTCCAGCCTGCATTGACAGCGATCCTATGGTATAACTGTTTAAGTTTGTCAGGAGGGGCTGCTAAACAATGGAGAGAGCTTCTCTCCTGCCCCAGGTGGGTTAAATCTCCCAGTGGAGACCATCCATCCACTGGGGACCAAGGGGCGACCTGCAGGCATAATTTGGGGCTGAAACACCCCCAAACACATACAGATCCCCATGCTGCCATTCTCATTTTTCAGCCTTTTGTTCTAGTCTTTTTAGTCACACAGGCTCAACACGTTCCACGCCAATGCAGATGCATTTTTTTCTCCTTTGAAAGGGCTTTCTTCTATAGGAGGTTTAATCCTCCCCCCCACCTCCGTGCTTTGTACCCATCCTACTGTCTATCCCTATAATTGCATAGATATTACGGAGAAGTGTTGCTTCCATGAAGGCCAGTGGGGTCAAAATGGAAATGCAGGTATTCAGCATGAAAT